>NW_025333977.1:17156250-18397500 GCF_019186645.2 Phyllostomus hastatus
TTTTTGTGAAATATATAACAATTTTTAAAAGATAATGATATTAACAATTGTTTAATTTATTTAACATATGGTTATGTTTTAGAAAAATGACTATGCATTAATACTGGGACAAGACAATAGATCTAGATTTATTTTTCCAGAATTTATGATAGAAAAATATATTATGTTAATGTGTGATATTGTAGATAATTACCTGCATTATAAGTTATTCTAAGTGGTCAATGCAAGGGAAAGACAAATGTAACAGGCCTAAATTAATTTCCTTTTAAATATTAGTATCTCTCCTTGGCAATAATAGATTATTATATATCTGTAAATTTGGATTTATAATAACAACAATCATCACTGTGTTTTTGTGTCATTATATTTTAAGTAACATGTATTTAATACTATTTTTATAATGTTTATAATTGCTTAAAAAAGTAACAATTTGCATGAGCTGTGTACTGGTTCTGGAAAGACCTGTGGATTCTCAACCTTCTGCCTCTCTCCCTTTAATCTATTTCAAGATGAGAGCTGATATGTGTCATGGATTCAAAGTGCTGAGTGTTGCTACTTTTTAGGCAATAACTAAAACTATATCAACTTTGATCTAGCATCTTGAGAGGCCTGAAACAATTGAAATTCCTTGAACTTGGTGTACTATGGTGTTTTCTGTTTTGCAGATCACATTGCAAAGTTGGTGGAAATAGGACAACCAACCTAAATCTTTCTCCTCCTTGGAAGGTGGGTCTCCTGCAGTTCCAATGAGGTTTCCCTGAGTTTGTTCTTCTGTTCTATGCCAGCCATTTTGAGAGGCACCCTCTATATAAATACATTATGTGAGAGATGTTGTTTTATTACTATCAGTATTTAGCTAGATATTGAAAAGAGGAGCTAAAGAGAACTTAGACATTGAGCTTAATACATGTGAGTCTCGAGCCTGTGTGCTTTACCGGGAAGCTACAGCTTATCATGCTCCAGTGGACCAGAGCGTTGTGCTCCACCAAAAGGATTAACACTCCTTCCCTAACTCTTGTACTGAAGTTTTGGGGTTTCAGGGGAAGTGAAGGACCATATAGGCCTCTCAGCTAACTAAGGAGTGTAAACTCATCCAAAGCCAGTGGAAATTTGGGAAGTTCGTTATTTTCAGAAAACACCTGATCTGTCCCAAATCTAAGCTCCTAGTTATAACCCCAGGAGAACAGAAGCTCTCTCTCTCTCTTGCTCATGACCTGCTCTCTCATGTGCACTCTGCTGTTCTCTCCATGCTACTTCACATATCGGATCAAGCCTGAAATGGACTACAGCTGGAAACACATGCTAAGCTAAGTGGATGCTGAACTGGACTGTACTTTAACATGGAGCATACACTTTGGGCAGTAGCTTTCATCCTGGCCATACTACAGACAAGACTGGACTTTTCCCATAGTGAGATGGAACATTGGGAAGTCGGGATGGGAACACCCTTACTTGCATATCATCAATAAACCACACCGCAGAACCACATCCTCCTGTGTGGGTCTCAGGAAATTCTTTTCCTTTAGATACTGCAAGAACTTCACTTCCACTGACAACAGTTTGACTTGTATCCTCAGTGTCTGTAGCAGTAAACAGTAGCTACTGTATTTTGCCGTGTATAATGCTCACCCACATTTTTGGCCTAAGCTTTCAGGAAACAAAATCTTTCCTGTTAATTTTTTAATTCAATGTTTATTTGCTATATTTAGATACTTGTTTTTGGATTATAAAGGATTATTACCCAAATAATCCTTTGGATTATTAAAAATTTTAGATTCATTTTTGAACATAGTGTGGTACAAGAAATTTTATGTAACAAATAATTACAAAACACAAGAACAGAAACAAGGTATTTCAGGTGCTACCCATGTATAGTGTGCATCCTTATCGTTCCCTCAAAAATTTGGGCAAAACAATGTGCATTATTAATGGTACTTTAAAAATTGGTTGAGTTTATGATAAGTGACTATAGATTTGAAGCTACACTGTGATTCCAAGAAGGGAGAGAAGGGTAGAGAGAGGAGGGCTATTGGTTTGAGTTTTAAACTAGGCCATATTTCAGGCTTAGTTAAAAAAAAAAACCTTCGAAGCATAGCAGAATATGTCATCACAAACTATGCTATTTTGACATAAGGATTATTTTTTGCTAAAGGCATTTAAAAAACAGCAGGTGTAAGAGGAACATTCTAATCTCCCTTTTTCTTTCTGAAAACAGGTAATAAAAATTCTCATAAGGAAGATGCCCTTCCTGTATCAGGAGAAAAGAAACTTCTTCAGTGGTGAGTAAAAGCCAAGAGAATTCTATACAAACAGACCTCGTTCAAATGATTCTTATCCTCCTTTAGCCTCCTGACATATTTAACTTGTCCACAATTGCCTCTCTTTTTTCAACCTAACATAACAGCAAGTAGATTTCACTATTACTTTGGATCTTCATTTCTTTATAAGGGCTCACATGTCATGTAAAGCTTATATAAATTTCTGCACTTTTTTACTGTTAATCTTTTTTACATTAGTTTAATTCTCAGGCTCAGCCAAAGAACCCTGAGAGGATAGCGGTAAGTTTTTTATCTTCCCTACACCTTATATCTCAAATTTTTCCCAGCTCAGATAACTTAAAGAATACATTGGATTTAAGACTAAAAGCTGTCACTGACAATGCATTAATAGTTCTCTCAGTCCACTGGGCTTCTACCACATATGAAGCCCCAAGTGATAACAAGCCTTTTGCAATAATTCAAGAGTGCCAAGTTAGTCATATCTTTCTGCCTGCTTCATCACATGTAGTTGCAACATTCTTGATGACAACATTGAATATTTGATATTTAATAACTGATCAACTGACAGTGCAATAGAATTATATTCTACTTAAGATAATTTAGAAAGATTCAAGGAATTACATTAGCTAGTGACTATGGTATAAATTTACAAATAAATATTCTATTAGGGTATGACATTTTTCTCAAAAAAACCAAAAAAGAATTATTAAATTAAGAGATTTCTATGTCTCCATCCTGTGTCTTATACTTTCTCTTTATAGTATTCATGTTTTCAGATATCATATTTTGTGTTGTACTGATAGTTAATGAAACTCAAATGTAACTTGAAAACTCATGAAAAGTCATTTTAAAAAGAGCAATGTAAAGTTTATATGAACAATTTATTTATTATATAACTTTATTTTAAGAAGAAAGTTCATACTTGCACATGTATTTCTTATTACCATCCAAGGTACTCCAAGGTACGTAACATCATTCTGTTTATAGTAAGTACTAACATTTATTTTTGTCTCTTTCTAAGGCCTCACTTATATCTAACACAGAAAATATTTAATGATCATGTGTTAAATAAATAAATGTATAAAAGAATATCTGAAAGAAAGGATGAATGCATGACTAAATGATAGAAAAATATATAACAGTTATTGGACTTCTGGTACATATCTCAAAAAAATATCCTACTATTCTATGTCCTTTAATCTTATCACCCAAAACAACCTAATTATACAAGTGTGTGTCTACATACTAATATATATGTATGTATGTATATATGTATTATGTTTCCAGGTAAATGATTATAAAGTTATTGTGGCTCTAATACTTGATTTCTTCAATAAAGTTATTGAGAATTTAGTAAATGTTAATTCTTAATATCTTACATAACTCAATTTAAGATATACTGGTATATTTTAATTTCTTTAAACTCTGTAAAGAGATATTATTTCAAGTTTAGTTTTGGAAATTGATAATATTAGGTCTACTCAGCCTGTGAAATATTTATCCATATGAAACGAAGCTACAATTTATGCTGATTTTAAGCCATGTACAAACTGAAATGCAGGGCATGGTGTATGATATCTTTGTTATTTGTTTTTTATGATAAGCTGTCTTTGGGTTTTTATATTTATTTTTATTTATTTTTAAAAATTTCTTCAATTACAGTTTATACTCAGTGTTATTTTGTATAGTGGCAGGTGTACAACACAGTGGTTACACAGTCATGTACTTCATTCACAAAGGGTTCTCCCTGATATTTCTGGTACCCCAATGGCAACATTTGAGGTTATCACAATATTATTGACTACATTTCTTATGCTGTACTTTACAACCCCACTACTATTTTGCTCAGGTTTTTAAACTGTTACATTAAGTGTGGTTTGTATCAGTACCTCATCTTAGTTTGTAATATACCTCAATAATGACAAAACCTTTCAGGGCAATGTGGATCCATGAATTCATGTGACAAAATTTGTATATTAAAATAAATAGCACTAATTTTTATATTTCATGATTTGAGGAGCCATAATCAAGTTTCTTTGCAGTATTGTTTCTTTTGACTTTGCCAAGTTCAAAGTGTTATGCTGATTCAGCATTAACATACTTATGTGCCTTAGGGCTTTTTCCATGATGAATGAAAACCTTTTGGCACTTTCTTTTCTTGTTTCTCCAAAATCTCTGTTCTGATTTTGAGGGTCATGTGGTGAGGCCCATCTGTTTAATCAAGTTTCTGTTTGATGATGCAGGTAGACTGGAAAGTTGAAACTTAACCATACATTTCTTTAAGTATTGTAATTAGCCTCCTATATCTTCCCAGAAGCTAAGTAATGAGCAATTTTTAAAATGCAGATAATAGCAGAATGTAAGTTTTGCTTGCTTAAGCTACTTCAAAATCCCCATGGTTGAGTGTCTTCCTTCAGCCAAATTGGATCAGGTTGGTTTAAGAGTGCCTTAATATATCACTAAAGGATGTTAGCCAACTTCTTGGCTTAGGTGCCTGAAGCTATACTTGAGTAGAATTAGAGTCATTGTTCAAAGCCAGTCTAAAAAATATGTATTTTTAATTTAATTGTTTAAACTGAGTGAGCCCATGCTCTATTCTCTCCCTTTCAGAAAAAGACTCAAGTAGTGTCATTCATTATTATTATTTTTTATCTTCCTAATGATGATTACATGTAGCATAGGGGCACAGCTAAATGGGTTTTAACCATAGACATGCCTTTTAGGCAATAACTGGGTAATGTAAATATAAAAAAAAATCAGGGTTTGTATTTGGGCTTATGGGAGGAAGAAATAAGAAAGATACTGATACAGTAATCCCTTTGTGTTGACAGTAAAGATTTCTAAGGTATTTTAGAGTAGGAAATCAAGTCAGGTCTATGACTAATTTCAAAATGTGGGTGGTTGAAATGGGTTGATTAAAGGAGGGAATTTATGAATTCCTCCATACCTATCTTGTTTAATATTCAAATTGCAGGTACAAGTAGCTATTTAAATTAAAGTTAAACTAAATTAAAATCTAGTTTCTCATTCATACTAGCTAATATTTCAAGTACTCAATAACCATATGTACCTAGTGGCTAAAATTCTGGGCATCCCAGATATAGAAAAAATGTATCATTACAGAAAGTTCTACTGGAATAAGCTGCTTCAGAGTAATGACACTAAAGGAAATTATTCCTCAATGTTTGGTCCCCGTGGGTCACAAATCCAAGCTTTAGCTGCCATCATTAAGCTAAAAATTCTTGCCCAGTTGGCTTAAAGCTATACTTAAAAGGAGTGCTATTTTTAAATCACCTTGATTCATTTTCAGTACTCCTCAATGTTGGCTAATTTCTTCCCTACATATTTCCTATATTATCATGTAGTTTTATTTGTTTCACTTGCCCCCTGATGTGCACTGATATTGTTTTTAAGAGTAAATTTAACTGCAGTTTTACTTTTAAGTGATCTTCCTGTGGAAAACCTTGGACTCTATTACATGTATGTGACAAATTTTATTTTTGCAATTTGTGTTTTCAGGATTACCAATTACGCTTATTTAATGTATTTTACTTGCTTTCCATACATATTGAATTTTATAACTATATCATTAATTTTAATCTCCTTTTAAAAATAACTACTCAAAATTAATCATCATACTCTTTACTGCTATTTCTGTCATGTCTGTTTAATTTTTCTGACTCTTTCCTGTCTGACTTTTGACACACGGAATTATTTTTCTCCTTAATGTATTTTCTAGATTTGGCAGCATTTTTCTTACTTTCTTCTGTTCTGAATATTTGTGGCTTTAAACATGTTTGTTCGATTTTTGATAGCTTTTATTTTTAAATTATTATTAAGGGAAATATCAAAAGTATTTCAAAGTACAGAATGTAGTATAATTAATTCTTGTGTATATTTATCCAGCTTGGACAAATACCAACTCATGGTAAAAAATTTCATCTATCCTATCCACTTCTACCTACTTTCATGATTCTTTCAAAATATGTAAAACACATAGTGTTGGTATGATTCCATTTCCTTCTCAAAAGGACAAAACTGCAGAGATGCAAAACAGATTAATGGCTGTCAGGGGACAGGGGTAATGTTTTGTGGTCATAAAATAGTTGATATTTATAATAGTTGCACAGATCATCACATGGAATAAAATTGCTTAGAACTATATATGTTGCACACAAATGTAGATTAAAAATGGTGACAACTGAGTAAGGTCTACAGTCTAATGAACAGAGATTTACCAAAATCATTTTCTAGGTTTTGATATTGCACTACACCTGTAGAATATGTCATCATCAGAGGAAGCTGGACACTCTGTACTATTTCTGAAATTCTCTGTGAGTGTATAATTATTTCAAAATAGAAAAGATTTAAAAAATAACTAATAGAATTAAAATACTAAAGTACTTAGGGGCACACTAAACAAAGTAAGTGAAAGATCTGTATGTGCAAACTAGAAAATATTTCTGAAAAAAATAAAGATCTAAAGAATTGGAGAGTAGTTATACCATGCTTATAGATTTGAAGAGTCAATATCATAAAAATACTAAATTCTCTTTCCAAATTAATCTACAGATTCAAAGTGATCAAAACTCATTCCAGCATAATTTCTTATAAAAGTTGAATTTCATAAGGAAATTTATATGGCACTACAAAGACCTGAAAAGGAAAAAAAGCAATCTAAAAAAGAACCACCTCACTTTAAGAACTATTATAAAACTATAATAATAATAATAAAATAGCCATATTGACATGATAATGGGAAAAATACTAAAGTCAGAGAATAGACAGTCTAGAAATAGACCTGCACAAATTTGGTCAATTATTTTTGTCAGAGTTGCCCAGACAATTTAATAAAACTTGTTTGGCATATAAAATTTAAAATTTGGCATATAAAGTGTATATCCATAAATGAAAAAAGGTTATATCAACCCCTATCCTATATCATGTACAAAAGTTAATTTGGGATAGATCATATATTGTATCTATGTAAAAAGCAAAAGTATAAATCTTATAAGACAGAGGACAGGCAAATATTTCTTAGACAAGGTGCAAAAAGCACATTAAAAAATTAAAGGAGTAAATTAAACACTACAAATCATTAAATTTTAAAAAATGCTGTTCTTTAGCTAACACTGTTTAAAAAAATAATACCCCAACCACAACCTGGAAGAAATTATTGGCAAAGCATGTATCTTGCAAAAAAACAAAATCAAATGTATGTCTCATCTGGTAATAAAATGTTAAACAAACCAATACATAAAATGGGCAGAAGACTTAAACAGACACTTTACAAAGAGAGACATAAAAATTGGAAAAAAATTAAAAAATTAAAAAGTGGACATCATTTATCATCAAGGAAATTTAAATTAAAACCACGATAAAAATACTATTGAAAAATTACAAGTTTGACTGAAATTTAAAAGTCTGAGAACACCAATTGCTGTGAACTAGGGAAAGTGATAGGAACTCTCATATATCTGTGGTAAGTGTGTAAAATGACACAAGCACAGTGGAAAATGCTTTGGCAATGTATTATGAAGGTAAGCATATAATTTATCTTAGGACATAGGATTCTACTCTTAGATATTTATCCAAGAGAAATGAAAATATATGTCCTCAAAAATGTCTATGAGAATGTTTATAACATCTTTACACTAGCTAAACACCAGATACAAACCAAATATTCATCAATCACAGAATTAACAGATCAGTATATTTATCCTTAATAATAAAAAAGGAACAAACTACTGAAGAACTCAACAATATGCATGAATCTAGCAAACATGCTGAAAGAATACAAATGCATAAACTACATACTACATAATGTCATTGGAATGAAGTTTTAAAAAAGACAAAACTAATATATGGTAATTTAAAAGAATAGAAAAATGGTTGCCTTAGGTATATGGGTGTTGATTGGGAAAAAATGAGGGAGCTGTCTGAGATTATGGTTGTATTCTCTATCTTAATAATGTCTGGTTACACAGTACACACATTTGTCAAAACTCATCAAATTATACACAAGATTTTAACATTTCACTGTATGTATTTATAAATGAAAATCATTATAAATATATTGAATTTCACTTAGTTGGTTTTTATTTAACTATCTGTTAGTAATTGTGAAACTATATATTCTATATATATGCATACACACACAATTTCTATATATGTATACACACATGAGAGAGAGAGAGAGAGAGAGAGAGAGAGAGAGAGTCACCAGATAAAAGATGTCTAATTTTGTATGGCACATTCTAGAAAGTCTTTTTAATATATGCCATTTGTATAAAGACCTGGCAGAGGTTTAGGAAGGAGTCTAGAATATCCAGAGGAAGGATATTCTACATCTGAAGAAAAAAACTAAAGAAAAACAGTGAGATTGGTGGTGTAAAACTTCTGGTGTAATAAAAGATGAGGGGAGAGGTCAGTGTGGAGGAATATAGTCCATGATAATTTTAGAATTTTGGCAGAGTACAAAATATCACAAGGCCTTTTCAGTCTTTGTGAATGTTATTTGTTTTACTCTGAGATGAATGGGGAGCTATTATGTAGTTTAAAGCAAAGAATCAATATGTGTTGTGGATAGACTGTAAAAAGTCCACAGCAGAAGTAATAATCCATTTCAGAGACGATGATAACTTGGTACAGAATAATAACTAAACAAAGGTTGTGGAAGTAGATTTCAGATTTCAGAAATTTAGATCCAAGGATTTCAGATATATACACTAGATATAGAACTTATTTCAGATATTTAGTTTTAGGTAGATCTCTCACAGAATTTGCTCATTTAAGAGCTGTCAAACAAGAAGTTGGGAATGTGTCTGTATTTTAGCAGAGCGATCCAAACTGGAGAAATATGTTTAGAAGGTACCAGTATGGGTTTATATATAAAGCTCTGAGTTTGAATGCAACCATCAGGAAAGGCGTAGTAGACCAAGATAATATACAGACAAAGACTGAGCCTAGGGACACTCCATGGCAGACTTTGTGAAGTAGGAGGAATTTAAAAAGGAGAATGATTAGCACCAGACAAAGATACAGTAGTAGAAATGAGTAAAGTGATGTCTTAAAGCAAAAAGATAGGATTTCAAGCTAGAGGGAGTGGTTACTCTGTCAAATATTGCTAGTAGCAAAGAAGACTACAATTTTGTCATTGGCAATTATTGCTGACATTAACAAAACAATTTTGTTGAGTGGTGCCGTGAAAGCCTACTTAGAGTGTTTACCAGAAATGACACAACAGGAGAAGCATGTCTAACTTTAAAAGGAGAAAATTCATTCAAAAGATAGTAGTAGGAAGGGAACATTGTTGGAAGAGCTGTAAGGTAAAGGAAGAAGAAATTGTAGCTAATGAAAAAGATCAATTAAGAAACAAAAAATTTTAAAAGCATCAAAGACAGGGAAGACTTTTTGACATAATGTCTTTAAATTAGGTGGAGTTACTTTAAAAAAATCATTAAAAACAAAATCCTCTGCCAACCCAGAAAAAAAACTCTCCAAAAATGGGTAAGAGAAAAAAAAACACTTTTACTATTGAATAAGTTTTAAATCAAAGAGATCTCTTACCCTTTTCTATAGCCAAACAGGCACAACTTGTCAGTCAATTTTGATCAAGAACTGCAAGGCATTAAAAATCTTTATTTGGAGGGTTTTGTGTGTTTGTTTGTTTGTTTGTGTTTTGGATTGCAATCCAGGAGAGACAGACTTGGGTAGAAACCCTGACTATGTCCTGAGGGAGAAAAAAAGGGACTGAGTTTATAAAGACAGAATAAAGGGGTTTTCAAAAGAATTACTTAAAGTCATTTTGAAAAAGCTGTAGTTTGTACTGGTAAGTGGACTTGCCCTATGTTATACATGACAAATTGCTTTTGTCTGTTCATTACATGAATATTTTATTGTTTCACAGAGAGTTCAATGATGTAGAGCCAACGCCAGGAGTGGTATCAGGATGTAGTCATCTGGTTTACCCCAGTTCAAAAGTTCAGTTTCACATGGAGGCGGCTGAGACAGCCTACTTTCTCAAAGGCCTCCCAACTCTACTTTAGATTGTTCTCTTGACAATATGAACTCCATTTTGTTGTTTTTCTTTCACAAACTCATTGACATAGGTGTTCTCAAAATAAACAAGAACTAGTCCTCAGTAAGAGAACTTGACAGCACCATTTGTCACAATAGGTCATCCTAGATTCACCTGGTAATTGGGATGGCCATCTGTGTTTGCTAATTGGCTTTTTCCAAAGGAAAGATGAACTTTTCATACCTTTAGCACAGTAGGAACTTGGGCAACTTTGAGTGAGGTGCCCACTGAAGTCAAGCACCTACCCTCCAACATATCTCCCTCAATGATTACATTTCAAAGACAGGGCTTCCACGTTCTTGAGAAAGATGTTACTGGATCTTAAAGCTGGCAAGAGATTTATTTAGCTTTTAAAAGATATGCATACATTTTAAAGAGACAGAGAAAAAAGTTACATGCGTGCCAAAGTAAATGCCCTAAAAAAAGGAAGACATCTTCTTTCCTTGTTTTCAACAGAGAGAATTAAAGCTCTTATCTTTAGTTTGTATTTGCCCTTAGAGTTCACAGGAGCAGATACCAATTTTATACAGGGGCATGATTTCCTTCATAGAGATAGAATGTAATGTGGAAGCAAATTTGTGTCCACAATCTCTTATCAAAGCCCTTTGTAGTCAGATATGTTATAAAATATGTACTTTTTGGGGATTATAGACAAGTAATGCTGTGATATATACTTCATGTATTAGGAAAAACTCTAGTTAAGTCTTAAGTAACACAGCGTAATCAAAATATTAAGGGGTCTGCAGAGAAATATATGAATATTCACATTAATTAGAATAAGAAGACTATTAAGTAGCTATACAACGATTTCATTCAAGTTTTGCTAAATGAAATTAGGTCAAGTCATGTCAAGTTTTGTAACCAGTTGAGATATAAAAGTCTTTCAATTTTCACAGTTTTTTTAAACTTGCTTGTGGATAAAAGATTTGGGAGTTCTAAGGAGACTGAGATAGTGAGTGAGAAAAGAAAATATAGTATGATTCATAAAAAGCATTAAGAGGTCTCATATGAAGCCCTTTAAATTGAAAGTGACAGTAGTGAGCGTGCCCATATATTCCTCTCCAACCACGTTTAGCTGTGCATTAACATCTCAAAGAAAGCAGAAAGACTAAACCAGGCCTAGTTATTTCAAGAAAAATTGTGAAAAAAGACAAAAGCATTGGGTATACCTGTGAGATAAATGGACTCTAAGTTAGATAAGAAGGGAAATGAATTTCTCAGTGAGGGTGTACCACTTGAGTAGTGGGAGGAGTTGGAGTGAAATTCTTCAACGGGCATAAGACTAGGGGTAGTACAGGCAGTGAGATGCAAAAATAAATGATGGTGTACACTGTGGAATTCAAAGCTGGGTTTATAACATTGCAGGTAACAATGGCAAGATTTGTGTAATATTCACAAGATTTAGTGACCCAGTCAAAATGGAAGTGTTTTGGTAAGACCATCTGAATGGAAATTGGAATTATGAGAATTATAGTAGCAGTAGGGTTGGAGAGAGGAACAGTAACTCAGGAGCCAAAATATTCAGGGAAAGATGGGAATAACCCTCTACAAACAAGTACGACCAACAACTTCCTATTGTTCATATTTAAATTGAATATTCCCCCCCTTTCCTACATTCCTATTTGGAAAGCTGATATTTCTCTGTGTTTTTATTGGCAGATTAGTTATTTGTTTTTTTTCTGAAAATGCTTCCATTTTCCTGGAAAGTTATTGATTCATTAATGTTATTAAACTAGGATAAAACATTTGAAACTCCTAAAATTCATAAATCAAATGAAACATTTAAGGAATTTAAAAATTAAATTTGAAACTATTTTCACACATAAATTTAAATTTAATTTTTCATAATATTCAAAGTGATGCTAGGTATGCAATGTCATAATTTATCAGTGCAGCCTATCCCAAGCTCTTTAAAAATGGATACCAAATATAAATGTTCCCCTCAAAGTCCTAAACCAGCAGTGTGGAGACTGACCGAGATAACTTCAATCATATTTAGTTTTAGAAATCTCTATAAACAGTCAAGATAGGTGGTCAACTTTCCATTATGGATACTTGGTATAGAAAAAAGTGCTCATTGATTATTTCTCTTCTGAATGGGCTTGATGGATATAAACAAACCAGATAAAAAATGGCTAGATCTGTGATCTTTTTATCAAATACTTGAGAAATGATTTACTTTTCTTTCTTAAGGCAAAGGTTCTCTATGTGCAGTATTTCACACATTCTCTTCTCTAAATTTGTGGAATTACGAAGTTGCATTTTCTGTCACAATACAAATCTCATCACGTGCATGTTTGCATAGATGATGGCACCGATTTTATGCTTCTTTAACAATGCATTCTTAAATTTGGTTTAAAGTTAAGAGTGCATTTTGTTATTGATCATGAGGCATTATCCATACCATGGAAAGAACCAGGCAGTTTGCATCATCTTGCTAATTCTGAATAATTCAGGAAATTATATGAGTTGTGCTTATATTCATTAAATTTTTCCATATATACAATTTTTCCATATATACCTGACAGATTAGCTATATATAGTTATGAGCATGGTACTGTTTATAAATTTACAAAATTATAATGGCTTTCAGGTACACCATACATATGTACCTATATATAAATAAATATATATATATATGTACACATTATGTCTATATGTTAATACATGTTTAAAATTCTCCTATGGTATTATATTTATATTGTACTTTCAATTATGTTTACTATAAAACTCTCTTTTAGGGATCTTTTTCTGTTTCTTACATAATGTAAAAATGTACTATTTGGTATAAACTTTATATGAAATAATGTTATGATTGGCAAAAGCTACATTTCTTTACATAAATTAATTTCCCCCTGACATATTGTTGTCACTGATATTTTTAAATTACGAAATAAGATTTGAAAAATTATTTTGGCTGTGATTTCAATAAAAATAATTCCCAAATGAACATAACTGGTAAGTATTTAAGCATACATGTATAGAAATAATAAAGAAATGGTATTGTGCTTTTTAGAGTAACATACCAAGCCCCAGGTTATTACCTTGGAATTAAGTAGGCAAGTGAGGCTACTAACCCCAAAGGAATGTACAGCTGACTGATTTAGACAGTCAGGAGATTCTTACACAGGATAAGAGAAGTGATTTAATTCTGAGCCAGCTGAGAATTTCTTAATTTCTAAAATTAAATAAGCATTTCATTCAAGGTGCCAAAAATACATGTTACATAATTTGTACAATTTGAAACTTAGTCCTTTCCAGGCAATTCTTATCATACTGGAACAAATAAAAATTATTTTGATGAAACGTATTAAAATAAAAATTTTGAAAATATAGCTTTTGTCTTGGTTTAGAATAAATGTGTCTATAAATAAGCATAACATACAGCATTAGGAGTACATTTAAGTTGTAAACTTATAAGGACAACTTTAATAAGAACTATATTTTTTCAACTTGTCTTCTTTATTTTTGGAACTCCTTGCAAATGTAAAAACAAAACTGCTAAAAATGTTGGAAATAAGTTTGCATTTGTATTATTACAATAACTCATAGTTTACTTCTTTACTTATAGCATTACCTTGAGAGATACTTTACTCACTGTTAAGTTGCATAAAGTTGGGACTCATTTTTTCGATTCAGCTAAAAGATCAATAACTATGTTATATTATTATAATACATTTTAATCATTGCTCTCTTTCATGAAAAGTTTCAACTTATTTTAATCAAAATCAATTTGTTTTGAATTTGTTCTATGAAAGACAAAGCAAAGCTTAGTTGTTTAACTAAGAAGACTAACATCTTCAATAAAATGAAGTTACATGTTGTAAGAATCATTCTTAAAATTCTGCAAAAAAGAAAGTATATTTATGGACCTTTCCTACCCCTGCTTCCAACCTATTTATTAACCTCTCACTACAGTATACTGTGTGTCCAAAGTAATGTGAGGAGAAATATTGAGATAAATGATCTTTTTTTTTGTTAAAACCTTGAAACTAATACCTTTCAAATTTTGTCTGCTAACATATTAGACTTACTGCCTATGCTAACCTAACAGACTTAGCTGGCTTGCCTTTGCTTATGTTTACTGGATAGATTGATATAGCCTGAAACCTTACAAACAAAATGTTAAGAAAACTTAAAATAATCCAAATGCATTGAAATTAACTAGTTATTAATCTTTATTTAAAGATATCAGATGATATACCTTCAAGTTTTAGATATGTCATCTAAATAAACTTTAAGAAACATACTCATCTTTTAAAGGAGAAACCATTACAAATTTAAAATAATAATCAACCAAAATAGCTCGTCACTTTAAAATCACTGCTTTTTGCTTGGCTTTATTTGCATTCAGAATTTGATCATAAAAGTTTTAGAGGCTTTATTTACACTTTTAATTTTAGAAACTGATGTATGAGTAACACATTATTTTCTCAACATATTATTAACAATGGGAGAAACAGCAAGAAATAAAATTCCAATTAATGACATAAATCTTGAGGACATTAAACTTGAGCATTACACATGATCTGCCTCATTAAAACAAAACGTGGAGAGATATAGTGATCTGCCTTAGCTAAAAAAGGTGCTTGAAGGTTGTTGAATCAAGTTTAAACGACTGACCTCAGTTTTCTACTGCTTTTTAAAATTATAATTTAACTTTAGATGCACTTTGGTTTTAGTGATGCATTTAAAAAATATGTATATATATTTTTAAATGTATTTTTCCATTTGAGATTTAGTCCCTTTACACCACCCTCACCCTAGCAATCACCACACTGTTGTCCATGCCCATAAGTCCTTTTTCCTTTTTGCCCCGTCCATCCAACTCTTGAACTCCCCTCCCCACCCTGAGCTGTCAGCCTGCTCTCTATCCATGAGGCTGTCTCTGTTTTTCTTGTTAGTTCAGTTTGTTCATTAGATTCCACATGTGAGTGAAATCATAACGTATGTCTTTCTCCAACTGCTTTATGTCACTTAGCATAATTTGACAAATGTAGTAAATGTCTAACTACATAATTTCTAAATGTAAATAAAAATGTAATTTGCAAATTATTTTCTAAATGATAATTAGAAATATTTCCAGCTATAAAGTAAAAGTTTGCAGAAAATATGAGAAGCCTTTGATTATTTATATCAAAATGATATATGTATACATATATATTCATTTAGACAGATTTAAATAAAAATATAATAGTGGGAAGGGAAAAGAGTCTCTTCAATTATATATGTTCATTGTCATCAATCTATGTTAGTTATGTTATTAAAATTAATCAAGTTTCTTATTATATAACTAAAACAAATCCTATGAAATCTTGTTTCTATCTAGCTGTTCATTCTGTCAATTGAAAAATAAGGAGTATTTCATGAGAGGATTATAAAGTTAGTGATGGCATTAGTATATAAATATTCATATATCTGATTTAGGCTATGAGTAATATGTGTAACCAGCATATGGAAGGAATATAAAGTAATATATTTCTTGTCTTACGGGGATATATTATTGTTGTTATATTATCATGTAGCCATTTACCACATTTGTTGAACTACCACAATATACAGTTATTAATTTTACCCCACAACTATACAAGTTGAGTGCCTTAGCATGCTGAGATTTAAAATATATTGGTTATTTTAAAACTAAATTTAAATATTTGAAAATTAAAAATGGTTCAGAATGGTGCTTACTATAGTATTATTTCAAGCAAGCTTTACAAAATTATAATAGGGTAGTCATTTGGAAGTTCAGCATGGAACTTACTTCCTATTGAGGGACCTAATTAGCAAACATTTTTGCTCACATTGTCTGAAGGTTATGATTAGAACATGTTTAAAAAATAGCAGATTCAGATCTAAGTGAACAACAAGGTACATAAGGTGACAAAAGGTCTCCCATGAAAGCACAAGGCCGTAGCCATTAGTATCTTCTATGAGAGTAAAATCATTTAAAAATCAATGCAAAATCTTTTAGAGAGTCTGTGTTCAGTAAAACACAAACAGAACTGCCTAGGAGGATGACAGCTTCTGAATTTTGTTTGAAATAAAATAGAAATCACATGGAAAATCATAGCAACAAAAAATACTTGAATATCTAATTTGTAACAAATATTGTATAGTTGTTTCAATGTTTTACAGTTGTTACTAAGCATTCTTGTGAACATTATTATTTTTAGCATTAAAATTTCAATCTTGTTTTAATAATGCTAATAGACACACACTATTGAAGTGCTAGAAACTATATAATGACCTTATTTAAATATTTGAGATAGCGTATTTTAATTTTCTGGGTGACATAGATAGATATATCTAGATGAATAGACCAATGGAACAAAGTAATGTCTAGAAATAAATTCACAATATGACGACAAATGATTTTGATAAAGTTGTGAAGACAATTTAGTGGAAAATGTATAGTCTTTCCAACAAAGAGTGCTATAATCATTGGACATCCACACATCAATAAATTTTGATACATTTCTCAGACTATAGGCAAATATTAATTTTAAATGGATCATAGATCCAACTATAAAATACAAAGCTATAAAACTTCCA
Organism: Phyllostomus hastatus; assembly: GCF_019186645.2. Lineage (NCBI taxonomy): Eukaryota > Metazoa > Chordata > Mammalia > Chiroptera > Phyllostomidae > Phyllostomus > Phyllostomus hastatus. The sequence goes on from NW_025333977.1 coordinate 17,173,162, forward strand.
GAAGACATCAGAGAAAACAAGATTTTTGGCTTTGTCTTGGTCAAAAATTTCTTAGTTATGTCATCAATAGCATGGTCCATAAAAAAAATGATAACTTGACTTCAAGATAATTAAAAATACTGCTCTTCAAAATACAAATTGGGAAATAATTTTAGAATTATATACCTTATCAGAATTTGTATATAGACACAGAGTGTACACCTAAAATTCAAAAAGAAAACTCAAATAAAAGTGGGCAAAATACTTGAACAATTTATGAAAACAAATTATGGGCAGCAACTCATAAAATATATTCAATATCACCAGTCATAAGGAAAATTTAAATTAAGTCACAAGGGGTTATTTATTTTTCTCTGACTGACTTATTTCATGTAGCATAATAATCTCCAAGTCCATCAATGCTGTTGCAAAAGGTAAGAATTTCTTTGTATGGCTGTATAGTATACCATCATGTAACTATACACAGATTTTTTAAATCTGTTCATCTACTACGGGACACTTGAGCTGTTTCTAGATCTTGGCTATTGTAAATAACACTGATAGGAACATAGAGGTGCTGAACAAAATAAACTGATGAACAAAATAAGAACAAAGACAAGGAAAAGACTGACAGCTGTCAGAGGGGAGGTGGTAGAGGGGGGCTGTATGAGAGAAGGTGGAGGTATAACCCACAGAACATATATACATGACTCAGAACAAAAGGGAGCGGGATCTGGGTGGAGGCAGGCTAAGTGTGTGTGCGGGGATAAGGGCACATCTGTAAAAATTTCAACAATAAAAATATTGTAAAACATCACAATGAGTTAATACAAAATACCTATGAGATTGTCTTAAGTTGAAAAGAGTGACTATCACAGGTGTTACCAAGGATGTTGAGCAACAGTGATTCTCATATGTTGGAGTGAAAATGTAAAATGATACTATCATTTAAAAAATTGGCAGTTTCTTAAAAATTTAAACATGCATTTATCGAATAATCCATATAATATCACACTTAGGTGTTTCTCCAAGATATTCACAGCATACATTCATACAGACTTGTACTTGAACTTTTTATTGCAATTTTATTTGTAATAGTCCCAAACTGAAAACAACCAAAATGTCCATCTAAAGACAAATAGATAAGCTAAATGTAGTTTATGTATATAATGGTACAGTGTACAACAAAAAAACAATAAAGAACTATTGGTATGTAAGGCAACATGGATAAAACTCAGTATGATTACAATGAGTGAAAGAAAGCAGAACAAAAAAGAGTTAATACATGTACATTCTATGCTATTCTATGTGTATAAAATTCTAGAAAAAGCAAACTAGTGTTTAGTGACAGAAAGCGGACGGTCACCTAGGGCTGGGAAGTCAGGAAGACAATGGGGAGGTGTGAGAGGAATGGCAAAGGGATGCTTTGAGGAAAATTTTCAGGTTGATAGGAATGTTTATTATCTTGAATGCAGTGATGGTTTCATGGTACATCTATATTTCAAAACTTATCAAATGTTTTAATAAAAAAATGTGCAGGGAATTTTAAGTTAAATATAACCCAGTACAGCTGTTAAACATAAAACTACTGCCCATGTTAGCTCTGTGAAAAAAAAGATGATAACAAATGTAAAAAGATATTAAAAATATAGTAACAATAATGAAATAATGAAGAAGGAAGGGAAGACATACCACAACTACTTTTAGGCTATTTCCAACAAATGAAACAAACAAATCACCAATGCCTTGACAAAAAAGAGGTTTCCCCATTCATAAAATGATTTTCTTGTATCTTCTTTCTATCTTCCACTAGATATTGTTATTTTGGCCTGTGGGACCAAAAAAAAAAATGTTGGTGAAGGTGGTATATGGGACAATGTGACAGAACAAGTAATTCCCAAGAGTTATTTGAGGTGGCTTTTAACTACATAAAATGTCTAAAAATACCACCCTGGAAGCCAGTGAAATAAATTGCTTTTTGCAGACCTGACTTCCTAGTTTCTCATGCTCTATGTCCCCTGGGCAAGTAAACCTTGACTGAACAAAATAGAAATAGATAAACTGTGGTTGCACTTTTATTTTGGAGGATCAGTATTTGAATAAAATCACATAGAATTCAATTACAATTCTAATAATGTGCAAACTCAGACCACTTTCTATAAAGATTAAAAATATAAATATATCAGTAGAGATGTGAAAAAAAGTTCAAAGGAAGTGTACTATGCTAAGAAAGCAAAGCAGCATATTCCCTCATGAAATAGAAGGAAATGTAAACAGATAATACTAACTGCAAAATTTGTGATACATTTCCCCTGTGATCTTGGATCAGAAATGATCAGTTTCTGATGAATGACATGTTGTACAAAATGCAATTGACAAATAGTACAATTGACAAAATGCAAATGTCAAATAGTATCCAGTAAGTGACAAACTGGATACTATTTGACAAATGAGTCTGTTAAATATTCTTTTAGCATTCTGAGGAAAATCAGAAAAGAAATATACTTAGCAAAACTAAAGCAGAGATTGAGTATATGATTCCATATTCTTGAAACAGCAATTCTGAATGAGATGAGAATAGTCAGAGAAGCAAAAGTCAAAACAATAGAACAAAAGATTTCTATACAGAGTAAAACAAAACTTACCACTGATGTTAATCAAAATGACCACGCTTAATATTATTTTGTGAAAAATTTCACTTTCTAAATCTTAGATAAATGACAAGCATTCAGATGGAGAAAAATGCAACATATTAATGAATGCAAAATAAATATATTTAAAAATCAGGTTAGAATTATAATAGACAAAAGGGTTCTGATTTGCATATGAGGATCTGAAGTTGAGTGAACGCCAAGGGTAAGATTCTAGCATGTTCCTCTGATTCTTCTGTGATGCACTAGTATAATTTCTCTAATGTAGGGGAATAGCTGGAGGGGCAAACCAATGGGTAGGATTATATAAAGTGGTCCATGTTGATTTTGTGAGACTCCTAGACTGGGATTTTCAGATGTCAGATTATGAATTGCACAATATTTGTGATATCATAAAACTATTCAAACAACATGTGTAGAGTAAAAAAGTAAAACATTTTCCAAACATAGAAATTTTAATTTATATTTAATTCCTTAATTCATATTAATTTCTTCCATCTATTCAGCACCTACCCTATACCAGACAAATTTGAATTCTTTAAAAGTATTATCTGATATAATTATTATAACAATATTTTATGGTAAGTGTTATTATCCTTATTTTAGATGAGTTAACTGAAACTCCAGTGGGTTATTTTGTGTAATAAAACATTTATAATGCTAGATTCTGAGTTCTGATAGCTTTCAAACTGGTCATCATACCATTAGTCATTGCCTCCCTAATGCCACTTTCACACTGAAGTCTGAGTATTGTCCCCACTGCCTTGAAGATGAGCTACAAGCTCCATTATATGTTATGCTATATGCTCTTCAGAAGTTTACCTTCCTGTGCTCACAGCTTCCTTTTCACAGTGTTCTGTACCTTTCTCTCCCACAGGAATCCCAATGTCAGATCAGACAGATTGTGTGGCTTGGGCTGCACCTGCACATGGTTTCATTTTCCTTGAATGGCTGTCTTTTCTCTTACCCTAGGCTTATTTTCACTTAAAATTCAGGGCTTGCAAGATCATTTCCTATAAGGAGTGCTCTCTTACTGTCTCCAGTTTCAACTAGAAGTTCTTTGTGTTTTATTTCCACTCTGTTCACACATGCCATCTTACTCTTTACATTAATTCTACTACTACTGCAATACTTTCCACTATGATTCTATTGTTTTCTCTTTCTTTGTTAATAGGTCATAAAAACCTTAAGATTATGTATTATTTCCAGTGTCTACCACATTGTATGATATAATAAATACTCAAATAGTATTTTTTGAATAATATATAAGTCCGAAAATAAAAACATAAGGATAAAATTTAGATAAACTGATTGTTAGAATTCTAAAAAAGATTAGAAATGCACATCTAAAAATATTGTTATAGGAAATACAAAAGCATTTTCACAGATGGATAAATTTAAAAATTTGTTATTAGAAAGTCATTTGAATTGAAATTTTATGACAAAAGAATAGCAATTTATATGAAAATAACCATTCACAATTAGGTAAATCAAATGTTTCAAAAACCATATGTAAAGCAGTGATCCCCCAAATTTTTGGCACCAGGGATCTGTTTCATGGAAGAAAATTTTTCCACAGACCCGACTGGGCTTTGCTGGGGAAGCAAGGAGGCAAGGAGGCAGAGCTCAGATTTGGGAGGGAGGTGGGAGACCAGACCAGAGGTGGAGCTTACCCTCGCACAGTAATGCCAGCAGTGTCCATGGACTGGGAGCAGGGAGGTTGGGGACCCCTGATGTAAAGTATTCAATATCTTTGGGAATCAAATTGAATATTTAATTTCTATCAATTTAGCAGCTATTAAAGCAAATTTTACTTGTTATAATTGTGCATAATAGCACAATGGCAAGCAAGCCTTTCCATGAACTTACAGAGGGACTGCCATAGGAATGGATTTGGTATAAATAGTATTAATTTTATAAGACCATTACAATTACAACCTGTAATAATACTGAGCCATCAGTTTTATCTTAGTAATGGATTGTTTTTAAAAAGGCAAACGAAGATATTTGGACAAAGATGATCATCACATGGTAACATAAGAAACTTAGAAACAATTTACATGTTCAACAGTAACAGAGTTGCTAATAATTTATATGTGATGAAATACTGTAATATTATGATATGTTATATATGAAAAAATGTCGTGATTTCACAAATTCTTATGTGTAACAATTGTGTATGATAGAAATTAAACAAAATGCAAATAAAAAACAAAGAAAGTTATATATACAAAATAGTAAAAGGGATCATGAATCTTGATTTTTATTTTAGTTTTCATATTTTTTCTCCATTAAGCATATTTAATGAATCAGAAAACAATAAGCACAACAAACATTAATAAAAGGAAAATACAATTATGGAAAGCTACAAAATTTACATAGCATGAATATGAAATAGCTTTACATTTTAAATACTAACAGTGAAATTCTGTGCTTATAAAGCAGAGAAATATTGCAATTGTAAAATCAAATCATTCAGAGCCCCTAGCATCCATACATTTAAAGCATCCAGTTAATTATACATGTTTGAGAAGGAGGTGTTATAATACCATTGAAATCATCAGTCAACCTTATAATTCTTTCAAATGGGCTAATGGGATAGAGTCTATTGTCTATTCTGAAAAATAAAAACTATAGCTATATCATTTAAATATATAAACTTACATATGGAAAAGTTTACTAATTGTCACATGATCATTAAGAAAACAAGGATGTCCTGGCTATGTAACTCAGTTGGTTAGAGCATCATCTCAATATGTCTAGGTTGTGGGTTCGACCCCCGGTCAGGGCATGTATAAGAAGCAACCAATGAATACATCAGTAAATGGAATAACAAATCTCTCTCTCTCTCTCTCTCTATCTCTCTCTCCCTCTCTCCCTTTTCCTTTCTGTCTCTAAAATCAATAAATAAAACATGTATTTATTTAAAATAAAAGAAAGAAAACACAAGAAATTGTAGGTATGCTCTACCAAGTAGGACAAAAAATGTCTTCTAGGTTATGTAAGGTTACCCTACTGTTTACTCCCATAGAAAAGTATTTTGCATGGAACATTGTATTATTCTGACAAATGATTAGAATTTTGATATGCTCAAAATTTGTTCACATGGAAATTAAATATTAGGGCAGACAGCAATTCAAAGTAATACAGCTATGGCACAAAAACGTTTTCTAAATATTTTTAGATAATAGATTGCCAAGGAATACACTCAAGATTATTCCTATCTTCTCTAATTACCACAGAGGTAAGTATATAACAAGAAATAGATTTATCTACTGTGCTAAAAGGTACCATCTTTTGAATTAGTCTGTGAAAAATTAGTGTAAAACCAGGAGCTATCTGCCTTTTCAGTAAATGATGATAAAATATTATGTCTTGAGATTACTGGAGAGTGTTGAGATTCAATTTTCTCTTTTATATAGTGGAGATGAAAAACAGAAAATATCATTAAATATATTTTCAAAGAGAACTTATTCATTAGTATTCATTATTCAAAGAGAACTTATTCTGAAATTTGTAAATTAGATTTCTACAAAACTTTTCTCATTTGTAACATTTCATACTCTGTTGTTATATTATTACTTTAAATCTATACTACATGAAAACAATTATTTTTATTAAGCTTAAAATGTAATTGTTCTTCTTCTTTTTAAACCTATCTACTGAAATAAAAATGTCACATGAGGGTGATGATGATATATGTTCTTAAAGAAAAAAAAGAAACATGTAACATTAAAAGTAAATTACAAGTAGTTGAAATGTGTTTAAACTGTGCTTGATCCTCTTTGTGAGAGGGGAGTACCAGCTTACATTTGGGATGTGTATTTGCTCTTTTAGTTCACAGTCTATTTAGTAAATGACCTCTTCCAGCATAAGAAATGTTACCACAGTGGCTCATAAGTGCTCATGTGCAGCCCCGAATTGCAAGCCCCACTCCTAATGCCACTTCGCTTCTACTGTATCATGCCTAGAGCTCCATTGTTCACTCACTTTTCAGAATATAAAAGTAGCTAAATATCTTCAACATCTTTTAGTATAAACACAAAAGAGTTCAGTTTTTCCTTCGTCGTGCAGAAGGATATATTTGGGGATTTCTTAGTTGGAGAATAGTAACCACTTTGTAGACCTAGAAAATTTTATTCTTTTATAATATTCCATGTAACAAACATTTTTGGCTCTTAAATATACATTACATAAAGGAATTATAATAGGTTAGTGTTCTTGGCTTCCCTTTTTTTGACCTTCTTGATTTGATCTATTGACATTTCCACATTTTTCAAAATAACTCAGAGTGTCTAAAATGTAGCAGATTGACGTCATCCCTATATTTCCTGAGCATCTGGCTATCCGCAATTTGAAAAGGAAACCACAAGAATATAGTGCAATCTATTCTTTTTTGAAAATGTATATTTTATGAGCTTGTTGATGAAGGCACAATGAATAGTGCTTACTAAGACCAACAATATAAACACTCACACAGAGAACCCTCTGATGGAAGTGCTGCCAAACATAAGGGAGCCTGATTTGCTGTGTAACGGGCTTCGTAACAACCACTTACCACATGTGCTGATTTTTGTTCGTTGAAACAAGTGCTTTATTTCACCAAATGGAGTTTTGGATTTAATTTATTAATTATAGTTTACTCATTCTTCTGAAAGAGAGTTTTTGTGTCTTCAAACTGTAAAGTCTTTGAATTTATCTTTAGCAAATTGCAGATTTAAAAGAAAAAAGAACTTGAAAAACACAATCAAACACCAGTATTTTTTATGCCTTAGTCAAAGTTGACTGGTTTGGGGTTTTAAAGTTTTTGAGGTGAGGCAGAGCAAAGCCCAATCAACACCTAAATAAAATATTTTGCCAAAAAAATGAAAAGCCTGTAGCTGTCAGGAAAATGCAGTTTTATAAAGTAAATGCAACTCAAATAAAATTCGCAATTTTAAAGATTGTTTTTCACAATACTTAAATAACACATTTTGTATAATTCCTAAAAGATTGGTGGTCATAAAGTATTCAAAACACACCCTATAATCAAATATAATACATTCATTGTTTTAAAAATTTGCAGTAATCTGGACAACTTTTCAAAATACAATCTAGTTTGAAATTCATGCCATGACATTTTCAGAAATATTAGTGGTGGTTTCTTAAATTTAATTAGAAATTGCCGTCTTTCATGGCTTTACATATTACATATTTTTAAACCACTTAGCAATATTGTTGATGTTCCAAAAAGGAAAATGTGGTATATGCGGAAACCATGAATTTATATATTATTTGACATTTGAGGCAGACTGCTTAAAATACTACTAAGCTGGATTAAAAATATTGCTTTTTAAGACCTGCATGCAACTACATTGAATGCATACATTGTACATATTCACTTGGTTCAACTATGAGAAACAATCTAGGCATACTTTAGCATAAGGAAAATAGATTATGGTTTCATTACAAATGCTTTCCCAGCCATTCATATGATTCTACGTATACAGGATAAGAATTAGATGACTAAAACTTTCAATATCATGGTCAACTATGGCTAATAAAATTTAAAAAGTAGTTTAATAAATCACATTGTTGTTTTATAGATTCATTCACTATAGATTTATAAATTTAAATAAGGGATCTAGTAATCAAAGTAGCTGCCTTTGTGAAAATATAGTGTACTTCAATATATCTGAGTAATTTTTTTAAATTTATTTGTATTTTTGCCCTTTTGAAATACATGTTATTAAAATATATCATGTAGCATGGATGCTATTATGTTAATATCCATTTACTCATGTAAATCACTCACAATGATATGTGTTATCATACTAGTTTGCATATACTTCTAATAAACTCTTTTTAAAGTTAATTTTATTTCACAAATATAGTTTGTACATTCCCTGCTCCCCCACCAAACAAACAAACAAAGGACTGATTTTGGGGGCAGAGAGAATATTTGTAAAAAGCACAATTATTTTTATAATTTAGGTTTTTTTTAATTCATGCTGATTCTATGGGTGAAAATATTATTTACATATATATATACTTTTTACTTAAATATATGAATTTTGAAAATAAATCTAGCCATCATGTTTCCTGTGATTCAATCATGAGCTGACATTCTCCATACAATATCATTAAAATACATATATTTATTAAGGATTTCAAGTAAGTTTCAAAGATGATACATATTTGTTCTTTTCTTGAATTTTTATAAATATTTAGTTTCCACTTAAAAATAAACTTTAAACATTAGTTGTCCAGTATTTAAACAATGAAGTTTACTTATTTGCAATCAACAGGTCCGGCAACAAGGAGGCAGAAGGCCTGTGACTGAGAAAACAAGAGCATGGACAAGAGTGTGGGGGTTGCTGGCAGAGGAGGCATAAGGAAGATGAATGGTAATGGAAAAATACAATAAAAATGAATTAAAAAATAAGGAGAAAACGTGTCAGATAGTAGTGTTGTATTGCTTCTTAGTCAATATGCTACTTAGAAGGCAAGATTTTCCATAATTACATGAGAAATTTCTCACTTGCTTCGATGACTTGTATGATTTATAAAATGCACTGATATAGATAAAAATCCCTGTTCTTTTCAGTGATATAGTGAATAAAAATGTTTTTATTGAGTACAGTGGTGGAACAGCAATTAAGAAGTTGAATTTGCTGGCCTTTAAGGATAGGAAAGTTAACAAACACTTCCCTCTGAGCATTTATGCAAAGATTTAGAGAATTGTGGATGCTGAAATGCGAGTAGGATGTTCTCACACAAAACAAAGACTTAAAAAAATAAATATTTTATTTATTTATTAAAATTTTTAGAAATGGGAAGGGAGGAAGAAAGAAGGTAGAAAAACATCAATGTGTGGTTGCCTCTTCCGTGCCCTCTATTGGGGAACCGATCTGGCCTGCAACCCAGGCACCTGCCCTGACTGGGAATCAAATAGATAACCTTTTGGTTCTCAGACCAGCACTCAGTCCACTGACCCACACCAGACAGGGCAAAACAAAGATTTTTTAATAGTCTTTCCTACCTCAAACTGGAAATTAAAAAAAAAAAACAGAGGCCATACCAACAGTTCCTTGGACTTCTTAAAATATACCTTTATGAATAATAACTCAGAGATTCATAATGAGTGTGATTGGGAAATTATAAGATAATTAGAAACCTTGTATTGTTATAATAGTATTACTCATAGGAAATGCTGACATAAGAAATAGATAACATTAAAGCAAAAGTGTTAAAGTACAATAAAATCATAATTTTGAGAAAGAAAAGCACTAAGTTTTGTTTTGTAAACTGAAAAATGAATGTGTTTTAAGTTTCTTGATTTCACATCTGATTTCTTTTCTTACTACTTGTTGACATAGAGGAAGTTTTTAACTGTACGAAGATTTTTTATTCACATACCAAATAAGATAAAAATGCCTATGTCTTATGGGTCTTTTCATGGGTTAAATATATACTTCTTACTCTTAAACACTTTGAAATATAAGTTATTGAGAGGTTTCTTGAAAACTCTATTAGAATGTGGAAAAAACAATTTACATAGATTAGAATTCTAGTACTAAAAAGAAGTAAATAGTTACATAGTTAAATTTTATCTCATTCATATTAACAAAAACATAGAAACAGCAAAATGTACACTGACAAAATATGTTAAGAATTCAGGTTTCCTTTACTAACAGTGAGTAGATACTGTGCAACACAACACTCTTTTAAGACAATAAAATAAAAGCAGATACATGCTGACTGGATTTGAACCACAATTGAGTTATTTAACCAAAATAAAGGTAACTCATCATGGCAAGAAAAGAGGACAGTTTGATTTTAAAATTTATGTATATGCTACCATACACAACATTTAATTGCAAGCTTATATGTAGAATTATGTGAAAGCTGAATTATACATATAAAGAGAATGAAGCCATTATTTAATCTATCCATTTCCTTTTGAAGTTGAACTGAAAAGTCTATTGTTAAGATAACTTTATTTTTTCAATGCCAATACTTATGTTTTATAACATTTCTTGCTACAGCTATAATACTGATTGATCAACAATTGCTTTCTTATGATGACCTCAAATTCTTTGTGCTACAAATTAATTTTTCCTACCACTTAGTGGAAAATGGAACACAGTTGCTTACCATTATCTTCCTGATATTGATTTCTTTTTGTGATGGCTTTGATTAATTTCTTCTGTTGGCGCCTTTTCTAAGGTTTCTCCACCACAGACTGGAAGTAAAAGAGTTCTTTGATTAAGCACTCATTTATTGGGTCTACACTAAGCTGCCTGCTTTAAACTCTCTCAATGTTTCCATCAGATAGCTGGAACTAAAGGTAAATAAAACAAATATTGCTATAAACAAAATCAAGATTTTTCTCAGTATTTCTAAACTGCCTGAAACTGAGTTGGATTAAGTTACTCATTTTCTATTCCCAAAAGCAGACCAAGAAAAGAGTAACAGAACCATGGCAACAGAAAGAACCTGAGTGAGGAGTTCATGAAGTATATGATTTTGACTGAAGTAACTTCCCAATGAATTTCTCAGAATAATTTTGGTGCAAATTGTATACACATTTTATCTAAAATGAATCTGTTTTAATGTGATAATGACTATATCTTAAAAATATTTTGGAGGACATTTGATAAGATAATAAGTTTAAAAACAAAATCATTAATATTCATTTTTCATCAATGGTTTACAAAGCTACTAATTTATCATTAAGATATTTTTGATTAGTTAATGAAAATAAGAAAATATTAATTGATCTCTTTATTCAACCACACACACACACACACAAATGCTTTTACTCTCTGCCAAGCACGATTTTAGGTGATAGGTACAACAAATTAATTAATATATGACAAATACATAGTATTATCAAAGTACTGTAAGACCAAGGATAAATATAAGAGAAGTGTATGATGAAAGCAGAAATAATTAGCATGAAACTTATTCTTGGGGTATTGTCATATTTGGTTCAGGGTCTAATGATTAGAGAAATTTAACTTAAGTGCTTGTTATAAGAGTATTGCTGAGGCAGTAAGTTAGAGGGAGGGAAACATTTCATGGGGAGACATGTTTAAAGATGAAGAGGTGTAAAAATACAGGGAACTTGAAGTGGAATAATAGCACTGGTATGCAGAGGGAAAAAAGATGACAAGAATGGAAATTGCGGAAGCAGGCAGAAACAAGTTTTTGAAGGGCTTTATATGATATATCGAAGAACTTAAACATCAGCAGGGAATGGGAAAATTTAAGAAAGAAGTCAATAATTGCTTTTCAGGAAACCTGAATTTAATTTTGGACAAGTATAAGAATATATATATGGAGCTGCTCAGTAACCTGTATGTGGTAATTACAGGTGTGAGGCTAGGTAAAGTCACTCAACCAGAGATTCTAAAGTGATAACTACAAAGAAACAAACATGAAATCCAGAAGGACTACAATACTTTCACTGATGGAGAAAGAAGCAAATGCAAAAGTGAATGAGTACAGACATTCAAAATGGTAGAAGGAAAACCAAGAGAACATTGTTTATAACAGCTAATACTAAAAAATAGTGATCATTGATATCAAATTCTGAAGATAAATCATATAGGCTAAATAAGAAATTTAAAAAATTGTCATTTTAATGAAAAAGCAAAGTAGAATGTTGAGTTAAAATATAAAGCAATAATTATCTATCTATTAACTCAGTTTCAATTTCATAAAATTATAGCCAGATATGTAAAGTTAGGGACTGGAAAGAAATAACATGTCATGGTAATCTTGGCTATATATAGGTTATTTTAGTTTCCAAAATTTCATAAATTTCAAAACAAGTTGTCTTTAATAAAATTAGAAACATTCATTGAATCTTCTACTTAAGCAGGCAGAATGTTAGAATGGAGAAAGCTTTTCGTTTAAGGCCAGACTTTCCTGAGCAGCAATACCAATTCTTCTAATAAACATTGCTACATTAAAATCCAATTGGAAAGTCATACTAACTTATGTAATAGTTTGTTTATTCACCAAATTGAAATTTCATCTTCATCATAATATAAACTCTAATAAGGTACACATGAGTTTATTATGTATTTCATTTCTCTATTTTGTTGCATTGTTCTGAGCAAACAACAAATTGAAATTAAAGGTGACATAATCTCAATAAGATATTAGAATTGGATAAATCAGCATCTTAACTAGCTCTTCACATTCTGTATATGTAAAAAAATATATACTGGACATTATTATTTCTACCATATCCTTCAGAAAAGTCAATATTTCAAAATTTTAGATGAATTGTAAGGGGTGTTATGGGCTTGAATAATCATATTTGCAAATGTATAAAGGTGAAATTCAAATCCTGGAACATCAGGAAATTGTGGTATGGCCCAGGGAATGAATTTGTGGGCAGAGGAGCAGAGCCAAAAACAGAAACTGAGAAGGTAATGAAAGCCACAGCCAGTTACCTCAATAGACATAATTGGAGGAGAAAGATTATTATGAATAAGTCATTCCAATAAGGGGCAAAAAGAAAAGAACACCACTTAGTTAGAAGCAATTTGAAACCCAATTCCACAACCATGCTTCTTCCTTTATTTTTCTCCTTATTTCACCTTCTTGCCGTTTCTCTCCCTTCTTTTATCTCTATCTTCTTACCAATCATTTGTTTAATTGCTTTCAATCTATCTGTCCATCATCTCTTTAGGTCATATAATTCTATGGGAATCTCTGTTAGAATAGTTTCATGTTTCCTTTGGTTATACATGCATAAGGCCACAGGTGGCAAACACAAGGTCCACAGGCTGAATTTGGCCCTCCACCTTGTTTTATCCAGCCCTGCACCTTGTTTCTACCTGGTGGCAGCACCAAACTCTCACTCAACTGTTAAGGAGTAGTTACATTTATACAGCCCTAAAATTACATTCAGCCCCTTGATGGCTATCTCGAGGCTGATGTGGCCTTCTATGAAAATGAGTTTGACATCCCTGTATAATACCACACAACTTTCTGGGTGAATGGTATAAAAATTGTGAACTTGACTAGTCTTTGTCTATGATTTACTGAGGATGTATATATTTCCCTTGGGCCACTAACTATAAATGGTATCTTGGACTAACCATCAAATCATGCCATAAAAGAAAGCAATGTGTACTTGCCTAATACATATGCTTTATACCTCACAGATATACCTCACTTTCAAATTCTGAATCTTGTTTTGAAGAGCCTGACTCTTGGTAAAGTAGGAAAGATGTGCCAAAAGAGAGACAAAAACACTTGATCTCTTCTGTTAATATTTTCCCTGATACTTCTTCCTGCTGGAGAAAATGAACAAATACCCAAGAGACAGATAAAAAGACTTAATACTGAACACTCCAAAGCAGGCTGTAATTCTGGGATAGAGGTAGACAAAGAAATTAGCAGGAAGTAATAAATTTTGAAATCTAAGGGGAAACCAGAAATCAAAGAAAACCATCAGATGAAAAATATTGTAGATCCAGTCACATAGTGGTAAGCCTGAATTCAGGGAACATTTTTTTTAACTTAATGTTACTTTGTGTGGAATCTAATGAACAAACTACACTAGCAAGGAAAATAGAAAGACTCATAGATAGGGAGCAGCATGACAGCTAAGGGCAGGGGACGTTACAGGTGGAAGGACTGAACAAAAAGGAAAAATGACTCATGGGCATGGACAGCAGTGTGATGATTGTGAGGGGAATAAGGGAACTAAATGAAATTGGAAAAATGCAATAAAATTAAAAAAAATTACTTTGGGAGAGGTACTTTTGTGACATTTTTTTCTTTGCTGCACCTTAAAAGTACCACTGAGCTCCCAAATTTATGTCTTTATGAAATAATGCAATGGACAAATATATATGGTTTCTCCAGGAAAAGTCCATCCATTGTTAATATTATAAGAATGGTTTATACAACATCGATGTAACCTGGCAGCCAAAGAAGATTGCGCTGAAATGAATGTGTGAACAATGGCAAATTCACTGTACTAGTCAGTGGGGGTGGTAAAAGCTATTCGGGGAGCATGTGTACTGTGTGGTCATTGCTTTGCAAATGACTGAGTAGACCAGTGAATCTGCATCAGACTTTGCATTAAGCTTGAACATTCCTCCGAGGAAATTATTCAAATGACTCAGAAGGCTTTTAGGGTTGATGCAATGAGTGCAGCACAAATAAAAGTGTGGCACAAATGCTTTAAAGATAGTCAAGAATCTATTGAAAATGATCCATGTTCTGGAAGACCCGCAACAAACAGAATACCTGAGAATGTTGAACATGTACAGGCTAATCCACAAAGATTGGCAAGAGACAGCGTGAGAACTAGAAGCTAATCTGGGGATTCAAAAAACTATTGTGTCTGAGATTTTCAAGCAAAGTCTTGGTATGACAGACCTCAGTATATAATATATTATGATTTTCATTTGTGTGTATTTTTTAGGAAGGCAGATCTATCTATCATCTATCATGTATCACTCATTCAATCAATCAATTAATTTACTTCTTCTGTCTATATACAGGGTAGGTCAAAATTAGGATTACCATTTTTTGTATGGAAAATAACACAATAATTAATAAATAATAACAAGAATAAACACTGTTTTGCATACTTGCACTGTAAACCTACTTTTGCCCTGTCTAGTATGTATATATTTTAATGACTGCAGAATGAAGATGCTTATTTGTTTGGTTTACTCTGAACCTGCTCTTGAAAATATTAATCATGAAATTACTTAGATAATGGGTTCTCCTTTCTCAGAATACTAGTAGACAATATGATTTCTGTTGTGTAGTGCTGTAGACTTGTAACATATGTAAAATATGCAAACTATTGAAAAAATTTAGAAATTCAGAAAAATTAGAATTATATATTTTCTTTCTTTCATCATTTAGAAGAACTGTTGATTGCAAATACAGAATTTTTAACCATTCTTGTGTAGCTAAGTTTCTACAATCTATTCCAAAACCTTGAGTCTAGTTAGGTGTATACAAGTACTTATCATTTAGGCAACCCATTTAATTATAGGAACTGTTATTGTTTCTCCTGTAATCAGTGTGAACTAGAAATCATCCTGGAGAATTAAATAAAACTCTACTTCCCTTGGTCTTTTAATTTCCTCATTTTGAACTTTCTCAGGTATCACACAACATCAGAAAATAACATCTTTCTAACAAGACAGATTTACACTAACATAATTTTTAAATGTTTATATTTTAAATACTGATATTTTTTAACATTTTGAAGCACAAATCCATAATTTCTTGCACTATGCTTTCACATAATCACTCATACAAAGAACTTGTTTTATTTTAATGACATAGATGAAAGCAAGTACTTTAATCAAAAGCAAAATAATACTTACCATTTGAGTGCCTATAATGGAGAAGCTTTGCATTTGTTATCTCCTTCACACAACAGCCACGAAAGCTGGTGCAATTATTCTAACTCTGTGGGTGACCAATGATAGGAAAAATAGTAATGATACCCAAGGTCACATAAATGAAATGAGTTATCCTGGATTTAAACGTCAGGTTTATCTGGTTCTGAAGCTATAGTTAAAAAGCAAAATGTATTTATCATATATGCTTCTTCAATGCAGTTGGAAAATAATAAGCTGTAACTTTGGAGAATATTGGTGAAACAGTTTTCATAAATGCAACAAATATATTTAAGAACTTTAGAAAGAGGTTCACAAAAATCAGTGCTTTTAAAACCAGCTTTCTACATTTGTGCTCAGAGCTCACAGTAGAATGGTTACAAATAGACACCTAACTGGTGTCTATTTGGTTAGGTGTCCCAATATTAAGGACTCTGGAAGATAAAACCACAAGGGAGTACATTAACTTTATGGCAGGTTTTTGCCACAGAACCCTCCTGTACTCTTTACTAGAAATAAAAGAAAAACTGAACTAACTCTGGCATATGGTGATGTTGTTGAAATCATTCAACCACTAAAATAAAGTAATAATTTAACTAAGAAATAGTCATATAGTAAAATGGGAAATAAAGCCAGAGGATAATTTCATTTCATTTTCTCTTTTTTTAAATACATAGTCTTTAGCCCTGGCTGGTGTGGCTCAGTGGATTGAGTGCCGGCTTGCAAACCAAAATGTCTCAGGCTCAATTCCCAGTCAGGGCACATGCCTGGGTTGCAGGCCAGGTCCCCAGGAGGGGACATGTGAGAGGCAACAACACATTGGTGTTTTTCTACCTTCCGTCTCCCTCCCTTCCCCTCTCTCTAAAAATAAATAAATAAATTCTTTAAAAAATAAATATATAATCTTTATTATACCTTTCCATTACAATTTAGTCCCCTATATACCCTGCCCCAAGACATCAACACCCTGTTGTCTATGTCCCTGACTCCTTTTTCTTTTTTGCTCAATTTCTCCGCCCCCTAATTTCACCCTCCCCTACTAACTGTCATCTGTTCTCCATCTATAAGTCTGCCTATGTTATGCTTGTTAGTTCAGTTTGTTCATTAGATTCCACATATGAGTTAAATCACATGGTATTTATTTTTCTTTCTCTGCCTAGCTTATTTTACTTAGCATAATGTTCTCCAGGTCTATCCATATTGTTGGAAAGGGTAAAGTTTTCTTGTTTTTTATGGCCAAGTAAAATTCCACTGTGTAAATGTCCCATAGTTGTTTTATCCACTCATCTATTGATGAACACTTGGGTTACTTCCATATCCTGGTGATTGTAAATAATGCTGCAGTGAACATAGGGGTGCTTATGTTCCTTTGAATTAATGTTTTGGGTTCCTTCAGACATATTCCCAGAAGTGGGAAGGAGGATAATTTTAAATGAGAAAGATTTCTCAAATGTAAACAGATAACTTATAATGGAAAAGAAATAAATCAGAGGATGGAGCCACAATACCAGAAGACTGAACATGGAAGCTATGTAGAATCACTTGCAGGGAAGAGAAATAAAGCCTTAGTCCAGAAATTAGAGACAAATGCCAGGCTATATTCAAGAACTTGAAAGGAGCAATGATTGATATGTCCACTGAGTTGTACCCCTTTTAAATGGATATTTCAAGGCCTTGCTTAAAAATTACATGTTGGGTGTAGGAAAATGTGGAGCAGATAACTTGTGTCTTTAATTCACAAGTCTTCAAATAAAGAGGAGCTGTGACTGAGGAGCTTTATCTTCACCTCGCCATGAGTCAGAGGGCAAGACCCAGTTGGTTAAGCCTGAATCTGATGCCATAATGCTCTAGGGATCTTGGGAAAGGTAACTATATTTTGCATATGAAAAGAGTGTAAATAATCTGTTACCAGTGGTTGGACTGCGTTTGAGGGGAAAAAATGGCTACAATATCTTTATCATTTCCTCCATTTAGACATAATATTTATTTGTCCATACTCATGAATCTGCTTTGACTATCCAGCCATAGATATTTAAAACTTCAGAGAAAAGTTTGTAAGGAATGGAATCTCAGGAAATCAAAAGAACATTTATTTCTACTATTGATCATTTAAAATTGTATTCATGTTGACACTGTGCATTTAAAATAAACACAAAATTAAAAAAGGAACAAAAACTAAATGAAAATATTCAGAAAGTATAAAATCTTACCTAAGATAATTTATTTTTCAGTAAGTGTTTGCACTAATTTATTTGAAAATAAAGGATCTTAGGAGAATAAATTATATCAGTTTAAAAAATTTATATTTGGAAAAGTATTTTATGGAAAGTAAAAATATTAAAAATTTGTTACCAGCTTGCCTAATTCTATAGGATGGGGTAAAAGTAGGTTTACAGTTGTTCATATGGAAAATAATACAATAATTAATAATAATATAAGAATAATTGTGTTTCTGTACTCACAACTCTAAACCTACATTAGCCACACCCTGTATATATGTTATTTATTTTATATAGTCAATATTTATTAAGCACCAACCATGAAAAAGATGAGCTTTTGTGGGGGAATATTGAGCACTGCAACATTTTATGAGATAGCATATGTATTAGGACATGTTAAAAACTGGCAAAATGATCAATAAATATGTAACATAATAAGGCTCTCTGTTATGTGGGTAAAGAGATGGGAAATTGAGAAAAATTTTACCAAAAAAAGATATTGAATAATCAGAATTTTAATCCTGAAGATAAGAAAGTGGAGTTCATTTTTATAGTACAAAAAAGAAATAAATGCTTAAAATAGTTAGAAAATATATACTCTATATTAAGTGGAACAGTGTCTATAAAGATGAGGTTCAAAAACTGGCAGTGTGATATAGAAGGGTTTTAATGCAGCATGAGGAATTTATCTTAAATGATCTAGGGTTTTACATAATGAGAACAATTTTCAGAATTAATCTGCTAACATTGTTAAAGGTTGATTGAAATGAAGAAACGCAGGTAGATGAGATGGCATAATGTTGCCATAATGGTTTAGGTGAGAATTAAGAAGGATTTGAACCAGAGTTCTTTCTGTGGAAGTGCACTTTCCTCAAAGAACATGGAGAATACAACATTTGCTAAATCTGAAATTGGTTAAGAATGTAGTTAAGATTCATACAGGAAAGAAAAACTACTTTTCACATCAATTATAATTTATATAAATATGTTGCTATTTTAATATTTCTGGAATAGACTGCATTTATTTTATTTCTACCATGAAAACTATTATTACCATATATTTATGATCACATAGTCATTCACTGAGTGTGAGTGTATAAAGCTTTACAAATACTACAGAAATAAAAAATCCTATAGGATATAGCAGCAGTGGCTAAGTTTGGTGGCTAGTTCTATGTTTTACTTTTTTATATCAAAAGCAATTCAATTACTTTGTATAGAAATGATCTTGTAGAAGCTCTTCCTAAATTACTAATTGCATTTAAAAATGTCTTGGAATGGACTCATCTACTTGTATTAAATTAAATACTTAGATTTGACTTTGGTCTCTCCTCCACTAGTGTTTGCACTTAAATAGAAGATATTGTGCAGAATTATTCCTTTGATTCAACCTATCAGCTTTACATTTATGAAATGGTTCACAAAAGCAATCCCAATTCACTCTACATTTTTTTCACTTATGTTCATTCACTTTCAATTATTCTGTAATCTGTCTCTTTCCAATAACTCCTAGAGGAGTGTTCCACTCTTCAAATTATTAGTTATAAAAAGATAAGATATATACTATGTTGTAGTGAATTTCAAATATACTATATTTTATATCTTATGTGATTTCATGTTCAAAACTTGTATTTTCAAAAAGGACAGAAACAAGCATTTTAAAAAAATAATATAGTTCACATAACCCTGTCAATCTAAATAGTATTATATTATAAATATAATTCTGTAGTTAAAATCTAGTTTTTTATATTTCATCTTAGCTTTCAATAAACATATTAACTTATTTTGCATTGCTTCCAGTAATATGGGATGGACTAGAGACTATTTGCTCTCACAAGTGAGGGTGACAGTGAATGAAATGAAATATTTGTCTTATAGATTTTGCTTTATAAAAATCTCTGGGTCTCCCCTAAACATTGTGTCATGAACCCCTCCATGTAGCATTTCCCTGTGCCAATTGAAATGTGCTCTACATGAAAAAAGCACTGGTGCATATATATTTTTTGTATTGCTATTTTGGGATCCTTGGGGTGTATTTCCAGAAGTGGAATTGCTAAGTCAAAAGGCAGTTCCATTTTTAATTTTTAAGGATACTCCATATTGTTTTCCACAGTGGCTGCATTAGACTGCATTCTGACCAACAGTGCACTAGGGTTCCCTTTTCTCCAAATCCTCTCCAACATTTGTTGTTTGCTGATTTGTTGATTGTAGCCATTCTGACAGGTATAAGGTCATATCTCATTGAAGTATTAATTTGCACTTCTCTGATGATTAGTGATGTTGAGCATCTTTCATATGTGTATGGGCCTTCTGTATGTCCTTCTTGGAGAAGTGTCTCTTCCGGTCTCTTGCCCATTTCTTAACTGGGCTTTCTTCTTGGCTGTTGAGTTGTAATAGTTCTATGTGTATTTTGGAGATTAAACCTCTGTCAGCTATTGCACTGGTGAAAATGTTCTCCTATACAGGGGTTTCCCTATTCATCTCACTGATGTTATTTTTAGCTATACCAAAATTTTTAATTTGCTGTAGTCCCATTTGCTTATTTTCTGCTTTGTTTCCAGCCCCTATGTTTATAGCAGCACTATTTACAAAAGATAAAATTCGGAAACAGCCTAAATGCCCATCAATAGGTGATTAGATAAAAAAAAAAGCTGTGGTAGATTAACACAATGAAATATTACACAACGATAAAGAAGATGAAACTCATATTTGCAACAGAATGGATGAACCTGGAGAAAATTATGCTAAATTAATTAAGCTAATCAGTGAAAGAAAAAATACCACATGATCTCACTTATATGTGGAATCTAATGCTCACAATAAACTAACAAACACATGAGTAACAGGAGCTTAAGTATGTTAAACAGACTGACAACTGCCGGAAAGAATGTGGGGGGATGAAAGAGCTGAAAGGAGGGATCCAGGGGTGTCCAGCCTTTTGGTGTCTCTTGGCCACACTGGAAGAAAAATTGTCTTGGGCCAACACATTAAATACAAAACACTAATGAAAACAAAAAAAAGTCTCTAAATGTTTTCCATAAATTTACGATTTTGTGTGGGGCTGCATTCATAGCCATCCTGGGCCACATGCAACCTGTGAGCGGTGGGTTGGACACCCCTGTCATGTTTATGTGCAACCCAAGGACACAGAGGACAGAATGGGGATTGACTTGCGGAGGGGAGAGAAAAAGTGGGATCAATTGTAACAGCATAAAAATAAAATTTAATAAATAGAGATGAAGAACACAAAAAAATGCATTGGTGAGAAACCATTTCATAATGTATACATATATCAAACCATCACATTGTACACTTTATATACAATTTTAATTGTCAATTATACTTTAATAAAGCTGAGAAGAAAAGAGAGTAATGAATCATTAGACTAACCTTTCTTGAAATTTGGTAAGTGGTAACTAGAGAGACTGAAAGGAATCTGAGAAGTAATAGAAGATTATTATGAATTTCTAACTAATTCTTCCCAGATAGTTATCAATTAATCCAGCTTTCTAAATCACAGCTTCAGTGTCTTTAGATTTTTATTTATTTTTATTTTTTTAAAAAATATTTTATTTATTTATTTTTAGAGGGAAGGGAGGGAGAAAGAGAGAGAGAGAGAAACATCAACGTGCAGTTGCTGGGGGCTGTGGCCTGCAACCCAGGCATGTGCCCTGACTGGGAATCGAACCTGCTATACTTTGGTTCGCAGCCCGTGCTCCATCCACTGAGCTACACCAGCCAGGGCTAGATTTTTATTTTTTGTTGTTCTATTTTTTAAAGTCTAATTTAGCACTTTAAAGAAGTGGAAGAAATTGTTTTTTATTTTTGATTAGGATAACCCTTGGAATCAGGGTATATTTCTGATTCTGAATGAACCACTGTGGTTTCTTTATAGAGTTGGTTCATAAATGATGTCATCTGATCACCAAAACATTTCTTAATAATGAAAACAAACTACTCTTCTTTTATGAGTCTTAAGTAAAAACATTAGCAGTAGAATTATATAAAAGTGCTTTCTATAATATAATATTTATAATAAATTCCTCTGAGTTAATTTCAAAAATATGATTAATATTATCAGAATAATACAGGATCCCAAATTTTGGTTGATGAAATCAGCAAAAGACTATGACTAAGTATTTTCTAGTAACCATTTGATATGTTTTCTGAAAGACATGAGAAATTATTGTGAAATATTTTGCTGAACTAAGGACATTTTCTATGGCATATGAAGGCTTCAGCAGTCAGGTAAAAATAAGCACATATGTAACACTGTATTTTTGAAAATAATTATTTAAATCATTTTACTTTGCATTAAATTTCAGAACTTAACACTTGGTAAAAAATTAAACAAAACATACTACCAATGCACACTTAGCCTTGACATTATCCATCTGCGAAGTTAGAGCTTTCAGAACTTGGTTCTGTGCACCATTTCCATAAGTTTCCAAATGAGATTTACTAAACTATATCAATACTTTTCTTCTTTCCAAATAATGCAAAAAGGTAATGAAGCACAATTTTATACCTAACCAAACAATAAATTGTCTTTTTAAAAAAGCACTAAATATTGTACTCAACTTCCATAGCCAATCCATTTACTGTCTGAGTGTTATGGGCGATTAGCTTAAACGCAGCAGGCATGATTTACATCTTATCAAGGTTTAGATATTAGGGGAGATAGACAAAGATTAAGATTGCCTAATGTTTCTGAAATTGTTTTATTTTTTGCTATTCTTTGTGTTCACTCATGGTTATGACTAAGGATAATAAGGAACGTATTTCTGAAAAATCAAGATTCAAGTTTGTTTCATAGCAAACTTCACTGTATGCACATTTCCCAGTAAAATAAAAAATCTGATATGAATTAACCCCATCATTTTACTGTGTTGCATTCACTTTACACAGATGTATCCCAATTTAGAGATATATAGCTTTCACAGAGTAAATGCAATGAAATTGCAAAAATAAACTAATTGACACTATAGTACTCACCTTTCTTTTTCTGGAAAATGATATCTATGGTGGCCCCACTATTGCAGCACAGGCCTTGTGCCACCCAGAGTAAAGTGGGTATTTTTGATACGATCGTTTTCTTTTTCTTAATTGTTTTTCTTTTCTCATATCCCCTTTCCTGTCCTTCCTCCTCCTTTTCTTTTTTCCTTGTCTTAACAAGAAGTCTTTTCAGAATGTTCAAAGAGTATCAGATGCTTCTTTGTACAGTTAATATGTAAACTAAATTCAGAACTTGAGTTGATATCCAACCTCAGAAAAATATTAATAAATATGCAAAACTCCCTGGAATGAACACAATTAGAAACAGAAATGTCTTACTTTTCAGGTATATGAATGTCATCCACCTAAGTCTAGTTAAAAAACATAGCTTTTCTGTTTATTTTCCCCCAATTGAACATTATTCAAATTTTCTGTTTATGATTAGTTGGGAAACTTTTATATTTGACAAGGTATGGTCACACTCAATATCTGAACTCTAGAATATTGTTAATTTATTTTGACATCCAAGAAAAGGTGATTTTTCTCTACAATCACCACAGTAAAATAAATTAATCTCAGATTTTTTTTTGAAGGAAAGGTAGATTGAAATTACACTCACATCAAAGTCAAAGATAATTTTTAGTTGTCCTCATTTATCATATGAATACCTATATTTCTTAGCCATTTTTCAATAGTCTAGGCTTATGTATAAATTCAAAGTTGGAATGATGCCTTTATATGTTCATATTATATGCATGTTCTTGCTTTGACTCCTCCCATCCAGCATTTACCTAAGAAGGTGGTTTACTTTCCTTCCTTATTGAAAACCAATATGGGAAACTGAAATGCACAGTAAAGTTTATGGGGAAAACAGGTACTAAAGGTAATAGCCCTTATCTTTACCACCCAAACCTTACCACTTAGTGATGAACTTAAAACCAAATATGAAACAGAAATTATATTGTGGAGAGAACTAAAAAGGAGGCAACTCTTACAGATCAGGATCATCAATGTTATCAAAGAAGAAATGGAAAGAAACTATAAGGGAAGTGTCTGGGGACAGTGGCCGATCCTTCCAGTTTCAGGAAGTGGCCGGTAAGCACATTCAAAGGCCCATGCAGTGAGACCCCACCTCTGTAGATAAGAGTTAGGGGAGCAAGTTAAATAAGATAGAAAAACAAGCCTCCAAATTCTAATGCGTGTTCAATATTTACGGCTGCAATAAAATACATAAACCTAAAGATAAGGAGGTCTGAGACTTAGGTAAAATAATAAGTATGATCATTTGGGAGCAGAGAAAAAGGATATTGTCTCTCATACAATTCAGTTATCATCATGATCATTCTTACAATTAGAAAACTGATTCTTAGAAAGTTTCATAACCTTACCTAAGGACATTGCTTGTAAATATTAGATACCAGGTTTGAAATCAAGGCATTTTAACAACAAAGGCAAGTGTTTATTTGTTTGTTTATTTATTTAAAATACTTTAGATTATATTAAAACATATTTTATAATATATTTGGGAATAAAGCAGTAAGATGCCTCCAGCTTTGTTCTTCCTTCTCAATGCTGTATTGACTATTCATGGCATCTTTGTGATCACATATGAATTTTAGACTTGTCCAAGCTTTTAATCATTAAGTTACATTTCCTTTAAGTTTAAAATATGGAATCTGTGCCATTGCACTAAGTGTAGTACAATCAAGCTGTCTCTGATGCTATTGTTTTTGGTTAAACTTGCTTAAGAAGATCTAGTTTGGAAATACAATCTAAAGCTGGGTGATCATTTTATTGTGATATAAATTTTGCTAAATTTACCTTAATGTTTTTTTGCTTGTTTTCTTCTGTGACTATATTCCTATTTTTATACAGTACTTTTTTCTGCTGAAATGTATTTGATGTTTTATAGAAGTTTAACATTTTATTTTCTATTTGACAAATGTAACATATAATCATATCTTTCTGGCAATGATTTTTAAAATGTTAGAAGTAACAGAAGTAGGCAGATTGAGATCTCATATCCATTTGTATTATTCTGACTAGTTTCTCTCCCTTCCTCCTCCTCTTCCTCTCTTCAAATGGATCAATGTAAAGAAAGCATTCAGTAGTGCTGATCTATTCTGAAATGTTCATTTTCTAAGTGTCCTGTGCATCTAAAGATGTCTGTATTTTCTTTTTTAGAGCCTGCATATCAGAGCCTGCCTTCTTAAAAAATTAAAGTACTTAAAGTAAAGAAATTGTTTTCCTTCATCACAGAGAAAACAAAGAGGCATGCAAATCTTTTCATTCTTTTTTAAAAAATTTCTGGTCACTTGCCACAGATGAAGTTTACACTAATTAGAAATTGTCTGGAGGCAGGGGAGCAGATTGAGCCTTCGGCTGGAAGTACTTCCTGACAGGTGGTTCACCACAAAGTAACATTACAATTACCTAACACACTGTTTGATTTGTGTAAATCTCATTACTACTCACATTATTTAATG
This sequence comes from Phyllostomus hastatus, assembly GCF_019186645.2. Lineage (NCBI taxonomy): Eukaryota > Metazoa > Chordata > Mammalia > Chiroptera > Phyllostomidae > Phyllostomus > Phyllostomus hastatus. The sequence continues at coordinate 17,198,865 of NW_025333977.1, forward strand.
AACTATGAGCATTCCTTCACCTCCCTACAGATTTCAGTGCCCCATTTCCATTTCAATTCAGGAGTAAAGACTGCATGGTTTAAACCCATTTGCTTTTTAAATCAAATATTACCTCGAACTTAAAATTCTGAATTTGAATAGCAGTTTTAAACCATGTACTTAAAACTAAATAATGAAACAACCAGACTAAACTTTGTTCATAATATTAAAATATTATTAAGATTTATCCTTTTTGGTTATATTTGCCCCATGAATAAAAGAGAAAACCAGATTTTTCCAATATGCAAGAATGTGCATGATCCGTGTGTGTTCCCATGTGTACTGAGCTGGAAAATTAAAATAATTATTCAGATAATTCAAGTCTCAAATCACAAAATTGCCTCAATTCTTAAGGGTATTTTTTTTGGTGTGGGTGCTCGCATACTGTGAAAGTCCACTTGAATGAAAGCAATATATTGTGTTTTCTTTAAAAAAGTTTAAATTTTTAAATATTTATCTTAGCCTAACAGTTTGTATTTTAAATATGTCATAAATTTTCTGTTCTGAACACAGAACAAAATGATATTTAGTTTCCCAAATAAGTGATTTTGATTAAAAGAACCAGATAAAAATAAATATAGGTTTTGATACTTTATTCTTTTTAAATTGTTTTCTAAGTTGCTTATATGTGCCTAGCAATGTGTTACATCCTCATAATAAACAAATTCGTGATTTTTTTATTATCTGGGGTTAAATTCAATCAGTTTTCAAGTTAAACACATTATGACCTCAACCTACTTTTCAGTTCTTTATCACTATTTATTTATCCAGAAGCTTCCATCCTAGTTGAATGGTTTACTTAAAAGTATCTGCTATATACTCCCCTATTCTAACAATGCCCTTTTAAAGGTATCCTCTGTTTTTCTCTCCCAATGCTCACTAATCAGCAAGGAAGCAACTGAGTCTATTTCTGCCTGACTTCATAGCCTGACCCTTCCTTCCACACCGTCTCTCTATTTATGTATTTCCATTACCATAAGAATGGGATAAATGGAAAATCATCAATTATGCAATAACTCTGTGGCAGATTAAAAATAAATAAGATTTTTGTTCCTACTCCTTTTATGAAAGTGATATAATTTAATTCCTCCCCTTTGAATCTGTTCTGGCTTTAGTGACTAGCTTGGTACATAGAATTTGGCAAAAGTGATAATGTGCTAGTTCCAAGGCTAAGTTACAAGATGCCCTAAAGCCTGATGTCTTAGGAAGCTCTGAAATACTGCCTAAGAAGTCCTGCGAGGCTACTTGGACATTGCTATGCTATTGAGACAATATATAAATGCACTGGGCAGCAGCCCTAGCATGCTTGAGCCTTTCTGCCATACTTACCAAGGAGCCAGGCATGTAAATGATGCCATTTTTCACCATCCAGACCAGACCTACTGCCAACTGAAAACTCACTGATTTCAGTGAATTCCATATGGAACAGAATTGACCAGCTGATCCCTATTTGAATTCTTGACCTACAAATTGGGAGTTATAATAAAATGTATGAAGGTGTTACATTTTGAGCAGAGCAAACTCTTGGAGCCTTTACTCAGTGACACATATTTATTTCCTTTCATGATTAATTGGCCCGAAAAATGACAATTGGCAGAGGATTACCAAACCTAATAACTATAATGCTCATGATTATAACAAATGCCATCTCTTTTTATATAAAGTAACTTCTCTTTCTTCTAAATCTTGAGAAATTATTTAATTGGCAATTCCTAATGTGCTTCTGTTGGTATATTTTCTATTGTTTTGAATTGTTATTTTAATATTTAAAAATATTTTCTTTTAATAATGTGTTACAGAATTTGTTCTAATTCTTGAAATGTAAAGATACCAGGACAAATGAAAAAGAAGAGACAACTCAAATAAAGTAACAGTATGAGCCAAGTCAATAAGGCAGCAATGACTAGAGTAGGCAAATGTAATAGTAAGTAGATTTAGAGTAGAAATTAAAAGTTATAATAAATAGAGGGAAAATATTAGAGAGAAAGAGAGAGAGTAGGGTGGCACTGTAGTAATAGATCTGGAATACCAGACAGAGATTTTTGTGTATATTTCATGCAATATTTATTTTGATAAATATTGAAAGGTCATAATGAATATTGCTTTGGGTATAGCTTTCTCTGCCAATGAAGCATAGTTTCATTGAGTCTAAAGAGGCTAGAAGTACAGAGACCTACCAGAATGTTTAACAAATCATATGCTCTAGATGAAAGAAGTCAGAGTGTCACCCCAAAATATGCCTCTTTGACATAAAATTTACCTTGAGCTAAAGGCAGTTAAGAAGCACTGGGGGTCTGAGAGACAACAAAGTACAACAGTTCTTTTCATTTGCATAAAGACATACTTTGTCTCTGCATTATTTGTGGAGAATCCAGGTCAAAAAGTGCCCAGTGATGTCTTCTATTTCTATCTAGTCATGTAGCCAATCAAGCTGACTAATTTTACCTCCATAAAAGAAAATGTCCCCACATTATTAGGTATTGGATCGGCCAAAAAGTATTTCCCCCATAAGATGTCCCTGGTAGTGCTTAGTTGTCCTTAACTTCATTCAAAATAATTTTGTTAGACTGTATTGTGGCAGCTGCCATAACAGTGCTCATTTTTAAAAAATTGATGAGTTTTTGTGCACCCATTTTAATATTGAGGATTGAAGAAAATTCACAACTTTTTCAGCATATACGCCATATTATTTCAAGAAAGGTGAAAATGCAACTGAAACACAAAAGATTTGTGCAGTGTGTGGAGAAGGTGCTGTGACTGATTGCTCAAAAGTGTCAAAAGTAGTTTGCAGAGTTTCTTGGTACTATTAATATTTTGGCCAAATAATTCTTTGCTGAGTGGTAGTCTTATGCATTGAAAGATGTTTAGCAGCACTCGTGGCCTCTACCCACTAGAACCAGTAGTGGGAGAGAGCCAACATCTCAAAATATCTAAATCAATAGAGTTAGTGGTGAAGATGAAAAATGTTTCTTTTATTTTACAGAAAAAAATAAGCAGACTTGTGGCCAGCCCAATATTTTTGAAAGGCATGATTTTAAAGAAATAGGTATATAATATTTCATTATTTGGATATACCCACATTTAAAATTTGTTTAAAATATAGATAATTTATTATTTCTATATTGCTTTTTATAATTTTTCAATAAATTATAGAACAATTTATATATTCTCTCATATGCCATAAGCATAGATAATCCTACAAGTAAAAAAGAAATGTCTGGTGAAAGCCATCAATAAAGAAATTGGCCATGGTACTGCCAGGAACATTTTGTTAGCTAGTTAGAATGTCTCTCTCCCTCCCTTATCTTAACCAATATTCAAAGCCAGACTTTCAGGAGTCCTCAGAAATAAGCACAGAAGTTGTCTTCATCCATTGTAAAAGAATTGTGTTTTATATATTGAAATACTATGAAAAAATATCAAGTGACCTATCTGAATTTTTTCAATGAGTTTCTAGATTAACTAATTATAATCAGCCAAAGCTTTGAAAGATGGCATTCTGAAAATGTTGACATTTATGGAAACTTAATAGCTAAAACTGAACTGACACGAACTAAACCGAAAATACTCCATAAAACCCATAAGTTATCTCATTCTTATAGAAAATTTCCATTTCATTTCATGTGTGAAATAAGGTTTCCTCTTCAATTACATTTTAGGATAAAATAGTGACAACTTACATAAAGTGAATGAGAATTCCAGAGAACTGGAATAATATACTCTTTAAATATTCTGATATGGTCAAATGGTCTTAATAGATATGTATTTTGCAGGTAGAACTTGGGAAAAATTGTGTGTATTATATTTGCCCAAGGTAGTTTCACACTTCCACTTGTCTTCTTGTTTTCCTTTCTGTACAAGCCCTATTTAGTATTATTTCCCTTAAATTCCAGCCTTATCAAATGATGTGAAAGCAGCTTGTCAGGGAACCTTTTATCAGTTGATTATTAGGGGGATAATCTCAAGGGAAGGGAAGTAGGCAGGTGACTGAGGTAACCACTTGTCACCATGGTCTTTTGGGAAAATAGATATTAAATATCCTTTATAAGGAGGATCTATTCTTATGGACTATTCTCAACAGATGCCTCTGGTTCTAAACAGATGCCCCAATTAAGGGCTTTTATGATAAGCAAACCCCAAATCTATGGATTTATGAGGTATGGCTTGCTGAAGAATGCTAAAGCCCTAGACAACACTTTCGGTTTAAAATGGATGATCTACTTTAGATCAGAGTGCTTGTCTGATATAAGAAAGAAGGTCAGAGAGTTCATGTTGCCGGGGTAGGGTGTACTTTCACTGAATCAGACCTCTCTCTGCTTTGTCTGAATGTCTTGATTTCCTAGGTCCTTGATATCTCTAATACATGAGTCTGATTTAGCAACTACTCCACTGTAATAGGTCAGCAAATCACGTTATGCACTTTCCTGTTGCTAGTCTAATTATTCTGCAGATACACGTTTAGATACATGACAAATGTTTTAAATACATAAATTATTTCTAATACCGGAAGGTAATTTCTTTGCAACAATGCCATAATAGATTAAGTAAAAATAAAAAGCTTGTATTTTTTGTTTTTGTTTTTCTGTTTTATTTTAATAGGAAGTTTTGAGTTACTGACTCTTCTGAATATTGGTTTTACTGCCCCTTCTGACTTATCCCACATTGTTTTCCTTTTCAATTTTCCTGACTTCATCATAACTATGGCACCTTTTTGTTTTTTACTTGAACTTGTGTATATGGTTTCAATGTTTTTTTGTTAGACACACTATCAAATTCCCTCTATAATGTAGTCATATCTGATATTATACCAGACACAATTGTAGGTCAATAATATATTCATATTAGGAATTTGAAAAAAAAGAAATAAATTGATTTTAGGAGTACACTTCTTAGTACCCTTAACATCCTTTAAAATAACAATGGCACATATTCTAGCTATATATGAGCAAGGCCATCATTTCTGTGGAAGTGAGTGCAAATAAGCCAACACCAAAAGAAATAATAGAGAATGCAACTTGTTTCATGAATATTTAAATAGATTATAAAAATAATTGCTTGAACAATATGCACAACATAATCAATCAAGTGATAGAGTCCTTAGTAAGTTGATGAAAGCTGATTTGCACTGAAAGTTATTTTTCAAAGACACAAAAATCCTGAAGAGGAGACATAACTGAAGTTAAAATTATAAACACCCCTATTTTTTTTGTCATAAGGAAGAAATCTATTTAAATTTCACATTAATAATTCAGGAAAAAAAGGGTACAAGTATGTAAGCAATTGGTAGAGTTTTTCTGAATGAGGTGTATTTATATGAACACAATTTATAGTAAATAACTAAGGATTCTTCATTAGATTGGAATAAGATATAATTCAGGAATAGGATAGATTATTTTAATATTTAATTATATTACAATGTAGATGCTAAATTTTGAAAAAAATATTGTGGGTCAGAATGATGTAGAAAAATAAATATAATGGATACAAAAGACAATATTAAATTTATTTGAACTTCTCCTACACTTTAAGGATTAAAAACTATATTAAAGTGTAGTGAAGAGAAGCAATTTTCAGAATATGCTGTTGGTAACTACAGTCAGCTCACTGTTTATACCTACAGGTATATAATCATAATTAATATTCAAAGTGGTTTTCTTCAGGTAATTTATTAAACTTAATCAATAATAAAAAGAAACTAAATTACATTTCCTATTATGGCCACAATATTAACTTATAACATATAGAAATATTTTCAGGTTTTTTTTAAATAAAATGAGTTTATATTGGTCAATATATTTTCATTAACTTTATAATTTTAAATATTTGATCCTAAATAGAAAAATCAATCTGGCTTAAGATAATATGAAACATAAAGGAAGAATGTAAAAATTTTTAACTAGTATACTTAAAATAAATTCTAAAATGCAAATTATTGCTAATTTTAAACTTTCCATAAATTATAACACCTTATAATACTAAAATCTGAGATACGGCCAGTAACATTATACACAGGGAAATTCACTGCCTTTCAGAGTATGATCGCTTTATAACATGTTCAGAAATTCTTTTTTTCTTTTTATATCAAATTCAAATATTCTTTATTTCAAAGCTTTTTTACTTCTTATTTTTATTTTTTACTGGTTTTCAATTACAGTTGTCCCCATTTTTCCCCACCACTCTCCCCTGCCTCCTCAACTCCCACATAGGATCCTCCCTCTACCTCCTGTTGTCTTTGTCCCTGGGTCCTTTATACACGTTCCTTGACAACCCTTCTGCTTCTTTCTCCAGTTATCCCCCTCGCCCTCTAGTTACTGTAAGTTTGTTCTTTATTTCCATATTTCTGGTTCTGTTTTGCTTGCTTGTTTGTTTTGTTGATTAGGTTCAACTTATAAGTGAGATTATAGGGTATTTGTCTTTCACTGCCTGGCTTATTTCACTTAGCATAAAATACTCCAGTTCCATCCATGCTGCTGCGAAGTGTAGGAGCTCTTTCTTTCTGGCCACTGCATAGTATTCCATTGTGTAAATGTACCATAGATTTTTTGATCCACTCATTTACTGATGGGCACTTAGGCTGTTTCCAGCACTTGGCTATTGTAAGTTGTGCTCCTATGAACATTGGGGTGCAGTGGTTCTTCTGAATTGGTGTTCCAGGATTCTTAGGGTATAACCCCAGAGGTGGAATTCTTAGGCACTCCTCCCTTCAAAAAGTGAAGCCAATTCCTCTCCTTTTGGATGTGGGTCTTATATAATGACTAGCATCTAATGAGTATAATGTAGCAAACTAAAGGTATGTGACTTTTAAGGTTAGTTCATAATGTGTATCTAGTCCTCATAGATAACTGCCATCTGATAAGAATGCCCAAGCATTCTATGGAGAGATTCATGTTGCAAGGAAATGAACATTTCCACCAATAACCAGTACCACCTGGTTAACTATGTGAGTGAGCCACCTCGGTAGAAAATCCTCTGGCCCCATTCAAGCTTTCAGATAACTTTAGCTCTTTTCTAAACCTTGACTACAATCTCATGTGAGGCTCTGGGCCAAAACCATTTAGCTAAGCCCTAAAAATTTCTGGCCCATGGTAATGGTAAGGATTGCTTATATCTAAATCTATCTATTTCTATATCTATATCACCTACATCCATATTTATATCATCTCTCTCTATATCTATATATCTATATAACTATCTATATACATATCTACATCTATATCTAGCTATCCATCCCTCTATTTATCTATTTATTCTTGTTCAATCAATAGTATGTTGATGAACATTTAATAATAGACTTTCAACTATTCAGGAAAAAAAAATCTCTGAATTTTAACTTTTGTTGATCCCTGTGGTGTAAATATTCTATGAGAGTAGATAATTGATTACATTTTGTGAGTGTTAAATGACTGCACCCTACAGCTTTTGATTTGTAATCCAATTATTCCACATTATAACTATGCTATCAGTAGGCACCTAGTGAGTATTTTTGATGAGTTATTTTATACTGTGGATTTATAATTAACATTAAACATTATTGCTACTTCAAATTTAAAGTACTTAAAATTAAATTCATCAATTAATATTTATTGTGCATATATATTTTTGAATATAATTTTGATGTATTATCTTTAAAGAACAAAAAACAGTCTTTCTTGCCTTTTCAACTATTAATATGAATTACTTTAATCCTTATAGGATTCCAAATCCAAGAATAACAAGTGAACAAAAATAAGGGTTTTATTTGTAAAGTATTATAATACAATTTGGGGTAATTTATGTATAGTTTGCTTTATTAATGCAGTAACTGCTTTATTTCATTTTCTTGTGTAGCTCTAATCAGAAAAATTTGGAAATTATCTATGTGTTCATAGTAATTCATGTAAATCAGTAACTCTGATTTTACCAAAGATAAAGCAGTATACAAAATTAAAATTGAGAGTTTTTATTTCAAAGTTGGAAAGCAGGAAACCATGCATATTTTGTTTCTCTGTTCTAGTCATTGAAGATTATTATACATCATGACATAATCTTCCAAGTACTTACACTCTTTCCTTTGGAAGAAAGTCAGCATAGACTTAAAAATGACAGTGAAAGGCCTATTATAGCTCTTTCTTATTATACATGAGAAAGCTGAGACAGGTTTTCACCTGTGGTAGGCTAAAAATGGTCTCCCTAATTTGTCCATGCCCTAATTCCCAGACCTGTAAATATGACAAAACATGACAGACACCACAAAAGGGACTTTCAGATGCAATTAAAGTAAGGAATTTGAAATGATGAGATTATTCTGGGTTACTTGGGTGGGCCATAGGTAATCACAAAGGTCTTTATAAGAGGGAGACAGGGGAGTTAGCAAGTCAAGGTGGCTAGGGAAGTAGAGGAACATAGGTAGACTTTAAGACAGAAGCAGAAGTCAGAGAAAGAGATCTCAAGATGTGACTAATGTCCTTGAAGACAGAGGAAGGAAAAAAATACAAGAAATGCAGATGGCCTCTAGAGGTGAAAAGGAAAGAAAACAGATTTACCCTGAAAGCATCCAGAAAGAGTGTGGGTTTGATGACACCTTTGTTTTTGGACTCCAGACACCTAAGGAAATAAGATAATAAATTTATGTTGCTTTAAGTCACTAAATTTGTGATTTGTTATAGTAGTGTCAGGAAATTAATACATTACCTACATGACTTTTCAATGGTCTTATGTGTATATGCTCCAAACTGGGACTCTGCCCAATGCATGTTTTTATTCTATAACACTATTCCTTTGCAGTTCAAAATTTTACCCTAATTCTAAAGCAGATCTCAACATACACTGAAAGGTCACTATGTCTAGAAATCAAATTATTAGCTATGTCAGTAGGTAAAAATCAAGAGATCCTTAAAGGGGGGGAAATTACAACATGGATTTAAAGTCTTCATGGGGATGAATTTATTTTGAAAGAAGGTAGGCCAATTTCTCCAAAATACACATATATGATACATAAGATCTAATGAGTAAGAATCCTAATAATTAGGTTAAGGAAGTCAAGTCATTCAAACTTAACTACATGTCAGATTCAGGAGTGGAAATTCTTATCTTGCCTGTTAATTATTGTGTATCTCATACTTAGCACATGATTTGTCTATTGTACTTGGCTCATAATTATCTGTCAAATAAATTCCATCTAAATATTGAAATATAAAAGAACAATTCAATAAAAAGATGTGCTCTAGGTCACATAAACCTCATTTTTAAACAGAAAATATCATTAAAACTTCCCATAATTTTTCTTTAATGCAAAAAAATTCATGTTTAACACTATGAATATGCTGGGGGTTTCCTGATATAGATTGCTATTATCATCAGTGGACCATTAGATTCATTTTATGAATCATTAAGTTAGCCAATGTCCCAAATATAGTGGAATTAGAGCCTTGTGAAATTCCCAAAAGGGAATTGATAATTTAAAAAAGATGTGATCATTGAGAAGCAGAAAGCCTGGATAACACCTAAGTTTAGGCAAAATAGCCAAAGATGAGTCCAAGAATGACCTGAGTTAGATTATAATTTAATATAGCAGGGAACATTAAATCTGGAAAGAGCTAACTACAGAAATGAAAGTCATAAAGCCAATTTTAAGTCCAAATTCAAGTGATTATTAAATGTGATATAGTTGGCTTAATTTAAAGGGATTTTTCATTTCAGACAAATTGCACAGACTCACTGATCATTATGTGATACTCTCTGTTTATTTCATTGGTATATTATATTTGCATGTAATCAGTGATTCTAAAATTACTTGTGAATAACAAGTCTAGATCAATTATTATTGATGAAATTTTTTTCAAAGAGATCATTTTTGAAATTGCAATGACCTATTTCCACCATCATGAAAGTATATACCTCTCTAACAAAATTTCAACAAAAGTGCCAAAAATAGATATGTTACACAAGTTGGCAGGTTCATAAATTTTTATGTATTTAAAATATATCATATGTTTGTATCCTTCATCCTTATTTTAGGTATAATAATATATGTTTGGAAATATGGAGAAATATTTGAAAGTATATATCTAGGCAATGTACTATAGTTATGATATTTTTTGAAGTGTCATGATCTATGTTAAAGATTAATAGGTATTTTGCCTTGCATACACACACATACTTATATTTACATATGCATATAACTTTTAATTATGAAAAATTGAAATAGAGAGAATACTGTAATAACCAGCACCCATCTTCAACAATTATCAACTCATTGTTAATCATATTTTATTTATACTCTTCTGTCTACAGCTCTCCCCTCAGAATTATTTGAAGTAATCCCAGGCATTAGAGATTTTATTTGTAAATATTTTCTTGTTTTTTTTCTAAAAGATGCTTTTTGTTGCTATTTATCTCACCTTTTTATATCTATATTTGTATTATTCTATGTTTCTCTCTTATTAATGTTAGTTGTACACTTTTTATTATTCTTTCACTGTTTTCTGTATGTGCTATTGACTAATAAAATAAATGTGCTAAATTAGAATGTGCTACATTCTAATAAAATAAAAAAAAATCACAGTTTTATCAGTTCTGAGAGTTATAGAATTTTAGATAATTTAAAATACGTTTCCTCTTAAACATATTTCCCTTATTTTGGCACGCATTGTTTTTTCTAATACTATTTAAATTCTACAACACATTGAAATTATTGTTTTGTTCAACAGGTATTTATTTTATTGACCTACAAATTTTCCTTCTGTAATGTTCTTTATTTTTCCAAGAATATCCATGTTTCTGTCAGAAAGCAGTTTCCTTGTATCAGAAGAACTAACTTTTTAAAGTATAGGCCTGCTAGTGCTAAATTTCCTTGATGATTGTTTGCTTAGAAAAGTCTTAACTTCATTTTATCTTTCAAGTGATGTTTTCACTGGGTAAGTATTTCTAGATTTGTGTTCACTTCTTTTCTCACTTTAAAGATGCCTTTCATTGCCTGCTGGCTTTCAGAGTTTCTGTTGAGTAGTCATCTATCTTATTGTTGGGCCTTTGAAAGTAATGTGCTTTTTTGTTTTGATTGTCTTTAATCTATTTTCCAAGATTACTAAAAGATTTACTTTACTTTATATGCCTAGTTGTGGTTTCTTTGGTTTTGAGGTTTGCTAACTTTTGGAATCTGAAGGTTGATATATCTTATCAGTTCTGAAAATTCTCAGCCATTAGTACTTCAGATAGCTATCATTTTTGCCATATTAGCTTCTCTGCCTCTTTTAGAGATTCTACTAACACATGAGTAGATCTTTTTTCACAACCCACATGTCTCTTCTATTCATTTATTAAAATCTTTTTTTTGTCCTGGCTGGTGTAGCTCAGTGGATGGAGCACAGGCTGCAAACCAAGTGTCACAGGTTCGATTCCCAGTCAGGGTACATGCCTGAGTTACAGGCCATGATCCCCAGCAACCACACATTGATGTTTCTCTCTCTATCTCCCTCCCTTCCCCCTCTAAAAATAAATAAATAAAATCTTAAAAAAATCTTTTTTTGTGTTTTACTTGGAGTATTTTTGTGGACCTGTTTTTGAGTTTACTGATACTATAATTGCAGTAAAGCCATCAGTGAATTTTTAATTTAACTTTTTTCTCAATTCTAGAATGTTCATTTGATTCATTTTTACAGGTCCCAAATATTTTTGAAATACTTATTCTGTCTATCCTCCATTTTCTTTCATATTTTTCAGTTATCTTAAAGATTACGCCTGCTAATTTCAGTAAGTGGATCATCTATACAATCTACATATATTATCCTCTATTTCTCTTGATCATTAACCATTTTTTTCTTCTCTTTACATGTCTCATCTTTTTGTTGTTGCTGTTGTTATACGTTTAAAATTATATACAAGAAAAATCCAGAAGATCTTATTTTTCACTAGAGATGGGTTTCTTATCTTAAGTAACATCATCAGAAGTGGAGGTGAATCCAACTAGATTGCAAGGATTTTAAAAAAAATAGGTGCATAATGTTTATAGTTTTTAAAGTATTCTTTAAGATTGTATTATTTATTGAGAGAGGGGGAGGGAGGGATAAAGGGAGGGACAGAAATATTTCATCCGTTGCCTCTCACAGGCCTCCAAGTGGCCACAAAGCCCACAACTGCAGGCAAATTCCCTGACTGGGAACTGAAGTGTTTCACAGGCTGGCACTCAACCCACTGACAGTCAGGGCTAGATTGCTGTTTTAGTAAAACTCAATCTCTTAATTTCACCCTTGTTATTAAGATATGACCCTCTGAATATAATTGTTCTCTCTCCTTGTCCCTGAAATATTGTTGGAGATCAAGCTCTGTCCTTCAGGGATTCCAAATTAAGCTCTCCTTCTTTTTGTTCCAAGAAGTTCGAAATTAAGCAATATCTATCCTTCCAACAGGTCTTTTGTTTTTCTAAGCACTACAGAATATATAAGATCAACTCTGCCTTTTGTAAACTTTCAATCTACTTTCAAACTTTCCTCAGTCCCCTGTACAGCAATAGTACTTAACAAATGTCTAATGGAAAAAAAAATGAACTATGAGATTTTTTTTCCCTCGAGGTCCCAGTTGTGCCCATCAGCCTCACACAATCATTAAATTTTAGGTTAATTTCTGCTTCTCCTCAGAGAAGTATTCTGTCAAGAATTCATGACCCTCCAGGGGTGAGCACTGGCTTTTCTTGGACAAGTTCTCTTCTGTTTAGAATATTTGCTTTTCTTTCTTTTTTAAAAATTTTATTTTAATCATTGTTCAAGTATAGTTTTCTGTCCTTTACTCCCATCCCAGTCCACCCACCCATCTCTCTCCAGTTCCCTCCCATTTCTACACCCCCAGTTTTTGTCCATGTGTCCTTTATATTTGTTCTTGTAAACAGTCCCCCTTTTTCCCTGAAATTCCCCTGAAATTCCCTCCCCTCTGGTCACTGTCAGCCTGTTCTCTATTTCTTTTCTAATCCTGAAGGCATCACACCTCCCTGATACCATCACGATATTATCATGTAATTAAGGGGTTTTCTGGGATTGGATTAGATAAAATTTCCAATGTTTTTAGTTTAGAAACAAATTGCCATATGAGCCTTAGCTAGCCATGGCCTATTAAGTTTTATTCATAAACACAGTCTTGACATAAAAGTATTTTTATAATATATACTGAGTAAATTTGCAGCCTGCAAAACAATTTTACATTTTAAATCCAATAAAATTCTTAATGTTTTTATACAACAAATTGTTAATACATGCCCTTTGTTTTTCTCAGAGTTAGTGTTACATTTTGAATGTACAATCATTGTCAAAGCAGACATGGTTCATACCCTGATGAGCTGAAATCTTTAATAAGGAAGATATTACCCTGGCTGGTGTGGCTCAGTGCATTGAGAACCAGAATGTGAAGCAAAGGGTCGCTAGTTTGATTCCCATTCAGGACACATGCCTGGGTTGCAGGCCAAGTCCCTGGAGGGGGGCACGTGAGAAGCAACCACACATTGATATATTTCTCTCCCTCTCTTTCTCCTTTCCTTCCCCTTTCTCTAAAAATAAATAAATAAAATCTTTAAAAAAATAAGGAAGATATCTTTGTCCCCAGATTCACGCAATGTATAATTAAAAAAATTAGTTTGAGGTAAAATTCTGTTGAGCTATGAAGATTTTATACAATTAATCTGATAATCTGAGAAGTTTAGATCAAACTTCTCTGAGGAAGTTGCTTTGAACTTCAGAGCTCGGGTGTGTGTTAAGTAAGATAAAGTTAAGATTTAACATAGAGAAATGCAGTACAAAACTAGAAGCACATTCACCAAATAACGAGGGTACCATAGTGCACTAATGATCCATGATCCTGTAATAAAATGAGGCATATAAGGTTAGGGGAACACCTTGAGGGTTATTTATTTTGACTTTGGTTTGTCAGTGTAAGTTCCCATGGACCTGTTCATGTAAGCTCACCCAGGAAATGTAAGTTGATGTTAACCATGAAAAGATAGGGAAACCTAGTATTTTAGAAAGAGACTTACACAGAAAAACATGACAGTTCTTTAAGATATTTGGAAATAAATTAGACAAAGACAACACCATTCAAGGATTTTTATCAGGGAGCAGACAAGCCAATTTAAGATTTTATAGAGATTACCATGAACTAAATGTGGTGAAAGATTTGGAGAGGAAATGCTTACAATCAAGAAGAGCTGTGTATTCCAGGAATGGAAGAGAGTAATCAAAATTCCAGAGAGTGTTATGAAGAGTGGCTATTTTGAGGAATTTTAGAAGACTGATGAGTCAGGGCTTTTCATTTGATTTGGTCTGGGGTTTAAGAGAGACCAAGAATATAGGGAGTAAGAAGAATGCCACAGCTTGTCATCTGAGGGAGACACTGAAATATTATACTAACAAAATCAACTTTCTTTTTTTTTAAGATTTTTATTTATTTATTTATTTTTAAAGAGGGGAAGGGAGGGAGAAAGAGAGAGAAAGAATCAATTTGTGGTTGCTTCTTCACATGGCCCCCATTGGGGACCTGGCCTGAAACCCAGGCATATGCCCTGACTGGGAATTGAACCTGCCATGCTTTGGTTCACAGCTTGTGCTCAATCCACTGAGCTACACCAGCCAGGGCTACAAAATCTGTTTTCAATGAGAGTGAAATTTAAAACATAGCCTATGTAGGCATTTGGTTGCAGTTGTGCTGAAATAAAGGTCATCAGCATTTAGAAAGATAAAACAACTAAGAGGTTAGGATGTATAAGATTAATCAAAGTGGATGTTGAAGTCACTCAACTGGATAGGAATTGGAAAGATGTACTAGGTAGAATGACAGACATTAGGAAAGTTTAGAGGGTATAAAACTTTCAATGTCAGATGAGAGTGTTGTAGATAGGAGGAATGAATGGATTATCCTCTAGTGAGAAGATGACATCAGACATCACTTTTACCATGTTAATTCTATTTATAATTATTTATGGTTTATTTGCATGTTTACTCTTATATGCTGTCACTTTCGTTTAGATATTATTATAAATACAAAAATTGCTGGCCATGAAAGCAAATCACAAGAGCAAAGGAGAGCAATCTATTTGGAAAACAGAATT
The DNA here is from genome assembly GCF_019186645.2 of Phyllostomus hastatus. NCBI lineage: Eukaryota > Metazoa > Chordata > Mammalia > Chiroptera > Phyllostomidae > Phyllostomus > Phyllostomus hastatus. The sequence continues at coordinate 17,213,968 of NW_025333977.1, forward strand.
AGCTATAGTAGCAACATGCTGCTAACCTAAAAAGTACATTTTAACTTATGTAAATATACGAAATTGCTTTTGTGAAACAAAGAGTTCAGTATAACCATAACATAAAAGAATAAGACTTTTCCATTATCTAGGGGAAGTAAGCAGATGGATACCAGCTACAACAAAAATGTTCCTTCCTGTGTTTATGAGTTATGTTTTACTAAAGAAGTAAGAAAAGTTGTTGATTTTAGTTAAATGGTGCTACAGTCAAGAAACTTGGGCTTCAAAAACGGCACAGAAAATCAAAGGAAGGTGTATAGGGCATCTTGATAATATTTACAACCCATTTTAACCCATAAGCACACATTAGGGGAACATAAATTGTTATTTCATCTTTATTCAAAGTAAAATTAAAAATTTTGCATTTTTCTAGGAAAAAAAAATTCTTCCCCAAAAGAGTGTTTCTGCAAATAAATAATGTAAAGATGTGGCTTACCTGATTTTATAAAAATGATATTCGGATACACAACCCTGAAAAATATACCCCTGAGTGTGTCCGAGGCTGAGGAAACAGTGGCATCGAAGGCATCAGTAGTTAGCAGTTATAAGTGATATCCATCACAAACCAAACACGCCCATCTCATCTTCAGTATGGAGAACAGGAGCCCAGCTGCCACTTATGTGCCTGTATGCTTTCTAAAGACTGAGAAGTCAATCATTCAAAATCCTCTTTACTGTAATGAGGCTGGAAAAAAACTGCTTGTAGCTAGCTCAGGAAAAAAAAATGGTTGTCTCATACTCAAGTGATGTGTAAATGTAGAGTGTAGAAGTGGTTTCCTTTGTGAGGACAGATCAGAACCAGAGGGCCAAATATATTTCTTCTTAGCCTCATATGTATCTAGATTTACTTTTTACCTGTGGACACAGAATATAAATCAGAAAAAGAAAAGATATAAATGTTATCTGATATCTTATTTCCCCCTGCAAGGAAATCTATACAGCATTTTCTATCTATAACTTAAGTTCTACTCTGACTTGCTTACACATGCCATTACCTCCTGTCTATCCCTAAAGTGTCTGTCTACCTCTTTCCCCAAATCTGATTATTCCATGATTATCTTCAAGAGCTAGGTTCACAGTCATCTTTTAGAAAAACAGTTCTGCTTTTATGTTCTGGATCCAGGGAGTATTCAAGTAATATCAGCAACTAGTCCATATTAGTAGTTGTTGAAATTATGGTAAATACCAGTTAGGAATGGGATGTTGGAGGGTGTAATTCAGGTCAAGACAGACATAAAACATTTCAAGAACCTAAGGTATTCAAAATAAGAAAGGCTAAATTCAAAGGCAGAAAATATAGTAATGGCTACACACTTTATGGTCCTTTGAGTCAGGCATTGCAAAATTCTTTATTACTCAGGCCACTTCTGTGAAAGGTATATGAAATCAACAAACTCTAAGTTTACACTGAAGAATTGCATTCTCTGCTTTCAAACAATGCTTCACAAACTTTGTCCATTGTTCTGTAATTAAGCTTTCACTGGTTTGCAAGATAAAAATTATTAAAAAGAAGTATTAAAATGATTAGCTTTTTATATGGCAACATTTATTCAAAGACTATCATGTGTTTAGAGATTATGTCCTACCTATATTAGTGATGATGACAATGATAATTTGAACTCATTTGTTTTGCTTTTTTCCATTTCTTCAGTCTGTAAATTAAATGCCAGAAATTATATGCTAGTTTACTGATTTTTCCCACCATGTAGATAAAAATTAAAGGTCTCCATTGCCCCTTTAATTTTTTTTACAGTTACACTATAGATACAATTCTGTTATTGATAAGAGACTATCAAAAAATTTAGTAACTGTGAAAAAAATCCTCAATTTTGCAGGAGATTTTTAATACTTTTTCTTTTATTTATTTCCTCAAAAACATTATTCAGTCCTACCATATACCTTACATTACCCCAGGCATATATGGCAAAAAAAAAAAAAGAAGAAGAAGAAGAAGAAGAAATTTCTTTCCGTAGTGGAGCTTAAATCCTACTTCAAGGGCAATAAACAAATACATTGATAAATCAACTCATACATATACATATCTCATACATAAAAAGTCCATGGTATGCATATAATTAAAATAAAACATGATAGTCCCTGAGTAAGTATTTATATCTGGGTGATCATGGAAAGCCTTTCTGATTGGCCGCATTTAGGCTAAGATTTGGATCAAAGGACAATGCTATATTTTACAAAAGCATCTTTCAGGAAGATGAAAGAGCAGCTGGAAAAAAAAAAACACAAAGACATATTCTAAGTAGGACCAATGCCCCCTGGCATTGTGCAGTACAGCAAGGCTGATTCAAAAGCAGAAAGAAGGCTGGTTTGCTTAAAAAAAAAAAAGGAGGCAATACTAAGGGAAAGGAGTAGGTTATGGTCAGAGAGAGTGCAAGGGTTGCAGAATCAGTTTCAGAACACAAAGACTCCTCAAATTTAATCTTTCATTAAACAATAGCTCATATGTATGCATTAACTCATTTGATTCTCATAATAAGACTTCAATATATTTATTTTTAAACCTCCATTTTATAGAAGCTGAATTGAGGCACAGTAATTTGTGTTCCATCACACAGGTTAAATAACTAAACAGCGTTACTTGGGCTCACACAGTCTGACTCTAAACTCTTAAGTGGGAAGTTCCATTCATTGATGTGTTGTTAGCATGTACTTCATGACCATGCCATGAAAAGATGGCTGCCTTAACTTACAAAATTTAAATTCTATCTGAAGTTAATATATTCATTAAAAATACTATACAATTAATTAAGGACTAAAATGTGTTTTCCAATATAGTGCAAAGGCCTAGAATTTCATTTCATAGCCTTTACCTCATCTGTTCTGATGAAACTATACATTATAGCAATAGTTCTCAACTAGTACAATTCTGTTCTCCCAAAGGGCATTCGTAAATGAGTGGACACACTTTTGGTTGTCACAAATGGGAGGGTAGGGGTGAAGCTACTAGAATCAAATAGACAGATACCAGGCATACTGTTCAACGTTCTACAATGCACAGGACAGATCCCATAACAAAGAATCATCTTGCCTAAAAAGTCAGTAGTACAGAGACAGATTGAGAAATACTGCTTTATAGATATTAATGTGGAAAATAATATATTCCATGACCATTAATTTCTTCTTGAAAACTTAGGTAGTGACTGACATGAACAAAGCTTATAGTAAATCAATCTCTCTCTGTCTCTCACTCTCTCTCTGTTGCCAAGCGTCTGAACACCTTTACTGTGTTTCAGAAAATCCCCACATATAATTCTTAGTGAGAGCTGAATAAGCTTCCAATAAGGGTAAAAATGTCAGCTATTTTATTTTCTTTGTAACTAGTACACAGTCATGTGGCATGGGCTCAACAACAACAATAATATAGCCCACGCAGGCCCTGAATTAGTAATTGGCAATGCAAGTGAGTGGGGATGGCCATAATCTATCTTTGGCCACAGTTACAGGAACGCCAACTTCTTGGAGCAATGGAGCAGCAGTGATAAGGGCTGGTTGCGTTGGCAGTTCAAACTGCTATTTGGTGCTTGGCAGCTGCAAGACTTTCATCACCAAACCTGCTGTGCAGTGTGATTTAGGAGGTGGTTTCTGCATGCACAACTTGGTGCTGTGGTCCATTGAGCAATTATGAAAATTGCTTAGTGTCCTCTAATAAAGTTTTATTCCATTTTCTTCAGCCAGAATGTGAATCAGTTCATTTCAAACAAATAACTCTGATAAAAAAACTGCTTTTTGATCCTGTTTTATAGGTATTTTGACATCTATATATTTTTACTATATCTTGAGAAGATATAAATCGATGAATGTATTTAGTTGATTTTCCCTTTAACTTTTTACTTTTCATAATTATACACAAAAGCATATAAAATGCAGATCATTTTTTAAGTACCAAACCAAACCCATGTATCGCCATCCAGCTTACAAAATTAAAAATATCAGGGAATTAAGAGTTCTCTGTATAGACATTTCCCCCATCTCTCTCCACACAGAGCAAACAACTCCACTGAATATATATAATATATCCACATATGTATACATGCAAAATATTCTAGTATATATTCTGATATATATTTATGTATTTTACACATATTTAATAAATACCTTGTGATGAATATATATTGGTTCTGAGCATATCTAAAAACTGTATGAATGACTTTTGAAAGTTAACAGAGATAGAGCTTCCTAACTGCCATTTGTAATAAAAATAGATTTTTATATCACAATTATGTTCAGGTTTGAAAACTAAAACTCATTTTTGTGTTAAAATCAACATTTCTCTATCATCATCTTGAAATCTACAATTCTTTAAGTGCAGTCTAGAAATTTTAAATCAGAATTTTGTTACTGTGAACTGGCATTTAAAATAAGTTATCTATCGCTCTGGCTGGTATGGCTCAGTAGATTGAGTGCCGGCCTGTGAATTAAAGGGTCACAGCAATTCCCACTCTAGGGCACATGCCTGGGTTGTGGGCCAGGTCCCCAGTAGGGAGCACGTGAGAGACAACCACACATTGATGTTTCTTTCTCTGTCTTTCTCCATTCCCCTCTCTAAAAATAAATACATAAAATCTTTAAAAAATAAAATAAAATAAGTTGTCTGTCTTTTCCTGTGTAGTATTTTCAAACTGTATCTCTCCTCTTCATTGTCTCCTGTTTCTCCTTTTGCTACCTACCTCTCAGGCTTCCTTAAACATCCTGAAGCTTCTCCCAAATTATAAGACCCGTTATTTTTCTCTTTTAAACATCAAGATAACCCAAAAAATAACTTCATCTATCTAAATTTCTTTCTTCATCATTGCCTCACATTAGTTAGTCATCACATTAGAATCTGCCCCCATTTTTCACAATTCCTATGCTATATTTCATCAATATTTCATAGTATTCAGCATATACATCTTTTACATCCTTGGTTAAATTTATTCCTAGATATTTTATATTTTGACACTATTGTAAGTGGAATTGCTCTTTTAATTCTCTTTCTGGTAGTATAATTGTATATAAACACAACTGATTTTTGCTTATTGATTTTGATTCCATCAACTTTACTGAATTTACTTATTATTTCTAATAGTATTTTTGTGAAATCTTTAGGGCTTTATATACATGTAAGTTCATGTCTTATATATACACATGTATCTGCAAACAAACAATTTTACTTCTTTCTTTCTTTATTTCTGATTTGTGTGCCTTTATTTTTTCTAGCCTAACTTATTTGTGAATTATAATCTCAATAAAGTGCACCTTCTTCCTTCTTTCTGGGATATTCCTAGTTTTTAAAACCATCTCTTACCTTTTATTACTACCTCTAAAGAGTTTCTCTAATGGCTTTTCTGTTTACTGGCAGCCATCATTTATGTACTAATAACTTCCATGTCAATATTCAATATTACCACCTTAGTGACTTTCTTCCTGAGATCCAGTTGCTTAATAACCCCATGCTAATGTCAAATAAACTTTGAAGCTCAGCATGTCTGAAATTGCAATCATTTTATTTCTTCCTAAACCAGTGCTTTGTTTTGGTCTTTCTTGTTTGAATACATGAACTTCTACTTATTTATCCTAATTATAATGTTAGAAATAATCCTCAAATCCAATCTCCCTCATCTTTTAATTTTTGGAATTCATTCTCCTAAATTGACCTAAATTTCATTTTTCTATTTTAACTACACACACTCTAGTTCAGGCCATTATCATCTCTTTTGTTTAGGTTACTGAAATATTGTAACCTATAACAGAACTCTTTATTGGAAATGTTGCAGCCATGACAGTTACCTTTCCAAAAGCAAATATGAGATTTCTGGTTTTTGCCTGTACCCCATCTTTGGTCACTGCACAAATTGTCACCTCATATATATCCAATATTCCCTCATGTAGTTCACTTAAGTGCCCAGCCCTCTACCTAACTTCATTCTATATACTAAGTGCACCCTGCTGCTTATTTCTAGAATATTGCTAATTTTCAAAAATAGTCCTTACTCTTTATTATTACAAAAATAAAATTTCAACTCTTTTTTTAAATACCTTAATATCATCACTTTCATCTTCCTCTTTGCTGTGATTAAATCATATATTCATAACAACCTTTTCAGCATTTTCTATATATTACTGTATCACTATTAGAGTTGAAAAATTAAGGGTTAAAAGATTAAATAACTAATATTACAAAATTTAGATGTAATAAAAACAGCAAAACATTACAACTTTTTAAAATTTCCCAACCTATCATACTACCTTGATTTATAGTACCATTTTAATACCTTCCATATATACCTGTTATTGTATATTTATCACATAACATTGTGTTCATTTGTTTACATGACTGTCATTTGCATACTGTCCATCAAGGAATGAATATTTTCTTATGATAAAAGTTGTGAGATATTGGTGAATATATCTATGAATATATCCATAAATTTAAAACCTGCTGAATTTTTTTGACTTTCTATAGCTATATCCTTTGTAAGTATAAAATATAGAAAATAGGGACAAAAATTATAGATGTATGGAAAGCATTATACATGTGAAAAGATTATAAAAATGAATATTTTCAACATTAATTTAGATTCCAAGATATTTTAATAATATATTTTGGTGGATTTTCTTTTAACTTAACAAATACTAGAAAATTTACATAGAATAAAAAATCTGAGTAATCTCAAGTATATTAATAAAAGTAGGTATTATTTTCATAAGCAAAACTTGCTATTATATAATAAAGAAAATAATGAGATAATACTTAGAAAAATAGATCATAGAAACAGGAAAATAACTATACATAACCACTATTATCTACTTTTCACTTTCTATCTTAAATTTATGATGTCATATTTTAAAATAATTTTAGAAATACAGATTGTAAATTTAAAACAATATTAATATTTTATGACATATACACTATCAGCTTAGTAAAATATGCAATACTTTGTAATAAAAGAGATATAACTTACATTTTGAGGCAATTTAAATATAGCAAAAATATATAAAATTTTGCTAAATAAAATTGAAAAGCTTTTGTATGGTAAAAATAATATAATATAATGACAAATAAACATTCAGAGAAATTACCAACAATGTAATAATGAAAGGGTTGATGTTTTTATTTTATATAAAATTATAAATGATATGAAAATACTAGAAACTATGATAATATTTTAACCAGACATATTTAAGTATCAAAATAATTTAGTTGATAAACAATTTTTGACACCTCTCAGAGTAAAAAATCATGTTAACATAACAAGAAGCCATTTACCACCTAAAACATTGGAAAAAAATAATTTGAAACATTTCAATATTTGTTAGTGCTCAAGTATATGCTGATAAATTTGTAATTAGCTACATTTTTGGGGAAAGGTAATTGCTATCATATGTCTAGAGCCTTAATTTGTATGTTTTGATCCATATTTCCTTAAATTTATTACAATAAAATAATTAGAATGGTAGGCAAAATTTATATGCACAAATGTTAGTCTCAGCATTATTTATAATAAAAAAGTAGAAAAATATTAAATTTTCAACAATGTAGATATATAAATATTATTATACTTCTTAATAAATACTACGTGATCATTAAAATATGGTTTTAAAAGATAATTGAATATCATAATGGTAGGCTCATGGTATAAAATTGAATAGTTAGATATGTTACAAAATAAGATTATTTGATGTTCATTAAATTTAGCTATTTCCATTAATATGACAAATTTAATAGTTAGTGTGCCTAAATTTAAAGTTAGTAATTTTGTTTTCATCTTAATTTTCTCTAATTTTTATGACATATAATATTCTTATTTTCACTAATAGAATGTTCTTATAGAAATTATCTTTTCAAAAAATATGTATCTCTTTAAAAATGCTCAGAGTCCAATAAGTAGAATAAAAATAACTGCTTAAAATTTTATAACTATTCTAAGCCCTGGCTGGTGTAGCTCAGTGGATTGAGTGTGGCCTGCGAACCAAAGTGTCACAGGTTTGATTCCCAGTCAGGGTACATGCCTGGGTTGCAGGCCATGACCCCCAGCAACCGCACATTGATGTTTCTCTCTCTCTCTCTTTCTCTCTCCCTTCCCTCTCTAAAAATAAATAAATAAAATCTTTAAAAAATTTTATAACTATTCCAATAAAATTTGTAAAAATAACAAAAATAAGGGCTTAAAAATGAAAACTTTAAGCATATTCAACAAATGCCACAATGGCTATCTTAATTTGAAGTAGATTTTATATATTTTTCTACTTGCCAAATGTTTTACATCTTGTTATAAATTAAATTAGAAAATGTTAGTACCAAAAACCACAATGGGATACCACTTCACACCAGTGAGAATGGCCATCATAAACAAATCAAAAAATAAGTGTTGGAGAGGATGTCGAGGAAAGGGAACCCTAGTGTACTGTTGGTGGGAATGCAGACTGGTGCAACCACTGTGGAAAACAGTATGGAGTTTCCTCAGCTAAAAATGGAACTGCCTTCTGACCCAGCAATTCCACTGCTAAGAATCATGAAACACCAACCCATAAGAACCTATGCACCTCAATGTTCATAGCAGCACAATTTACAATAGCCAATTGCTGGAAGCAACCTAAGTTCCCATTGGTGAATGAATGGATCAAAAAACTATGGTGCATTTGCACAATGGTATACTACTCAGCAGAAAGAAAGAAGGAGCTCCTACCCTTTGCAACAGCATGGATGGATCTGGAGAGCATTATGTGAAGTGAAATAAGACAGAAGGTGAAAGACAAATACCATATGATCTCACCTTTAAGTGGAACCTAATCAACAAAATAAACAACCAAGCAAAGTATAACCAAAGACATTGAAATTAAGAAAAATCTGACAGTAACCAGAGAGAAGGTGGGAGGGGTCAAAGGGGGTAAGGGTTTTCAGGAACAACTATAAAGGATACACAAAAGAAGAAAAAAATGATAGTAGCATATCATTATGCTAAACATCATAAAATTTTTCAAAGATGATGTGTGTCCTAGTTACTTTACACTGCTATAACAAATTACTATAAAATGTGTGGTTTAAGCAACAAAACATTATATTTCACAGATCTAAAGGCTGGGAATTTCAAGGTTAAGTTGTCAGAAAATTTGGTTTCTGTTTAAGGCCTTCTTCCTGGTTTACAGATGGCTATCTTTTCACTTTATCCTCACATGGCAGAGAGCTAAGAGAACCCTTTCTGGGTTCATACAAATTATTTATTTCTCCAATCATTTTTAAGTGGCTAATTTAAAAATATTGTAAACTTTTTCCCATGTAGAAAATAATTCTGAAGTATAAGATAACATTAATATTTCAGAGTTAGTAAAAACAATAATTGTCTCAGGTGTCCACAATAGCTATGACAAATGTAGTTTACCTGAAACAGAGTCAGTTATTCGACGACATCTCTTGTACTATTCTGCTTATCTTTCACAATGTTCAACTGAACTTAACTGAAATTTTAAAATAATATATAGTTCATATTATTAATTTTAAAAGAAGATGATTAGAATCTAAACTGCCTAAATGTCTAAATTATTTCTTCTATCAGTTACATGACTGCTTTTATTGAAGTCAGAGCAGAAAGAAAAAAAGAAAAATACCTTATTGAATTGTTAGAAATTGAATGAAGAAATCACAAAATGAAAGATAATAAAAATTATCTACATAAATATTAAAATAACTATAGTTACCAGAAATATTTTAAAAATTCAGCTTCTGCATATTCTGATTTTCAAAAAATCAGCAACTGTATTTGGAACTAATGTCTCCTTTTTGCTTTGGGAATAATATTTTTATAATATTGGGTATGTTCACAACCTAACATACTGCAGCTGCAACTACCATTCAGATTCTGCACTGATCATACTTGCTAATTACAGCTGGGATGTAAAACAGATTTCATATTAAGCTACATTGAAATGGAAAAAATTAACACAGAGCTATGTTTTGGAAGTAGTATATTCTTTTGGAGACTGAAAATTTTAGTGCAGCCTTAGCCAATTAAAAACACCAGAGTAGTTCTTGAATAAAGCATTAAAGGAAAAGGTTACTTTCACACTTGAGTGGTATATATCAAAACAAGCATTTTTGCTTAAAGGCCACCCTTGTGGCAAATGAAATGAAAAGCTAGACTATACAATAAAAGATGATAATTTGTACAGTTCATGCAATTTTAGAAGCTTTTTTTGTCTCCTTGGTAAGCTGCCTAATTTCAGCTAGGTTTTTATTTTAGCAATACGTATTTCACTTATTTATCCTTGTATATTTATCAGGCATTTGTGTTTTTAGTGTAAGAGTTCTCCTCATGACTGACTTTATCCTTTCAGGAATGAGTCTGCTGGAGTGTGACATATACAATACCATGTAATTTAAAAATCTAATGTATTCCTATATAAAGTGTGGATCCAATATTCCTTCCTCAGGACACGGTGTTGTTTACAAATGAAGGAAAACAACTACTTTTGAATTGGGCTCTGAAAGTGTGTGCTGAGTAAAAAGTAATTTGTCTGCTCCAAAAGTAATTCCAGGTCTGAAAGACCAATTGGATTTTAAAGGTTTTGCATGGAATTTGAGATGAGCAAGTGTAGGGTAGAATGATTCGATAAGACTTTTGCACTTGCTTTTCACTGTTTCAGTAACATGCTGGGTTACTCCATCCTTTTGCTTATACTGTTTTGTACCTAGAATGCCAATCTTTCTAATTCCCACTATGTAGATTACGTTCACTTTTGAAAGCTTAAATCAAGATGCATGTCTCTGTTGAAGTCTTCTCTACCACATCAGTAAATAAATAAGCTTACTTCCATCTGCATTTCCTATACTATTGTTCCTTCTACACAGTTATTTAAGTGATACTTAGGAACAAACACACGCATTGTAGTTGGATGGCAGTCTGACTTTTATCTCTGCCATTTACTAGCTGATGTCCTAATCTCACCTTAAAAAAAATAATAATGATACATTAGGAGTGATGGACATCAAATATTTTAAAGCAAAAGGAAGAATGTGGTAAAGCAATAAAACAGCTTTTATATTTTAAAATGTAATTCTATTTCACCAGGTGCTTTCCTTTTTTATGTAATTGCTTTATGACTATATGGTTACCAATATAGTACAGATTATAAATTCCCAGAGAACAGGGGTTCAGTCATACATATGCCCAAATGTTGATTTGCACTGTAGATATTTTTGATACATTTATTCTATCTATCTATCTATCTATCTATCTATCTATCTATCTATCTATCATCTATCTATCTTCAGACTAGAATGAATAAAAGGCCCAAGACATTTTAGAGACCTGTGCAAAGGGAAAATAATTGAATAATTGAACTTATTTTGATAGGTTAAAATATTTAATAAATAAGAGAATAGATCTTAAAAGTTTGCAATACCAGAGAAAAAATTGTAAATGTGTGAAGATAAATATTACCTAAACTTACTGTGATGATCATTTTACAATATATGCATACATCAAATCACTGTTAAATATTTAAAATTAGTACAATGTTATATGTCAATAATATCTCCATAAAAATATGTATCATTCTATTGTGACAGGAAAAAATCCAATAGAGCAGTAAATTTTATTTGCTTAAGAAAGACAAGGAGACTTCTGGTCAAGATGGTAGCATGGTGAACATGGCTCACCTTGCACAACCACAGCAAAACTTACAATTAAACTATAGAACCACTATCACCCAGAATCATCAGAAAATGGAGGTGTATGGAAGTCCAACAACCAAGGAATTAAAGGAGTCACATTTATTCAGACTGATAGGAGGGAATGCAGAACAGGTGGTGCTTTACCAACATATAGTGTACAAAAATTGGGAGGGATACCTCAGAACTGAAGGATTCCAGCACCACACCTGACCACCCAACCCACTGTGCTAGTGCCAGGAAGATAAGTCCCTATAACTTCTGATTGTAAAAACCACTGGGGGTTGGGGCAGAGGAAGAAAGTGTGGGATTCTCAGGTGTCTCCTCTTTAAGGACCTGCAACAAACCTAGGATTTACACAGACTAACTCCCTCTGGGCTCCAGCACCAGGACAGCAGCTGAAAGAACACCAGTGGTATATGGGGAGAAACTGAAGTGTCTGGCATCAGGGTGAATGCCAGGTGACACCTTCCTCCCAGAAAAAAATCCAGAGGCTTGGCAGTGACCATTGTCCTTTTTCTGAGCCATTCCCCACACAGAGTCACAGAGCAGTGACACCATATCTAAGATTGCATAAACCAGTTCACATAGGTTTCCCCACCCTAGTGATACCTAAGGTTCTGCCTCATGCAAATTATGAGTGTGTTTTTCTGCAATAAGCCAACCTACTAAGACAGGGAGTCAAAGCAGCTCTACCTAATACACAAAAACAAACACAGGAGGGCTGCCAAAATAAGGAAATGAAGAAATATGGCCCAAATGAAAGAAAAGAACAAAACTGCAGAAAAGAACTAAATGAAATGGAGATAACCAATCTATGAGATGCAGAGTTCCAAACACTGGTTACCAGGATGCTCAAGGAACTCACTGGGTACTTCAATAGCATAAAAAAGACCCAGGCACAAATTAAGTTTACACTAAATGAAATTAAAAAAAAAAACATTACAGGGAGTCAACAGTGGAGTGGATGAAGCAGAGAATCAAATTAATGATTTGGAACATAAGGAAGAAAAACAGCATTCAATCAGAACAACAAGAAAAAGAATCCAAAAAAACATAAGGATAGGGTAAGGAACCTGGGAGATAACTTCAAACATACCAATATTCAAATCATAGGTGTGCTGGAAGGAGAAGAGAAAGAGAACGAAATTGAAAACTTATTTGAAAAAAGTGATGAAAGGAAACTTCCAATTTTGTAAAGGAAATAGACAAGCCCAGAAAGAACAGAGAGTCCCTAACAAAATGGACCCAAAGAGGACCACACCAAGACACATCATAATTAAAATGCCAAAGATGAAAGAAAAAGAAAGAATCTTAAAAGCATCAAGAGAAAAGCAGAGTTACCTACAAAGGAGTTCCCATAAGACTGTCAGCTGATTTCTCAAAAGAAACTTTGTAGGCTACAAAGGACTGGCAAGAAATGTTCCAAGTGGTAAAAAACAAAGACCTATAACCTACATTACTCTATCTAGCAAAGCTATCACTTAGAATCAAAGGGTAGATGATGTCCTTCCCAGACAAGTTAAAGCTAAAGGAGTTCCTCGTCACCAATCCATTATTACATGAAACGTTAAAGGGTCTTATTTAAGAAAAAGATCAGCCCTGGCTGGTGTAGCTCAGTGGATTGAGCGCAGGCTGTGAACCAAGTGTCACAGGTGCAGTTCCCAGTCAGGGCACATGCCTGGGTTGCAGGCCATGGCCCCCAGCAACCGCACATTGATGTTTCTCTTTCTCTCTCATCTTCCTCCCTTCCCTCTCTAAAAATAAATAAATAAAATCTAAAAAAAAAATAAAAAGATTAAAACTATGAACACTGAAATGACAATAAAATCACAACTATCAGTAATTGAATCTAAAAAACAATGTAAAAATAGAACAGAAACAGAATCATAAATATGGGGATCATTTGTAGGGACATGGGTGAGGATGGGGGAGGATGGGGAAAAGATGCAGGGATTAAGAACTACAAACTGATAGGTATATAATAGATAGGGAGATGTTAAGAATAATATAGGAAATGGAATAGCCAAAGAACTCATATGCATGACCCATCAACATGAACTAAGGGGGAGATTGCTGGAAGGAATGGGGCGTACTGGGTGGAGGTGGGTGAAGTGAGAAAAATTGGGACAACTATAATAGCATAATTAATATAATATATTAAAAGTAAAAAAGAGAGAAAAGAGTAGAGTTGAATTGATAAGCAAATACATGAGATTACGTACAGAGAAGCACGAAAAGTAAACTGCTCCCAAGTTAGAACAACTAGCAGAGGACTAGAAAATAGCAACTTCTCCTTTCTGTCCTAGAATGTTATATTTACATGTCACCAATTGCCTTCAGGAACTCATAAATAAGGCCAATATATATTTACTAACTATCTAATACGGCAAAAAACAGATAAGAAACCTCCCCAAAAGGACAATCTGAAAGAGTTCATATGGAACATATATTTCATATAAATAAACATTGTTCTAGGCAGTGTAAGAGAAAATTAAAATGAAAAAGAACTAGTTACTATTTTGAGAGTTATGTTTTTTAACCAAATAAGTAAATAAAATAATAGTTGTCAGAGGGGAGAGGGATTGGAGGATTGGGTAAAAAGAGGTAAAGGAATTATTAAGTACAAATTGGTAGCTACAGAATAATTATGGGGATGTAAAGTACAGCATAGGGGATATAGTCAATAATAGCATAGTAACTATACATAAGGCCAGCTGTGTACTTGAAACATCAAGGGGACCACTCTGTAAAGTACATGATTTTCTAAACACCATGCTTTATATGGGAAACTAATACATCATGCTATTGAATGTTAACTATAATTGAAAATACATACATACAGCCCTGACTGGTGTGGCTCAGTGAATTGAGCACCAGCCTGTGAACCAAAGGGTCATTTGTTCAACTACCAAACAGGGCACATACCTGGGTTTCAGGTCAAGTCCTCTCTAGGGGGAGCGCAAGAGGCACCCACACATTGATGCTACTTTCACTCTTCTTCTCCCTCCCTACCACTCTGTCTAAAAATAAATAAATAAAATATTAAAAAAGAAAAAATATATATAAAATAATAATATAAGGTATATTGTACTCAACTGAAATTATGATTTAGGATACTAGTTATGGTTTCTAGTTTACATTTTAAATATTATCAATCCACCACTCAGGCTGCCCACATCAACTGCAATTTATCTTCTGCTTCTCAAATATATTTGACTTAAGCAGGATGAAGCTCACTTGCACGAGGCACTCAGGATGCAGCAGTGAGTGCACGCTGCTAAAACTGCTCTGAGGGCCTCCCTTTTCTTAGGTGAGGTTTCAGTTTTTCCCTTTCCCACATTTTTCTCTCATTTCTGGAAAATAAAAGAGCCTATGTGACAGCTCTCAATTTGGTTCCCTGTCTATAACCCAGTTCTTCTGGAACTTGCAACTCCCTCTAAATAATTCAGTCAACTAGAGACCACACTGTGATCCATAGACCCTGCTGAAATCAAGTAAACATTTTTAATACAATTCCTTGTTTGTCCTGTTTGAATTTCTTAATGTTTTTGGTCTTGATTTCTTTAAGATTTTATTTATTTATTTTTAGAGAGAGGGGAAGGGAAGGAAAAAGAGAGGTGGAGAAATATCAATGCGTGGTCGCCTCTTGCTTGTCCCATACCGAGGATCTCGCCTGTAAGCCAGGCATGTGCCCTGACAGGGAATCGAACTGGTGACCCCTTAGGTCACAGGCCCTTGCTAAATCCACTGAGCTACACCAGCCAGGGAATGGTCTTGACTTCTTAATTCCATGCTATGTGTTTTGAAGAGACACCTAGTTTCTCTCAGTTAAACTTCCTTACAGTACCTGTTGCAGTAGACATACAAATAATCATTTGTCATATGATGTCATATTTTTCTCTACTAGATCATCCTATAATTTTCTAACTCATGCCTAACCTTAGTGTGTGACTATATTTTCAACTCTTGCTTCTCTCCAAGACATCCCTATCTGTCACCTAGAAATGTCTTATTGGTGTGTACTAACATGTATCAAAAACCACTTAATGAAGTGGATAATTATTATTATGTCCCAAATTTTGCCAGGTTGTGGATGTGATTTCATAAGAAGCATATGTGGACCAAAGAACTGCCAGGGAAGAGAATGAGGTTAGTTTTTCCCAGGAAATACAGAGTGCCCAGAAGGGGCAACTGAAACACTCAAATCGGGTTATCAACTTGGTCCCATTATGATGGAAAATACAATAAAAAAAAGTGAAACACCTTCCAGAAAATTATTTAATTTACAAGTGTGCTAGTCAAAATACTAACCTTCAAATATGTCTCTATTTTTATCTCAAAATATCTTTGAAGATGTTATGTTACCTGATAAGGAAAAGTTAAAGTTGCTGATAGAATTAGTTTGATAATCAGATAACCTTACAACAAGGAGAGTATCCTGGATTATTGATGTTGGCATAATGTAATTGCAAGGGACCTTCAGATGTGGAAGCGGGAGTCGGAGTGTCAGAGTCAGAAGCAAAGTGATGTGAGAAGGCCTCAACTGGCCATTGTTGGTTTTAAAGTTGGAGGAAGTGCCCATGTTCCAAGAAACGCAGGCAGCCTCCAGAAGCTGGGAAACACAGTGCTAGAGATTCTCCTCTAGAGAGAGAAGCAGAAAAAATGAAGGAAGAGAAAGAAAACACCCAGAAGGACTATAACCCAGTGAGAATTGTGTCAGAATTCTGACCTCCAGACCTATAAGATAATACATTTGGGCTGTTTTAAACTGCTAAATTTATGGTAATTTGTTACAGCAGCAATAAAACAAAACTGATATAGGAACAATTGAACATTTCCGACAAACTTCTTCAAATAAAGACTTGTAATTCTGTAGCATGTAATGATGCTTCCATTAATCATCATCAAAGCTTGAGTAATACCGATCCTTATTAAAGCAGAGTGACTTTCTAGGATTAGAATAAAAATCCCAAAATTAAGAGTCAATTTCAGTTCTCAAAATGCCTCAGCCAAACCAGTTGACAACTAATGAACACTCAGAAAAGGATTCCACGTAATTCCTTTATATTTAAATCTCTTCCCTCTTCTTTAATTATAACTTATACACATAATCTATTCTTCAGAGCTTAAATACTGTTCATGAATTTGTTCATGTATTTGCAAAAATAGTTGTGGGGCATAATAATCTAAAACAGATATCTGACACAGATAAAAAGTTGGAGGAAGTCAATACTCACTGCTAATGTTGCTTGGTCCACATTTTTACATTTTTTCCCTGACCACAAAGCATCTCAAATAAAGGGAAAATTAATTAACCTTTCTTTTCTCAGCCTCATTTGTTTTATCATCCCTAAAACAATCTTTGGTTACCTTTCTAAAGATTCACTCTTTTTTAGTAACTTGAACAAATAAGATGGAGAAAAGGAAACAGTTCTTCTGCAGAACTTTTTATACTCAAACTGCACATTTCCACTTGTGTTCTGATTGATGACACACCTACAACACCAGACAGTGAGGCCATTAGCAAGTTTCACCTTGAAAGATTTATGAGTTGACTGATGCATATGAAGTACTAGGGACCTTCTCCCAAATTAGGAGGCACTTCATTTATGTCTTGGTCAGGACCTTTGCTGACTCCTAAAAAAAAAGGAACATTGATCCATCCTGTATATTTTGGAAAGTCTCATAAGAGCGATGTCAATGGAGTGAGTTTAAAAATAAAAAAATAATAACAACTATTGTCCAATATCTATCTGTTAATACTGTTTGAATCTTCTTCAGAAATATTGCAATTGTACTGAGCCTATGAAGAATAGTAGGTGACATGGATTCTAGTTACTATAGGAATCAGAATGTTCTAGAATATTCTGATGCTTTTTTGAGAAATGTTAACTTTAATTAAAGCAGCTCAGGACAAGTAGAATTAGGACATTAAAATGTTTAAATATCATTTTATATAAAGACATTTCAAAAATTTTCATTACTATCTTTAACATATTTATTAGCTGGCAGAGAGGTTTATTTCTTAACTGGAAATACGTCTATGTTTTCACAAATCTAAAAGGTATTTTTGTACAGAAATATATAAGGTATCATGCTAAAGCTAACATTTTATGGGTTTGTGTTCAGGAAATCTTTGCCATATTACTGTCATCTTGACCACCGATTTATATTTCTTGAATTATATTCTTCCATAACACTGTTTCTATTTAAGTAATCAACTGGAAATTAAGAGTAACCTTTTCCATTTATTAGAGTAATATTCAAAACATAATATTACTAGGAGGTAATTTTTCATAGGTTGTGTGTGTGTGTATCTATGAATGAGAGAGGAAAACAAAATTGCACTACTGGTTTACATACAAAAATTGGTCAATATTCTAGTCAATTAAAAATTTACAAATTTACAAATGACTGGTGTGCCAACTGAAATTATTAGTCAACTGAAAATGTAGCATTATTTTTCTTAGTAATAATTAAATTATAATAACTCACAGGTATCATTTGTTTGCTCTGGCCTAGTCACTGAATTAGGTACTATACAGACATTCTGTCATGTACTGCTCACAACAATATCATGTAGTAGTTACAACAATGATCTATAGCTAAGAAAAGTGAAACTTAAAAGAAATTAAACAAACCATATGGTCAGCACATTATTCAAGCCAGCACATGTTTGAGAGAGAAAGGGAAGCCATTAATAATTATTTATCCAACTGTATTAGCATACATCAGAATGCCCCAGGTAAAGCAAGAAATATGGTCACCTAACACATACAGTAAGCAGCAGAAATAAGACTCACCCCAAAGGCTCCCAAGTTATTTTGAAATATATGATTTAACTATGCTGTGAATCTGCACAATTCAGATAGAGTGGAATTTTAAATATCCTACAGTTGGTTTAGCATTCTTGGCCAAAGTCAAAATTAAACATTTCTCCTTGCCATCCAAATATCTCTTTTCACTTTTATTTACTCAATACCAAAGCCAACCTGCACAGCTCTGAAGAAGTGACATGGTATTTCACTTATGTATCTCTGCAATGTTTTTTCTCCATCTTCAAATGTCATATTTCTACCAATTCTTAATTTGGTACTCAGATAAAACTTTCCTCCTCCAAGATGCCCTCCTAGATTCATCTCCAGAAACTTCAAAACATGGTATTTGCACTGTTATTATGCTAATTACTAAAATATTCATCTTTTCATATACACTTTGCCTCCCCTAAATTAAATCTCAACTCTTACACATGATTGAAAGTTACAGTATGATTAATATGCTTGAGTCCTCTTTATTTTTAAAATTGTGTTTCTTTCCAGAACTAGCAAACAACTCTGAACATGAGGGTAACCATGGGCATGTACAACATTTACTGTTCATAATTTAAATAGGAACAGTAGAACAATTAATTTGGCTGCAAATAGTACTTATTTTATAAAATATTGGATATAAATATATATACACATTTCAATATGATTTTAGATATTTATTTCACTCAGAGAGTTTCTCATTTTAAAACTCTATTATTTAATTGTTTAGTAAGTAGCAGTGTTTACTTTTTGAAATTTATTAAGCTGTGCAAGCCATGCTTTTTCGATCAGAAACTTTCTGTCATGTATATTTTTGTCTCATTAATATTTTGTATCAGGCAGAAAAATCACTGCAACATTACTTTGCTTAAAAATATGTACTCATTTACATTTACTCTGGCATTTGAAATTGAAAGGTAAAAATGGAAGTTATTTGTATGTCACTGTATTTTTAAAACAAGAGTTTCTTCTCAATGCCACTAAGAGGAACTATTTAATTTGTTCCACATGGACGGTGTTTGGAATGTATATAAGACAGATGATAGCTGCCCATGGGCTGAATTTTCAGAAACTTCAAAAAAAAAATCCACTGTACTAAATAATCTCTGTCACTGTATTTCCACAGTACCTAAATTTATGTCAATTAATGTCACTCATTAAGCATGTATCCAAGAAAAATGGTCTTTCAATGCATTACCTTAGAGAGTAAGCTTATTGGTACAGATTTATCTTTATTTTAATGGTGCCAAGGTAAATAGCAGGATCTGGCAGTAACAAGACAGTGAATGAGTCCATTTTGAGTTAAAAATCAGCAAGAAAATATTCTAAACTGAAGAGCCTTCACCAAGCATATCAATTACCAACAATCTATGTTTTCATAAACACGGATACCCCAGTCTTACCAGCTAAGACTTTTAAGATTCAGTGAATTTGAGGCACATTATTGTGTTGTTCTGTACCTCAGGGAGAATCTCTAGACCTAGAGGAAGCTCATTAGCTCCAGGAGGTGCAGAGGCAATAAAATGGGTTGGAGGGAAAAAGACAATTTTGACTCACTCCCATGTTCAATTGTGTCTGAGTGTCCTGGGTGAAACATTTCTCTGTTGACTTTCCCATGTTATTCTGAGTACCTCTGTTGAATTCTAGGACCAACTTTTCAGTTACCTAAAGTTACCTAGAACAGGGCATCCAGCCTGCTTGAAACAATAAAAAATAAGTCATCAGACCTAATGTCTTATGAGAACTTGGTTTGATTTTTGACAATATCTATCCAGTTAGGTAATAAAGTACCACAAAAACCTAATATCATTACCTCCATAGAAGACATGCATCTTACCAACGATGGCTTTCAGTGGACATTTCCTATAAAGTGACCACATGCGGATGCAGTGACTGACATTGCTGTTCCCTGGTAAGAAAATGATTGCAGTGTTGTCACAGTGGGGCTGGATGCAAAGAAACAGGCTGGTCAAGGTGAAAAAAAGAAAAGTAACCAAAAGGTAGATGAAATTGCAAATAACAAGAGGAAAACAGACTCCTGTCCACTCTGGTGGCATTTTTATCTTTTCTTACCAAACAAAAGAGTCTAGGTCTTTTCAAAATATTGTAATCGAAATTTAGTTATACACTATAATCTTTATGTATATTTTGTAACAGGCATATTTTCTTTTCCATGGAAGGTATTATGTATCCATTACATTCCCTTTCACAGTTATTAAAGCATCTTATATGCATATTGCTGTACAACCTTCAAACTCATATTAAAGATTTTTTTCACAAGACATTCTTCCTATAAGAAATATTTTTAAATCACTTGAACACAATTAATCTCTCCATATATCTCTAGTATAAGACTTTTACTTTATGCGCTGTTTACTCTTTAGTTGTGTCTCTGTTTGAGACCACACTTCCAATTGTTCCCATTATATGTTGCATATGCAATATTTACAGTGGGATTTTGTTGAAAGTAATCTTTTTGGTTTTACATTTTGTTTTGAAAACATAGAGATGTGGTCTCAAATTATTAATAAACTTAAGAAAAATCTTTAAAGTGAGACAGGTTCTGAAGGAATATGTACTCTTCTGTATTAAAAACTCTGCTAATAATTTAATTTTCTTTTTAGTTACTAGAGATATACAGTATCCTGCACTCTAATTGCAACATAAATTCAAGCACTTCACTAACAGCCCCCCCCCCCCCATCATCTCAGATTTCTCTCTTAGGTCTTTAACCTTTTTCTCTCTTTCCTTTTATTTCTCTCTGTGACACACTCACAGACACACAAACATTCTTTTTTTCTGATTTTTTTTTGTTTTTCCTCAAAAATCCCTTTCCTCCACAACTTTATTTTTCTTTGATCAACTTGTTATGTACAGAAGTGACAGATAAATACTGCTGGAGAAAGAAAATGGTTTCTGAAATCAGATCCTCTTTTCCTACAGTCATTGAAGTTCAATGGTAAAGGAGGGGATTTTTAAGTCTTTGTTAGGATATACCATATTTTGTTCAATTATATGCCTTGGGGCCTAGCAAAATCATTGATAGACTTAGCAATTAATTCGTTTCTTGAGTGAATAAAACTGGGAAGAGAGCATTGCTGCAGTATTAAAATATTCTTCAAGCAAGTCTTTCTCTGGGGAAAGTTTTATGTTAAGTCATGATGGAGAAAATAATTGAATAAATTCACAAAATTTAAAGTGTACAGTTAAGTTAATTTTAACAAATGTACTATAACCACTGCCCTTCTCATGATATAGAACATTTTCATCACACTAAAAAGTTCCTGCATGCTATTTTGCAGCCGATCCTATTCCCTCATCACTGGTCCTCGGAACTACTGTTCTGCTTCCTGTCACTGAAGCTCTGCAGTAATCTAGTATTCAGTCTTTCTGTCTAGCTTCTGGAAGCAGCAGTGATGTTCCCAGCAGCAGTGCAGCATTAAATAGACCATGAGTATAGTTTATATGTATGTTGTAAATCAATATAAATTCGATAACAAAAAAAAGTCCTTCCACAGGAAAATTTGAAACAATCCTTCCAATAAAACAATCTTGAGTAAATGAGAAAATACAAATAGACATTAAAGCATTTCAGTGATTCTACTTCTAGGAATTTATCCTAAGAAACCTGAGACACTAATGTGAAAGAATACAAGCACCATTGTATTTATTGCAGCATTATTTACAATCGCCAAGATTTGGAAGCAGCCCAAGGGTCCATCGATACATGAGTGGATAAAACAACTGTGATACATTTACCTAATGGAACGCTACTTGACCATAAAAAAAGTAGGTAATTTTAAGCTTTGTGACAACATGGATGGACCTGGAGAACATTATACTAAGTGAAATAAGTAGTCAGTGAAAGACAAATTCCACATGATTTCACTCATTTGTGGAACAAGCAAAATAGAGACAGATTCATGGATGAGAGCAGGATGACGGCTCTGGGGGTGGGGTTAGAGGGTGGAGGGATCAAGCAAAAAAGGAAAAGAACACATGGACATGGATGATTATCATGATTGCTGGGGACAGTGGGTGGAGGTGGAAGGAGGTATAAGGGAGATAAATAGTAATGAAAAAAATTAAATCAAATCAATTAATTATTTATTTTTAAAAAGTATGAAAAAAAGAAAGGGACAATGTAAACATTACATATTAACCTTTATGGCATGCACTTAAACAATGACCAAGAAGAAAAGTATAGCTTTAAAGAGAAACAGAACCAATAAGATAAACACACACACACACACACACACATATACTTACACATGTGTAGATATATATGTATATATATATGGGGAGGGAAGAGAGGAAAACTATTATAAGGATTTGGCTCATGCAGTAGTAAAGGTTACAAATTTAAAATTTGCAAGATAGATCAACAAACTGAAGATCCGAAGAATTGATATTGTGGGTGAATCCTAAGAGAGCCAGCTGGTAGAATTCCTTCTTCCTCCTGAGAAGTTATCATTTTTTCATTTTTTTTTTCCTATAAAGACCGTCCTTCAACTGATAGGATAAGGCCTAACCACATTATGGAAGGAAATTTACTTAAAATCTACTAATTCAAATGTTAATGTTGTCAAAACACCCCCACAAAAACATCTAGAAGGATGTTTAAGCAGTATTTGGATATCATGGCATAGTTAACACATACAATGAATCATCTCAGTTTATATGAATAAAAAAAAAGCAAAAAACCCAAACAATTTAATTTCCAACAGGACAAAGAGTGAACTAAGAAGATCACTAGGAAGAAATGATGAAGACAAATGCAGAAATTAAGGAAATAGAGAAAATTAAATCAATAGCTATGATAATAAATCTGACTAAATCAGAAATTAGTTTTCTTTTTTTAGTAAATCAACAAATTAGAAAAACCGCAGGTAATTTTTTCAAACCATCACAATATCTGAAAAGAGTTTATATTGATGTGATCCATGCTGTATCTTAGGTTCAAATCTGATGATTTTCTGTCATATATCCATTGTGAAATAATCACCATACTGAAGCTATTTAACATATCCATCATTTCATAGTTACCATGTCTTTTTCCCCCTCTTCTTTCCTTCCTTCCTTCCTTTCTAGAAAATACTTAAGATCTATCTTATTAGCAAGTAGATAATACAAAATTATTGACTAGAATCACTTTGCTATACATTAGATCTCCAGAACTTATTTAAGTAACAAACTTCGTAACCCATGATCAATATCTCTCCAATTCTCCCTCTCCCCAGCCCTTGGTAATCACCATTCTACTTTCTAATTCTATGATATGACTCTTTTATATTCTACATATAAGTGAGGTCATGCAGTATTTGTCTTTCCAAGTCTGGCTGCTTTCTCTTAACATAACGATTTCCAGGTTTATCCATGTTGTCGCAAATGGCAGTGTTTTCTTCTTTTTTAATGCTGAATAACATTTCTTTGCATATGTATAAACCTCATTTTCTTTACCCATTCGTCTGTCAGTGAACAGTTAGTTTGGTTCCCTGTACTGGTGACTAGTGCTGAAATGAACATGGGGGGGTACAGGTATCTCTTTGAGATCCTTATTTCCTTTGGATATACCCCTAGAAGAGGGATCACTGGATCATAACTAGTGCTATTTTTAATTTTTTGTGGAATCTTTATACTGTTTTTAAATGGCTATACCAAATAATCTGATTTTCAAATGAGCAAAGGGCATGAATAGAAATTTCTGAACTAGCATATGAAAAAGTGTTCAATCACTAGTTATGGAGGAAATGCAAATTAAAACCTCAATGATATATCACCTCACACCTACTAGAATGGTTATTATTAGAAAGACAAAAGATAACAAGTGCTAATGAGGCTGTAGAGAAAAGGGATACTGTTGTCCACTGTTGGTGGGAATGTATATTGGTACAGTATTATTAATTTTTTAAATGAAAATAACATACACAAATTATTTTATTGTAACAATAACTAAAACTTATTTCATACTTTAAGCTTTGGGGTTATGTGTTCTAAAAATAATTAGAAATCAAAATATTTAATCCATGGTTATAATAATGAACTTAATGTTCTGGGTCAAAGCTAAAACACAAATGGATAATGGAACAAAAATTTAAGTAATTTTATGATTTTATTAAACACCAAGTAACAAAAAATGAATAATGCTGAAGAATTTAAAGGCTTTCCTTATATTTCAGTTTTTATTTTGTTTTAAAACTCTCAAAAATATATAAGTGCAGTGTCTGTGCGCTACATATATATGTAAAATCAGGTGGAAGCTATCACAAAATCACATGGTCCTCTGCCACAGTGGTGGATGGAGAGATGATTAGATATCTGAAAAAAAGAGAGTAAGTAATAATGTCAGTAAAAAACAAGTTCACAAAAAAGTGAACTCTACAAAAGTGTCAGTGTTGACTAATCTAAGGTGCCTGCTATCAAATCAATATGGTTGTCACCATTCATTTTTTAAATATTGCATCATTGTCACCTAGGCACCATATGGTGCATCATATGACAAAAGAGTCCATCAGTATAAAAGCAGAAACTGTCACCATTAAATCAACTCCATTCCAGAAGAAATGAGAAATAAAAATATGATTTTAGTATAGCAAACCAGATGTTTTTTCATGAGTTCATGAAGTTAAGAACCATATAAACCTGCAGTGTAATTAAATGTATCATCAGGCCTCATAGAGTTTAAAATTGGATATATTTAAGATGTTCCCCAAAACTTGACTCAGAGTATGTTTCTATCCTTTATTCTGAAAATTAAGTTAGTTCTGCTGAAAGTTTAATTGTAAGTCAGAATAGAAAATTGTTTGTAAATAATCTAAATAAAGCACTACCACAGGTGTTTTGAAAGAAAAATCTGAAATGGATGGACTAATGTCTTCTTGTCTTCTGAGACAATGCAAATAGATATGTTTCAAAAAATAATTCTAAATTACATCTAAAAATATATAATTAGGGAAAATTATTGTCAAGTTACACTTAGTAATATCAATATGAATAAATATTCATAATGAACTGAACTTTATACAAATTGATCTTGGAAGAAGCTTTATTTTTAGTGAGGATTCTAATACTATTTAAATTTTTTGTTGTTGATTACGGATAGTGAAGGGAGGGCAAAAGAAAGGGAGAGAAACATCGATGTGAGAGAGAAACATTCATTGGATGCCTCTTGTGCATACCCTGACTGAGGACAGAGCCCGTTACCCACCCATGTGTCCTAACGAGGAATCAAACCTGGGAACTTTTGGTTGGTGGGATGATGCGCAACCAACGAGCCACATTGGGCAGAGTAGGATTCTGATATTCTCTAACACAATGTATTGAAAACTGACCAAAGAGTTAAACTCTTTATTTCCCTTATATAAAACCTATCAAAAGATTAGATATTATAATAGGATGAACATATTTATGTTGAAACAACATATTTAACTGAACAATTAAATAAGCTTTAGCTTTTTTCTTGGGGTGTTGCAGAAGGTGTTAATTTTAAAACATCAAGATTTTATGGTGTATTTATTGGGCAAAATATGTGTATTTTAAGGAAATAGGAAATTACATTCATAAAAATACAGCATTTATTTTAACTTATATACAGATGGTGCTGGTACTACAGAAAAGAAAATATTCGTAAATTGATTCACAAATTTAGAATTTTTTACCAACTGAAAAATAGTTGTCAAAATGAAATCCATGGGAAATTTATTTCTTTCACATTTCTTCTTATAGTTTAATTCTGGGAATTAAATTCACACAAATATTTAAATAAAATATTTTGTTTGGACCATATTTTAGAAATTAGTGGATTAAACAGAATTACATGTATATGTAAAATAGCTTGGTACAGTCCTAAAGTCACACTTTAATGGATGCAAGAGACCATAAAATTGAAAAATTGGTACTTCTACTTCTTTCACTGAGAGAAAATCTATATGAGATTTCACTTCCCTATGTGGCTTACAAAATGTTTACTAAGGAGTAGGTTAAAAAAAAGAATCCACTGAAAAGAAATTAATTTTCTTTTCAATTTTTGCAAGTCTCAAAAGTTATGAGTTTGTTTTTCACTTTGGTGTATTCTATTTTAATCAACTAATAATTTGAAATTAAATGCAATCTTTGTAAAATGCTGTAGTTAAACATTTATGAACACATGAATTAAAAATATAGTACTATTAGAAGAAATAATAAGTGTAGTAAGCAAAATAATATTTAAAATAGTACTTTACTTCCTCTTCTGAGGAAGATGTAGTATTTTTTGGTTTTATGTAGGATATTTGTATCATGTTAGGTGGAATCATGACCTTGTTTTCTTCTTTAATTAAAAATTAAATTTGGTTTAAAGATACATGTAAGTGCGCCAAGTTGGCAAGAGTAGGCCTGTGATGTTTAATTTTATGTGTCAATTTGCCTGAGTGCCCACGTTAAACATTATTTCTTGGTGCATGTCTGTGAGAGTGTTTCCAGATGAAATTACAATTTGAACTGGTGGGCTCAGTAGAGCAGGTTGTTGCACCCAATTTGGGTGGTCATCCTCCACTCTTGTGAGAGCATAAATGGAACAATAGACAAAAGAAGAGAGCATTCATTCCCTTTCTGTCTGCCTACTTGAATTGGATCCTTGGTCTTCTCTTGCCCTTAGATGGAGGTTTATACCATCAGCTCCCCTGGTTTTCAGGCATTTGGGCTCAGACTGGATTAACACCAAGGGCTTTCCTGGGTCTCCACTTGCTCTTGGTACTTAGCCTCCAAATGTTGGTATGTGGAATATTACTTAAGTAAAGAAGCTATCATTTAAATTTAAAATTTATGTCATTATAAAATACATTTTAATCTGGGCTTTACAAACACATTATTTTTTTCTTTCAGTTTTAATCACCATTTTGTTATTCTGAGCAAAGGATAATGATAATTAAAATGGCATTATTAACTTTTAAGATTATGAAGGTTAACACTAGCTTGGAATCATTGAATAGTTAAGTGACTGACACTCAAATAAATGGACAGTTTTTAAATTCACAGTGTGAAAGTATGTTTCTCAGAGGAGAGAAGTATTACCCAAAGAT
Organism: Phyllostomus hastatus; assembly: GCF_019186645.2. Lineage (NCBI taxonomy): Eukaryota > Metazoa > Chordata > Mammalia > Chiroptera > Phyllostomidae > Phyllostomus > Phyllostomus hastatus. The sequence continues at coordinate 17,241,543 of NW_025333977.1, forward strand.
GAGCAGTTTATCAAATTTGTTGCTTTTATGTTGAAAATATTGAAAGGATGTTTCCAGCTATAAATATTTGGGGTATTGTCATTTTATTCTTAAAGCTTCTAAATACTTATCATGCAAAACTTTTTAACTGAGGAGAGCAGGACCTAAAATCATGTTTAGAGCTTATGCAGTAGCGCACTGACTCACGGGAATGATGCAGCCCCTCAGCTTATCTGAAGGGTGACTGTCACCACCCTCTTAGAGCCTGCACAGTAGAATGACATAAACCACCTGTGCCTAAGGGGGTTGCACAAAACAGCACGTGCCTGCCAGAGCTGATAAATATACATACAACACATGCCTGTAGGGACTAAGGAGGACATGTGTTCATTCAAAATAAGAAAAACATGTTTATGACAAATTGTGCAAAATCAGGATAATTTTGCAACCAAAAGAACCATAGAAGCAGAGGACTTCAAACCATGGATGACACATCTGGAGAGTGAGTCACTGTGAGACATCCTGCACGTTCTGCCTCAGGAGAGAACTGTACTGCACCTCTGTCCCTCTGACTCTGCCTTGTGAGATATCGACTGCCCTCTCTTGAACCTGGACCAGGACCTGATCTGGACTCTCGGGACTCAGTTTGTTATCCCCAATTCTCTGTGTGATGTTATTGCTGATTGTTTCTGAGTGGTTATTGTTGTTGTTAGGTTAGTATGGGTTTGGACTGGGTCTGCATTAATAAAAGCTGAGTGAATAGTATAGTCACCTATGTTCACTCACTGTTATTCCTTAGTGCCTGTGTCACCTGTAAGGCTGGTGGTTGTGTAGGTGGCCTGGCGTTTTCAGTTCCTGAGGCCCAGAGAGATGACTGAGTGGGGACCACAGTCTGACTTATAGAAAAGACTATATCGTGAAACATATGCTCATGATGTGAATGGATGGAGTTTTTGGTTCATAATTATAACTAGAAAAATAAGATGTTAAAATATGGTTTATAGTTTATGAAATATATTTTACTTTAAAGATAACAGGGGTGGGCCTAGAGATTATTATTCTAAGTAAAATAAACCAGTCAGAGAAAGACAAATATTATATGATACCACTTATATGTGGAATCTAATGAACAAAATTAATAAACATAATAGAAACCAACTGAAAGATACAGAAAACAGACTGACAGCTGTCAGAGGAGAGGAGAAAGTTGGGAGGGCTGGGAGAAAAAGGTGAAGGGGTTAAGCAGTATAAATTGATAGTTGCAGAGTAGCCACAGAGATATAAATTAGGGAATATAGTCAATAATATTGAGATAACTAGGCATGGAGCCAGGTGGGTGCTTGAAGCATGGCGAGGACTACTCTGTCATGCGTACGGTTTTCTAATCACTCTGCTGTACCTCTGAAACTAATACAGAATAATATTGTATGTGAACCGTAATTGGAAAAATAAACTTAAAAAGAGAAAAACATCTAAAAATTAAAATGAATGCCGAGTAGATTTTAAGTTCTCTACTGAATATTTTATTTTTTATTTTTATTTTTTATTGTTTATTCTATTACAGCTGTCCCAATTTTGTTTCCCTTTTGCCCTCCTCCACCCAACCCATCCCTCTATCCCACAGTCAATCCCCTCTCCATCCTCCATGTCCATGCATTATTCACACATGTTCTTTGACTAGTCCCTTCCCCTTTCTTTCATCATTGCTCCCCTCTCTCCTCTCCTCCTACAACCATCAGTCTGTTTCATGTTTCCATGTCTCTGGTTCTATTTTTCTTGTTAATTAATTGTATTCATTAGATTCCAGTTATAAGTGAGATCATGTGGTGTTTGCCTTTTGCCAACTGGCTCATTGAACTTGGCATAATAGTCCCCAGCCCAAGTGCCCATAAGTGGATGAGTGGATTAAAAAACTGTGGTATAGTTACACAATGGAATACTATACAGCAGAAAAAAAGGAAGGGAGTCTTACCTTTTGTGACAGCATGAGTGAACTGGAGACTGAATATTTTCTTGATGACAATCTTTGGCCAATTGTTATACTGTTGGTAAGACCCTGTAAAATTTGGAATTACATGAGATTATCAGCACATTTTGATTAGACTGTAAAACTGTCACTTGCGTATCTGTCACTACTCTCTCAATACTTTGACCTTTAACAAACCTAAGATTCAGATTTGGGAATTGATCAAAACTCAATTATAAACTTTGTATCTATAATATCATGACTTTCATTTTCATATGCCTCATTTCTGTATATAACCGGAAAGTCTTAAGTAATTTATATTTTTGTTTTGTTTTAGCTAAAAAATTTACACAGCTTAAAAAATTAATCGGATGTCTGTGTCATTAAGATCACTCACATGAATTAAGAGGTCAGATCTTTAAAGTTTATAAAAACATAATAAATAACTTCACAAATGTGTTTCTAGCCTCCTTCTTTTACAACGAGAATGAGAAGACATGAAGAGATTAATCCTCTATATTCCCCTGTTACTAATGCCTAAGCTAGTTTTTCTAATTCCAGAAATACATCAGAATCTGTATTTGAGATCATACTGATACAGTTTTTTTTCTGGCCAATGATATTTTTATTTGCTTTTCCTGACACAATTCTTATACTTTTTAAGGAATGAAAAGCATGTAACGTTGTTTCTTCATGGTTTAACACTTGGCCATTGTGATGTTAATTCTGTGTGTCAACTTGACTGGATATTTGGTTACACAGTATTTTGCAATTTACTCTGAGGGTGTTCTGGGTGAGGTTCACACTCGAATCAGTAGACTGAGTAAAGCAGATTGCACTCCCTAATGTGGGTGGACTTGATCCAATCTGTTCAGGGCCTGAAGAGAACAAGCTGGCTGAGAAAGGAAGAATTCACACTGCCTTGCCGTATGACCTAGGGCATTGATCTTATCTTGCCCTTAGACAGACTAATACCACCAGCTCTACGGGTTCTCAGGCCTTTGGACTGGGACTGGAATGACCACCAGGCTCTCTTAGATTTCTAGATTGCAGACAGTAGATCACAGATGTTTGAGCCCCCAGAATCAAATGAGCCAATCCCTTACAATAAATTTCTCTTTCTCTCTCCCTCTCTCTCCTTCTCTTCCTCTCTCTTTCCTTCCTCCTTCCCTCCTGTGGCTCTATTTCTTAGGAGCTGACCTAATAAGTAGTTACACACCCAGTAGTGCACAATTGCCAAATTAAAGCCTAGATTCCGCTGTCTGATGGATTTGGATAGATTCTAACTTACGCAGTTGCTACTCTGTGATCTTAAACAAGATGTTGTTTACCTGAAAAATTGAGATAATATTACCTATCTTGTAGGTTTTTCTTGAGGGGGTTAAATGAAATAGTTTGTAAATTGTGAAACAGAAATATATGCAAAGCTCAATATAAGTTGGCTGACATACATTAAGAGTTCAATAGCTATTATTGTTAAGCTTCCAAAGTGCCTTCTGTTTTACAAAAATTCTTTTTGGAGGCTTTAACCTCTGATCTATTTCCTCCAGCAATTTTTTAGAAGTGTAGGTACTCAGTTGTCAGAAAAATATTGTTCAAGGGCATAATGAATTTTTGAAAAACTGATTGGCAATTGAATCTGCTAAAAATTCTTTATTGATCAGATATGTGACTTATTTTCTTTATATATAAAACAATGTAGACTAATAATGAATAATTAAAATGCTTATGATAGATGTCTATAGTAAAAGGCACACTTTTTCTGAATGTTTTTATTGACACTAATGTTCAAAAAATTTATCAAGTTTAAGTAAATGATTATTATGTACAAGGTTCTACTCTATTGATCTAATATAGTGTCTCCATCTTGAGACATGCAAAATATTGAGTAGCTATCATTTTCTTAAGGATACAATGAAAATATATTTTGTGATGGTCCTGAAAGGTGTATGGTGTTTCATCAAGATAATATGAAAAAAAGGAACAGAACAACAGCAATGACAAAAAATGCAAAAAATAGGGATACCACACAGAGAATTTATTTATATAAATTGCATATAGGATAAGAGTAGATAATCTTTGCATTGTCATATTTGATTTGTTTAGAAACTTTAAGCTTTATTCCCAGAGAGAATGCCATAAAAAATACATGTGTTTCACCAGGGAAAAAAATTATTAAAAAACATTTTCAGTGTGTAACTGTGTGCTTTCTTAGATTAGGAATTCATTCATTTTACCCACAATGGTAATAACATTTTAGTTTCTTGAAGATTTGCTTTGAGTTCCTGCTGTTCTGGAATCCCCTTGAAGGTTTTTCTTGCCTATGAGAGTGCTGATAACAGTCCCCAAAAGTAGTTTTCACTAAAGTTTTCAGAAAAAAAGTGTTTTGGATATTAAAAATTCATGAAATCATAGAAACACAATCATGCCATATTTCTGGATATATTGAAATTCTATCAAATATTAAAATTGAGTATACATTATATAATGAAAGGGGTAATAATATAATTAATTTTACGAGTTGTTAAATTGCTAAAACTACCACCACTAATTGGCAATTTCTTGGGGAAATTAAATGATTCAGAACTTTGTGAATTTCTATGGGAGATGTAAATCTTGTTGTGTTGTTAATGGTTTATTTCTATAAATTATCACTCAATTATAATTTTATGTTTACTTGAATGACTTCTTAAGGTTCAAAAATAGTAAAACAAAGTCACTGAAAAGTAAAGAAAAGCGAAGCACACAAAGTTTAAGTTAGACATTTTTGAAAATGTAAGACTTACATAAATAATATATAAGGTTATTCTGAAAAAAAAATAATAGGTTTTTTACTGAAGACTTATGTCCTAAGTATACATATGACTAATGTTTAAATGATCTCATTGCGTGCCTGGAGCTCTCACACATTTGTAAATGGACTGGATTTTGAACTGCAATGTGAATTAATTGTTTTAGCTAACATAATTGCCAATACATTCTATGTAAAGAAAATGAAAATACCAACTAGATACCTCTTAGATTTTGTAGTTAAAAGTTATCTAAATTAGGATTCTCAGAGAAAAAAATACTGCCATAAACCTGGTGAACATATTACTATATAAAGGACAAAAATGTCATGAAGAATCACAATAAAAAAGTAGGTAAACATGTGGGGCAGAATTACATAAATACTTTATGATAAGAATGATTAAACATGTATTATACTTATAAAAAAGTGTTTTATAATAGAGCTATTCTTTATTATAATTTTTTGAGAAAATCTTTTAATCCAATAATATCTCTGAAAATACTCATATATGTTTAGATGCATAATCATAATTGTGTATAGATTTTTAAAAATGACAAAAATGCATTTCACAAAATAATTTCACAAGTTATAGCTATGAAAAAGCTCAGCATTTTATTAGTTTTTTTATGAACAAATAAAATATAAATGTTTGATAAATGCCCAAAAATTAATAGGTGAAACTTAGAAGGTGTTTGGTTGTAGAATTAAAGGTCTGATTTAACATTATATTTGGATTTGATCTGCTATCAGTTTCCCTGCTACTTGTCAGACCGCACCAATCTGGAATTAATTTGTAAATCAAAGGTGACTAGTCACAAATGTTCATTCCTATAAAAGGTTAATCTATATGAAGGCTTTATTTTAAATGCTATTTTCTTTCACTTTCAGCGACTGCAGTAATATTTATTCATAATACTATAAATGTTGTAAATATAGAAAAAAATTTAGTAAATGCATTTAATGTTTATTGTTGCTAAACAGAAGACTTCTGCAATACTATAAAAATATAAACTTTTTAATTTTATAATTAAGATAAATAAAAAAGCTTACTGTACCAATTCTTAGAATTATGTTCTTACTGACATATTCTTGACAAATATTCCATTAACATTTTCTCTCTACTTTATTACCTATAGATTTAGAAAATATGATGTTCAAAATGTTTCATTAAAAGATACACTCACATTTCTCTTTTGAAAACTAAAGCTTACCCAAGTTTGTTTACTGGAATACTATTAGTATTAGTTAAAAGTATGGCTAGAAACATGGTTGAATACCTAGAGCAAATGTGGAAAAATATTAACAATTTTTTAACATACAGGATATGGTACATTTATAGAGGTGCATAGCATACTTCATTTTTTTTAAGTTGTGACATTTTATGTCATTTATTTGGAAAAATAGATTAGGAAAAAAAATCATTCAGCTCTAAAAGACTCCATCACTGACATTACTCTCCAAGCTTGTAAATTTCTAATTTACTTTAAGAAAACTCAGCGGAGCTATTGAAAAAAGGATGGTGGTTTAACATAAGAAAAATCAGCCAGTGAACCCATTTTTAATTAAATAGCCTTGTACATTTGACCTATAGCAAAATTTTGGTAAATAAATGCACTATTATGCATGTCAAAGTGAAATAAACAAATTGAAACTTTTACCATTTTGAATGAATTGTTCATGTCATTTAGCAATGCATATTATGTTTCCTTTATGCATAAAATATCTTTAAATGTATCAATGTATTTTAATTCTAAACATTAAATATAGAAATTTACTTTGTTATATTCTTTCAAGGAAAAAATGTCTTTTTTTCATAAGGTAACAATGATATCTGTACTGTGATATTTTCAAAATATTTATTTCAAAGTTGATAAAGTGTAAGTTACAGTCATTTCACATTGTTCCACCTATGTGAATATCATTTCTTGCATACATTACTCTTATACAATGGGAAAGTGATCACTCTAATTTGCTTTTCTTTTACATTGAGAAACTCAAAAACCCAGTGTAGGTTTTGTTAGTCTTTTCAGCATCATTGTCCTTTGTGATCCAATGACACTGAGTGTACAACTGAAAAATGTTCCAAGTTTTTATTTCAGAGGGCTTTCCTCTTTGTGCATTTCTTTCAGAGACACACCATCATTGAAGTTTTAATTGCCTATATAATTGTATGCCCCTGCTGGTGAAAAAGGTTTTACTGTCTCTGAAATCCAGAATCCAGATTTGAATTTTGAACTCCATCTGTGTTAAAAATCTATCTGTGATGCTGTCTATGAGGATTGTAAAGTCAGCTTAACTTGAGAATGCTAATTTTATTCCGAATTAAATTTTGTAATTGATTTGAGTAATTATTTAAGCTCTTACAATATAAATTTTAGATGCCAACCTAAAATTGGGAAATAAATTTGGAGATACATATTTTCAAGATTCTTTTATAAGATATCTGAGAAAAGAGACAAAAAGGAATATGCATGTGGTAAATTATACTCTTGCTCATGATTATATTTTTTCCTTTTCTGAAAAAGAATTATACTATATTCTCCCTTCCTTGTTATACTTCTTTCTACACTTCCCTATACTCTTAATAGGCTTGGTCTTTGACTTACTTTACTCTGATGTGACTTTTGCCAGGTCTGAAAAGCTTTCAAGGATTGTTTGGGTGCTCAGTCTTTGGGCTTCTGCCACTTCTCACTGGAACAACATGTCTCAAAAGCCGTACATACCTCTGAAGTCTGTGTCTAGGAATGATAAGACACAGTCTAGAGCAGAGCCAGAGTTTTGGTGTGAGCTGTTGTGTGAACAAAAGTACTTACTGTTGTAAACCCATTGAAAGTTTAAGAATAACATACACCACAAAATTACTCAGTAAAAACTAGGAGTGTTGTTATTATGCCCTGCTATAGCTCTTGGGAACATTTCCTCTTCCAGCAGGTAACATTACATCTTCTAGACACATAAACTCCCATTATACCCTGCCATATTCCAATCAGTAATAGCATTTCTAACAAGATTTTCACATCTCCTAGTAAATGCAGACAGTGCACTACTTCCAATTCCACTGGGCACAGTTGTGTCTGATTGGCAGCAGCATCACTTACAATAAATTTCATCAAATCATTCAACACCAGAATATCATTTAGTGTACATCCAACTATGCAGCCTCTATTCCACAGGAAAAGTAATCTGTGAACATCTCTGTAAGCCAAGTTGTGTCAATTGCTATGTAACATTGGAGATGAATGTTTTTTCTCATGGTGTTATTCACTTTCATCAATTCAGTTTTATCTATTTTTATTGACACTTTTCATTATTACTCCTCCTACACAGGATTTATAATTCATACCTGAATGATAAAACATCATTCCATGCTCAGAATTGTCCCCAAGCCACTGAAAGTGAAAAGCCATGTAAGTGACCTAAATATGTCGTCTTTCATAGCACATAATTAATACTTGTTCTTTAAATGTTAATTAAATGTTAAAGCAAAAATTTAGTGCCACATTTTAATCATGTAAACATACATACATATAGAAATGTTTATTGAGAAAATTATAAAATCATCATATTTTGTCACCATTAATAATGTTTTGTTTTTTAAAAATAAATTTTATAATGAGACAAATGTTTCTTATGAATTGACTTTATCATGACTCAGCATATTTATCAGAATTCTAAGAGGAGTCACAGGTTAGGTTAAAATGAGAAGATGATCATAGTAAAATGTATTTCTACAATGCCGGACATGGAAAGTCCAACCCAAAGTATAAAATATTTCATAGTTCATAGTACTCTATCATTCCCCTTTGTATAGAATTATATGAGAATTCTAATACACACATATAAACACAATATGTGAATGTATAATCAAACTTTGATATATTGGCTCAAATATCCTATCATATATATTTTTAAGATAACTACAAAAAATAAAATTTAAAAATAAAAATAAAATGAAAGTAAATTGGGTTACATTATATAAGTGGGGTAGTCTTTGTTGTTTTATAATAAAACTTTAAAAATATAGAGGGCACTAGAGAATAACTATAGACTTTATCATTTGTTTACTTGTTTTTGGATTCATAATTTTTGCTTTTATTTGTTTTTATTTTTCTCAATTTTACTTTATATTCAATATTATTTTTTATTAGTGTCAAGGGTATAGCATAGTGGTTAGACAATTATATATTTTACAAAGTGTTACTCCTGATATTTCCAGTACCCAACTGGCACCATACAGAGTTATTACAATATTATTTATGATATTTTCTATGTTATACTTTACATGCCATGACTATTCTATAACTACCAATCTGTATTTCTTAATTCCTTCACCTTTTTCACCCAGTCTCCCAGCCTCCCTCCTCTGGCAGCTATCAGTCTGTTCTCCGTATCTATGAGTTTGTTTCAGTTTTGTTTGTTTACATTGCTCTTTAGTTCTACATATAAGTGAAATTACATTGGTTTTGTCCTTCGCTGACTCACTTATTTCATTAGAAAAAAGTAACTATAGATTTTAGAACTTAATTACTTAATTTACATAAAATAAGATAATGGCATTTACTTTATTTAAAAATATTTTATTTTACAAAAATATTTTTAGCCATATGTCCTTTTTTATTATTAGAGAAATCTATTTTAAAGTAACTAAGTACATTAAATAATGATTAGTTTCTCACCCTGGTCCCTGAGAGAAGAAAAAAACAACAACAACAAAGTTTAAACCCTTATAGTTCTCTGTCCTACACAATACAGGACCTGGAAAAGTATATTCAAAAATATCTGAAATATGAAAATAAGAAAGACTTTGAACAATGAGTAGAAATAAAAAGAACATTTTGCTGTATATATTATTATAATCACTATCAACAACAGTTTACAAATGTGTTGATTATTTTTGGTTTAAAATATATTGGGTAGATAGATACTAAAAAGATTTGTATAAGTAAATGATAACAGATGAAAATTTACACAATACCTATTACCATTAATTCATGACATTGAAAAATGTTGGGTAAAAGAAGGGGAAGGGTCTAGTCAAGGAAAACGTATGAGAGGCCCATCATAATGGACAACTGGGTGGGGGCTGACAGGGGAGAGCAATGGGAGGAAATTGGGATAACTGTAACTGAACAACAATAAAAAAGTAAAAAAAAATATTGTTTAATAATCTCTTTTCATGATGTTTACCCTCTACTGTTCATGAATATGTGATGAGAATAAAAAATATTGACCATATTATTTGTTAATGCAAATCTGAAATGTTTTAGTGAAATAGAGGAGAATTACCAACAAACAACTTCTTACACCAAGCCTGTTCTTATTTTGATAAATGTCTTTGGGTTTTTGTGTGTGCTGCTATTAGAGATAAAAGGAGGTGGCATTGTCATAGTCCCCACCACTTCGTGCATTTGCAGCCACTGGAGCATAACACAGTGGGAAAAGGACAGGCTTAATTGACAGACAAACATGAATTTAAATTCTGACTACAAATTACTTGCTATGGGACCCTGGGTGAGTTGCTTAATTTGTATAAGCCTTAGGGTTCTCATTAGTAAAATAGTGGTAATCATATCTAACTCAACATACTGTGAGGATTAAATGAAAAGTGGTATGTAGAAGAGATTAGCACCAAAAGCAATAGTAAATAGTACTTGTTCTATATTGTAATCATTATCTTTATTATTATTGCCATTAGAAAAGGGACAGGTGGTCCAAAAACAGTTCTAGGGTTAGAAGTGACACCTCATCCCAAGTCACCTCTGGGATTCAGGATTAGTTGAGGGAAACAGCAAGAAAGAACATTTAACTGCATAGTATTAAACCTGTCATGACCTCCTTTACTTCTTCCTCTTGTCTGGTGATTTCAGCAGTCATGTCACGGCGGAAATGAATGGCTCTCAGATCAGATTCTGCAAGAGTGCAAGAGAACTGTTCCCTGACTTAAGAACAGTATCTGACACAATTATTGTCCCTGATATATTATAGAGAATTTAAAATACATGCTCAATTATGCATAGCTATAATATTTGAGTATTAAGTTCTATAGTTGTAACAACATTTTTTCATTAAGTAGGTGAATGACACATTGAAAACGAAATACTGAAATGTTATTTAAATTGCATATTGTGAGGAGGTGTTTTAGGAATACAACTGCATTTTTTTATTCCTCCTCCCCCCTCCTCTTCTACACTCCACATTGAACCGTTTATTATAGCAATAGTTGATATGTTTTATAACCAAATTCAACAGGGATTATAATAGCAATTCATTACATAATTATAGTATCAAAGGCCTTTAAAATATGTATTATGTTAAATATTACTGGGTATATTGGATTTATTTGTACTGAAAAATTAGGGGAAAAAAAGAAGTTTAGGGAAACATTATCAGGGAAGGACCTGAAAATTGAATCTGCATGGAGGTATACACATATATAGCTACATGTATGTGCTTGGAAGGCAAAGATCTCACACGAGCTAATGGACTTAAAACTTCACCTCATCTTTTATCAAAAATATCTTAAGTAGCTTGTGGAACATAGATTCATCTGGCAAATCATCACCTCAGTAAGGTCAGATTGACTCTGTCAACACTGATGAAACGGATACTAAACCCCAGATCAAATATATCCTGAACTCGCCAGACATTTACTTTTTGGTCAATAAGAAAATAGAAGATAAGCATCAAAGTCTGAGAAGCCTTCAAGTTGTTAAGAAAGGTGCTTTGAAACAAAATGTCAAGGAGGCCTTCACTGGAACTGAGATGACACGGTTAATTCATTGCATGAGTTTTTATCTCTAAAGATCATCAGGTCTAATTGTCCATGGTGCATGCTTACCAAGCAGTAGCAAATAAGCATAAACAAGGAGATATAAAAATATGGCTTTACATGACGAAATGGTGCTGTGGCTGATAGGTGTGAAAAAAAAAAACAAGAAAATGAAACTTTTGCTATTTTTCTTGTTTGAGGTTTAAAACAGCTGAAACATTTCAAAATTATATGTGTTTCATTCTGAGTAAGCTGTGCAAACTATGATATGATTTCATTAAAAACATTGTTTTATATTTATTTTATATTTGTGTTACAAATGAGAAACATAGTACATACATTTTTGGAAATTATCTAAAAACACACAAATAAAGAAAATATCTTCTTAATGCTGATTTAACAAATAGCAATACATTTAGGCTTTTTTCCCTCTTGAATATATAAGTGGGATATGGAAACAGGTGTAGACCAGTACCAGGAAACTGCTACCTGAACTGGGATATAACATGACATCAAACCTCTTCCTCATGCACTGCCACCACGAATGCATGCACATCAGGGAGGGAGGGAGATGTATAGACTAGGAGCACAGGTTAGATGAGTAAGGAGAACACTGAGTTATGGGAGTCCCTTCCCTCTTGAGCATCTTTGACTGTGTTTGTGTCGTTATATTAAACTTATGACAAAAACATACCAACTGGTTTTCATGAAAACATAGTGAGAGACTCCTGAAGGCAGAGGACTATTTTGATGAAGACTCTGAAATTCTAGGCAAATGGTGGCATAGCTTGAGAGAAAGGTATTACACCCTTTCTGAGTGAAAAATCTTAAGCTGGGTAACAATGGAAGTTTGGGAAGAATCTAGAGAGAAACTTTTGACACAGAGATTTGTATTCTTACTATTGCCATGGATATGACCCAATTATTATGCATTGTTTTCAACTAGCAGATACGAGGAAAAGGAGAGTAAAAAAGATTAAGTCTGTCATTTCTTTTGGACTCTAGGAAATAGCCAGGGGAATATCTGGTAGAGATCTAAACCCCAATTTGATTAAGAGTCATGAGACTAAAGATAATTGAATATACTTAGATATGCATAGTGAGTATGAATATATTTCATAATCCTAGGATGGTTAAGATAGATGGATAATAATTGTTATTTAACTCTTTTCTCATTTTTTCCAAATTATATCTGTTGGTTTTTCTTTAAAAATATGACTTTTCTTTTTTAAATTCACATTCATTTTTTTGCAGTCTCCTTTATGTGTCACTAATTTTTAAACAGAATACTCTGTTGTTTTACATAATTATTTGTGTTTCTTTTTTGTTGCAAATCACAAAGGCCACATTACTTATAAGATGCAAAAATTAAAAGTAGATAGCATTATTATTTATATATTTTAAAATGGCAATTTGTGAATCAACAATGAATGAAAATTTAATTCTTATAATTAATTTCTTATTTTTAAATGTGTTGTAATAAAGAAGAATTCTTTATGTGTGGAGTTATAATTTAGTAGATTATTATTTGATGTGTATTTATAACAGTACCATTTTGCCAGTGGAAGAGGGAGACACAAGTGAGAGAACTGCAGATATAGCAGCAAAAGAAAGACTTGAGCCAGCATGGTTGCTTCAAGAATGAAAGAATGGAACTGTGAGACCAATGTGTGGGTAGCCTGCAGGTACAGGAAAAAAAAAACAAGGAAACAAAATTTTTCCTAAAGACTCTGGAAGAAATGCAGCCATGCTGACACCTTGATTTGATCACAGTAAGACCTAGTTTAGCATTCTGCCCTCCAGAACTGTAAGATAGTGAATTTGTGTTATTTTAAGCCACTAAGTTTTTGGTAAACTGTTATAGCCCCCATAGAAAACTAATACAACTTAAATGGTTGATTTTAAAGGAAATTTGTCAATACAGTAAAAGTGTACGATTCATAAATTGAATAAAATAATTTATTACATTTTTTAGAACTGGAAAAATGAGCACTGTTACTTTATGTCAAGGTACCTACAAATGTAGAGTGGTAATTGACTACAACTTGGCAAAGTATTCTATATAACACATATTTTTTTTATTGTTGTTTAATTATAGTTGTCCCAATTTTTCCCCTTTGTTCTTGCCTGCCCTGCCCAGCCCCCCTCCACTGCCACAGTCAATCCCCACCCTGTTGTCCATGTCCATGGGTCCTTATGTAACCTTAAAAAAAAAACATAGTCTTTCAGAAATTTCTTAAGAACAAACACCCAAAATTATACACAAAATATTGGAGTAGGTGAGAAGTATAATATTTTTGCATAAATTTTTCAGTATTAAGTTAAACATGTAAATCCTTGGCAAAACAATTCAGTAATTCAGTGTAATTCTTTTTAAAGATGAGAAAAGTCCTGCAAAAAAGTCGGTGAGAGTTTTAGCAAGAAGACCAAGGCACTCTGATATTTTAAATTGTATTACAAGGCTATAGTAATGAAAGGATCTGAGGGAGGGAAGGCAGAATAATTAATGAAAGATATCATACAGTCAATAATTGAACTCAAATCCAGTAAGTACATTTAAACACAAAACATTTTTTTGTTAATAGATAAAGGACTGACTAAGAAGTCATTGATCTTGTGACGAGTGGTTGATGATTTGGACAAAAAGCTTATGGAAAAAGTTCCATTCTTATCTCACACTAAACATTAAAATAATTTAGGTTGATTCAATAGCTGATTGTAAGGAGAAGTCGGGAAAGATTAGAAATTAGTTAAAGGAAACAAATGCTGTCATTTATTAAGTGGACAGCCTCTGTGAACTCAGAATCAAGTGTAGGATTCAAACAGCATAATACTATGCTGGTTTTGAGCACAAAATCAGGAGCAAAACTTTCTGGGTTTGAATCCTGACTAAGGGTTGTCTGGGTTCTTTAATTTTGCCATATCTCAATTATTCTACTTATCAAATTGAAATAATAAATTATTCTTCTGAAAGTTCTTGCTAAGATGTGAGGTTTAATTGAATGAATATTTTTTTAAAAATTGGAAACATTTACTATTGATGAAAGTGTGAATTTTCTTAAATCAGCAAATCCTTTAAAATTATATATTAATCAATATATTGATTTAGACTTGTTTTGTTTTCTACTTCAGAATAAACTGTAAAGATAATACAAATTTCTGTAACTTTAAAAAAATAACCTCCATAACATTCCTAATTTTTTAATCATAATCAGTATAACTAGGTTATTAAGGGAATATAACTAGAATGCAATATTGACTATTACCACAACAATTAATAATAAATATACTAGTTTTCATGGCTTACTTTACCAATCTTGAAATATGTATGGCATTGTGCATTTGGATCTATTTCTTCATGAGTTAAAATATTATTTATTGTCCTGTTTCTGGTGAAATATTAGCTAAATTATCTTATATATATGTACATAGCTTCTTTATAAAGTAATAAGAAATATAACTGGATCTTAAGACCCTTTAAATTAACAAAATATGAATGAATTAATTATAACCTCCTTAATACAAATTTAATTATAGCCCATCTAAACTTTGGCATAATTTTTGTCCTTTGTCCCACAGTTGAAAATTATTAGTTTGAAGATGATGTGGAAGAAAGGTGATGTTATTACCAATTTCCCTTTATAGCAGGAGACAATAAATTTAGCATAGGTCCATAACTGCTTTAAGAATTTATTTATGCCCTGGCTGGCGTAGCTCAGTGGATTGAGCATGGGCTGCGAACCAAAGTGTCACAGGTTCGATTCCCAGTCAGGGTACATGCCTGGGTTGTAGGCCATGACCCCCAGCAACCGCACACTGATGTTTCTCTCTCTCTCTCTCTCTTTCACTTCCCTCTCTAAAAATAAATAAATAAAATCTTAAAAAAAAAGAATTTATTTATAAGCCAAGTTCAAAGGCCTCTCCATCCCAGTTTCAAATAAACACGTTTCCTCATTTCTGACTGCTGACTCTAGTTACTTCCACTTTACCATTCATATAAGGGGTGGGCAATGTAGCTGGTTTGAAATTATATAAATACAATATTTATTGATAAAATAACTTTAAATTGAATCATGAATAATCTTTCTTAATCCACCTCAATTCTGTCCTCAGATTATCTATATGTCTGCAAGGACACTTAGGTGGACTGTACTGAAAACATAGCTTTCATTTTCCATATTTTTTCCCTACCAACCAGTGATTTACTAAGTGACTTTATCCTTAATGCTTCGTATTTGGAAACAAAACAAACACACACTGAAAAACGTAACCACTTTTACCATAATGAACTGACAATATATTATATAGCAGATAAAACAAAGTATAGATGGATTTCAAGTCCTCTCTATGCCACCTTACAGATAAAAGGGGAGCCCGTACATTTGTATTGCAATAAATAACCTCTTCCCACTCTGTTGGCTATTATCGGAGCTCACTGGGGAATATTTCTAGCAAGGCACCATATGCTGCTCTCCTGTATATTACACACTAGAGCATAGAAGCAATATATTCCATTCTGTTAAAGAATATATGAAGATTTATTGGACTAGAATTTACTATTTCATTTGGTTTAAATCAAATTCATGAGATTTTCCAACCTTGCTAATTACTTTGGGAAATATGAAGAAAAAGTTCTCATTTTTTATTCTGGAGAGGTCAACTTATTCTGGTTTGAGATATTTCTCAAGCTTCTTCTTAGCAACAGGAACTTGATGTTCCATTAGCATAATTACATGCATCCTTCAAGCCTCAAGGAGGACTTTGATACACTGAAATTTTAACTGTGTCTGACTACTCATTCAAAAATAAAGTAATTTCTCAGAAAAAAAATCCTAGAGGATCAACAAAGTTATGTGTCATACTGAGGATTAAGGACAGTGAAAATGTCTGTTCTGTGATAACAAATTTCTTCCTTTCTTTAAAATAGAAACCTCTGAGGATGTGAATTTGAAATGAGAAAATAAGGCTTAGAAACAAGAGGTCATACATAGTTAACCTCTATTATCACCAATAACTCATAAACCATGTTAGTCTTGAGAATGATCATATAAAATTTAGCAAATTGCATGAATATTGGATAAAAAAGACATCCATTTCTAATGTAAATAGAAACTGAACAGTTTTTTAGCACACATTTTCTTTTCTATATTCATGCCTGCTGTTTTAGACATTTATGAATGAGGAATAGTATTTTTTTAATAGCAAAAATAATCACTGTATTGGCAAGTGTGAAAACATTACTGATTTACAGGCAACATATTGAGGTATAATTTTAACTCTATCTGCTATCTTCATGGAAGGAACTCACTGAGTTTTGTTACTTCCTTTAAAAAAAATTAGGAATAAAAATCTATGCAGTTTTATTACCTTGGTTTGATGTTACTGGAATTCTGTTTCAAGGTCTTTGAATGTTTGTTTCTGTTTTTGCAGTTTTCTTAAGCTTATGGTTGGATTCTCAATTCTTTATTTTTCTGTAATGATCATCACCGTGAGTGTGTACATATGCATTAAATAAGCCTGTGGTAGTCTCACTCAGAAATTAAAAAACATGAATATGAAAATATGAATTTATTTACTATTTGCATTCCTTGATTCCAAATTATATGTATTCATATATGTTATTTTTTGATACAACTGATAATTAGAAATTAAAAAGAGAATATTTTTCCAAAATTATGTCAAGGAATCAAATTAGTTGAATAAATGATATTAAATTTAAGTAAATATAAAAATAAGCATTCTAATGTGGAAAATCATATGACACAATATTAAAGATTATTATAAAATATTACACATTTGAGTACAGTACACACTGAATATATTTAAATGAATATATAATTAATAAGATGAACAAGACAAAATGCAAATATGTTCAGGTGGACAACATTTTATTTATTTGTTTCTATGTATTGATTTGGCACAGTTTGAGAGAGATAGAGAGAGAGAGAGAGAAAGTCAACAATTTTTGTTGGTCTACTTAGTTATGCACTCATTGGTTGATTCCTGTATGAGCCCTGACCAGGGATCCAATTAGCAACCTTGGTGTCTCAGGATCATGCTCTAACTAACTGAGCTATGCAGCCAGGACCTGTACTAAATTTAAAATATCCTTAAAACTATGGAAAGAGAATAATGCTCAAGATGAGAAAACCAGGAAAGAGATGGAAAATAAAAACGTATGTATAAAAAAAGCAGAGTCTGAGCCAAACATTGTACTTGAAACTTTTATATGTTATCTCATTTAATCTTCATAAAAATACTCTAAAGTGATACCAATCTCACCATTTTGCTCAAGGGAAACTGAAAATTGCACAACATAAAGGCCCTTTTTGATCTGTTCAGAACAAAGTAGGACAAGAAAGGAATAGGTTTGCCTATGGGCCCAGATGGATGTTATATGTAAAAACTTTGAGGAGGAATACCTTTTCAACTTCCTTTATAAATCTTCTTCTTTCAATAAAAAATTTCCCTCTGAAAACACAACTTGAAAACCACTAATAAAAAGAAACAGGCAAACAGATGACTTCAGGCAGTTAACAGAAGCTAGATGTTTAAAATAATCGATAAACATTGATAGAGCCACAATTCATCCCAGGGTACAAAATTTCCCAATGTTCTGCCCAAGTTGCTGTGTAACCAACAACACCAGTGCCTTCTTATGGAAGGTGGGTGGAAGCAGATCATCTTCATCAGACGCTGGCAAACTATGACCCATTGTCCTGTTTTTGTAAGTAAAGTCTTATTAGAACACAATTACACCCAGTGTCAATGGGTACTTTTGCATCAGAAAGCCCGAACTGAGTAATGAAGGCCAAGACCATAGAACTGACATTAACAAAAATATTAATTTGAAAATTTTCTATCTTCTTTAGGTAAGCCTGTATTGCTATGAACTTCAATCCCAAGGCAGCCTTCGCTGTGTCCCATAGGTTTTGGGTTGTTGTGTATTCATTTTCATTTGTTTCCATATACTTTTTGACTTCTTCTTTGATCTAATTGTTAGCCCATTCATTATTTAATAATAATGTTATTCAGTTTCCATTTATTTGAATTTTTTTTAGTTTTCTTTCCTTGAAGTTGATTTCTAGATTTAAGTCATATGATTTGAAAAGACGCTTGATATGATTTCCTTTTTCTTGAATTTGTTAAGTCTTGTTTTTTCTCCTACCCTGTGGCCTACCTTTGAAAATGATCCATGAGCCATGTATATTTGAAAAGAATGTATACTTTGCTTCTTTCAGGTGATATGTTCTATAAATATCAATTTAGTCCATTTGATCTAGAGTGTCATTTACTTATACCATACACCAGAATAAACTCAAAATGGATAAAAGACCTAAATATAAGCTGGGATACCATAAAAGTCCTAGTGGAAAATAAAGGCAGTAGAATTTCAGATATCCTATGTAGCAATACTTTTGCTGACATACTCCTTAGAAAAAGAGAAATAAAGGAAAAAATTAACAAATGGGTCTGAATCAAATTAAAAAAAAAACACGGCTGAAAAACCATCAACAAAATGAAAAGGGAACCGATTGTATGGGAAAACATATTTTACAATAATATGTAGGAAATGGGTTTAATCTCCAAAATATATAAAGAGCTTACATGACTCAACACCAGGAAGTCAAACAATCCAATTTAAAAAATGGGAAAAGTACATGAATAGAGAATAGACACTTCTCCAAAAGGACATATAGATGGCCCGTAGACATATGAAAAGATGCTCAACATCAGTAACCATCAGAGAGATGCAAGTTAAAACCACAATGAGATATCACCTCATACCTGTCAGAATCACTATCATTAATAAATCAACAAACAAGTGCTGGAGAGGATGTGGAGAAAAGGGAACCTTTTTGCACTGTTGGTGGGAATGCAGAATGGTATAACCACTATGGAAAACAGTAGGAAATCTCCTCAAAAAATTGAAAATGGAACTTTCATTTGACCCACTAATTCCACTGTTGGGAATATACCTTAAGTATAACAAAACACAAATTCAAAATAACTTATGCACCCCTGTGTTCATAGCAGTTTATAATAGCCAAGTGCTGGAAATAGCTTAGATGCCAATCAGTAGATGAGTGGATTAAAAAACTGTGGTACATTTACACAATGGAACATTATACAGCATAAGGAAAAAAGGCATTCTTACTTTTTGCACAGCTTGGGTGGACATGGAGACTATTATACTAAGTGAAATAAGCCACTTGGTGAAAGACAAATACCATATGATCTCACTTATAAGAGGAATCTAATCAACAAAATATGTAATGAGGAAAATAAAACCAGAGACATGAAAACATGGAATAGACTGAGAGCTGTCAGAGTGCAGAAGGAGGGGGAAAGATGATAGAAAACACAAGGGATCAAAGATGGACAATGGTGTGGAGATTGACTGTGGAAACAAGGGGTGGGCTGAGCAAAGGGGGAAGAAGGGGGGAAATTTGGAACAACTGTAATAGATTAACAACAACAACAGCAACAACAACAATAATAATAAATACAACAATAAATGAGATATATTAACTCAAAATATATTTACTATTTGGCTACTTAAAAGGAAAATTTGCCAATTCTTCTATTATTGGCTGCTTAGAAAGCTTCAATATAATATTACGTTGTTCATTTGCTTTGATTCTGCACTATTATGTTGATAACACTGCCAATGTAGAAGCACAAAATCATTGCCTTCTGGAATTATTATTATTATATTATTCCTTACTCGAGGATATGTTTATTGATTTTATTTTTTTTTCTTTTAAAAATGTATTTATTTTTTGTTGTTGTTCAAGTACAGCTGTCACCATTTTCACTCTACCACACCCTCTCACCCCACTCATCCCCACCTCCCATCCTCAATCCTACCCACTTTGGCTTTGCCTGTGTGTCCTTTATACATGTTCCTTGATAGCCCTTCAGCTATTTTCTCCCATTATCCTTCCCCGACCCTGGTTACTGTCAGTTTGTTTTTTATTTCAATGTCTCTGGTTATATTTTACTTGCTTGTTTATTTATTGATTAGGTCCTACTTATAGGTGAAATCATATGGTATTTATCTTTCACCTCTTGGCTTATTTCACTTAGAGCAATGCTCTTCAGTTCTATCCATGCTGTCGCAAAGGGTAGGAGCTCCTTCTTTCTTTCTGCTGCATCGCATTCCATTGTGTATATATTTGCAAATGATAGCTTGGACAAGTGTTTGATCTCCAAAATATATGAAGAACTCACATAACTCCACTCCACAAAGACAAACAACCAAATTAAAAAATGGTCAAAGGGCCTGAACAGAAGCTTCTCCAAGGAGGACATACAGAGGGCCCAGAGACATATGAAAGGATGCTCAGCATCACTGGCCATCAGAGAGATGCAAATTAAAACCACAATGAAATACCACTTCACACATGTCAGAATGGCCATCATAAACAAATAAATAAAAAAGTGTTGGAGAGAATGGGGAGAAAAGGGAACACTTATGTACTGTTGGTGGGAAGGCAGACTGGTACAACCACTGTGGAAAACAGTATGGAATTTATTTCCTCAGAAAACTAAAAATGGAACTGCCTTTTGACCTGACAATTCCACTGCTGGGATTATACCCTAAGGATCCTGAAACACCAATTCAAAAGAACCTATGCACCCCAATGTTCATAGCAGCACAATTTATAATAGCCAAGTACAGAAAGCAACCTAAGTGCCCACCAGTAAATGAGTGGATAAAAATAAAATAAATAAACAAAAATAAAACTATGGCACATTTACACAATACTTACTGATTTTAGAGAGAGAAAGAGAGAGAGAGAAATATCAATGTGAGAGAGAAACATCAACTGATGGACTGACATAGTGCCCTGACTGGGGATCAAACCAGCAACCTAAGTATGCCAGGAATTGAATCTGCAACATTTGGTGCATGGAATGACACTCCAAACAACTGAGCCGCCAGGCCAGGGCTGAAATTATTTTTTTAATCTTGCAAAATTACTTTTGAAAGGTAATTTGTTAAAGAAAATAACATTTCTCTCTATATTCTCCCTTATTTGTTCTTATAAATAAGTAAAACACATCTTACCAGAATGTGGTTATCCTAACAAAAAATGTACTACTTACTTTGGAATCATTCCAAAGAAAGACTTGAGTGGTACAAATACTTGCTTGGAAATGTTCATTTAAATTGTCAAAGCTGTATAACAACAAAAGCCCATATCACCATAAGGTTTTGATTAAATTGTGCAAGATAAATTCACTTATGCTGTACATTAGAGAACTTCAGAGAGGATAATCAATGCAAATACATATAAAGATGGGTCTCAAATTCAGAATCTTTTCAACAATGGAGAAGAGACGATGAATATTAAAAGGGTTAAAAGTTAAAGTTGGAACTCTTTATTGTTTATATTTTACACTAGAATTATTATCAAAGCAAGCAGGCAAAGGATTTCAATATTAGCAGTATTATTATTACTTTGATTAATATCACAAATGGAAATGGTGGAAGTGTTGAAGATCTTTGTTTAACCACATTATGAATATTAATCTACTCTTGATGTTAGATCTGCAGTGCAATTTGTGTCCATTTGTGGTCATTCCTGATGTTACTAAAATAAACTAACATTTTAACAGTTCAAGGTCATTGTTTAATAACATGTTATTTAGCTTCCATGTCTTTTGTGTTTTTCAGTGTTCTTGTTGTGATTGATTTCCAGTTTCACAACATTGTGATTAGAGAAGATGCTTGATATGATCTCAGTTTTCTTAAATTTATGAGACTTGTTTTGTGTCTTAACCTGTGATCTATTCTAGAAAACATTCCAGGTATACTTGAAAACTGTGTATATTCTGCTGCTTTGGGGGTGAAATACTCTGAAGATGTCAATTAAATCCATTTGATCTAATTTGTCTTTTAAGGTTGCTGTCTCCTTGTTCATTTTCTGTCCTGAAGACCTATTCATTGAAGTCAATGGTGTGTTAAAAGCCCCTACTGTGACTGCATCTCCCTCAATCTCTCCCTTTATGTCCATCAAGATTTTCTTCACATTTTAGGTACTCCTGTGTTGGGTGTGTAAATGTTTATTAGGATTATATTCTCATGTTGGATTATTCCCTTTATCATTATGTAGTTTCCTTCTTTTTATCTTACAATAGCCTTGGTTTTAAAGTCTATTTTGTCAGATATAAGTACTGCTACCCCAGCTTTTTAACCCTTTCCATTTGCTTGAAATAGCCTTTCCCATCCCTTTACTTTTAGCTTGTGTGCATCTTTAAATCTAAGATAGGTCTCTTGGAGGCAGTATATATATTGGTCTTGGTTTCTATACTTTCAGCTCCCCTCTCCTTTGGTTGGAGCATTTAAGCCATTTACATTTAAGATATGCATTTAGTTCCATTGTATTATTAGACTAATTTCTTCTGTTGTTTTTTTTTTCTTCTTCTTAAAGCAAACCCTTTAATATTTGTTATAGTGCTGGTTTGGTGTTAAAAAAACTCTTTTTGCTTTTTCTTGTCTGGGAAGCTCTTTATTTCTCCTATAGGTCAACAGTGAGAACAAGGAAGAAATCAAAAGATAACTTGAAATAAATGAAAATGAGGTCACAACAGTCCAAAATATGTGGAACACTGGGAAAGAAATCCTAAGATAGAAATTCATAACATTACAGGCCTATCTCAAAATAAAAGAAAAAGCTCAAATAAACAATCTAACTTTACACTTAAAGGAATTTGATAAAGAATAGCAAACACATCCCAAATTGAGTAGATGGAAAAAAATAATAAGATTAGAGCAGGAAAAAAAACAACAAAATTGAATCTAAAAATTATATAAAAGGTCAATAAATCTAAGAGCTGTTTCTTTGAAATCATAAACAAGATTGACAAACCTTAACCAGAATTATAAAGGAAAAAAGATAACAAACCCAAATAAATAAAATCATAAATGAAAGGGGAGAAATAAAAACTGACACTCCAAAAAATATAAAAGATTGCAAGAAAATATTATGAACAACTATATGCCAATAAACTAGACAACTTGAATGAGATGAATAGATTCCTACAAGCATAAAATCTTACAAAACTAAATCAGAAAGAATCAGAGAATATGAATATACAGGTTACACCTAGTGAAACTGAAACAGTAATCAAAAAATTCCCAGCAAACAAAAACCTGTGAACTGGATAGCGTCAAAGGTAAATTTTACTAAACATTTTGAGAAGAACTGGCACCTCCCCTTCTCAAACTATTTTATAAAATTCAAGAAGAGGGGAGGCTCCCAAATAACTTTATGAGGCCCACATTATTCTAATTTCAAAACCAGATAAAAACATTATGAAGAAAGAAAATTATAGGCCAATCTCCCTGATGAACATAGATGCTAAAATCCTCAAAAAATATTAGCAAACCTAATAGAAGCAATGCATCAAAAAGATCATACATCATGATAAAATGAGATTTATTCTGGGAATGCAAGGTTGGTACCACATTCACAAATCAATAAATGTGATTCAACACATAAATACAATGAAGGATAAAAACCACATGATCATATCAATGGATGCAGAAAAAGCATTTGATAAAATCCAGCACCCATTTATAATAAAAACTCTCAGCAAAGTGGGATTCAAGGGAACATACCTAAATATAATAAAGACCACATATGACAATCCCACTGCCAATCTCACACTCAAGGGGCAAAAAGTACAAGTATTTCCCTTGAGATCAAGAACAAGACAGGGATGTCTGCTTTCATCTCTCTTATTCAACATAGAAGTGGAAGTCCTAGCCATGACAATCAGACAAGAAGAAAAAATAAAATACATCCAAATTAAAAAGGAAGAAGTAAGACTGTAATTGTTTGCAGATGACATGATATTGTATATAAAGAACTCCAAAGATTCCACAAAGACATTACTAGTACTGATAAATGAAGTCAGCAAAGTTGCAGGATGTAAAATTAATATCCAATAATGCCATTATTAGCATGTTTTATATAAACATGCCAAAAATGAACTAAGAAAAAGAGAAATTAAGAAAATAATCCCAATCACAATTGTAACAAAAACAATAAAATACCTAGGAATAAACCTAACCAAGCATGTAAAAGACCTATCCTCAAAAAATTATAAGACACTGAAGAAAGAAATTAAAGAAAATATGAATGAGTGGAAGCACATACCATGTTCATGGATAGGAAGAATTAACATTTTGAAAATGTCAAGATTACCCAAGCAATCTATAGATCCAATGCAATTACTATCAAGATTCCAATGATGTATTTCACAGAACTAGAACCAATATTTCAAAAATTGATATGGAACCACAAAAGGCCTCACATAGTAACAGTGATCCTGAGAAAGAACAAAGTTAGAGGAATCACACTACCTAATATCAAACTATACTATAAGGCCATAGTAATCAAAACAGCATGGTACTTGCATAAAAACAGACACATAGATCAGTGGAACAGAATAGAGATCCTAGAAATAAACCTCTACCTTAATAGTCAATTAATATTCAACAGAGGAAGTAAACACATACAAAAGGGTAAATATAGATTATTCAACAAATGATGTTGAAAAAATTGGACAGATATATGCAGAAAAATGAAAATAGACCATTTTCTTATACCTCACACAAAAATACATTCAAAATGGATAAAAGACTTACATATTAGACCTAAAACTATAAAAATCCTAGAAGAAAACATAGGCAGCAAATACTCAGACATCATTTATAGCAATATTTTATAAGATATACCACCCCAGGCAAGGAAAACAAAAGAAAAAAATAAACAAATGGGATTACATCAATCTAAAAAGGTTTTACATAGTGGAGGAAATTATCAGAAAACTAAAAAGACAACCCACAGAATGCAAGAGCATATTTGCTGTATATCTGAAAAAGGGTTAATATGCAAAATTTGTAAAGAACTTAGATTTTCAACACCAAAAATAAAACAAAAATACAATTAAAAATGGGCAAAGGACTGAATAGATACTTCCAGAAAGAAGATATACAGATGACCAACAGACATATGAAAAGATATCTGTTCAGTGTCGCTGGTCATCAGAGAAATGGAAATTAAAACCACAATGAGATATCATTTCATACTTGGCAGAATGGCCATCATCAACAAATCAACAAACAACGAGCTCAAGTAAGGATGTGGAGAAAGGGGAACTTTTGCCCTGTTGGTTGGAGTGCAGACTGGTGAAGTCACTGTGGAAAGAAGTATGGAGTTACCTCAAAAAATTAAAAATGGACCTGCTTTTTGACTCAGCAATCCCATTTCTGGGAATATATCTAAATAATCCAAAACACTGTTTTAAAAGAACATAAGAACCATGATGTTCATTGCAGCATTGTTTACAATCATCAAGATACAGAAATAGTCCAAGTGTCCATAGTTAGATCAGTGGATAAAGCAACTATGGGACATTTACACAATGAAATACTACTGGGCTGTAAAAAAAAAAAAAAAAAGAAGAAGAAGAAAATTTTACCCTTTGCAACAGTATGGATGAACCTGGAGAACATTATGCTAAGTGAAATAAACCAGTTAGAAAAAGAAAATACCATATGATTTCACTCGTATGTGGACTCTAATGAAGAAGCTGAACTAACAAGGAAAATGTGTACAGACTCACAGATACAGAGGAGGATGACAGCTATTTTTTGGGGGTGGTGATGTATAGAGGGATGGAGCAAGAAGGAAAAAGGGCTCATAGACATGGACTACAGTGTAGTGATTACTGTGTGGAGGGTGTAAAGGGGACTTAAATGGCAATGGAAAAAATACAATGAAGGTTAAGTTAAAAAAGACGTCAAGATCAATTCAACATTTGACAGAGCTTCTCTAAAACTGAGGGATAATGATGGCTCAGCAATTAAGCATGCAGTTATTATTACTGCAATCAATATATATTAATATCTGATAATTCCTTTGACAAATATGAATAAATTATCAAATTGTATGCATGAAGTCAATGATGAACTAACTATAAAATGTTCAGCTATATGCATTTCAGCTACCTAAGTTTTAGAGCCAAGTCAACTGGTATTTGAATTACAGTTGATGCCAGTTACAGTTGATATGTGAGATCTATGTACTGCTGGGCCAAATATACTGCTTTTTGTAATGCTTTATACTTCCATAAAATCAGTGCTTTGGTCCTTGAAAATAAGTATGAACTAATAATCGAATCACAGTTGCTCTTATTTATTATTTCTATATATTACGTGAGAAGTTTAACATGTCTGAGCCTTACATAGTTCATCTCGAAAAATAGATGCACATATCTAATAAGAATGTTCAGATGTGTGCTTTAAGTTTATATATTTATTGTTCTTAACACACAATGGTATAAAATAAGCAGCATAATTATCATCTCCATCATCATTATTATGAATAATGAGGAATTATAAAAGTTGAAAAAGATAAGTGAGTACTATTAAAATTTTCCAAAACAGGAATATAATGAGGAAGATTATTTTCTTTGGCTAAACAAATATATATGTCCACCATCCTTCTCCTTTTCTATCTCTATAAAAGAGACTGAAAGATGAAAAGTCTCACTCTCTTTGCCTCTTTTACATTTGATACAGTTCTGAATGAGGTAAATCAGAAGTATACCTTATTTATTTATTTATCGATCTATCTATTTATTTATTTATTTTTCATTTTCTAACAAAGGAGCAGATAATTTTGGCACCTTGGCTTCCCATTCTTTGCTTTAGAATTCCAATATTATTGCAACTTCAGCTACCACCATAAGACTATAATGTAAGATACATAAAGACCAAGAGAATTTCTGAGTACCAAAATAAATTTTGTATGTGTGTGCATATACACACAAATTTGCATGAAGTGTTTATGCGTGTTTTAATGATTGAGTATGTTAATAATGCATATCATCTGTGTATAGCATATGAACACAAATTAGAGACATAAAAGGAATAAGTAGTCTCATGTATACGTTATTTAGAGATGTTCGATGTGTGTTTTTAGTAAAAATAAGTTTCAGATTGTGAAATTACATTTAAACAATAGAAATTCATGTGATCAACTAGACAAAAAAAATCCAAAAGCATATATTTGAGCTAGTATAAATATATAGCTGTATATGTACACATAATTATTTATACATCAGATCTTTAAAATTTTATATTTGATATAAGGCTGAAGGGGAGGGTGAAGATGAGAGAGTACAGAAATGACAAATTTTCTTATTATACATTTTCATAATGTTATACTTACTAACATGTATTTGGGCTATTATTATAGGAATGACTAATAAACTGTTATGGATTATGTTCCACTTCATATTCAATAAAAATATTAAGAACTTATGAATGAAACTACATGAGGGAGAAGCAATTGAGTTTAGAAAATGTACTATAGGCTTAATTATACTCAATTCAATATATCACTAGCTAACTATGTTTTATAATTTTACTGTAAATTAAATTTTGTTGTTTGTTGAAAGTACCATGATAAATACTAAGTGCAAAGCTAAAGAATAAAATGTAAATGAGGTTGTTTTCCATTTTCTGGGTAAATACCAGTTTAAAATTTAACTAACAGATAATTTAGTATATATAAATTAGTCAAGAGAGCACCTCTAAGTTTTGTAGATGAAGTCAACTTCAATATTCGAATCTTTCTGACTTTAGATACGACAGTGAATTCCATGACATAAACTGACCTTTTAATTCCACTGAGCTTAATGACAATATTCTTGAATTTGATGCTCAAAACATAATTGTTTGTTTCAAAAGTAATCTTCATCTGTGTCCATCAAAAGCAAACAATTTTTAAAGTGAAATCTTTTAAAACTATTTGTTAGAGTGTTTTTGAATTGAGACTAAACACTATTGGTAAGGTGGAGTTACAGCCTTGAAAAATATATTTACTAACAAGAATACTTACACCATTTTACATGTTAATGATGATTAGACTAGCTTTTTGAAAATAATTTTGATTCAATTTTGCTATAAAAAGTATTAAATAAACAAAAACATTTTGTATAAACCTGAGTTACATTTATATCTAATAGTTGAAGTGTTCAATATGTACACACATCAATATTTCTACTTAGAGATTATAAACTTGATAATAGAAAAGTATGATTTTTATAATTAAATAATAGTACAATGTTTAATAATAAGCTGTCATTTTTAATTTATAGAGGTCACATTGAACTTCCAATGCTGTTTAGTATGGAGATGAATGTGACAAATTTCTGCCTTTGTGGAATAAGTCAGCCAGCAAGCAAACAAATCATCTGACTGTATTTTCTATTGCAGATTGACGAATGTAAGGAAGGCTTAATTAATTGAATTACAGAAAGATTCAAGAGTGTCCTAGTTAAATGGAGAGTCTTTGTAGCAAATGTTGAGGAAAAACATATTCAGGATGTAGGTAGGTTGAGAATAGTACCTGCATTAGAAAAGGGACTTTGTGTGGATGAAGAGAAATCAGGAGCCTGTGGTAACTGTGGACTGTTAGAGTAAATAGTAATCTAATAGTGCCTTGGGTCTTCCCAGAGATAAAGCTAAATATAAAGGAAAAGAATGTGTACATATGGACCAACAACTTTCCAGTTTATACGCTATCAATGTCAAAGGAAGTGTCTGAGAGTTATTTTAATCAGTGATGAATCGATATAACCAAGAATGCAGGCTGGGATCCAACCCAGCTAGACTTTCGCTTGTGGCCACCACCCTCAAAATAAAATAATTAACACCCTGCAGAAAAAATAAAATAAAATTTTACTTTAGACTCCAGTCTTCTTTTCTACATGGTGTGCAAAAACAATAAAAAAATCATGAGATATGTGAAAGAAGTAAGAAAAATGTATTCAAAAAGAAGAGGATAAAAAAAATAGCAGATAAGATTCACAAGTGATTTAGCTCCATGATAAAAGGCTATAAAAAAGTAAAAAAAAAAAATACTAACAAATGTAAGTTGAACGCAGAAAAATGTAAACATTAAGAGTAGAAATCAGCCCTGGCTAATGTGTCTCAGTGGATTGAGTGCCGGCCTGTGAACAGAAAGGATGCAGTTTCAATTCCCAGTCAGAGCACATGCCTGGATTGCAGGCCAGATCCCCAGTATGGAGCGAGCAAGAGGCAACCAACCACACATTGCTGTTCCTCTCACTCTCTTTCTCCCTCCATTTCCTTCCTCTCAAAATAAATAAATAAAATATTTTTAAAAGGAGTAGATCTTAATTAAGTAAAAAAAGATCAACTATAGAGAAAATTAACAAACCCAAAAGTTGTTTAAATACATATTAGAATATTTAAATACCTGGAAACAAAATTATAAACAAAATTCAAATTATCAACATCATGAATGAAGAGAAGATACTATTGCATATTAAAAAGGATAACTATAGAAATGAAAATAAAAACTATAACGAGATACCACCTCACACCTGTTAGAATGACTATCATCAGCAAGACAAGTAATAACAAGTGTCATAGAGGTTGTAGAGAAAAAGAAAACCTTACTCACTGCTGATAAAAATGTAAAATGGTACAGCTGTCACAGGTGTGCACAGGTAACCAGGTTCTTAGTGATCAAGGACAAAGAATTGAACCGAACACACAAAGTTTTATAGCATTAAGAAAGAGGGAAGATTTATTAAGCGATAGTACACTCACAGGACATGGGAGTGGGCCAACTCTGAGCAGAGAAGGAACATGTGGGCTGGAGGGATTCTATTCTTATAGGGCAGAAGCTTCCTGGCTAGTCTTTGGCAGGCTTTTCCTACGCAGATACAAGGAGTTGGATTTCAAAGCTACTGCGGATGTGTGGTTTCCC
This sequence comes from Phyllostomus hastatus, assembly GCF_019186645.2. Classification (NCBI taxonomy): domain Eukaryota; kingdom Metazoa; phylum Chordata; class Mammalia; order Chiroptera; family Phyllostomidae; genus Phyllostomus; species Phyllostomus hastatus. The sequence continues at coordinate 17,271,872 of NW_025333977.1, forward strand.
ATGATTTTCTTGATTGGCTACTGGAGAAGGGAGTCCCACAATGTTAATTCATTATAATGTTATTATAATGAATCAGGGGTAGTGTGCAGGCGCATTCCATGATTCAGAGTTATCCCAGAAAACAGGAACAACCTGTCTTAGCGGGTCTTTGTCATGTATAGATGTTTTCTACCTCAGCCCTGCGGGGCCTCTGGAGTTTCCTTGTGACTATCTCCTGCCTCATAGCCACTATAAAAAATGTCATGGAGATGCCTCAAAAATTAAGAATAGAGTTATCATATGACCCAGCAATTCCTCTTCTAGGTGTCTACTCACAAGATTTGAAAATATTTATTCATAAAATATGTGCACCCCTATGTTCACTGCAGCATTATTCATAGTGGCCAAGACTTGGAAAGAACTGAATTGCTCTTCCATAGATATTTCAATAAAGAATCCATGTACCATAGATGTGGTACATATATACTACATCTGAATGGAACACTATTCAGCTGTAAGAAAGGAAGAATACTGGTATCTGCCACACCTGGAATTTAAGAATGGCATACTAGGTAAAATAATTCAAACAGAAAAACTCAGGAACCATATGATTCCACTCATGCACAGGAAATACAGCCTTTTGAAAGCAACAAATAAACAAACAAGAAAAACAAACCAACATATGTGGAGACAGATACCAGTGTGATGGTTACCAGAAGGGAGGAGGTTGGGGTGGGCACACAATTAATATACAGATGATGTATCATAGAACTGTACACTTGTAACCTATATGATTTTATTAATCAATGTCACTTAATAAATGTGATAGAAAAAAATAAATAAAAGTATACCAATAAAGTGATAAATTAAATGATTTATATTAATAAATTTAACCTATTATGTAAAATAGGCAAATTGCTAGAAAAATACTTATTAAATCATAGAAATGATAACATTGAAAATTTAAAATGCCCTAAAGCTAAAGTAAAAATTAAAATCATTATCATAAACCATCCCACACAGAAAACTAAGGTTGAAATATTTATTTAATTAATACTACCAAACATTAAGAAATACAAATTTTGATAAAATTGTTTCAGAAAAATAAAGGAATATAAACCAATATCATGTGTTTCTTGACATCATGCTCTGAGAGAAATATAATCTCATTTATATAGTATTTCTTCCAAAAATGTGTAACATGACTTCAACCATAAGAAATTATTAAAGAAAGTCAAATTAAAAGCAATTCTACAAAAAAAGCAAATAGGCTATACTTTTACAATGTCAAGATCAAGAAAGACATAATGTTCCAGGTTAAATTAGATTAAAAGTAAATGACAACTAAATATAATACATGATCCTAGACTGGGAAAACAAATGGCCATTAAGGATATTAACGGGACAACTGACAAAATATGAGAATGGACTGAGTTCAGATAATAACATTATATATATGGTATAGTTCATAATTTTGCTAATTGCTCTGTGAGCATGTAAAATAATGTCCTTTATCAATGGATTTACACAATGAATTATTTCAGGGCAAATGGCAGGTTATCTCAAATGATTCTGAAAAAATATATACAATATATGAGAAGAAATGTGGAGAACTGATGAATCAGGATAAATGAGACTTGCAGAATTTTGAATGAGACTTGCAACTTTTCTGTAAATTAAAAATTACATAAAATAAATATTTAAAATATATAATATATACAACTTATGAGAAGAAATGTCCAGACTTGATGAATCTGGATAAATGAGACTTTGAGACTTACAACTTTTCTGTAAATCTGAAATTATGTAAAATAAATATTTAAAATGTAAATCAATTGTATTTCTAAGTAACAGCAACAAATGAAATTAAAATTTAAAAAGCATAGTATCCAAAACCATAGGACACTTAGAAAGACATTAAATAAAAGATGTGCTGTGTCTCCTATAAAACATGTCAGACTTTATCTTAAGATGCCAGTTTACTTCAAAGTAATCTACAGAAACAACTCAACCTCAGCCAAATTCCATCAGGTTTTTTTGTAGAATTTAAAAAGTTAACTTTAAAATGTATATGGGGATGCAAAGGACCTAAAATAGCCACCAAAACTTCTTTAAAAAATACTAACAAAGTTTGAGAAAGTACATGATGTGACTTCAGGAGCTACTGGTATTTTACATGGTATGCTATACTAGTTGAGACATTGGCAAAAGATAGATAAATAAATCAAAGGAAGAAAATAGAAAATGTAGAAAACAACCCACAAGTACATATTAAGCTGGTTTTCTAAAGAGATACCAATGCAAATAAATAGATACTGGAAAGTGTTTCTTTCAGGAGAGAGACTGACCTGATATATATGGGTTTTAATGTTACTGTGTTAAGAATATGTTAAATAAAATGATTTCTTTTATTACAAGTAATGTTAACTTACTTTTAAATATTGTTTTCATAACTTTTGGTAAGTAATGTATCTAAATGCGACTAATTCTGAATGTGCTTGCACTGAATCAGAATTTGTATAAATTGAAGTTTCCATAAGTGTGCCTTAGTCAGGACATTGCCGTGAGTTCCAGCAAACGTTATTTCTTAAAAAGGCAAATGTGATGGATGAGCATAAATGATATATAACTATAAAGTAGTATATAGCATTCATAGTCAGCTGTGGAATTATTATGGTCATGTGAATGTATTGTCATATACAATATGCATGCAGGATGTACTAGCATAAACCAATGAAACATTAAATCAGTTCATCTTATATATTAGCATTGAGAAATAATTTGGCACAGACAGTAGACATACATGATTCTAATTAAAACTGAAACACACTGATTTTATGATAGTTGTGGCTGAAGGACATCAGTTTCTCATTTTATTCTGAAAATTTCGCATGTGGGTCATTGCATTCAAGCCCCATCCTCCTAACATCTCCTGAGTGCAAGCTGAGGAAGCCTATCCAGGAGGGTTTCTAGTAATTTGTTCCCAAATTCATGCCGCTTTGATCTTATTTTGATTTGGTTCCACAATTTCAGTCCCCTCATTCAATCATTATTCATTCTTGCATGGAATTAATTTAGTTTCTGTCTCTTAACTCTTGGCTTCTCAAGGTTTTCTCTGTTTATCAGTGTGGATAATTCTTCATGGGGCATGGGGAGGCAGGGTGCAGAAAGGAACCCTAGTGAGACAGTAATAAAATCAGAGTAACCATCGTCAACTTATAGTTATTTATTTGCTGGATATGTTGGGGGTGGCAACTGGGGGGGAAGATGAAAAAAATGAATGGAAGTGGCAACCAGTTAGAGATGTGTCTTGAGGTTTACTGACTGATTAAAGTTAAAACTGTAATCTTTTTAAACAAATGTAATATTTTTACCTATAAAATGGGAAAAAAATCTGTAAAGACAATAATAACCACTTAAAAGCACAGCAGTTGAAATGATAAATATTTGAATATAGCAACTATAATGTTTAAAGGGTAATTTAAAAAGAAAAAAGCAATATATTTTCTCTTATCAAATTGACAATTATTTTAGCAGTGATACAATTGTTGGCAAAGATTTAGTGAAATACACAGCCTCCCACATTTGTTGACGGAGTGTAAATTGGTATGACCATTCTGAAAGGCAGTTAATAATGTGCCATAAGATTTTCTTAAATGCTTACTTATACCATTTGTTCCACAAATTCTACTTCTAAGAATTGCCACTAAAAATATAATCATAGAGGGTGGCACATCTGTGTGAGAGCATGTTCATTAGTGATTTGTGCAGGAGCAAATGATACAAACAAACAAACAAACAAAGATACAAACAAAAACCCCATATAGCTGTAAAGAATGAATGGTTGAGAAAATAATACTGTAACTTTATTATTAAACACTTTGTACTCATTAAAGGCTTTAATTTTTTGAAGACCATTCACTTACATAAAGCGTTGGCCTCGATAAAATGTTAAAAAAATATCTGAATATAGTACTAACATATTATATGAAAATATGAATAAAAAAGACTAGCAATCAATAATCTGAAATTAAAAGTAGTCATTATTTTGTTTTTCTTAAAGCTTACCTCAATTCAATTGGCAAAGACTGCTGTTCTAACCTATATCCATTTCTTTATAACTCCTAAATTTAGCATCGCCATGGCCTTCCATTAAATGACATTTCCCAGTTTTAATGTGATTGATTGCCCCAGATTCAGTCAAAAAGGCCATGTTTCCGGTTGGAAATTCATGTGTGCTCACCAAGCTGTTCTCCCCTAACTGGCTAAGAGAGAAGAGACCTAGAGCAGTTACCCCAAGAAACATACTGCTGATTGGACTATCCTCTTTATTGGGTTGCTTAGCTTCAGACTGTTAAAGAGAAAAAAAATAAAAGTCAATGTTATTAAACCTTCTAGACTTTGAGCCTCTCTGTTATAGCATATAGCATGTAGCATAATTAATAAATACATAGTGTTCTTATACATAAGTTTTATAATAAAAGAACCAAGTAATTAAAGTAAGTAACTGATCTTATTGCATAAAAATGCATGATAATGTGCAAAAGCCACAAGCTACCTCTAGTAAACTATTGAACTTACAGTTTTCTCAAGCACTTATGTATAAAATTTGTAAGGTGTTTATATGAAACATACACCCAGAAGTGTTTCAAGAACACAAAAGTAGGATACAATTCTTGATCTATTGTAGAATTTTTCAACTTCAGCAGGATTAATATTTTGAAAAAGATTGTTCTTTATTGTGAGAGGTTGTCCTGTGCACTGTAGGGTGTTTAGCGACATCCTTGGCCTCTACCCACCAGATGCCAGTAGCAACCAAAAACAATCCAGATATTGCCCAATGTCCATTGGAGGACAAAATTACCTCTGTTGAGAACCACTGACCTAAATTAACCTCTCATTGTGATGCAGAGCATAGCATATAATAAAATCACTGGGAACAAGAGTATGGGAACAATATTCACGAAGTGCCCTGGGTCAGACAAAGATTCTATCCCTGATCAAGTTCTAGTTGTGCTCCTTTGAATGCTCTTCCCAAGTAGGCCTTGACCTTCAGATTTCCATGTTTGTTTCTGATTGATTTTAACAAAAATGGGTTTAGTCAAGATCTCACACTTCAATATATGATCACCTCAATATTGTATTAAATCCCTCATCTTTCACTGTCCCTCACATAATATAGGATAAGCATGGCCTGCCTTCAGCATGAATCCTGTTATATCTGTTTAGCCAGAAATCTTCCATTTACTGACCTCCCAATCTGCTCCTTGGCTATAAATCCCCACCTTTTCTTTCTATATTCAGAATTGAGCCCAGTTCTGCACTGAGGTCTTTTCTTTTGCAATAGTTTCCCAGTAAAATTTGTTTTCACCATTTTAACTGTTGTCCAAATCTGATTTTCTTGACAGGTCCCCAGAGAGCTCATATAAATCAGGAAATTGTATCAAATGGTGATTCCAGAACATTTGAACAGAGACTCAAAACACAGTAGGATTTGGAAGAAGTATAATTACTTCAATTTGAGATGTGTTTCAGATGTATGATTATCCTGACCCTTGCTCATCTTGGGTGCTACACCCACAGGCCAGAATTTAAATATGTAATTTTTATTAATTTTAACATCAAATTTATAATGTAGTGATGAGAAAACAATACAGTAAAATAAATTCTATCCCATGATGTCCTTTAACTGTGTCTCTTTGTACACTTTCTAATTCCTAAAGCCATATCACTGTGTCATCAAATAAATTCAAACAACCTAGACACAGATATCATGTTACCGTTTTGGCCTAAACAAACTGAAATCACCCTGAATAAATCAATCAAAACTCCTAAGATGTTTTTAATATGAAGCCACTAAAGCAAAGTTCTTTGTAGCAAACAAAATTGCTAGAAGCTTTTGGCTAATAACTGTTAAATACTTAATGACTCTTAAAAGCCTGAGTCTCCAGTTTTGTTTTATTCTTACGTATCCAAAGCTCTGACCTTGAATCCTTATTCTTAATTGACTCAAACTGGTTGTTTTGTCTTTCTTTGTATTACTTCAAATGTCAGTTTTTGAAAACTTATAAATACATGATGTTACAAGTAAGAGTTTAAGATAAATATAATTTTAGCATCTCACCACAAATGCTTTCTTTTAATAAAATAAAAGCATTTCTTTTAATTAATTAATATATATGTGTCATCTTGAGTTTAAATGATGGTATGGTAACAAATAATGGGCACTTGCTTATCTGCATGATATTGTAAAAACATATCTGAAAAGTAAATTGCAGAGTATTTTGCTATTTTTCAAATAAACAATATACTCATTAAAATCTTTATAAAGAATTTTTATATTTATACTACTTTTGTGCCTAATTCTAGTGATATAAGGAAATGAATGTAATTGAGCAATAATGTATTATTTTGAAGGTTAAATGCTATCTGATTCTTTTACTTTCTCTATATATAATTTTAGTCATCATTTTACTTTACAAAGAAAAGTTATTATTAATCCTCAGTCTGCTCTCTGACACTTTCATGATTTTAGGTTGTAGATGGGATGTGATGCAGGAGATCTAAAATGCAATACAAAAGCCATTTTCATAATATCATTTCTGTATGAGAAAGAAAGCTATTACCAGATACAACTTTTTTTTTAATACTTCTCTGCATAGAAGGGCAAATATTGGATTACCAAATGCCTGTTCTTCTCATCTTCCTGTGAATGCTTTCCTGCTTTTGGAACTCCACACTCCTATTTATCTCCTTAGCTCAGGAGAGTATGTAAGGCTCAATTGGCTGTCTTTGAGTCTCATATTTTTATAGGGCTCCCATACATATGGAATGAAATTTGTTTTTCTCTTGTTAATCTGTTTTATGTCAATTTAATTGTTAGACTCACCACACAATCTAGAAGGAAAGAAGGAAAAATGTTTCCGCCACTACAATTGTAACAAGGTATGTCAGAGCATGGGTCCCCAGAAAGCAAGGGAATGCTGCCCTCCTCCCAAATCCTGCACAAAGGCGGGTGGGGTGGGGGGGAGGAAAACAATGCCCACAGAGTAAAAAGCACAGCATTTGAAGCACATTGCATAACAAAGGACGATTAACAGCTGTGCTTTCCTGAAGGGAGGAGCTGTGGTAGAAGGCTGTAGCCCTGGGCAAATTGTGTGTGACTGTGAGAATCAGAGTGACTCAGCAGACTGACTTGTGATTTAGCAGGGGGGAGCTCATACAGTCCTGCATGAGCTGTAGGGGGCAGTGTCCATCCTGGATGACTGGGCAAGGCTCAGAACTTTTGCCCTAACTAGAAATGGCAGCCAAAAGAGGGTCAAAGACACTGGGGAGCTGGCAAAAATGGCAGACACTAACATTCCACAGGAAGAGCTTAATGTTTGGCCAAACAGGAAGTTCTGAGTCAAGTCTTAAAATTGGAGTGCACCAAGAAACACAAGGTCTGGAAGTCTGGAGGTGGCCGAGTTGGCCTTGCTGTGGGGGACTTGTCTGGCCAAGCACATGGACACACTTGTAAGATGATGGCTGCAGTAAAGGCAGCTCTGGAGGAGAAAAATGGGCACTGTGAGAAGGACTCAAGCCAGAGCACACATGTGAGAGGTGCTTGGAAGTGAACTCTGACCAGAAATGCTGAGCTGCAGACTTCTGCATTTCTGAAGGACAGTACTTTTGAATGGCATCTTCTAAAATTGGTCCAGCTTGGCAGAAGGAGGCAGGGCTATTCATTTTTGGGTGTTTTTAATGGGAGCAGGACTTAACATAAGAAAGGCTCGTGTTCTTGTTCTCTCTCATGTGCCTAGCACAGAGAAATCACTGTTTAAGATTTTATTTATTTTAGATAGAAGGGAAGGGAGGAAGAAAGGGAGAGAGAAAGAGAGGGAGAGAAACATCCCTGTGTGGTTGTCTCTCTCACACCCCCTACTGGGGACCTGGCCTGCAACCCAGGCCTGTGCCCTGACTGGGAATTAAATCAGTGACATTTGGTTCACAGGCCAGCACTCAATTCACTGAGACAAACCAGCCAGGGCAGAAATCACTCTCTTGCTATGGGAGCTCTTGGTATGGGACTTTGAGCTTGGTGCAAGCTCTCCTGGGCTTTTAGCTTTTGGGCATTCTGAGCCTCTGGTCCAGCTTCTGCATGGACAGGAGCACTCATAGCACCAGGAGATGCAGGGCCCACTAGGGGCTTAGACCCCACAGAAGATGGGATCCTACTCTTAGTGGCAGGGTCCCATGCTGACGCATGTGTCTCCCTGGACTTCAGCCCCTGGGACAATATATCATGCCACACAGGATCCTGAACTGCTACACGGAGATTGAGAATATTTTGATTGTACTGTATAAACTAAGGTGCAAAACTGCCATGTTCCAGAGCATTTTCTCAATCCATTGAGATTTTCTTCCCAGCAATTGTTATCAGTTTGGCTCAAATAAACCCATGAGAACGCTTACAGGCCTGGATGTTTCTTACACTGACATTTTAAATAAATTAAACTCAAATGTAAAACTAATCATAATATGGCACAGTTATAAACATGAAAATATTAAAAATATAAAAAATGAGAGAAAGAAAATAAGTTCCGCCTTTATTCTTGAAAACTTCTCTTTCACGTGCTCCAGAAGTCTAGACATATTATCCATAGAGAAAAAAATGAAACACCAGAGATCTGCTTGACCAATAATGAAAAGTAAGTGCATAATCACAATGAGGTAAGTACCATTTATTTCTTTTTCAACATTTAGAATCAACTTTGAGGAAAAGGTCAGAAGACTCGGTGGTAGGAGAGATCATAAACAATGATAAAAGCAATCATCAAGTGGACAAAAGGGGCTCACAGACATATAGCAAAGGTAGGACTTTTGGAAGTTTGTGAGTTAATATGTGGATTGTACTAGCATCATCTAACACAGGGTTTCTTGAAAGACCATGAAATAGAAGTATGTTGTTAATAATTTCTAGTTGAAGGACTGAACATATTATCAATATCATATACTGGGAGGAACACAGGGAAGGATATTTTCACCTTCTAAGGCACAGAGTCTTTAGAAACAGACTAGCACTGGAAATTAAGGTACATCTTAAAAGTGCTTCCCTTTAATTACCATAAATTTAATTTCCAAGGTACTTTATGCTTCTGTGAATCAAACTAATCCAGAACAATTGCCAGTCTTCAAAGTTTGAGTTTTCCCTTTCTTTTCTGCCAGTCACTATCATGTTTCTCTTTTCAAATATATTTGACTACATTTCAAATGCAACGATATATTCTTCCCAGTTGACAGAACTTACTCTGAGATGGCAAATATTTCTTTATCCTCAAATATAAGCTCAGATTTGTTTTGAAATCATTATGTGGAATAGACATCATTTACTGTATTTTTTGGACTATAAGACCCACCTAGGTTTTAGAGGAGGAAAATGGGAAAAAATATTTAAAGCAAAAAATGTGGTAAAATATTTAATAACATAAATAACATAAGATTTCACTAATGTAAATGTAAACAGAACTCAACAGCAGCATTAACAACCACTATTCTTCCCAAATTTGGGTTGGGGGAAAAGTGTATCTTACAGGCTGAAAAACACGGGGTAAGTACTGATAGCTTCATTTGTCTGGGCTTTCACAAAGGCTAAATAGTTCACAAAAGATTCAATAATAATGATATTTAGGATTATAAGCTTTTTTTAAAGATTTATTTATTTATTTATTTATTTATTTATTTTTAGAGAGGGAAGGGAGGGAGAAAGAGAGAGAGAGAGAAACATCAATGTGCGGTTGCTGGGGGCTGTGGCCTGCAACCCAGGCCTGTGCCCTGACTGGGAATCGAACCTGCGACACTTTGGTTCGCAGCCCACACTCAATCCACTGAGCTATGCCTGAGGATTATAAACTTTAACATCAGCGGTCATCAGACAGTCCCAGGTGACAAAAAAAAAGGAAAGAAAAGAAAAAAAAACTGAATTCAAAAATGCCAAAGATATTTTTGCTGTGTTTTGTTTTTGTTCTAAACAGTTGTTATCTGGGCTGAAAAGAAATGGAGGCATTGGGAGAGTCCAATGAGATTTTGTTACCCATTGTAATTTTTCATTTTCAAGAGCTCAGTCTATTGTTATTTTTTTTTACTCCTTGGATATATTTTTAAAATTCTTTTAAAAAATGTTGTTGTTGGTTCAAGAATAAATGCCGAGGAGAAATCGTATTTATTGAAATCATGTGACACAAAGCTAAGTGTTGATATGGAAACGATTTCCCCCCACCGTGAATTAGACGCACATGTCTATAGGGCCTTCGGCTGCCCATTAGGAACGTTTTCCCTTATAAACAGTTTTACCTAAAATAAAAGACAAGGGCGATTGAGGAAGTTGGTGGGTGGTACTTTTAAAAATAAGGAAGGAATGTTAAGAATTTACTCTGAAGTGAAGTTATTATTTAAAACATTTCAAAGCCCTAGCTGGGTTGCTCAGTGGGTTGGATCATTGTCCCATACACCAAAAGGTTATGGGTTCAACCCCCCCACGCCCTTCCCGGTCAGGGAAAATACTTAGGTTGCGGGTGTGATCCCCCACTGGGGTGTAGGGTGAGTCCGGGAGGCAAACGATTGCTGGGTTCTGGCACATTGATATCTCTCTCCCTCCCTCTCTCTTTAAAATCAACAAACAGATTCTCCGGTGAGGATTAAAAAACTAAAAATTAAAATAAATACATAAATAAAATGTTTCAAAAAACATGGGGCTGCACAAAACAAAGAATGAGTCCTAATGTAAAAAAAAATGTATCATTACTGGTTCATCAATTGTAACACATGTAACACACTAATGCAGGATGTTAATAATATGTAAATGTAGGCAAGGAGAAGAAGTATGTAGAAACTCTCACTTCTTCCTGTTCAATTTCTCTGTAAACCAAAACTCCTCTTATAAAAAGAAAATTTTTAAAAATGTTGAGAAATTATTTTCCAACATAATTGCATTAGTAATTAGATTTGACTTCATTCTAATTAGCAAATATTAATCCTGCATTTCCAAATCACTCATATCATTTTAAATAAATGTCTTATTTTAGAGTTAGGGGGTATTTTACCCATACCATTTAAATAATTTCCCAAGACTGTGAATCTTATGAGTAATAGAAAGATGGCTGAGCCTAATCTTATTTGCTTTGTTTGAAGTAAAAGATGCTCTTTTATACTTACTATTAAAAACAGCTTAAGGGAAAACAACTGCAATACTCTACTGAATACAATCACAGAGTCCAGTTGGGGGTGAGGACCTACAAAAAGAGAGAGACTAGGAATTTCATAATAGAGTCTCATTCGTTTCTCTCCTGATTTTAATTAAACTTACCCTGTTTTTCTTCTTTCCAACTTATTTCTATGTAATGCCACTAGATTTTTGTGCATAAGTCACAATGTTCATTATTCAGCTGAATAATTTTCCATTAGTTAGGATTTTTTTTTCTCTCAAACAAGGTAAACCATCTTTAGTTGAGCCAAAAGGGAGAACTGAATATAGAAATGTGCTGTTCCTCCCAGAACCCGAAGTCTCCAGTGCGGCCTGACTCCAGGAAGAGAAAGAAATTAGAAACTGGAAATTCCTCTCTGACCACGTACTGTCTCTGTTTCTCTCTCTACAGATTTGCTTTCTCTCGAGTTAATTAGAGGAGTATAACTTTTCCTCAAATTTTGTTTTAATTCCCAGTTCCACCATCAGCCACAAACTCAATATGAAAACATTTATTAACAATTTCAGAGGAAATAATTCTGACTGGTCTAGCGTATGTAAGTGATGTAAACCTAAAACCATGAGCTATGCCACAGTTTGGAGTGAGGAGTAAGTCACAGAGTATCAACATGAAGATCAAGGGACAATTTCTAAAGAGAAACTATCAATATTGGTTTGGATCAACGTATACTATTTGTTATTTCCATGGTAACAGAGATGTAATAATAAATTCACACGTCGATTTTAAATAACAACATCAAACTGGAGTAATAGGCACATATGGCACAAAATACTATATAATAAGGTCATACAAATAGAAAATTCTCTGCTGTGGAATCTTGGGTGGTTTCAAGTTTTATAATAGTTTCAGCCTCTTTAAGTACTTTAAGGTATTCAAGTATCTAATGCACCTTTTCATCTCTCTTCCAAAAGACAAAATATAGTACACAATAAATATATCTCTATTTGCTAATTTAATTATATATTCCCTTTATGATAACTTTACACTGAATTAACTTATAAACCAATTAAGGAGTAATAACTACATTTTTGTAATTCAAATAGCACATATTTAGATGTATAGTGTGTACATGTACATTTGTGTGCAAAATGAACTAAACTGGTGTGCAGACAAATTCAGCTATTGTTTATTTTACATGGCATTTTTAACTATTAGCAAGAGATTAATTTTGGTAAGTGCTAGTATATAGTACATATACGTATCTCACCTGGTAGAAATTAAAGTCACTCTTTTCTATCCTGTGTTAAGTAAGGAACTGGAAAGAATCCTATATGTTTATTGGTATGCATTTTAAGGTAGTAAGAATATGTAGCCAAAAAAACCTGGATTACTAAAATAAATGGAAATAAAAACAATAGAAAATAATAGTTTAAATATTATATGAGTATACAATTACTTCATAAAGTAACCAAAGAGCAAATTGAAATTATAGAAGAGTTGGCATGTAAGTGGATCTCATGGAAATGAAAAGTTATTTATAAGCTAAGTGTACTTTTCTTACATCAAGGGGGGAAATTGCCTTTGAATCTTGAACTAAAGATTGCAACATGAAGAGTTGTCTTCATGTGTGTTTCCACTTTGGAAAAAATCTTGCAATTCACTCTTTGCCTTGCATCTTTTTACACTGTCTAAACAGAGACTAAAACTCCCTTGAGAATACTATTAATGCTTTTTTTGCATCAGTGCGAAACTCATCAGCATGACAAGAACTTAGCAGTAAAATTTTGGAACTTCTTCATGCTTATTTGTTTAATACATTGTAGTTACTTGTGGTATAAACTTTGATTTGGTGCAGTCTACAGAAGCAGTTTTACCACCTCATAAATGATTAACATTTAGACTATGCCCACAATATTTGCTCATTGATCTGAATAAAATATTGAAAGTTTCTGCCAAACATATCATTAAAGTCAAATAATTGTTCATCATTTATTCTCATATCTGACAAGGCTATTATAGTTTGCTATTAATACATAGCAATAATTTCGTATACAAGGTCTCTCCAGAAAAAGTCAAGCCATTGTTAATATAATGAGCATGGTTTGTGTGACATCTATGTAAACTGGTAGCCAAGGAGAGTGGACTGGAATGCACATGCCTGAACAATGATGACTTCACTGTACTGGTGGTGGACACTGTAGACACTGTTGAGTGAGCATCATGTTCAAAATGACTGAGCAAGAAGAACAACGAATCCGCATCAAACTTTGTATTAAACTTGAACATTCCTCCATGGAAACTATTCACATGATTCAGAAGACCACAGCTATGGGCAACTGGTGATTGACAATTTCATCATGACAATGTGCCCACACATGCATCATGTCTTATGAAGAGACTTTTGGCAAAACATCAAGTCACCCAGGTGACTTAGCACCCTACAGTCCAGACTTGGCATCCTATGACTTCTGGCTTTTCACAGAATTAAAATCACCTTTGAAAGGGAAGAGGTTTAAGATTATCAGTAAGATACTGGAAAATAAGAGAGGGCAGCTGATAGCGATTCTAACAAAAGATTTTGCAGAGTGTTTTGAATAGTGGAGGAGATGCTGAGAGAATTGTGTGAGGTCCCAAGGTGCCTACTTTGAAGGGGTCTGAGGTGTCCTTGTCCTATGTACAATGTTTCTTGTATCTCCTTCAATAAATGTCTCTTTCTCACATTACATGGCTGGATACCTTCTGGGCAGACCTCATACATCATTACAGGAAGCTATCAATCAATATATTCTAATGTAATGACCACATTTTATAGATAGACTTCAGAATCAAAATGTAGCTACTTCAAGTAAAATAGAGATATAATGCTATCTATATACACCCTTTCAGAGAATTCTTTGTTGACTAAGCCATAAGCTTGTCTTTCCTGAAGATTCCATGCATAGTTAATTAAAGCACGTTTTAAACTGATGCTCCTGAAGTTGCAAGAGGACAATTCTCAAGAATCAAAACTCTAAAATTAACTTGCCCAGTTCAGAATCTTAACTATCACAAAGGTAAACATTCTGCTCCAGGACCTATGCACCTTTCACTACTTGCATAATGCCATCTCTAAGAACCCGGCCGTGCTTGGCTGTGGAGTTGCACTCCTAGCAATTGTTTACTGGAGTTGAATCCACATCAATGACTGGTGACAGCAATATTTCTAGCAATCTCGTTTGGTGTGCAAAAGCAGGAAAGACAAAACCAAGAGAATTGTAAGGACACGGCGAAGGGCAGACAGGAGCAGTGGAGCAATGCGGTTTCACCTCAGGAAATAACCACAACGGGATCCTTGAAGTCTGGAAATATCATATAAGGCATATGCTTTTGAGAAAACTTGTGATTTAGTTTCTCTGTGAAGTGTAAAAACTTCCCTTGATTATAATTCTATTAATTAAGAGAAAACCAAGCCTTTTTGAAGAGTAGAATGGTTCAAAATTGAAATTTTCATTCACATTGACATGCCTCTCACAGCCTCAATATGGCCATGGGTACTAAAATATCATTGCACAAAGAAGAGTATAAACCTTATTACAGAGTAATAATGAACTAATGTACAATTGGCTGAACTTAATGTTTTATATAATCCTACTTCTCACTTCCAGTATCTCATTCATAGACAACTTGAGATACCCTCAATCGTAAGTGGCCACAGGAAAGGTTTTTATCCTACCCATTTCCTTTTTCTATTTGTTTCTTGGGCCATATACTGGCTCTCCTTGGAATAGTGTCCTCCATAAATCCATATTTTTAATTTCAAATAGAATCTACTCGCATGCCTCAGCTCTTCATTGCTCATGTTTTACAAATAAATGCTTTATTATTTGTTCTCTGTGATGATTCTGTGATCCATTATCCTCTGAAAAATGTTAATGCTATTGCCTGTTGTCACTATGTTCTGCTTCTATTTCTCTCTCTGAATTATGTGTCCCCTCAAAGTGTCCTTTTCTCTGGGCACTGATTTTCTTGGGCAGCACAGCATCTTTCAGAGTGAACACACTTTAAAAATGTCCCCTCCCTCATTAGAGTCATGAAGGGACAGCTCCTCATTTAGCCTCATCTTTCTTTTACCATTCCAAGTACCTTTTTAAGGTCTATAAATTCCTTACTTTTTACTACATTCAAGTCACTTCATGGGATTTTTTTAGAGAAATGGGTTTTGCATACACACTGAATTTAGAAATTCTATCACCTAACAATTAAAGCTTTATCACTGGAAAATTAAAAAAAAATAGAGCTTTTATCTTAGGATAAGGTTCCAGCCCAGAGGATACATCAGCACTATGCAGGCTCCTCAAGTGTTTGGTCAGATCCCTGTTCTGTTCTGAAACACACCTCCCAGCAGAAAGAAGGACACAAGGTCACGCCAAGGACACTTACTTTCAGGGACCACTTTTGATTACACGAATTGGAGTTTTTGATGCATATTTTAGCCAAATTGTGAAACTGTAAGAATGTCCAATTTTGGATGGAGCTTGCAATATTTATTGTAAAAAACTGAACCAAATCTAATTTTATCTGAATTTAGACAAATACTTGTTTGTCATTGAAGCCAAATGATTCTTAGATTTTCTTAGAATTTGGAAACTGTATGATAGAGAAAAGGTACAAGTGTGGGACACTTTCTTAATAAGCATGCCCATATTTCAAGTTCAAGTAAAATAAAATGTTTTTAGAGAGACCCTCACAAATGTCTGATTGGAGTTCTTCCTATTGTATAAAACATGAATAAATTTATATGAGGACATTTCAATACTGGATTCTTGACTAAGAATTGTCTAATATCTTGTTTTCTTATAAAACTAAATATAATAACCACCGAGTGCTTATGCTCCAGGAAAACGTCCAAGTGTTTACGTGTACTTGTTCATTTAGTCATTCTATTATAACCTGAGTGGTACAATGACCACTCCGATTTATTAATTTGGAAACTGAGAGGCAGGGAGGTTGCCGTCATGCCCAAAATCACACAGGAAGAAAACGTAGAAGCCAATTTGTAAGTTCTTATGCTACTGGTTTTAAACACTGAACTGATGAATACTGATTCTGAGCAAAATAATATACATACAGTTTTTCTTTTACCACAATGATTTCATACTCTGGAGCCAAAATGGCTAGATTTGAATTGAATTGAAACTGCTTATAAACTGTCTATCATGGTATAATGAGATAAATTACTTAACCTCTACATTTTAAATAAAAAAGGTGTAATAATGGAGTTTAACTCATAAGATTATTGAGGGAATTAAATGAGTTAATATACATAAAATGCTTAAAAGGATGTGTGTATAGGAATAGGTATTTACACACACACAAATATATATATTTGTACAAAAACACTATTTTGTGTATACCTATATGTACATTTAAAAATATCCATAGATATTTGGGCTTAGAGCATGTTGAAGTTAAATTAACATCTTTTGTGTTTTCATATTCATCACATATTTTTTTGGATAGACTTAAATTTCTCTTCTTCAATGTTTATGGTTTAAAAAAAATTTTATTTTTATATTTGTGAAGAAAAATCTTGGTATCTCTGGCTCAGATGGTATTGTTGTTGCTGAGAAAAGGTGTGTTGTCATTGAATTACACTGACCAGTGATCCAGTCAAGTAGAATTTATGGTTTGCCAACATGAAATCTTTGGAGTTTATCAGATTGATTTGCTTCTCGTATATTCCTTCTAAAAAGGGAATATGAGAGCCAGCATTGTGATTCAGTATCTTCTGAAATATGTTCTGTATCATCATGATGTAATAAAATAATTGGTGGAATAATTGTCCCTGTGACTCCTGGGCAAACCACAGGAAGCATTGCATAATAATAGTTCTCTGTATCTTTTCTACATTCAAAACAATGCCAGAGGAAAGGCACACCTCAGATTACGTATGTCCACTGCTCTGGGAGGTCCTCCAGACTATATATACCCTCAGGCTCAGTTATTTATTAGAGGGACTTACAGGACTCAGGAAAATCATTACATTCAAAATTCTATTTTATTAAAGAAAAAGAATACAGATTAAAATCATCAAGGAGAAAAGATACATAAGACAACTTTTCAGAAGGCGAGGCATGGAGTTCCCTGCTGTCTGCTCCCAGTGGATTGTGCAAACTGTGCTTATTCCTCTTCTCCCCTCTCATGATTAGCAGCATGCAATGGGCATTGACAGCTGGGGAGCTTACTCTGGCATGGGGTTCAGGCTTTTTATTAGCAGGGGGTCTCTTAGACATGACTGACTGCTCATGTAACTAATTGACTATAGTAAGGAATTTGACCTCCAAAGAAAGCTTTTGTTCTTGTCCAGATATCTCAGGGGTAACACTTAAGCACTTGGAACGTCCTGATTGCTGGGAGTGACTGTATTTTTCACAGTGGCCCCTTGGACCACACCTCACCTTGTAAGGTAACAAGATGAGTCAGAGTGGACTGCCCGGGACAAAAAAGACCAATCATGTCATTAGAAGACTCCAGGGCATTAGGCCAGGTGATATCTGACTTAGGGAGCTGATGAGCTTTAGATTGAGATCACCCTCTTGGGCAATAAATCAATCATGTCTAGGCAACAAAGTCACAATGAAAACTCTGGATTCTGAAACTTGGGTGAACTTCCTGGGTTAGCAATACTCCATGTGTATTTTCACACATTAATACTTAGAAGACACTGCATCCCTGAGCATGGTGGAAACTTTGCATATGTAACCATCCCAGACTTTTTCATTTGCATCTTTTCCTTTGATTAGTCCTAATTTGTATCTTTTTCCTGTAATAATTGTGATCATGAACATATTAGCTTTTAATAACTACTGTGCATGTAACAAATAATTGAAACTGAAGGAGTTTTGGAGAAGCCTCAAGCTTACAATTCATGTTAGAAGTTTTGGGCACAAAGACTGGTAGTTTGGAGAATAGTGCCCTTAATCTCAAATTAGAATAAACTCCTTTGCATCTTAGCTTTTTAGCCCCTCCAGAGGTCAAAGAAACACATGTACCAGGGGTCCCTCCATAAGTCATCATTAACAGAGACTATCTGATGTACGCAAAAGTCCACTAGTAAATAAAGGCATTCTTATGGACAGGACATTAAGAGGACTTAGAAGTTACCTCCCAGGACCTTGTCAAGGGCCAAATCTCTCTTTGAGTAAAAATAATCTTTTACTGCACATATACTCATTAGAATTTTAAAATGTAATTGTCTCTCCCTTTCTTAGTGAAAGGGAGTCTTAAGGGGCTGAATCGTGTCCCCCCAAAACTAACGTGCTGAAGCCCTAACCCAAAATGATATTCAATTTGGAGATAGGGTCTTTCAAGTGGTAACTGAGGCTAAACAAACTGAAGTCTTATTGTAAATGACTGGTGTCCTTATGAGAAGAAAAAGAGACATCAGGAATAAGTGAACGTAGAGGAAAGGACAGGTGAGGATACAGCAAGAAGGTGGATATCTTCAAGTCAAAGGGAGAGGACTTAGCGAAATTAATTTTGCTAGTGCCTTGACCTTAAATTTCTAGCTTTCACAATGTACAGATAAGAAATGTTTGTTGTTTGAGCCACCCAGTTTGTGGTATTTTGTCATGCAGCCCTAGTGATCTCATATACCTTATAGAAACCCACAAGACTCTAAGAGAATCAATGTGAAATATTGCTCACCTTTTTAGAAAATATAATTAATGTGGAGCTCACACTAAAAAAATTAGTAAATATTACTGTTATATAACTATGCTACCATTAATATAATATTGCTACCCCCTTGCAGCTGTGAACTTACTATGAGAATCAATACTACCCAGATCCAATATAAGTATATTTTTAAATGGTTCCTCTATGGCTTATTCATGTTTAATCAAAGTAAACTATGTTATCATAAAATTAAAATATACGGTGTGGAGAAGACCATTGCATTTCTGTAACATTAATTTGCATATTTCTTTTTTTATATTTTATGGGCACTTTGACTTATTGAAATAGAAACTATTATATTTTTTCAATTAAAAAATGATAGCAAAATGTTTAAATGGCTGTGCTTGATCCCCAATTTCCTACTGAGAATTAGTCATGTTTTCTGCATGTAGAATTACTTATGCAACTATTTTGCTTCATGTTAGAATTTGACCTAAACCATGAAGCTTAGTGGTTTCTATTTCTTCAAGTGGCTCTACTTCTCTTATTTTGAAATATTAGAGCATAATGAATCAAATTTATTCTTAAGAGTTAGGTAAAAAAATCACAGACATTTAATGATAAAAGAAAATTTAAAGTTTTAACACAGCGTCTGCACTTGTTACACATGAGCCATTAGTCTTTTATATGCACTATCTCATTTTAATTTTACAGCTAATTTTGCTCCCCAGAAATGTTACAATTGCAAAATTAGAATGAAGAATAAGATAGTTCAATATAGAAATAAAAACAAATGCAATCACTCTTCAACTGTGTGTTTTCAAAATCACTTTAAAAAAGATTCCAATAACAAATATTGTTCACTGTATTAAAGCATTTCAGGCTGGTTGCTGGGATTGGGTAAGCATAGCTGTGACATGGCTTTTACCGCAAGCTTTTCCAGTGCCAGTAAATCCTCTGTACATGGTGTTATGCATGCTGCGTTTCCTTTCTGTGTCTTATTGGCAAGAGTTAAAGGTGAGATTTTAGGCAATATTGTGATGTTTTAACTAGCTGGATGCCTTTTTTTTTAGAATTTTTTTTAGTGTGTATCAAATAGGAGCTTTTCTTGTACACACGTTGACCTTTAATGAACCAGCTGTAAACGAATCACCAGATCCCATACCACATCAGGTCTGTACATGCAAAATTAACTGAGCACAGCATGGGTTGGTCTCTTTATTTCAACCGCCTTAAAATGAGTGAATACTGCCACAAGGACACTTTGGCAGCAGTGATTTGTATCCTTTGCAAAGACAGCCGTGTCAAGATATTAACTTTATTTCTCCCTATATAACAGAGGAAACAGAGGAATCCTAGAGGGCTGAAAGAGTGAATGTACCTGTTTGGAAGCCTAAATTACATACTTGGTGAACAAACAAAATGTTAAAAACACACCAAGTCCTGCTCATCAATTGGTGGTGTGGTGAAAAAGACTTCTGATCTGGGAATCAGGAGGCTGGGCCTCAGCCACAAGCTCCAGGGCCGGATGTCCTTGTCATAAGAGTCGCACATGACCTCACTGGAACAAGTGAGAAAGCAGATTGGATGAAACATTTTAAGCAAAGTCTCTCAAATCCTATGTAGAGAAAGT
This sequence comes from Phyllostomus hastatus, assembly GCF_019186645.2. Taxonomy (NCBI): domain Eukaryota; kingdom Metazoa; phylum Chordata; class Mammalia; order Chiroptera; family Phyllostomidae; genus Phyllostomus; species Phyllostomus hastatus. Next base: position 17,292,323 of record NW_025333977.1, read on the forward strand.
GCACAAAGATTGGATTGGATGGATTTCTTCTCCAGTTTACCTTCAGAACAAAAACACCTGGGACATTGAAGACATCTATGTCTTGAATGAAGGAAGGATTTCCAAAGCAAATAGATCTAGGATCAAATTATGCTTCTGTCTTTTATATAATGTGTGACCTTGGAAAAAGCTCTTAACCTATTAAGCATCAGTTTCCTAATCTATGACCACAACTATCTCATAGAAATTAATTGAAAATTAAAAGGCTAATGTAGAGATATAGATATGGATATATATACACACACAGACACACAATATAGATTAGAAAGTAGGTAGCATAGTATAGCAAGCATTTAATATAATTACTTCTGTAGTTTCATTATGATTCCACAATCTTTAAATTAAATCAGATTATTAACTTTTAAAACTTTTAGTCATGAATATAAAAATTGAGCAGTTTTCAACTATTCATGACAAATTATGCCTGCACCTTAAGATTATTTAATTTTTCATAGAACATGGAAGTCTATGAATCACATCGTATTTATTTTTTCTAGCCAAAAGTCAAATCTGTAAAATGATTTTCAGATTTAATTTTCTTCAGATGCCAAATCTTTACCCAAGTGGTTTGGGTAGGCTTTAGAACATAAAAAATTCAGCAAAAAAAAAATATTAAAGACTTCTCCTGAGAATTTTCCTTAATGAACTGTAAGATGCTGATCTTTCAAAATAGAATAGTTCCTGTTTTTTTTTAATTCCTTTCTGTGAAATCTCATTTTTTCTTCTCCCTTAAGAAGTATATATATAAATTCCTATTGTTTCTGGAGTGCTCATAATCATTGAATACACTTCTATGTCAAATATGAATAACCTTCTAAAGAAACACAAAATCATGTATCATATTGCTGGGTTTGTCCCAACCATTAATATTTAGGTATATCTTTATATACCAAATCCTTCAACCTTACCAGTTTAAAATATCTACTGATTTGGTATAACCTTTGATATTTAATGTTTTTTTTTACATTTTATTTATTTATTTTTAGAGAGGGAAGGGAGGGAGATAGAAAGAGAGAAATATCAATGTGCGATTGCTGGGGGTCATGTCCTGCAACCCACACATGTACCTGACTGGGAATCAAACCTGTGACAATATTTTAATAGTTTTATAAACTTTCTTATGTATACATATAATCCACAGTGGTTTCCTCACAAATTGTCCAGAATTCTGTCTCCTAGTCTTTTACTCTACTTCCAACTGTATTATTACATATCCCCAAAATATTTGTGTTTCTCTTAACAGTCTTCACAAAGAGCACATTGTTTTTGCCACATAAAAAATTTAACTATGCAATACCATTACTTTTATTCAGAATAAAATTTCATATTAAAATATTCCACTATTAATATGTTTCATTGGAGTAATGATAATAATATGAAGTAAGTAATTGAAAGACTTTATGGTCAAGTGACCAATGAGAGCTAATACATTTGAATTCAACAGAAAAACTTTCAGCCTTGAGCTTAGCTAATCTTTCAACAAGGTCTTTAGCAGTAAGATGCATTTTGTTTTGTTTTCAGTTAGTAGAAAACAAGTAATAACAAGAATAATAAAATTTAACTTACTTTCTTATATATTCTATTTGTAAAATATTTTTATTTTTACATACAGTTTAGTGAGTGAGCCTTCATGCAACCTTGTCATTAGACAGGGATCTCATTATTATCCACAATTATTGTCACCTGTGAAAGCCTAGCACATGCGCTGCCTGTGATGGCACAGGTGTGTGATCTAAGCCCATCACATAATTTAGGCTATCAAAATCTTAACCCATTTGCTCTTTTTGCTCTGGTAAGTTTTATCAAAGTCAAAATAAGTGAATATGCAATTTAATTGATTACTTAGTTTCAACAAGCAAAATGATCATCTTTTTATGGGAGTAAAAAAATAAGTAAATTCATGTTGTTGTTGCTTTAATAATAGGAGTCAACACAGTCCTAGTAATTAGTAAATATTAACTTTCAATATTAATAATAACAGTAATAATTATGATAGACTTCTATAATATTTGTTTCTCATAAATTGTAAGTTTCTTATTAATGATTAGTTCTGTGCATGCATAATTGTTAAATATGTTCTAGTAAATAAATAGAATGTTGGGAATACCATGCTGAAATTAAGTTTTGCTTTGCTATTTCAGAAACTCTTTGCCGAGAAATTTCTTTCCAATCTGACTAGTAATCCTAGATAAGACTAAGTCCATTTCTTTTTTCAGTTCTGTAAGTAATTCGGTATAGTATCAGATGCTTTCAAAGCTTTAAGAGTTATATTCAAAGGAAAGATATTTTGTTTAACTGGACACATGGTTACACATTTTTTTTCTAATTTAAATTAATGGTTTCCAAATGGATAATCAGTGGCAACCATCCTGAAGTTTGTTTTTGATAGATTATTTAAGATAACTCAAATAAAAATAAATGCAGTAGTTTATAGCTCCTATTGTGGATTCTTATTAGTAAAATTTTCTAACTTACAAAATAAGAAATGGTGATGCATTTTGCCTCCTCATTATTTTAGAATTCTTTGATGCCTATCCCATGAGATAAACACTGTAGATTTACTTGTTTATATGTTGACTTTTTAGGAAGGAAAAGAGAAAAAAGAAATATCATTATGATTACAAAGCTGCCAGCTCAGAAATAGAAATAAACATTTTTCTAGCAAGCACCACAGAAGCAGATGTGAAGAAACTGTATGATACAAAGGGAATTTTGGACCGTATTTTCTACCATTTAAAAACCCTAGCCAGGTTACATGCATAATCTAGCAATCTGCTACCTGGAACTAACTGAAAATTTCTTTACAAGAGTAACTATTTTAGATAATATTATCTGTTCAACTTTAAAGATCTTCATCATACTAACCAAATTCTTCAGGAAATATGAATCTCTTCTCTACTAAATCCCAACAATTCCATCCTTTTTCCTTTCACTCTGTGTTCCAAGAAGCATCCCTATCACACTTGAACTTGTTTCATCTTCCTGCCTTTACATTCTAGGTTGTAATTGTCTATTTTATTATTTTATTCTTTTGTTCACTATTAGTTTGATAGTTAACCATTCTGTCAGTGCTTACTTTTTTATGACAAACTACAAAGTGCATCTCTATGTTTTAAGTTTTTGAAGTTTTTATGCAGTTTTATTCCAACCTTACAGGTTGCCTTTAACAAGAGGGCTGATCCAAATTCCTTTTTGCCATTACCCGAAGGGAAAGGAGTAAGTGTATATGATCATTTTATGAAAACAGACAATTGGAAATATTTCCATAATAATGTGATTTGTATACTAAAAGAAGTCACATATGAAACTCGCATATTTTAAACTTAAAACAAACTATTAAATGCAAGTCTAATCTGTACCAAGTTCTTGTGAAAGAAAAATTCAGTCAATTTTGGCTTCCTGAAAAATGTGGAAATGCTAATTTTCTATTTAGTTTGTGAGACCAACTGATTCAAAGTAGTGGGCACTAAAACTTTTAGCTAAAATTCAATAAAATTGTTAAATAAATTATAATAAGGCAGAAAATTAAATATTATGATTTAATAAACATCTATCAACATGATTCTTCTGTCTAGATCTATGCATTTTTGTTAACCATCTTTTACAGCTAAAGAAGTCCAAAATATTGAAACAAAATATCTTAAATTCATTGTATCACAAAATGATAAAGCAAACTTTTCCAAGATGTTAAAAGGTAATTTTCAGAAAATATAAAATGATAACTCCTGTGTGGATATTAAACACATTTTAAGGAATTTACTTATATAATATGAGGGAATCAGGAAAACGATATACTTAGTTCAAAGGAAAAGTCAAAACAGAACATATTTATATGAAATACAGGAATTTTAGATGAATTGTAAATGGAGAAAAAACACTTCCCGCAAAGGAGTGGGATCAGGAAGGGAAATAGACTCAGTCAAATTAGGACCTAGGACTGTTGCAGAGAAATGAATGGAGCTGGAATCTGAGTATCCATATCATATGCTCTTGAAAATGCATACTTTTTCACTGACAAGTGAATTATTTTTTCTGCAAAAATAAGTAAATGGAATCACATCACACAAAAAAAGTGCACACAGATTCACACTTTTTTTTTTTCACTATGAGTTTATGGTGACCAAAAAGTCTTAATCATTCTCCATTTCAATATTGATGAATAGAGGTTCAACTTCAAATTTGGGGTGGTATTAACAGAATTTTCCCAAGAAATTGAGGGCTTTTTTTTATGACCTTTCAGAGTTCAAAGTGTGGAATTTCTGTTGCATACAAATTTTTTAGGGTACCAGCAAATTGCACATTTCTTAGTCTCATGTCATATCTATTGAATCCAAATATGGGTGTGGCACTTGTGGATTTATGCATATAAAAGTATTTGCAGATAATTCTTGGTAGCAAAAGAGGTTAGGGCCTTCAGTCTTAGAAAATTGCTCTGGCCTCTACTGTGACTTCATTTTTGCCTGAGTTTCAGATCTATTTCATCAAACATTGCCTCATGGGACCAACTTAGCCCATTTACCTATTCATTTTCCTGTCTATTTCTAAACTTGTTTCAATTTTATTTTCTGATAACTAATTATTAATCAATCTAATTTTGTTCTTGGTTAAAGAAAGGCATTGTTAAGCTTGTTTGTATTGTGTCTTATAGAAATAAAACCAACCAACAAACAAATCATGTGTTTGAATTTTAATATGTTTGAATCATAATATATTATGCCACTGAAATCCAGCATAATTCTAGCAGACTTTAGAATTATAGTTTATTTCAGTGGTTTCTACTGAAGGCAGCTTTGCCTACCACCAGATGTTTGGCAATATCTGGAGACAGTTTTGGTTGTCATATTTGGGTTGGGAATAGAGGGCGGCAGTCATGTGTTCCATTGGCATCTAGTCAACAGAAGTCTAAGTTGCTACTCAGCATCCTATGGGGAACAGTGGCTTGCACAAAAAGAAATTGGTTCAAAATGTCAATGATGAAACTACTGGAAAAAAAAACTGGTTTACTTATAGTGTAAAATGGAAGTGATGCAAATAAAACCTGCGTAATAAAATTAGAGTTAGTCTATATGCAATACACAATGTACAGAAAGTCATTCTGTAACAGTGCTTAATAATTATCATTGGGAGCAAAGGACACCAACAGGGCTTTTAGACATCTCCAAGAGGTCCTGGCTTTGTAGGCATTTCCATATGCATTGCAAATAAGTGGAACTATTACTGTCATTCTCCTTATGAGAAAAGTGAGACTGGAAATGTTTTGTGACTTGACCAAGGTCATAAAGCAAACAATTGCATGTATGAGCCAAGAATATTTTTTTGTTTTTATTTTTTATTCCATAACAACATATTTATTCAATCTTTACAAATTTTACAAGATGCTGATATAACATATTCAGATAATAATTAGCCCACTATTCGATATTAAAGGTGAAGGCATTCGAGTTATTTTTAAGGGTGATGGTATTCAAGTTGTTTTTTTTTTTAAGTCAGAATTTATATTGTTTGTCTAAATATTTTCTACATTACAGCTAAGTTCTACATTACCCTTATGTTTTAACCAAGACAAGTGAACAAAGTTTTTTTTTTCTGTTTTGTATATTTATATTTTTTGCTTGTTTTTAGTGATGGAAATGAAACTAGTTGTTCTCCCTATGAATAGTACACCTAAGTGAGTATAAACTTACTTCTTACATTGATTTCTTACATTAATTTCTTACTTTAGAATGTCTCTGATATTTCACAGAAATATTACTTACAGTCTTCTCTAACACATAACCCAGTCTATGAAAAAGGCATGAGTCACTCTGAATACATTTATTTGTTTACTTTAAAAAGGTAGTACATTTTGAAGTCTCAATTCATCTCACTTCATTGCCCAGTGCTTTATATTATAAGCAACACAAGGACTGGGGTGATCACATTCTCAGCAGATGAACAGTGAAATTATGTGGAGAGAGTTTCTCTAAATAAGGATTAGAGGTTGTACTAGCCATCTGTTATAAATATTCTTCACTTCTATATTCATAACTCTCATGAATGTGCCTGTAATATGAAAGGATTACAAACATCAGCCATTGTCAGACAAAATAATTCTACATTGAGAATCATGGAATTATAACTCTTATCTGTAATTTCAAAAGCATTGTTTTCAAAAGTCAAACTTCATGATAAAACACAATGGAATTAAGTTATGAAGATTTATTTTTTAATGGAGAATTATAGTTCAATATTTTAGTTTCTCTGGGCCTTTAATTTCTTATAGTCTCATCTTCTTTGGAAAATGTGGATAGAGTAGAAAAAGTATATATTAAGATTGTAAATACTTAATTATAAATTAATTTAAAAATGAATCAAGCATAACAGGAACAATTTATTTTTGTAAAACTTATAATGAAAATATTTTTACAATTAAAATAAAAGGGTCAGATTTTTCCTTAAAAGTTTAAATCTGATGAGTGGCATATTATGTACATAGTTGAAAAATAGAATACATCAGACTGAAGAAAAGCAGAGAAAAAAATGGATTATTCCATGTAATAAAATTTATAACTTTGAAACTTTACATGATTTTCAAAATCAGGCTAAATTTTGCACATGTTATTCTTTGGCACGTTTTCCTTGAGATACAAACTACTTCAGATTTATGAGAATTATTTTTACATTTATAGAAAAGTTCACATTGAAAAATCTTCAAAAATATCAAGTCAATAAGCAAGTGCCTATGTACAAGTCATATTTTGGTCTCCAAAAATTCTCTTTTTTATATAGGTCTTAAATTATACTGTGTACCCAGCTGGTGTAGCTCAGTGGATTGAGCGTGGCCTGCAAACCAAAGTGTCACAGGTTTGATTCCCAGTCAGGGCACATGCCTGGGTTGCAGGCCATGGCCCCCAGCAACCACACATTGATGTTTCTCTCTCTCTCTTTCTCCCTCCCTTCCCTCTCTAAAAATAAATAAATAAAATCTTTCAAAAAATTAAAAAAAAATTATACTGTGTAAATCATGACTTAATGAGCATTTAGAACTGGAAAAGTGATGCAAAATTTGTAAGAAAATGGGAAGGTCAAATATTAATACACTCGGCATCATCATATCAGATACAGTACTACAACAAAAGTTGCTAGCTAGAGAAAAATTTTTAAAAACTTTTATCTAAGGAAATGGTTCCATGTGAAAACAACTATTTTTAGATGTTGGTTAAAAATATGTGATATAATCAATTTTAATAAATATTTTATTTATTTAAAATAACACACTGTAAACTAAAAATGAAGAAATATAAAATTAATGTATTAGTCTTGGAAGCCAGCTAAAGGGTCATAAATTCAGAAAAGTAGTCAGCTGAAAAATAAAGTACCCTTGTTCTTGCATAGCAAAGGGTTTTAGTGTCATTGGAAAAAGTTTTTGAGAACAATTTAAATTTCCCTTTTATCATTAATAAACTGACAAGAAATAAGTACTGGAGACGATGTGCAGAAAAGGGAACCCTAGTACATTGTTGGTGGGAATACAGACTGGTGCAGCCACTGTAGAAAATAGTATGCAGTTTCCACAAAAACATTAAAAATGAAACTGCCTTATGACCCAGCAACCCCGCTTTTGGGAATATATCTTAAGAAAACTAAAACACTAATTCAAAACAATATGTGTACTTTATGTTTATTGAAGCATTGTTTACAGTAGCCAAGGTCTGAAAAGGGCACTAGTGCCCACCAGTACATGAGCTGATAGAAATGTTGCGTTACATTTACACAATGGAATACTACTTGGTCATGACAAAGAAGGAAATCTTACCTTTTGTAACAGCATGGAAGGACCTGGAGATAATTATGCTGATTTAAATAAGCCAATCGAAGAAAGGTAAGAACCATATGATCTCACTTAATATGTGGAATCTCATGAACAAAATAAACTGACAAACAAAATAGAAACAGAGGCATGGACACATGGAACAGACTGACAGCTGTCAGAGGGGAGTGTGATTGGGCGCTGAGTGAAAGAAGTTGAAGAGATTAAACAAGCAAAAAACCATGTAAATAACATACAGACACAAACCGTATTGTGCTATTAACCAGAAGGTAAATAGGAGAAGGGGTGTGGAGATGGGCAAAGGGGGGCGGGGATGAAAAGACACTGTGTTTGGGGCAATGAGTACATGATGTTGTGTGTGGATGATATTTCGTGGAAGTGTGCACTTGAAAAAGGTGTGGTTATGTGACCCAATGTAACCCCAGTAAATTCAATAATAATAAAACAAATAGAACTTGTGAGAACAGACTTAACCCAGTTTTCAAAGGAACAAAATTTTTCAGAAATATGAATCTTGGGAACTGAGGCACCTAATGTGTATTAGTAATGACTAAGAATAAATCATTTGATACATCACTCTATTATTTTTTAGATGTAACTCTAAACAAAGTGTCTTATGTTTACATAGAGCAGCTGGCTCAAATATATTTATTAAAACATTTAATATTACAATTTTCCTTCTGCTACTAGTTTACTTGATGTCAAGAGAATTTTGGGAAGTAAAGAGTTGCTTTTGTTGGGAAATCCACTGGTACCCTGAAAGTATAATCAATGTTCCTTAGGCACTAAGTAAATTCTGGAACCAAGGGGAGCAGTCTGGATGTTTAAAGTTAATTGTTAAATGATAAAATGTGTTTCAGTTTAATCACTTTACTTACATAATCAATGACTTTCTTTACTACCTTAATCTAGCACACTTGATAACCAGTTTTCATCACTAGCCAATTAGGATTCAAGTACAGGCTTAAGAACAAGGAGAAAAATATTCACACTAGTTCTGCTTTTCTTGATTTCATTTTATCAAAAAATTCTTGGAACAACTTTATGACCACTGATTGAATTATTGCATCATATTTTGCTTGCAAGGCATATTTTCCCTGATCATAATTCAGCCTGATGTAAAATTATGTTAGCATTTTACTATATGCAAGATAAGTGTCTATTCTAAAGGAACTGACTGTAAGGGGTTGTAACCATAATATGCATCACTTACAAGCTTGGCAGATTTTCTATGCAATGCATGCCATTGATAAAAACAAATCATAACCCTGGTCTTTATATAGTTTATAATATGTCAAGGGAAGCAAATGGTTCAGATATAACAATTTCCTAACACTAAATGCAAAATTTCATGCACTTAATTTTAAGATATTGCTATAGCTGAACCAGAAAGTAGCCAGCCATGTAATATGAAAAATAGAGACACTTATTGCAGAAGATACCAGATACAAGAAACATTGTACATAGGACAATGACACCTCAGTCCCCTTCAAAGTAGGCACCGTGGGACCTCACACACTTCTCTCACTGTCTCTTCCACTGTTCAAAACACTCTGCAAAATCTTTTGTTGGAATTGCCAGATGCTACCTTGTATTTTTCTGAATCTCATCAACTGTCTGAAATCTCTTCCCTTTCAAAGGTGATCTTAATTTTGGGAAAAGCCAGAAGTCTCAGGGCACCAAATCTGGGCTTGGGGGGTACTGAGTCACCTGGGTGACTTGATGTTTTGCCAAAAAACTCTGCACGAGAAGGGTTGCATGAGCAGGTGCACTGTAGTGATGAAGTTTCCAATCACCAGTTGCTCATAGTTGTGGCCATTTTTGTCATATTGCATCTCTCAACTAACGAAGAACATGTAGGTCGTACTCATTAATTGTCTGGCACAGAGGGGCATATTCATAATGGACAAAACCTTCCTATCAAAAAATATAGTTAACATGGTCTTGATCTTGCTGTGACGGCCTCATCTTCTTCAGGCATGGAGAACCAGGCAACTCCCATTGGGACGACTGGGCCTTTATTTTCAGATCATAGTTGTAGACCCATTATTCATCTCTGGTTATGATCTTCTTGAAGAAATATGGCTCATTATTAGCAGTTTGAACCAAGTCATTAACAACTGCAGCATGATGTTCCTTCTGCTCTGGTAGCAGAAGGAGCAGAATGAATTTTGCCACAACACTTTCCATGGTAAAATCATGCATCAAAATCTGGACACAGTAGTTTTTGGAATTCCCAGAATAGCTTCTAGTTTTCACATTGTCAGTTGTTGATCTTTGCTGACTGCAGCCCATACATGTTCAACATTCTCAGTTGTTCTGCTTGTTGCAGGCCTTCCAGAATGTGGATCACTGTCAACAGATTCTTGACCAGCTCTGAAGCGTTTGTGCCACAACTTTATTTGTGTTGTACTCACTGCATCATCCTTGAAAGTTTTCTGAATCATCTGAAGGGTTTCTGCAGAGCAATGTTCAAATTCAATGCAAAATTTGATGCAGACTTGTTGCCCTACTTGCTTAGTCATTTTGAGTGTGATAGCCACACAGTACACATGCTCACTGAACAGCATCTTCCATCCCCCTTGACTAGTACAGTGAAGTAATCATTGTTTACACATGTACATTCCAGTCCATTTTCCTTGGCTGCCAGGTTACATCGATGTTGTGCAAGCTGTTCTCACTCTATTAACAATGGCTGGACTTTTTCTGGACAGGCCACATAAACACACTTGGAGTACCAAGGAATTATTAATGTTGGCTGGACTGGTACTTTAAAGTACTATAATGCAATAGGAAAATCCAGAGAACAGCCTTGCAGTCAGTAGGTTGAAATCCTAGCCCTGTCATGTGCTACATTTGTTAACCTAGCCAAGATTTTAACCTGACATGTCTTGGGTTTCTCATCTATAAAATAGGAGTAATATTGTACCCAGTTTATGAGATGGGTGAAAGGATTAACGGATATGCTGCATATAGAGTAATTAACATTTAACAAAAATTCACCTTGTCTAATGGAACACCCTTGTGAGTGATGCAAGCTCAGTGAAAAATAGCCAGACTTTTGTAATGGGTTAAAGTTTAGCAGACTTGAAATTTAATGGTGGTAATTCCTGGATAGGTATATATTTTTTTTAGCTCATGAAGAATATCAGAAGTTTGCTCTGTCAAGAACTGTATGAAACTTATAAATAAGGCAACAGTGATGGGTGGCATATCATACTGTAAGCAGAGGTCATCCAAGACTATTTTGGGCCACACTGTCCATTAAGACAGCAGTAGTTACATATAACTATTGTGCATGTGAATTATGACTCATCTGAATTAAGAGGTTTTATAAATTAAAATAATACAGCAGGTTCCTTGGACAGTATAAAAATTCACAATATCTACTTAATTTTTACATTGGTTAGATGTTGAAGTAACTGTATTTTGGATATACTGGGAATGTAGTGAGTTCGTGTCATTAGTTACTATTGATTAAAGGTTCTAGACTCTTTGAAGTTCTTAACATTTGGTATTTGTCTAATATTTGTGTTTCTGTATTCACAGATTTTAACCTGTCTTAGAATGATAAATTTTTACCTTCAATTCTATATCATAAGAAAATAAAACATGTATATAAGACGTTATGTCAAATTATCACAATATTTGAATTTATCAATTCATGTGCCTGATATTCATAGCACATTAATAATTTCAAATGTAGACTTAAAATGTCTATTATAGAAAGCTTAAAGTTAAGTATCTTAACCATTAGGTTTCAAATTCAACTGTTTTTATTGTTAACGCTGTGAATAACAATTTTTCTATTGGAATAGGAGAAAAAGGAAAATGTTAACATTAATGTAATAGAAATGTTTAAGTACTGTTTGATAAGATTATCATCTGTACATGGCTGGCTTTATTTTCAATTGCTTCTCATCTTCATTATAATCCAAAAATAAAATACCCTTTTATTAGCAATAATGTGCATCTACCTCTGTAGATAACATGCTGGAAATTTTGGCTGCTCTTTCTGAACTTAATTAGAGTCTTCAAACCCTACTCACTAGAGAATTAACCTTAATCCTCTCCGTTTTGAATTCTTGCACAGCGCACATAGCAATGATGCCTCATAGGATATATCCTGGATAACAATATTTTATAGAAGTTATTCAATCAAGTATAGTTCATACAATGTAATGTTAAACATCACAGTGAAAAATTCATAATCAAAAATGTAGATTATAAAATTTTCTTTTGTAACTATTGTATTAATTCAACACAAATTTATTTTAACAATGGATTTAATGTTTATGTTTTTTTTAGATTATTCCCCTAGTGGAATATACTTAGTGGAGTAAATATGAATGTGGTAGTAGCCCACTACTGACAGACTGATATAAGGTATTTTTTTTTGTTTAGAAACTGTTGTGGAATGTATTGTTAAAATACATTTCACAAATATGAGATGGCAGAACCAAGAAAATAATCATTTCTGTGGCATGTACTTCTGAGTCTGCATTATCAAACTTTCTATCTTCTAATAGAACCAAGAAATAGCATAAAGTTTAAAAAAATACATAGCAAACCTTTGGATATCTGAAACAATTTTTTAGAATGAGACTATTACAACAAGATATTAGCTAATTGGCTATTTTTCTAGATTAAAATTAATTTCTCCTTGGATTATCTATAGAATTTAAGGGTCAGTAAATTCGTCAATATTGATTTTACTTGACCAATTTAGTTGTCTCAAAGAATCCAAAATTTAAGTGCTGTAAACAGATCAAAATGTTTTTTGATTGACAACTATTTTATTTACACATTGTAAATTTATTAAATAATAAAGTATATTATATTAAAACTATTGTTTGATTCTTAAAATTTATTTAATCTCCTATGAACATATTAAATATAATATTTTATTTCATGATGTCACTGTGGAATAGGAAAGTATAAAACAGAACAAGTAAATCAGATCACAATGCAGACTCTCTTCTAGATAATGTAAAAAAAATAAATTGTGCCCTAAATTAATACAAATTTCTGTTTATCTACAGATGAATGATGGAAGAATAATTCTGTTTTAAAGCACTGATTTTTTTATAGCATGAAAACTCCTGGAAAAGAAATAATAGATTAAATTTGTAACAACAAAGGTAACTTGTGTATGTGTTTTGTGCCAGTGCTAAAGTTACAGACTCCTTCAGAGCCAAAAAAGGGCTGTAGAAAGGGAAACAGCTGTCCATAGTACAGCACTACCAGATTCCGTGCTCATGTACTTGCAGGTCAATTACTGAAGGGGAGCTGACACTGGGAAAAATGGCATGCTAAACTCTCTTCACTTTTGTGCCGTTCAAGCTATATTCCAAAAATGGCATTTGTTTTGGAAAACACATTGCAATGTCTTTTTCAAGAGGAAACCTATTTACCACAAAATATAGTCCATTTATCCTTATATTTTCACTGTTAAGTGGGACAGTATCATTAAAAATAAAGAAAAAAAAACTATGTGATTTCAATTTCAATAGTCAATAGTTTGTTTCCTAAATTCCTGATTTTTAAATAAAGTTTAGATCTCTTTGGTTTTCCTCTACTTAGGATTACTAGAATAGTTAGTGACTTCATAAAAATATAGTTTAATATTAACACACATTTCATAAGGATGGTAAAGACTTTTGGTACACCAATGAATGTCAATCAATTCTTAATAAAAGAGAAGAAATATTTTTAAAATAGTTATTATTTTTTTTAATGAAATAGCATCAATGTAATTGTGCAATAATTATGTCATACATAATTTTGTGTACGTTTGTGTACATTGTGTACATTGAGCCTGTAGAAAATCTTCATAAAACATTTTTTATTATCTATTATAAGGACACATGACATTTAAAAATAAAATGTCATGTGTAAATAAAAGGAAGAGATCACTTTTTGAAAATAAAGGAAGAGATCACTTTTTGAAAATAAAGGAAGAGATCACTTTCCTTTTTATTAGAGCATATATTTTAGAAACTTTTTGAAAATAAAAGAAGAGATCACTTTCCTTTTTATTAGAGCATATATTTTAGAAACTTAAGATTGTAAGTATTTTCTTTTCTCATTGTAATATAAGTGAATTCTTTTAAAAAATAGATAGACATTTTGCTAGCTTTATGGACAAAAGTATGTCATTCTCAAAGGTTTGAAAACATCAAGAGAAATAACACTCCTGTCTCCATTTTCTGTGGAAGGGTAAGGATGAGCTCCAAGATGCAAAATTACCTCTGTCATAAAGATGTAAGAAATTTGTTTTCCCTCTGGATAAAGTTAATTAACTAACACAGATAGACAATCACTTCAGTTACCTGGTACAGTTAAGAACTATGTGTGACTAATGGTTCTATCAAGTTCTCTTACTTGAGAACTAGTTACTGTTTATCTTGACCATGTGTGTGTGATGAGTTGTATCTGCTTGGGTGTATAAAAAGGTGAGAATTCTTTTTATCTTTGCAATCATTTAGCAGATTGCCTATGAGATTTATTATTTAAAAAGCATTAACTTATCTATTTCTCATATCAAACTTTTCATATCTTTCTCTACTACCTTTGTGAAGAGGATTACCTGTGTGAGAAAAATACTTCATTTTGAATTATACGTTCCTGACAATAGTAACTGTAAAGCTATCTTTGTAAGTTAAGAAATAACAACAAATGACTGAAGGTGCTTTCTGGCAGAGCGATATGGGAATCCTTGGCAATGGTAGTGAACATTCACATTGAGGAAATGATTTTTTCAATCAGTGCCATAATAATTTTTATAGTCAGGACAGCATTAATTAGGAAGTGTGAGAACCCATTGTTCTCTCTGGATGAACCCGGAGGCAGCAATGTCATCTTTCATCACTAACCCCATCTGAATGTGTTAGTTAATGTTCCATTCTTATAGCATTTCTCTGTTTCAAATCATTATTTCTAGAAATAGGCAGGTGTAAGGCACACTGTTCAAGATGATGACACAGGTTTTCTCTTTCTTTCATTAATTTCTTTGAACATGTTGGTCTCTGGAATTTTAAAAATAAAGTATTTAGTTTGCTTTCTATTTCCACAGAGTGTGAAATCTTCAAAACCTGTTTATTTCCTTTGTAAGAAATCTGTGATTGTATACGTATGCCACTACAAAATGGACTATAGTCATCATAAAATTTATGTTTTCATAAATTTCTGTTTAGGATTAATAAGCATTTTTCAGAGATATTCCATGCCTAACAAATCTTGCAATTAGATAGTAGAAATAATCTTTCTAGAGATTTCCCCATAGACTGTATAGGAAATATGAATTATGGGTGGTATTTTTTGAAAGCTACCCTCAGAATGAAGTATTGAATATATTATGTTTTATTCACTGAGAATATAGCATTAATTACTTGCCATGAATATACTGAATACATTGTAGTTTTTATTCAATTATAAAAAGTTTGATAATTTTCAACAAACTGAAGACCTTCGGATACTAAATACCTTAAAGTTCTGATAACTTTTATTGATTGTTTTAAATACATAAAGTTAGTAAATATATTTATTATTGAATAAATGTTTTGCACATGCAATATTACCAAAGATATGAGTTCACTTTAGAATGTAATTTTATGTATGGTCAAAGAATCTTTGACATGCTGTTTTTGTTATTGTTCTTATAGTTTTGAGGCAAGAGCAAGAATAAAAATTGCAGATGGAATTTTTTCCTGAAAATATTGAGAATCAAAATCAAATATCTATAGTATTGAGATATAATAAGTCAAGGTACACTTGTGTTTTATAAACTGTTATAATAAGGTAACATTCATGTAGTATTTTATTCATTCTTAGATTCATTTTTTACATTGTGATTTCTAAGAGCAAAATTTTCTTTCTTAAATTCTCAAATGTTGAGCCAATTTTTGTTAGGAACATCTTTTATCAAAAATGAGCAATTTTTCTCTCAAATTTTTACAATAAGACACTTACTGACATTATAAGCATAGATATTTATATAGAGGACTATATCAGCCAAAAAAGAAAAATGACTGAACAGTATCATGTGAACACTCCTTTGATGCATGAAGATGGTTAATGAGAAGTAGCTAACTAAAATATGCAGATTACATGCCCTACGAACCAATAAATATTTATTGCATCATCCTGGTTGTCTGGAGAAGAGCAAAGTCTATGTCTTTTGTAGGGCATATGAAGGGAACACCCCCCCAAAATGGAATTATGTTCTAAAGGGTGAGCCCCTTGTAGTACAGGGTTCATCCACTATGTGAATGTTCTAGTAACCCACCCGTGTCAGTGTTCCAGCTGGTGGTGTTGTGAGAGGCTGCATTCAGTTCCAGTGAAATGTTTTTGAAGACTTTTTCAATGTGTTTGCCCATTTCATGAGAAGTAATTTATGAGCACCTGCCAACATTTTACTGAGTTTCAGCATTTTCTGACAAAAAATGGCAAGACCCCCATGTCCCACCTTCCCTAGTCACTGATCTTGCTCCAAGTAGTGTTTTTTTTGTTGTTGTTGTTTGTTTGTTTTCCTGGATGAGAAAAAGTCCTCAAATGGAAATGTTTTGCTGATGTGGAAGAGGTGAAACAAAAAATATCAGAAGCACGTAAGGACATCAACATTGATGAGTTCAAAAACTTTTGAGCAGTGGAAAAAAAACATTTTGATGGATGCATTATATCAAATGGAGGGTACTTTGAAGGTGACATGTTTAAACAAAAAAATAAATATACAATATAAATAAATCCTATTTTGGGGGGGTTCGCCCTTGCATGTGCTCACTCCTCCACATTGTGTTACATGTGGCCCACTTTATTTAATTACACTAACTTACCAGTTCCTGAGCACACAGTGCTCTGTGACTCCATCCTGAACAAAGCACCTCAATCTTCATTCCTTTATAACTTCCTCTCTGCAAAGCTTTTCTCTTCAAACCTCACTTGATAATCTATGCCCGATGTTTATACTCTGAAGCATCAAGTATGGTATCACTTGTCATTTTCCATCTCTAATTTTACCTCCCTCTTCATCTTTATCTTTATGGTCTCTCAATATACATCTTATACTCTCCTGACTAGCAGAAGCTGAAGGATGGATTAATTAAAACATATCAAATAAACTATGACTTCTGTCCTTGATCTTTCTAATCTGATGTGATCTTTTCCTGTATTAAACTACCATAGTACTTTGTGTTCAACCTTCAGTGGCATTAACATATTGATTTCATTTAAAAATAATTTATTCACTCCTTAGCTAATAAAAATTACTGGGTTAGGGGCTATACTTTATTGCTTTTTAATTAGCTTAGTGCCTCACTCATAGTAAGGATTCAGTGAGAATTTTTTAAATTAAAATGCTATAATTCAAGTTCATAGATGTACCACATATTTTCTAAATGAAATGTATTAATGGAAGAGTAAAATGGAATTACATTTTGAATTATTTAAAATAGTGAAAAGGACTCTGACTCTCAACTACAAAAATAATGCCATATGATCAATAAAACAAGACCTTATTTTAAAGTTTTAATATTAATAATAATATAAAATAGTCAAGTTTAACTTTTTTTAGTAAGTTACACTGAATAAAGTGTTCCTGAGTTAAGAAAAAGAAAACTGAGTTTCTAATAAAATATTTAATGATCCTATTAAGTGTATATTTTATGAAGAGGTGTTATAAATGTACATTATAACACCATAAAATAAAACTTCATTAATTTGAAATTTAAGTGACTAAAGAAAGTGAAAAAATTAAAACCAAGCAGGTTGGAAATATTAAAAATATGACTTTGTTGCAAGAAATTTGAGAAATTAACACCTTGCTCCTTCAGAAAAAGAGCTCGTAAATAATTCTGATTTTTTGTGTCAGAAGACTGGTCATAAAAAATGTTTTGCTCTATTTACAATCTCCTGTCTGCCTACCTCTTCCAATTATTTAAGGACTATTTAGAGATTCTCCTTTTAATTCATGGCTGATTGCAGTCATTTTAAAATATTATACTTTAGTCTCACTCAGCATTTGGAAGTAGAAAGGAAACCCCCAGGTGGGATTTATGGAATAGCAGCACAGCAGCTTGACAAAAGGTCTCACCCAGAGGGACATCTATAAACTGGTCAAAATTAGCAGGCAACAATTCGTGAGATTGACTTACAACAAATTGGGTAACATTTATTAAAGATATCTGGAAATTTAGTGATAACTGTGGGAGTAATAATGGTATTTGAATTTCAGGCTACACCTACTTCCACTGAGATCCTTCGTGTTGCAGAGTGCTGAAAAGCTATTCTAGCAGGTTCAGAAATCAATGGTACATCCAATCTTCCCCAGCTCTATGCTGCAAAAGATATATATGGTCAATGGTATATGGTAGAAGATATATGGTAGATGGTGGCAGCCTGATAATGGTCTCTTTTCCTACTCACAACTGCTTCTCTCTAGGGAAGATCTGGCAAGGAAGTCAGTGAAGAATGTAGACCCCCATGTCCCCACAGCTCTCTGTTGGGGAAAAGCTATTCTGCAGTGCTCAGCGATCAAGTGGCAGCTCCTCTTTCTGGTGTGGAAAAGCTACTTCAGGTCAGCCCAGCAGATTCTGTTTCTGTGGAATTCCAGTCTCTACTGATGGGAGATGGAGAGCTGGGTGGTAGAACCAATTCCTCCTCTCGCAGTCACAGATCCAACTGCGAGGTTGGAATTCCTCTGAAACACACAGTAAATTCTACCTTCAAACCCTGCTTCACAGAGCAGTTGTTCTGTACTGTAAGGAAGATGGGGAGCATGTCAGCGGAGCAAGCCTCATAGACTGGTAATACCACATTCCAGTTGAGGAAATCAGCTCTTTTTGGAGTAAATTATGCTGCCAGGTGTGTTGATGAAAATGATAGAGAGATCAACTTGAAATCAGTGGGGGCCAACAGTTTGGTATGACACTAATAGAAGCTGACCAGCAAGAAGTTTAACAGAAATGAGGGAAATAGACCATCAAAAAGGATACTGTTAAAATCATAGTCATTACTAATGGTCTGGAAAACTATTCTTATGCCCTTGGCATACAGTCTCAATACTAACCAGAGAGGGAGTAGACCAGCTAATAGGACCTACTCGAAGGGAACCATAACTTGTAAACCCCCTAAACTGTGAAAGCAGTCTCCTAGCCGTACACAATTCCAAAGTAAAGAGTGAAAATGTTCCCGGCTCAGGAAGCTTAAGCACAGCTTAAGCACTGGATCTTAAGCATACTGAGCAATTAGTAGCTGACTACAAAATGATGCTGACTCAGTATCAAATCCTAAGAAGTCAGGCTTAAAGACTGAGACAAGTAAAAAATCAATCACATAAGGAAGATTAGAAGCTGCTCACTAGAGAGGAAATAGACTTTACAGACTCAGTCTAACCAAGTCACTAAACAAATAAATAAGAAAATAAACAATTAACAACAGCTGTAAACTCTTAGAAATTAATCAGTATCCATGTTAAATGAAAATAAAAAGGCCAGTCCTAAAGATCACATATTATATGAGCCCATTTACATGGCATGTCTCACATAGCCCATGTATGGACAAAAAGTAGTTTTGTTTTTTTTTTGTCTAAGGTTGCTAATGTAGATATGAAGTTTCCCTTTCTGTTGGTTAAAGTGATCAAAAATTAAGTTAATGTTAGCATAACTTTGTAAATATGCTAATTATCTTTGAATATTCTACTTTAGATGAGCCAATTTTATTTTGTGTATTATTTCACAATAAAGATGTCATATAAATATAAAACAAAGCTAATTCTTGCTTCTGGAAGAAATACAAACTTTGTAAAATTACACAAATTCTTGTAATTACATAAGGTTTATGTATTTCCCTGAAATGTTACAAATGTTTTTATTTTCTTGCTAAAAAGTTTTTATTTTTACATATCTCTATCCTTCCAAGAGTTCAATAGCATTGCCTTAGAGGAATCAAGAGAGAAATCACCAAAATTTGCATCATTTTTGAGGAAAAAATTCTATCTGTAAATATTAAGATATGTACATTCTCCTGAGTAATAATACGATGACGAAAGAAGTGAGAATCTGGAGGGGATGTAATTTTGAATTCCCTCAGAGGTGCCTCTTGTTTAGGCTAGAAGGTCCCCTGCCAGCATTTTTGTACTTTATTGCAAGTGCAGTTTGGCTGACAGAAGTTTATCCCTGTAAGGATACCCCGCTGAGACAGAAATCAGTCACTGGACAAGTGTGACTTTCTCTATAGAAAGAGTTATTAAGAAGAGGATTGTAAAAACGCATTATTGTTTATGTTTTACCTTATTTCTATTACTTTTACAGAGAAATTGTATGGATGTGTTTTTAAAGATTAATTTTTAAAATGACTATTTTATTAGAAACAAAACAATGATTACTCCTTGGCTTCAATAAAAAATCAAAGAAAGTCTTTTATCACTATTTGGATGCTTTCATTATTTGCCCTTCCCACAGTTAAAAACTGAGAGTTTGTTTATTTTGCTTAAGGCTTACAGTAAAGTTTAAAAAATTAACAAATAAGGTTCGATTCCCAGTCAGGGCACATGCCTGGGTTGCAGGCCACAGCCCCCAGCAACTGCACATTGATGTTTCTTCTCTCTTTCTCCCTCCCTTCCCTCTCTAAAAATAAATACATAAAATCTTTTTAAAAATTAACAAATATAGGGAGAAAGTTCTAGAGGGATCTGGTAATGTCCTTACCTGTGATAGTCACTATCGGCTCTTGAGGCACTTTTTGACATGAGGCTGAGGATTAAAGCACGAGAACATTTGAAGATTGGGACCTTAGAGTTATTTTTTTTTTTCATTTTTCCTCCTTGAAACTGTGTGCTTCTTGAGTACTGTAAGACTGTTTTCATCCCTACTGTCTTCCAAGGAGAAATATTTTCTTCACGTAAATTACTACATCTCAGGGTGTCTCTTCTTTTGCTAACACTCTATAGTGTGTATAAACATGCTTTACTTTATCTTGACTACTATATGTACACACTGCATAACCGTGTGTGTGCATGTGTATATGTGTGTAAGAAACAACTTGGCGAATTTGGTTCATGTCTCAACATTTAACAACTAAATTCCTAGGAACACTGAATACTCAAATCAACATTTAACAAAATAATTTAATGAAGATCAAATGTGTTATGGTGTACTTAAAGCTATTAACAAGGTCAAGTTAATATTAGTTTTCCATTTAAATTTTATGTGAAAATTCTAATAAAGAAAACATTTTCTTAAAAATTCCAATATGTGGTCTAGAAATTGGCTGGACAATAAAGAATTTTGAAGGGAAAATTTTTGCAAAAATGATATTAGAAATGAGATCAATATTTAAAAAGATTTTTTAAAAATTTACTTAATTTTTACAGAGAGAGGAAGGGAGGGAGAAAGAAAGGGAGGGAAACATCAATGTATGGTTTCTTCTCTCATTGCCCCTACTAGGATCCTGGCCCTCAACCCAGGCATGTGCTGTGACTGGGAATCGAACTGGTGACCCTTCGGTTCTCAGGCCAGTAATCAATCCAATGAGCCACACCAGCCAGAGCTATTTATTCTTCACATGAGATACATCATGGCAAAATATGTGTAAGTGTGAAAGCTTTAATGGCTATAAATAAAGATAATTATTTAGAGTTCATACACTGAATTTATTTTTTTTAATCATCTCAGTTAGATGATGTTTATATACTAATGTTTGAGATGGAGATAAGTCAGTTTGGCAGCAACAATACCTGGATGTTCAAAATAAAAATTTTAATCCAGTTAGATATTAAGTCCCAAGAAATGCCTAACAGTGTCACATTTCTCAAGCTAAAAATTGAGATATATACTGTACATAAATAAAATAATTATCATATCATCAGAGGATGCAGCATTCCAGTTAATAAAATATATTGATTAAGGAAGTGATTAAATAATTTGGGGAACTGATTTTAACAATGGTTGTTAAAAGTCATTTGTATAATCTAGTAAGTTAGCAATTAATGCCAAACTCTAATTTTAAACAAAAGTAGCTGCTTTAATCTCAGTGACAGAAAGCAAATGTTTGACTTCTTTTATATTACCAGGTTGATATAGGTATCTTTTATGCTTTTAGAAACTTGAATATTACAAAAATAATAATCACATTTCACATATTTTTAACTTTCTAGACATCAGTAGTGTCAATTTTAAAGGTTTATAGTTAGTCAGTAAGGTGTACTTTTTAATTTATTTTTCTACCTCACCCCAAAAAAAGACACATATTTTCCTCCCTGTAAAGAAAAAAAAATAGAGAAAAAGAAAACAAACATAATGTTTGGCTGCTATTTAAAACATTTATCAGTAATTCTTTTGATTGTTAAGAATTCTGCTCTTTCACCATCCTGTATTCCACACTTTTCTGAGCTCTCAGAGCTCTCACACATTTTATTTTCTCTTCTAGCAAAACTACAGCTGATATTAGCATGTCTTCCCTTTTAAGCTGACACACAAATTTGTGAAATATTTGACACTTTTGTATTTACTCTGAGCTTTACAATTATAGTTTGTACACTTCTCTGTATGGGTGTTAATACTTCAATTTAACATATTTACTTTAAAAATACAAGGGATGAGATTTAAGGATGAGAAGATAGGACAATGAGTTTAATCAGGAGGTTTGGGCATTGACATATAGAAAGTCTTCTTACTTTGTATGGGTGGGGTAGGGGGTGAGCTTCAGGATGGATATGTGAGATTTGTGTCCCAGATCTGCCTCAGTAGTAGCTATATAATTTACTTTCTTTCATTTATTTTATTTTTAAAAGATTTTATGTATTTACTTTTAGAGAGAGTGGGAGGGAAGTAGAGAAACATCGCTGTGCAAGCAATTGGTTGGCTCTTGCACATTCCTAACTGGGGACCTGGCCCACAACCCAGGCTTGTGCCCTGACTGGGAATTGATCTGGTGACCTTTTGGCGTGCAGGCCAGTGTTCAATCCACTGAGCCACACCAGCTAGGACAAAATTTACTTTCTTTTAGAAAAACTACTTGCATTTCATCTTTTGAAGAAATGTTTACTGTACTTTATTTTCTTCTTATGAAACAACTTCCTTTTCCTCAGCTCTAGACTCCACTCAGCTTTCCTCTGCTCTGCCACCACTGTCATTCCATTCAGTTATTACAGGTTGTCAGCATTTCAGAAAACCCGGTGCAGGTTTTGGTAAGCCATGGATGGGCATGAAAGGAAACCAGACAGTTGGATGACTTCAGAAAATATATCCAATATCAAGTTATCCTCAACAGATACAGATATTGGGGAGTAGTTAATAATGAACACACATAGTCTTATACAGCACATGCGGTACTTTTTAAAGGGGGTTTTCAATTAATTAGTAAAGAATCTTAGAGCAGTTCTTATGCTTTTTTTTTTCTTTTTCATTTTTGTCTTTATAGTTTTAACTCTTTCTGTGTTCCTATTAACTTCCCTTCAAAATCTTGCTTATACTTTTATACCTTTGTCAATCTTTTTAAGTTTGGTGAGTATTCTGTGTTCTCTATATTGGCATGCCATTAAATTTTCCCTATCAGAACTTTTTTACTTCATCTGTTTTTTTCTCAATATTAAAAACAAATGTATCTCAGTTTTTGGTTGTTTTGTCTTTCTGTTGTGTGCATCAGATACTAAGGATTATTTACTAACTACTAAGAACAGTTTGACTCATGTCTGAGTCCTATTCATGACAAGAAGTGACTCCACCATCCAGTCAACACACTGTCACAGCAGGAAGCAGGCATGGTGATAAAATATGCTTACGAGTAAAATGTCCTTTAGTTTTCTTGAATGTATGATTTAGTAAGAAAACTAAGGCTATACATGAATATTAACAATATATTGTGGGTTTTATAGTGTTTGGTGTATGCTTTGAAACTGAGAGTTTTGAATCTTAAGGCGGAAAAAGCTATGTTCGCTTAAACATTAATTAAACTTCTGTTTTAAATTGAATTATAATAGTAATAAAATAACTTTCTTGATGAGAACAGTATTATGTGTAAATCAATTTAAATAAATTTTCTCATTATTATTAAATTATCATCAAATAAGTAAAGAAAAACTCCAAGGAAAGTATTACATTCTTCATTTAATAAATGAGGAAACTGAGTTTCAGAAATGTTAACTTTTACGGGATTAATTACTAAGAAACAGCATCAGAAATTTTGTAATACCTATCTGACCCCAAATCCAGTATCTTCTTTTACTTCATTTGCTAGTGAGTGCATAAAACTCTCTCCATAATTTTTTTTAAGTACACAACATGCTAGAGAGCATATTGTGCATTTGATATAAAGAGTCAGTTTTAATTATTTTCACTTAATGGAGATTTATAGCAAAGAGTTATAGTGACACAACTCTAGTTGTACCATAGCTTTGCAGATCAAAGACCCTGCCTGAGAACTTTGTGTATTAGAGGTCAGGGGAAAAAACAAAAAACAAGCCCAGAACACATTTAAATAAGCAAAGTTGGATTTTATGCTTTTGTAGAGGGTCTTTTCCCAAAGTGTGTTACTTGGTCAGTCTCTGTCCATTACCATGCAGGCCTCCTGTCAAGCAGTACAGCTACAGCCTCCAGTTAGGGCTCCATTCTTAAACTTACTGCCACATCTTCTACCTCTGCTTATATGGACAGTCTACTGCAGGTGTTACTTTAATTTTCATGCAGCTGATTTAATTCCCCATCCAAATGAGTTTATTTACATATACAACATGGAGACCTTTCATTTTAAAAAAAAAGTCTTCAATGATGCAGTTTCACTTAAAGAAGGAGAATGTTGGGGCATGGGCAATTTTTTTTAGAACATTGCAAATCATATTACATACTTAGAGAACTGCTTGTATTTTACAAAGAGCTGTGATTAGGGAAAAAAGTAGATTGTAAATCTATACTTGTTTCTTTTAATAAAGTTTCCATTTTTAAAAATTTGTTGCATTTTTTTCATTTTCTTAAATTATTATTTGTTTCTTCAATTTTGTTTTTTGTTAGTTGCTTGGTTTTTGTTGTTGTATGTGAAGATTTATTTTTCAGCACTTTATTATAGAAATTTATATAACCTTATAATGATGATTTTCCACTGAATTCAACTAATTTTCAACCAATCCCTGAATTATGTAAAGTTTATGAAGGAATTTTACTCTAGTGCTGGTATCACTTTCAAAATGAAATTAATGTACAATTTGGCCATAAATATGAGTATATACTACAAAATTATACCTTTCACCTTTATTTTTTGGTTGTAAGAATAATATTATGTTTTATTATTAATGTGAAAAGCTTTTTAGCAATAAATTGTTTAATTCCCAAACTGGCAAGTTAACTATATTAACTAGTCATGTTCAAAAATCTTGAGTCTGCATCCAAATCTCCAGCTATGGAAGAGAAAATGTCAATCTCTATTTGAGAATGTATTTGAGTACTTGCATACAGCATGTTAGATTTGGTACTAATTTAAGATATGGCCATGATATCAAACACATGTCAGCTTTTGGAAAGTATCTTTCAAGTATAAGATGAATTTTGGGCCCTGGCTGGTGTAGCTCAGTGGATTGAGCGCGGGCTGTGAACCAGGCATCGCAGGTTTGATTCCCAGTCAGGGCACATGCCTTGGTTGCAGGTCATGGGCCCCAGCAACTGCACATTGATGTCTGTCTCCCTCTCTCTCTTTCTCTCTCTCTCCCTTCCCACTCTAAAAATAAATAAATAAAATCTTAAAAAAAAAGAAAAAATTTACTTATTCTAGCTGACATTTTAAGGAAACAGATTTTAAGCACTGGATTATGTACAAAATGAATATTTTTTTAATCAAATTCCTCTGGTATTTTCAATCTGTTACTTTCCCTCAAATAACATTTAAACTGTCTAAAATTCTTATTAAAGTTATGAAATCAAGACCTAACAATAATTATTCCATTCATCTTTTAATTTTAGTGTAATGCAGACAATGCACTTTCTACATGTTTTGCATTTTTTAGCCCTGAACTATTTCCAAAATCCAAACCATCTGATATAGAGAAACTGATTAATTAATATAAAAATTTCTTCATTTGTTTTAAATTTTTCATCTGGATTCTGATATGACCAAAGACTCTTGGGTGTTATTATATTCTGATACTTGCTGGAAGCCACTTTTTCGGAAAATAGAAGAGACATCAATCTCCATACAGGGTATTCTGCTCTAGTGTGGGTGATTCTCTTCTGCCTTAGAGCACTGCTATTCAAACAGGGAACTTTGCTGGTTATTGATGGCCTGGGTTGCCAATCATAACTTACTTGAAACACCCTAATAAAATCACAATTTATAGAAAGTGTTATTTTTAATGAAATGCTGCCTATGAGATTTTTTGCTTGCAGACAAACACTGTCAAACATTATAAATGTGTGCTCACACTACATGGGCATGGATACTAATTTTTAGTTACTTTGATTTAAAATATATTTGGAATTATATAGTTGCATTAAGTTCAAGTTTATAATTATAAACAGGATTGAGATCTGCCCCATCAACCTTATGGCAAAGAGTAGAATGAGACATAAATTTGCATGAAGAGGTTGTTAAAACGTGAAGATATGACATGGAGGAGCAGGGTGATATGAACCCCAATGGGGTAACTCCTCTCCCAGATGTAGGAGGCCACTGATTACCTGGAGGAAACTACATTCAATGGTAAGATTTGAAGGATGATATGAGTCAGGTATGTGGATGTCTGCAGATGGGAAGGTATCTGCGGAGGATGGATTTTAGGGGAAAATGGAAAGTGAGAAGAGAAGAAAAGTGTTTCAGACAAGGCAAATAGAAAGTGAATCAACCAGGTGAAAAAAATGAATATGAGATTAGTAGAAAAGTAAAAATCATTTAAAATATATCACAGAATATTTAAGAAGGATAGCACTGGATAGATGGGCAAAGATGAGTTAACCTGACAAACCTCTAGGTAGCATATATCTGGTAACATACAGATAGAAATTAGGATCTTGACTGAAGGAAGAGTGAAGGGAGCACCCTGAAAAGACTCTCAGATTTACATCTGGGCATGGAATTTCAGGTACTGGCATAAGAGGAACAGATTTTGTGGGGATATAGTCAGGTTTTGGACATATGGAGAGTACACATGTGGGAACAGGCTGTACTATTGACATTTCTGTCACATAAAAAGGAGTAGGAAAATCAGAAGAGACATATCCTTTGGAAATGAAGACTTATGACAAGAGCTACTTTTCTGTGGATTCTGAGAGCCTATCATTCAAGAATCTCTTTCTCAGGGAGTATTAAAGCCAGGATTGCATTTCACAATCTTGTTTTTAACTAACACCAATCACCATTAAGCTTATGCAATATATTGATGAGTTCAAAGTTCACGGTACCCAGAACAGTAGCATGTGACCTTTGCTTCAGCTTTCTGTCCTACAGGATGAAAAAACGATTTTGTCATTTCCTCTGAGAAAGCCTGAAAGCAAGTAAGAGGGTCAGGAACGGCAACTACCACAATCACACAGAATGATTTATTAGTGAAACATTCTCTTTCTATCTTCCAATTTTTAGCCTTGATACTTTAAAGGAAGAATGTATTTACTAGAAGTCACAATGATGATTCCATGGAACTTACAACTGTGACTATACTTGTCTGTCTGGGGCTCCTTGTGACTCAAAACGGACAGGTAAATAAGGGCTTTACTCTGATGCTGAGATAGTTCATGTGGATTCATCCAGCAGTGGCATGATAAATATGTTTGGGATTCTACAAAGTGGCTTCAACTACCATGTTTCTCAAGAAAAATTAGTGTTACACTACAATGATTCAAAACTAGGATTTCCAGGTGTTTGAATTATTCAGGAATAAATCACTGGCTTATTCTATTTGATGACTCTCAACCAACTGAAGTTTTTCTGAAGCCAAAGGGCACATAAAATATCTACTGAAAGAAAGATATCATAAATACTAACTACAAACTTGTAGCTCATTGCAGAA
This sequence comes from Phyllostomus hastatus, assembly GCF_019186645.2. Taxonomy (NCBI): domain Eukaryota; kingdom Metazoa; phylum Chordata; class Mammalia; order Chiroptera; family Phyllostomidae; genus Phyllostomus; species Phyllostomus hastatus. The sequence goes on from NW_025333977.1 coordinate 17,320,156, forward strand.
ACTGAGACTTTTCTAGGCATTCATATTATATTCCTCAGTCTGTCATCTATTGTTTATCTTTCTTCCATCTACTGATTTTGCACAAATTCTTATTTTTTATCATATTTTATATAGAATACAGTTTTGGTGATGGATATTTTTTAATTTAGTTCATATGTTACAGGGTGTAGAGGTGAGAATATTGACTTACTTGTAAAAGGGATGAACATTACCCCAAAATGGGTACCCACAAAATGGGACTTTTGGAATGTTCAATCATTTCTTTTTTTTTCTTTTTTCTTTAAATATAACTTTTATTCCCAAATTAGCTCCTCTTTTTTTAAAAGATTTTATTTATTTATTTTTAGAGAGGGAAGGGAGGAAGAAAGAGAGAGTGAGAGAAACATCAATGTGCGGTTGCTGGGGGCCATGGCCTGCAACCCAGGAATGTGCCCCGACTGGGAATCAAACCTGTGATGCTTTGGTTTGCAGCCTGCGCTTAATCCGCTGAACTACACCAGCCAGAGTTCCATCATTTCTTTTAAGGTACATGGTTCTTCTTCCTGTTTATGAGGCATAGCTGCATTATATTAAATGGTAATGTTTTCCTTGCTAGTGTTATTTGGAAGTTTAACCACGGATAGCAGATATCTGGATATTTAGTGACCAGGTGATATATAGCACCCAGCATTAATTCCTCCTAGTAAACTGTATATACTGTAAAGCAAGGAAAGCTAAACACTAAGTTTCCCCAATTTGCTATGCCTACATGAATGGGCTTTATTTTCATGAACTCAGTGGGGTTCTGTGAGACACTCTATGTGGAAACCATGTTTTCTGATACTTTTACAGCTTCTGTTGTTAAGTTCAGTCTTAGAAGTGGTGGAGTTCCTGGAGTAAGCTTTTTCGTTTTTGATATTTGCTGATCTGAGTGCTTCATGATGGTGGAAAAAACTCAAGAGTTCTCTTGGTAATCAAGTTCCATCATGTAGCCTTTAAAGTTTACTCTGCTTTTAAAGCTTCCTCTGCAGTCTTCCTTCACCTTCCACTTTCATTCTGGGAGCAATTCAATACCTATAGCAGATCCTTCCTGCTTGAAAAAGCCAGAGTCAATCTCATTTTTTACACATGAGCACTGATCTATGTGATGAAGACATCAAATAAGAAAACACTTTTTTTATGTGATGTATTTTATATTTTTCTTTTTTTGAAAAAGGGAAACTGCTGAGTCTGATGTGAACAAGAACTCTGTCATATTCAACACTGGTGAAGGTTGTCCAAAGAGAAAGGTGGCCATGGGAAGCCTCTAATTTGGTATTTAGCCATCTGTAGTCTTAGAGAGTCAAGACTTGTCTCTGCCTCCATTGTACCCCAAGTCTTTCTAGGAATGTAGATACTAATTTATTGACTGATTAATTAATAGTAATTCAAGAAAAACAAACCCAAATGCATGGTCTCATTAAATGTGGTTATTGCATGTTGAAAGCTTTTCTTTTTTCTGACACTAAAGGACAAATCAGGGATTCTTCGTCCTCATTTTTCAGGAGAGGCCAGCAATATGGGTGCCTTTGTCTTATTGAAAAGGATCACAGTAACTGAATTTTCTCTAAAGTGTCAATGTATTTTAATTAGAAAATCAAAAGAAATGAGTGAATCACTGACAGAAGAATAGAGATAGAGAATGGAGTTAAGAGGGTTATCAGCCATTTATTTCATTCTTTTAATGTGGAATCAGCTTAACAGTTATGTCTTCAGGTAATAAAAAGATTCTGAGTTTTCATGTCCATAATTTTAATCTCTAGGGCCACAGTCATTCCTTCACTGACCCAAAGGGAATGCTGGGCTAACAAATGCTTGCTATCAATAACACTTCTTTCCTAACTCAGTGGAAGCATTCCCTTAAGCAATCTCTCTATGCAACTCTAGGATAGGTGTCAGGTGACACAGATGGTAACCTGTTACAGTGGAAAACAATGTAGAAATGTTTTACTGTGTGATGGATGTCATCTAAAAGTATTATAAGTGAAAATTCTTGATTTAAGGGAACAGATCTCGAGTGCAGAAGGTAGAAGTAATAATAGATTGAACTCAGTCAAGCTTTTCACTGCATATGACTTACATAAGTATAGTAGCATTTGTTACAAACTTATACTGTAGAGACCTGAACTCAGGGAGTAGATAAATAGAATGTTTCTCTGTCGAGTTAAAAAATGTTCCTGAATCTTATAAAACAATGATATGCTTTTAAAAGTGATTTCCCTCACCTCACTCCCAGGATATGTTGTGGAATTCAATCATAGCATTTCTCATTGGCAAACATTTAAGACTGTATAACATGAAGAAAAACAAGGTTTAAGTAACAAAAACGACAAGACTTGAAAATAGTTTCCAAAACAGCACCTCTAATCAATATCTTTGCCAAAATCACATTTATTTACAGTAACTCAAGCTAGTCTTCAGAATGCCTATACCCCAGAGCATAATCAAAAGCTCCAAAAAGAAACTGCAAATTAAATTTGCCAAGGATTTCAAGCTGTTAATTTAAAGGGGCAAAGGGTGCTCAGGCTGTGAGGTAGGAAGGAAATCAAGCGTCTCCTTGGGTTGTGGTTGGATTCCTTATCTTGGTTTTCCTATAATTGCCTTAGGCTGGGCTGGGTTTTGCTTATTTATTTTTCATTCTTTTAGGATTTACCTGAGCTTATGTCCTAAACGGATTTGAGACACTTTATAGAATTAAATACAATGCAAAACATGAAAATATTTAAAAAATGAAAATCTGCTTGGATTCCTGGCTCTGTTCCCTCTCATTTCCTCAATTTCAGGTTTGTCCTTGACAGGCATTAGTGCCAATCTAATGCCTACTCAGAGAGAAATAAGGAATTCCTGGGTTTTTGGAGGTGAGATGTGTTTAGCCATCAGGCACAACCTTATTACATTATGGGAAAATGTGAAGAACTACTTAGCATTACTTCCAGAAGAGACAGCTAGCTACATTTTGGACTGAGGTTGAATTCTCGCATCTGGACCTCTGTCTTAATGATTTTCTTCTCTTACTATTATTGTTTATCAATCCATTTTCTTGCTATATATGGGTACTTTTTGGAATGGCATCCTAATTTTCACACACTAATTTAAGGTTACCAGATGGAGAAATAAAACACAAGACGCTAGTTAAATCTGAATTTTAGATAACAACAAATAGTTTTCTTTTTTTTAGTATAAGTATATTCCAAATATTGCATAGAAATATTCTTTTCTTTAAAAATTTTAGTTATACATGATATCCAAGATTGTTGCAAAAATAAGAGAGATGATGTTTTGTTTGAGATATGCTTATCTTAAAATAATTACTCATCCCTTACCTGAAATTTGAATTTAAGTGGACATCCTGGATTCTGCCTGCCAACTGAATACTGACTTCTAAGATTTCCCTGGAGCTGTCACTGCTTGCTTATATTTCCCATGTTGGCATCTATCATAGCTCAGGCTTCTCTAGCCTGTTGAAATGCACTTACCTGGTACCCTCTGTCTGTTCCTCACTAATTTTTATAAGTTTATTACTTCTCACTTCTCGTGGATGACTCCCTGTAGGAAGCATTCCCTACTGTGTCTGCACAAACTTCCTGCATTTGCCTGCTGCTTTGTGGCTGTCTGGAATTTCCCCAACATGCCTGGCCCCACAAACCTCTCCCATTGACTACTACTCTCACTTCGCTGGCATTAAGTCCTTGCTTTGTCTGGCACAGTTATATTAAAAGAAGCAAATAATTAGTCATTATCTGCTTAGTGCCAGGCCTTGTATAAGGTTCTGCAAATACATGTGAAAAGGAATAATGTATGTGTCCTATCTTCAGAGACCTTGGAAACCAGGCAGAAGAACAGATATTAGAAAAACAAATAATGTTAATAATTACTCTTTCTGGATGCTTATAACAGGCTAGAAAAATCTCTCTTAATTCTTGTAACAATCCAACAAAGCATGTGTATCACCTGCAAGAAAGAGAAAACTGAGATTGTGAATATTAACAAGTTTCTTAAACAAACACTTTCTTGAAGGCACAGTGGGAACAGGGGCACAGATCTCTGACTCCAGATACCTTGCACATTGCATTGGCCCAGTCTCAGCTGAATCCACTACTACCATACAGCATTTACATTTTGTGTCCAGTATGCCTCTTCAGAGCAGGAGGAAGGTAACTGGTGAGTGGTTTTATGGAGTTATGCTTTTGTCTTATTTCCTATGACATTGATGACACTAGATGGACAAGTTCACACACATTAGGACTTCTAAATTTATTCCTAACTTGTATGGGGCAAAATCAAGCAAGCAGGATTTATATCCATGTTTTTAAAGAGAAACCTATTCACATGGATGTGGTGATGAGAGCAGAAAACATAGATAGGCTGCTCCTGTTCCCAACTGTCCTTGATTTTAGGGCTGGATGACTCTTCAATCATTGAGCCACAGGCTCGTTGGTCTTTCTACTATAGAAACATGGATGAATGAAAAGTAGTTCACCTTCCTCTCTCTTAAATACTTCATCTCCTGCTTTGTTTTTAAAGCCATATATATAGGGATGTTGCATAGAAAAATGGGTCGTATTCTAGTTGTTGTTTCTGGGATCATCAGTGGACGTGAATCTCAATATTCTTTTTGGCTTAAAATTTTAGTGGTAATGGAGGGATTCAATGGAATTTTCCTCTTACCATTAATGGACATAAATCTACTTATGTTTAGTGAATGCCAGATATGTGCAAAATATGTTTGTTTGTTTTTTTCTTTCTGAGCAACTTCCCCTGCAGACAGCTTGAAGTGATTTCCTCAGTCCCAGACTCAACCTGATGTTTCAGCTCAGCCACTCATAATACTGAGGGACTAATACTGAGGGGTATTAGTCCCTCAGTTTCCCAATTTCACCTTTCCAGAGAAGATATTATCATCTCAGGTCCTACACAACATTGAAGTCTTGTCTCTTGTGAATGGACTGACATGAAATTAGATGCCTTATTTTGGTCTTAGGAGCTGAGCCAAGAAGACACAGGGTTTGGACAGATATGACTATTTAGTAAGCAGGTGCTGAGGGTGGAAGGAGGGAACACAGCCACTTGGGGTGAGGGCAGAGACATTCTAAAGCTTTTCTAGTAAGAATGCATTTCTAAATATGGAACTATACATAGAATCTTGCACAGTAGGTCTCCAAGGTGGCAGTGACATTCTAAGAACAACAGAAATTCCAGACTGAAATTTCTGGTTCAAGAAAGTCCTCAGTGCGTGTCTATTTGGAAGTATCTTTAACTACATCTATAATAATCAGTTCTAAGTTACTAAGATATGTTCCAGTTTTAGAAAATAAAAGAAGGAGTTAACTGATAGAAGCATGAAGCCCAGATTTGATTTATCCCAAAATGATTTATTTACATGATTGAATAATTTGTAAAGCTGGTGGACCTGAGATTGCTAATATTTTATGTACAAGCACCACACTGCCTTTCTATGCTTTTACTTACAACACATTATGCTTTCAATAAATAAACATACAAGAAACAAGTACTATATAGGAGGAGACTTGTTGAAATGTGGAAATTTATGAGCCTTCTACCAGAATCTGAATATTAAAAAAAGCATATCCAGCATGTAAACATTGTTTTTTAAACACTTTGTAAATTATATTTTCTTCTCTGCCTTTCATAAATTGAATTCAAGTCTATCTTAAAATAATATATCTCTAAACAATATTTTTCTTGACCTAGAAGCATTGTCAAAAGAGAAAAATGGCAGGTAATTGACTCAGTGAATATTGCCATTGATTACCATGAAACTGTAAGTCACTCTCCTTTCCAACATCAATCAAGGACAATTGTCCTCTGTAGAGATGAACCACAATTCAAGTGCTGATAGAAAAATCTTCCCTGTACTTTGTTTACTTTTTGAGGCTGAAAATATTGACGAAATGAAAAGGAAGAGAATTATGTAAACACAAATTGCACATGTGTACAGGAAATGTACACATCCATTAGAAAGACAATATGATTATTCCCTGTAAATATTAAAAAGCTTTCTGAGGCTGTGAAGTAGTCATAGCAATAAAAAGAAGGCTACAGGCTCAAGCTTTGAAGCTAGGCATCATAATGCAAGAATTTTAAAGTGACTGGAAAATAGGTCTTTTGGTTATTGGTGTTCTGGTTCTCCAGGCTAATGCTGTGTGTTACCACCATGAGTTTATTACCACTGTTAAGCATGAGGAGCCCCCAGTGACACTCTTGTGCACATGAGACTTGGAAGAAACAGAACTATCAAGGTTATATCAGGGCACGTCCAGTCATTACATCCATATTTCAGAGTAACTAGCTTGCCTAAGAGCCTGAAAGAACAATTTTGCTGATTTAACATTAAATATGGAAGCCTTCCAAAAATTAAAATGTTAAAGAAAGTTTTTTTTTTTGTACGTGATTGATGGATCTCAAATACCTGCTAACTTTAAGAGTCAGGCAGATATGTCTAAAATAGTTTAAAGAAGTCTGGTTATCAGCACTTTTAAAGTTAATTGAATTGCAAAGAGAATGCAAAATTTCCAGGTTGGCCAGTTTGCTAAACTAAGGTTTTAAAGTTAATCAAAACATTAAAGTCAAACTCTCCCTCCTTCATTCCCTCTCTCCCTCCTTCTTCCTTCTCTTCTTCCCCTTTTTTTCCTTTCAAATTTATAATCAGTGCTGGGAAGAAAATTGCCAGCCATACTTTGATTCAGTCTATTATTCATTTTATATCCTGTCTTTCTCTGGCAAGCTTTGCCTTTTACAACGAGATAATTTTACTGATTTGATCTGCCAGTCTCAAAGGGCTTTTCAGGGAACAAATTTTTCCTCAGTACAAATTTCTAGTTGGTGGACTTTGAAATTGGATCGTAAAAATCTTTTAAGAAACTGATTCTATGTTAATGTGGAGGTAGTGGTTAGGAGCTCTTCACTGGGCTTGGGGTTCTATCACCAGCAATTTGGTGAAAGCATGTGTTCATTTAAACCTAGGGCATTTTCTCTGAGGAAGAACTTTCAAGCAAGTAGTGAAGCATGCCGAAATCATAGCACATTATATTCAGAAGAGAGTGTGAAAATTAGTTAGTTCAATGCTGCTGCACTCCCGACACGAATCCCTTTAAAGATCACTGAATAGTAATAGCTACGACTGTGTTTGACTATCTCCAGTCAACTATCTTAGATGGCCAACATTTATTTAGACAGAAGAATAAAACAATTTATAAATAAAATTCTCACATCTAAATTATAGTGTATAATCAATAAGATGTTTTTAAATATTGTAGGTATAGCAAATTAGTTTTTATTTTCACTTTTAACTTGTAAGATTAAACAAGCACTCAATAGTTTACCCTGGTCGCTTTTAGAAAATAATATCTTTTTTCTTTAATAATATATTTCTTATTAACATTATTTGTTGTGTGTGTATCTAGCAATTTCAGCAATTACATTCTCAAAAATGTTCTTATTATAGTGAGAAGTAATTTAAAAAGTCAGAATGATATAATGTAAAGAGAATGCCTGCTTCTATATCTTGGCTTCACATCTATTATATTGTGACAATTGACTAATCACTTAACCTTTCTATACTTCACTTATAAAGTTGAGAAAATATTATCTACCGGATAGTATTAATGTGAAAATAAATTCATGTATACTGATTAGAATAGTACCCAAGGTGTATTAAATTCTTCCTAACCCAATCAGTATCTTCATTTAATTCAACAAATGACAAGGGCCAACTGGAGTGAACTGATATCTTTATAACTGCATGCTGATATTTATTCGATGATGATAGTGATGATAATGAGGAGGAGGAGGAGGATAACAATGTTGATAGCTTCTGACTTCTGTTGAAACAGAACCAGTGTATCTTCAAAGTATTTTCACAACTGGTATTCAGACAAATCTTGAGAGAACAACAAAAAGAAATCCTTTTCTTTCTATGATATCAATGAATTTGAAGATGCAGAAAAATGAATTGGATTGAAATAATTAAAAAGAACTGAAAACCTTAAGCAACACTGCATATGGCAAATAAAAATGTGAATCTGACTTGCCTGTATTCATAACAGACATACAAAATTTCTTTATTTAATTTCCTAGGTGGGCCAGAGAATAACAGATGGGAAGACTCATGACAATTAAGCAAGCAGGTCACCAGGTATAAAAGAGAGTGTAGCTAGGTTATATTAAGCAAAGTGAAAACTTACCACAAAATCAGAGGATGAGAGAAAGGACAAAACCTTCTACTAACTGAAAGAATGTTGTGATAGTAGGTGTGCATTTGGTGAGGATGTTGAAAATGGAAAGAAAAATGAATAAATGAATAGGTCATGAAGGTCTACTATGACCTGGTGTCCAAAACAACAACAATGATGACAACAACAACAACAAAAACCCTTACATTTTTATCCTGAAAAGAGTAAATAGCCATTAAGTGATTTCTAGTAATTCTTTATCAGTTTAGCCTTTTTTAGGGATATCACAGAGAAAAGATTTGAGAGAATGTAAGATTAGAGCAGGGAGACTCATTAGAGGGTAGTTACAGTGATGCAGGTAAGAAAAGGTCCTGAACAACTTTTGCTGGCCCCCTGAATGTGGAAGATAGCAAAGGTTTATATTTTAGAAATAATTTTCAATGAATTAACATTGGAACTTGCAATACATAAAAGTTAGCTTCACTTAATAGTATTTAACTTCAGGGAAGAAGTGTTTTTTTCATTGAGTCAAATTTGGTTTAAAAAGGCTATTCTGTTTTTAAACTAAATTATGACCTCATATTAAACAGTTTCTTGTCAAATTGCCATTTTTGGTTAAAATCATTATGGGTATTTTCTAAACTGTGTTTGCCAACTTAAAGAGGGTGCTTATTTCGTTAATCTATATCCCCTTAAATGATGATTAAAGCCATAGTTTAAAGACTTGTAGTGCCTATGGGTCTGTCCAGAAAAAATCCAGCCAATGTTAATATAATGAGAACAGTTTGTGTGACATTAATGTAACCTAGCAGCCAAGGAGAGTGGACTGGAATGAACATGGCTGAACAATGACAACTTCACTGTTCTAGTCACTGGGGGCAGTAGACGCTGTTGAGTGAGCATGCGTACTATGTTGCTGTCACATTCAAAGTGACTGAGGGAGTAGAGCAACAAATCTGCATCAAATTTTATGTTAAGCTTGAACATTCCTCTGCAGGAACTATTTGGATGATTCAGAAGTCTGCAGCTATGGGCAGCTGGTGATTGGCAGCTTCATCATGAAATGCCCCTGATCATGCATCACGTCTTGTGCAGAGATTTTTGGTGAAACATCGAATCATCCAGGTGATTCAGTCCTCCAACAGCCCAGATTTGGCAACCTGTGTCTTCTGACTTTACTCCAAACTAAAATCACCTTTGAAAGGGAAGAGATTTCAGAGCACTGATGAAATTCAAGACAATACAACGGGGCAGCTTTTGGCAATTGGCAGAAATCTGTGAGGTCTCAAGATGCCTATTTTGAAGGGGACTGAGGTGTCATTGTCCTATCTACAATGATTCTTGTATCTTGTATCTTCTTCAATAAATGTCTCTATTTGTCATAGTATATGGATGCATACTTTCTGGACAGACCTTGTACCTGACCACAACAATCACTAAAATGTGAAAGAACAAACAGCAATCCACATTCCACAGAGGGCCCTGGAACTATGGGTGATGTTGGAATCCTGATGGTTGCCAGACCAAACTGAGATGACTGAAGCTAGGGTTCATTCTTGAGACCAGAGGGCTTGTCAGAATTTCAACCTGCACAAGCTGGATTGGTGAACATGAATGACTGACAGGAGAGGACATAGAGCTTTAACATTATCAGCTCTTTTGGGTGCCTAAAATTGTAAATTTACAGACTGCATATGCCTCTCAGTATTGATTTGTAATTCTAATAGTTCAACAATTACTTGATGTTTTGTAATGCTACTTATGGGGAATTTATAGATATTTGATGAGCATAATTATCTTGGTATACTTTATTTTTTTTTTAGCAGAGTAGCCATTGTAATATTTTACACATTGTAAGCCCATGTGCAAATGTTGATCGATATGTGTGACACTTGTGAACTGTTGTCTTTGGGCTCTTGCCCTCCTAGAAACTTTCTGAAGTTTTCTGTTTGTTGTTTATAGAAGAAAAAATGAAGGAATACATTATATACCTAAATTTGTTCAAATTATCCTTGCTTTTTTGTCATCTTGGCCAAAGAGAAAAGTTTTAAAGACCATTTTTTTCTGGGTCTGAAAGAAGCAAATGTTAAAATATGAGAAAAATTTGAAGGTAAATTAATAAACATTAAGGCTGTTATTTTGGCAATATGTAGAAAAAGAAGGGGAGATATTTTGACCTGTTATATTCTAGCATCTTAAAATCTATATTGAGAATTTAAAGTTAAAAGGTTTATAGTTATTAAGTGTATACTGGATGTGAGACTTTGTAGTTGCATTACAAATTTATTTCCATATTCTGGTGAATAAACACAGTCAGAGAAACTAAATAAATAACCCATGGTTACACAGCTATAATTGTAAAGACTAAGAATTAACACCATATTTATTAAATGCCTTGGTATATTTATGAATAATGCATTCAATAGTGACTATTCAAGCTCATTGCATAAAACAGTTGATACGTACAGTGGTTTTACAGGACGTGAAGATAGCATATAGTTGCATTGGATACTGATCCTGCCTTTGGAGCAAAATATTTTTCTAAACAACTATACATTATGCCATGTTTCAAGTTTTATTTAAAAAAGTCAGATAAAAATCTCTGGACATTCATAGGAGGCAAAGGTGACATTGGAACAAATGGCAATTAAACTGTACCCTAAAATATAATGAGCTTATGAAAATATGAGTATCTAGAAAAAGGATTCCTCAGGTAGAAAAGGTAGATGTATCCAAAATCTCATATTTGGGAAATAGCATGGCATGTAGTTAATAAAATTAAACTTGATGAGAAAGAGCACAGTGGGCAAAAAGGAGATATTAATCTATTTGGATGAGATTGTACAGGGTCTTCAAAGTCACAAAGTCTGGATTTCTTTCTCTAACCATCACTGCATTATAGATATATGAGTAACACAATCACTCTCCTGTTGTGTGGATATTTTCTAAGGTAAGCTACGAAGCTATAATCCAGACAAGGTACTAACAAAAGCACGGTCTAACTGAATGATTCTGACAATGGAGTGAGGTGTTGACAAAAATCAGAGATGAAGCAGATGTAAAATTGTCATGACTAGGCAATTGAACCCTAGGTGAAAAAGTTATATAGAAAGATGACTTCAGGATACATGTCTACACATGACTAAGGGCCCTTGTGTTGCAATATCCGCAGAGCACCACTCATACCACACAATAAGAGATCATAGAAGGCATAACAGATTTGAAATGGAAGGTGATAGCCATAGTATTGGATCCTGTTATATTTACATAATGCATTTTGACTCGAGTCATGGAATTGTCTAGAATGCATTACAAAATATATGGCAATTTGCTGTTATTTTTAATTAACTATTAAAGAATGACTTTCATTATATGGATAGCAGTCTTTAAATGATTGAGCAACAGACTGAGAGAAGTAAAGGTGTGTATGGAACAATTTCAAGCAAAAGGAATTCACATTTGGGAGACATCTCCAAACATAGGATTTGCATGAGGATCATTCGATAACAACATGTATCAGTGCTTCTTAAACTCTAAGTTATAAAAATGGTGCATCTATTCAATAGGTGCTCATTAAGTAATTTTATGGGTCAGACCTTCTGGGTACTAAAAATAAAATACAAGTTACAAATGATCTTTCACCCAGCTCATTTATTTGTGCTGCATTTAAAACATTATTTCTTAATGTATCATATTTACAATGTCAATAGAAGTGGAGTGTGTTTAATTCTAATTTTGCTTTCAAATTCCTCCTAATGAAAGTTATATGAATAGATTATTATTATCACTTCTAGAAATACTACTGGCCATATGTCATTTATGTCATAAAAATAATAAGGTAATTTTTAACAACATTGACATATTGTTTAGTGACTATCTTCAAACTGTGGCAGTTTTAATTCTAGTATTTTCTTTAATCAGAATATCATGAGGCCAGCACATCTATTATGTATTTTTAAAACTTTCTATTAAAAATACCATGACCAGGCACAAAAAAGATAAGCATTTGAATAAAGACTGTTTGAATTTTAATTATAGCCCTTCTAGTTTCTTGATGCATGGTCTTGAGCTAATCACTTATCATTTCTAATTCTTAATTCTGTTATGTAAAAGGGAGATTATCACACTTATCTCATAGGATGTTGTAAACATAATTGAGATAATATAGATAAGGTACTCAGACTACCGCACAACACATCACAACCAATTAATACATATTAGCCACGCTGAATATTTAAATCACTAATACAGCTAAAGTTACTCTTTCCTCTGTTCTCTTTTTCCTCTTCTCTTTCCGCCTCATCCTCTTCTTCCTACCTCTTTTCAATACTTCAGAAGCCTGAGGTCCGCACCAACGAGAAAGCAGGGTGGCTACTGGCCTAACACCATGAGATGATTCCGCACTGTCTAGGCAATCATTTCCACTTTAACTGCATCATTACTTTCTGTGCTATATTTTTTTAAAGCCACAGCTTACTGGATAGCTGACACTATCAACTTGTAAAATTGGAAACATTGTTATTTGCCAAAACAAAGTTTCAAAATGATCAGCACAGCTCTCTGAGCAGTTCATGCCAGGGTGTGCTTGGAGGTAGTGTCAGGGAGGTTTTGCTGGATTTCAGGTACTGGAGCTCATCAAAGGGGATTTATGTTATCTATAAATTATTCCTTTTGAAACCATTTTTAGGAATTATTTAATTCTTTTCAAGTAAAATTGTATGCAGAAATTTCACCTACACAATAGAATTTCAAAATGCTTCTTTTGAATTGACACCTCGGCTTGCCTCAGAGGAGCACGCTTTACAAAGCTTTTGATATGGGGCATATATGTTTTTCCTTGTGTTTCAGAGAATGGGGTAGCACAGTTGGAAAGAATGCCCTTCAATCTGACAGAAAGTCACTACATGAATCTCTGCTAGACTCCAAAAATTAAACTAGGAAGTGTGTCAACCTGCTGCCTGCATTACATCCATGTGGGTGAGTCTGCAAGCCTCCATGTGGACAGTAAGTGAGGGTCAAGTGCAATTGGTACACCCTGCTGTTGGCAAGAACCCAGCATAGCAGATGTTCCTTTGTTCAAGGATGAGCACACAGGAAAAAAAATCAACATGAGGTCTATAAAAATTTTGAACCATAGGGAACAAGAGAGTATTACCCTGAAAAAGAACTGAAAGAAAAGCTTACTTCCGAAAAACTATTTTTTAAAGCAAATGGAAAAGTAGCATGGTATGTTCAACGTATAAGATACAAGAAAATATAGCAACTGCTTAAATACTACTGCTGCTGCTACTAATAGTAATAATCATAATGGCTAACATTTTTATGGTGTTTACTAAGTGCCACACACTTTATATAAAGCACTTTGTATGAACATGCCATTAATCTAGAGCTTGATCCTTTTTCACAAACTCAACACATGTAATCAGGGCTCAGATGAGAAGACATTGCCAGGACCTGCAACACCCCATTGCCCTCCCTATCTGTTGAAACCTAATCCCACTTCCACCCTCGCCAAGATAAACCACTAAGCTCCAACAGTGTAAATTAGTTTTACCTGTTTTTGCTTGGATATATATGCCATTTTCTCCTACTGATTTACCTATTTTATGGATTTGTGTGAATCCTTTATTCATACTGAATACAAGTGTATTTGTTAGATATATGTATTGTGGGTATCTTTTTCTACTCCATGGGTTGCCTTTTCATTCTTTACTAGCCACTTTTGGAGAACCTAATTTCTAAATCTTTTTAAAAATATTTATTTATTTATTTATTTATTTATTTATATTTAATATATTTTATTCATTATGCTATTGCAGTTGTCCCATTTTCCCTTCCACTCCCCTCCCCCCTGCCCACCTCCTCCCATCCACATCACCCCCCCTTTAGTTCATGTCCATGTGTCATAAGTTTCTTCATTTCCCACACCATTCCTGCCCTCCCCCCATCTATTTTCTACCTATTGTCCATGCTACCTATTCTCTATATCTTTTTCCCCCTCTCTTCTCCTCCCACTTCCCTGTTGCTAACCCTCCATGTGATCTCCATTTCTGTTGTCCCCCTCCTGTTTTCTTTGTTTGCTTACTTTGCTTTTGTTTTAGGTATGATTGTTACTAACTGTGAGTTTGATGTCCTTTTTTACTGTTCATATTTTTTATCTTCTTTTTTCTTAGATAAGTCCCTTTAACATTTCATATAATAAGGGCTTGGTGATGATGAACTCCTTTAACTTGGCCTTATCTGAGAAGCACTTTATCTCCCCTTCCATTCTAAATGAAAGCTTTGCTGGATAGAGTATTCTTGGATGTAGGTCTTTGCCTTTCATGACTTGGAATACTTCTTTCCAGCCCCTTCTTGCCTGCAAGGTCTCTTTTGAGAAGTCAGCTGACATTCTGATGGGAACTCCTTTGTAGATAACTGTCTCCGTATCTCTTGCTGCTTCTAGAATTCTCTCCTTCATTTTTATCTTGGGTAATGTAATTATGGTGTGCCTTGGTGTGTTCCTCCTTGGGCCCAACCTCTTTGGGACTCTCTGAGCTTCCTGGACTTCCTAGAAGTCTATTTACCTTGTCATATTGGGGAAGTTCTCCTTTATTATTTTTTCAAATAACTTTTCCACTTGTTGTGTTTCCTCTTCCACTGCTGGTACCCCTATAATTCAGATGTTGGAATGTTTAAAGATGTCCTGGAGGTCCTAAGCCTCTCCTCATTTTTTTTTGAATTCTTGTTTCTTCATTCTTTTCTGTTTGGCTGTTCCTTTCCTCCTTCTGGTTCCTTCCATTGATTTGAAACCCAGTTTTCTTTCCATCATTATTGGTTCCCTATGCATTTTCCTTCATTTCTCTTATTGTAGTCTGCATTTGTTCATCTAATTTATGACCAAAGTCCTCCAATTCTGTGAGCATCCCGATCACCAGTGCTTTGAACTGTGCATCTGGTAGGTTGGCTATTTCTCAGTCACTTAAAAAAGCTGGCTCTGGGGCTTTTAACTCTGTTTGAGCCATCTTTTTAATTTAATTTTATTTTTTTCCTTTGGTCTGGTCATGCCTGTTATGTATGAGGGGCGGAGCCTTAGGTGTTCAGCAGGACAGGGTACCTCAGTCACTGGGTTGTGATGTTGTATGTGGGGGCGGGGTCTGAGAGGGAACAATTGTGCCCTCTACGCTCTCACTGGGACTTCAGTCCCCTTTGCCACTTCTTACAAGCAAATTGGGACCCTCTGGTGCTGGCTCCTGGGCGGGTGGGTTTGTGTACTTTCTCAAACGTTGTAGGTTTCTCCAAAGAGCCTCCTGTGAGGCTAAGATAATCTCCCGGCCTCAACCCCCACAGGTATTTTTAGTCAGTGCCTTTAGGCTTTATTTCCTGGTGCTGGGTCCCTGCGTTGCTCGGTCTCTGTCACTGCCATTTTAGCTTAGTTTGCGTGCAAATGTGTGGCTGCAGACAGCCAGCTGTCTTGGACACATCACTGGGTCTGCTCCTTGCCACCCATGCCCAGGGTCTGCCACCAGGCCCGTCAGCTGCCCCTGCGCTTCTGGGATCCACCAACTGCCATCTGCGCCCGGTGCACGCGCGTCTGCCAGTCACCGATTTTTCCTGTCCGGACCCCTGGACCCCTCTCTGTAGGCTTTTGACTCCGCCCCTCCTTACCAGTCTGGATGTACGGTGGTCAGACTTCTGTTCGGTTCATTTCTCTCTGTTCTGGTTGTTTTTTGTTTGCAAATTCTTACTGTCCTTAGTTTTGGTTGTGTGAGGAGGTACAGTGCGACCACCTATGCCTCCATCTTGGCTGGAAGCCAATTTCTAAATCTTAATACACTTGAATTAACTCTTTTTTGATTGCACCAATGTATGGTTAAGAATCTTTCAGATTTGACTTTGGGTGGTAAACGTGCAATGAAATATACAGATGATGTGTTATAAAACCATACATTTGCAGCCTATATACTTTTATTTACCAATGTTACCATAGTGAATTTAATTTAAAAAGGAATCTTTGCCTATTCCAAAGATTAAAATGTCATTAAAATGTTTTTCTGTGTATTTTTAGAGGCTTTCTCGCTTTCCCTTTCATATTTAACCTATATATTTGCAAGTGTTTTGTGTTTATGATGTTAGATATGTGTGAATCAAGATATATTTCCCCCATATGGTTATCCAGCTAGCCCAGTCATTTCTTCAAAAGGTCAAGATTTTTGCAAACAACCTCACTGTTACCATTATAATATGTCAGTTGATTATATATAAATCTGTTTCTGGATTCTTTAATTTTATCCCCTTGATCAGTTTGTCTGTGCATTCTTTAAACTGTTTAACTAGTCTCAAATATCAAGTAGCTTAATCCATGCACAAACACAATAAATAGATACCATTCATACCATCATATTATAGCTGGGGTATTTTGATGTTGTTATTTCACAAAAGTAACATTGATAAGTTAATGGCAAATGTAATTATATAATCTTTGACAAATTTAAAAAAAGAAAAGAAAAGAAAACTGAAATATGGGTTGAAATAGAAAGAAAGTATATTTAAGAAGTGATTACAAGGAAACCAAAAAAAGTAAAGTAATTTTCTAGTGATGAGCTATGAAGTATGGAATTAACAAGGCAGAAAATGTTCCTTCAAATTTTCGTGAATCTCTGTTATGTTTCTATCTCAAGGTGTACTTTAATTCTATCTTATGAATTCACAGTTCTTCCTCAAGTATCATTTCCATGGAGAGATGAGAATGTTCCATACCATCACTCTCCACAGAGAGGTCAATAACATAAATATTGAAAGACAATTGTAGGTATTAGCAAGAAGAAGATAATGGATTTAGAATGGTGACTGAAGACAGATTTCTAAGTTTTAAGATTTTCTGGGAAGTAAGAAAATGGACACTTAAAAATATCTGGCTATGAAAAACATGAGGGAAACTTTAGCATTTAGATGAAGAAGCAGCATATTCATTTACTATTTTTTGTTGTTTTTTTTCCTAAACTTAGAAAAAGCTCTATTGCAAAAAAGTTTCAGCTGTAGGGCAAATGTTTGTCTGCAAATTCTACCTGGCTGCTTTATGTTCTTGTGCCATCAGGGCAAGAACACAAAGCCATAGGACACTTGATTTTTTTTTAACTTTCAAAAGAGACAAACTTTAATGAGAAAAAAAAACAGAAATTAGTTTCTGAATTATTTAGAAATATCACAGGAGATAAAAACTGTTTAGTAGTTTCCACTGTGTAGATAATGCATCATGATCAATAAATAAACGCCAACCTTACCTTAAGAGCAAATATAGGAATGTATTATTAAAAAGGAACAAAATTGTTTGGCTTCATTATTCCTGCATATTTAATGATTTGCATATGACTTAGAAGCCATATTTAAATTTTAATATGGCCCCTTCTAATTGAGCCAAAGATGAATCAAAAAGAAATTTGATATGTAGTTGTTCTTCAGAGATGTTATTAGTTTTAATCAGGGACATTTCCCTTTTTTTTTACATATTGAAAACATGGTACTGCTTTGGAGCCACAAGAAACTTGGGTTTTCTGAAGTTTTCCTATAGAAAGAACAACCCTTTCAGGGAACAGATGTTTAAATACAACTGACTTAATACTAGAAAGAATATAATAGTCACCTCTACTATTGGTTTTGAAATGATCAATTTTAATTTTGAAGTATTTTGTTCATAAGAACATAATGAATACTGAAGTATTCACTATTGAAGACTAAACAAATTAAATATAGGCTTAGCTCTCTGTATTATTTATTATATTTTCCTTTTTCAGAAATAAATAATTGCAAGTATTAGCAAAGCTCCAGCCCAAACCCTTCCTCCTTCTTTTTAGAAATAATCACTCTCCTAAAATTTGAGTTTATATATATTATCTTCACATATCAAAAAAATATCTGGTCCATAATTATGCACTCAAATATTGCACATGATGCAATATATTGCGTTGTTTTGCATATTATTTGGATAATTTCATACTATACATTAAATTTTGAAAAGTTTTCTCCTAGTATGTATTTTTTAGCTTTATTCATGGCAATATATGTTTATTTAGTTATCCATGAAAAACCTTCCATTATTTGAATAAAATATATCAATTTTCTAAATGAATCTGTTTCTACCTTCTCACCATCACAAATATAAACAATGGCATATCTTCACCATGTAACCTTTTTCTCATATGGTAAAGTATCTCTTGAATAGAAACTTAACCCAGAAATTCATTCTCAATGCGGTTGTGGAAATTTATATTTCTACCAGGAATATGTAAGCTATTTTGTTTGCCCCATAATCTTGGAAATACTTAGTGCTATCAGGTGATATTTGGCAATATGTTAGTTCACAAATGCCAAAATATAAAACAAATGTTGGTTTGCATTTCTTTTCATTACTAAGGTAACCAAACATCTTTTCAGAACTTTATTGACAGTTGTTTTTTTTTATTTTTCAGTATATTTCATGTTAACAAGCTTTCTTACTTTTATCTTTTGCATTATTTGATTTGTCCTTATTGGTTTTGTTGTCTTCAGAATTAAAACAGCATTACTACATATTATAGATGCCAATTTTTCTTTGTTTATTGAAATGTGAAGTCTTTTCCCAGTTTGTAGTATATTTTAAAATTTATGTAACATATTTTACACTCAAGAATTTTTGTATATATTAATGAAGCAATTTATTCTTTTGGTATGGTTTTGGTTTGTATCATTTAAAAATGTTTTACCATAGCAGTGTCATAGTGATTCTCCCAACTGTGTAATAACTTTATTACTGTGTTTTAGTATGTGTAGTGTAAGCCAGGAATCTCTTCCTTCTGTTTGGTAGGCAACTGTCTAGATACCATTATACCTTATCTATTATTTTATATTTATTTTCTGTTCCTCTATTTTTATTCCTCATAAAAATGCTAGACAAGAATATTTGAGTACCTACTACACACAATACATAGTGTTAAGTGACATGAGGGAAAATTAAGTGTAAAAAATACATGGTTGAACTTCTGTATTTACAAAAATTTCTGGGCCTGGCAATGATTTCAATGGAATGGTTGGATACGCTATTGTAGGGAAGTGGATTTTTAGTCTCTGTTCTAAATTTTCATTGTTACCTGATTTTTTCTGTTTCATTAAAAAGTCCCTATGAACAGAGATTGAAAGAGCCTCAGAATTTTCATCATGAAACATATTCTTGAAACATATTTTTAGGAAGCTAATTTCCAGGTAGTCAATCTGTTTGGGATATTTGCAATATTATCACTGTTATGATATCCAATAAATTTGGAAATCCTTCAGGGAATGTATGCATATCCTCTTCCCCTACACTCTTTCCCATTGGTTGGTGAATAACTATTTCTGATGCTTTATTTATTACCTTAACTTCAACATAACATTAAATACTTTACTTCCCTTAACAAGCCATTTCTCTTGCCATCTTGAAATGGGCTTCAACATTTCCTTTATCAACTGGTTCGAAAAAACTCTTTGCTATCCACTTGTTCCTCACCTTCCATAGTCAGTTTTACCACATCGTGAATCTACTATAACACATCTTGAATTCATTGTTTTCTTTTCACTGCTTTCTGGAGATTGCTATAATAGTCTTGAAGATGCACCTTTCCTCTGTAATCTTATTCTTCCTTAATGTTTCTAGTTTTCACAGTTTGAGATTTTTTAAACTTTGATTTAATTATTTAAATATAATGTTAAAAAATTAATGCTTAGTAATTCTCTAGAGTATGAATTCAAATTCTGTAGTAAGTTCTTTAGTGAGTATTAACATATTATTATGAACATTAATAACATTATTGTTAACATCAATCCTATCTTTTAGGACTGAAGGACAGATAAAATGCTTTCCAGACAAAGTGAAGCTAAAGTAGTTCATCATCACTAAGCCATTTTTGCATGAAATGATAAAGGGTATCATTTAAGAAAGAAGAGATCAAAACTGAGCATTAAAATGGCAACAAATGCACAACTATCAACAACTGAATCTAAAAAATAAACTAAGCAAACAAGCAAAACAGGGACAGAATCATAGATATAGAGATCATTTGGAGGTTTATCAGCTGTGAGGGGGAAGGGAGAGAATGAGGGGAAAGACACAGAGATTAAGAAGTACAAGTTTGTTGGTACAGAATAGACAGGGGGATGTTAAGAACAGTATAAGAAATTGAGAAGCTAAAGAATTTATGTGCATGACCCATGGACATGAACTAAGTGAGGGCATTGCTGAAGGGAATGCAGAGGAGGGCAAGGAGAAAAAATTGAGACAACTGTAATAACATAATCAATAAAATATACTTTAAAAATAGTGCTGTTTAACTTGTAAACATTGAAATGTATTGTTATAGTCTGAATGTGTATACCCAAAATTCTTGTGCTGAAACCTACCTCCTAGGTGATTGTATTAGGAAATAAGGACTTTGGGAACTTTGTAGGTCACGAGGGTGGAACCCTCATGGATGGGATTATTGCCTTTATAAAAGTTTCCTGAGAAAACTCCCTAAACCCTTAAACCATGTGAGAATACAACTAGAAGTTTGACCTGGAAGAGAGTCATCACCCCTTCTACTGACACCATGATGTCACACTTCTAGCCTCCAGAACTAAGAAAAATAAATTTCTGTAGTTAATAGGCCACTCAATCTTTGCTATTTTATTATGGCAGCCTGAACAAACAGACAGAATGTTCAGTGAATAAGTTTCCAAGACAAACTGAGCAATAATACAAAGAAAAATGCATGTAGAACTTGATATACAGCAATATTTTTTTATTATTTATGGGCCCAGCATGCTTCTGCCACACTATTCTGCTGACATTTTTTTATTATTTAAAAAACAACAGTATGATTCACCCTGTTAACAAATGATGATTACATGAAGAAGAAAATCATGTAATCATCTCAATAACTACAGAAAAGGCATTTGGCAAAATTCAACATTGCATTACTATAAAACTTTCAAAAGAGGAAGAAATTTCTGTGATTTAGTAAAGAGTGTCTATGAAAAAAAAGTGAACTAGTACCACTCACAGTAATGAAAATCTGGATGTTTTTTATAGAACCTAGGAAAAGATGAGGAATTTTGCTTTCATCATTCTATTTAGTATCTTACTGTCTTCCCAGGCAGTATAATAAGAGAAGAAAACATAATAAAGGACATGAGTGGAAATGAAAAGGTAAAATATATATTTATCCATAGAAAATATCCTTGTGTATTAAAAATATTGAATAAGCAAAATTTGACTAGATTCAAAAGTGAACTTTTCATTATTGGAGTTAAAAATCAGTGTACAAAAATGCATTGTAATTCTAATGATATCGATGGACAAATAAAAAAAAAGTTTTTGAAAAGAAACAAATCAAGACTATTTATGCTAGTACCAAAATATTAAAAAACTTATAATTAAATGTGAGTATATATTTCTGAGATCTCTATTTTGAATTATTCTACTTACATGTTTTTAAATACAGGCAAAATTAATATCTGTGTGTTTTCCTTCCATTTAAATACTGTTGCTTAGAGACTTTGTCAACATATATTTACAATATCTACCAGTAAATTCACTTTTAAAAAATAAATCCTGTAAAGGAGTGATTTGGATCTTTGTTTATTGAAGTCTAGAATAGATCTACTTCTATAGCCCACTATATTCAAGTCTATCTCATTATCTATATCTACTATATATACAAATATAATCTACTTTCATTTATTAAATAAATTATTAAATTAAACAATTTTAAAATATATTTGTACTGTTGTAATTATCAGCATTATGAGTATATATTTTAAATAGCTAGAGTGTCTCCAAGTAATTAAACAGCATGATATTGTTTATTATCAGTGATAATAAACCATTAAAAACTGCTGTTCCAATTTCACATTCTAACAGAATTAGTTTTTATGTTTCTCATTTTTATTATATTTAAATTCATTCCAAGGAGTAATCAACCAACCATTATAAACTTCATATTGATGATAGTAGTCCATTTTAACTCTTTGGTGTATAATCTAACTATATTTTGTGAATATATAATTAATTAATATTCAAGACAGTTTGTAATTTCTTTAGTGTTGATAAGTTTTTCAGAATTTGAAACTAAAATCATATATTTTACCTCAAATGATTGCTTAATCTCTCTCTCTTTGGTTTTAATAACTTAAGTTCAAAGGTCAAAGACAATACAAATAAATTTTAGCAGACAATTGATATTCTTGACTTTTTCTATGTTCCTCTGATATTGCCTTTCACAATTTATATACCTGTTGTTCAAACAGTTTTATCACGAATACCCTGTGCTGCTCAGTATGCTAATAAAGCTCTCACTCAAATCCTGGATTTTACCATTACCAGCAGCATCTGCACATCCTCCAGAGCCAGTAACTAACTTTCCCCCTTCAACCACAAGTTCTGATCCTTCCAGTTCACTTATGCAAAAAGATCCACAATCATGACTCTGTTTTTAAGACCACCCTGGCTGATTCACATGACAGTGGAACAGAAGGAAATGTAGGACCTATTGTTGAACAGTGGAGCCTGACTGGAGTGAGAATTTACGTGCTCAGGCATGAAGCAGCTCCACAAAGCCCTAGCGGGGTGAGGAGGGCATTTTCTGAGGTAGCAATTTAGTACAAGGGGTTGAAGCCTAGGCAGAGCGAAAAGGGTCTACATGTGGGGTGATGTTATCTGTGGTGACCCAAAGCATGGCGACCCAACAAAGTGTCAATGAGTTGAGGACAGTGCACATATAGGGTGTGGCAGTAGTCCAATGTGTGTACTGGAGCCAAGCAATCAAGCACCTTAATATTTATTCTGTGTTTCCCCATTTTCATATTTGTCTCTCCCTTCTCTGGTGGTAACAAACCTGTTTCCCAGGTTCCTCAAAATATGTACAGATTTTATCAATTTCTTTGTATGTATGAAATTAAAAAATCAACTGTAGTGAGTGGAAAGAAGGGTGTTTATGGAATACTGAGAAAATGAGAAAAACTAGAATGGCTGCGGAGGTGTTACATTGCAGATATTGGCACCAGCTCCCAGTTTCACAGTAAAGAAAATGTAGCTTAAATATCATTGTCTTTAATTTACTATGATATGATCCAGAAGAACCATCAGGACAGGTGAAATAAACACCTTAAAAACTTACTTCACAGTACTATGCATTGATATACGGGAGTAGAGTATACACATAAGATTTACAGGGAGACAGAGAAGGATGTCAGGGCCATAATGAGGTAAGGAGAGCATGCACACCAGGAGTGCAGAGTCCCAGTGGAGAAATAAAATTAAAAAGACACTTTGTTGTAACATTGAGCAATCATATCAAATGCCAAGTTAATTTCTAACAACTTTATTAAAATATAATGCATAAACTGTAAACTTGCCATTTTAAAGTGTACAATTCAGTCAGTTTCTAGTATGTTCACAGAATTGTGCAACCATCACAACTACCTAATTCTAGAATACTTTCATTACCCCTAAAAGGAATCCCCTACTCATTAGCAGTCACTCCATTCTTATTCTGTCCTCATGACCAGTGCTAGGTTACTACTAACATATTTTGTGTCTCTGTGCTGTAACAGAGACACAACCATTGATTGTTGGCACCAATTCATGATGCCAACAGGAATCCTTAATTTAGGGTGCAGTGAAAAAGGACATTTTATGTAGTTCAAACAGCTCAATGGTAACACACCACGGCTGAGAAAACAACATAGTGGTGAGGCAACCCTGAGGCCAGGTGACCCTGGGGCCAGGCCCTTCTTCAGCTAGGGAGCTCTGCTCCTGGATGGCCCAATGGTCCACCCCATGATGGTCCATTGCCCTCTAGGGTGTTGGCACCAGACAGGGGAAATGCATTCTCAAACTTCAGTGAAAAGTGAGCTCCTTGAACCAGAGAGAAAATGGACAGAAGTCCCTGCCCCTGGCACCTAATTTTCCCACCCTTATACAAATGAGCACTCTGAATTCTGACTGTGATTGGCCCAAAGGCACTATCATGATTGTTCAGAATAGAGCTTCTCTTATTGGTTAGAACTGTGCAGCTCCAATGGGATATGGAAAGCCTCAGGCCTATTGGTTGAAATAAGATTCCAGGAAGTATTTATAATGTCCCGTTTAGAAGGCAGAAACACAGTGCAGACAGGCAGTTCAGCCCAGGGGCAGGAGGCAGTTTAGTCCAGAGGCTTCTGAGAAAGTTCAGTTTGTGGGAGAAGCTCCTGTGCAGAAGTGGCTGCTAGGCCCATCCTCATCTCCCTCCCCCACCCCTCCCCCCTCCTTCCCCTCCTCCTGTGTGTTTGACTCCTGTAGGCATGTCAAGACATGCAGAAGCCTACTTGAAGGGACTCTTGCTTACTACACTTTGGAAAATTTGATCATCAAAATAAGTGATGGTAGTAATAGATTGTAAACCATTGACAAGACTGGTTACATATACTGTTGTGCCAAGCATAAAATAAAAATGCAAGGTTTTTTTTTGTTCCCAAAACAAGCAAAAAGTGCCAATAAAGTTGCTAAAATAGAAAGATTTTCCCACTAAAATATTTTATTACTTGTCTACATAATAAGAGCCTGTATATATTGCCTAATAGTCCTCTATCAGATGTGTCTTTTAAGAATATTTTCTCTTAGTCTGTGGTTTGTATTATCATTCTTCTGACACTGTCTTGCAGAGGAGAAATTTTTAATTTTAAAGAAGTCCAGTTTACCAACTATTTGTTTCATGGATTGTGACTTTGGTGTTTTATCTAAAAGTTATGGTCAAACACTAGTTCATCTAGATTTTCTTGAAAGACAAAACTATGGAAAGAATAAGATCAAGTGGTTGCCAGGGTTTGGGGGCTTGGTGGGGGAGGTGAATAGGTGGAGAACAGAGTATTTTTAAGGCAGTGAAACTATTCTGTATAATATTATAATGGTGGATACTGGTCATTATGCCTTTGTCCAAACCCATAGAATGTATAATCATACCAAAAGTAAAATCTAAAATGGCAGCTACAGACTCTGTGTGCTGACAACGTGTTAGTGTAGGTGCAGCAATGGTAAGAAATGCACCGCTTGGTGGGAGGTATTGGTAATGGGAGAGGTCCTGCCTGTGTGGGATCAGGGACATCTCTTACCACTGCTCAAGTTTTCTGTGCAGCTGAAACTGCTCTAAAAGTAAGATATATTAAAAATTATAAAATTGCTTGTCATTGACAATTTTGTACTTTAAACAAATGTGATATATCAATACCAAAATCTTTTTTGATATTCATAGCAGATTTTATTTGGCTCTTAATTTTTAGGTTGTTATCATATTTTGAGGTCAGATATATTTTAAAACATATCCTTCTTGTGATGTATTAAGTATATTAAACATATGACCTAATGCCTAATGCTATGTTATAAAATCACTTTTTACTAATTTTCCACAATACTCATGGCTTTGGATACACAGTCTTAGCATGACAATTCACTTTAATATCAAACTAAATCTCTCTACACTTCTCAAAAGAGACTGATCGTGGATGTGGTCACACAAAACTTTACATGGCATAGAAGTTGATTGAATAATTTATACATACACATAAACACAAACAAATGTATGCAAGTTTTAAAAAATGGTGGAATTAAATAACGTTTGTGGTCTACTTAATGGTATACAAATATCAATTTCTGGTTTTGATATTATACTATAGTAATATGTCATCATTGGGGGAATCTGTGTGTTCAAAGCATCTTTATACTATTTTTGCAAATTTCTATGAGTCTATAATTAACAATGAAAAGTTAAATAAAAAGTTTAGTCAATGATATAATGGGTTACCATTATAACCCCATCAATCTGTCTACTTCCTTAATTGAGAAAAACTCTAATGTTGGCAAGAAATATTTATTATACTTTTATGCAATTTAACTACAAATTATAACTACAAATTAAACTTTTCAAAGCCAGGGAAACTGACCTTATTTTTACACAGAGAGATTTTGAGCTATAAAGAATTGTAAAACCAAATCAGTATGTATAAACCAAACTCTCCATTAATACCAAATAGGCCTTTAATTAAATATAATCCTACTATATCAGTCTACAAGTTAATCAATTAACAGGAATACACTGGAAATTTACTCTTTCTTTTGTATTTATTTACTAGAAGCAGTGCTTTAATTATCTGACAAGATGCACCTTATCAATGTTTAAAAAGAATATTAATAATATATTAATACCTCACTACCTAAAGACACCTTCTGGATTCTTAGTTTATTGATTATGTATTTGCTGGTTGAGCATTAATGAGCCATCTTTCTCCCTAATGTCCAAGTTGCTCCCCAGTTAGGAGCCCTGTTCTCAAGGAGACACATTTATTTCTTCAGGTCATCAGTGTGCCATTTAGTGCATCATTAGTTTGATAGAGAAAGCCTGCTCTAGTGCACCAAATGCTATCTCAGCCGCCAAAACTTGTTAAATCTAACAAATTTAATGATAGTCTGGAATCTTGAGAAAATGATGCTGGATCAGAAGTGAGTTAGTCAAAGTTTGTGTTATAACTTCTATTGGAATAAAACCATTTAGGACCAAAAAGAAGACCAATCACTGCTTGTAGCCATGGGTTTGGAAGAGACTAGTGGTCTAATATGGAATAAGAACTTGATATGGGTGGGTGAATTAGAGAACAATTCTTCAGGGGCCCTAGAGTATAATGCTGTAGCAAATAATCTTTCTATATATCACCATATAAGAAATGGAAAGCATCTGGTCACTTGTGTGTTCTTTGAGTGATATGGGTAAAGGCATCTAAAATATCTTTCTTTCATAGTCATTCTAAAGATTAAAGTCTGTCTTATTTCATGATTTTATGTTCCATGATTTTATAATTTCTAAACCTCTAAATTATTAATGTTTAAATATTAGCATTTAATCTATTCATTCAACAAATACTCATTGAACACTCATTATTTTCCAAGCATATTATTCTACAACAGATACAAAAAGGTGAATGAAACACAGCTGCTTCCCTCAAATAAACTGTTTCTACGGGAAAGTCAGTTATATTAAAGTATGAGTTATAGTCTACTGGAAAGTCAGTTATATTAAAGTATGAGTGTTTATCATATGGTAGTACCAATGATAAATATTTTTTGTATTACCCTGATTGATTCTTACTGTATCTCTATGTTGCACCTGTTGATGCCTAACCATCAAATGGCCCCAGGAACAGAGCTATCAATAAAGGCAGGTTTCTTGATGCTTGCAGCAGCAAGGAGATGTCTCTCTCTGAAAAACCATGAAATGTCTCAATAAAAAGGGATTTGAGGTAGCTAATATTAGGATTAGGTCTTGTTTAAGGTGATTTTAAGTAAGAATCAGAATTAAACGGTTACTCTGGACTGGTAATTTTTAAGAAGCAGTGCTAATTCTATGATTATATATGTTAAAGAACCTTGATGAGAAACCTGAAATAATACAAGGAGACTAAAATTCTAATTGGTCAAGAAGCAGTAGTAACTCAAGTTATCCAGGAAAAGCATCTTTGGGGTGTGTATATATATCCTATGCATATATAGTATATATAACAGATAAAATTTAGAAATATATAACATTAATTGACATATGTCATACAAAAATATATGTAAATATATATGTATGTGTGTATATGTATGTTTGCATATATATGTGTGTGTATGTATATTGCATTTGTCTGTTTAAAGGAACATAAAATTATGACACCCCAGTAGCTATGATCACATCTAATATCCAGATCTTGGTTTTTAATATTATCCTTCAAAATAGGAAACTAGTCTTCATTTTAAAACTGGGATAAGGAAAACATAAAGTGAACTAGGAGTATTTTGTACCACCACAATATGCAAGGGTAGAACAAACAAACAAGCAAACAAACTGTGTCATGTTAAAAGGACATAGGAGCCAACATGAAAGAGCTATCATTGGCTTAAGCAGCGACAATTTGAGCAAATAAGAATATATATATATAATCATATATATGATAGAGTGTATGTGTGTGTGTGCATGTGTGAGTGTGTGAATGATAGTTTTAGCTCATAACCCAAAGACTGAAATTAGTGCTTATGAGTCCATAGGGTATACAGGTGAAGGCAGCAAGAGAGAAGCCATTCTTTTATTTCTTCCAGCTGGGAGTGGGTTTTGGGATAGTGGAGGTTGTTACCTAAACCAGAAATGCAGCACAGAAGTGAGGCTTCAGTTTTCCTGTGCTAACACAACAGGGATCAATAGGAGCCTAGAATTTACTGGGGATTAAAAGATTAGGCAGAAAATGGCAAGTATCTTCAAAGTCCTACCAGACATTCAGTTGAAACAGAAATGAAATTATTATAATATATTATCTGATGTCACAAAGTTAGGTGAGGAGTATCGTGGGGAAATAGAGAAAAACTACATTACCTAGGATGCTGTGGAAGTGCTGGGGATGTACTAAAGAAAGACTCCTGGATGGACACCCTGAAAAACAGGGCCATCTGCTCACGGGCACAGGCCTGAAACAAGATGCCCTGAGTAGACAGAACTCTGAGCCACTTTGCACAGCAGGACTGTGAAGTTAAAGACTGGGAGCAGAAGACGATGATGTTGGAGAGGCAGGCAGTTTTCATCAGCGGAGATGTCCTTTATCATCCAATTTGAATAAATGCTCTCTATTCAGTATTGCATTATCATAGAAACTTGATTCATAATTTATTTCAACTCAAGACAGAACTGATTTTATTATGTTTCTTGAGGTCTGATATCTCCAAAAGAGAAAGCAAGGAGTTCATTTATAATATGATTACCTGATATTATGTCTCTATTTTTAATATCATCTTCACCATTTTTCACTATATATGTCAGGAATGAACAGATTAAGTAACTGTTGATTCCTTAAAATGAACCTGATAATAGTCTCAAAAACCCAAGTATGCCCAACTCAACTTATTTTATATTAAACTAACACAATTCATAACTGGACTGCTTCCTGAAAATCATTTGTCAGCGATGTCCTTAAAATTCTGGATGCTTGTGAAAATATGAGACAATCGAATGCCAAATATGCCAACTTTTCAATGTGTAAACTATATTGGATATTGTATGTGTCAGTTGATTCTTTCTCTGGAAAAGATTAAAATGGAAATGTTAAAGAGTACAAATATAAAGTGTTAAGAGAGTGTTTATTTCACTGTTACAAATTTAATACTTCTAAGGAATAGAGAAATATGAAAAGAATAACCTTTGAAAAATTCACAGTAATAAATATGTTTGAACATTTTTCTAATTATTCTGGAAATTACTTTTTGTAATTATCTCAGACTTTGTGTTAAGGTGTTATGTTACCAGATAACATGTGAAATTGAATCTACATAGATATTTTCCATATCAATTGGGAAATATAAGCACACTGAGCTGAATATATCCAGGATAATCTCTATTAAAATACAGTATGCATTTTCTAAGTGTAAGTAAGATGCTGTTTCCAGAAATACAAACTCATTCATCTTTTGGCTTTTGCACATATGAATTCAGCTTTGTACTGTATATCTTTTCTCTTGTGAGGCTCCTCCAACTCCAAGAAAGAGAATAACACAAATTAGATTATTGTCTAAAAAGGGACTTGTTGGAATGATTTGACATAAGACCCAATGTTGTAAGCTGCAGTAAGGCTTTTGGAAAGGCCATCTCCAGGAACTACCAAGTCCTGAGGAACCAAGGGTATTGCTCTCTTCTCCCACTCTCACTCTTCCCAGTGTCCTTTACTACCTCTGCTCTCCACATTCTCTTCATCTGAAGTCACAATATCTCCTTTTTCTGTTTCTCTTATGTATCTGCTTTAATCTTCTGTTTCAGCTGACTGTCTTTTTCTGACCTGGCCCAGCCTTCCTTCTACATGATTATGATCTCTGCTTCACAGACTTCATAGAGACTGACTAGAAGAAACATTAGGTTTTAGTTTCAAATTCCAGGGAGACCCTCCAGTCAGCATGGTTGTTCAGGATATTTTGACTTGGAAGGGAGGTTTTTTTAAAAAAAAAAAGTCAATTAAGGGTCCTTGAGAAGGAGATGTAGAGAGGGAAGAGAAATATTTGTCATTTCTGGGAAATAGAATATTTGTTGGGATTCTGCACGAAAGGGATTTTTATTCTTGTTGGGCTGAAAGAATGATTTCTTTTACTCCAGAATTTTTAACTTATAAACTTTACAAGTCAGGTCAAGGCACATTTGACCTTCCAGTAGATGAGTTACTGGATGATAATATCAGGGATTCTATGGGTCCTCCTCTAATTGTACAGAGCCATAAAAACATTGAGAATACCATAGGCCTCAGTTTGAATTTTGGCTTTAATTTACTACTGTTTGAACATTGAAACATTACTTACCTTCTCTATGTTTAAGCTTTCTAGTTTATGAAATGAGGAAAATTAATCGTAACTCATGTTTCAAGCTAGAAATGCTTGAAAGAGTTCAGGTCCATATTCATTGTGCTGCCACATTGAAACAACCATGAAAAGGTTACTTCCATCTTCCTATTATGTAAAATGATTAAATCTTCAAATGTTTATCATTTGAATCACTATTAGTCATCATTTTAATTACCACATTTTCATCCCATTGGTATGGAAGGGATTCTTACAACAGAATTATGGGGATAGCCAAAACATGACAGCCACTCTGGACAGATTAGATCAGCAACAGTATATTAATCACATAATCATAATCACAGCCAGGCAAAAAGGACCCTGAATGCTATGCAAGGATACAGGGGTTTATACTGGAGAACAGAGTGAATGACCATGGGCTGAGGGAAGCCAGCTTTGTAGTGCCAAGAGGGTACAGTGGCCCTGGTTCCCTCAGAGTACATAACTGACTTCTTTGAATAATGTGTGGGCTAACAGAGTACTGAAACCTGCTACTCAGGTAGAGGCAGGAACTGCCTTTGGTCCTTCCAATAAGGAAAGTTGTTTGGCTACAGGACTTGATCTGCAGGAGCCGAGTAGAGAGGGGAGCCAGAGATTAGCCTATTAAAGTAGCATATAATAGTTCACCTAATTTCAGGCCATTTATCACAGTCACATATTCAGTTAATTGCAACTGATAGTCAAGTTCATGAAAGGAATATTTAGTGAGTGACTTGATCGTGGTGAATATAAACTTGTCTTTGAACATTTTGGCAAAAAGAACATCAAGATAGATTTTGATGAAGAAGACCATTGACAGTGATAGTAAGTATACGTATTAGTATTTGGGGCCACTGATTTACAGAGTCTAGCAGTCTAGAAAGTACAAAAAAATCAATTGTTCAGTAACAAAGATAGGTCATTTATGCCTAGTTTAAACATAAATAAAAAGGAAACTTTACTTAGATGTGTACCCTTTTATACTTCTAGATAATATCAGGGTTCAAATTATAAACTATACCCATTCTTCTATCATCCCATTATAAAAATTTTTTGGTATTTTCATTATTTAATAATTACTGTAAGCTGTTCCAGGTATATGTTTGCCCTCAAGTCTCCCCATTGCATTATTTAAGGATTTCCTGTTTGCAACCACTCTCTTATTTTCCAGTTTCTAGTTAAATAACTACACATTCCATTCTATGTAAGTGACTCTATGTTTACTTTTATAACTATCTATGTGTACATCAGACATCCTCATGTACCTAATGTGGAAACCTACCCAGAAAATGAAATTTTGCCTGTCCATTTGTACCAGTATCCCTCGACTCTCCCTGCTGATAACAGTGACAGGCACTTTCACCCCACGTCCCACTGCTCAGTCCCAGGTGCCATTCAGACCCACAACTCATTTCTGATACACTATTTTCATACCAGGCTTCAACTCTTCATTTCCTGGCTAACTACCTTTTTCTCCATTTTCTTTACACCTGGCATGCAGAAAAAAAGATTGATGTAATTAGATCAACTGAGTTCTGATAGTTTAATCTTGACCCAGGACCTTGAGGTGAAGCAAGGAAGAGAAAACAGTACCATGTATCTGACTTACTCTTATCGGCCTTACTTAATGAATTCTTGAAAAAGCAATTTTATTATTATTACTGAAAATATTTGACCTAGTAATTATAAAGACATAATCAAGCCAAAAATTATTCATATACATAATTTTGTGGTTTTTAATATCTTGCCAAAAAGTATAATAAATTCCTGCTACTACATCAGAACTCATTATTTCAAGTACGCCTACTGATTTTGAAATTACATGAAAATAGAAAAAAATAAATTTAGGTCACTGCTAATGTTGCTTGGGAAATCATACCTATAATCAGTTTAAATAAATGATTAAAATGAAATTAGTTTGGCATCAAAACTCAATTTTCAGGAGATATCTTTAAATTTCAGAATGATTGAATGAGCTGTGCATATTATATATTCTAGTAAATTAAAAATTATGACTTCTGAAAAAGAATCTGTAAATGTATATTTTTTCTGAAATTACTCCCAATATGAACATCAAAGACTGAAACAAAAAAATAGAATATGGAAAATTTTTTATTTCCAGAACTGTTGAGAACCACCCTGACTGGTATCAGAAGCTGAAACCCCTGCCTAGGCTAAGGCTAAGGGAAAGCCCTTGGAACCGTGAGCCAGCAAGGAGACAAAAGCTTATCTTCCTGGCAGGAATGCTGCTTTTGCTGCTTTATTCATAACTGAACCCCCCAAAACTTGGTCGGTTAGCCAAAGATGGGTAAGATTCCCCACGGGGGGAACGACCCTAAGACAGGCACGATCACTTTGGGAGGCCCCCCCCAAAAAGAAGGACTTGGGGGGCTGCAGCAAAAAGGGGGGTGATGGACCCTGGCTCCTCGGCTTTGACATAGCCTGAGTTCTCAGCGTCTGTGAAAAAACCTCCTTGTCTCCCAGTTGCCTTAGTTCCCTTGCTCCACCTAAGCCTGAAACAATGACAGGGTGGTGCAGCTCGGTGCTGAGAAGTGCGGATTCCCCAAGGTGATCAGGCCTAAGAAAGAACATGTAAATTACTGTGAAACCTTCTTTGTTTAGAATGCTCTCAGTTGAATGAGAAGGGTCTTAGGAGGAAGTTAGTTTGTTCCTCAGTCTTACAGCTCTTTGACCCCCAACTCAATAGACCGGCAGAGTTCTTTGTTTTCTATGGTTCCTTACATCCCCCTAATGAGTACTGTACTTTACCTGAATTATTATTCAGAATGAGCCTAATAAAAGCAGGTATGGACTGTAAATCGGCGCACTCCCCACTAGGGGGGGGTGGCCATTTCGTCCCTACTTCCCCACAGAAACTAGTCTGTCTCTGTGCATGTGTTGTTTTTTCTCGCGTGTTTATCATCGAGCCATCCACAGCGTTCCGTGGTCACTGCTGGCCGGTGACCCACGCGCAACACAGAACATTATATAAAAATTATATACAAATTGTGGGTAGCATTGGTGAAGCAACAAATAATTTTAATGCCTCACTAGCAAATGCAAGTGGACTAGTAAACATTAGGCTGTATATATTTGGGCTCAAGTCCTTTGTCAGATATGGATTATTGTTTTTTTTCATTTCCTAATGGTGTCTTTTGAAAATCATAAGTTTTAAATTTAAATCTTATTTTTACTTTATAATTTAACATTATGAGTTAAATTGGGAGTGATTTATTATTCTTTTAAATTATAATTTACATATTGTTAAACAAGTTCACTGACCATTTTGTGGTCAAGTAAAAACATATCTTTTCTGAATGCAGTGGTCTTATTAGACTAAATGTGTATAACGAAAATGCTTTCCCCCAAAATAAAGTTAGTTTTATTCAGAAATATGAATCCACATTATTAACTACCATTTTGCAGACATAATTTCTAGTGAAGTGTGAAAACCACAATGTTCTAGTAGTGATCTGGTTAATAAAACAAAAAAGCCTTTGAAATTCAAGCGACATTTACGTTGGGTTGGCCAAAAAGTGCACTTAGTTTTTTTCATATGATGGCTCTGTTAGCACTTAGTTGTCTTTAACATCATTCGAAACAATTTTGTTAGATTGTATTGTGACAGCTGTCATATCAGCATGAATTTTTTTAAAAAGCTTATCGAAATTAATGATTTTTTGAGCAGCCATTTTAATATTGAAGATAGAAAAAATAAGCAACAGTTGCAACATATTATGCTTTAATATTTTAAGACAGGTAAAAACACAACTGAAATGCAAAAAAAAAAAAAGATTTGGATTTGTGTAGCATATGGAGAAGTAGCTGTGGCTCATCGACCATGTCAAAAATGGTTTGCAAGATTTTGTGCTGGAGATTTCTCGCTGGACAATGCTCCATGGTCAGGTAGACTGGTTGAAGTTTATTGCAATGAAATTGAGACATTAATTGAGAACAGTCAATGTTATACCATATGGAAGAGAGCTGACATACTCAAAATATCCAAATACATAAAATTATTAGTGAAAATGAAAAATGTGTTTTTTATTTTACCGAAAGAAACTAAATGGATTTTTTGGCCAACCCAATAGTATGACTTGCATTATTTTATATGAAAGTTAAACATGAATATATAGAAGTTGCTGACACTGATCTAAAACCTCTTCTCCAATTCCCATCAACATAGCTCTGTGAAATTAGTTTCTCTACTAGAAAAATCATTAAAATAATCATAGAAACAGTTTGGAATATTATCCCTTGCAAATGTCATGTCATCAATTTAATCTCGAGTAAATAAATTAACAAAGAAGAAAACTTTTATTTGACACATAAAACAGATTTCAGTACTGATATAAACATTCCATTCATCATAAACATATATACACATATGTATATATGCATATATGGAAATTGTCATTTCATTTTTAACTCTCCTTTCTTTTTCTTTCTTTTTTTTTTAATTATAAGCATATTACGGAGTCCTGAGAGTACTTCAAATGTACTTCTTTTCACTCCTTGAAGAAGATAATACCTCTATGTACATATTTATTTAATATTTATTGTAATACATGTATCACTATATGATGAAACTAAAATGTCATGAATAGAAAAAAATTTAAGATTCTAATTGCCAGAGATACCAAATCACATAACAGAAATCTTGTTAGAGTGATGTAATAACCTGTATTAGTTATCTGTTGCTGTGCAAAAAGTTATTTAAAAAGCAAAGGCTTAAAATAAAACATTTATTGCCTCTAAGTTTCTATGGCTCTGGAATTAAAGTTCATCTGGGGAAGACTCTGCTTCCAATCCCCTGTACTTTTTGGTGGGACTCAGTTCCTCGCAAGTGTTGGACGGAGCAGGGCTTCAGCTGCTTAAGGAGTGTTGGCTGGAGGCCCTCCTCAGTTCCCTGCCTGGTGGGCCTCTGCAAGGTAGCAGCTTGCTTCATCAAATGCAGCAAGTAAGAGAGTCTACTAGCCAGGCGGAAGTCACGGTCTCACATAGTCTGAACATGAAAGTAACATATTATCACCTTTGAGTGTTTTGTTCATCAGAAGCAAGTCACTGGGCCAGCCCAAATTCAAGGGTATGAGATTATGCAAGAGCAAAAATACCAGGAACTGAAGATCACTGGGGGCATCTTAAAGTCTACTTATCAGAAAGGCTCTCTTTACATGAGGGACCTGGGAACACTGAGTTCAGAGTCAATGAATTTTAAGGAGAGAAGCTGTCTATGGAGAAAAATATGAAGTTAATTCTTTAAAGACATGCTTAGAAAATAACTTGTACACTGAGACTCTTCTTGGTGCTCTATACAAATGATGTTGACACTTCTCTATTTCCTCCAAGAATAACACTTTGACAACCTTTTCTTACAATTCAGTAGAATTGAAACATAAGGGTGATATATAGGAATGCATAGTCTTCCATCTCCCATGAGAAGCTTCAGAGATATTCTAGAATTTTTTTTTAGTTGAAAGTATGTCTTGTACATGTAAAAGTCATTGCAAAGGGTTGCATATTAACCTTCAAAATATTGTCAAATTCATAATATTAAGTTTCCTAATAGTAATGCTCTTTATGTGGTAAGAATATCTCTTTACATTTATGCAAGTTTTTTGTTTCACTTCACATTTAGTGTTTTATTCATATGCTACACATATTTTTTGGTATTTTTTAAAAAATCAAAATGCTTTTTTCATTGTACTTATGAAAACATTTTTTGGTATATTCTTTGATTAATTTACCATAAATCTATGGAAAAGTAATTGATATTATTTAATGTTATAGTGTTTATTAATTATAATAATTTTTAAATTATGCATTTGTGGTTTATAGGCATAAACATTATTATCTCCAAAGACTCACACTTATTTATATCTTTCCTATTTTATTTATTTTTATTGTATTTTTACCATTGGTCCCCTTCTACACACCTGCCCCCACAATCACTGTAAAATCTCATGTTACTGAGTAGGCCTTTAATTAAAAGTAAAACTGTTAAAAAATGACATTTTAAATTTACTATAGCAGTGGCACTAAGTTTAAATGTAGAAGATTCTTCTCATTAAGAATTATTTGTTTAGAAAATACTATTTGAATTAATTTTGTTATTGTAACGTAGGTAGGTTTAATGACATTCACACAAACATTGGGGCAACCTTTCGCCCCAGCTGTCCTCCAACATCCCTCCTGGAATTCTCTGCTCCTTTGACAAAACACAGAAGTAAATGGATATGTAACAAAACAGGATTCAGTATAGGAAATAAGTAGCAGTAAGATCCATTTATTATTGTACCCTATTGATGGACATTCCTGTTCATTGCTGAATTAAGCTCATATTTTGTTTTAAATCTTTTTCTGGGTCCAATCAGGACTTTTACTATCTTTGAGAAATAAATATTTATATCCTTCCACTCAAACTGCTATTTTACCAGATTCTTCCTCTCATAATCAACTATAACTTTAAAATACATATATCATATGCATATATATCTTACCTCTCATGCTAGATCTTATACCTCTTGCAAGCTTGCATCCCAAATAGCTGGAGAAGTGTCCTGCACACAAGTGGTGCTCAATAAAAATTGGTGGAAAGAATGAAATGAATGTAATACAGTGATTCCGGGTTATTGCACTGATGACTATTTAAGCTTAGAGTTTCAGTTTAGATCCACATTATGTTTAATGAGCCATGTTTTACTTTCTTTAAACTCAGAAAATGCATTAACCTTTCTTCTTATTCTATAAACCTAGTACTTAATAGCATATTTCTGGTTTTGTAAACAGAAGGATCAGATTGTCATTTGAATGAGATTCAAGATTTTTTGTGCTAAATATGATACCTTTGAATACACTTGTACTTCTCTTATCACTTACACCACAGCAATGCAATTTGGCCTGTAGTAATTTCCAGAGCAATAAACTAAATGAGAATTCAGAAAATGTCTAAAAGCACACATCAATAATAGACACTATTTTTTTATTTATACAAGTTAGTTTTCTCTGTTACAAAATATACCCCAGAAATTTGGCTTGACTCTTACAATAAACTTCTTTCTAAAACCATTAAAACTCAGATAT
The DNA here is from genome assembly GCF_019186645.2 of Phyllostomus hastatus. Taxonomy (NCBI): domain Eukaryota; kingdom Metazoa; phylum Chordata; class Mammalia; order Chiroptera; family Phyllostomidae; genus Phyllostomus; species Phyllostomus hastatus. The sequence continues at coordinate 17,357,830 of NW_025333977.1, forward strand.
ATTGTGTGAAGTATTTAACAGGAAAGTGCATGAATGTTTGGTCATGACTAGGGATAAATAATGTTGTTGGCATAGTATCAACATTTTTCTCTTATTCTAACTTTTCACTTATTTAGTTAAAGTGTAAATTAAATTTTCTATAAGTGATTACGTAATAGTTGTTTAAATTCTATGTAAAAATATAGTTACATGAAGAAATGAATATATTAGAAATATAGCAGTGTCAAAATGATAAGAATGTCTCTTTACGAACAAATAATCTTGTGCTTACTTACACTTAAGCAATATTAAAATTCAATAACAGAGAAGGGTTGTAGACATTTCTAATTGTGAATTTTCATCAAATTAAGTATATCTTTTCTGTCTACCATTTCCAAGGACTCTGTACAGGTATTTACCAAACTTGTGATGATACTGCATGTTTAAACATTTGATGAGACACAAACTTGTCAGAAGCATTTGGCTGAGTATTTATGAGCAAGTTGTGAATCTCTGAGTATACATTTTAGGAAGCCAACCTGCTCATTAGCTGCATGTTGATTCATCAATTAATGCATACTTATTGAAATTTTATTTAACTCTTGCTATGCATGAAATTTGTGGCAATGCTGTCAAGATCTCAGAAATAATAGTAACAGGGCTTGGGAGAAAGAGCATAGGCTGAAAATTAGCTGTAAGTTGAGTTATGTAACACAAGTGGTGGGTGGCATCTGGGAGGCAGCATCTCACAGCTCTTAAAAGCTAATTTTTGAATTAGGGTTAAGCAAATTCCTGATTTCCCATCTATTACCAGTGTGGCATATGACTATTTACTTAATATCTCTAAGCTTTTTTTATGGAATATGGTAAGGATTGTGTTAAATTTTATACTTCTGAAGTGTAAACATTGTATATGTGCAAGTTTATTAGGCATCAGGGATAATGTTGCATTATTTATTACTAATGAGAAGGAGACAGCTAGGATTTTGCTGTTGCCTCTAATTTTTCCATAGCAAGTAACCAAAGTCAGTTTTTGTGGGGTATTCCACATACTGGGAAAGGAGTAAATGTATAAGTATTTTTATCAATGAAAGTATCTAGGAGAAAAAAATGATAAGACCATCTAGGAGAGGTTTGAAAAATCTCAGATAGCATTCTCAAATCTGATCTAGAGAGACAGAGAGATATGACTGCCTTAATATCTAAGAAATGTTCATCTAGATCCTACCTTGGGCTTAAAGTCAGAGGAATTCTGTTTTCCAGGTCCAGGACTGCCTTAAGTATCCCTGCCATTTCCAGTCTTTGAGAATGAACCTGTGTGAGACCTGGCTGTGATGGATTTTAGAGAACAGCAGCTGGAGCCCCCTGCAGCTGAAGGTTTGCAAGGCTCATGTCCTAGTGTGGACCTACATTTAGAAGAATGTATTGGATGGATTCAAGCAAAGACAAAGGGGTTATTTAAAAGTAGAAAGAAAAGGTGAAGATCAATGGCTTCTGTTGAGGATCCCTGCTCTTGGGGTCTGCAGCATTATGGATGAGACAAGTCAAATTCACACAGACTACTGAGTCCTGTGCAGGAAAAGGGATGGCTCAGCTTCTCTCTCAAGAGGAGGGTGCTTCCACCCTTGCCTTAACAGGTTTTTATTGGGTTCAATTTGCACATGAAGACAAGGTGTATATGTAAAGCTCATCAATCATTGGTACGCAAACATGATTAAACAATAGATAACATTTGAAGAACTCTGAGGGCTTATTCTGAGTCTGGGTCAGATAGTTAAAGGTCCATAAAACTTTGGGGAACAAACTCATTTCACACTTGGACCCTTATCACTGAAATTGAGGGTATTAGCAAAGCAAATTTCATAGGATTTTATACGTTCTTTCTTAGGCCTGATCGCCCTAGGGAATCTGCCCTTTCCAGCACAGGGCCACACCTACCTCCATCATTGTTCCAGGTTTAAGATATTGTTTCAGGCTTAAGTCAGGCAGGGGAAGTAAAGCAGCCAAGAGATTGGGAGACTTCTTGCAGACAGAATGAGGACTCAGGCTATGTCAAAGCCGAGGGGTGAGGGTCCATCACCTCCTTTTTCTGTAGCCCCCCAAGTCCTTCCCTGAGTCCCCTTTACCACTGTGCCTGTCTTAGGTCATTCCTCTTTTGAGGAATCTTACCCGTCAATGCCTAACCAGTCATCTGCCCAGGGCCAAGCAGGTGAAGAGAAAGGGGGCAGAGATGGTGCCCCTACAAGGAGGATAGCTTTGTCTCCTAAGTGACTTATGGTCCCAAGGTCCTTTACTCAGCCTTAGCCATGTGGGACTACAGCTTCTGAAACCAGGCAGGGCAGTTCCCAACAGGCTTCCATTTTACAGAGATCCCAGAAAAGTATTGCACTCATTAATTTTAGGTTCAATATTCAACCCTTTTCTGTCTAAGACAAAACCAATCCTATAACATACATCATTTCAAAGAATTCCTTATACTTTCATAATATGTCACCATTTAGAAAGATTATTTATGTTTTTATTTGTAATCCATAAAACCGTGACATTAAGTAGTGTACACTGTACAGGGTATCACTTGAAGAAGCCAAGCATCTTGGAGAAAAGGGAGTGGAAGGCTTGGGCCACCAGAGAATTGCTTTCACTCCAAGCCTGGGGGCATTTCAAATGGCTCACTCTTATCTAGTGGCTGCAGTCCCCCAGATAGGTGCGTGTAGGACAAAGATCAGGTTTTAAAGGAATCCTCAGAGTTAAGATTACATTCAGTTGAACTGGGGAACGAGCAAATAGATCATGGTGTAGATACTTCCTCCTGACTGCTAGAAGTCTGACGAGCAAATACAAGTTTTGTGAATAAATGTCATTTTGGTTTCACTTTTTCCATTATAGAAATGACAGTAGGAAAGCTAATTTGAGAAAATTTAAACTTTCTCTTGAGCTTCATGAATATGTGCCCTTCCTCATTCTGAACTGAGTAAATTAAATAATAAAACACATAGACTCACATATTCCCTCATTCTGTGGATGTTCCTGCCAGCTGTGGTGACTTTATTGAGTAATACATTATCAACATGATAGTATATTTGTGGTGATGAATCACACTGTTACATTAATTAGAGCAATTGTGTCCTGATGATATATTACCTCAATAACCCTGTAACAGCAGAAGAAATTATTTTAGAAATTCTGATTTTACATGATTATTTTTAAGTGCATTGCATATGCCATTTAAGTAGGCTGTACTATAACAGCCCGACAAAAAACATTTTCACCCTATGCTTCCATTTTACAATTGAGAATAATTCAAGGGTGGGGGAGAAAGTAGAATTTGGTACTCGCTTAACTACATGAATAATTATTCTGAAAGACAGTTCTCCCACCTATAAAAGAGAGGCAATAAAGTTGCCTCAGGGTGTTGCTGTAATGATAAAGTGAGTTTAGGTGTTTGGGAGGCTTTGTACAAAAAGATTAAAGACAACATAACTTAGTGCTTGGGGGTCATAGCATGGGCTTTAGAGGGTTCTGGCGCTCGTCAGCTGTGCTACCTTAGGTGAACTAAATAATTTCACTGTTGCTTCAGTTTCCTCATCTGTGAAAGTCACTACTTGGGATGTTTACATGATTTAACTGAGAAAATATTTGTAAATGTTTTAAAATAATGTTCGTTATAATGTAAATGTTTGTTACAATGTAAACATTTGTTACGTAAATAGTGTATTTTAAACTTGTGCCTCAATGTCTTGGTCTTTGTGACGGTTAATTTGTGATGTGTCAACTTGACGGGGCCATGCAGTGGCCAGATATCTGTTCAAATGTCATGCTGAGCATTTCTGTGCAGGTGTTTTTGGATGAGTTTAACATTAATCAATACAATGATGAAAGTAGATCACTCTTCCAACCGTGTGTGGGCCTCATTCAATCAGTTGTAAGCCCGAGAAGAACAAGATGCTAATGATCATCCAAGTAAGATGGAACACCTCCTGCCTGCCTGCCTGCTTGCCTTCCTGTTAGAACTTGCTTTTATCCTACCTTTGTGTTCAAACTGAAACACCAGCTTTCCTGGCCTTGAGCCTGCTCACCTTTGCTTCGGAACTACACCATCAGCTCTCCTGAGTCTTCACCTTGACAACTGCAGATCTGGGGAATTTTCAGCCTTCATAATCATATAGTATATACTATAGTATATAGATAACCTATATATAGATTACAGAAATGATTATAGATTACAGTAATCTATATGTAGATTACTACTAATGTTATAGGTTTTATGGAATACAAATAAAAAATAATCTTTGTAAACTGTAACATATAAAAGTATAAGGGATTCTTTGAAATTATGTAAGATATAGGATTGGGTTTGGCTGAGACAGAAAAGGGTTGAATATTGAAACTAAAATTAATGAGTACAATACCTTTCTGGGATCTCTGTAAATCAGCAGATATATCTCTATATACAGATAATCATAATCATGTATATGTGTGTGTGTATATATATATAATTGGTTGTTTCTCTGGAGAATCCTAGTATAGTCACATATTTGTCTCCAACAACTACAATTATAAGATTTTCCTTCATATGAAACATTTTCCTTCATATGAAACATTTTCCTTCATATGAAACATTTATATGTATGTGAAGGTGAAAAGTGAACACAAATTAAGCTAAAGACATATGATAACAAGGTGCATGTTAAAATTACATTATGTATATCTTACAGAGGTTTTAGAATTTAAATAACTCTAAAATAAACTATGTATTTTTTATAGGACCAAGTCATTTATTGTTTGTCATGGAATGTTGGAATAGATTTAAATTCATATAATCTTTCTAAAGTGTCGTCTTGAATTTTTAAATCATATCTTGAGGAGGCCAGCAACATATAATTAATTACAAGGTAAATGATTTCATTTCAGTCATCTTCAGTCCATAAATACTAAGTGAAAAGTTAAGAAATAAGCAACTGATAAGTTTAAATCGTGAGCTGCTGGCACTTCAGATATACCAAGGGAATCCATTAAATGTTCCTTTAAGTTAAGAGACATGTAAAATATAATACAATATCATATTGATTATTGTTGCTAATATACTGCTGTGCCTAATTTTCAAATTTTTCATAGGTACATATACATGATAAACATATATACACACACATGTACATACACACACACACACACAATTTCAGGAATCTACTGCGGTCTGGGAATGTATCCCCTGTGGATAAGGGGACTAGTGTACAGAGCTGTTGCTCCTAGAGGAAATGGAGATACACACTCTTGTGAGTTTCTGGTCACAACATTTTTGTCAATCAATCAATGCATAATCTTGTTTACTGCATGTTAATGTTTAAAGTTATCCACCTTATTAGACGGATATTGTTGATTCATTAACAGTGAGCTTAGTACCAACCACCCTGTATCTCCTGCCTGAACTAAGCTGCTCTGTAAAGATCTATTGGAGCCGTCTGGCTGCTCGGACACTGGCAGCACTTCAGCACTATGCTTGACAGCTGTTTTAAACAGCAAAGTCAGTGACAGGAAGCATGACAAGGTGGAAAATATGGCACTAAGTAGATCCCACGAAGGAGACTTGTTTAAGTGTGCCAGCTGAAGCCAGAAGGCAGAACATCGTCTTGTTTGACCTCATCTGGGAACATGTAGTAGGAGACTCACATTTGTCATTGCTCTGTGCACGTCTGTGAAAGTGATGCAAGTAGTGATTTGGGGGTTAAAGATAAATTTTAGCAAATGTGCAAACTTACAAATGCAGAATTTACATGTGAAAAGGATCAATGCTACGTCTACATTTGAAGTATATTCAATGTTTCATTATTTATCAGTAATTGGTATATTTAACTAGAATTAAGTTCATAAAAGATGAATTTCAGAAAAGACACTAGTATCATAGTGTACTCTTAACTAAGGAAACTTGAAACCTGTAAGACAGTTTTTTAATGGCCCAGATGCAGATGAATTCATTAAAAATAGCACTGCAAGAAGTTGTTTGAAAAGTAATTTTGAACATACAAAATGTAAATTAGATTTAAGATTTTGAGGAACTGTGATTCTGGAAATACAATTTTTAGAATCCTAAAATATGGGCAAATTTTCATGATTTAGATTTACTTATCATTATGGGTTCAAAACAGTTTTATGTTCAAACACATTCCTAGCAGAAACCTGAACTGAGATTATTCTAGTTCACTGCATTGAACACATAAGGTTATGCAGAAATCAACAAGTCTCTTTCACATGCAGCTAAAGTGGTCACTTTGATGTCAGTTATGAAAAACCCAGCAGCACCCCCTCTCCTCAGGATCGGGTTGAAACAAGTCCATTACTAACACGTGTAGTTGAAGTACAATACCCTTGAAGCTGTAGGCAGGGGAGGATGTTCACATATTAATGTTGACTGAATTAAAAAAAAAGTGCCCCATTAGTACCAAATAATTAATAGTAAATGTAGAATATTATAAAGATAATAATTTCATAATTAGACACACCTGGCTTCAAAACCCATTGCCAGTACTGTGAAGGTGAGTGAATCCAACTCCGTTAATGAACTTCACTGAGCCTCATTTTCCTCCCAGTAGTTGGATATAGAATAGAATCATGATTACTGCTATTAGTTCTGGAGGAACATTACCTGCCTTGGAATCCCAGTTCTGCCACCTAGGAGCTGTTTGGGAAAATTATTGTCTTCTTAAACTGCACCTTTCTTGTCTGCTTAAAGGATGTGATGGTAGAATTCCTTTGTGTCAGTCTGGACTCAGCTGCAAATACAGAATCTGTTCTAACTTGGTTGAACGGAAATAATGTATGCTAAAGAGCTTTCAGAAACATTGAAAAAGCTCAATAGATTCTATGCCTGTCTGAACAGAGTGTAATTTACCATTGGCCAGAGTTCTCAAACTAGCTAAAGCACCCTGTGGGGCTACTGTGCAAGTAACCGACCAATTCACAGGGATAACAAGAGAGTTTAAATTCTTGAGCCAAACACAGTAATGCACTTGACACTGTGAAAATTACTACCGTTTAGTTGTTTTGACCTATTTAATAAATGAAACATAATATGTGTGTTGAAGATGACACCATGAACATTACCTGAATTGTAGAATTTAAATTCCTATGGGTACTATAAAAATTTTCACTGAGACCCTAAGAGCATTTTGAACCTTTTGTCATGTGGTATTGCCTAAACTCATGGAATCATTAGGAATGACGAATAAATGGGCTCTACTCCGAGCTTCCCATCTATGTTTCACAAAGCCACATTGCATAAGTGGTCCAAGCCACCCTTGGAACTGCTGTTCCCTCTCAATTTGGTAAACTGTCAGTACCGCTCGCTGTAAGCCCCAGAACCTATTCATTTTGTCTAAAATCCATCTGTTTTGACTCTTTTCCCATTTAGTTCTAAATTTATGTTTTATATAAATGCATATGAATGATGGACCTTAAATCTCATCAAATTCACGCTATTTAAATCTTAGTTAATTGAAATTATATAAAATTAAAAATTCAATTCTTCATTCACACTAGCTCAATAGGCCTACTTCAAGTATTCAATAGCCATAGGTGACTAGTGGCAACTGCATTGGACACTACAGAAGATGACATTTCCATCATTACAGACCATGCATCAGCTATGTCTGTTTTATTTGGATTCTTTTTCTACTTATATTACATTTGTTCTTTTTTCTTCCTTTGTTCCTTATTTTGGGTTAGTCTGTACTGGAATGTTAACTTCCTTGTAGCAAAGCTTTTATCTAAACTCAGATGACTACCTTTTAAATTCTAGTTGTTCAAAATCCTGTTTTTTCAGCTTTGTTAGTGATTCTTTATGAATTACTGTTATCAATCAAGTTTTCTCAACCTCTTCACTACTGGTATTCTTGGCTGGATACTTTTTGTTGTAGAGGTTAGATTTTCACATTGGAAGATGTTTAGCAGCACCAGCGAATTCTGCCCCACAAGATCCTAGCAGCACCCTACTCTAAATTATGATAATCCAAAATGCTTACAGAAACTGCTAATGCCCCCAGGGGGAAAGAAAATCACTGGTAGAGATGCCTCGAGCATATTGAACATAAGATGAGATTTCTGGGATTACTCATACACTAAAAAATGCGTATTATGGTTATCAAGCAATAGCTTCTTCTTATTTCTCTTTTCAACAAATTAATATCTTTCTCCCTCTCCTTCCTTCTCCTCTCCCACCCAACCCTCTTGTTGCTTCCCCTCTTCTTCCTCCCTCCTATATATTGTGGCCTTTACTTATTTTTTAATAAAGTACATATTTTTATGCTTAATATCATTGACAAAATGTTTGCTTTGCTTAAATTATTGAAACTCTGATGTTCATGTCACATACAGAAAGCTACCTCTTGGCTGTAGGATTTCGGTTTACTATTTCATAGGCACATCCCATAAGTTTTACTGTTACATTTTTTCCTCTTCACAGATAAATCACAGCCCAGAGTCTATAGCAACTGATCAAAACTGGTCAGGAGTGGAGTCTAGCATCATGCCACTTTTCAGCACGTGTGCACACACACACACACACACACACACAGTAAAGTAATGGATAAAGTTAATAAACACATAAACTGCAAATAATATGAGTATGTCTAAAGGTGAATGTAGTCAGCATCTGTTGGCTTGGCTAAAAAGTTCATATATTTTTTCCCATAAAATAAAAGACATTTTTTTCATTTTCACCAATAACTTTATTGATTGGATAATTTGAGTATGCTAGCTATCTCCCACATGTTATAACATTGATTGCTCTCTATTAATGTCTCAATTTGTTTGTTATCAACTTCAACTGGTCTACCCGACCACGGAGCATTGCTCAGAGAGAAATAGCCAGCAGGAAACTGCAAACCACTTTTGACAAGTTCAGTCAGTCACAGCACCTTTCCCATACACTGCACAAATCTTTGTGTGTGTGTGTGTTTCAGTTGTGGTTTTATTTGTCTTGAAATAAAAAAAAAATAATGTCAAAAATGTTGCATATGTTTTTCCATCTTCAATATTAAAATGACTGCACAAAAAATCAAGTTTGGTGAGTTGTTTTGCTTTTAAATTGATGTTGATAGGACAACTGTCAAAATACAATCTAACAAAATCATTTCAAATGAAGTTAAAGACAACTAAGGGCACCTAGATTCATCTTTCCAAAAAAAAAAAAAAGCCAAAAAACAAAAACCAACAAACAAAAAAAACCTTTTCAGCCAACCCAATAGAAGAATCCTCAGTAGATGACTGAAGTCATCTTGGAACAGTATCAAACAGGTTGGTTATAATACAATGTTTTTTTATGTTTGACTAAACATTAAAATCACTTGGCAAAATAAAAAATGCTACCTAAACCTGGATCCACTCCCAATATTCTAGTTAAATATATCTGAGTGAGTTCCAGAAATAGACTTATTTAAGCTTCTAAATAATTCTAGAATATGTCCAGATTTGCTAATCTTTGTAATATAAAGGTCACAGAAAAAGCATATGTGTATGGGTAGTCTCCAAAATATTGATTTGTGTAATGTAGATGTTTCTAATTCAATAAGCTTGAAATATCTGCTTTAGAAATTTTAGTTTCTTCAATCCCTGCTATGATATTATATGTAGTTATAGTTTGTTAGCAGATAAAAGTCACCTAGAAGTGAAACCTTAACCCCATTTGAGGTCATTTGAAAGTGGATGGGGCCCTGACACACTGGCAAGTGGATATGAAACTTGGTTGATAGCAAAAGGTGATACACAGATATGGTGAAAAGTATGGGAAGCTTCTTTGGGGACCAGATTCCAGGGGCAGAATCCTAAGTCAAAACAACAGGAGCAAATTAAGGAAACTGGTAATTGTATAGCAAGGTTTTATTTTATTTTATTTTATTTTATTTTATTTTATTTTATTTTATTTTATTTTAATTTAATTTTATTATTTTATTTTATTTTTATTTTATTTTATTTATTTTCAGAAAAAGAGAGGAAGAGAGAGAAAGAAACATTAATGTGTGGTTGCCTCTCTTGTGGGGACTTGGCCCACAACCCAGGCATGTGCCCTGACTGGGAATCGAACCTTTGGTTTGCAAGCAGGCACTCAACCCACTGAGTCATACCAGCCAGGGCACAAAAGTTTTTGATGATTATAATAATTAAAAGTATAAGTCATGAAAAATAAGTAAAAAATTAGAAGAAGTATAAATCCTGCAAGGGTAGATATGTGGCCAAGCTCTAAGCTGCTTTGACTTACAGCATCCCTTACTGTAAATCAAGCCAGGTTAGGTTCTGATTCTGTATGTGAAAGCTAAATGACATCAGTTTAAAATAATGGGGTTCTTGGAGTTAAAGTAAGTAGAGCAAGAACCCTGGATGGATTTGCAGCTTTTGACTTTAATGCCTCTTCTATTTTTCTATTTCTGAACAGGATAGAGCATGAGATTGTCCCATGACCAAGACCCTTTTTCATTTTAAAAATATGATGCTTGTAATATTTTCATTTTAATGAGAAGATTGTTATGATTACTTGTGGTAAAATTCTTAGATTAATTAAAATTATTTCACTTGTAATAATATCATCCGCTATTACCATCTGGAGCATTTTTTATTTTCTTAAGTCTTCAAGGAGAAGCATTAAGAATCTATAATTCTCCCAAGTTAATTTTGTGCTGTTTTTAATTTTCCCAAGTAAAAATAGATATTTCCTTCTTTGAAATTGGCTTTAGCTTTATGCATTAAACAGTACATGAAAGATAGGACCAAAAAAATTAGAGAGAAGTGCTTAATTAGTAGCTAGTATTTAACATTTGAAAAGACTTTTCAACAAATTACTTTTGTTCACATAATAAAGCAACTGGCATCTTTATTTTTAACTCAAGTTTATAACATGATATTCAACTCTTTTATTTTAAAGGGATGCCATCATACATCAAGACTTCCATGGATTCCAGAAGCCATATAAATTTAAATAAAGGTTCTCTTTGACTATGGGTGGCTTAGATAAGCATTTTGTCGGAGGCCTGAAATTCAAAACTCTAGTTTGTACCTTTTTTCCCCTTAATCTTTGTTAGCCAAATATATTTACTCATATCTTCCTAGTTGTTGCATCTACTCTGTTTCTCCATGTTCACAGAATTCACTTTTCTTCCTTTTTGTATAGTCCCTTAACTTTCAGTATTGTACAAACAAATGAGTAACTAACTGCTTCAGCCGTATACACCTGTGACTTACACAGCTTCTCCGTCTTCTGACTAAAATACACTCTGCCAAGAGAAAATTTTTTAGCATTACTTGACAATCAGCTTAAGAGTCTTGTTTTAGTATAACCTCGAGACTTATCTCTCTGGGTGTACCTGTCTGAGGAAAGAGCACAAATAAGATAGACAGCCATTAAAAAAAAAAAAAGATCTCAGAGAGCTGCTACTGTAGCATTTAATATAAATGTCTTGAGCCTCCATTCGCTGTTTCCTCTGCCTGGAATTGTCCATTAGCCTCTTCTCATGGCTAGGATCCTTATTATTCAGATATCACTCAAAAAGTCTTTCTCAACGAGGCCTGTCTGAGCATGTAATTTATATTACATTGTATTATAGTATTTTCTGCAAACCATGGAAATTATCTCATGCTTTCATTTACTTGCTCATATTTTATTTTTTTCTTAGTACAACTTGGCTCTACAATAAGAACAAGGACTTGATTTAATTTGTTCACCACAGTTTACTATCAAGAAAATGTCTGACACATAAAAGGCACCTAATTAGTACTCACTGAATAAATGTGAATAGGAGCACATTAATTTAAATCTGTGAGTTTCAGTTACCTTAACTTGAAAATGATGATAAGCTTTCTATAACATAATAGTGGAGAAGCTTCAACAAAATATTACATCCATAAAAAATATTAGCTATCAGTAATGAGGCTTGTGGCAGAAGAACTGCCGTCTGCCTGTTCGCGGTGCCCATGCTGATGCAGAGGGGTTTTGTTTGTCAATAAACGATGTTCACTAACTGATTTCCAACTTGCGGCTGTCAGTGGACTACTTATGTTCCATCACCTGGACTACGTTTCTTCACCTCTGACTTAGCAAATCTCTGACCATGGGACAAGAAACTTAGCATTTTTAAACAAGACTTGTGACTTATTTTTATGTACAGTAGAGTTTTTGACTACTACCTCATTATTACTTGTTACCTGGACATATGAATCTTCTAGAAAAAAAAGTCATGAAGAATTCAACTCTGTTACATGGAAGAAATAACCTCATAGATCATAGGCTTTAAGGGTTGTACATATTCATGTAACAGTCAGGTGAAAGTAAATATAACTCTTAAGAAATATTGAAATCTGTGAAAATCACTTGTTTTGAAGCTACTTTTTCTGCAATCTTTTAATTGCTTGTTTTTCCTTAGGCAGTAAGTTTTTTTTTCTGTTGAGACCCTGTAAAGTAAGTTGAAATAATGATATTTTACTTCTTTAAGGATTTTTTTGTAGCCCTGGCTGGTGTAGCTCAGTGGATTGAGCGCGGGCTGGGAACCAAAGTGTTCCAGGTTCGATTCCCAGCCAGGGTACATTCCTGGGTTGCAGGCCATAACCACCAGCAACTGCACATTGATGTTTCTCTCTCTCTCTCTCTCTCTCTCTCTCTCTCTCTCTCTCTCTCTCTCTCCCCCTCCCTTCCCTCCCTCAAAATAAAAAATAAAAATAAATAAATAAAATAAAATAAAAAATTGTCACTAAAAATAAAAAAAAGAATTTAAAAAAAATGATTTTTTGTAATAAAACAGAAATAAAACAAAAATCATCTTAGTCTTTTACACTTGACATTTTCTTATTCTTCTTTAAGGAAAATGGGCATCAGTTAACTAACATAAATGTATACCTTTCATCTGTAAGAATAAAATAAAGTATTGTCTCAAAGAAAATGACTGACAGTTATAACAGGGACACCTGACCATAACAGGGGACATCTGACCAGATTGCTGGGCAGAGGTGAGTGGGATCCCTGAGATGGCTCAAGGCTCTGCCTTTCCAGGAGAAGGGAAGGGTCGTAGGAGGAGGCTGCCCAAGGCAACAGTAAACAAGCTATCACAGCATGTGAACCAGCTCAGGGAGCCAGCACATGTTGCCCCAACAACTGAGCAGAAGGGCTGCACTCCCCAAAGTGAGGAAGATTGGCAGGAAACCTCAAGGTGGCAGACTGAAGCCACAGCTAGTATGTGACTCCACACCCCCAAGTGAGGGTAAAAAAAACAGTGCATGGTACCCCGCACACTGTGGGTGTCCAGAAAGCCCTCTCCTTTCATGGCAGCATGAAGAGGAGTGGAATTGCTGTGCAGGCTGACATGTGTGATGGATGTTAGCTTAGATTTGCTGGCAAGCTGGATGCTCCCACAGTACACAAGATTATGGGGCTGAAGATTTAAATGGAGTCTTGGCCCTTTTTGAGTTCTCTTCACTGCCCCATGCTTGGGGGACAGAGTGTTTATGGGACTGGCAGATGCTGGACCTTATTGGTCCAACTCTTGCCTTGCCTTTGCTTACCCAGTCATGAGCAGGCTCACATGTGACATGTGCCATGTCAGTTGTAGGCCCAGGGTTCCCTGCTGCTTGCAGGTCCTGGATTGCTCTCATTCTCTTGCTCTGGGAACAGTGCACAGATGCAGGCGACAGGAATGTTCACTGGCTCCAGGGGTGTGGGCAGCCCTGGGCCATGGGTCCCTGCAGACAGAGCCCCTTGCATGACCAGCTGCAGTGATTTGGCAGTGCACCCTAGTCCTGGAAGAGGGATGGAGCTTCAGCAAGGCAATGGTGATTCCTGTCCCACAAGTGCACACTCGAGGAAGAGAGAGCCTAAAGAGGAAGACACCCATTGGTGTAACAGCCCTGAGCCCCAGGGGGATGGATAAGAATGGAGCAGGATGTCTGGAGAATGGTTCTGGTCCTGTGTGTAGCTGGCTTCTTTCTGTGTTTTGCAGATGAGGTTGGATTGGAACCAGCAAGTGGCTAGCTCCTCCAAACTGAGCAACCTTTTAACAAAAACCCTCTTCCTTCCCCACCAATTATTGTGTTATGCTTGTGTATGGTGGCAGACAGCCGAATCCTACTTTGTTTGGTAACACAGTCACCAACACATTGATAGACAAATAATTTGCTGTGTGGGGGGCAGGTTGGGGAGTTCTCATAAAATCAAGTCAAGACTAATTTTCAGGCAAATGAATGTTAACTGTTTTTGAGAGAAACTGGAGGAGATTTGACTTTGTCACTGGAAGGGAAGTCTAACTAAGTATTAGAGGGTATATAATATAAATGGTAATGTACAAACCAGAAGGAACTGCTGATGTTAAAGCATCTGCTTCTTTTTCATATTCATATCATTCCACAGTTAAATTTTGTGCCACCTTACCCTGCCCAAAGCAGTAAATTTGGGCAGAGTTTGGGGAATACGTTCACCCCCTTCCCTGAATTTAACAATACTGTAGTACTATCATTCACAATCTACCTACATTTCACCTTTAGAACATATCTTAAAACCATTTTTGGAGTGAAAATATCACTGGCACATTAAATATGCAGACTTTACTAATAAAACTAATTTGAGATGAAGCCACCACAGTGTGTTGTTTCTTTGCAACCCAGTAGCCAGCTGCCTCTGGCCAAGGTCTGCCTATGTTTATATAAGCTTAGTGCTAATTCTATCTTTGAGAAAAAAGGCTATATGTTGTTAATCCCATTAATAACAATGCATAAGTATTAATTATAAATATACATAGAATTATATACAATGTTTTATTTAATAAGAGCTGAGTATACTAATGCTCTTCTCTGCATCATGGTGGCATGTGTGTGTCTGTGTAGATCTCAGCTGTGATGCATTCAATACATGAAAGTCATGCATATTTTTATGTAAAAATTAGTTGTATCTGTTATAAATATTTGGCATTTTATACTTTCTAAAGCAACCTGCCACACATTCTCTTACCTAATTATTAAAACACTTATGTGACTTCAGCAAAGAGACAAAATAATTTTCTATCAAGGGTATAGAGGCATATAATTGCAAATTCAGTTGTTTCCCCCACCCTCCCCATTAACCCAAATGATCCTTAAAGTGTTAATCTTAACATTTCACTTTTTTGACAGTATGAAGACTTTTTTGCCAAAGTTTATATACACAGAGAACATTTTATTTTACTGTATGATTCTCATTAGATAGGTTAAATGAGAGATATAAAGCACTGCTTTCCTTTTCTATATGATGAAGGAACTACTTTAATATTTTGCCTACACTGTGTGTATACATATTTAGTTTTTAAAAATATCATTAATCTTTCTCATTCCTTAAATTGAATATCATCATGGATGAATGAATGTAAGCTTTGCATTAATAAAATCTCTGTATCTAAGCAAGTTAATGAGACAATTGCTAATGTCCTCTGGAATAATTGCCCCACTATTTACATGTTATTTAGAAACAAATTCTAAAATTACATATACACTTATGTAATGTTTTTCTAAATATTTCAGGTTAACATAATTGTCAGACTATGTCATATTTTCATTATGAATTGCATAATTTTAAATTACAGTTTTTACATAGAAATATGAGACTAACACAGTTGATGTTTCAATTAAATCTAAAACATCCAGTTAGTTTCCCATAAGATAGATTGGATACATGCATTAAAAATTTATTTGTAAAAACTCAACCATTAATTTAGGTGAATATCAACAAAAATTAGTTTTCAATGGTTAATGTCTTAATATGTCATATGACCTGACTTATATTCTATCAACAAGTCTCAGCTTGCTCATATACATATACCAGGTCGTTTATGTGATAATCTTGGCTAGGTGGTACAAATCCAGGAATAATCAAGTAAAAAGGTATTTCTTAGTAGCCACAGAAAATAACACAATCCCAATGCACATATACTCTATTTAGCTAAGGTCTCTTTTCTTTCCTGTCTGCTTTTTTCCCAGTTTCATGCTCTCATATTTTAGCCAATCTCCTGGTGGCAGAAGTTAACTTCCCTATTTTTTACATTAAGGGAATTATTTTTTGCATTTTCTGTCTTATGTTGTATGATACAATTACTTGTAGATTATATATTGTACAGTTAGTTTTCCTTGTTGATATATATGCATTTGGAGAATATACTGTAAAAACTGACTCAGCGAGTTTGTCCTACAGAAACCAGAAACTTTTCTCTCATTCTTCCTTGAACCTAAAACAATTAGACTTTCATTTGGCTACTTAAAAAAAAAAATCCCTCCCTGGCTGGTGTAGCTCAGTGGATTAACCCCGGGCTGGGAACCAAAGTGTCCCAGGTTTGATTCCCAGCCAGGGTACATTCCTGGGTTGCAGGCCATAACCCCCAGCAACCGCACATTGATGTTTCTCTCTCTCTCTCTCTCTCTCTCTCTCTCTCTCTCTCTCTCTCTCTCTCACCTCCCTTCCCTTCCTAAAAATGGATGAATAAAATCTTAAAAAAAAATCCCTTCTAAATAATACCCATGACTTTCAAATGACCAAATCCAATGATCAATTGTTATGCCAATTTTGGTTTTCCTCTTTCCTCACTGGAAGCCTCTTTTCAATCTCCTTTTGGTGGTTTTGCTTTACTTTCCTGACCTTGAAGAACTGGAGTTTCTATTTTCACTCAAACTTAAGTGATCACATCTCCATAAATATAAGAACAATCAATATGCTTACATTTTAAACAATTTTATTTTCAGCCTTGATCTCACTCTTGAACTTTTGAATTGCACTTCTAAGTACCTATTTCATGTTTTCACTGTAAATGCAATGGGCATATCACAGTTGGCTCATCCAAAATTAGACTCATGACTACCAACCTAGCAGCAAACTTTTTCTCCCCTTCTCTCCATCTTCATAAATGGCAAATCCTATCTTCTAATTGCTTTAGATAAATGTTAACCTTCCTTTTGTTATTTTTTAAATCAGTATACTTGGTTTTTTTTAGAGCAGTTTTAGGTTCACAGCAAAATTGAACATAAAATTCAAAGTTTTCATATGCTCCCTGTCACCACACATGCACAGCCTCCTCCATTATCAACATTCTGCACCAGACTGGTGCATTGATTAAAATCAATGACCTCCACTGACAAGTTTTTATCACTCAAAGCTCATAGTATATATGTTAGGGTTTGCTCTTGATGTTGCACATTCGGTAGCTTTAAATAAATGCTTTTTTAAAACTGTTATTGCACATGTGGCCATCAGAAATCTCTCTTGCTTCTGTATTTCAAATGTATACACAGCCTGAAGACTTTCTACTGTTACCAGACTGCTTCTGAACAGGAGGCTAGACATACTGGGTGTTGGGTCTTTCAAGTGTCAGGCGACCTCCATGCCTTTGACTCACCTGGGAAAGATTCCACGGACAAATTGGAGTGAGAATAAAGCCAGTGTCATTTAGGTAGAGAAAAGTGGCGGGGCATGGGAGCCACAGTGAAAGAAGCAAAAAGTACCTCTCCAAGTGGACCCAGCAGGCCCACCTCAAAGGGAGTTGTGCATATAGTTAGTTAGTTTTGGGATTTGATGTGTTTCCAAGAGTGAAGGTTGTCTCCAAGCTTTGTGGTGTCAAATTCTGACTTTGCTTTCTTGTTGGGAGAGGGGGGTTTTGTGACATCCACAATCTCCACAGGGGTTTCCTGCCATTAACTATTTCCCTTTGATCATGCCCAAATGTGGGGGCACTGGTGGGAAAATATGGTCTCCTGCTTCTTCATTCTACTTGTCAGGATTTTCCCCTCACTTGTTTCTGTGCTGCCTCATTGCCACCTATACCTTGGATCTCTGTGTTACTGAAGTAGCCTCTTATCTTCTCTGCTTTACCTCATCAACATGTGTTTCACAGAACCCCAGTATGGTTCTTTCACAATCTTCTAATCAATTCATACAGTTTTCTCTGTCATCCTTTAGCCTCTTGCACTTCTCAATTCCACTCACCTACATTACCTTCTTAGCGTGACTTTAACACATCAACACCCACCTATCTCAGGGCTTTTCACACTTGCTGTGCCCTTTACTTGAACTTCCTCTTCCCTCAATTATCAACAGAGCTTAATTCCCGGCCTCCCAATTTCATTATGGTCTAAGTTTAAATTTCACCTCCTAAAAAAACAAAATCTATTATTACACCATTTAAGTGAAACCCATGCATCAATATTATTGGCACAGGTATATATTTATGTCTGTATGTCTGTCTGTCTATCCCTCTATCATCTACCTTTACTTAATGTGTCTCTTCTCCTCCTAAAATAAAACATCCAAGAAATAAAGTTGTATATCTGCTTTATTCTGTGGAATATCTCAGTCCTTGAACAGTGTCCGGATTATAGAAAGCATACAACTGGTTTTGAATAACTATTTCATAAATGGCATGCAAATAAAATTTTCAAGTTTACTTTATGGAACCTGACCATTTGTAAAATTTTTATGAAAACTAAAATTCTAAAAACAATTTCAGGAAAAAATAGGCAACTTTTGGACAGATAATTTATAAACAAGGATATTAAATTGCCAATAAGCCAATGGGAGGAAATGATCAACACAATTACCATTGAGAAATATATTTAAAAGTCTAATGAGCTGTGACTAAAAATCCACTAGAATGGCTAAAATAAAAATACTGATAATATCAAATATTGGCAAGAATTTTAAGCAAAAGAAACCCTTAAAAATGACTGATAGGCAAGGAAATTTAGTCATTAAATTTAGTCATTTAATCATTTAGAAAATTATTTGTTGGTTTCATATAAACATACACTCAGATTTTTAATTCCTAATGCATTTACCTAAGATAAAAGATATACATGTTCAAAACTCTATACACACATTTGAACACAAATATTCATAAAATTTATGTACATAATGGCCAAAAGCTAGAAAGAATTAAAATGCCTATCAATAGGTGAATGGATATCCATTATAAATCTACTGAACAATTAAAATAAAAGAGCTCATGATGCATACAAAAAAATTAATGGATCTCAAAAGCATTATGTTGAGCAGAAGCCAGACTCAAGAGAACTGACTCCATCTATAGTAGAACAGGTAAGACTAGCCTACAATGACAGAGATAGATTACGTAGGGTGGTGTGGGGCCAGAAGTACGGGAGACTGACATACCAGAACATGTAAGTGTGATGAGAATATTCTGATCTTGATTGTGGTGGTCATTACATAGACTTCTGAATTCATCAAAACACTTAGATATATGCATAAAAAATGATATTTTATTGAATGTACATTATAACTAAGCAAAGTAATTTAAAAAGGAAAACTTTATATTTAAGTATATGAAACACACAAAAAGTAAAATTTTGAGAAAATAAACAGTTTAAATTATTTTAGAGATGCACCTTCAAAATAGAGAAATCATCTCCTATTGTTGACTATTTTTTACAGGATGGCTGCTTGGCATTAGGTGACAGCAATTTACAGCAGTCACTGGGACAGTAGCTGCTCAAACTCTGGAGACCATTAGGACATATGGAAAGTGGGAGAGCTTTGTGCTGTGGAGATGAGCCATGAGTCTCTAGGGAACCTGTGATGGGTATGTCCTCTGCCCCTGGGGTAAAGGCAGGCTCCAGATACAAGCCAGTTCTAATCAGGCAACTTTGATCAGCAACAGCACTGTTAGGGCAAAAGAAAAGTGGGGACATCTATGGGAGGACTCGAGGGCACATGGAGCTTGAGGACTTAAATGACAAAAAGAATGTGTCAGGTTTCCCTTTTTCAAAATTGCTGAACCACCAAAGAAAGATGTGACAAATACTAAAATATCCTACAGACTGTAGAGGACTTTGGGGAGGATAGAATTCAATTCCATATTTGTCCAAGGTTACCCCTGGGACCAGATCTTACTCTGGATAAAGCAGACCACAGGCTGCACATGGTAGTTCCAGAATAGCTTGTCTGTCTGACTAAATGTTACCCCAGAATGTGAGACAGCAGCACAGGTTAGGCACACAATCTAGAGTTGCTAAATAAATCCAGTGATAAAGGCAATAATGCTACCTGTTCATCTCATGAAGGCTGGGGGGAACAAGCAAATGAGGATGAGGAGAAAAAGATTGCTTGTGCAAGAAATAAAGAAACAATCAGCAAGGCTCTGAAAAGGTATCTCAGGCAACAGTCATAATAGATTCCAAAAGGACAAGAGATAAAAAAAAAAAAAAACAGCTTACCACATGGAAGATAGATACTGTGAAGTAAAAATTGTAAGATAGGAGGGGACAAAGATTATTTGGGAATAGGCAATGATAAAAGTTTCCAGCATTTAAAACAGCTTGCACATGGGTCAAGAAATGCAATCTAGAAGTTTGCTGACAATCCAGAGAACTTGCCAGTCGTGTCTCCTCACATTGGCATCACTGACGACTGTGTCTTAGTAAACAACACAAGAATGGAAATTGTGGTTCCTTCAGCTCTTCCATACTCCCAATCGAGGTTATTTATTGTTGGCTGATGGGTTTATGCTAGTTTTGCCTCAGTACTAATGAGACCAAGTCACAGATTCTGCCCCCATACAGTCTTCCTAAGAACAGATCAAGCAGCACATGTGAGATTCAGCTAGGCTCCATCTCATATAAAAAGCTCAAGACTGAAAAACCATGCATCATTGGAGTCCTCATGTTCACTTAAGGCAACATATTTTCCTAGAAGAGCAATAAATACATTTTTTAGCATTTCTGTAGATATAAATTAAAGGAATTGTCAAAGAACCTACCAAGTGTGTAGTAGCAATTTTCAGTATAAACAACCTTAAACTAAGATTCTAGGTCCAGGACAGGATTGCTTTCTGAAAGCAGCCAGAAACGGACCAGAAGTGAGAACACTGAGAACCTCAGAGATGACTGGACAAGAGCTATGCCTCTGAGAGGTGCTGCCACAAAGTGGAGGCAGAATGCCAAGGGCAGATCCTGTCTTTGGAGAATAACTATTAAGTACACCGGGACAAGGCTATCAATTGTGTTCCAACAGATGAACTACTGTCTGCATCTCTGTGAATCCTACTGCACACTGCAATTTTGGAAGAATTAGGACTCTGTGTTAATAAAGTGGCTTCCTGGAACACCCACTCCCTCACCCCTTTTCTGGGACCCTGGCTGCCATCATGTTGGAAACTGAAAGCTAGAAGTGAAAAAGCAGTCAAATGTTGTAGGTTCAAAAAGAAAGAAAATGAATGTGTAAGAAGTCAATGAGTACAAACCCAGGGCACTGGAGACAGAACAAGTAGATCTCACACATAACTGATGATAAAAAAGAATGAGGGTACCACTAAGGGCCCCATGCTGGCTGTCTGTATAAGAGAGTCCCTCACCCTACAGCCTCAAACCCCTGATCATCATGATACATCATTCTCGTCCTCTCCACTGAATTCCTGTTACAATCCACCAGTCA
This sequence comes from Phyllostomus hastatus, assembly GCF_019186645.2. Lineage (NCBI taxonomy): Eukaryota > Metazoa > Chordata > Mammalia > Chiroptera > Phyllostomidae > Phyllostomus > Phyllostomus hastatus. The sequence goes on from NW_025333977.1 coordinate 17,379,236, forward strand.
CATAATTCAAGCCTGAGCAAATCCTAACCCTGCTGAAAAGCTTGAATACCTTCCTTATGTTTTCAGGATAATAAAGACCCAAACTGTCAACACGGCTGAGACACTTCTGCCAAATTTGACTCTGACTTCTTTTCTGGACTCATTTCTACCCACTGTGAGTTCCAGCCTTAGTAGTTGTGGAGGTTTTGTTGGTGGTGGTGGCGGTGTTTTTATTTTTGAAGGTTTTAATTTTTTGGAGCCATTTGAGGTTCACAGCAAATTGAGAAGAACATACAGAGGATTCCCATATGCCTCCTGCCCCTTTTATAGGCAGGTCTCCCCCTTTGTCAAACATACCTACCTCTGCAGAAGGTACATTTGTTATAGTTGATGAACTTATATTGGCACATCATAATCACCAAAAATCTGTAATGTACCTTACGGTTTTCCTCTTGGTGTTGTACATTCTATGGATGTGGACAGATGTATAATGATATGTATTCATCTATCCATCATTGTAATGTCATTCAGAGTATACTTACTTCCCTGAACCCCCTCTGTGCTTTGCTTATTCACCCTCCATCCCCAACCCCCGGCAGCCATTCATCTTTTTACTATCTCCATAGTTTTGTCTTTCCAGAATGTTATGTAGTTGGGATTGTACATTATGTGGTCTTTTCATATTGTCTTTTTTTTTTCGCTTATTAATATACATTTAAGGACCTTCCATGTCTTTTTATGGCTACACCAAACTGAAAAAGATTTTGCATAACAAAGGATAACCTCAACAAAATAAAAAGACAGAATAGGAGAACATTTTCACTGATATCTGAAAAATGGTTAATATCCAAAATTTATAAAGAAATTACATAACTTAACACCAAAAAACAACACAATTGAAAAATGGGCAAAGGACCTGAATAGAAGAAACACTTCTTCAAAGAGGATATACAGATGGCTAATAGACATATGAAAAGATATTAAACATCACTAATCATCAGCAAAATGCAAACTAAAACCACAATGAGATACCATCTCACACCTGTCAAAATAGCCATCATCAATAAATCAACAAACAGTAAGTGCTAGAGAGGATGTGGAGAAAGGAGAGTTTTTCTGCACTGTTGGTGGGAATGCAGTTTGTGCACCACTGTGGACAGCAGTATTTAGATACCTCAAAAAATTAAAAATGGATCTGCCTTTTGACCTAGTGATGCCAGTTCTGGGAATATATCCAAAGGAACTCAAAATACTAATTTGAAAGAACATAAGCACCATTGTGTTCATTACAGCATTATTTAAAATCACCAAGATATGGAAGCAGTCCCAATGTCCGTCAGTAGATGAATGGATAAAACAACTATGGATTAAAGGGGGTAAAAAAACAATAACTATGGGTCATTTACACAATTGAATACTCTTCAGATGTAAAAAAAAGAAGAATATTTTATGTTTTGTGACAGTATGGATGGACACGCAGAACATTATGTTAAGTTAAATAAGCCAGTCAGAGAAAGACAAACACCAAATTATTTCACTCATATATGAAATCTATTGAAGACATGGAACTAACATGCAAAATAGACACAGACCGATAGATACAGAACAGGATGACATCTAAGACGAGAGAGCACTGGGGATGGAGGGATGGAACAAAAAGGAAAAAGGACTCATGGACATGGACAACAATGTGGTGATCACAAGGGGAGATAGGGGTAAAAGGGGACTAAATGGTAATAGGAAAAATAGAATGAAATATTTGAAAATGCTAAAAAAAATATTCAATAAGATAAAATCTAGATAAACTTGGGTATGGCTATGAGCTCGTAGATACAAAGCTAAAGTCATGACCCATGAAAGAAATAAATGATGACTGGACTTCATGATGATCAAAAATGTCTGCTCTGTGAAAGACATCATCAAAAGAATGAGACAAGCCACAGGCTGGGGGAAAAGTTTTTCAAAGACATTTCACAAAACATGCAATGAACTCTTAAAACAATAAAAATAAAATATTTGATTAAAAAATAAACCAAAGACCTCAACACATACCTCATCAAAGGGGGAATACAAATGGCAATAAGCATATGAGATATCACTACACACCTATTAAAATTATTTGAAAAAACAAAGTCTGAAACAGTAGCAATATCGAATGCTGGCAAGGAGGTGGAACGACAGGAATTCTAATTCACTGCTGCTGAAAATGCAGAATGGTACAGTCATCTTGATACACAGCTTGGTAGTCAGACAAAAAACATACAATACAGTGATTGTGTTCCATAGTAATTACCCAGAGTAGTTGAAAACTTAGATCTACATGAAAAACTCCACATAAATGTTTATAGAGGCTGAATAGATAAATAAAGTGTGGTACATCCAGGCAATTGACTATTATTATTCTTCACTAAAAGAAATGAGCTATAAAACTATGAAAAGTAGTGTTTTCTATTACTACTGTTGCTGGTGGAAGCTGGGCTCTTTCATGGGATCAGGAGAAAAGCATTTCCCCAAACCAAGTATGGGAGATTGTGGTGTGGCAAGATTTATTCTGGTGGAAATAGAAGGTTGCCTTTGTGTCCTATCTCTATCTGTCCTGCCTTAGAAAAAAAGTCTAACCATGTCTTCAGCAAAGAGAAAATAAAGGCCAGTGGCCAGAGTTTCTGTTTCATTGTTCTGGCATTAGCAGTCTCAGTTTTTGTCCAGGAAGCCTAGTGCTATTTCCAGCTATGCTGCTGTACCCATGCTCCCACCTGGAACCTGAGTTTGGAGTCTGCCTGGCTGCTTACTGCAGAGCTGCTATACCAGAATGAGTAATATGGAGAGAATGTGAAAATAAAGCAAACAAGTATAGGGTCACCAAACCAGAGGTGGGGGGGGGGGGGAGGAGGGGAGGGAAGAGAAAGAGAGAGCGATTCTTTGTTAAACTGGGTTATATTATCTAGGGCTTGGGATGGACCAAGCATTTTTTTCAAAATGACCATCAACATGCCAAGCCTTCCTGGGCTTCTAATTGATCAACTTCTCAACCAATGCCTTCTTTCTCCAGGGTAGATTGGCAGGCCTCTATAAAACATGCCTCACAGAAGCACCGCCCCTGTGACATTTTGACTTGTACTGCATATGTGCTTATTTCACCTCATAGCATGGGCTAGTGGACCGGGGATATTGAAAGAGTTGGTCCTTCCTCTCTGTACAGTGATGGGATGGTTAACTCTTTTTGCCCCAAAATATTGCCACACCCTTGAGTATGTGAAACTGTAGCTTCCTGGATAAGCAGGCAGGTTTATGGTCCCTGGTTGATAATGCTCAACAATGCCTGATTCCCTTTGCTTTCTTCCTTTATTAATAGATAGTTAACTACTATTGCAAAACTGCCACTTCTTAACATTTTAAAATCCCTTTCAATATATTAGTTATTTTATGATCATCACATTTTTCCCCATGTGACACATGAAGCAAATGAGATTCCAATATCTGTAAAATGATTTTTAAGGTTTCTTTTTAAATCAGTTTTTAAAACACTAGACACAGGGATAAACTAAAATCTTTGGATTAAAAATCCACTACTTGTCAAGAATATTGCATAGAAGAAATATTAGTTGATATTCCTGCATTATTGAATTGTTGAATGTCGTTGCTATAATTTAATTTTCTAATTGCATATCTTTATAAATTCTTTAACCAAATTTTGCATGGCAACCTAGTTTATTTATTTTAGGCACAAAGACCAATGTATCAAGTTTTATATCATGCTACTATGCATAATATTATAATTCATTATAATTTTAAATATGTTATCGGAATGTGTTATTCATAGAAATTTTCCTGAAGCTAATCTAGTTACATTAAAGTTTTAGGTAAATAGCTTTTGGTGTTTATAATAATGAGCCCATAATGGGTGATTTATACAAAGCATCAGACAACCAATCTATAGGCATACAAAGAAACTTATATAGTGAACTATTTGTAATGAGCAAACTGTCCATCAACTTACTAGCATACTATTAAAATTCAGTATTACAGCAAAACATTAATACTTTGAAAACTCTTACTCTAAAAGTAGGCATAAATTAAATATGAATTATAATTATGTACTATCAATTCTAACTTAATGCTTTTAAAGAAAAGAGTAAAATTTCCATCATTCCCTTTGAAAAGGCAATGATGATGACGTATAGATTTGTTTATAAGATGTTAGATAATTGAATTTTGAAAAACTTGTAGAATATAACCTTGCAAAAATATGTATTTAAAAATTATTTATTGAGATTTGGAGACTATGGATCACTTACACCATATATCAATCTATTTTCAGAGCAAAACATTGTACAATATATTACTCACAAAATTTTCTCTATTGTGTGAATTCGTAAGACTGCTAGTATTTTAAGAGATTTAATGCAGTTGGGCTTTCACTTGCTGAAAGTTATATAAAAAAGAAAAATGCTAACGTTCATATTCATCTCACTTTTTAATTTTTTTTTATTTTTGACTTTTACCTTTATGATTGACAAGTTAGAAAATAATATAGGAACACAAAGAGAGGAAGAGGCTTAAGAATGTATTTGCATTTCACTAAGACAAAATAGCATTTGCCAGTTTTAACTATACTAGTAATCTATTTTAAAGTAGGTTATTCTTAGTATGTATTTATATGCTGAAAGCCATTTTGAATAAAATATTCTAAATACATCAATATATTTAAGTAACTATGAGCTAATCAACTTACTAAGATATTTAATCATGGTGGGAAAATAAAAGCATGATAAATTCTAGAAAAATAAAGAGCTGAATATTACTTCCCTTATTTATCTACCTGTCTAGACTGCTGTGATGTCCCCTGACATTATGGTGGCTTCCAAATTCTGGCAGTGATGAATAAAAAGAGGCTATAAATATCTGTCTACAGGTTTTTATGTAAGACGCAGAACTAGATTAAATACACACCCACCAATATGATATTGGAAACTAACATATATGTAATATTTGGGTTGTTATAGCAAAAATGCAATGAACTGGGTGGTTATAAAGAATAGAAATTTATTCTCACTTTAATATCAAAACATTGGCAGATTTAGCATTTGATGAGAGCCCTCTTCTAGGTTATAAACTTCTTATTGTAAACTCACATGTCAGGAGGAGTTAGGGAGTTCTCTGCAAAGTCTTTTATAAGGGCATTAATTCTATTCATGAGGGATTCACCCTCATAATCCAATCACTTCCCAGAGACACCCCCATCTCTTAGAATTTCAGCATATGAATTTTTGGAAGACATAAACAATTGGACCATAACAATATGTATTAATGATTATGCAAACATTGAAAAGAGTCTTAAAAAGTTGAATCAAGGAATCTGCATCAGACACAGAATTTTATATTAGCGATAAACAGAGTGCAATAATACATTTAATGAGGTTTTTTTTAAATTTTTATTTATTTATTTTTAGAGAAGGAAGGGAGGGAGAGAGAGGGAGAGAGAGAGAGAAACATCAATGTGCGGTTGCTGGGGGTCATGGCCTGCAACCCAGGCATGTACCCTGGCTGGGAATCGAACCTGGGACACTTTGGTTCCCAGCCCGCGCTCAATCCACTGAGCTACGCCAGCCAGGGCTAGAATGCAATAATACATTTAAATGCAAATAATCAAGTAGTTTTATTCTAGAAAATGAACGTTGTTCAAAGTCAGAACTCATAATATATTATATATTGATATCAATGGTGATAACAAATCCATTAATAAGATCTGTCACATTGATATATAAAAAGTATCACTAAATTTTCATATATGTAGAGAAATTGGATTAGTATACCCTTATTTTAAAAATGTTATAAAACAGACAAAGATTGAAAATTGTGCATATTTAATCCAACTGATTACAACTTAGTGGGAAATAATATTAGATGACAAAAAAGAGCTTATTTCTCTTTAAAGTTGTGTTGGAAATATTATCCAATTTAATTATGAAAGGGAATTAATAAAAGTTAAAGTTATTTTAGTTAGCGACATTTAAAAAAATATTTTGAGAAAAAAATGTTCTCTGAAACAATGAGAATTAGTTTAAGTACTGGGTTATAATATGCACAAACAAACACACAAAATATATCAAAAACCTTAGAAAGATATTATAAGAAAAGAAGATTATGGACAAATATCTATCACAAACATACATATAAAATATTTGCAGAATAAATTAAGCAAAAATAATGATATGTAATTGCGTAGTGGGTTTTATCTTAGGGCTACAGGGCTAGATCAACATGTAGTAATCAATTAGTTCACCATATTTACATAATAAATGGAAGTATGTCTAACCAACTCAACAGATGCAGAAACAGCATTTAACTAATTAAATGCCCATTTATCAAATAAACTCTTAGCAAAATAAAAAGTGATGCACTTCCTCAATCTGAAAAAGGTCACCTATGGAAAATTTATACATAATACCACATTTAATAGTAAAAAATTCAAATACTTTCACAGTAAGATCAGAAAAAAAGAAATGTGTTTTTATCATGTTTCTTAAGATTATTGGTCAAGATTTTTTTATATATAGGCATTTAAATATATAACATTTCCTCTAAGCACTGCTTTAGCTTCATTCTGTACATTTTGATATGTTGTGTTTTCATTTTCATTCAATTCAAACTACTATCAAATTTACTTTGACATTTCTTCATTGCCTCATAAATTATTTAAAATTTGTTGTTTAATTTCTACATTTTAAAATGTTTCCAATCTTCTTCTTGTTGATTTTGAATATCATTTTGCTATGATCAGAAAACAGTTTGTATGGGTAAAGTTTTGTAAATTCAGAACTTTTAAATTTATTAAGGCTTATTTCATAGTCTACTATATGGTCTACTAGACTGAAGATATTCTATGTGCTCATAACAATGTACATTCTGCTGTTGTTTGATGAAGCGTTCCATAGTTATCTATTACGTCTATTTGATTTATAGTGTTTTTCAAGTCTTCTACTTTTTTAATGACTTTTCTGCCTACTGGTTTTATAAATCTTAATGAGTGGATTATTGAAGTCTCCAACTCTTACTGTTGAATTATTTCTTTCTTCAATCAGTTTTGTTCATATGTTTTATCCTTCTATTGTGAAGTATGCATCTGTTTATAATTTTTATATCTTCATGTTGAATTGAAGCATGTTAAGGAATGAGTTACATCCCCACAAAATCCATAGTTTGAAGTCTTAATGCCAAAGTGACCATATTTAGAGATAGGCCCTTCAAAAAGGTAATTTAAATTAAATGGGGTCATATGGTGGATCCCTAATCCAATAAAGCTGGTGTCTTTATAAGAATTGGAAGAGACACAAAGAATGAATTTACTATTTAAATAGACCATGTGAGAAAACAGAAAAAAGGTGGCAGGCCATGTGAGGACACAGCAAGAAGGTAGCCATCTGAAAGCCAAGGAGAGAAGCCTCAGGATAAATCAGCTCTACCAGCACCTTGATCTTGACCTTCCAGCCACCACTGTGAGAAAAATAAAATTTAATACAGTGATCACATATGATCTAGATGGCCTGCAAGTACCTGGTTCTGTCTCTATTTGCATGTTATCCTTTGCTTCTACCTCATCCTCCATACATTCCAAAAATTTCTTAACATGTCAAGTCAGTTCTCACCTCAGGGCATTTAGATTTGTCATACTTTTTTCTAAGGATGTTCTTTCTTTAACATTCATGATACATTCCCATAATTCATTCTGTTCTTTAGTCAAGTACCACCATTTAATTTAGGCCTTTCCTAGCCACCTTTTTATCCCTTTATACATGCACATATATATACATATAGTTTACCTCCATTACTGACTATTTCCTAAATACAAGGACACTATATATTTATGTACCTTGCTTATATAATTTTATTTTTGTTCTATGAGAGGAGGAATTTTTGTGTAGTTTGTCTAATATTGCATCCCTAGCATGTAGATTAGCATATTAGTGCATACAATATTACCAATATTCAATAAAAATATGCTAAGAGAAGATATGTAATGAATACATATAACTTGTTTAAAAAATGTGAAATTGTCTCAAACTTAGAAAAGTTTCAAGTCTAGTACAAAGCATATTTTAACCCTGAACCACTTAAGACATAATACTTTGTCATTCCTGAATAGTTCAGTATGGTTTTTCTATAAACCATTGTTCATGAAATGTGGCACATTGGTAAATACTTCTGTAGTTCGTGCTTATTTTTGCCTCAGTGTGCACCATTTGATATTATGTGTCCTGCTTATTCTGATTATTAGATTATTTACCCTTATTCTCTTATTTATACTATTTTTTTTAATTCTATCCAAGCCAATGTCAGGATGATGACTTAGATTTCATTTAAATGCCCTCTGTGTCTATCACAGTTCCATAGGCAGCATAAATACCAATCCACTTAACTATGTCATGAATATATTCCTAAAAAATGCTGATCATCAATATTGTGCCTAGAACTTCCATACAAACCCATTAGTATATCCATGGTAAATAACCCTTAAACCCACATGTAATGTCCATCTTTACTTTTTCCTCAAAAATTTGGGCAAAAAATGTATATATTATATACAATGAAGTAAGGTACTTCATGCATCTTTTAAATGTTTCTTCTCTGTGACTTATAACTTTGGGAATAAAAAATGCATAACTAAAGAAGAAATTGTATATCTCGCAACCAAGTTTAAGGGCTTTACTCTCCAAGCATTTTGTGGACCATTCTTCATGTTTTCCCTAACTTACCCACAGTTAGCCTCCAATCTGCGTAAGAGTAGTCCATATGTAGCAGATGTTCTGTGTAACATCATTGGTAGAAACTTACTTAAAAAGAAATTCAAGTTTACTAGTTGAAAAAAAAAACAATTCAGGAAGAAAAGGTTAAAACATATATTTAGCAACCATCCTAAAGTCATTAACTCTACAAAGACAGCCTCAAATTCAGAGGAGATTAAATTTATAACTAAAACATGTTATATTACCTATTTCCTATTGGTGAAGATACATGTATCAATCTTTCTGGCCTGCAGTAGTCTTTTTTTATGGGAATAAAGATATCCTATCCATTAGACCTGACTCCTTAGACATTGCATTACATAACTCAGAGTATTACATATAATGTTAAACCTCTCAAAAGAGAAGTGGGGGGAATAAAAGACATGAGATGCATAGTGAAGCATCTGAGAAAGAGATTCAGATGCAAATGAAGGTCCAAAGTGCCAACATAAATCCCTCCAGATTAAATAATCTATGCCATGGCCATCAAATATTTTGTGGTTTCATATATATAATTGTTTCTAATTTGCTTTACAGTTCACATTACATATTCAACATGAAGAGGAATTAAGTATAAATTAACTTTTTATATGAACCAGATTCTTGTAACAAAGTTTTGAAACAGTAAACCCCAATAAATTAATTTATTTACATGATTAACAACATTCTCTTTTTAAAAATCAGAATTGTTGCTCTAATTGTATACATTAAAGCACCATTTTATTTTTCCAGCTTTATTGAGATATAATTAACTTACAACCTTGCATACGATTAAAGGTATAATGTATTGATTTGATATAATGTGATTTGATATACTCATATATTGAAAAATGATTAAAAGTATGGAGTTAACCAATACCTACATCACCTCACATGATTGCCACTTCCTTTTTGTGGTGAGAATATTTAAGATTCACTCTCTTAGCTATTTTCAAGTACATAATACCTATATTATTAAGTATAGATAACATGCTATGGAATCATTCATCAAGTAACTAAAAATGTGCACCCTTTAACAGACATTTTCCCCCATTTCTCTCAACACTCAGCACCTAGTAATTCCCATTCTAGTCTCTGTTTGAGTTCATTTTTTTTTAGATTCCACATATAAGTGGTATCAAAGAGTACTTGTCTTTCTCTATCTGACTTATTGCACTTAGCATAATGCCCTCAAGATCCATCCATGTTGTTTCAGACATCAGGATTTTCTTCTTTCTCATACTTACATATTATTCCTTTGTATGTATTTGTATGTCTGTGCAGATAATCACATTGTGTATATGTATGTATGTGTATGATGACATCTTTATTCATTTACAGATGAACACTCTGTTTTAAAAATACAAATAAGATGGATGCAAATAGAAAAGTATAAAAATCTTGGCTGGCGTAGCTCAGTGGATTGAGTGTGGGCTGGGAACCAAAGTGTCCCAGGTTCGATTCCCAGCCAGGGTACATTCCTGGGTTGCAGGCCATGACCCCCAGCAACCGCACATTGATGTTTCTCTCTCTCTCTCTCTCTATCTCCCTCCCTTCCCTCTCTAAAAAGTAAATAAATAAAATATTAAAAAAAGAGAATATTTAAACAAAAGTATAAAAATAATCAACATACCATCCTATACATCTCCCTTTCCAGTCACTTCTCAAAAGCTAATTTTTTAAAGAACCTCTATTTTATATGTGTGTGTTGGTTATTTCCATAACTTTTTTCACCTTATCTTTTTTTACAATCTATATACTGCTACCCTATTCCAAAAAAAAAAGAAAATTTCACTTGTTTACAGGACTCCCATTTGGCTTCCTTTCATTTTTGTAACCATATTGTCATTGCATTATGTCCATTTTTTAAATTTCATATTCTACATCTTCATAGTTATATCTTGATGCTATATCTTGGAACTTGAGAATACAAGATCTTATACTTTTTTTCATCCTTTGCCTCATTTTCTACATCCTAATCGATCTCAATGATACCTTTATCTTTTCATTGTCCATGCTTAAAATAGTTCTATTGTGTTTTATAATTTTAATAAAGGCTCAGCACAACAAAAGCAGGTCCATTTTGCCAAAATCTGGGTCCTACTTGGGAAGAACAATGTGCTGAATCACGGCATGAGAACATCTGGATTGATGCCTCCATATCTTAGAACCCTAGTACCCTGATATTTTGTTAAATGCTGTTTTTAGTTTTTCTGTGAGGATGTTTATGGATGAGATTAATATGTATTAACATGAGAATTGATAGACTTAGTAAAGTAGATTGCCCTCCCCAATGTGAGTGGGCCCCATCCAATCTACTGAAAGGCTGAATAAAACAAAAAGGCTGAGGGAGGGAGAATTCACTTTCTCAAACTGAGCTGTAGCATCAACCTTCTCCTGCACTAGAATTGGAACTTACACCATTCACTCTCCTGGTTCTCAGGCCTTTGGGTCAGACTGGAATTATACCACCGACTCTCTTGGGTCTGTAGCTTGGAGATAGCACATTGATAAAGAAACTGAGAAACAGAGGTATCAAGTAATACAGTTTACACAAATAGTTAGGGCATATACTAAAACTTGAACTCCAGTAGTCTGGCTTAAATGCATGAGCATATAACTATCTCACTACAGCTGATTTTGTTTTATTTTGGTTTACTACTTATTTAAATAGAAATTAAAATACACATTAAATTAAAATTCTATTCTCAAATGTTTATTCATTTTCCACTTAATATCTCTGCTCTTTAGTTTATTACATCTTTTCTAGAAAGTTCTCCAAAATTAGAGTGACAACTTATATTTTCCAAAATTAATGTTTCTGTGATTGCAAATTTAAATAATTGTAAACAACTGCTGTTGCTCTCCATGGAACTAAAGCTAATTGCTAATTATTTTCAATAACACCTTCTGATTATACATGAATCCTGGGACACGTGACACCAAGAAGTACTTACAAACATTTCCAAAGTTGTGGCTTATATTTTATAATAAGCTTCATTGACTCTACATCTTAATTCTTCCTGATAGAAGATATCCAGACATAGTTAAAATAACACAGCTATGATTTCATAAAAAGGCTAATAATTTTAATTAAATTTTTGTACCTGTATTACTATTTATTTTATGACATGAAACATCCTGCCTGGACAATCACTGCACCTCGCATAATTGAGAGATGCTTTTCATTGCTGTTAATGGGTCTCTCAAGCTGCATTGCCTTTTTTGTATTCACTGCTTTCCAAAAGGCTTTCCCTATACACGTGTACTGTTTCTTTATATTTCTCCTTTGTGACTTGTCCTGATTTCCTGAATCAGGATCATTCTCATGTGTCTTTCAAGTTTCCTTAATTCTGAGCTAAGCCAATTTGATGCCTTGATTTCCTTTTAAATTTCCTACGTAATTAGCTAATTTCCCAATGTGCCTGTGAAAGTGTTTAGTGAAGAGCATGAAGTTTACTTGAACTTCTTCAGCTTTTATTCTCTACTTCTATTGCTTTTATTATTGAAAAAAGTTTTATTAAAAGTTTTTATTTTTCTCATTTCTCCTCTTAGTTAAGTTGAATGATGTTTATTGTTTTTTCCTTCCCCCTAAATAAATAATGTATTTAGGAAACTATAAGTTAGATATTTTTGTACTTTTGCTCCAAATTGCTCTTTTTAAATCTGTTCTGTGGAATGAGAATGGCAACACTGCATTTCTGCAGCTCTATTACTAAATAGCTTCTTCTTAGGGTCTCACAATGGGAGGCACTAGGGAGAGATTGGAACAAAGAAGGGGAGTGGAGGGTTTCTTTTTTTTCCAGATCTGATAGACAGTCCTTAGCACCTAAGAACACATGAGTTCCAGTCTCACCTTCCATGCACTCTCTAAGAATCACTGTGCCATGTCCCCTTAGGTGTTGGGAAGAGCAATATCTCTTGGCATCTGGGGACATGTGGGGGCCCCTCATTCAAACAACTGTGTTTTCCTCACATCACCTGCTTCCTCTTCACCCACCCCCGCAATGTTTACAGCTGTATGCTCAGTTACTATCTGGGTTTCCACTTTAAAAATAAAAATTGCAGCCTTTCAAAACCTGTGTAACCAATTGTTTGTATTAAGTCTGAGTTTCTAATGTGTTCAACTAAATTCACTTGATTTTTCTAGTTCTTAGTGTTCATACTTAGTGATTTTAGTATTTTAAGATATTTTTATTCTGAAATTATTTTTTCTCATTTTAACCTTCAATCAAGCCAATGACTATTAGTTGTTTTTGTAACTGTAGAAACAAACATTGTCATTTTACATGGAGAAGAGTCAGAGACTATAAAACATGTACTAGTTACGAAATGGCCACCATTCCCAAAAAATACTACATAATAAGTATTACCCCTTTTAGAAATATTCCACCTACTCCTCACAACAATCATGTGAGATCATTTCTCAATTTTAAGGGCAAAGAATGTTTGGCTCAGAGGCTAAACAAACTAAATTCACAAAACTGGAATTAGACACTGCTTTTAAGCACTGGCATGTTCATCCCAAAACCAGTGCTATTAACTACTATAAAGAAATGTTTTCACTGACTTTCAACTTCCAACCAATAAATATTAAACCTCTGATGTGTTATGCATGCCCTAATGTTTTTATTTCAGAGTATCACACTTTTAAGATTGCTCTATTCAGCAAAGCTTTCACCTAGAATGGAAGGGCAGATAAAGTGCTTCTCAGATAAGGCCAAGTTAAAGGAGTTCATCATCACCAAGCTTTTATTATTTGAAATGTTAAAGGGACTTATCTAAGAAAAAAAGATAAAAAATATGAACAGTAAAAAAAGACATCAAACTCACAGTTATTAAGAACCACATCTAAAACAAAAGCAAACTAAGCAAACAACTAGAACAGGAACGGAACCACAGAAATGGAGATCACATGGAAGGTTAGCAACAGGGGAGTGGGAGAAGGCGAGACGGGGAAAAGGTACAGAGAATAAGTAGCATAGATGGTAGGTAGAAAATAGACAGGGGAAGGGCAAGAATAGTATGGGAAATGTAGAAGCTAAAGAACTTATGACACATGGACATGAACTAATTGGGGGAATGTGGATGGTGAGGGGGAGGGGAGTGAAGGGAGAAAATGGGACAACTGTAATTGCATAATCAATAAAATATATTTTAAAATGCTAATATTTTCTAACATCATTTTAATGAAAAATATTTCCACCTTTAGATTAGAATGATCAAAAATACTAAAAATTACAATAATAGTAATTATTTTCTTCCTGCCACTGCTGAAGAATTGTGGTTAAAAATTTTAAAAAAGATTAACTCCTTACCCTCAAATTTTCAAGCTATTTCTGGAAACATTTTTTCTTAACTTAGAAAATATTTTTAAATGTTTAGACACTTATCAACATGACAAACACATCGCTGCAATGAAATCAAAGAAGGCATTACAAATAAGTGAGAGGTTAAAAAATAGAGTGATTTAAATGGAATAATAAGCATTTTATTTCACTCATAATAATCATGGGTTTAGATAAAAATAAGTTTTTTCGAAATGTTTAAGGTTTAGGTTATCCAGAAATCTATAAAAGAATTTTTAATACCTTTTCAAAAATTTATAGTTGTGTATAAAACTTTACCAAAAGTAATTGATGTGAGAATTTTTGCTGAAACTACAAATGGTATTTCACAATGTGACTCCATTTTTTCACTTCTCTCTGGTTCTCAGCAGTGTTTTCCTCCTCCCAATCAAATGTCCAAGAAGCTGTCACAAATCTTCTGGGCAATTCTATCCAAATTATTGCAACAGATATAAATTAATAAATAGAGTTTGAAACCATCTAGCTATAATTTGATTTGTTTAAATTAATTATAATTGTTTAAGAAATAATGCTTGAGTTCTCACTACATTCTTCAATATTCTAGTCTCTTTGCAAAGATGGATAACATACAGTACCTGACTTTAAGGTTCTCAGTTATCAGAAGAGATAAACACATAAATAAATGAGTTTATAAAGAAATAAATGGGTCAGTGGTATATATGTACAAGTATTGTTTAAAGTCATAATTAAATACTGTGGAGAGAATAGTTATGAGTGAATGAATACTTTTTTAATTATAAAATATTTGTGTATGTCTTTTAGAAATTCATTAATGCTTAGCTGTTAAAAATAAAAGTTTATTTTATTTAAAATTGGTAATGCTTGAGTATATTTACTAATGATAATAGTAAATTTACTAGTAATGTTTGGTGTTGTCAATCCAAAGAAATATAAATGAACCAGCTTATGTTGTGTCAAGCATTCTCTCTCATTTTCCATTAAGCTCTTGGGAAGCTGTATTTATCCTTTGGAGATACTAACGCATTATTACAAGCACAGCTTTATTGATACAGTGTTCCTTTGTTTACTGCTGAAGCCAATACCTTCTTTGTGACTGAAGAATATTGATAACTTGTGAAAATCTGTGCCAATAAATATTAAAGAATTATTAGTATGTATGTCTGCATTTAAGTAGCAAACTTACAAAGTCTTAATATTATTTTATTATTGCTTTTTTCATTCTCTCTGCTATAGGTGGGGACATAAGCAAGGTACAGATACAACTTGTCCCCAGCTTAATAGGCAAATCAATAGATAACAAATAATTTAAAGAATATTAGATGCAGCCACTGTCATTGACAGATTTCTAACACTAAGACTCCAGAACAAGAAATAATTGAATATTAATAAAAATATCAAAAGCTAGGTTACATTTCACCAAATTAAACATAAATAATATATCATTTAGTTTATACTTTCTGAGTGAACTGGCAAGAGGTTTTAGGTAAATGCTTATTGACTTTCTTTCTTGTCTTCAAGATCTATTGTCCTTCCCTGATTTGCTGCATAAAAAAAAAATACTAGTGTCAGCATCTTAATATATTTCTAACTCATTGCTGTGATAAAAAAAAAACATTACCCCACCCCTTTTTCTTTTTTTGTTTTTCACTAACAAAATATAGAGATAAAACCATTATTATAAATAAGAAATTTATTATCTGAAAATGAGGCTTTATTCTAGGGAGGGAAGGTAGGGCTGAGTAAAAAGACAATCACAGAAGCACAGGAAATATTGAGGAAGAAAACCACAAATCCCCAAAAATGTTTAAAAATTATTGAAGAAATTTTTAGTCACAATCCACATTTCTGACAACAACCAGTGGATTTATCTCACTGATCTTTCTGCTCATCCCTTCCATGAGTGGTATTATAAAGTCCACTGATCTGTTCCATGAGGCTACTGGTAATCAGAAAACTGATACCACACTGTTCCACTGCTTTCCTTTGAAGGATCAAGTTTGTGGACATCATCATGAAGCACATATTGGTTTCTGGTCAGTCTTTTCATTCTGGAATCATCAGTGATCTGTATTGGCATCTGAATTTCTTCTCAAGTTATAGCGCTCATCCCTTTTTCACTTTGCATAGCTCTCACTTCTTCCTCTATTTTGTGACCATACTCAACCACTTCTGTGAGCATCTTGATGACCAGCGTTTTGAACTCTGCGTCTGACAGGATGGCTATCTCTTCATTGCTTAGTTCTGTTTATGGAGCTTTGATTTGTTCTTTCATTTGGGCCATATGTTTTTTTGTCTCAGCATGCCTGTTATGTTGTAAGGAGACAAGCCTTAGGTATTCTCCAGGGCGGAGCAACCAAGGTTGCTGAGTTGTGGTGCTACATGTGGAGGAGGGGTCAGAGAGGGAACAATGCCACTTGCTCAGCACTTGGTTATCTTTCAGTCACTTCCCCTGCTACTCACAAGTAATTCGGGCCCTTTTGGCACTGATTCCTGGGTGGGATTCGTGGGTGGAATCAGTGCCAGAAGGGTTTGTGTACCTTCTAGGACCCTGTGGGTCTCTCCAGTGAACTCTTCTGTGAGGCTGGGTATTTCTCCTGCACCTGCACCGCCTCCCCCCGCCCCAGAGATTTTTAGAACCAGAGGTTTTGAGGCTTTATTTTCCCACACTGGAACCCTGGGTTATGTGGTGTGTCTTGCTCCCCAGTTCCTCCCAGTTTATCTGGATGCAAATATAGGACCACCAAGTCTGCCAGCTGCCACCTTGCCCCTAGGTCCTCCAGCTGCCTTGCCAGGTGTCCTCTCTCCCCCCGCTGCTCATCTCTGTACCAGTCAGACCTCATACCTGTCTGAATGAATGTTTCTTCTTTAGCTCCTTGGTTGTTGGATTTCTATACAGTATGATTTTCTGGCAGTTCTGGTTATTTTTTGTTTTTAAATTTATTGTTGTCTTTTTGGTTGATCGAGGAGGCAAAGTGTTTTTAACTATGCCTCCATCTTAGCCAGGAGTAGCTAATTTGAACTTCTGAATCCCTTCACTTTTTTCACCCATCTCCCCAGTCTCCACCTTCTTGGCAACCACTAATTTGTTTTCTGTATGTATGAGTTTGTTTCTGTCTTATTTGTTCATTTATTTTGTTTTTTTTATATTCTGCATATTAATGAAAACATATGGTATTTGTCTTTCTGTGTTTGACTTATTTCACTTAATATAATGCCCTCTTGGTCCCTCCATGTGTCACAAAAGGCAAGATTTTATTCTTTCTATGCTTGAGTAACATTCCTTTGTACATATGTATCACATCTTCTTAAGTCATTTGTCTATTGCTGGGAACTTGAATTGCTTCCACATCTTGGGTATTATAAGCAATTTCACTTCTGGGTATTTATCTGAAGAAATCTAAAACACTAATTCAAAAAGATATACACACCTCTATGTTCATTGTAACATTATTTACAGTAGCCTAGACTAGCGTGGTTTTTGAAGGTTCCATACGTTACAGAATGTGCTTCCATGATCCTGATCTAAAACCAGGTGAGGTGTACAGTAACCTTATCACAATGGAATAATTTATATACCTGGCCCAAACCATGCCTCTCACTCGCATATTTTTTATAATATTTTGAATTTCATATATGTGAGGAAATGTATGATTTTAACTATTACTACCAATATTTTGTTTGCTTTTACAATGGCTTATCTGTTTAAACACTTTTGTATACAATTTCTCTGTTACTTTTTTGATCACTCTGGTTTATTCTCTTAATTTCACTCTTTTTTTTTCTTTCCTTTTTCACTTATTGAATAGTGCACATTGCAAATTTCCATTCCCATTCTTTGGAAACACATACTTCTTTATCACTATTGAAGGGATCAGGAAGACTTTTTATAAAGGGTCCCATAGGAAAAAATTTTGCAATTTAGCAGACCACTCATATGGGCTCTGTCACACCTGCTTAATTTTGTCTTTGTAACATAAAATCAGTCACAGATAGTATGTAAATAGATGGTCATGGCTGCGTTCCAATAATCATTTAAAAACTATGATGGTTGTTCTTTGCAGTATAACTTAAGGTTAAGTGGAGTAAATAAAAATTAAAGAAAGGTCTTGAAGTGTTTCTACTACATAACATGTCATGTGACAAATAGTTTCACACAAAGTAATTCATTTTAACTGCTATTAGGAAAGCCCTAGAGAATTTTAAATATGCTCCCATATATACATGTGTAACATAAGGAAATTACTAACTTAGTTCTATTCTCAATTTTTTTGTATTTCAATGTTCCTGATACTCTCATATAAAAAAGATTTGAAATTTTGTCTGAAGGCTAGGGCTTTTAAGAAGTAATTTAATATTCCAACAATACATTTGTCTTTGTTTAAGGTCATCCTTATAACTTTGAAGGCAGAACATGCTGACAATTTATGAAACAAATGTCGTCTAACTATCCATAGAATAGGGAAGACTTACATTACCTGTCAAAGCTACACTGAGAAATTGCAGGAAAAGACAATTGTATAGAGAATGTTTCCACACTGTTGTCATTTTTCCCTCGATGCTGAATATAACATTAGAGAGTTAGAAAGAATCAGAATACTCCTCTGAATAGAAAATGAACAATGAAGACTCTATCAAAGATGTGTAGGTTACCATTTCAGTGAATTTGAAAAAATAATCATAGCCTTAAAGTGTATACATTTCATTCACTAATCACATAATCTAATTGAAAAATATATACTGATTCACACTTTAAGTTCAGTATAAAGAAGAATATTATGAGTGCCTGAAACAGTACTTAAATTTCTATAAATGACCAATAGATATGTATTTGATTAAAATGAATTGCTAATGTATTCAAAATTGAATGGGTTTGTCTTATATGCTAGTAATATTTCTCATTCCTAGGAGTTCTTACTACAGGAGGTACTACAGGAAATTCCAGTTAACTGTCATTAAGGTATGAAGTATAATAAATTCTTGCACTGAGTTTGAACTTGAACTAGGTGTCCTGCTCAATCATTTTTTACTCTAAGACTTTACAGCTTAGTGAGACCCCAATAATTATGAATATATACAATAATACAGATAAAGCATTATACTCTGAATATATATATATCCCATTTTGTTTATGATTATATGAATGTCTATACAGTTAATTGTACTTTTTTTATGTGACAGTGGATCCTAAAGAATAGATAATTCTGATTAGTTACAGATAACTAAGAGGTACTACATATGAATCAAAAATATATTTAAATATATTACATAAATATAAATGCCTATGTGAGTCTTTGGAAAATATCTATTCTAATTTTGAAATTTTGTGATGAGGTTGAGGTGAAAAGGTATTACTATATGTAGCAGCTAGAAAAGAAGAGCCAGAAGGAAAATAAAGCAAGGCCCTGCTCTTACAATCTAACAAAGAACTTGAAACAGGAGGCTGGAAACAAAAGGAAGTCCTATCTCACCAGTTAACTCAGCAGTTCTGAGCCTGGTCCGATAAGGTTGCCAGGTTTTCTGAACATCACAGGTGGAAATAACGCAGGAAGAAGGGAGTCCTAGAGACTGTGCTGGGAAAGGGCGCCTCTGGAACAATTTCACAAATGAAGACAAAGGGCCTTTACTAAGTGAGAAAGAAAGCCTTTGTAGCTGTACATTATTCCCAAGATTTAGAAAGGGAAGAAGTAGGAGGAACCTAAAAGCTAACTAAGGTACAATGAGGTCTGTCTGGAAAAATGTCCCGCCATTGTTAATATAATGAGAACAGTTTGCCCAACATTGATGTAATCTGACAGCCAAGGAGAGTGGACTAGAACGCACATGTGTGAACAATTACAACTTCACTGTACTAGTCAGTGGGGGCAGTAGTGGCTTTGAGTGAGCATGTGGACTGTATGGCTATCGCATTAAAAAATGAGTGAATAGACAACAAAATCTGCAACAAATTTTGTGTTAAGCTTGAACATTTCTCCGCAGAAACTGTTTGGATGATTCAGAAAGCTTTCCGGGACAAACAGTGAGTACAGTGCAAATAAAAGTGTGGCACAAATGCTTCAAAGATGGTCAAGAATCTGTTGAAAGTGATCCATGTTCTGGAAGGCCTACAACAAGCAGAACACCTGAGAATGTTGAACGTGTACGGGCTGCAATCAACAAAGATCAGTGAGTACAGTGTGAGAACTAGAAACTGATCTGCAGATTCCAAAATCTACTGTTTCTGAGACTTTTGACTTGGGAACATAGCATGAAACGTGTCATAGAAAAATTCATTCCAGAGCAGAAGGAACATCATACTGCAGTTGCTAATGAGTTGATTCAAACTGCTACTAATGAACCAGATTTCCTCAAGAAGATCATAACTTTGAAGGGGATTGAGGCATCATTGTCATATATACAATATCTCTTGTATCTTATATATTTTTCAGTAAATACCTCTATTTTTTCATATTATGTAGCTGGATACTTTCTGGATAGACCTCATATAACTCCTGAACACCAATAGTCAGTTGGCTACTTAGGTAAGCTAAGTAAACACTTGTAGCCTTGGCTCAAGTAGGTAGAACAAACTTACTAATGACTTTATTTCCTCTATATGGAGGGCAGCCAGGCTAGTTGGGTGTCTGCTTGCAGCTCTTTTGCTCGTGTGCTTCATAAGTAAACTCACTATCTTGTATCTACTATATGTATTTGTCTTTCACTTGAATCCTCTTGCCAGCAAATAAGAACTGAGCAAAAAGCTGGAGTTTTTTGGGGGTCAACACCCAAAGCTATGTGCCCCAAAATCATATTCAGTTCCTCCAGATATGTAAGAAAATCAGGACTCTATTGCTGGTACCTGTTTCAGTGCTCCTTCCTTTTTTTATTAGCATTTTTCTAAGATATTTAATACATATTTATTGCCTATCTTCAAGGGCATACTTGAAATTTTGAAATAAATAAATCTTGCAGGGGTGCCCAACTCGCAGCTTGCATGCAGTTCAGGATGGCTATGAATACTGCCCGACGCTAAATCATAAATTTACTCAAAACACTATGAGAGTTTTAGGGAGTATGTGTCACAATGTGTTTAATGTGTGGCCCAAGACCACTCTTCTTTTTCCAGTGTGGCCCAGAGATGCCAAAAATTTGGACACCCTGCTTTAATGGAAACCACATTTTTCTTTAAAATATTTTATGCTACCATAAGTATATTTTTGTTCTGATGAAAATGAGGCAAAGGACATTAAGGCAAAGGTGATTAATAATAAATATTATTGCTCAAAATTCTAAAATTGGAAAGATAATAATCAAATAATGACCTAGACATTCACTAGCTTAAGAGGCAATCTTGCAGATCAGTTATGACTAGATTCATAAACTTTAATTCAGGGATTACAAGCATCTGGTGATCATTTGAGAATGGGAGGGAATTTTAGAACTCATTGAAATTATCAGTGTAAAATAAAAGTTCTAACCTCTCAATGGATATTGTCATTATAGCACTACAGATTAAAGTTTGTTAAAACCAAAACATGAAATGTAGAGAAAATATTAACTCTATGTCAAATTATGTTCATTAAATAGTTGACTGAGAAGGTGTCCAGACCAAATGCAGAGGGAATCTCTCAGTTCTACTGCCTATTTAAACTACACAAGTTGGACAATGTATCTAATAAAGTTTCACAAAAACTTACTGAAGTTTAATATAGGGAAAGTGGCATTTCAGAGTTGTAGCAGCTTGGAACTGACTCAACTACTTGGTCCTATCTGTGGCTCTCTGAATTCCACACTGTCTTTAGCTTGAATATATCACAAGTGTTCAGATAATAGCTTAACTTTCTTTAGTCTGGGAGGTTTTACTCTCAAAACTTTTTCTTGCTGTTGCTGCTGCAGCAGCTGCCATAACCTGCATGGATTGAAGATCAATTATTGAGAGCAGTGATCTGAAGGGTTGCCCATTGGCATAAAATTGAAAAAAGAAAGCTATGTTTACAAGTACAAAAGAAGTAAAACTCAACAGAGTGACTCAAATGTGATGTCAAGAAAGCTTCTGAAGGCTCAAAATTTCAGCCTTTGAAAAGATCAAATGCCAACTTACCTGGAGGAATAATTTTAAGTCTTGTTTATGTGATGTTCACAGCTTTTACTGTTTGCTAAAAGTTCCAATAACATAGAGTTTCTAAGCAGGTGTATGGTTGCTAATGAATTGTTAATAGGTTATTGTCCATCCAATGACAGACACCAGCTGCACCCCACTTTAAGTGCTCTTAACAGTGGTTACTGAGCTGAGAGAAAGCTTCATGAACATTTCATCCAGCTTTGCCCAGGTGCAGCCTCACCTCAGACCCTCGCTGTGTGCATCTCACTTCTCGTCACAGGCCTGTTGTCAAATGTGCCTGAGCAATATGGAAACCCGCGGAGTACCCAAGAAATGTGCAGTGCACAAGCCTGTGTTGTTAGTGCTCATGGTAGCACCCCTGACCAATGGAGAATGGAAGCCAATAAATATAGGAATTCATAAATACATAGACATAGCTAAATATACACACACATACATACTGTTCCTCTTCATACACCAGGTGAACAGTTGGTGATGGAACTCCTGTGGCTCATAGTAATGGCCAATATGGTGAAATGTATCCTTTCTTCTCTTTTGATTCTGTTGTTCCTCATTCCTACTCCCTGAGGTCACTTCCCAAATAAACTACGTACAGCTCTGCTTTTCAGGGATTGCTTTTGGAGACGCCAGGGTAAGACAACTAAGATTTACCCCTCAGGGACCTCAGCGTGGTTGAGTAGGTCACCTTTTAGCTGGAGTCTCCTTGTCTATTACTTACTTGTCAAAGCAGCCTGAATTCTTTACCCTAGTGAGTCTGCAGATATCATTTTTAAAGTGTACCGTGACATGAAAAGGTTCAGAAGCACTGAGATTAGCTGGAAATGTATGTTGGCTTCTATTTCGCTATTAAGCTCATAATTTACGAAGAAGTAACCCCCAAAAATACAATTTATACAATTTCATTTCTGAAAGCAAAATGCTTTTGGTTATTGCTCTATCCAATTACATTATTAATTTAGAAGGTGATTTTGCTAACAGCAAGACAAAAGGAAATTGAATGTCTAGGGAGCCTAGTGAAGCAGAATGACAAAGCGTGAACATGAATAAAGTGACAAATCACAAGTTAAACTTGAAACATTCTGGATTTTAGGTAAAATATGATTTGTTATTACCTATCATGTAGAAGAACTAGGGGGTATTTTTGTGTTTTATTTTAAATAATAAAATGAAAATACTTGTATTTTTATGAAAGAGACAGACCATGTGGCATAACGGCATTATACACTGCCACCCTGCCTTCACTGTTCATGCAGACTCCTTATAACAGGGGTGTGAGATTCATTTTCACCGGGGGCCACATCAGCCTCATGGTTGTCTTCAGAGGGCTGAATGTAATTTTAGGACTGTATAACTGTAACTATTCCTTCACAGTTAAGCATGAGCTTGGCACTGCTGCTGGGTAGAAACAAGGTGCCAGGCCAGATAAAACAGGGTGGAGGACCGGATTCAGCCTGCAGGCCTTGTGTTTGCCACCTGTGCCTTACAACCTCAAAAGTGACTAGTGAATACTCTAGAACCATTCTTGACATTCCTTAAAGTGATGTATTCTTATAATACATATATACAAGATCCTATGAAATTTGACCGTTCAAATTACGAGCCCGTAGAACAGTTTTCTAATACTCCATGAGGAGCTTGTATACTTTCACATTAAAAACATAGATGACACATAAGTAATTATCTTTACATCTATCATTAAACTTTAATTAAATGTTATTAAAATATAGGTTTTGAGTTACAAAACAAATCTTTGGCATATATAAAAGAAATAGTAACTTTTATTTTACACATATTTTATAAATTTACATACATTCATTTTGTTTCCCTTCCTCCTCTCCCATTTTTAAGATGTTACAATGTTATTCAATTATTCTTCCTATAAAAAAAAAGAAAGAAAAAAGTGTTAACTACATTACTTAATAGGTAATGATTGCAACTGCTAAGGTAAAGTAGTAATTCTTACTATATTTTACACCATCCATATTTAAAAATTAACTGTGGTACATTCAAAGATTATATTATGTAGATTTTTAAAAACTGTGGGAATACAATTTTTTCATGGCAGAAATGCAAACAGTGTTACAGTGAGAATTACTATGAAAAGAGACTGTTTTCATAAGTTTAGCTTGTGATAAATACAGAAATGAAACATTCAATAAATGTTTTTAAAGATATGGAAAGTCTTAATCTGATTATATTGGTTTTAGGGCAAGACATACTTAAATATGATGTTAAATAAGTTATTCAATAATTACAGACTTTTAATCCCAATTTATAAGATTCATTCATTTTTACATTTTGTATAGAATCCCATTTAGTTTATAATAAAAATTAATTCTCACTCAAAAACATCAATGACCAATTTTTTATTGAAATGCATACTAATGCATAATATAGCAAATACATAAGTATAGAACCCAATGTATTTTCCCAGAATAAGACATCTGTGTAACAAGAACTAAAATTAAAAAAATAAAACAGCTACATCTTAGAAGATCCAACAAGCCCCTTCCAATGGAAGATATTCACTTTACTGACTTCTGTTCAAAAGATTTGTTTGGGCTGTTTTGTACTTTTTGTATACTTTATGTAAATGGAATGGTGTAGTTTATTTCGGGAGGTTTGGCTTACGTCACTTAGTTTTTATGAGACCTATTGTTTTCTCCTGTAGTAATATGCCATTATTTATTGGCACATAGCATTCTACCTTTTCAGAATACCATAATTTATTATTCCATTCTCCTCATGATAGTACATGACTGGTGAAAATTTTAGAGTTGTTACAAACTATGTTTTTACGAATACTTAATACATGTCTCTTGGTGAACATACACAGGCATTTCTATAGGGGCATATGGGTGGCAATGAATCACTAGGTCTTGTGGTGTGCATGTAAACCAGTAACTAACACCTACAGCTCCCACCCCATTGGGCATCTTTGTTAACATGAGCCTCAAGCTTCAATGTGGTCCCCTCTTTGTTTATGTCTGTTTAATGGCTCTCTGATAACATTATTAAGGAATGAAGAAAGGAAGAAAAGAGGAATCTTTTTGTTGGACAAATTTTGGAAGACAAATCTAATTTCACCTTAAAACAAAATCTATGAACAAAGAAAAATAAGAAAAGAGAGACTGATATATTTCTATTTCATCAGGAGAAATAAAGTGTTCCTCCCTGTTTTTATTGTGTAACATTACCACTACTCCTGGTAAAGGGTGTCACAAGGATTAGCAGTGGTCACATTTTAATCTTGATTTCATTATATTTTATTAAACGGTATCACACAATTATCACATCCAGTATAGAATTTATTAAAAGACACAGTGTGTTGATGTCATTTATAAAATCCTGAAATAGAGGTTAATAAATTGAACTCTATATGTGATTTGTGTTATTTTCTTGTGTTCTCAAACTGATAATAACTACTAACTTTCAATCTTTTTGGAACATATTGCATTTTTAAAGTGTCTTGTTTCTTTTGATTTCTATAATCCTTGTCTTCATCATTATTATCAGCAAGTTGACTTATTCATTCTGGTGGATATTATATTAAAAACTGCATAAGATATTGGACAGGGTACCTGACTTCAGAAAGCTTTGACTCTACTAAATTCTTATATGGAATATGAATATTATTCATTTAATATTAACTGTGTAACAAATTGTTCCCAGAAAAGTATAATGGTCTAGACATGATATTCCCTGCAAAATAATCTTTCATGGTGAGTTTTCCTAGTCAGCAGGTGGACATATCTTCCCACAATCACTTAAACTAACAGACTTTCTTCAGTCTTCCATATAGGACTTCCAAGCTATCACCATGATAGCTTCCCATGGGTAGGCTGGAAGGTAAACAGATAACGAAGCACGTGGGGCTTCTCCACAGTGCAGCCTTGGATGTAGCTGATCACACTTGCTGTGTTCTTGTTTCAATGTCTGGAACTCTGTCACATGGCCCAATGAAGCAGGAAGAAAACCTAGAAAATGTAGTGTTGATGTGTATCCAGGGAAAAAGAGAAACAAAATCTGGTAAATACTTTAACAACAGCTGTCATAGCAATACATCAAATGTATAAAATGCAGACCTGCTCTGGTTGGAACATAAAAGTGACACAATATATGACACCCAGTAAATACTCTCTTACCTCCCTATAAATAGAAAAATAATAATAACAACAACAATAAAATCTCTGTTTTCATAGAACACCATTTGGAAATTACTGCATAAAAATGTACACATTTACGCAGAAATCCCATTCTTAGAATTCTATATTATAGAAATGAAAAGCATATTTCAAAAGCAATAGCAATGAAAATGTACCCATTGATTCAGCAATCTCATTTCAACCAGAAATGCTACAGAAATAAAAGTGTATTTTAAAAACTATTGCCTTAAAAATGTGCTCATTGTCTCAACAATTCAGTTTCTGGCACTCTATACCAACAACTGAAATAATATCATGTTGGAAAGGACTGTTCCCAGAAATTTGTTCTTCAGAATTTCTTCTGAAGCATTATTTGTTGTAGCAAAAGCAAAGCAAAATAAAACAAAATTGAACTAGAAAGAAAGTGGAAGCATTTCAATATGGAAGTAATAGGTAAACTGATGCATAACTATTTCAAGGTCATGAAATATTGTGTGGCTGTTCCTTAGAACAAATTCTGTTTGGAGTGTAAGCATTTCCACAATGGCTTAATAGATGAGAAAAGCAAGATGCTAATGATTGTATCTAACATGAGTACATTTTCCTAAAATAATGAGAGAATAATCAATATTTCTATGTGCAGAGGGTATATGTCTGAGCGTTATAATAAAATAAGCATTTCAAGGGGTATTTTTGTGCTTCATCTTTTGCAATTGTTACTTGTTATAATAGTGGACACATTGGTGCTGAAAATGGGAAAACATAAAGACCATGTGGTAACTTTACCTAGTATAAAGGCAGCTTTGATAATATAATAGATGACATTATCAGTGGGAACAACACTGTGCACTCATAATTAAAGAACTGAACAATCATCATGATTTGTGTATTACTCTGATGTGATTAAAGGTGGACTTTACATTTTTTCTTTACTTTTATATATTCTTAGATAAATGTGGAAATGCTCCTACCAATAGATTTTTTTTTCTTTTCCAATGTTATCAATATAAACAACACTGGGCAAAAAAAGCAGAGGTGAGATTCAAATTCAAATCTTTTTCTAATAATCCTTGTAGAATTCATGTTTTTTTCCTTATTTAGAATAAAAACTGTTACTTCCTATTGTGCATCACTCTTTGGGTTTATTAAGTTCAGTCAGCAAGAAACTGATTATTAATATGTGTGTGTTTGGTTCAAATAATTAAAATGGTTTGTCTAAATGTAAGTGTCTATGCCATATATCATATAATTCCCTAAAATATGAGACAGATTTTGAAGAGTATTCCACACATACATTTTTAGAAATAGTTTATAACACTGACTATTGTACCAGTATTTTATTTGCAGAAGACTTTCAAAGAAACTAATGGACTCAAAAGGGTATTTTAATTTCCCATTCTTTAGCAATATAGAAGGAACGGTGCATCTTCTTTTACAAACCTAAATAATTCAGAGGACTAATGTGACTTTAAATGAGGTTCTCATCATTTTTCTATTTGAATCTGAACCACTATAGGAATTTATTTTCTCATATTAAAAATAATAGTAATTATTTTCCACATCATAGATTCAATACAATATACATATATCATATAATATACAATAATAATTTATACAAGCATCATAGACAAGCTGCTAAACATAACACATCTTGAATACTGCAGCACTTATACTGAGTTCATAAGTATTAGCTGCTATTATTGTTATCATTATGTCCTAATTTAACTTTCTGCCTCCATTCTTTTTTGAAACCACACTATCAACTTTCTTTTTTAAAATTATTCCTTAAATGTGCCTTTATTCATATGGACACGTGGATGAAATCACAATTTTTTAGTTTAGCTAAGGTGAGTAACTGAGGTATCAAATTTCTTTCAAGTTTGCGGAAGACCCAGACTATCTTCCACTACTTCTCTTCAATTTCTCTATGTTCTATACAAACTCTCCTCTGACTCACAATTTCTCCTGCTTTGATATTTACTCGTTTCATAGACCTGTTAAAACTCAGACATATGTAATGGCCATCACGCTCAGGACACGTTTGTTGGGGGAACCTGATCTGCCCTGTGAGACTGTGAAGTCCAGGTGCAGCCCCATTCATTTCCCTCACGTCACCCTTACAGAATCTGCTTATTTTCTTTCTAGAATTTGTAGCATTCTCAATTTTCTTGTTGACTGGTTCATTTGAATTTTTCTCTTTTCTTCATTAGAATATATGCTTAAAAGAGTAAGGAAACTGCTTATAGATAGTTCACCTGCGTTTTACTTACGCTAAACATAATGTCTGCACAACAACAACAGAAATGCACTATTAAATTAATTGAAGACCTATAACTCATTTCTTATTAGATAAATAAAATAGTATGTGTCATAGAGGAACTCAGACCATTTTTGGCATTGTCAAAGCCAAGATGTCTATCTCATTTCTCACCTGTTCCACTACTGGTACACCCATTGTTAGAGATTGCTTAAATTCCTAGGGAATGTTGCAAGACTGGCAATTTCTACTTTCTTTTACTTATATTTTCACTTAATTTTTATACTTATCTAAATTAATTTTGTATTTATAGAAGAGCTGCAAATACAATTAAGAGCATTGCCTGTATATACTTTACTCAGCTACCCCTAATCCTAACGATACTATATTCATCAAAACTGAAACTTAACTTTAATGCAACACAGTTAATTAAACCAATGGTCCCACCAGGTTTTTGCTAATGTTCTTTTTCTGTTCTAGAATCTAATCCAGGATATCACATTATATTTAATCATTATATCTTATGTCTTAGTGCCCTCCAATCTGTGACAGTTCTTTGGTCTTTCTTAGGTACTCATGCCTTTGGCACTTTTGAAGGGTACTAGTCATACCTTTTGTAGAATACCCATCAGTTAGGTTCTTCCAATGTTTTCTTATTACACATTTAGTTTGGTTTAGGGTTATAGATTTTTTTTGAAAAAATGTACATACAGGTAAAGAAAAAGATACACTTTTAAAAGGATTCAAATAACCTGTGCCCTAAATGGAAGCATTAAAGAGATATAGAACATACTACTTGGCCAAAACGGTGAAGAGCCATCAGTCCTGGCAACAGGGCATGGTTTCAAGGCAGATGGTAAAATTAAAAACTTGGCAACTCTAGTAGGGGTTTAACACACAATACAAGGACAACAGAAAAGGAAACAACATAGCAAATGTGTTAAGTTTAAAAAATATATATCGTTAGTTCTAAACAAACAATTTTATAAGAGCCAAATTTTCAGAGTATCATAAACCTTCATATGTATCATGAATATTTAAATAAATTTTCAGTAATTTTCCCAAAAATATTTAATTTAAAAATTTCTGTGGAAATAAATTAAAATTAAAAATAAAGTTTATTTAATATTGGAAAAATATTTCAGTCATTTGTTAAATATTCTAATGATTTTCTGAGTTTGCAAGTATTCAGAGTAAACTGGTTTAACACTAACTTCAGTTGCCAACAGTTTTTCCCTATTACTTTACAATCATTGCAAGTCAAATCAGGAATGGTAGGTAACAATGATTTTGTATAAGTCAGAATAATTTCACAGAAATTTGAAACAATAGTGGTATATTTAATTAATTATTACATCATAAGACTTCAAAATTATTTTAGAGACATGTTCCAGAGGCCAACTCTATTTCAATCTTTTCTTGAACAATAAACTAAATTTTTATTTCCAAGAAAGTCACTTTCAAAGTGATACTTAAACAATATTGTGTGTATAATTTATCTACTATTTCTGAGCCACTTAAATCTATTTAAAAATTGATAATCATAAATCTTATGGATTTTGTCCATGACATTGAAATATTTATTTTCTTATTTTAAGTGTGATTTTTTTTTCTGGGAGAAATAGATTAGAATTTATTTTAAACATAATTTTTTCCTATAAATTTAAGTGCCGATATACATTAAATTTTATTTTTAAAATTTTCCAATGGAAAAGTTGCTTTGCTTATAAGAAGTTAGCATCACTCATATATCCAGGCAAATTAGTTTAGTATGATGATGCTTAAAAAAAATTAAAAATTAAATTTCAGTTGTCTCGCAATAGTTTTTTATAATCATCCGACAACCTAATTAGCTAACACTACCAACATATTTCCTCTTCGGAAACCTAACAGGTGTTTGGTAGATTTTCTTCATCTGTTACAAATTAGTACTGATTCCAACTGGATATGCTCCACTCAATAGATGGACATTTTTTATACTTGTAGGTATCCTGCACCTGTTCAAACAGCATCAGATCCAAACCTGTCTTATTGGTTGATGCTTTCTGCTCCATACTTGACACATGGCCCATTTGATCCACATCATTGTCTCTATAGAACAGATTTATTATAAATATATGCTTGCACCTGTCCCAAATGTTCTAATCTGTCTCTGTCTTGCAAATTGTCAGTCTTAGTGGGGTTGTGGAAGGATAGCTTGATCTGTGCTGAATCATATTTTTGCTTTATGGCAAAATTATATATTAATTCTCTAAAACCTTCACCAATATTAATTCTATGTTACTATATACTAGAAATTGTCTTAAGACTGAAAATCTCATACTGACTTTTTCTAATTTTCAGAATAAAACAGACAGATTTTAAGGGTTAGAAGTTGAGAAAGTGCTTGCTGTATATGCTGGAAATCCATTGACCTCATTGCCCTTAGTATGCCCATGATAGAAAAAGTAGTTAATGCTTGGGGGGTGGGAGAAACATTCATTTTTATAGTTCATGAGAATTTAATTTAACTAATATAGATGCTCTTTGGAGAAAAAGAGTGGAATAAATGAAAAGAATAAAAAGTAAGAGAAAAGTTAGGCTGAAGGGGTCTCAATTTTATTAGAAAATGATTCTTGTTCTTAACATACATGTTTTTATAAAGAAAATATTAAAAATTCTAAACACTTGACGACCATCTCTCTTGAGTGAAGAGTCCTAACTTGATATTTTAAGTAACCTTTCTGATGTGTACATATGATTTTATTTAAATATACATTTCTGTGATATAGTTCTCAATAATCATATTATTTATACACATAGAAAACATGATAACCCAACTATTAATTAAAATAAAATATTTCAAACTAAAGTGTATTTATTAACAACAAGAATATTATTAATACAGGATCACAATTTTATAACATTATTCTTTATAATTGACCTAACATAACAGAACTATTAAAAATTTTTAGATGAGAATACTTGTCGGTATTATAAAAATGCCTGTACATTTTCAATGTCAGACATGAGCTTCTAAAAGACATATTTATAAAATATTATTTTCTCTAATTGTCAAAACAATAAAAGTTCCCTTTCATAGATTCTGTAACATAGGATGAACACTTTCAATCATTTAGGCTAGAAAAAGAGCAATCTTAATACCCATAATTTAATCTTCTAGAGATGTCATTTAGCAATTGATATTTGGTAAAGTATTTGATGCCTATGACCATTAGTCTATTCAGCTACCAAATGGGATTAGGAATTTAGTATCTACCTCTGGTAGTTGTTGGAATGATCACATGAAAAATTGAAAGCACTTGCAGCATTTGAATAAAGGATATTATTGTTATATCTTTGTAACATTTTTCATCTCTATAATTGATTATAATTACATAATGTTGCTATCATAGCTTACCTAATGTTTTGTGGTTGATTTTAAGTATCTGATAATAAATTGTGAAAATTTCTACATATTTATAAATTTATAATAACTTTTTAAATACTTTATTTTTGAGCAGTTTTAGGGTCAAAAGAACATTTTTTGGTTGTTATTTTATAAAAGTCCATTGATTTGGAATAGTTTACCTAATAAGGTAATTCAGTTTTTTAAAGTAGATAATTCATATTTATTACTTTTTTCTATTGTAAATATTGGTATAATGAACAGTTCTTTGATTTTCTCTGATTATTTTCCTTAATATGAATATACACATGTTCTAACAGGGTCTCAAGTGATCACATAAAGTTTCTTTATTTTGTTCTGTCACCAAGTATTCTTCCATAATTTGTACTAATCTGTAATTTCCCTTAAATTATATTTTATACTAAATTGGTTGCTCAACAATGGATACATTGAATAAATATAATTTGGGCAGTTACTAGCAATTAACAATTAAGTTGTGTGAGTTGATTATTATAAGTACAAGTGCGTATCAGACATTTAGATCTTCACTAATATACTGTTTGTTAATTATATACCACTGACTATCATTTAAGATATTTCTCATAAAGTTGCTGAAAGAGAGGCAGCAAATTAATTTTCCTTTTTACATATCAACCATTATTTACTGCACATAATTGCTTTCTATATATGTAATAATAATTTTAATGTATGATTATATTTGATCAACACTTATTTTAAACTTAATTTTTTCCCAATAGAAAAATTAAAAGTTGGCAAACTTTTACAGTAATTCAGATTCAGTTAACAGAGAGGGTTATCTCTTGACTTCATTCAGGACTTTAATGAAGAAAACAGAAATTAGAAATAATATGTTTCTATACTTAATATTCTTACCTTTCTGATAAAAAAGGGGGCTTTTTGTATATGTATTTTTATGATTATTTTATTTTTGTAGAAATTCATTTATTCACAAACCTTTTTTATTTTCTCTGGTAGTTTTAAACCAGACTTTTCTGGCACAGCAGTTTTCTTTTGCAATTAGATCATCAAACAAAAAAAAAGTCATTTATAATTTTAAAAGGCTTAAAAGCATTTGGAAATTGGTCATTCTATCTAAAGATAATTTAGGACTGAGAATTCCTGTGCATTATTTCTGGAAAAAACTTCTAGTGATTGTAATTATTTGAAGAGAAAGGAAAAAAATGTGCCCTGGCTGGTGTGGCTCAGTAGATGAGAGCCAAATTACAAACTGAAGGGTTGCTGGTTCAATTCCCAGTCAGGGCACATGCCTGGGTTGTGGGCCAAGTCCCCAGTAGGGGACATGCAAGAGGCAACCACACATTGATATTTCTCTCCCTCTCTTTCTCTCTCCCTTATCCTTTCTCTAAAAATAAATAAATAAAATATTTAAAAATATATAAAAAAGAAGAATGAATGATCCTTGCAGATTTAAACAGGTGGTAAGTTTGTAACAGTATTGTGCTTTTCAATGGTTGGCAATAACTGAGAAATCATATATGTGTGTATGTGTGTGTGTGTGTGTGTATACACATATATACATATTTATATATTTCCTTTACTAAAACATAAAAAGAGTTGAAGTCATACGTTTGTTTTCAATCTTGGAGTCAGGAAACATTTTTAAAATGGTAAATTGTTCACTGGGAGAATGATAATAACAACAACAACAAAAAAAAACCTATAACAGAGTTAATTTACCTGAATATAACAGAAAGATGCAACTGAAGATTTCTTTTCATCACTGATGCATGAAAATTTGACAGTTTTCAAAGTAGAATCTGACAATGCTAAAATAACATTACTGAATTTTGGTGGCTAAATTAATTTGATTCTCCTTGGGAACATAGATTATCTTTATTTTTAATATCTCAGTATGGAAGATTTAATACATTTATTTAAAGAAATTAAATTTAAGATAGGAACCAAAATGTTTGAGCCAATCCAATCAGGCAACACTTGTCAAGTAGAAAATCATAAATTTAGACTTTAACTTTTTAAAACTATGTTTCATAGGATGTCAATTTCTTTCCACCCAAGCCCCTACTCCTGGAATGTTTTTTAAGGAATTTGTTTTTAAATATTTGCATACAGTTACTAAATTATCAAATTTAAATTTGAAGAAAATGTTTTCTTCTGACTTTAATTTGCAATCTCATTTTTATCCTTTAGTGATCTCTTTTTAAAACATCCTCATTACTATGAGGATTATTTATTTATAATCCTTTACAAACTCCATAAAGTTTACATCATTTTACCTTAGTTTTATAGAAAAGAAAAATGAGGCATGGAGATGTTAAATAACTTCTTTATCTTGCTCTCTTATGTCCTTGGAGACTATAACTATAAGCACAAAACACCAACTTAAAATTTATTTTTCCCATTAACTTTTTGATTGATCAGCTCACTTCAGTATGCATCACTCTGTAAATGGTACAGGAAAAAAATCACGATTTTGCCGTTCTTCTCCATCTCATATTTTGGTCATAGCTTGAATGAACACCCTTTTTTTTTTCCAGCTGAAAACCCAGGAGTCATCCTACACTATTTATTTCTCATGCTCTGCATCCACCCAAATTTTCACTTGGAATCCAAAAATCATTTAAATCTAACATGTGTAAATATTGCAACTGACATTCCCTGTACACTGCTCGAGCCTTTATTATCTCTGCCTAATGTTTCCCTGGACCATTACAATACGGTTTTCAAGCCATTCCCTATAGGGCTATTCTCTACTCCCCTCCACTGTTTTATTTTTCTCCAAAGCATTTATCACTTATCAATATACTGAATATTTTTTTATTTATCATATTTATTTTTTTTTTGCTTTCTCTCACATACAGTGTAAACTCCATAGGAAATATTTCCCAGTCCCTAGAATAGTCCCTGATACATAATAGATACTCACTAAATATTTGTTGACTATTGGATGGATCAATCAATCAACCATGAATGATCTACCAGAGACTGCAATATTTTGTACCCTTTCTCCCTCCCCAACCCTATCTGGTGCCTCTCTCTTTTTTATTTTCTATGTGTGTCCATGTGTTTGCTCCACTTGGTTGTTCCTTATATGGCTGGATACTTTTCAATCCCTCATGACTCAGTTTAGAGGAAACTACCTTTGAGAAGCCTTCCTGTGCCATCCCAGTGCAAGGACCTTTTTACTCAGCACCACTAACAGTCCTTAACCAACACTCAACTTGTGTCTCTAATAACGCTTATTACAATCTATAGCTTTTAAACATTTTTTTCATATGCCTAAATTTCATTTCTCTCTCTGATAGAACACGTGAGCTTTAAGGGTCTAAACTATTGTGTTATGTTGATAATTTTACCTTCAGTGACCAACCTGGTGCTTGGATTATAATTAACATGAAGTTGTTAGAGAGAAAGAATACTTTTAAATTTACTACAGTTACTTCTATGCAATGGAGTTATTGAAGATATTTTTCTAATACTATTTATATTGATTTATATTTAATGTGCATTACTTATTTACTAAAATGTACATGTGTAAAAAGACACATAGCATTGATTATAATTATTATATTATTACCTTTTGCTGGATCTTCTGCACATTCTGTGAGTTTGCATAACAAGTTTCTAGGTGTGTAGATCCTAATACACTGGGCTAGATTTTTTTTCTCAAGCAGAAAGATATTGTAACAGCATTGAGCAACAGGTCTTATCAAACTTCATTCCTAACACAACCTGGTATCTTTCATCTTTCTAGACCTCATAGATTGATGGCATTTAAAAATATTCATTATATTACTCTTTACTCCCCACTCATTCACTTCATTTGCAATTGTATCCCCCAAACAATTCTAGGTTCTGCTTTGGAAAAGAAGCTGCACTTTCTGATTTGTCACTAGATTCCCAGGGCTATATTAGTCTTCCAAAAGCTTTGGGAAAGTTCTTTTTTAAAAAAATTTTATTTAAATTGTTGTTGCAGTACAATTTTCTATCTTTTACTCCCATCCCAACCCAACCCCCAGCCCTCCCCTCCTCCCTCCCATTTCCACCCCCCCTAGTTTTTATACAAGTGTCCTTTACACTTGTTCTTGTAAACCCTTCCCCTTTTCCCCTGAAATTCCCCTGAAATTCCCTCTCCTCTCCCCTCTGAACTCTGTCAGTCTGTTCTTTATTTCAGTGTCTTTGGTTATATTTTGCTTGTTTCTTTGTTTTGTTGTTTAGCTTCCTGTTAAAGGTGAGATCCTATGGTATTGTCTTTCACTGCCTGGCTTTGGCTTTGGGAGAGTTCTGATAGGCGGTTCCCTGTTCTCTTTCTCTTCTTTTCCCCTTTTCTCTTCTTTCTCCCTATCTCTCTTCTTTCTCC
This sequence comes from Phyllostomus hastatus, assembly GCF_019186645.2. NCBI lineage: Eukaryota > Metazoa > Chordata > Mammalia > Chiroptera > Phyllostomidae > Phyllostomus > Phyllostomus hastatus. The sequence continues at coordinate 17,415,555 of NW_025333977.1, forward strand.
TTATCTCTTTTTATCATACGATTTGTTACCTGGGGCCATTTGATGATGGCAGAAAGGCAACTCATTCACCAGTGTTCTAATATGTGAGGTGACAACTTCTTGTGTAACAAAATTTATTTATTAGAAAAAAACACATTTTTTTCTCATTTCTCTCCTCACTAACCTCATTTCTAATCCTCATTAGCATTGTCACCCTTTCTTGCAAGTGTTCATGATTTAATATAAGATTCTTACTACTTTGCTTTTTCACTAGTTTTTATGAAATCACATTGCATAAAATACTAAAACTAGTTCCATTTCATACTCTGTTTTCTCCATGTATCTAGTCTGATGTGCTAATTTATTTCTCAGATATATGCATTTGGAAAATTCATGTCCACTTTGAATTACATATGACAAGAACATAATTCTCATTCAATTTCATTTCAGTGAAAAAGAACCAAAAGGCAACGTGATAAAGGTACATGTTCAGCAGTTTACTCATTTTGCTACTATGTGAAAAGACAAACACTTTTGTCTATTGCATGAGTTAAACATACAAACTGATTTATAATCATTTGACATGATTATATTTAACACATAAAATAGCATTTAGTTTATGTTGTATGCAAATAAAATTTTACACAATTTTTTGTACTGTTTTCTAAGTTAAAAAAACATTCAAGTTTTGCTGTTTCTCGATTACAAAAAGAACCAAGAATCCACCATAATGCAGTTTGAATTAGTTTGTTCAAAGAAATATTGATGGACATTTTTCTGAGTATTAACTTTATTAAAATAATTAAATTATATTTTCTGAAATCTAACTAGCATTTATTTATTGAGCCATAGAAACACAATTGAAAGTAACACAAAATGTCTGGATTCTTGCTTATTTGTTCATTCACCAGATTTGTTGTATTCAGTTTGCTTTGTTTTTTGATTTTAATTAATAGTGTTTTCAGGCACTGAGGTTTAAACCGAGCAAAACATAACAATCTTCGGTCTCAGTTGTTACTCTTTGTCTTCAACATCTTATTTATTCATCTGCAGTATGTGTCATATGCAAGGCCCCTGGCCTCGGTGTGTCCTGTCAAAAACTGAGCACAGTCTGATATTTTGCTCTACCTGAAAACTAACAAGTTAGCCTGGAGAAGGCATGAGACTCTTAGGTCTGAGATATAAAACAAACAAATAAACAAACAAAACACTTTCCATAGCACAGTAAGAACATTAACTTCATGTTCTCAGTGGTTCCCCTCGACACACAAGGCAAACAGGGCTTGGTCCGGGTGGATACTGGCTCCTGAGTAGGTTGGTGTCACAGCTGAGAGATTTGGAAATTAAAAATCTCCCGACCTTTTTTTTTAATTTAATTATTTTATTATAGTTCAATTACAGTTATCTGTATTTTCTCCCCACCCCTCCCCCCACACCCTCCAAACCCACCTCCCTCCCTTCCTTCCACTCTCCCCCTTGGTTTTGTCCTTGTGTCCTTTATAGTAGTTCCTGAAAACCTTTATCCCCACTGCCCGCTCCCCCCTCCCCTCTGGCTATTGCCAGATTGTTCTTAATTTCAATGACTTGGGTTATATTTTGTTTGCTTTCTTCTTTTGTTGATTATGTTCCAGTTAAAGGTGAGATCATGTTATTTGTCCCTCACCCCCTGGCTGATTTCACCTAGAGCAAAATCTTCCAGTCTTTTAAATAATGTGCTAGTGAACCTGAGCAAGCTTTGCCTGAAGGGAGACATTATCTTCCTGGCTTGGAAACAAATCCGCCCTTTGCCCTCGAAGGTGACAGATCTCTGCCTCCCTAGGCTGTTTTCTCTACAGAGGTCTTTGCAAACATAGTCTACATATAAACTGATTCATTACTGCAGGAGTCCCCAAAATCATTGTCTCTCATAGAGTATTATAAAGATATGTTTTCTGACACCAAAGATTTCACAACATGGTACATGTGAATGACATCTAAACATGAATATCAGCTAATAACTACTATTTCCCCAAGTTTTATGTAACTTTAAACTTTGTGCTATTTGAAAATTAAGACATACTTAATATTTATGTACTCAAAGCTATATCTTCCATTTTTGTTTATTTCTTTGATTTTGTTCTTAGATGGCTGTTCTCTACATTATCAGAAAGTGTTTAGAAACACTTGTTTTAGTTCTAGAACTTGGTTTAAATTTAGAAGAGCCATACAAATTTTTATGAAACTTGTGAATGTCAATTGTAAGAAAAATTAATTCAGGAAATAAAAACAAAATTTAAAGGAACATCTCTTTCATTTTTAAAGACTTATTATCGCAATTAAAAATTAATGTCAAAATGTGGGTAAATTGTACTTTCAAAGTTACACTAATTTAAGGAATCATTTTCTGATATATTAAGAACTTTGAAAAAATAACATAGGAATCCATATTAAAAATTTTTGGAATATTGATAAAACTTATTGAATGGGGAAAGAATGCTATTTATCAATTTTTTTATAATTTTAGTTTTGTATCTTTTTCAGGGAAAATTGTCTCCATTTTTCCTCTACCACTCCCCCTGCCCCACCCATCCCTGCCTACCACTCTTGTTCCTGCCCCCTTTGGCTTTGTCCATGTGTCCTTTACACATGTTCCTTGAAGACCCTTCCTTTGTTTTCACCATTATTCCTCTCCCCCATCCCCTCTGGGTGTTACAGAACAAACAAGGGGGGAGCCTGAGACAATATACTATTATTGAAAGAAGGCCCCGGGTCCGTTATGTCCGCCGCCAGAGGAAAGACGTCTCTCAATGCCAGAGATTCATGAAAAGGAAAGGGAATGTTTATTTAATGCTATTCAAACTTAAAGTAGTGACCTAATGTCTTTATCAAAATCCCAAAGTCCCTTAAAACACCCACAAACACAGTCACAGTCCTTCCTTCCTTCCCCCTTTGCCCAGTCCAGAGTACCGTATCTCAGGGAAGGAAAACGAAGTCCATGGCTCAGACAGTCCTCTGGTTCTCAGTTAGTCCTCCATCTCGACTGGGAGACCTCCCTGGGTTCCCGGCACCCTCGGCTGAGTCGCCGGGATCTCTGCTAAAACCAGGTGGTGGTTCCCCTTCTAAAGCTGTGGGGGTCCCCACTCTGTCCAGGCCTTGTGGTTCTCCCTCTCAGGGCTGCGGGAAGGGGAGAGTCCCTACTCTGCCAAAGCCGCGTGGTTCTCTCCCTCTCAAGGCTGCGCATGGTTCACCTCCTCAGGGCTGCGCATGGCTCTCCTTCTCAGCTACTAAAGCCGCGTGGTTCTCTCCTTCTCAGGGCTGCACATGGCTCTCCTTCTCAGGGATGCACAAGGTTCTCTCTCAGGGCTGCCCATGGCTCTCTTCCTCAATGGCCGCCAAGTCTGGGTTTTAAATCCCCGCGGCCAATCTTCCTCTGCAGCCTCATTTCTGACTCCTCCCACACTCGGCTTCACATGCCACAACTTGTATCCTTCCAGCTTTACTGGGCTGCCATCATGAGTCTGGGCAGGTGTGGCCCCATGTCCTGGAGCCAATCTTCTCTGAGCTCCCACGCAGGCGCTGTAGCTTGGGGGATCTGCCCCCAGTCACATGTTGGTGGGGAAGTTACTTCCAGTCCCCTGGCTCAGAGATGATCACAGCTATTTAACATATCTAAGCAACCAGCCAAAGGCTATAGATATGTTAAATGACCACGCCAGAGGGTAGCTGCAAGGCTGTTGCTATGCAAAACAGATCTCAATGGCCCTGCTCCATTTGTCCCTTCCCCCAACCCACACCCTGGGTGGGGGGGGTTGGAGACATCTTAAAATCTCCTGGACACCTTAAGTTCTGGACCCCATTTCAAATGCCTATTTGGGGCCCCCCCTCTTGGCTGCACCCTGTAACATGGGTACTGTCAGTTTGTTCTTTATTTCAATGTCTCTGTTTTATTTTGCTTGCGTATTTGTTTTGTTGATCAGGTTCTGCTTATAGGTGAGTTCATATGGCATTTTATCATATTTTTAACATCAAATCATATTTTAATTAAGCAATTTGTCAAACAAAGGACAATTGCACATATAGTTTTAAAATTCTTTAAGGACATATTATTTTAAAGTTTTTGATTTAATGGAGGAAGTAAATAAAATAATAAAAAATACAAAATAACAATTTAGGTTTGCCTGCTTGTATTGTTTTAATATGGACTTCGGTATAAATATCTGGCTTACATCCATAATTCTGTTATCCAGGAACAGATAATAAATAGGCTTCTTTACTGCCAAATGGATACTTTATTTTTTTTAAAAATATCTAATGCCACAACCTTATATCAGAGTTTGAACTTAGCTGAAAAATAGAAATACATTCTTAAAGAATACTGATGCAAATCGATGTGCATTAAAATATAAAAACTCTACCAGGAAGCCAAATAATAATTTCTAATATTCATTAAGTATACAATTTAAACTATTCCTTTCAGTGTAATAAAATATACAAAAGATAAAAATATGCTACTTTAGAATCAGAAATATCTCTAATTTGGTAGTTTCCATCTAGCATTATTATACATTCTTTACCCTTTAATTTTGGCAAATTTCAAACATTCAAAATTAGAAAAAGTGGTATAATGAATCCTCAATTGCCCATCAAGGGCAACACTATTTTGGTTATGCACCTACTTACTTCTCTCCTGATTTGTTTTATAATATTCATAAATACCACATATTTTATCTAATTATAAATATTTCATGAGTATAGTTTTAATTTATTTTAATAGACATATTTTCAATTATAAAAGTTAAAAAGCAAGAAATAAGAGTAAATGTAGTAGAAGTTCTAAACCAAGTATTTCTTTAAAATTATGTTATAAACAGAGCAAGAAATTGAAAATTTATTTGATACGACAATGAAAGAGAACTTCCCCAGTCTGGCAAAGGAAATAGACTTCCAGGAAGTCCAGGAAGCTCAGAGTCCCAAAGAAGTTAGACTCAAGTAAGCACACACCAAGGCACATCATAATTACATTACACAAGATTAAAAATAAGGAGAGAATCTTAGAAGCAGCAGGAGAAAAGGAGACAGTTACCTACAAAGGAGTTTCCATAAGACTGTCAGCTGATTTCTCAAATGAAATCTTGCAGGCAAGAAGGGGCTGGAAAGAAGTATTCAAAATCATGAAAGGTAAGGATTTACATCCAAGATTACTCTATCCAGCAAAGCTATCATTTAGAATGGAAGGGCATATATAGTGCTTCCCAGATAATGTCAAGTTAAAGGAGTTGATCATCACCAAACCATAATTACATGAAATGTTAAAGGAACTTATCTAAGAAAAATACCAAGTTAGAATAGTAAAATGACAAAAAAAAATACCCTCACAACTATCAAAAACTGAATCTAAAAAACAAAACCAAACTAAGCAAACAACTCAAATAGGAACAGACTCACAGAAATGGAGATCACATGGAGGGTTATTAGCAGAGATGGGGAGGGGGAAGGATGGAGAAAAAGGTACAGGGAATAAGAAGTGTAAATCACAGGTACAATATAGACAGGATGAAGGAGAGTATAGGAAATGGAGAAGCCGAAGAACTTATAAGTACAACCCATGGATGTGAACTAAGGGGTGGGGAATGATGGCAGGATGGACGGTGCAGGGCAGAGGGTAATAAAGAGGGGGGAATGGGAAAACTGTAATAGCATAATCAATAAAATATACTTAAAATTAGATCGGTATTTTATAAATAGTAATTAAATGATGCATCTATAAACGCCTTGTATTATTTATTGCAACATATACGAAGAGATATTTGCCAAACACACAGACCATTAAAAATTTGCCATTTTTTTTAGGCAAAATCTCAGACAAATAATAAAATAGCTTGAACTATTGGTCTAGACTACATAACAGAGGGATTATTAAGTCGATGAATGCATACTTAATTAAAATAGTATATAACAAATTTTTTAGTTTAAAAGAGAAAGATAACATGTGGTTGAACAATATTAAGGAGGAGAGTATGTAAAGGATCTTGCCAGGTAACTTTGATAATGCATCACTAATTTTTTTGGAACAGATGCCTGTGATTTCATAAATATTATTTATTAAATTCATCTGAATTCATCTTTAATATAGGTTCTTCCACTGTTCTATTATGCTTCCCCCAGTCTTATGCAGAGCTCCATAGAGAGTCTGGTCTCAGTAAATCACTTACACAAGAATTCTCATTTAAAGTCCACCTTTAGAGATCCTGACCTAAGAGTTAATACAGGAGAGGACAAAACGATAGACATTACAGGTGGAATTCTAGGGTTGTATTATTCCCCATGTAGTTAGCAACAACAACCCCATCACTCTATACTCCAACACTTTACTGCTAGAAGAGATACCAGTAATTGTCTACCACCCCATAGCAATGCAATTATTATGTATAACTACATGAAACTAGGAAAAGTCTTTCAAAAGCTTTGAGTATGTAGAGCTGGCCAATGTGTCCTTGTTAGAAAATGTCCACCTCTAGCTTGAAGACTCTACCAAACACTTAACTGAGGAAAGTGTCTCACTAGTCAACACCGACTTCCTCAGGAATTCCCCCATCTTTCATCCTGCCAGCTAGAACCATAATATGGTAACCTGTTATCACAGCCTCACTTGGAGAGACTGCTCATGCAAAAATCATGCCAAAGGAGCTGCAGGCCCTGTCTGGCATGCACTAGACCAACCTTCTTTCATTGTTAAGTTGATTAAATCAGTTCATCTATCTAGAAAGGGCAACTGTTAATCCTGCTAGGGATTTGCACATAACATATTTCAGATGCACATTTAAATCAACAGCTGTTTGTTCAATTGTTAGGTAACTCATTCTTATTTGGCAGCAAACCTCTTCATTCTCATTCTTTCCAAGGAGGTCCTTCTAAAGGGCTCTGTCTAGTCCTTTCTACCAATTTTAGCCAAATGAAGAGGGCCCAAATCTGTAGCCAGCTAATCAGTACATAGAAAATGCAGGGGAGTTAAACTCCCCTTGATTTTGAATCAGTCAAGAAGAGAAATTTCCCTTAGGCAGCTGGAGGGCAGGCACTTTGCCTTCCAGAAAGATGAGTCCTAAAGAACTGAATCTTATTCACAACAAGAATTGGTTGGTCTGGTTTCTTAAAAAATGTTGCTCAACTCCACATGTATACAATGGGTGTACCATATACAGTATGCTATCAACTTTTTTATTTGTTTAAAAAGACTAGCTTTTAGAGAAGTATTAGGTTCATTGCAAAATCAAGAGGAAGATACAAATATGTTGTATCTTTGTACAAAGATGCAAAAATAAACCCCTGCCTTTCCCATGCATAGCTTCTCCCATGGTCAATATTCTGCCCCCAAGTGATACCTTTGTTACAATTGATAAAACCACACTGAAAGATCATTATCACCCAAAGTCCATAGTTTGCAGTATAGGTCACCACTGGTGTTATACATCCTGTGGGTCTGGACAACTGTACAATAAAAGGTATCTACTTTTATAGTACCACACAGAATAATTCAACTACCCTAAAAGTCCTATGGGCTCTGCCTACTTATCTTTCTCTCACTTTAAACCCTGGCAACCATTGAACTTTTACTGTCTCCACAGTTTTACTTTTTCTTAGAATGAGCAGTGGTTGGAATCAAACAGTATGTTGCCTTTTTTAGCTTGGATTATTTCACCACTCATATGCATTTAAGGTTCTTCCATGTTTTTTTTTTTTCCCATAGCTTGATAGCTCATTTATTTTTAGTGCTGAATAATATTTCATTCTCTGGATGCATCACAGTTTATTTGTCAATTCTCCAAACTGAAGGATGTTTTGGTAGCTTCCAAATTTTGGCAGTGATGAATAAAACGGCTATAAACATCTGTCTGCAGGTTTTATGTAGATATGTTTTTAATTCACTTGGGTAAATACCAAGGAGTGTGTTTGTTAGTTCATATTCTAAGAATATGTTCAGTTTTGTAAGAAACTGCCAAACTGTCTTCCAAAGCGACTGTTCCATTTTGTATTCCCATCAGCAATGAGTGATTGCTCCACATTCTTGTCAGGCCGTGGTATTGCCAGTGTTCTGGATTTTTCCCGTTCTAATAGGTGTGCAATAGTATCTCACTATTATTTTAATTTGCATTTTCCTTCTGACATATAACAAGAAACATCTTTTTTATACGCTTATTTTTTATCTGTAAAACTTCTTTATTGAAGTGTCTAATAAGGCCTTTGGCCAATTTTATTTTTAAATTAGATTAACTTTTTATTATTGAGTTTTAAGAGTCCTTGGTATATTTTGGATAATGTTACTTTACCAGATGTGTCTTTTTGCAAATATATTCTTATGTCTGTGGCTTGCCTTTCTCTTTACAGTGTTTTTTTGCAGCGCAGGAATTTTTAATTTTAATGAAGTCCAATTTATCATTTATTTTTTCAGTATAGATAGTACCTTTGGTGCAATATCTAAAAAGTCATAATCAATTCCAAGGCCATCTGTATTTTCTCCTTGATGTTCAGATTTTAATTTTTAAATTCAGATCTTGTTATTTTGAATATGTGAGAATATTACAGGATTACACTATTTCTAATGAGAAAAAAATATTTTTTTTTACTAAAAGGTATAACAATTAAGAATGTCTCTGATGCTCTATTATCTAAATATACCAAAATACTAGTTTTATCATGTATAATTAGTTGACTTATTTGATACATTTTTTCTTGTAATTTTTAAGGAAAAAAACTCTAACTGGAAGAAAAATATAGTTCTGATGTTTCTTATTTAAAAATTGACTTTTTAAAAATCCACAACTATGAGTGAAATCTGAGTTCTCCAAAGTTTAAATCTCCTTGTACTCTCTGCTTCCTTATGTTTCTACATTTTTTCCTATTTTATATAATATCCTATACATGTGTCTAGGAATTTTACTTGCTTCTGGTCTTTGTGTTTCTCTGGTTTAATGAGCTAACCTCAGACCGAAATGTGTTGTATTATTCTTTGCAAATTAGTTGAGTTACTTTTAGCAATACTTTATCACCTCTACAGTTAATCAAAACACAGGTTATTACTAATTAGTCATCCCTCTCCTTACTAGGTTGTGCACTAAGCAGGAAGATTAATAACAGAGTTGAAAATAATTGTGTTCCATTTCCCATGTAAATGCAAATTTTCTCTGGCTATGCTCAATGCAGGGATGAAAAGCATGTGGCAGCATGGTGAATCATTACACATATTTTTTCTCCATCTTTATGAATTTCTATTCTCACTGAAACCATACCAGACACAACGAAATAAATAATGAAAACAATGACCATTTCTAGTTCCCATTACCTCTCTGTTGCCAGATGTGTCCAAATTTGCATTAGCTAAATGTATCATATTATACAAATAATTAGTAGGTAATCATTAATACTTTTATTAATACATTTCTTAATTATCACCAGGGACATTGTATTACTTTGGATTCACTATACATAACTGTTGGTTTTAGTAAATAGAGAAGTTCCCAGTTTAAAAGGTATAAGTAAGCCCTGGCTCCTGTGGCTGAGTGAATTCAGTGCTGGCCTATGAACTGCAAGGTTCCTGGTTCAATTCCCAGTCAGGGCGCATGTTTGGGTTGCAGGCCAGATCTCCAGTTGGGGGTGTGTGAGAGACAACCAATCGATGTATCTCTTACACACTGACATTTCTCTCTCTCTCTTTCCCCTCTCTCTAATAGTAAATAAATCAAATCTTTAAAAATAAATAAATAAATAAAAGATGTAAGTAAGAGCTATATCAGGTTAGGGGAAGTGAATGTGTTTCTAATTGAGTTATAATAACCATACCAATAATACCTTTTGATATTGTAATGATCATACTACATTCTTCACAATAAAGTCCATCTTAGAGATAGAAAAAATCTAAAGAAAGAAATTATGAAATTCCAATAATGTTTTTATTACTATGTAGAAATAATATATGTTATGCAGACATTTTTTGTAATGTAAATTTTAAAAATATTTGGATTTTGTATTTAATCTAAAACAATATGAGTTAAGCATTTGTTTATTAACTTTGAGAATTATAGAACTCATGTGCTTAAAACCACTGATAGGAGAGGAATAATTTAGTGCAAAATGCAGTAGGAAGGTTTCACGGTAGGTTGCTCCAACAAAACAACCATTAAATGAGAAGAAATATTACAATACACTATTTTGTAATTCTGAAGCATGACTAGACATTTAAAACAACTGTGGCATTCTAGTTTCAGGGAAAGACTATTGTTCTTAGGTAGGAGGCATGTATGTAAATATTTTTTGACCCTCATTTCTTGGTCACACTTAGGCTGTAAGTAAGTGGTTCAACTGTTTGAAGCTGCTGGTTTTCCCCTTTCACATTTAAAATGCCAGAGCACATTTTCTTGGTCTCCCTTTCTGGAGCCAGAAATTTAAGAATATAGTTGTCAGGTTACTAGCTGACCACAGAGGTAACAAAACAGAAATTTTGATACCTCACATTAAAAAAAATACACACTTTTCAAAAATAGTTTTTGAAAAGTCACAAGTTAATGGTGCTGTTAGCATAGGCAGTTAGCTAGTTATTAATATGGAAGGAAGCAAAGGGAAACAGATTAAACTTAATACACTGAAAAGCTGAATCAGATATTAGGACAGCATTCATTAAACTTATTAAGAAGGTGTAGCATTTATAGACCCTTTCACATAATCAGGGGACTACCATCAAGAAGATTTAATCCTCAGAGCAAATAGAAAATTTCCCCAGGGGTACTACTGATCTATTATAAATTTATCAAGGGAGGAAAAGAGAAAAAATCCTCAGCTAGGCACATGTGCAGTAGAAACCAGATGAATTAACATAACTTTTTATATGCACAACAAATGTCAAGATGGCTGCAAGGGGAGTTGATTCTATTTTTGGACATGTGTGGTAAGAGCCAATATGGCAAGTTAAAGAGGAAGAACTTAGCCTGGGAAAAACTGGATAGATAATAAAATTGGATAGAGGGTAGAGCTCCAATAGGTCCTAGAAGAGAATTGGTCAGGAGGAAGACACAGCTCAAGCCGCAGAATAATCAGGAAGTTGGATTGGATGGTTTAAATGGCACCTTGATGATTACCGAGAACCAAGAAAATATATGGAAGACTAACAGAAACTTTGGGGAAGTGGCTTCTGGAGCCTGTCCAGATACTCCCTGAGGGTGTATTATTTCCCTTAGCTGCACTAAAATCTTGCTATCATGTTAAACTTCATATGTGTTGTTTGAAATTAATTTGTTTTGACATTACAAAAGAACCTGTTTGTACCAGTACAGTACCAGTGCTCAACATTCAGAAATCAGCAACCCATGAGGAGTGGGAGAATAGGATTCTCATAATTACCAGATGAAAGTCTCTTCAACAAATGGTGCTGGGTATGCTAGAAATCCACATGCAAAATAATGGAGTTGGACCTTTACCTTGTATCATATAAAAAATTAACTCAAAATAGATCAAATACTTCAACTTAAGAGCTAAAAATACAAAACTCATTAGAGAAGATTTTTATTGCATTGGATTCGATAATAATTTTTGGACGTAACACCCAAAATGTACATGGAAAGCAAAAATAAAAGAAAAATTGCCTTCATCAAACTTAAAAGCTTTGTGCACTAGATGACCTTGTCAATGGAATTAAAAGGCAACCCACAGGCTGACAGTGACCAGATGGATGAGAAGAGGGAATTTCAGGGGAGAATGGGAAGGGTTTACAGGAACAAATATAAAGGGCACATGGACAAAAACTAGGGAAGGGTGTAGAAATGGGAGGGAGATAGGGAGGGATAGGTGAATGGGCTAGAATGGGAGTAAAAGGCAGAAAACTGTACTTGAACAATGATTTAAAATAATAATAACAATAATAATAATAATAATAATAATAAAGGCAACCCACAAATGGGAAGAAATACCTGTGAATCACATATCTGATCAACAATTATTTAGTGGAATATAAAAGGAACTCTTAACGCTAAACAGCAACAACCACAACAAAACAAACAGCCCAATTGGAAATGAGCAAATGATTTGAAAATAATATTTCTCTAAAGAAGCCATAAGAATTACCAATAAGCACACAAAAAATGCTCAACATAATTAGTCATGAGGGAACTACCTCACATTGTAATTAAACTCTGCTTAAAATTTACTTTTAAGTCTTATTTAGCTTCACCAATAGATATTAACAATACCAGACTAAACCAACACAGGAATGGTGATGAGGCTGTTTCTTGTACTGCAAGGTGAATGTCATCTTGAACAGTAATTGATTCATTAAGACACAAATATGAATGGCCAGTAGGTGTCCTCCAGATAATACTCTTCATGTGTGTACCTTAATTAAAGTTTTATAATTTTAAACAAATTACTAATGTTAAATATTTAGTATTAAAAAGAACTTGTTATTTTTTATTAAAGCTATGTTAACTTTCACTATAACATATTATTCATAGATAAGATTAAAAAGGTTAGGAATATATTTGAGTTTAAAATGGTCAACATTAAAGAAACTAATTAAAAAGATGAACTTCATTTACTACGTTTTGTCACAACAACTTCTGCTATTTCCTTTGACACCACTGGAAAACTTTTGATCTACCATCTGTGAACATTGAAAACTCCTTAGAAAATTAATGACTATTAAATTCTTTCCCTTCCTCTCCCTCTTTCTCACTTTCTCTTCCCTGCCTCCCCCTTCCTCCCATTTCTTTAGTATTCCAGTCAGACACTATATGCTAGATAGAGTTAAGGTTAAGGTTTCATAATACATTCAAGGGCCACAAATCAGAACTCACCTCCAGTAACATACAATGTAGTTAACACATGCAAATAGTGACCATCGTTTTAAACTAAGTATAAGGACAAATAATTGGCAAAATTTGGGGGGTGCATTTATACATAAAAACATCAAACTAAGGTTTAAATTGCAAAATGATGACACATTTTTGACTCTGGATGATTCATAGGAACAATATGAAACAAGGATAATGGTGCACATCTTACTTGGGTACAATGTAGAGTAAGAGAAATAACATTTCCGAGCACATGACATAATGTCTGGTACATGTCAACTGTTCACACACGATTAAATAAAGATTAAGATTCAGCGTGCCCATTTCCTCTTTTTCCTCTGGAAAGGTCGAAAGATTTGGTGTTGGTCAGTAGGATACCCCGTGAAGAGTTTGGTGAAGCTACTTGTCTTCAGGCTTTCATCATTGTCACAGGAGTGACATATTGTGTCACAGTACTATTGCAAACAGATGTCTTCTCTTCATATACCAATTTTTACATGAAGGGGGAGATAATACTTCCCAACACATACAGCTAATAATTGCAAGAATGAGATTTAAATCTAGGTGAAATACCTCTAGTGACTTTCCTTTTAACCAGCATGTCCTATGTCACTTGTTCAATGGCAGGTAAGTACCCTCTTTGACACATATCACAGCTTTATTCTTTCCTTTGGCAGTCTGACTACAGTTTGACAGATGTTAAAGAACACTTCAATGGTGAATTATTTTTGGAAAAGGAACTTTTATAAGCTTAAGTTTTAAAGAACTACTTCGAAGTTCAATATCATCTCCATAAAAATAGGATTTGTGCTATTATTAAAACCTCCTGAGAGGAAAACATTACGAAGTAGGAGTCGTGGAAAATGTAATGTAATTGTTTGAGACATGTTAGACTCTCAGCTGAAACATTACCATGTTTTAAAAAGTGAAAAGATATTTAAACATTTGCAAAAATATGTTTAAATATATTTTAACATATATTTTAACATATATTTAAACATTTGCAAAAATATTTTTGTGTTTTTCTTAAGTGTGAGACTTTCCTTAACCTTGCAAATAAATCTCAGCACATTTTGTTGAACACTTAAATAGAAAGTGCATTAAGTTTGATGAAAGATCAAGTTAAACCCTAGGGAAAGAAAATTATAAAACCTATTTTAAGACACAGTATTAGTTTTATCTATATCATTAATAGGAAATGGTTACTTTTTAATTGGAAATCTGAATATTAAACTAATGAAAAGAAATTTGAGCTATCTTACGGTATGTATTTCATTTAAAGCACATTTACACAGTTGAATGTTTGCCAAGAGTAATAGTTTGTGGTGACTATGCATATTTTTTTAAAAGGGTAGTTCTTTTTTTAAAAGTATTTCTTTTTTTATGATTTATTTATTTATTTTTAGAGAGGTGAAGGGAGGGATAAAGAGAGAGAGAGAAACATTAATGTGTGGTTGCCTCTCACTTGGCCCGTAACCCAGGCATGTGCCCTGACTGGGAATTGAACCTGCGATGCTTTGGTTCACAGCCTGCGCTCAATCCACTGAGCTACGCCAGCCAGGGGTGACTATGCATATTACTTTTAGATTAAGCAACATACAGCTGAGAAGTATAACAATTGTTACCATTGTGTTGCACAGAAGTTTTTGTGTATTAGATTTGATAACTTTTAAATTTGTGGAAGTAAATATTACCTTTGAGAAGTTAATATTGGTACTATTGTAATGATAATAAGCAGATTTACCCTATGACTCAAAGAGGCCAAAGCAGCAAATTAAGTTAATTTTATTTAGGATGGAAATCTGTTTTTATCAGGAGTGGAGACTTTACTGAGGACTTTATGGTCCAGTGGCAGTCACTCCTACCCCTCAATCTGAGTAATTGTTTTCTTGATCTATCAATTGTAAGTTATTTTAATATTCTCTCTGTAATGAACTTATTATGTTTTTTTCTAAATTTATATGTTGAAGTCCTAACCTCCGACATGACTGTATTTGGAGATAGGGCTTTTAAGTATGTATTTAAGTAAATAATATCATAGATGTGGACTGTCATCCAATAGAACAAGTATCCATTTAAGATGAGAAAGAGACATCAGAGGTCTCTCTTCCTCCACTCACACAGAGACAAAGCAATGTGAGAACAAAGCAAAAAGATCTCCATCTATAAACCAAAGGGAGATATCTCAGTAGAAATTAAGCTTCCTAACACCTTGATCTTGGACTTCCAGGCTCCATAACTCTGAGAAAATAAATTTCTGTTTTCAAGCCACCCGGACTGTGGTATCGTGTAATGGCAATTTAGCAAACTACTAAAGCCTCTGAATTAATGTAATAAAATGAATAGAGAAGTGTTTTGTCAAAGTGGATTCTTCTCTGGGTTGACATTAATCTTATTAAAATGTTAATTATTTTCTTCATACTCAAGTTACAACACAATACTAAAACATTTACTAATTATACTTAAATATAAATATTTGAACGGGTTGGATTTACTTATTCCTCTAAAGTTGCTTTTATAGTAAAGGACTTTTAAAACTAAACATAAGAATTAGATCATCGCATAGAATCTTGAGGAAACTATAATGAACAAATAAAAACTATAACTCACAAACTAAATTCTTTTTCTCCCTACCTTACACTCACCTACCAATCCATTGAAATAAGCCTAAAATGGCTAAGAAAAAAAACACCGTTTAAGACAAAAATAAACCAGAAAATGGCAACATTTAGGCAAATGAGGGTGAGATGCTTGGAGTTGATGCGCTAGATTTAATTTATAACAGAACACAGAGATGATTATGTGTGAATTAGCACCAATATTCAATTTTTTTTCTATTATTTTTACAACATGAAGAGCTGTTTGGTTCATCCACATCTCTTGTTACTCCCATCAGCCTCTGGAGTCTCTGCCAGGATGTCTGTCACCTTGAGACCAAGGATGACTGTCCCAAATTGTTCTAACCTAGAAACAGTTGTATCATGCAAGCAAGCCAGCAGTAGTTGAAAATTATTTTATGTTTCTCTGTCGAAATACTTGAACCATATGTTTTAGGGCACAAACTAGAAAATCTAGGAAAAACTTAGAAATGTTAAGTGGGGATGCTTATTTTATTTCTTCCTCTATTAGCATCTGCATTATATTTATCTTAAATATCTCTATACCTGCTTACCTACCTTTCCCTAGGATCAATATTTAAATTACAATTTATCATTATCCCCCCAAATTTGTCAAGTTCTGGTTACATTTAAAAATTATCTTTAGTTGTAATAGACCCACATGAGTCATAAATTAGAAAAACAAAATTCATTATAACCACGTTATCCATGACATACATAGGCTATAATAATATTTTATAAGGCATGTTTAGTTCACACTTTCCTGGATTATCACAAACTACTAAATCAATATATCCTCCCTGGCTGGCGTAGCTCAGTGGATTGAGTGCAGGCTGTGAACCAAAGTGTCACAGGTTTGATTCCCAGTCAGGGCACATGCCTGGGTTGCAGGCCATAGCCCTCAGCAACTGCACATTGATGTTTCTCTCTCTCTCTCTTTCTCCCTCCCTCCCCTCTCTAAAAATAAATAAATAAAAAATAAAAATCTTAAAAAAATAAAAATAAATCAATAAATCAATATATCCTCACATAATTGCACATATATTTTCCATTATTGCTGTTCTGGTCAAAATCATTTGTTTACAGGAATGTTGAGCTTTCTGTCAAATGTACTATTAACTTTAATGATTAAGAACTCTAAAGTTATAAATTTATTGGCAGACAGTTTAATTATGTCATATAATAAATAAAATCTGCACTTTTTAATTTTAGTGAATTAATTCTTCCTAACTATAAATATGTTCATTGAGAATCCATCCTAATGTTTATCAAGGTGAAAATATTTTATTAAAATGTTTGCCTATGATTCCTTTTCTATAAGTAACAAATAAAATAGCAACTTATTCATTTATCTGATCACTTTTTTTCTGTAATGTTTTTTTTTTGTACATATGTTTACATATCTCCTGGACAATTTCAATCTCACAGGAGAGACAGCACCATGCAGTGAAAAAAAAGTTGATGAAATGTTCAGGAAACTCATAAATATGAGTTTATCACTATGATAAAACTGTAGCTTGCAGAGTTGGTTCTGGAGCTGGGCAGCCCAGAAAGCAATTTTAGATCTGCCAAAAAATGTATGTGTTACCTTGAGTGAGTTACATAATCCTTACGTGTTTCTCCCTGTTTCTTCATTTGTATAATGAAAAGTTGATTGTCAGTATTACAACCATTGATGTATACAAATTGCTTAGAACAGCCCCTGGCTCACCATGAGTCCTCCATAATTGCTGGTTAAGATTATGGTTAGTCTATGAATCTTATTTTCTGCTTACAAAAAGTGTAAATCAAGAGGACATTTTAATGTGTCCTTCATAACATTAAGGTATTTTGGTTATAAAAGTTGACTGTAAATCTACCTTAGGGATAAAATTACTATTTTTCCAGTCAGTGTCTTAAAATGGTCCTCATTTTTTAAAGGATTTTTTTAAAACATTGATTTACTTTTAGAGAGAGGGAAAGGGAGGGAGAAAGAGAGGAAGAGAAACATTGATGTGAGAGAAACATCGATCAGTTGCCTCTCACTTTGACCACCAGAGCTGAACATACAACCCAGGCTTGTGCCCTGACTGGGAATCAAACTGGCGATTTTTCACTTTGCAGAATGCACCCAACCAACTGAGCCACAGCAGCCAGGGCCAGTCCTCATTTTTTATTAGTTAATGAAACTACAGTAAGCAAACCATGGTCTATAGTGTTATTTAACCTTAGATTATACAAGAAGAACTGGAAGATATTTAAAAAGTGAGAATATCCCTGCCCCAGCCAAACAAACTAAATCAAGATCTAGGGATGCAGCTGGAGCTTGACCATCAATATTAAAGTTATTTAGTAACACTGAGATAATCTGAAAATACATATTTTTTTTTCTTCTAAGTGCTCTGAATTTTCATTCATTCTATTACATTTTATGGAGATAAATAAAAATACCTATATATAAGCTGTTAGCATGGCGATGATAAATTGATAATAAACAAAACAAACAAATACAAATAACAGAAATAAAAACAAAGACTTGCTTTCTCTCCATCCTTTGACAATATTTACTTCCTCAGGCTTCTGTAATCTTGTCTCAAAAATTCATAGGTAATTTTTCACATATCCACATTCACTAAGTTCCCCTTAGTTGGTCCTTTCTGCTTCAATAATTGAAATCTTTCCTTTATAATCTCATTTATGCCCCAAACTTCTATTTTCACCTGTATTAAATTACTCATTTATCAGTATATTTGTGTTCTCATTTAACATTTTAAACAACCTTATGAAAATCTCCTCTGAAAATCCCTGATGCTAATACCATTCTTATTGCTGAATTAATTACCTTCCCTCCAAAAAGATTTACCTAGCCAGATTTCTCCATTTTTAATAGCAGTACCAGCTTTTTTTTTTTAACATAATATGTTGGATTTATCTTTTAATGATCCTCCTTTATGATTCTCAACCTTCCAAATTGAACATATGAGTGATATATTTCTATTTATTGTTATTTATTTGTTTTTACTTATGTGTACAATGTTTTTTTCTTGTAAAGAGAAACTTCAAATAACAATTCATTTGTGTCTTCTCACTTTTTAAGAATTTTTTATCCCAACTTTTATATCATCTCCAATTTTTTAACTCTCTCTCTTTTTTTTTGCATGTGTGAATTTTGAAATCTTCCCATCCTTGAGTCATGATCTTGTTACAGAAAAGAGGACTCAGATGACCTGGGAGTTTACAAAGTGGGTTTTATTCACACATGCAGACCCAGAGGAGATAAAAATCCAAATTTTGGGCAATGAGCTTAAGCTAGAGGCTTCTTTATATGCTTTTTACACAGGCAGAAGGAGGAAGGGAAGGAGTGCAACTGCTAAAACAGGGGTTAATGTACAACCTTGAGATAACTGCTTATCTGGGAAAGGGTGCTGTCTGGGAATGGCTGCTGGTGAGCTCCTACCTAAGAATGGCTATTGCTCAGCTATGTCCTGTCACAATCTTATAGAAATAATTGTTTGCCCCTTTTCCAGCAATGCGGTAGTTCCGTCACTGGCTACCAGACACTTCGTTGTATACTCTAGAAAGTTTGAATATTACTATGGCACTCATCTATTCAAATATCTCCAGTTTTTTCTTATTTACCTAAATCTAAAGTTGTCATTATTACATTCAAGGTACTTACCATCTGCAAGCAAAATGCTTAATAAATTTTAATTCCAAGAACCTATTTCTGTCTTTCAAAAACCTACATATTTTGCTTAATCCAATTGAAAAGGCAGAACATGATCATATCCTTAAATGACACTTATTTTAATTATCTCCAGTTTTACATTAAAATTATATTGAGAGCTATGACTAATTATTATCCAACTTTGTATTCCTTCAAAGACCTTAGAAAGAATTACATTTAATTCATTCAAAAATATATTGCATATCTACCAGTAAAAAATTGCTATGAAGTCTCAACAACCCAGGAAATATAAAATTACTAAGGTAATTTTAAAACATTTCTGGGGAAAATACTTTACCACTCATAAAATTTCAGGATGTAATACTCATCCTTACAATATCTATCATGGTATTCCAATTTGAAAATTAAATAAAGGGGACTCTGTGTAAATACAGAGAGTAACCTGTAGTAACCTGAAGGGATTCTGGTCCAGAGTGTTTTAATACAACAGAGTCGGTCTTAATTTTTTGCCATTTTGTCATCTGAAATGACTTTAGTGATCAGAATATATAAAACAGCATAACCGAAGATGATATCACTGAAGTAATATTTTAAATACCTCTTTGATTAACACATGCAACCATAGCATTTAGTCTTCCTCAGTCCACCCTAACTCAAGGAATGGTGTAGCAATTTCTGAAACAAAATAAAAATGTCATTTAAAGAGAAACTATGATTTGCAATCCACCTCCAAAATGGTTTGTGTGATGCAGAGTAAATAATTAAAAGAGACAGCATTCCACTGGAAATTGTATTTTCCCATTTGAAGATACTTCACATAAAGTCAGAAACAGCGATGGTACTGACCTCCCTTTCTGCTCGTGATCAATACAGAAAGTCTCACAAATGATATTTACTCATATATCTTCCTATTTTGCTTCAGCTGATTCAGAAAATTAAGACAGCTTACTCTTTTTCTTTCTCAGAAATATCTCAGGCTAGCAGTTCCGGATCATGAACCTTGATTGTTGAAAACCATAAAATTAAAAAGACAAAAAATCCATTTCAGTTAAGACAGTTTTGTGGAAGAGCAGGTGGCTGATAAAAAACCCCACTCCCTGGTATTGAGGCAAAAACAGCAGTTGAGAAAAAAAGAGATCCCTTTCCTGCAGAGTTTAAATTAAATTCGGATTTGTTTCAGCAGGGCCTTAATAGCATTTCTCTGATTGGGATGCTTTGACTTAGCTAACATTCCCACATGCTTTTGATGTATGGAAGCCTCTATAGTCAGTTTGTACATTCAATAAAATAATATCAGTGATAATCAACTGATATATGTATGAAATGTGTGGTCATTATTTGTGACCTTGTGCTACATTTTTTACATGGGCATGCTATAAAGGAAATACCACATTACTACTAGAATAGTTGTCTTTCGTACTTGTTGCCAGTATTTAGTCTTTACTATTTTGCTTCTTCATATGCCTCATATGCAGCTAAATCTACAATGCTTGAAGAAACTCCTTCTGTCGGTAATTAAGGAAAATTCTGCCTCTGGATGAACCACCATTGTGCAAGGGAGGTATGGCAGCCACTATTAACACAGTGGTGTTTTACTGGTAGTAACTTTTAATTGATGTTTCTTCTAGTCACCATAGAAAGGGGAATGAAAGTTAAAGAGGAGAGAAAACTTGACAGTCAAGAAATCAAATACTCTCTGTTTTGTTTACCTACCTTATTTTTCTCTCTTTCACAGTAATTCTTCGTATGTTCCTTTTGTCTATACGGTTTGAATAAGGAGCTGTCAACCTCCCATATAGTCAAAAACAGACTAGAATAGGCCTCCCAGCCAATTAATGTGTTTGTACTGCAAAACTCAGTCATGTGCTGCCTTCAGATTGCAGGAAATACAAGGATTGGCTTCTGTCCACCACCTGTCTCCTTTGATATGTTTTAAATAGTTCAGCACACTCATGGCCCACCATTTTGTGGTCGATGCCATACTAAACAAAAAGTAGTTGAATTCTTATTTGCAAAACTTTCATATTACACAGACTAAGTAGTTTTAGAGGCTTATAACCAGATGTCCTGGATATTATGTAGTGGAATAAAGCAATGAAATATTTATTTTCTATTCAGTGTAAAGAATGGTCTTAGAATGTGTGTGTCAGTTTAGTGGCCAGTCAATTTAATCATTTTGGGTGAAAAGAAAAGAAAAACTGTCTAATGGAAGAAAATGGAAATCAAAATTAGAAATTCCTAAACCAATTGATTAATAATTGGAATATTAAATATTAATACCTGATATTGATTAAAGTTGGTTTCACAATTTATAATATTTCAATCTTCAAAAGTAGTGAGCTCCACTTTTGGTGAAGCTATCTAAAGAATCCCTTCTGGTTAATGTTAATATTCACAGTCTGTCTCTATTGATGAACAGAATGTTGGCACCACCCTCTATGTCTTTGTTCTTAAACCTTGCTAATGTGAAAGTGATAGATAAAGTCAGTAAAATTCAGATTATTTATTTAATGCAAGACCCCTAAAATTTTCTCTAATTTTCTCCACACCAAAATAAGAGCAGAAACTATTTTCATTGCTCAAAAATTTTAAGATTTAGCCCTGGCTGACGTAGCTCAGTGGATTGAGCGCGGGCTGCGAACCAAAGAATCACAGGTTCGATTCCCAGTCAGGGTTCATGCCTGGGTTGCAGGCCACAGCCCCCAGCAACCGCACATTGATGTTTCTCTCTCTCTCTCACTAAAATATTTATATTTGTTTATTAAGTTGTCACTACTCCAAATCTCCTTATTGTCTGTGCTTACTATAAGTTTCTTTCTGTTTTCATTTCTCCCAGCTTTTAAATTCACCTTTTCCAAATGGAAACTGATTTTCTTCCCAGAGCATTCCTAATGGGAACTGTGCTACCAAGGTGGACCAGTTCTTACTGACATGACACTCCGCAGTACTTATTCCATTTTCTTGAAAGTAAAATAATTAAATAAAGACATTTCAAAATCGTATAAACATATTACTTTATAAATTAATTTAAAATATTCCTAGAAATGTGTACCACGTGGCTACTTTTTTAAAAGAAGTTACAACAGTTAGCCACATTAGCATGGGCAATTTTCTTTTCCAATTTCTATTATAATAGTGTTTCACAACTTTGGTATCATTGGTCTTTATGACACTTAGAAATATTAACTTATTGACATCAAATGGTATTTACATTTTTATTAAGTGAAAAAAAAGTCACCTTTCAGCAAGAAATGTGCTATACTGCCAGCAACATTTTGTTTGGGTGTACTCAAAGTGGTCTGGATGAGTAAACATTTCAGTGATAATGGAGCTCATCTATGGTTGTAGAGTCATGGGTGTTCCCTTACTCTCTATTACTAATATGTATTGCTTTTCTAAATTAAGACATTTTACTTTGTTAATAAAAATTTAACCTTAATTTTTAAAACCAGATAAATTATAAAAAGATTTGAGATAATTTGCTGAAAAATTTAAGAGCTGTAAATTTTCTGATAGAATCTTAATTCATTCAAATGTGTCTGTCATAAAAATAAAATAATTCTTAGCCAATCTAAGAGTCTTTTTAAAAAGATTTTATTTATTTATTTTCAGAGAAAGGGAGGGAGTAAGAGAGGGAAAGAGACATCAATATGTGGTTGCCTCTCGTGTGCCCCCAACTGGGGACCTGGCCTGCAACCCAGGCATGTGCCCTGACTGAGAATTGGACTGGTGACCCTTTGGTTCACAGGCCAGTGCTCAGTCCACTGAGCCACACCAGCCAGGGATAATATAAGAGTCTTAAAATCTGACGGAGGGTTGTTTTCTTATGGTTTAAAAGAAAAACAGTGACCTTTCTTCTCTTTGCTTGATGGAAAATGGACAATGCCAAGGAAAGAGTATCTAAGAAAATTATACATAGTTATCAATATCAAAGCTAAATAAACTGGGAGGACTTTGAAATTCAGAGAGATACAAGCAAGTAAAGTTAAGTTAGATTCACAACAAATTTTTTGCTTCCGTCCTCAATAGAGTCTTTGCCCAATCTTCCTGGTTCCCTGTATAAAATAACTGATGCACGTGGACTAATGGCAGAAGATTTGATCTTGGAAAACAGAATGTATTGCATTCAGTTGTTAAAAAAGATTATTTAATCTTATCAACTTTCTTTTGAGGAGATCTCAACGGTCATGCATTAAGCTTGGAAAAGAGAAGAATCTTCCAGGGATAAAGCTGATCATTAACAAGGCAGCCAAGAAAGAGCCTGCTGAGAGTAAAAGTATTCACTCCACTGTGGGGGAAAAAACACACCATGCAGCATCTTAGAAATAGGATCTTAGTGCTCTACTCCTTCTAGATGAAAAATCATTATCCTTTGTAAGAATAGCAAGATTGAAAGAGACTGGTAGAGTTTTAGCAAAGGATCTTTACCTAATGCTTCATTGTATCCAATACACTTCTCTCCTGATCCATATGGCAGTGATAGATTAATATGAACATTGCCTTAGATATTGGTTAAAGATAATCTAAAGCAGAGGTCAGCTGAGCTTCTGAATACATCTACCAATTCATAAAAGAAACAACAACTTTTAAAACAATTTAACTGCAACACCTTTGTATTTAAGATGTTCATACACAAATGTTTACCTTAAAATATTATTTTCAGCTATCTCCATTAAATACAATCCTTAGTAAATATGTGTATTAGATTTCTACTGCTGCTGTAACAAATTATCACAACCTGGGTAGCTTAAGAAACACAGATTTTTGAATACTTGGGATATTTTATAGGAGTTCAGAAGTCCAAAATGGATCTTGGCTAAAAGCAAGGTATCACCAAGGCTGTGTTCTTTCAAGAAGCTCTATGAGGTCAGTTTTCCTTTCTTTTTCAGATTTTACATGCTGCTTTCATTCCTTGGCTTGGGACCCATTCCATTTTCAAAGCCTGCAAGGAGCAGTGGAGTCTTTCTCATACACATCATTCAAACAACGACTCTTTGCCTCCTCTTGTACCTTTAAAGAAGCTAGTGATTACATTAAACTCATTGGGGAAAACCCAGGATCATCTATGATAATGTCAGCTAATTAGCGAGCTTAATTTCACCTGCTATCTCAATTCCTCTTTGTCATGAAACAGCATATTCACAGTTTCTGAGGATTAGAACATGTCCATATTTGAGAAAGTATTATTTTGCCTATTGTATAGTCTAAAACAGAGAATTTCTGAATAGAGATCTAAATTTGTAACAGCAACTACAGTGTTTCAAATCATATTTTTATTTGCAGAGCCTGTACATTTTGAGATATAGACACATACACATTTATCTTAAATTGTTTTCTTCAGTTATTTTCAACAATCAAACTTCAGTCCTTGGTAAAGTGAGGCTGTATGAGTTTCCTGTGGCTGCTGTAACAAATTACCATAAGCAAGATACTTAAGACAATAGAAATTTATACTCTTGTAGATATAGAAGCAACAAATCTAAAATCAAGGATCATGCTTCTATCAGAGCCCTTGGGGAAAAATCTGTTCACTGCCTCTTACAGTTTCTTACAGCTAATGGACTTACTTGTCTCCAGGCTGCATCACTCCAATATCTGTCTCCACGCTTACATTGTCTCCTTTGTGTTTGTCTCTCTAACCTCCTTCTGCCTGCCTTGTATAAGGATATTTATTATAGCATTTAGGGTTTAACTAGGTAATCCTGAATGATCTTCTCATTTCAGTATCCTTAATTTAATTTTATCTGCAAGTATTCTTTTTCCAAATAAAGTAACATTTACATGCTCCAGGATTTAGGTTATGGACTCATCTTTGGGGCCACTATTTAACCCACTTTAAGGGCATAGAGTGTATATCACTGAAATTAATTAAATACTAGCATCAACATATAAGGACTAATATTCGCATTATACCGAGAAGAAATAAAGTCAAGTTCTAGGCCAAGATCTGGAAAAGTCTAAGAATTGAAAGACAACAAAAGTAATAAAGTTGAGACAGTGGTACAGAGAAGGCAATGCTCCTTTCTCGTACTAGGCCAAATTCCAAGCTGTTAGAAGAAGGCAGAAATGAGAAACCTGGACAGGCTTAGAGATCTCTGAATGTATAAAGAATGTGCCTTCTGCTTTCAGTCTAATAGACTGAAAGCATCTTAGCAAAGTTTAAATACCTAGCTTGATGTCAGGGCAATTGAAAAACAGGTTCATGAGATGCCAAGTTAAATAGATAACTTGCTGAGATAATAAAGTATCTAGAATATGTAAAGTTGAAAATAGACACACAGAGTTTTTGGCTTCTAGAATGGTATACAATAATACACCTCCATAGTTCTTATATTCCCCTAAAAAAAAAAAAAGATTAGCTATCTATGAGCTAGTCAGTATGGAGAGGCATCATATTTGGAAAGAGAATGATGATGAGAATTCTGAGTAGACATGGAAGCAGAAATACAAAAAAGTTAACACAAGATTAGAAATACAAAGGCCACACAAACATTTCTTTACAACAAAATATCAGAAATTATGTACACTTCCGAGTCCTATATGGAACAGAAGGCAATAATAAACCATGTGCCATATTTCCCTCGATACCATGATTGCAAATGAAGCTCTGCACATTAATTTTCCATTGGCCAGAAATACAGAAAGAGAAGGAAGAAAACCCCTGCACTATGTTTACCATCAGTTCAGAACATTATACTCCAAAATGTAAGTGGAAAACTAACAAGTTAAACTAGGTTCAGTTACAGAAATATAAAGTTTCATTTTTCTACATTTAAACTTTGTGAATGTGCAATGTATATTCATTACACTTGTAATGGTTTTACATTTTTCAATCAAGTGGTGGTTTGGGCTGTGCTAGAATGTTTTCCATGTAATAAAAACTAATTCCCCAAAGAGCACATTTTACCTCTGTCCAGGTTTAGAAGAACAATTTCCTTACACTGATATAAAAAATATTTCTCTGTTTATTTTAACTGTGGGATCAGGGAAACATAATAAAGGGACATAAAATAGCGTATACCTTAAAGACCATTAGCTTTAACCAACACAAATGAAATCTGTGAGATTAGTTAGCAGTGTGTGTGTGTGTGTGTGTGTGTGTGTGTGTAAGCTGATGCTATTTTGTGTGTGTGAACTATGTCATTTCTGACGTCCTCTCATTATCACTACAAAATAGGTTTAAAGATTGTATTAAGGTTTGAACACTGATTCATACTTTTCTATTAATATTCTTTCAGTAAGTTGATCTTATAAGCAGGAAACATCTATTGTTTTGGATTCCAATGCATTTCTAGCTCTAAGACAAGAGTTTGTGATAGTGTTTAGTATTTAATTCTTCTGTTTTAGAATACATCGTTTGTTTCAGCACTTTTAATTTTCTATCCTTTGCAGCCTTCTTGTTTATATTCTTTTCTCTGTCATGAGTATTTCATAGCTAAACCATACACTCAAGGGAAAGAATGAATATTTCACAGCTATGACATTGAAACTTAAACAGGCCTCCCTTGCACCCATTTTAACACTGTTAGTGTGTGGTTTTACACCTTTAGTTTTCTATGAGTATCACCTTTTGTGAACTATAAGTAGCATTTGACATGTAAACCAAAGTCAGAACATTTTAAATGTCTCAAAGCAATAGCAGGGCAAATCAATTATTTCCATATTTGAAAATGTATACATATAAATTTGTATATTATCGATTCATATTGATATGTATTCAACTTACAATGGTATTTAGCAAAAAGTTGGCATTTTAACAAAACTATAGTGTATAACTGTGTGTTATAATGAAGATATGGAAATATGTATACCAGAGGAGTTATTGACATTTCTAAAAATGACTACAAATGAAAATAAAATTTGAAAACCATAGAAATGAAATAAATGTTATATAATGTTTTTCTGAATTTATATAATTATCAATAAATGTTTCTAAAATATTGTTTTATTGTGCCTAGTTCAATGATGTATAAGGAAAGGAGTTTACACAAATATAGCAATATTTTTATTTATGTATATATTTCACTGATGCTTCTAAAAATAACAAGACTATAAGTCTATCTTAGTTATTTAAATAATTCATCTATCTTGAAGTTATATCAAGTTTAGAACCTAGACACCTTGTTTCACATAATCTATTATTGTAATGGAGTTTTTGGAAAAAATATAATGTTGAGAAATTTAAATAATTATGAGATAATTCTATACACCATATATTTATTATGGGCAAGGGAAACATAACTTCTGATATGCTTTGTAGCACTTACATTCTCATTTTCCCTAGATACTTTTTTTCTCATATCATGAAGCTTCTTTCAATTTCCATAAAAGCAGAATAGTAGGAGATATTGAGCACAGGAAAAGTTTTAAGATTCTTTTTCTAAGAAGGGAGAGGAAAAATGGGGTTGCAGCAGAAGGGTAGGTATATTTTGAAGACAGGTTTTTGGTTTTGTGTGTCAGTTTCTTAGTTTGGTAAACTACAATAAACAGCAACTTTTTGTAAAGTGATAGAATAAGTTAGTAAAGTGTCAAAATATTAACACAGGACAGAGAGAAGGAAACTAATAAAAACTAATGTAGTTCAAAACATAACAGGGAGTGTTTTCCAGCACACGTGTGAAAGGACTGACTTAAGGGCATCCAAAAAGAAGTAAATTTGTATAGGAAGCGATTGTGATAAGTAAATTACTTTTGCAGCATATAGTTGTGGGTTTTCCCTGGGTTCTTTATTCTATTGCATTGATCTATATGTCTGTTTTTATGCTATCACCAACAAACAAAACAAACAGACTCACGGATGCACAAAACAGGATGATGGTTGCCAGAGGGATAGGAGGCTGGGGGTTCGGGTAAAAATGGTGAAGGAATTAAGAAATAGAAATCAGTAGTCACAAAATAGGCATGGGATATAAATTACAGCATAAGTAATATAGTCAATAATATTGTGATAACTATGCACAGTGCCACATGGCTACTTGAAATATTGGTGAAACACTAAGTTAACCATACGTGCAAACGTCCAGGGGGTAATTAACTGATCAGGATCAAAAAATGATAATAATCAACTATGAAGTCCAAGTTACCTAAGGAAGAAAATAAAGACATGAAGTGGGAAATAAGAGTGAAAAGTTGGTAGGCCTAGTGAGAGGTCAGTCTTAGCAGGGCTGGAGCATCGCTGGGGCCAGAGGAGCAGGGGAATGAGACAGAAAGTGTGAGGATGACTGCAAAGGCAGGTTTTTGGCACTGAGACAGTGAAGCACTGGCAGTGGGTGGGGATAGAAAGAGGTCATAACTTGAGGGAGTTATGGATGAAACAGTGATCAAAAATTTGATTGATATTTTAACTAGAGTAAAAAGTAAATCGAGTATTCAAAATAGGTTATTTTTTTATTTTTTCTCTTGTGTTTTTGGTGGCCAACCATGAAATTCATGCAGCACAGTGAAATTTTAGTAGTCTATTAAGGGTGGGAGATGGAGGCAGGAACTATAAAAGTCTGTATGTGAGGGTTTGGGCTGTCACACACGATCTGGCAGTAAAATATTTTTATTGTAAATAGGGATTGAGAATATGATGAGTCCTATGCAGATGTTCTCTGTGCAGGAAGTGCTGAAAAAGTTTGACTTTGGGGAAAATGGATCCCATTTAAAAACAGGAAATTCTGGCATATCCTCTTTACACCTGACAATGTTTGCCTAAGGAAGAAGTTGTTTCAGAAAAAAATGGGAAATGTGATAAAAAGCAATAAAACATGAACCATAGGACAGACAACTCCATATAAAATAAATAGAAATTATTGAAATAAATAGCATATAGATATTTAAATAAATAACTTAAATGATTTAAAAGATATATTAAATGAAGAGAGATTTAATATAAAAGAATACAGGTCTGAGTAAATGGCCCACAGTGAGTAAAGAGATATAAAGAGACAGAAATATGACAGACATAAGAGAAGCAAGAAGTCCCGAATATTGTTGAAAAGAAACTTAAAGAGACAGTGGAGAAATACCAATGTTTAAAGGGAAAATTGAAGAAACTTCCTAGAAGTGAAGAAAGACTGTTGTCTAAGTTTGAAAGAATTACTCTGAATCCACAAATGGATAAACAGACTTTTAGAAAACACTGATAGAAACCCTGCAATGTACAGCACAACTCCAAAGGCAAAGAAAAAAGTGTTAAACACCCAGAAAGTAATAAGTGAAATCTAAAAATGGATGGCAGTTTGAGAGAAGACACTTATTCAGAATAAATAAATGTTAGAAAACAATAGAAAAGTAAATTTAAAGCTTATCTTGGTCTGCTCAGGTTGTTCTTATGAAATACAATAGACTGAGTGGCTTATAAACGAAGTAAATTTATTTCTCACTGTTTTGGAGGTTAAAAAGTTCAAGATCAAAGTTCTGATGGATTTGGTGTTCGGTGAGAGCTCACATCCTGGTTCACAGGCAGCTGCCTTCTTGTTGTGGCCTCTCATGGTAGACTGGGCAGAACTCCTCAAGATCTTTTTTGTAAGGGCACTAATCCGATTCACGAGGGTTCTGACTTACTGACCCTATCAGATGTCTGACCTCCTTACAACATTATATTGAGGGTTATGAATTCAATATAAAAATTTTAGGCAAGTAGTCAGTCTATAGCACAGGGCTTAAAGGAAATTATTTAAGTCCCTCTCCCCATCACCCTTCCCTCCTCACAGCTACATCATTTTCCCCAGGGAGGAAAAAAAATGTAGTCAGCTTGAAAAGACATGGTACTAGTAGCTACTAGGGTATTTAGGTAGGAATAAAAATCAGTGGGAATAAATCTTGATAAGTATAAAAGATTATTTTCTCTCTCAACTTCTCTAAAATAAAACTAAATAAAAAAGTTTAATACTTTTTGGGTGAAATTTATAGGATTTCCAATAAAAATATGGAATGCCCACTTATATTTAAATTTTACATAACAATTTTTCAGTATATATGCATTCCAAATATTAGATGGAACATATTTACACTGAAAATTATTTGTTTAACTGGAAATGAAGTGTAACTGGGGACTCAGCATTTTATTTTGGTAAATATGAATACTTTAAGAAACTCTCATGTGTGCACCAGCAACATTTTTGATGCTTAGAGCATAAATGTTGTGTGGGTGGTAAACTGACTCAAATGGTTGCAAAGTTTCTATTTTATAAGGGCTGTAATATTAACTAAGTGTTCTATTAAAAATGAGTGCATATTTTACCTGGTTAGAGTGATCACTTAAAGTGGTGAGAAGAAATATAGCTAAAAGTCAATAAATAAGTAAAACCTGTAATGTTATTGAAGGGATATTATATATTTATATGGATAGCATCATGTTTGGAATGAACTAGCACTCAAAATATGTTCAGCTGATTAGATTAAATACAGTTTAGATTAAATCATTAGCATTGATGTAACATAAAATCATCTGTATAAAAGGACAAGACCAACCTGTCTCTAAAACTGAGGTCGTCTGCAGGTAGCAGTTACCTCCTACGTTTATCCTTAATGGATAGGTAAGGATTTAATTGTTGTAGAGTTAAAAAAAGAGCACTTCAAAATTTAAAATAGCCTGAATAAAGACATGGAAGGGAAGTATGTGACACCCTGGCAAAACTTTATATGATCCATATACCAGAATATACAACATAGAATTTCCAGAGATAGAGAGTAGAGATACAACTTTGTAACCTAAGAGCATGAGGATGGGTTTGAGATAATAACAAGTAAGTTTATTTTAATTTATGTACTTTATTTCTGGAAGTAAAATAACTTCCAGTGAGGACAACCATTATTTCTAATTTCTCTGTGGCATTGTCAGACTTGTGTTTGTTCTTAGATACAAAATCCAAGTGACTGAAATTTACCATTGGATTTATAAAATGGTAAAGTCTGCATCTGGTCCAGACAACTTTCATAACTAATGTCATGGATACTTATAAACCCAGAAATTTGTGAACAAATTTTCAGCCCGTTTTCCCCAAGTGGTTGATCAGATTGTGTTTTAGCAATTGTAACATGCCAATGAACCCTGGCATTTAAGTTAATAAGGTATAAATGAAGACATAGCTTGTTCTCTGAATGGTTGTAATAGCCTGCTGGGTTTCATCAATCATGAAGCAACTCATGCTGGGACTAAACAACAAGGAAAAGTACAGAAAAATCATGGGGAAGGGAAGGATGTTAATGCCTTTAAATGGGCATGAGAATATATTTGTGGCACTAAAGTGTCAGAGACCAGCAAATGGATATCTGCAGAATGTTTGAAAGACTCTAAATTCCTTGCCCACTATTATCTGAAAAAAGTAAAACTTAAATTGAACAATCCCACACTTTTAAATGCAAGATAACAATTCCACTTACATTGAAATGATTTCATTCTTGGATAATTTCATTTTTATGTGTTAAGTAATATTCTCATGAGAGTCTTGTTGCAAATTAAAGTTTTGCTTCATAAAATATACACTTTAAATGACAGTATTTAAGAGAAATATTTTAAAATGCTTTCTCAAATTCTTTTCAAATATAAAGAAAAATCTTTCTCTAATGAATTTCCTTTGCAAGAGCTGCAATACTTATTTGTTTTAAGAAGTAGTTTAAAATGTTAGCTTTTTCAGTAGAAAAATAATGTTCTTTGTAGCCATTAGGTCAAGTTCAATTTCCAAATTATGATATCCTTTGGAAAATATTATCTTATTTTCCCGGAGCTATTCATCTAACATAATGTAGAATTGAGTCATTTTTCAGAAAAAAAAACATGCAAGTCAGATAAAAGTTATCTGAAATGCACATAATTTAGTTAACAAATAAGATATTGTACCTGAATTATATGGCAGTATAATATGTTACTAATGATATCTTTTTATATTAAAATTGTTCTACCAAGCCAAAAAAATGGTTATTAATTTTCACTCATCCATTCAACAAATATCACCATTGTAAATAGAACAAAGATAAAGCAATGGTGGAGACATTACAGAGACTTTCACCATTAATATGAAAATAAACTAAATATGCTTCCTCCCAAGCTGTTGATATTAGATTATACTGTGGAAATTTCTCCCTTACCCGCTACTGCAAATACATATCAATGTTTTATAAAGAATTAAAAAAAACAAATTACAAAGACAGAACTGCATTTAAAAACAAGAATATCTCTATAATTTAAAATGCAAATCATTGAACAAGGTGGAAGGTATAGTCTGCTGGTCTCTGGCTTTTGAAAGCAAAAAATATGTCAAGAAGTCCAGAGTAATTGGGTTAGATATTATTTAGGCCAGCAGTTTGTGTGGGGGGAGAGTAGGAGCTTGAGACAGAACCCCTGCATCCAGAGACTGGTGTGGAGACTCCTGCATATAAGTACACATCTAAACAAATGACTCTTTGAGCATTGTCTTACTTGAAGATTCGTGCATGGGAAGGCAGAGCAGCACAAATGTAGCATTAATTCAGGATTTGGCCAAGTCACTTATGGGCTTGACCATTGCATTTGACTTCTTTTCAGTATCTTCATCTCTTTTTTTTACCATAAAAAAGGTCAACAACCTAAGGCTTTAAATCTCTATCACATATGGAAAACTATTAGACAAATAAAAGTGTATGCAGAAAGACAGGGCAAACCTTTTTGTAATAGTTGTAATAGCCTGAGAAATATATAGGGAAATATATGTTCCATTCATGATTAATCTGACAATTAAAATTTGTAAAGAAACACATGAATAAATCAATTTCTAAAACCACAAATAGAAACATAATTTTTGACAAAATTAATGACATATCAATGAAAAGGAAATTTTAAGTATAGCTAGGTTAAAAATACAGAAAAAGTAAAGCATAACATCTTAAAACAAAGGGAATAAAACAAAAAGAAACCCAAAATGTTATGAAAAATCATAGTAAAAATTAAGAAGTGACAATGGACATAAAATTTATCAATTACTTATGATGAAGAAGAAAAAGTCAATAAAAACAAAGAATATATCTGCTTGAATATATATATATATATATAGAAGTATATAAGAATATATATACTTGTATATATACTGTTTGTGTATATATATATATATATATATATGTAGACATATATATTCTTTTTGTATTTTAGGGACTGTATTCATTTTACTTATATATATACACACCTGTTTATACACACATATTTGTGTGCATTGTTCATATCTGTATATCACCAAAATTTAGTGGTTAACACTGGGGACAGAAGAATTAGGAAATATTAATTATGTCTGCAATACAATGTTCCCTGAAGAAAAACAACTTGAAGCATATTTAGAAAAATGCCAATATTTGTTAGAGTGTTCTAGTAGGACCACAGATTGTTTTATTTTATTATATTATTTTTATATATTTTTATTCTTGAAATAAGAATTAAACATCAGATAACAAAATAATTAACAGAAATAAAATATATTATTAATAATTGGGTAACTGTAACTTTTTTTTTAATTTTACAAATTTTATTTTTTTTTATTTTTTAGAGAGAAAGGAAGGGACGGAGACAGAGAGGGAGAGAAACATCAGTGTGCGGTTGTCTCTCACACATCCCTCACAGGGGACCCGGCCTGCAAGCCAGACACACGCCCTAACTGGGAATTAAACCTGCAACCCTTTGGT
The DNA here is from genome assembly GCF_019186645.2 of Phyllostomus hastatus. Classification (NCBI taxonomy): domain Eukaryota; kingdom Metazoa; phylum Chordata; class Mammalia; order Chiroptera; family Phyllostomidae; genus Phyllostomus; species Phyllostomus hastatus. The sequence goes on from NW_025333977.1 coordinate 17,449,265, forward strand.
TCACAGACCAGCATTCAATCCACTGAGCCACACCAGACAGGGAGGGATGACTGTAACTTACTAAAGTGAAACATCTATACAACATTGTTTTAGGCAATTAAAGCTTTGATACTAAATAGTCTTGGACAATAAAAGTTTAAAAGTATTTATATGTATGTATTTATAAAATCCCATTGGTTTATACTATAAATACATTATTATAAATATATATGCATATTATATTTAACATTTATATGTGTGTATATATATACAAATATATATTTTGTGTGTGTATATATAAATATATATGTACATATATGCATATATATATGGAGGGAGAAAATGAGTTCTGACTAAAAAAATACAAAAACCTGTTGGGAACGGCCCTGAGTGGTATCAGAAGCTGAAACCCCCACCTAGGCTAAGGCTAAGGGAACGCCCTTGGAACCGTAAACCAGCAGGGAAACAAAAGCTTATCCTCCTGGCAGGAATGCTGCTTCTGCTGCTTCATTCATAATTGAACCCCCAAAAGCTTGGTCGGTTAGCCAAAGACAGGTAAGATTCCCCAAGGGGGGAACGACCTAAGACAGGCACAATCACTTTGGGAGGCCCCCCAAAAGAAGGACTTGGGGGGCTGCAGCAAAAGGGGGTGATGGACCCTCGCTCCTCGGCTTTGACAGAGCCTGAGTTCTCACAGTCTGGAAGAAAATCCCCTTATCTTTTGGTTGTCTTAGTTCCCATGCTCCACCTAAGCCTGAAACAATGACAGGGTGGTGCAGCTCTGTGCTGAAAAGGGTGGATTCCCCGGGTGATTAAGCCTAAGAAAGAATATGTAAATTACTGTGAAACCTTCTTTGTTTAGATTGCTCTCAGTTGAATTAGAAGGGTCCAAGGAGGAAGTTAGTTTGTTCCTCAAAGTCTTACAGCTCTTTGACCCTGACTCAAAACAGACCCTCAGACTTCCTTGTTTTCTATGGTTCCTTACTTGCCCCTAATGAGTACTGTACTTTACCTGAATTATTATGCAAAATGAGCCCAATAAAAGCAGGTATGGACGGTAAATCGGTGCGTTCCCCACTAGATGGGGTGGCCATTTCGTCCCTACTTCTCCGCAGAAACTAGTCTGTCTCTGTGCATGTTTTTTCTCGTGTGTTTCAATGAGCCATCTGCAGCATTCCGTGATCACTGCTGGCCAGTGACCCACGCAACAAAAACCTGCTCTTTGATTTATCTGGCTTGAATAACAGATACTGATAAAGCCATATGACAAGTCAAAAAACAAAAATTTTCCCCCATAAAGTCACTCTACAACCCTAAAGTAATGTAGCAATGCTTTCTTTGAGTGACTTTCTTATTCACTGCAAAACTTTGTTCTCTATCTCCAAAATGAAAGACTATCAGAAACTCTGTTGTTTGAAATTACATCAGCATAAATGTACCATCCTTCTCTTGCCTGAAGGACCTAACTGACTTTGACACAGAGAAGCAGCATCAATTGCCAATATAAATGGGAATGTCAGATAATGGGTTTCTAAAACACCTTTCGACACTTATCATCACTTTGTAGTCTTCAAAGAAAAAGAAACTTAGGTTCATTGTGCAGTCCAAAGCTAATATTGAGTCCTTTACAGACAGCCCACTTTGACTTGAGACTATCAAAATATTTTATTTAAATTTTACCTAAACTCTACTCTTTCTCCTCATCTCATAATTACTTCATTGTTTCCAATTTTTGGTGAGATGTCCCACGGTAGTTTTAGGATATGGTTTCTCTCATTGCTATGAGTCAATAAACCTAACTTTTTCAGACTACAGGTTTGTTCCTAATTGTTTTAGTTTGATTGGGAGAGAGACAGAGATAGAGAGGAAGAGATAGAGCATGTGCATGAATCTCAATATCATCTAATCAGATAAAAACAGTTTAAATAGTAGTTTAATAAATGCAGTGAGAAGAATAAAAACAAATTTTGTATTATGGCATATAACAATTGCCCATCTGAAAAATTTGACAATGTCATCCACCAGATTAATAGATTTAAAGGAAAAGTTTATTTTAATAGATACAGAGAGCACTTAAGACAATTCAATGCTCATCTATGATATTAAAAAAAAAGATTCTTAGCAAACTATGAATGGAAAGCAACTTCATTAACATAATGAAGACCATCTAGCTGATTTATTTAGTCCACAAACATCATTAATAATAGAGACACTCTAGAATAATTCCCATAAACTTTTGAAGTCAGAAATGGCTGCCCTATTTTATTGTTTCTATTACATATTGACTTGGCACATTACATTAAGGCACAAAAACTTAAAGTTAAAAATGTGTAAATTGAAAAGAAGAAAAATTCTGATTTTTATATAAGGTGATTGATTATATGAAAAATACATATAAAATCCAAGAAAGCTTTTAAAAATTAGTAGATGAGCAAGTGAACTAAATGAAAGATTAATGTTAGAAATGATAACATTTTATATACTAGTAAGTGAAAATGTACCATTAAGATGAAATTACAAAACCTAAGATGTGAGAAATAAATCTATCCAGAGATGTTTAAAATCTTTATTGAGAAATATACAAAACATTTTAAGGCCATATAATGCATGGAAAAATAAAGATGTTGATTTTCCTTTAAGAATTATAAATTTAAAGAAATACTTATAAAAATCACAATTGTGTTTCTTTCTTAATGGAATTTAAGAAGTTGATCCTATATCTCATGTAAAAATAAATGGCCAAGAACATGAAAGATAATTTTGAAGACTAAAGTATGGAATTTTTCCTGTCCAGACTCAATACATGCTATAAAGTTTAATAATTAAAACAGTATGATTGTGGAATAAGCATAGAGCAATAAAACCAATGGTAGAGTAAAAAGAACTGAGGACCAGACCCACACATTTATAGAACTTTGATATATGACAGAGCTGATTTTATAAATCACTGAGAAGATGATGGCCTACCAATAAATGGTGCTGGAACTGTTGGCTATTCAAAATTTTGAAAATGTAATATACTACTGACCTCCCTTTAACATTTATCTGATCTTTGTTTAGAAATAAAGTAGTTTACTTTGTCTTCCTTCATGAACAATTTGCTAATTCTGATGATAGCTGCCGTGTGTCCCCATGAAACAGAGAAAACACCTGGTCCCTGGAACACGTGAACTATCACTGATGTTGAAGCTGTGTCTGGACTTCAAGCTGCCAGGATTCTGATCTTGGATAGGGAGACGGTGGGACATTATTCTTTTCTGAATTGGGATTTTAAAGCCTTTTACAGAACTTGTTTTTTAAAATTAAATCACTGTGACTTTTTCTCTCATAAAACATGGCAGACAATGAATTTTCCAGAAGAATGTCTTAAAGTCTAAGCAGGTATAATTATTTGCACTATTTGGCACAAGTGTGGGCAAAGAGAATAAATAGTTCTATGTTTTCTGAGTCTATTTCTTTATTTTGCAAATGAAATTAGGTATACTGTTGTTACATCAGTTTTAGTCTGTAGCTGTAACGTGAGCAGGAAAAAAATAGGAAAGCCTTGCACATCTAAGAGTGGGCAGAAGGAAGGGTGGGTAAGGGGAGAAGATTGCCTCTTGGGTTTAAGCTTGGAATTGCTAAGAATGGGACTATGTCTTAGAGAATTGCAGGGTAGAGTGTCTGGATGCAGATCAGCAGCAGTTCTGCCATCTGGAAGCTTTAATTCCCTGCAGCTAGACACTTTTAAAAAGCTGCTCATCCTTTACGGTAAACTTAGCATTTCTGCTGTTCTGGCAACTGTGCACTTGGTATACAGGCTGCCTCTGGCTATTAAGTTATTCTTGTCAGATTACCTCCTGTCCCAGACAGGCTGGAGCCTGTGGAGTGAGGTTCAGGCTGTGTGCAGTAAGCAGGGAGCCTGTGCCAAGGTCAGACAGATCTGGGTACTACTCACAGGTAGCATTTCCTGGAGATGTGGGGAACCAGTCAAAGTAGCATGAGGGATAGAAAGCACAAGATGTTCTGAGCAGGAAAAGCTTACAACCAATGTAGAAGGAGTGGGGGTGGGGCAAGGGAGACAGAAGGACAGAGGTTGAAAAACTAATTATCAAGCAAAGGAATTAAGACTGGGAAACAAACAAAAAAAAGCATTTGGTGCTTAGACAAATTGTGGGGCAAAATCTTCAGAATGAAAAAGTAGTTTTAGGGACTTTTTCATAGGGCAATTGTGGCCTCCAGGATAGAGAGAAAGGGGAACAATGGAGAGTGAGAATTGTTTGGACAATTTGTCCTTCATAATAGTTAATATGAAAAATATTTAGATAATGCCTTTCATTACACTTATGAAAACTCTATATAATTATGTATCTCATATGTGTATGTTATATAGATATGCATATGTGATATGTACATGTACATACATATTTATGTGGTAATAATTACAAATATGATGATAATGAAATAAACAGATATGGACACAATTTTACAAACATGTTCATATAAAAACTCTGAAAAAAATTGGTTCATTTAATGAGTCACATGAGTGAATGCTTTGCATCTGTGAATAGGCAATTAGAATCTAAATAAAAACAGAAATGACTTCAATGAATGGGAGATTCAAGATACTTCAAAAGTTAGAAGCTGTGCTACAGAGAATCATATATAAATGTCTAGCACATTTATTAATCTAATTAATACAGAATAAAGAGAAAGTGCCTTGAACTTTAGAGAACTGTTCATCTTTAGAATACAAAGTATTTTGAGTAGTTTAATTGATTTGCTTCCTATATCAGTCAGGATTCTTAATTGAAAGCATCAGATACTGGCTTTGACTAATACAAACAGAAAGGACATTTGATAAAAGAAAGCTCAGCAGCCCCTACAAATTTTGGTACATGTACAGAATTAAGTTTGAAGTCTATGTAACCAGTAGTAACATCAAAAGCTGTTTGACCTAATAGTTTCATAAACATTGTTAGCAATGTCCTTGAAACTGACACTGCAAAATGGTCATCAAACACCACCAACTCTAGATGCTGGTGGTGGTATTAAAACTATTACCAAGAAAACCGCACTTAGACGGCTTTCCCTCACTAGTTCTCGTTACACTCGCAAGAATGAATTAAGAGACAGAAAGTATAGTGGGAATGAGGTAGCAAGTTTATTTGTGAAATACACAGGAGCATGTGGGACCCAGCTAGCCTGTGTGCCCCACCCATTGGGGTTGGGGTTTACATGCTTGCAGCAAGCCTCCAGGCCCCCTGACCTCCTGATCAGGCTTAATTTAGGAGTTGATAATAAGGTTTAAGAAGAAAAGAAAATGAATAATAATACACTGGAATTATATTAATTTCAATACTTTCATTTTTAATCAAATAAAAAGCATTAAATCATACCTTTTAAAACAATCAAGGTCAACTGTTAAAAGACTGATGGCAAACACTGATACCTGTCAGGGAATTAACATAATCTCAAGATTTAAAGTGTACCAGTTACTTAGATTCAAACCATAAGCATTCCTTCCCAAAAACAAAGGACCAGTTTACTCATCAGAATTGTCTTATTCAGTTTGTCTCAGAGATTCCCCATGCAAGTCCCATCTTATTAAATTATATCTGTAAGTAATATAAGTATAAAACAAAAATATTTTAAAAACCATTAACAGAAAGCAATGCCAACAAACATTGTTTGATGCTCATGTAACCAAAGCCCCATATTCTTTTGAGGTATAATTGAAACCACAAAAATCACCCTTCATGCTGCCTGCCACTTACCAGTGGCAAAGACAATAAGCAAAGACAGGGATTGAATCTTTATGGGCATTTTATTCACATGGTCCGCAATCTGAGAAGATGGTGGGTTTGTACCCTAACAGATTGCCTTAAATTCCATTTAAAACCCACCCTTTTTATAATGAGAAGAAAAATATAGGTAAGAGGTTTGGAATTCAGGGGGGAAAGCTAATCAGATGAAAGCTTCAGCATTCTTTCATTTACGCCCTGAGCAGTGGTCTTTATCTGTGCCTTGGGTGGTGGGCATCTCACCCTGGAGCACAATGGCTCAGATACCATCTCGATTGCCTGCAGTTCTCCTGAGCACAAAGGTGGAACAGCTTATGGTCTCCTGGAGTCAAAGTGGGTCACACCTTCAGTTCCTGAAACAATAGCTTTTTACATATGTTGATTACTAAGCTTATTAGCTATTACTTGAAACTAATTTTTTTCTAAGATTCCAGTAACTATATCATCCATCTTGACATGTCAGCCCACCTTAAAAAATAAATTAGAAATGTTAAGTAGTCAATAAATAAATCTCTAATATCAAAAATATAAACAAAATTCAATAGTTAAAAATATTGGAATAATATTTAATTTTTAACTTTGGTTTAAAATTAAAGTTTTTAAATTAAATCAACTTCTGTAAAATTATTACAATGATATTTGCAGCAATAACTGCCAATAATTAAATGTTCTTTTGAGCTTTGAATTGAGCTTCAAACTATACTTTTGTTTGCAAGATGATATGATTTTTACTCAATAATTGTTTTAGCTTTTTGTAAAATCTTAGTGTTCTCAAATTCGATACAATCTGTTCAGACATTTTTCCAGCTAGTTACTGCCTACTTTCTATTTCTTTGATTGTTCCTTTACATGTTATGATTGTTCTTAGAATATATTAATGTACAAATATAACTCAAATACTCATAATGTATATTTACCATACACTTTTGAAAATTATAATTATGATATTCTATGGGAGCCAAACACATCATTTTGGCTTGGTGGTATATATTTACAATCCTCAGTCAAGTTATTGTATTAAAATATTATTTTTTGACATAATGATAGTTCACAATAAAATATGTAAAAATGTTGAATTTTTTTTCTGAGGTGGATCTCTTATTTGAGTGCATATTAATATTTTTAGGGTATGACAAGTGATAGCATAATTTTAGGAAACATTAGCATTCATATCAAAGGCACAAAATCTCACAAAGTGATAATTGGATGACTGATATGAATTATTAAAATGAATTATTCATTACAACATGCAACTTATCTTAATTTTATAGTTCAAAAAGTGCTGTATTGATTTAAGAAAGGTATATTCCAATGTAGATGGATTAATTAATACCTTTAATTAGCAACATGCAAACAGTTGAAGATACTGAATTAACTATCCCACACATTTCAATGAGACAAAATCATATTTTAAACACATTTCTGTTATTAAAACAAGAGTAATATTTGAGCAAGGTTCAGGTAAATTATTTAAAATATACCTAAAAAGTTAAAGTATGTAGCAATAATCATTCTGCAGCCTATAGATTTTACTTTAGATCAATTCTTTACATAGATTCAGGTTATGAGGAAACTCTATTGGGGACCTTAAGCTTTAGAGGCATCTGTTTGTCACAGAGACTTTTGCAAAAATGGCTAAGGTCAAAGAAAATATAGTGGCACTGGAATTCAGTGCTCAGCTCTGTGAAATCAAGCACTAAAACCATAAACGTGCCCGCTCATTACCAACACACTTAGACCCTGGGGAAATGCAGATCCACAACCTCAGAGAAGAAGGTGATGGTTCTAATGTGAAGTCTGTGGGTTACGAGGCATAGAATCAGACATTGTTTGTAAGTATAGAGGGTTTGAACTACAAAAACACTAAGGTAGAAGAATATAAACTTATTATCCAAATTTTATTTTAGTGAAATATTTTCCTACTTCCTTTTGAATTTCACTTTTTTTGACTGGGAATGGAATTGCAACTCTTTGGTTCACAGGCCCGAGCTCAATCCACTGAACTACACCAGCCAGGGCATGAACATATAAATATAATTGTGTATTTTAATTTTCAAATTTACTTTGTATTCAATCTATACATTTCTGACATTTCTGAACACATGATCTTATTTTATTTTGAACTTTTGAGATCATTATTCTTCATGGTGATTAGTCAGACTTCTTGCCTCTAGGGTCCTGACCAAATAGCCTAAGCACTGATCTCTCTTCCCCTACCTTGGAACATTTACTTTAGAAAACTTGTAGTTGTTAATTCTTCTCTACTTCTTTGAGATGTAAATCTCTTTAAAAAGCCTCTTGCCCTCATTCCCACCCAGGGCTGCCTTTCTCAAGGACTTGACAGCCTTCTCTGAAATGTTATCATCATCTAAGAAAGTGCCTCAATCTCCCAGTCTCTGTGGGAGATTCTCTTTTCATACCAAATTGTAACACTATGCCTTTTCATGAAGATATGATGAAACTTACTTTTCCTTTGGGTAAGGATAATTAGCAAAGGCAGATGGTCTATGATTTTCCCATTCATGCTCTTCTTCCTCCATCCCCTCAGCTATTTAAAACTCTCCTGCTCTTTCTTTTAAAGGAGTTGAGTGCAGACTCTGTTCTTGCTACTTTCTCCTCAGTTACAATAACATTAAAGTCTTGCCTGTTTAATTTTATCCAGTGCATATTTTGCTTTAACACAGTTATTAAAAACCCATGTATGCCCCTGGCTGGCATAGCTCAGTGGATTGAGCTTGTGCTGCGAACCAAAGCATCGCAGGTTCGATTCCCAGTCAGGGCACATGCCTGGGTTGCAGGCCACAGCCACCAGCAACTGCACATTGATGTTCTCTCTCTCTCTCTCTCTCTCTCCCCCTCCCTTCCCTCTCTAAAAATAAATAAAATCTTAAAAAAAGTCACAGTTATAAAAAAAGTATGAATCTCAATAATTAAATATAACCGTCCTTGATAAATGTGATGATTGCAATCATATTCTTATATTTTTAAATTTTGGCATAATGAAGTTATATTTGTCAAGGCGGATGATATGTTTTATTTAATAATTTGTTAGCATGATTTATATTTTTAAGTATTTAAACTTATGAAATTTTCCTGGGCTTTGAAAATACTATATGTGAGTCTATTATAAATTATCTATGAGCTTTCAAGTTTATAAATTTCTTGATAACAATGCCATAGGAAAATGTTTATCTTAAAGAATCATTTGAGACATATGAACAATTTATATAAGTAAGTTCTGTAAAAAAGGAGTATGGGGAATGCTGACTATTAATAGTGGTTAAATCTCAATTTATCCAGGGACCACAGTTATGTGCCTTTATTTCTAATGAGGATACCTACAGCAAACTGTTTCCATTATATTCACAAATGAAATACATTAAAAATAAAGCCCTTTGTTTTATGTCAAAAAAGTTAGTCTCAATGAAAAAGGTATTCCCTAAGTATATTAATGAATTTGAATACTTTGAACATTAAGATTTGTCCCAATAATTCCATTCTTATCAAAATTAAAATATTATTCTGTGTTGAAGTCAATTCTCCTCATCTATTGATGTCCATTTGCATTGAGATTGTGTTGATATTCCCCCAATGCTCCATCCTAAATCTTTCTTAGATATAAGGGAGATAAAAGAGGACAAGATTTCAGAAATATGCAAGCAACTCAGAAAAATGGAACATGATCTGTTATATAATGGGAAGTTATTAAATAACATACAGTTTGCCTTTGAAAAGTACTCATAGTACTCATTGCTCAAGGATGCTTATTCTTCTTTATTTCCTTTTCTTTTTTTTACCATTTAGCCACTATACACCCCCTCCTCTGCAATCACCATACTATTATCTGTGTCCATGAGTCCTCTACTCCCTAATCTGCCCCCCAATAGTTGTCATCTATTCTCTACCTATGAGTCTGTCTCTATGTTGCTTGTTAGTCAAGTTTGTTCATTAGATTCCACATATGAGTGAAATCATATGGTTTTGTCTTTTTACAACTGGCTTATTTCACTTAGTGTAATTTTCTCCAGGTCTATCCACACTATTGCAAAGGGTAAAATTTTCTTTTATTAAAACTGAAGTGCATTAGTGTGATTCATAAATGTTAAGACATTAAAGTGTGTTTCAGTGATCAGCATACACCATCCCATAAGTATAAACTGTTAAAACATACATAGAGAAAACCAGGATGTCTTTTGGCTATTTAATGGAAAAGGTTCAATTTAAGCAGATATTAGTATGCTTTTTACTGGAGAAAATAGGTTCCCGTAGTGTCCTGAGGAAGAAATTTTAAAGGGCACACACATGGAAAAAGTTTAAGCATAGTGGTGAGATCTACTGAGGTGAAAAGAAACGGTTTGCCCTTCTCTATGTAGAGAGTAGGCAGGCTCTAGTAGCAATGGCCCTGGGATCCTTGCTAACCCTCCAAATAAATTGTTGGCTTTTGTAGCAAGCAGGCTTTCTTTCAAACTCTTTAAACCTTCTTCCTATTCCTTACTGACTTGTGCTGGGCCCCTGAGCCCTCTCCCTCTCCAATTCCTTTCCCGGATCTTCTGGAGTCCCCTGCCCTTATCTTGTCCAATTCTTCTCCTGGATTTTCCCAGACTAGACTCCTCCCCTTTATTTCACCATTTTGGCTCCTCCTGCTCAGGCTTCAGAGTTCTGTTTTGTCACCTTGGTTTCTACTGCATATGCTTAACAAAGGAAATTTCTCTTTATGAGTTCTCCCTCCTCCACTAACCTGGGAGAATGAAACCCTGGGAAGGTTGGAAAGCAAGTCCTTCCTCCCCACTTAGTGAGACAGAGGGATGTCAATGCCCTTGAAGGGCACTGTGGCTGTCCCCAGGAGTTTCTGTGAAGCTGCCCCTTCGTAGTTAATCAGACTTAATACCTGATTCCAATTGTTCTCCTCCTTTGTTAGTAACTAACTAGCTACCTATGCTAATATTTCTATAGCATTTAGTTATAATGTAAGGAGTATTTTTATACTATTATTGATACATTTTTCAAATGTCATCACTGGTTAATACTTTTTTACATTCATACAGATACTTCTGGTCCATGAATTCATTTATAAAAATATATAACATGTTGCATTTCAATTATTATCTACTTGGATAATGTATTTCAGAGTTAATGTTAACAGTAAAATCTTGTCTGTCAGGTTTTCTTCAGTCACCATTTTAAAACTGTTTTACTAATCCCAGAACACATTCCTAGAAGTTGTGGTCCTTTGAGATCCTAACATAGTACCAGAGTAGATTTCAATAGTTTGCATGAACCTGAAACATTTTATTTATTATTAAAAGCAAGATGCCTGATGACATCATGGAAGTGGTACCAGCCTCACCCAAACCTTAAACTCAAAGAGAAACTTTCATAAAAACCCTATTTTAAAATTAAAAAAATGATGTCATAAAAATTATAACATTGTTTTCAGGTTCCTCCTAATTTCATCCTTTTCCCATCCTTAGCACCTGGGAGTGTCTTACTCTGTCAAATTCCTGGATGGTCCACAGAAAAAGAGAAATAGGTATTAATTTTCTATTCTGCCTTATGGCTCACTAATTTTTTGTTAGAAAATTCAATTTACTTATGATTAACATAAGATCTGTAGCATTAAATCTTTGTGACAATTAGAGTTTATACTATTTATGTCCACAACCTGTACAAAATAAAGTGAGAATTAATGCACATGCTTTACCTTAGTAATCTTAAATTAAAAAAAAATTGCAATGAAAAGTATATGTGTGGGTATATTAATCACCTCAGAAGAAGAGGATAACTATACATTAAATAACTGCCATTATGTCATGCGTGACACATACTGAAGGAAATATATGGAGGGGGGTAATATACTTGTGAAAATTAAGCACATGTAGTCTAGAGCTGGCCTGGCTTTTATAACTCTACCTACCTCCCACTTGTTCTCTGATCTGTAGTATGGAAATAATAATAACTTTTCCCTAGTAGATCTGTTGAGAGAATAAAACTAAGTAATACATTAAAAGCAATAGGGAACCCACTGTTGAAACTCTAGTTGTGTCATGGACATTTTAAAACATGTGTTAATGCTAATGAAAGTGTCACAGATTATTGAAAATAAAAAAACAGTAAAATAATTGTGTCTATTATAGATAGTATTATTTGCTGAGCATCATCCTAATCATGGTCTCTGATCTCAAAATAAAGTAATAAAAATTTTATTCTGTATGATCTTAATCGTGATTTTTTGATATGCTTTTTTAATTTGTGGCATTTTGTATTGTTCTTTACTTCCTTTAAGAAAAATTTAAAATAAATTAATGTAGAATTCTTCATAATGGTGCCATATTACTAACAGGATCCTTCCATAAGTAACTTAGGAACAAATGTCACAATTTCACAAAGGAAAAGGAGCTAAGAAGAATAAAAAATGTATATGATTTACTGAAGCTGAAAGCCCCCTCAATTTCATGACTACTTGAGCATGAAAATTGCTTTAAAATATTTATGATTTCAAATAAGTAGGTCTCACTCAGGGATGCAAATTGAAGCCCAAGAAACCTTAACACTTATGAAAGTTTATGACTTACAGAACATGGGCCAGGAGTGGATAAAAAGTTTTGATGTATTATATAGCACTTACTCCTAGACTACAATTCAATAAACAAAGTAGAATTTGAGAATGGACATTTCAAAATAAAAACAGACCTAGTTTTCAAAGAGATAGGTTACATTAATATTTATACTTCACATGCATTAAATTATGTAAAGGTCATTATTCAAGTCTCTGACACTTAAAATTTATATACACACAGAATACAGACAAGCACATATACAAATACATACACTCTTCATTAAATAATTGTAAATCACATAACTAGTGTTAGCAGAAATGAAATCCAAATGTAGGAAATTAAGGGACACAGGGAATCTGCACACAAAATACTATAATTTGGATTTATCTCAAAATATGCAGTTAGTCACTGGGAAATATATTATGTACATCCTCATCACCAGAGATAATTACCCAAAAGTATAGTGTCACTATTAAGCAAACAAAGCAACTAAGGTTCAAAAAACAAATGGTTTGAGGCTTATTACATGGTCTCTTCCAAAAAATCATTCTTTTTGGAGATATGGAATTATTTTTTATTTTAATTGTTCAAGTACAGTTTTCTGCCTTTTACCCCCATCCCAGCCCACCCCCGAAGGCTTCCCCACCTCCCTCCCATTTTCACCCCCCCCCTTGTTATTGTCCATGTGTCCTTTATATTTGTTCCTGTAAACCCTTCCCTTTTCCCCTGAAATTCCCTCCCCTCTCCCCTCTGGTCACTGTCAGCCTGTTTTCAATTTCAGTGCCTTTGGTTATATTTTGCTTGTTTGTTTGTTTTGTTGGTTAGGTTCCTGTTAAAGGTGAGATAAAAAGATTCTTCTGAAGGTAATTCTCTTACTTTTAAAAATTATATTTTGTTGATTATGTTATTACAGTTGTCCTAATTTTCCCCTTTTGCCTCCCTCCACCCAACACTCCCTGTAATCCTCACACCATTGTTCTTGTCCATGGGTCATGAGTGTAAGTTCTTTGGCTGCTCCATTTCCTACTGTATTTTACATCTCCATGACTATTCTGTAACTACCTATTTGTACTTCTCACCTCACCTCTTCACCCATTCCCCCCACACCTTATCCCATCTGGCAACCATAAAAATGCTCTCCATACCTATGATTCTGTCTCTGTTCTTCTTGTTTGCTTAGTTTGATTTTTAGATATGTATTTTTTTTGTATTTTATTGTTCATAGTTTAGATCTTTTTCTTAAACAATTCCCTTTAACATTTCATATAGTAATGGTTTAGTGATCATAAACTCTTTTAGTGTTTTCTTGTCTGGGAGGCTGTTTATCTGCCCTTCACTTCTACATGATATCTTGGCTGGGTAGGGCAATTTTGTCTGTACATCCCTACTGAACACAGATAAACAAAATACATAGACATGAAAGGTCCATTGGAGACATAAATGTGACAGAAGTATATTAACTTGTATACCAAAATTTCTAAATCATGAAGATTGTGTTACTGGTGGTGGGGATATGGAGGGGGAATATTCCTATTGAATTTCTTCTGATAATTAACTTCTAATTATGAGTGGGTGCTGATGTAAGAACTCTATAATGCCAGAAATTAAAGAAAGCCAGGCAATGTACTTGGCCTCAACTACTATAGCCATGGAATGAAAAATCCTTAGAGAGATAATTTATAATTCTCTAGTTGGCATAGTAACCATGTATATAAATCCTTAAACTATAAAGACACCATTTACTGTATCTTTAGTATGAAAAACTCATCAGGAAGCCAAGATCTCGAATGACCAACCATGCTGGTACATATAAGACTATTTGTGCCTTAACTGCTGAAAAGACCAGCAGAATGGTGTCTTGCTGTCATGACGTCAACATGAACAGATATTCATTTAGCTGTAACTATTTTACAATAAATTCCCCCTGCCCAATGAGGAAAAGTAGTACAAGAGCCCAAATTTATTATAATGAATCATTGCTCCTAAGTTAAAGGGCAAAAAAGTCCAGAATAGTAAATTCCATGACAGCGATAAAAAAATATGAATGATTTACTCCTTGAAATTCTAATGATATAATCCATGAGCTATACCTGTTTCCACTTCTGGACCATTTGTCACTGGCCAGCAAATTATCTGAAGAATGTGACATACCAAGAGACCACTTTTGAAACTGCATGGTAATTCACCAGTGACCAGTTCTATTTGATACCGCTACTGCCAAAAATATAGAGTTACTCAGAGAGGTCCATGGCCTGTGGCTATCCATTTCTTAAGACTTGCTCTAGCTGCTAATATTGACTGTAAATGTTAGAAGGAAGTCTTTTAATGGGGTTGCCTTGGATGTGCCTCAATAGGCACAAAGGCAAAACTGTTTCTCGCAGTGCTTCTTTCAGAATGCTGGCACAGGGCATCTTACCAGATAGAGTTAAAAGAATCATTATTAAACCTCCACTTTGGAATCTGCTCTAAGAATATCTCCCTGTCGAATATCATGGTGTTGCCCATGTTGGAAGGCACATGTTGCCACTGTGCTCTATTTGGTTTCTAGTGTATACAGTTTTAAAATAATACAGGCATAAAAATGCATGACAAATAATACATTATACATTTATGTTCACATTACCTGCTTAAGATTCAAGATTAAAGTACTGAAATATCTTCTCTCCCCTTAACCTGGAATGGAGGTGTGAAGGGAATACAATATTCAAGGTTGAATGATAACGACGTGTTTAACCTTACTAGATATGTCTTTATATTTTTACGTTATCTGTTTGTAAATCTAAAAATATATGTGGTCCTGTTTTATAAAGGGGCAGCAGAGTAGCATAATTTATATTCTAAATGCAATGTTTGGTGGTTTGTCATTTGTATACATATATGTTCAGTTTATTCCTTTGTGATTTTGTATAAAATTGTAATGGGTTTATATACTATGATTTACATATGTATTTCCCTTTAATAAATAAATAGGTAGTTTCTAAGTTTTTTAAAATGTTGTTATGAATATTTATATATGTACTTGTGCATATGTGTAAGAGTAATTTCATGCTATAAATGTAGGACTAGAATTCCTGAATCAGAGTATCAAATTTCTTAGATATTGCCAAATTACCCAAATTTTTATACGGCACATTAGAAATTTAAGTTTCCTTGATTTGTTATATTCTCAAAACTCAGTACTGTTGAACTTCACAATTTGTACCCATATGTCATCAGTGAAATGAGATCTTCTAGTGATCGATTTTATATCACTTTTCATATATTTATTAACCATTTAGATTTCTTATCTCATTTGCTTTGACATATTTTTTGCTCACTAACTTTATTATTGGATTCTAAGAGAATGATTTTATGTGAGGCATATTGATATTTTATCATTTAAATGTGTTGTTGATACATTAATTTATGTCTATAGCTGTGCCTATTTATGTCATCTTAATAATATAATTAAATGTAGTGCTCTACAACACAATTATTCTGAATCGACATCATATTTTTAAATTCAAATTCCAAACTTACTTGTATGCAAGACTGTGCTAGCAATTTCTGAGGGAAACTTTATTTATTTATTATTATTATTATTACTATTATTATATTATAGTGTAATGAAAAGCTGTTAGTAAAAGGGCAGGGTCAGCTTTTGTTATCGTATTGTTTTGCTTGTACAATCTGTTTCCAAGCACAGTACATTTATGCTAGTATTCCTTTTAGCTGAGTTTTATTTTTCAACTGGTTTTATAAGGGAATCTTTGTTCTACCTCTTCACCAAGCTCTGGGCTAATCAAAGCTTTTTGTGTTCTCCTGTGAGAATAATTAAACCATCGTTATTAGAAATCTACACCACTCACTCACTCACTCTGGTATGCGGCAATTGGTGTAGGAAGTGATAAAGTTCCCTACCCTCACAAAGCTCACATCCTGGTGCTATATCATAGGACATAAATAATAAACAAAATATACAGTAAATCAGAAAGTATTAAGTACAATGAAATAAGTATACAGCAAAGAGTATAGGAGGTGCAGGATGGGTAAAAATGCAAGGTCTAGGTGGTTTCATTAAGAAAGCGGCATTTGAACAAATTCTTGGAGGTCAGTGGTCAGTCATGTGAGATACTAGAGAACAGAGAATTTTCAAGCAGAGAAGAAAAGCGGTACAAATGCCTACAGGGTGACCTTGCCCTGTTAGAGAAATGAGGAGGCCTCTGAGGTTGCAATGGATAAAGTGAGAGGGATTTAGTAGAGGTAAAGTAAGAAAAGTAAGAGTAAGCAGATCAGGTAGGGTGGTTTGAGCCTTGTAGTTTGGGTTTTCAGTCTCTTATTTTTTTTCAATTTTATTCTTTAAGTAAACTTTTGATTATTTAAAGTAAAATAAAATATATTTAAAAATTTTTCTTCAAATAAATTTTTATTTTAGAGAGGGTTTACATTTGCAGATAATTTGTGAGGATAGAGTATACAAGGTTTTCATGTACCCTAACCCAGTTTCAGAATCCTATCCAGAATAACACATTAAATTTAGTTTTTATGTCTCTTTAGGTTATTTTAGCTGCTCCAGTTTCTCAGACTTTTCTTAGTTTTGATGACTCTGGCAGTTTTGAGGAGTATTGGTCACGTATTTTTGCAGAATGTTCTTCAACTGGGAATTGTTTGATGTTTTCTTTATGATTTAACTGGGGATATGGATTCATTATATTATATCTAGGGTACCTCCTCACAGCATCAACTATTACTGCTGG
Source organism: Phyllostomus hastatus (assembly GCF_019186645.2). Taxonomy (NCBI): domain Eukaryota; kingdom Metazoa; phylum Chordata; class Mammalia; order Chiroptera; family Phyllostomidae; genus Phyllostomus; species Phyllostomus hastatus. The sequence goes on from NW_025333977.1 coordinate 17,466,320, forward strand.
GGTTAATCTTCATCACTTGGCTCTCAGTAGTGTTTGTCATATTTCTCTGGTGTGAAGTTACTTTATTTTCCTTGTGTACTCTTTGGAAGGAAGTAACTATGTTTATTTCATATTTAATGAGTGGAGAGATTTGTCTTTTTTAAGATAACACAAACACATAAGTTATTTTAAATGCTTTTACACAAGTGGTTTGTCTATTCTCCCTATTCATTTATGTATTCAATCATTAATTCATGTCAGTATAGACTCATATGTATTTATTGCACAGTTTGGGTTAAAATCCAAGAATTTATATATTTTGTAGCCCAAGTTGTTCCATTTTTGGCTCTTGGAGTTCTATTAATTGGTTCCTGTGCCTTTTTGACATATCCTATATTTGCCATTTATGCTTTTTTCATGTTTTCTTGGTTTTGGCACCAAAATATTTTCTAGGCTCATTTAATATACAGTGTCTCTCAATTCCACAATTAGCATTGTTTCCAAGGAGCCCTAGTTTCTTTTATTGGAGAATGGTATTGACAACCAAGTTGTGGATGGTAGGAGTGTTTACTGATATTAAGTGTGTCATTGTTTTTAGGAACCCTCAGATGAGAGAGCAAAGAAATACTTGTGTGTATATCAAACCACCCATATACATATATCACATAAGGTGTTTATATATCCAAACATGGTTTCATATTGGTATCTCAACTCTAATCTATTACCACATGCATCATCTTAGCCTCTTTTAACCTCCCATTCCAACAGTGAGAAAACTAGCTCTCACCACACAGCATCCATTACTTGATTGTTCAGTTCTGATATACATGTGTAACGGTGGTAGAATTCTTAACGTGTATCCTTGTAGGCAATAAGTTTGTCAGTTAGAGCATAGTGTTTATACACAGTTACTTTTTCCTTTGCTCTTACATATTCTACTCATTTAGAAAATTACTTTGGTCAGCTTCTGTTCCTTCACTACTTTCCTTGAGGTTATTTAATAAATTTTAATACATTTAAGCATTTTTATTACATTGTGAAATTCACTGACCTTCTAAATGATTTTTTAAAATTTGCATATATTAAGAATCACTCCTTGTACTGTAACTGGAAAGCATTATCAGTTTTGACAGATGTCTAGTGTCATTTATCTATCATTACGGTATCAGCACAAGAATTTTTCACTCTAAAAACTCCCTGTGCTTCAACCACTTTATCCTCCCTTCCCTGACCTACTGCCAAACTGATCTGTTTACTGTTTCTGTATTTGCCTTTTCCAAAACATCATATAAATGGAGTCACACACTTGGTAGTCTTATCATACTGGCTTAATACACTTAGTAATATGTATTTAAGACACCTGATACTGGCAATGCTCGGATTCTCTCTTTTTTAATAGATTAACCTGGCTAGAATTTTATGAGCTTTATTGACTTTTTCAGAGAATTACCTATTGGATCCTTTGAATTTCTATATTGTTTTCATGTTTTCAATTTCATTGATTTCTGCTGTAATTTTTAAATTTTTTTCTACTTGCTTTATTTTTCTATTTGGTTTAAGTAAATTGCTCTGAGTTCTTTGTTTCTGTGAGGTGGGTCATTACATTATTGATATTATACATTTTTTATTTCTCATATGTCCATTTAATGCTATAAATGTCATTCTAAGCATGCTTTCACCACATTGTACACATTTTGATAAATTGTATATTTAGTTCCAAATATTTTTATATTTCTCTTCAGGTTTCTTAAAACCATGGGTTATACAGAACTGTGTTGTTTACTGTCCAGATATTTTGTGATTTCTAGTTATGTTTCTGTTATTGATTTTTCTTGTATTAAACTTTGATCTGAAAAGATACTTGTATAATTTCTACCCTTTTAAATGTGTTATTGTGTATTGTATGGCTTGGAATGTGGTCTATTTTAAAAAATATTTTATTTATTTATTTTTTTAAAATTATTTTTTATTTATTTATTTTTAGAGAGGGAAGGGAGGGAGATAGAGAAAGAGAGAAACTTCAATGTGCGGTTGCTGGGGGTTATGGCCTGCAACCCAGGCATGTACCCTGGCTGGGAATCGAACCTGGGACACTTTGGTTCCCAGCCTGCGCTCAATCCACTGAGCTACGCCAGCCAGGGCTATTTATTTATTTTTAGAGAACGAGAAAGGGGAAAGGAGGAGAAAAGAGGGAGATAAAAAACAGTTGTGTGAGAAACACTGATATCAGTTGCCTCTTGCATACCCCCATCTGGGAACACAGCCCAGAACCCAGGCATTTTCCCTAGACAGGAATTGAACTGGCAGCTCTTCGTTTTTCACAACAATGCCCAACCCCCGAGCCATGCCAGATGAGGTGGAATGCTGTCTGTTTTGGTGAATATTCTTTGTGAGCTTGAGAATCCCTGTGTTCTGTGTTTTGATGGGATATTCTAAAACTATCAATTAAATCAAGTTGATTGGTACTGTTGTCCTGGTCATTTATATATTTACAAGCTGTCTGTTCGATCATTAAATTACTGACAGAAAGGTTTTTAAGTTTCCAACTTAATAGTGGGGCTTTATATATTTCTTCTTTCAATCCTATCACTTTTGCTTAATCTATTTTGACACTCTTGCTAGGTCCAGATATAGTTCGGGCTGTTATGTCATCTAAAGAATTGATCTCTTTATCATTATGAAATGTTCTTTATCTACTATAATCTCCCGTGTTCTAAAAACAGCTTTGCCTGAAATTAACATGGTAACTCCAATATTCTTTTAATTAGTGCTATGATGATGTATCTTTCACCATGCACCTATTTTTAAAAATCTGCATTAAATATAACCAACAAATATAATTTAAAAAGCTATATCTTTAAAAAGTAATGCTTAATCATCTTCATTTTGTATACATTATCAGTCATCGTAGAAACAGAATATTAAACTAAAATATGACATCTGAATTTTAAAAAGATTTTATTTATCTGTTTTTAGAGAGGGGGGAAGAGAGGGAGAAAGAGAGTGAGAGAAACATCAATGTGTGAGTGATACAGTGATTGATTGCCTGTCACATGCCCTCAGCTGGAGACCTGACCTGCAACTTAAGCACATGCCCTGACCAGAAATCGAACCAGCAACCTTTTGGTTTGCTGGACTACAGCCAACCAATTGAGCCACACCATCAGGGCATGACATTTGAATGTAAAAATTATTTGGAGATGGCAAATACTAAACCTTATAATAAATAAAATGAATGAATACAAATTTTACAATTATTTCTACAAAATAAAGAAGAAAAAATTCATTTGTAAAGATCATAGATACAGAAAATATACTTCAAATATTTAACTAACAATTCAGAGTCATTCTTTGAGGAGAGAACAGAATAAATTGGAAATAATATTATAAAAATGTAACATAAAATATATTTGAGCTAACAATTACCAAGAGTTTATAACATAATGGAGAAATATCTACATTTCAGGCAAATTTATTATTATTATTTTTTATCTTCACCTGACAACATATTTTTTCATTGTTTTGAGTGAGAGAGAGAGATGGGGACAGAGAAAGAGAAACATTGAATAGTTGCCCTCTTGTACACACCCCTATAGGGAAACAGGGGATTAAACCTACAATATGTGTATTCACTTTAACCAGGGATTGAACCCTTGACCTTTTGGTCTACTGGATGACAGACACTCTAATTAATTGAGCCACACCAGCCAGGGCCATTTTAGGCAAAATTATTAAAAACATCTACGTTTACATAAAAATATGAAATTTCATTTTTCATAGTTAAAATCCATATAAGCATAAAATAAAGATCAATTTTATTTTACCTACATTGTAATAAATATCATATTTTCCTAGTTCTTCCCCTCCATTATGTTAAATACCATTATATACACTAACTTTTAAGTATGTAAATTTGCAGAAATAGATGCCACATAGATTTATTCAGAAAAAATGAATTGAAAATATACACCAGAGTGCAAATTATTTCAAAGTTAAACTTCAGGAATTGAAAAGTTTAGAGTCTCATAAGGTTAGTGTCAAGATCCAATTGGTCATAAAAATGAGTTAAATAAAATTTGAGAAGAATTTGGATAAAAATAATATATGAATTTAAAACATAAAAGATGTCAACTTTGCATATTTAAATTTTCATATGAAAGAGTTCTAACTCCCTGGTGAAATATCAGACCACCAAAAGTTAAGAATATTCAAAAAGCTTTCTATGAGTTAAATGAATAGGAATTATATTAGAATCTTTGAAGTGAAATGTTGAAAACCAAGCAATACAGTACAATTGTGAGGAAAAAAATGATTATGAACCTAAAATTCATTACATTGAAATCATTATTTGCTTTAAAAATTTTACAGATTTTTATAGTTTTCTTTACAGTGTTACCTCAATAAATTCAATAAAAAGGCAACATTATAAAATATTTTTGAAAATTAATTAACATTAACGTCATCAGTTCCTAAGAAAACTTCAATGCAGAAAGCTCAAACTAATCAAAGACAAAGAAAAATATGTTAAATCAGATCTTGACTTTTAAAAGTTATGAGAAAAATTGTATAGATAAGTTTTATATTTATAAAGACTTTTAAAAAATTCTAAGCTCCCAAATTAGCTTTACCTTTCATTCTGATCTTTTCTGTTACAATTTTAAATGTAGATGTGAACAAAGTGACTTTTCAAAAAAGGATCTTAAATAACAGGTATTTTTATTAAACTTGAGCAACCTGTCAAAATCCACATTAATGAACTGAAAACTGCTCTTAAAAATAGTCTTAATAAAATAATCTACATTAAAATGATGACAGGTAAGTCCAAACTGCAACTTATAATAAAATAAATCTGCATGGTTTGGTAAGATGACCATTCTTGAGTGAACAGCAACATAAATTTAAAGATGATGGGAAATTAATAAAAATTAGAGTTTTGGCCAGAAGCAACAGCAACAGAGCAACAGAGAGATACTGCTCTGGGACTGATTCCTGGATGTTGAAGTCCCATTGTATTCACTAAACTGGTCATGATAACATGTTTCATGTAGTGACAATTTAAAAGGCTGACAGTATGAGAGAAGTAACATGCAGCCAAATACTCTTAAATGTGTTTGCTATAAGATTTTCAACTAAATTCAACAAATTAAAACCATTAGTAGTTGTAACTGCATCCTTATTAGAATGAGTAAGTAAAATATACTAACTACACATACCACATGCTGTCCAGGATTCAGACCAACAAGACCTCAGTAGCAAAGAACTCACATAGTGCAAGGCCCGAGTTTCTTCAAATCATTCTTCAATTAAAAAAGCAAAAGCAAAAACAAAAACAGGCTCCTTGTGGAAAAAGCTAATTTTAGGGCTGATGTACAGGAAATACCAGATGAGCTTCTAGCAAATTTGTAGTGCTAAAAAGTAAGGAAATGCTAAAAGAAAAAATATATCAGTGATGAATACAAGCATCAGATTGAGAGTACCCTGAGGGCAAACCTTGAACAACTTAAGTCATGAAATCAGAATAGTTTTGTATTGAAAGTCCTAAAAACAAAAGAAATATCCATGAGTTCATAATGGTATGAATAAATAATTAAATAAATATATAAATGTGTGGAAAAATAACAATACTTCCCTGCAGAATAATCCCAAAGAATAATTGTAGTAGAGATGAAAATATAAATCCACCATTGCAATAGCAGAGTTATAATTTCTCTAGGTAAGATCTACTTATAACTATTGAAATTAGAGGGCTAAACTTTAGGGGGAGACAAGAGGTTTGTATATCCTCAAACTTTCTCTCCTGACATATTTATTAATTATTATGATGGATTTAAGACATGTCCACAAATTCTTGGCTACTCCTCTCTTTTGAAAATAGAACTTAATTCTCATTCTCTTGCTTGTGGGCTGTATTTAGAGACTTATTTCTTATAAACAGAGTATGGCAAGGAAAACTATAGTAACTTTTACAGTGGAGAAACCCAAGTGATCATGTTTAACCTTATCAGTAGCCATGATGATATCATTTGTCTTCTGATAGGATATTATGAGAATGAAACAGCACCTATATGACATTACTTGCTCCAATCCACTAACCCAATTTAGTCTTGAGAAGGCATCAACCAAATCCAAAGGACAGTCTACTCTATTTCTGACCATAAAAGACAAGATGAAAAATTCTTACAGATTAGAAGCAATTAAGGAGACATGATGATTAAATACAACATGGTGTCCTAGATTGGCTCATTGATTTAGAAAAAGACATTAAGTGAGAAAACTGGTGAAATACAAAGTCTGTATTTTTGCTAATAATATTGCACCATTGTCAATTACTTAGTTTTGTTAAAGAAACAATGGTTGTGTAAAATAACTTTAGAAAACTGAGTGAAAGGTATATAGTTACTATCTGTGCTCTTTTTGCAACAATTTTTAAAGCTAAAATCATTTTAAAAGGTTTGAAAATGAAAACAAGTCTCATACATCCTAGGATATTAAATTGGCTTATTTCTTTATACTTTGCCTGTCACCTCTGTTTGTAGATAAATAGAATTTTATTACTGAACATGCCTGTAAACATGACTGTTTTACTGAATTACCTAGTTTATATGCACTTGTTTATAGAATGTGTGATGCCCATACAGCGAAAGATTTTGTTCATTGCTTCTCTCTCTTGCCAATTCTCAGCATATATAAATTTTGAGTCTGAGTAATTGCTTGAGTAAATAGCCATATGTGCTTAGTTTCAGTGAATAAGAGAAAGCAATATAATCTACCAAATATTCATGTTGGTTTGCTTCAGTGTGTGGCCCTTTAATGCATGCTGTGAAATTGCTCAACATTAATTCAAAGTTTTATTTATCACTACTTAATATGGAATGTGCATATCTAGAATATAAAAACCTTGTATGTAGTTTACATGAGAACATGCAGATGTTCCACAATGTTTTCAAAATAATTTCAATAACATCTACTTACCATTATAAATCAATCTTTCATGATTATTGGTAAGAGTATGAACTTTTTTATGTTCAACAGATCACACAACTGTAACATGAACAGGCAAACAATTGGAGTGGTATAATATTAATGTGGCAAATACAATATTGCTTAGTACATACTGAACATAATTGAAAAATAACATTTTTTAAGTTAATCTGTGATAAAATTTGTTTAGTAAAATGAGTATGGCTCATTTAGCTTTTTAGCTTTTAGCTTTTTAGCTCACTGTTAGCTTCAAACATTGTTGATGCACAGAATTCTCGTCCCATCGAAGACTTATTCAGGATCAACATGTCTGAGAAGAAGCGGTGCAAGAGAGTACTTGAACAGGCTTTCAAGGGAGGCTGCAAAGCTCCTCATGCTATGATCTCTTCCTGTGGGACGATCCCAGGAAACCCGTATCCCAAAGGGAGGCCGAGTCGCATTAATGGAGTTTTCCCAGGAACCCCTCTGAAAAGAGATGGTGAGGAATGCACCAGTGAAGGCAAGGGGATAGCCGCGCGGATCCTCGGGCCGTCCAAACCGCCTCCTTCCACGTACAACCCGCACAGGCCCGTCCCGTACCCGATACCTCCGTGCCGGTCCCACGCCACCGTCACACCAAGTGCTTACAACAATGCAGGTCTGGTGCCGTTAGCCAGTGTCATTTTAGTGTGCTTTTAGGTAGTGTGGGTTTCTACCTCTGGTGTTCATTGTAGGATGAGAAACTAAATTGTATGCTCAGGAATGTGCCTTTTATACATGCACAAATTGTATCTGTTATCAGGTGAAAATATAGCATTGTGAAAAAAACAATGTAGTCTTTATTTTCACTAGAATGACTTTAGAAAGAAGGAAAGGGATGAGAATTTCACTGGTGCATGTTAAGAAAAAACATTCTTTTAAATATGAGAAACTTCCATTAAAAGAAAATATAAGGACTCATAGGCATTTACAACAGGGTGGTGATTGCTGGAGGGAGGGAAATATAAGGGGATTAAATAGTAATGGAAAAATATAATGATTATATATTTAAAAAAAGAAAATATGAGATCAAGTTCAACAGAGTGATTAGGTGTTGAGAGAGTTGTCTGAGCCAAGAAGATCATTCTATAGAAGGAGGGTAGTCCAGGTACATGGCTTATTTCTTTGTGATAAGGACACAAGAAAGAGAAGCAGAGAGAGAGAGAGAGAGAAAGTGAGAGAGGGAAGAAGAGAAGAGAGAGACATACCCACACCTTGTGTGGATCCACACCTCAATTCTTGTGGAAATAGTAATGGAATTATTCCAAAACAGCTTAAGGGACTTTGAATATAACCAGCCGCAAGACCTAAAGAGAAACTAACATCTATGGAAAAACTGGGCATGTTTTATATTTATGATTCTTTCTCACAGTCAACCCCTTTACTAATGTATTGTGTATTTGGCTGAGGGAGTAATGTGAAATTTAATAGGGTATATTTCTTAGATAGTCTATTAGTTATTATTTTTTACTTACTTGCTTAAAAATATTTTGTCTATAATGCATGAACCACTATGCTAAGTCACTAGGAATTCAATGGTGAGCAAATCAGGCATAATCTCCACTCTGTAGAATTCATGGTCTAGAGGACAAAGTAAATAAAAAATAAATTAAAAATTAATTGTGTGATTGTTAAAGTAATACATTTTTGAAATAGACAAGCAGAACAAGAGGGAAAGAAGGGTATAAAACTTTAAAGAGGCACAGCTGGAAAGCCTTATTTGAGAAGGTATTAATTAAGCTTAGATACAAATAGTGAAGAGAACCCACAATGAAAATACAGGTCCAGACAATAGTATATGCAAAAGCTCTGTGGTGAAAGGGTCCAGAGTATTTCAGAAAAAGAAATGACAATGTGTATAAACTGTTGTAAGTAAGGGGACAGTGCTGGACAAAAACATCAACTGATTTATTATTAATTAGTTCTTTCATTCAATTAATATGTATTCATTCACTAGTCTAGCATGCACCTAGGGAAGACTTAAAATCAGGTAAAAAAACATTCACAAATACCATATTTTTGGGTTTGGGGGCTTCTAATTTTATCTTAAAGTTGAATATTTGTGGAAACAGAACTACATACCTCTTTTATTTTATCCAAAGTACATATTTACTAAAGTAAAATGCTGTTGAATTGTTATATTTAATAGCATACAGTTATATGGAGATACATATTTAGAAAAGATTGCCATAAGTGTCTCTTAAATAAGTAATTACATTTTCTTTTCCATTGAAGCAATTAACATAATCACTGTCATAAAAGTACTATTATTTTCTCTTTTCATATATATAGTTTATACTGCTCTTGACTAAAGTTTACGTTTACATTGTCACACGAACAAATGTAAATACAACCGGTCTGTGAACAAGGTAGTGACAGAAAGCGCTGTGAAGGAATGGCTTCTCAGGACCTGCAATGTGAACATTTGACTAGTCAGAGAGATTAAAGAAAGCTCCCGATGAAGTAAAATTGTGCTGAAATCTTAAAAATGAGTAAAAGTTAGTTTAATCAAGTGAGAGGAAATGTATTTCGCAAGGAGAATAATATAGATATGGGATAATCTTGTAGTGGAATTTTCCAGGCTCTGGAAAATTCATCTTTGATCCCATTCTACTAAGACAGGCATGAAGACAAATTTTATCTCATCTGGGCTCCATGACATATGCTTCATTTGTCCTCTCTGGCATCCACTCCTTATTGTTTTGCTCCTTACCTGCCAATTATTTATACTTTTGAAAACATATGCACTCATTGTCTGCTTTGCACCAAACACTATGCTAATCACTGAGTCAACAATAATAAAAAATTGCACCTTCATGCAGTGTACTATCTGTTGGAAGGCACATAATTAAACATAAATTTGAAAAAAAAACATTAAACGTTGATTTAAGTTAATTGGAAAGAGAGAGCAATGTGTTAAAATGCAGAGATTTTATTCAGATTGGAAAGATGTCAGAGAAATTATATACTGGGCAAGTCCTAAGTTATTTACAAACATAACTCTCTGGTTATTGAGACCTTCCCTGAATACTTAAAATGCAAGTAGACCATCCTTCATGATCATTTAGGAAAAGCTAAATGATAATATAAGATATCTATGCACAAAATTTAAAAAAATGCAATAGTGTCTGGTGGATAAATCAATGGTGTTTGTCATTAACAATATGATGTTTCAGAGAAAGATGCAATTTGTTATTTACTTGTTTATTTATTTTGGTATTAGAGTGGTTAAAATATACTTAAGGAAAGGTGTCTGCAGTTAGCTTGTCTCTCCCACTATTCAGAGGTGCAGGAGAAAAAGAAGTCTTGGCACTTATAAAATGCATTGTGTTTTAAGACAAAAAAAAACAAATATAAAAACAACAAATAAATAGTGTAGTAACAAATTGAAGCTTTTGAAAGTTTGAGGAACTTTTTCTGTTCTCTGAAGCTAAGTTTTCAAGCAGTTAGGTCTGTTCTGCTTGCTTGTCAGTTTCCTCACTTTACAGCATCTCATTGTGCACGCCAGCTGTCTATGGCTGCTAGCAAAGGTGGTGATGGAAGAATCTGAAACCAAGAACAGGCAAAGTGATTTACTCATTATATTCAAAGTACCACAACAGACAAAAGACATAACAGGTACTATGCAAATGAGGCTATTTTACATTCAAAACTCACTTAATATGATAAGTAATGACACAGATGATAACAAATTCCTGTACCTATCGCAACAGTCTCTCCTAAACAGGCATTTCTGTTTCTCTGGTGTTTGGGGAAATCCTGCAAGAGCAAAATGAGCCTTTGCGACATCAAGATCATGACTGTGGGTTACTCATATCTAACCCCTTACTACCTCCAAGTATGTTCGGTCTGGTTTTAAAGAACCCCACCCCTCCCAAATATTGCATTCTGCTGTAGATAAAGTGGCCTGATAAAACTTTTATTTGATTAAATGTCTTGTGACCAATTAATTATTATTATTATTTTAAAATAGCAAATACTGCTGAACAGAGTTTGAAAATCTGGTACATTTATTTACTATTGTTTACAATAGTGAAAAAAATGAGGATTCTTTTAATAAATTACAGTAAATACATGAAACTAAAATAGTGATGTTGAGAAATATGCAATGGCATAGAAAGATGTTGACAGTATAGTGTTTAATGAAAAGGGACATTGTATAGGACTTAGATATGAGAATGTCTGGCTGAGTGTGATATAAAAGAGAAAAACAGAGTGAAGACAAATACATGATCCAGAAAGCCCATGGCCAATTTGAATGTATCACAGAAGTATATGGCTGCTAGTCATTGAAAACCCTCTTTTGGTTTATGTAACATTTTTCTCTTGTAAGAGGCTTACTTGGACAATCCTGTGCTGGTAAGGAAGCACTATATTATTAGAGTCTAATCAAATTCTGTCTAAGTTTTTGTCATTATTATTTTTAAAAACAAAGTTGCCTACCTTTAGGTAAATAACATATCTTTAATTAGCATTTTAAATTTTAATGACATGTGATAAAATGTCTTTTCATGGGGATGATATTGCAATCGCCAATCCAATATAGCTTTTTCTTGTCTTGATTTTTTTTAATGTGAGCATTTTGTTAAGGTAGGATTGTATTATTTCTTTTCTTTTTAAAGTATATTTTATTGATTATACTATTACAGTTGTCCCATATTTTTCTCCCCTTTGTACGCACCCCTCTGTCCTGCATCCTCCCTCCCTCTAGCATTCTTCCCCTCTTAGTTTATGTCCATGGGTCGTACATATAAGTTCTCTGACTTCTCCATTTCCTATATTCTTCTTACCTTCTCCCTGTGTATTTTGTGCCTACCAGTTATGCTTCTTATTCCCTGTACGTTTTCCCTCATTCTCCATTCTACCCCTCCCTGCTGATAACTCTCCATGTGATCTTTATTTCTGTGAATCTGTTCATGTTCCAGTTGTTTGCTTAGTTCGTTTTTAAGTTCAGTTGTTGATAGTTGTGAGTTTGTTGTCATTTTACTGTCCATATTTTTTATTTTCTTTTTCTTAGAAAAGTCCCTTTAACATTTCATATGGTAAGGGCTTGGTGATGGTGAACTCCTTTAACTTGACATTATCTGGGAAGCACTTTATCTGCCCTTCCATTCTAAATAATAGCTTTGCTAGATAGAGTAATCTTGGATGTAGGTCCTTGCTTTTCATGTCTTTGAATACCTCTCTCCAGCCCCTTCTTGTCTACAAGGTTTCTTTTGAGAAATCAGCTTATAATCTTATGGGAACTCTTTTGTAGGTAACTGTCTCCTTTTCCCTTGCTGCTTTTAAGATTCTCTCCTTCACTTTAATCTTGGGTAATGTAATTATACTGTGCTTGGCGTATTTCTCCCAATGGAGTTCTAATAGCTTCATCAAATTATGCTCTGAGACCAAATATAATATACCTATTATAACAACAACAGTATCTCTTTATATCTTGGTTTTCTCTGTCTTTACAGAGCACAAATATGAAGAGACAAAAGAAACAGTAACTATTTATGCCAAAAAGATATCAGAAAACTTCTATTAACTTCCAACATTTTCTCTCAAAGTTGATGACTTCTTACTTACATATACTTGGTAGTGTGTTTTAGTCACAAATACTAAGTTGCAGTATATTATTCATACACTGTTGTCTAGGTCTCATTTGGTTCCATGTTACAACCTACAAGAACAAGCAAATTCATAGAACTCTGAGTGTCTCTTCAATAACTAGTTGGGTAGTCTGTGCAAACTGCATCTGTGTGTGATCTTGATCTAATCAGCAGGAGATTATAATCCAAACAGACAAAGGACCTGACCATCACTTTACAATGCTACATGGGGTGTGCATAAAGCTGGCACACTGGCAGAAATGAACTTCCCATGGAAATAACTGGCTGTTAGGAAAGGAAACACTGACTTTAGGAATCTATTTGTAGATTTCTCTTGAAGTTTAGCAAGTCATCCAAATAGTAAAAATAAATCATTTTCTGGTCAAGTATCTACACATTAACATCCTAATGGAGTAAAATATATTAGACAAAGTTAAAATTATTACTTATAGTTTTGTGAGCCAGCTTTGCCATATGAACCAAAATAATAATGGCAATGAAAAGCATACCATCCTCCCTGCTAGGGAAACAGTGAAAAACTACTTTCATAAACCACTATAACTATTAATATCTATAGCAGCAATTTAAGGCAGTATTATGAGTATGGTTCTTCAACTATTAACATATTGTAAAAGTGTCTTTATAATAGTTTATGCAAACACAGGAAGGAAAATGAGACAACCACAAAACAAGAAAAAAAATGATTTCCACTACAGTCGGTTTTTTATACATAGTAAAATCAAAGCATGTATCTTTCAAGTTTTATAAGCCTTGTTTGAGTAAAATATCCAAATGTCTCAAAAGTGAAGTAAGGATTTGGGATTTCTGGCTAAATTTGGATTGAGGAGCTAATTTAGATGGATACAAAAATGTGATTTGAGAAACTTTTATTTGAAATTGATCCTCTTCTATAAACAACAACAACAAAACATAAACCAAACATTGAACAATCTCCTTAAAGTATGAAAGTAAGGAGACTTATACATTTCTTAGATGTATAACGGGAATGTGAGCCACAGAGTGTGGATCTGGCTCAGAGGCGACCTCTGCTTGAACTGGTATTAGTGGCTTCAAGTCAGTGCATCGCTCAGCAGCTGGATGCTGGACTCAACTAACTGGAACCAACTAATTGCTTCTGTTTCAAATGGCAGAATTGCCTCTTAGTCTCAGTTTACATTTTTCTGTAATGGGGAAAATGATTAAAAAACAATTGACAAAAGAAACTACCTTCTGAATTTTCTATTTGTTGTGCAAATATTAAGCATCCACACAGTGTCAGATACTGTAGATGTACTGCATAGGAGACAATCTGCCCACCCTCGTGCAATTATGATGGAAAAAATCTACTTAACACAGCACCAAGAATCTGATAACTATAATAAATATTGTAATGCTTTCTATTATTATTATTACTTCAGCGAATTGTGAGCCAACATGAAATCTTTTATCACTTGATGTGGTGTGGTTTATATAATGCAGTAGAAGCGGAAGGGATCAACACTTGCTGGATGATCATAACAACATTTATTATATTTATATTTTCTGATACTTTGATAATCTTAGTTTCTGAAAAGCTTTCAAAATCATGAACTTCAATTAATTTTTAAAATTAGACTAACATAAAGTACAGTCTTTATGAAACTTGTGTTTATTACTCTAATATATAATATACTTTATAGTAAACAACAATATATGTTACTGAATCTTTGGTAAATTAACTCTGTTTTATATAGTGCCTTACACACTCTTGGAGTCACTATATATTTGGGGGATAAAATTTAAATACAATGAAAAACTAAGCAATTATATTTCAGTGACAAAGCAAAGTATAAACTCACTTATTATGAGAATTCTTAATTCTTTCTTAGCTCATTATATTAACCTTCATTTTCTTTTTAACTTCATTTATCATTTATTCTCAATTTTTAAATTTCTGTATAAATAGTCCCTTGAATATGTATGAATTATATGTCTATGGCTGCTGTAACAACTTACTACAAACCCCATGAGAGAAACCACAATTTATTATCTTACAATTTTGTAAGTTAGAAATCTGACTTGGGCCACACTATGCTAAAATTGAGGTGTTAGCAGGGCTGTATTTCCTCTGGAAGCTCCAGGGAAAAATCAGTTCCTTGCTTTTTCCAGTTTCTTGAAACCACACACATTTCTTGGCTGGTGGCTCTAACTCCATCTTCAAAGCCAACTGCAGTGGGTTGAGTTTTTCCCATGATGACATCTCTGTTTCTTTGCAGGATCGGTATCTGCTTTTAAGAACTCATGTGATTACATTGGACCCACCTGGCTAATCTATGACATTCTGTCCACCTCAAGGTCCTTAATTTAATCAAGAAGGAAGCTTTAAAAGTCATGTCAAGGGATATTAGAATTTAAGTGAAATGAATGCAATCACAGGATTTGCAAAGTTCACCATGGCTGTAATATGGGAATGTGTAGGACCAGGTCTAAAGTAGATGAGGAAGATCATTTGGTCATGACACACTTCACTGAGGGACCATGGTAGATGGGAGCATTCTATATATGCATACAGTCTTAAAAAAGACATGTTAGTTACATGCCAAATGTGCCAAAGTTAATAAGGCAAGGAAAAAATAATCCAAATAATTCTTATTTGACATAGCTGATATTGATAGCAATTTGCACACAATAAAACACTCATAATATCACTCTAATGTCTGTATGTGTGCTTCTTTAACTTTCAGAATGATCTCATGAGAAAATCAGGTAGCTATGTTTCCATTTTACCAAGTCAGTGTAGCTTAAGGAAAGGCAAATGTCCTGTCAAAGTTAAAAGGTGAATAGCAGAATCTACTTTTGAACCATAACTTTCTCTTACTGTGCTGCATCCACAGAATTTAAGCCCTTCTCTTCCTGTGTAAAGAAACCATACCTACTCTAGGTAGGTTTTCTGCATATTTCTCTGCATATTTTCATGCTAAACTGCAATAGACAGTTCTTCTTTTTCCTTAGGTCCCTGCTGTATTGAATACTTAACAGCAATGATGACAACACACCCTGAATGTTATGCTGGGCCTGCCTTCCCAGTGGTCGCATGTCTCCCCTTTGGCAGTTGATGACCAACAATTCTGATGCTGTGCAACCAATTTACAAGCATGCTTGTAGCTAAAGAAATTTTGTGGTGGATTCCTGAATCCATACATATTTTGGTTAGATATCATTTTGTGCTAGTCCCAGGGAAATGACAAGAAGCAAACACCACTTAGCATAATTCAAAAGTTATATTTTTCATTAAATTTTCTTCCTAAAGTGGTCACTAATCTTAAATTTTCAAATGTTGAAAAAAGGCTCAAGGCTCCTGTCAGATACAACATTATACAACCTGAAGTTTAAAATCATTAAATAGTTATGTGGGAAAGGGAACAAGTCCTGTACAATAAGCTAAAATTGCTGACACAATACTTATAAAAGGTTCTTTCCCAGAGATTTTATTGCAGTTATACAAAAAAGCATTCGCATATGACATTCAAAGAAACTTTTTAAACAGATGTTTCTGAGGGTTATATTTCTGAGAGATATAGCAGGCAAGTATGAAATACTGCTTACAATAATTTAAGGAATGGACATTTAAACAAATAAAAGCTCTGAACAAACTGGCACTCTTTATTTACTCAAAATTCAAGACCTTTAAAGCTTTCTATGGTAGAAATAATTTAAAAATTTGTAGAAAAACACAAATCTATCACTCCTGAAAACAGAGGCCTAAGCCTTATGTCTTATCACTACAGTTCCACTATTTTTTTCTTTTGTTTTTTTAAATAGATGTGTACAAAAAATATTCTTCAATATAATTGCATGGTAATGCTTGGAATTTGAGGAAAATTAAATTTTACAGGTTTCCTTATGCTTCTATCAATCCATTTTCCTTCTTTATTATTAATTCAGACTTGCCAGTAAACTCTCTTTTATTTTGCTTTTCTTGAGTGGTTTCTGTAATGAAAATATGGAAAATTTTTCAAGGTAAGCATATGCAATTCAAAAGAAAATCATCTTAGAAATTTAGCATTATATTATGTATTATTTTAAGAGTTTTCTTAGAAATGACCATTCATCTAGGAAGAAAAGAGAACATAGTAAACATTTACTGTAAGAAATTTAATTTTGGCAGAGAGGAAAGAGAAAAATAAAATTTAGATGGAGACATAGAACTTGGATTTGATGAGTGTGGCAATAATTAGTTACTTCAATATTAGCTATTATATTTCATGCAATGTCTAAATGTATATACTTAAACAAATCTGCTTTATGAAATGAAAACAACTGGAATTTAGAAAATAGATTTGGAAGATAGCAGTCAAGTAGGTGCAAGCTAAGCCCACTTGTCTGTGTCCCCAACACAAATTTTTGGCTCATCTTCCAACAAGTGACCTGAACAGTCAACAGAAACTCAGCTGATACGGATTTTTGAAACCAAGGACTACAGAAGACACTTTGCACTGCCCAGTAAGAGATTTTATAAGTTGAGAGGGAAATGCCCTGTGTAAGGCGCCTGCAGAAGAGAAGAGAACAGACAGAAAATGCAGCTTAATGGCTCCCTCCCTTCCTGGAGCAGGGCCCAGGTCCCACACAGGGAAAACACCAACCCTAACTGGGAGAAACTTGGAAGGATATACTAAGCCTGGGAGACTTAAGCCACACACACACAGCGAGCAGCACGTCTGCAGCTGCAACACCAACGGGGACAGTTCCAGAGAGAATCTCTATCTCTTAAAACTGTTGGAGGCACTGGCAGGCTGTAGACAACACTGACCCAGAGAGACTTTGTGCTTTTTGGGGAGGTGGAGCACTTGGAGAACGTGCTCAGGGCTCGGGGCTGCAGTGTAGGGGTCACATAGAAGAGGAGCCAGGGTGAAACTCTGCAAGAGACTATGGGCTCAAGCACGTGTGCAGTGGCTCTGCCAAAAAAGAAACCAGAGTGAAAGTGCAGTTAGGTCCCACTGAGTCCAGCTGCACAGGAAGAACAGAAAGTATCACCCTGAAAGGACTGTGAAAAGAAACCCAGCATGGGTGGTAAGCAGGGGGCACCATGCAGAGTGGAGAGTTCGGGCTTGAGTTTCAAGTGAGAGTGGCAGGCTGGGGACTGGTCAGCCAGCAACTGAACACCTGAGATTCATTGCAGCCAGACAGGTACCCTCACAGAAAAGTGTGCCCAATCCCCACCTGTGGGATCACAGGCTATGCAGATCAACGAGACCAGGCTCAAGAGCTCCCTGCTTGGAACATATCCATAGAGGAAGGAAAGAGAAGCTCTGAAAGGGCCCTTTCTGAACATCTACCAGACATTACGAGCTGTGCTTGTTCCCCAAGGCCCTGATCCACTAATTCTAGCAGAGCAGAGTTTAGAGACAGGTGCAACAAGAGGGGTTCAGGGTCCTGCCCGCCTAAGCTCTTATACAGATCTGCCATAGGTGCCAAGCAGGAAAGAGCTGCCCCTTTTACATAGATAGACCCCTCACAGGAAATGGACAGCTATTTCCCCAGAAACTATACATTATTGGAAATAATCTGGACAGACCAAGACCTATGGTGAGGTGGTCAGAGGTTGGAGGGCGGTGGAGTTGGAAAACACCACCACCACCTTCCCTCAAAACTGAACAGTGTCCCCAGGAGATGACTAAAGGTTCCTACCCTCCCAATCACACCAGCAACTCCCTCTGGAGATACATGAAAGTGATGTTGGCAGTGATCTAAGACATTAGATGAACCACTCCTGGACCTTGTGCTGATGAACACCCAGCAGGGCAGAATAATGGGGACCAGCCAGGCCTGAAGGAGACAACCACAGACTGTGGTAGATTGCTTGTAGTCTCAAATAGGCTGCCTAAGGCTAGACTAGGACACCATCTGACAGTACCAGGGGCGGATCCACAAAGAGAAGACAGTGGCAAACACTAGACTCTGTTGAGACAAATTCCCTTGCAGTCTTCATTATTTACATTATTTTTTCTCCTGCATGGCTTTTTAATATTATTTTTCTTCAAGTTTTTTTTCTATTATTTCATTATTTTTATTTATTTATTTATATTTTAAAATGATTTTATTTATTTATTTTTAGAGAATAGGGAAGGGAGGGAGAAAGAGAGGGAGAAAAATATCAAAGTGTGGTTGCCTCTTGCATGGCCCCTACTGGGGACCTGGCTTGCAACCTAGGTTTATGCCCTGACTGGGATTGAACCAACAACACTTTGATTCACAGCCTAGTGCTCAGTCCACCAAACCACACCAGCCAGGGTTATTTCACTATTTTTAAATTTTAGTTCATTTCAAATCTCATATTTTACTCCTCCCTTCTCTTACTCTATCTTTCTTCCCTCCTTCCTTTTTAAAAACTTTTGTTTTAAATTGTATTTTCCCCTCTCTCTGACTTACTTCTAATTACACTCTTACTAATTCTCCTCTCTCTAGCCTCTCAAAACAATTTTTTTTTCTTGCCACTAGTCCTCTCACATTTTTCCCTTTCTTATAATATTTTCATTTTCTCTCCACCTTTATTAATATTTGCTTATTGATTGTTGATGTGGTTGTTGCATGTCTTCAATTTTATTCTTAGATATTCAGCATTTTTGTACTTCAAATATCAAATTTTACTATTACCCACTACTCCATTTTGCCTTCCTTCTGCCCTTTTTCTTCATTTTAAATTTTGTATTTTCCATCTGTTAGACCAGCTTTCATTTCTCACTGTTGTTATTTCTTCTTCCTCTATCCTCTCAAAATCATATTTCTCTCTTTCAGACATTTCATCTTTTTTTCTCTTTTTTTCTCTTCTCATTCCCTTTCCATGTATATTAATATTTGCTCAATTGTCCTTGATATTGCTGTGGGGAATTTTTTTTTCAATTTTGTTCCTATTTTTTCACTATTTTTTATCTTTATTTTTTTAAACATCATGTTATGCTGTTCACTTTTCTTACTCCATTTTGCCTTCTTTCCCTTTTTATTTATGATGCAATTTGTATTTCTTTCTTTGCCTTTTTCTATTCCCTACTCTTATAATTTCCCCTCTCTCTCTATTCTCTGAAAATCATTTTTCTTTCTGTTAGTAACCTCATATTCATTTCTCCTTTTTTATAATAGTCTTAATCTCTTTGCACCTTAATTAATATTTTCTCATTTGTTGTTGTGAGTAGTGGTTGTTTTTGCCAGTGTGGGTTATGTTTCATGTTTTGTTTTGTTTTTTTTTTTTCTGGCAGCACCTGTAAAAGTACATACAATATGTGGTGGGCAACGTGACTCTCAGCCAGCCATCCAAAAGGAAGAACCCACCAAGGAATGATTCAACAATAACCCAAACCCAATTACAACAAGAGAGCCCACATAAGTGGCATACAGAGCATCCCAAGAACATCCAGCTCAGGAGATCCAGGAGACTGCCCTGAGTCTCACAGGTCTTCTACCACAGAAGGCCACCTCATGAAGTCAGGGACTCAAGGCAGGTCAATTTAATATGCAGAAACAAACAAAAAAAGTCACCTAAAAACCTCAAGAAAATATTGGCAATCTGGATCCAGCAATACATTAAAAAGTGAATACACCATGATCAAGTGGGATTCATCCCAGGGAGGCAAGGATGGTACCATATTCAAGAATCAATAAACATAATACACCATATAAACAAAATAAAGGACAATAATCACATGATCATATCAATAGATTCTGAAAAAGCTTTTGATAGAATCCATCATCCTATCAAGATAATAACATTCAGCAAAATGAGAATAGAGGGAGCATAACCTTATGTAACGAAGGCCATATATGAGAAACTTATAGTCAACATCATACTCAACTGGCAAATACTAAAAGCTTTCCCTTAAGATTAGGGAAAAGACTAGCATGTCTACTTTTACCACTGTTACTCAACATGATACTGGAGGAAGTCCTAATAAGGTCAAACTCTAATAAGTTTGACCTTATTAGGTCAAAACTTCTTGACCTAATAAGTGAATTTGGCAAAATAGTGGGATACAAAGTTAAAGTGAACCTATGCATAGTAAACAAGGAACCTCCTCAATGTAATGTGGAGATTCAGAGCAATAAAAGCTTATCAAGAAAAGCAATAACAGCTTATCAAGTAAAGAGTCGAGGTGCTCTCCCCTTGAGAGAGTGGCCATGCTGTCCCTTTTCCTCCATAGGACTCGGTAGTCCATGTGAATTTGTTTCATATCTCATCCATAACACCGCAGACCCCAGGAGTTGGGGTCCACATCACAAAGTCGATATTCAGAAATCAAGGAAATTTTTGTCTACCAACAATGAAATATCAAAAACAGAAATTAGAGGAAAAAAAACATTCTTACAGCAACAAGAAAAATAAATTACCTAGGAATAAATTTAAATAAAGAGGTAAAAGACCTGTATTCTGAAAACTATAGAACACTGAAGAAAAAATATTAAGGATGATACGAAAAAATAGAAGCATATACTGTGTTAATGGATTGGAAGCATTAACATCATTAAAATGTCTGAACTACCCAAACCAATCTATAGATACAATGCAATTCTTATTAAAATACCAATCTAAAAGAAATATTCCAAAAATTTATATGGTTTCAAAAAGGACCCAAAGTAGCCTCAGCAATCTTAAGAAGGAAGATCAAAGTGGGAAGGATCACAATACCTGATATAAAACTATATTACAAGGCCATGGTAATCAAAACAGTCTGGTACTGGCATAAGAAGAGACACATAGCTTGATGGAACAGAACAGAGAGCTGATAAAATAAATCCATGTCTGTATGATCAATTAATATTTGACAAAGGGGGGCATGAGTGTACAATGGAGTAAAGATAACTTTTTAAATAAATGATGTTGAGAGAACTGGACCAGTACATGCAAAAAAAAAAAAATGAAACTAGACCACCAACTTACACCAGGTACCAAAATAAACTCAAAATGAATAAAAGACTTAAATATAAGTCATGGTACCATCAAAGTCCTAGAGGAAAACATAGGCAGGAAAATTTTATACATCCCATGTAGCAATATTTTTGCTGTTATACCTCCTGGGACAGGAGGGATATACCTAAGGGAAATAAAGGAAGAAATAAACAGGTGGGACTACATCAAATTAAAAAGCTTGTGGGTGGCTAAGAAAATCATCATCGAAATGAAAAGGGAACCAACTATATGGGAGAACATATTTGCCAATTATGTATCAGACAAAGGGTTGATCTCCAAAATATATAAAGGACTCATACGATTCAACACCAGGAAGATAAACCAATCCAATTAAAAAAATGGGCAAAAGACTTAAGCAAACACTTCTCCAAGGAGGACATACAGATGGCCCATAGACATATGAAAAGATGCTGAACATACCTAGCCATCAGAGAGATGCAAATTAAAACCACCATGAAATATCACTTCATGCTGGTCAGAATGTGGGATAATGGTGGAAAGAAGGGGAAGGGGCTAATCAAAGAATATGCATGAATGACCCATGGACATGGATAACAGCGTAGGGACTGACTGTGGGGGTGGGTGCTGGGCTGGCTGGAGGAGGGAAAAGGGAGAAAAATTGGGACAGCTGTAATAAAGTAAAACAAACAAAAAATAAAACAACCTTAAAAATAAAATTTAATTAAAAATAGAAAATAAATTATTTCATTCGAGTATTTAAAATTAAATAATTAAATATAGGGTGTTATTTAATATTTATTTATAAATTACAAAATATTCACTTATCATCTAAATTTACCATATCCAAAAACATACAAGCAAAAAACTAAAATATATTTCACTATTTCTTGGTCTTTGAAAAAATGGTAGCTGCACTTCTGAAACCCCCATGGTTCCAAAAGGAGAGAAGTTCTTCTGATTTTGTATGTTTATGACTTCACTTATACAGCACGGAATAAAATTTCTTTCTTTCTTCTTTTTTTTTTAAATTTCAAGTAACTATATACAGAGTTTGGAAAAAACACAATAAGGCAGAAGATTGTCCCTAGTTGCCATATTTCAAAGTTAAACTTTAAAAGGTCTTCCTTCTAATTTGGGTTAAAGTTTTTGTGCTTTGACATAATCATGGAAAATTCTAGACATGTTGTTATCAAATGGTTAAAATCTGCAATTATATCCAAAACAAAGATTAGCCTAAAGCTAAGCTGTATTAAAATTTCTTCATCATAAGTGCATAATGCCTTATTTAAATTGCATCATTGTATAATGGTGCCACATTTGGACCAAAAAGTTTCCAGTTGAAATCAATGGCAAGGAAACTTGAAACTAGCTCTTGTCCGAACATCTTCATTCCAAAGTAAATTGAAACATCTTGCCTTGTTATAAAAGGTAAAGAATATTGGCTGAGGTCCATCAAACAGTCTTCAGATACCAATCGTATTTTAAGTAATTCTACAATTTCACTGAAATGAAGCTGTCTTAAATCTTTTATGCCCTGAATTACATAAAGCATCACTGTGGCAACGTCACTCTAAGGAGAAAATATTTCAGAGCTTATAAAGTCTGAAAAGTAAATGTCAGAGACCAGTAATTTTGGAATTCTTGCTCTTTGAAGAATTATATATATTTACATGAAAGTTTAATTATATGGAATCTTAAGTTATAAATATTAAAGTACATTTACATATGAGTTAAAAACTTGCCTCATTCAAGCAATACATGTAAAATATATTACCATTGTTGAGTGCTTCTAAAATGAATATAAATATATCTTAAAATATCATCACATTTGTGTTTATTGATATATTCAGTGTTCAATATTTGCATGTACTTTCACATTTTCAAATAACTTTGACATGCATTACAAGTATTTTTTAGAGTGGTTCATTTTATGTAAAGGACACTGGACACCATATATTTGAGATATCTTTGATCACACACCTGTTTGTATGTTAAGGAGACACAAAAGTACATTTGAAATAGAATCTTAGTATTCAGAATTATACTTGCCAGTTTCATTTTAAAGCAAAACAAAAAAAAATTGTCTAATATTTTAATGCTAACCCCAACAAAGTTTTCAATTTTTGAAAAATGATTATTATTATAGCCCCATATGTACAAATTGATCATGCATAACAGTCTTTACTGCAATAATCTGACTGCCTGAAATAATATTCGAAGTATCTCTGAAAGTATAAATGTATATTCATAACCTTTCAGCAGACCCTTGCTAATGTTTTTTAAACCTTTACTTGTGTTAGTAGAGAAATTTATACTGAATTATTCAGATAGCTGCATTAATACAGGAAGACCAAAGTGAGATTAATTCATCTGAAAATAAATAAAGTATAGGATCATAGAACATTTATATAACAGTGTAGGGAGAGCATACTGTCTAAAATTGTAAAAATTTAACAGAATGATTTGCTAAATTTCTTTTAGAGTGTTAATAAGAACATAAGCAAAGGACCTATATTATGTAAAACATATTTATTTAACTTTTTAATACTTTTAGAAAGTGTTCAATGAGGTTCTACTAAAATATTTTGTTTTATAATACCGATACCTCTGGATTGAACATTATTTTTGTTATTGTTGATAACAAAATACAAAAAAAAAAACATTATGCCAAAAGACATACTTTTAAACAGGTCAGTTAATATGTACAAAAACTTTTTGAACATTCTTTAGGTTTTGAGATATTAAGCATTCCTTGGATATGGAAGGGAATCTCAAGATAAATTAAAAAAAGAAAAAATCTCTGACAGTCTTCTAAATAGACATGATTCTCAGATTACTTCCAAAGGTAGGGCATTTAAAAATAATAATCCAAATTACATTTGTAGGATGAGATAATATTTTAAATTATACTCCTAGACAAGAGTCAAGAGTAAGTATTAGCTATTTAAAGACATCTATTTCCTATAATTCTGTAACTAAAGCAACACAATTAATATTTGGCATATATCAGAAATTTTTGTACTATAGATTTTTCACAAGATTTTAATTATTTAATCTAGAAATGACTTTTGTGTTTTTTATCATTTAAAATTAGTAAAAAAGAGACATTAAATAATCAAAACAAATAAAAGTTACATAAGAATGGCTATTATATATTAGAACATTCAGTCTAGGATGATATAGAGGAGAGAAGTTTAAAATATAATTACATAGAAAAATAGTATAGCCAGTAAAGCAACAGTATGGACTTGAATTTTGGTTATCAAATTTGTGACTTCAAGAACTAAAAAAAAATTCCTTAAAAGAAAAAGATTCTACAAGAGAAAAACAAAAGAAAACTGATTTTTTGTATATCCAGAAACATTTTTTTGAGGAATTAATATGCTTTTTGTGCCTAGGAGAATAATCTAAAACACTATCTTGTAAAACTTGGAATGAAGGTTGTCCCTGGTGAAACTGTAGATTTTTCAAAGCAGACCCATTTTACCTTTAACTGTACGAATCTTCCACAAAACATTCATAGGAAAGGGAAGTGAGATTAAAGCAAACAATCTTATGTATAACACATGAATTAGCATGATTTACTGATTTAGAAAATTAAATGTTAATGACCAAAAGTTATTACATCTTTATTAGTTTTTTATTTATACAAAAAGAAAAAAAAACAAAGATTAAACAAGGCTTGAAGTACTAAAGTAAAAATAAAGAACATTTCATGCCATTATTCACATTATCCACTTAGTCAACAATGCTCATTGAGAGCCTACTATGTCTTTCATGCTGTAGTGCACTAGAGAAATAAATCGCAGATCAGTCCCCTCAAGGAATTTTGAATGAGAAATTCTATTTTCCTCAATTACTAAAGACTTTTCTTTTACTCTGAATGATCTGGAAAAGTGCCTTAAGTCTTGATTTTATACTGCTTATGTAGGTAAAGTTTTTGTGACCTGTATTTTTCAGTGTCTAAATTCCTCCCTTGTAGTATTTAGGCTTCGAGGGCAGCAAATCTCTTCAGTTCACTAGGGATCCACTTGGAGTGTTATTGTTGCAGTTCATTAAGTGGTACCCTATCGGTTTAGAGTTAATAGGCTTTCTAAGCACCTAAGTCACTGTAAGTGAGGAATTATGCCCATAGAAATGTTTACACATGGATAATAAGGTTGATTGCTTATGGTCAATCCATTTTATGCTCACAGTTTAAAAAGAAACTACTAAGCATGGGTTCAAACTAACAAACTGTGAGTTTTACCTTGTTACCCAAACAACAGAATTGCCTCGACTCAATAAGACCTCTCAGAATTCCTAAAAAAGTATTGATACAAGAAGGGGCTATTTGCAAAGTTATTATTTATATTGGTGATCATAGAGTATTATGTTGAAAATCCCTGATATTTAAATAAAGTATATGTTAAATTCTCAAGAGACACACATTATTATAATTCCTGTTAATGTTTTATCCTAAGAATATTTGATTATATAGGGAAGAAAAGCTAAGCCAAAGAGGAGTTAACACTATGTGGACATAGTTCATTACCTAGGTTTTAAGAGAGAGAGAGAGAAGTAATATGATATTGTCTTGTGTGGAAAATGTCAGGCAGAAAAAGTATTATTTATATTAAAGTCTATTTTATATATTATATTTTAATCTATACTTGGTCTTATATTTTTACTTTTAAATATATAAGGGAAGATATGTATATGTGTATATATGTATATGTATATATACACAATTTTGGTATGATATAAGACTTGTTTTTCTTTTGATTTATAAAATGTTTCATTGGTTTGTCAGGATACAGTTATTTTTTTAATTTGCCAAACAAATGTTCATATTTGGTTTTTGAAGCACAGGGTCCGGCACATATAATGCCCCTTTTTATTACAAAACATTTTATTACAAAATCACAAGCATATAATTCTGCAACAACATCACAGTCAAGCACACCATATGACATTTTAGGTGAAATGTTCAAATTAAAATTATAAATTATTATACCCATATTATTAACCTAGCAATCACACTCAAGCAGGTGTTACTTCTGCCAGACCCTGTATAATATTGTATAATATTTTTATAGAATTCAATTCAAAATGTTTTTCATTGTAGGCTAAAGTTTAAAAAGTTGGTTTCTAAATAATGAAGACAATTACTGTTATTCAGGCACTCATTCATTTACTCCTTCAATCAACAATATTTATTAAGTGTTCTACTATGAACCAGAAAGCATTTTTCGCATCAGGGATGTGGTTGTGAACTGGAAGTCACTTTCCTGTTTTTGTTTTTCTTTATTTTTTATATTTTTGGCATCTATATCTTAGTGGAGAACCTGAGAAACAAAATGAATGAATGAGTGAATGCATCTATGAGCAAAGAAGCAAGGTAGGAAGAAAATAAGTAGAGTACCATGATAAAGAAGTTAAAGTTGAGTGAGAAAGGAAGGTCTATCTGAGAGTGTGACATTTAAACTGGACCTAATGACAGTAGAATGTGACCATGCTAAGTCTAAGTCAATGTCATGGTAAGCATGAGGATCCGTAAGTCCAAAGGTCTTAAATTTAAAACAAGTTTGGGGCTTTTCAGTGGAAAAAGATGATGTGTAGCTTTACCATAGGAAAGACACAGATGAATTATTGTAAGAAGGTAAAGGACTAATCAATGAGCATAAAGTTGTAGTTGAGCAAGTTGAATAAGCTCTAGCTATCTGCCATACAGCATCGTATGCACACTCAAAATAATGTATTCTGCAGTTAAAACTTTGTAAGAGAATAGATTTCATGTTAAATGCTCTTACCGCAATAAAATACAATTTATGAAAACAAGATAAACTACTGAGATCCTTATCACTACCATCACTCTTCCCCACTAGAAAATAAGGCTGGAAAGGGAGAAAAATCCTGGAGAGTCATGAAAGTCAAAGTAAAGAATCTGGCTGATATGTAAATGCAAAGAGGTCACTTGAGAATTTTTACTTGAAAAATTTGGTTGGAGTTTTTCAAAGACCAGTCTGACTGGTGAAGAATGGATAGCAAGGGACAAAGAAATAGAAGCAAGACTAATCAAGACAGGAGTCACAGAGAACATTTAAGATTGTAGCTCAACCATCTGAGGACATTTCCTGAGATAAACAATATTTAAAAGGCTACTTTAATTGTATTCAGGTGTTAATATCATCAAATTTTGAGTAATTACTTTGAAAAAAATAATATAAAGGAGAAAGAATAGGACAGTTCTGTGTCAATAAAAGCTTAAAATTATAGAATAGTGATAGTTTGTGATAATTTTCTTACTTTTATTACCACAAAATGTTTGAGATTTGGGAGGTAACCTACAAGAGCATTTTTAAAAATCCCATCTTTAAAAAATTAGTATACTTATTGTGGATCCAAAATTCAAATTCAGAACATCCTTGTCTACTATTTAAGTACTCTGACAGAAGTTATTTATGGATAAAGTTTAGCTTCAGATATTCCATAAAGAGGTAGTGGTTCCTGATATTTAATGATATATCACACAACTTTCTAAAGATTTCACACTGTTAAATATCTGATAGAAAAATTAACAGCTGGGAACGAATGTCCTTCAAATATGTATTCTAATCATCATAAGACACTCAATTTTTTACTGTGAAGAGTCAATTCTTTTTGAAATATTCTTTTCCTAGAAAATACTCTAAGTAGATTTAGAAATAAAGAGTGCAAAATCAACTCATCCAGGTTAACATTTAAAATGCTCAGCTTTAGAGAAGTGTTGTTCTGTATCATGCCAAATTTTTAAAAAAGGGTTATTCAATTTTTTTAGCAAACTGTAAGTGCTGTATTTCTTCACCAATATTATTCTTATAATGATTCATGCCACTTGATTTTTTAAAAAATTCAGTCTTCATCTTTCCTTTTTCATAAAAATAATTTATTTTGCTTTAGGGTTACAAGCTTAATAAGTTTGAATTTTTACAATAGTCATTTTTAATAATACACATCTTTGTACCATAGTGGAAGTTTTATTTAACTGTGATTCAAATCAAAAACAGGAGTTACTCTCATACTATACCCACTATACTTTAAATAAAAAAATTTAAAAATATAACTAAAAATATGATGAACATGTTTAAAATAAGATTTTTATTTTAACTTGAAACTATTAACGCTGTATTACTGTTATTTATTTCAGGGAAACAACTATGATAATGAGGGCACAAACTAAGTATCTCAGAGCTAGCCCTCAATAAAACCAGTCTTCCCCCAAATTTTAATGCTTGAGAGGAAGACTGTATCCAACACCCTCTGTCTGAGGTTCTGAGGACCATGCCTGAGCTGACTTTCCTTCTGCTTATACATGAAGGTTAGATAGAAGTTCACAGAGAATAGGGGGCAAGGAAGCAAACATGATGTGTGTGTTTGTGTGTGTATGTGTGTGTGTGTATAATCAATAACAACATGAACCAAGTTGCAAGCGGTATAATTCCCAGGAGTAAGGGATACCAAAGAAAAAGGACTTTAAGTCCATTGTACTATATGTAATCTTTACATAACATGATGTTTAAGTTGGGATATTGTTTGGATGGTATTCCTACTGGCAAACTTCCTTTCAACTGCCTGGATGAATTTCCTACTCTTGGCCTTTTTTTTATTGTACTTTTTTTTTTCCTATTATCATTTAGCCCCTTTATACCTCAATCCCCCTAACAATCACCACAGTGATTGTCCATGCCCATGAACCCATGAGTCCTTTTACCTTTTTGCTCAATCCTTCCATCCCCTAACCTCCTCCCACTACTAGCTGACATCTGCTCTCCATCTGTGAGTCTGTCTCTGTTTTGCTTGTCAGTTCAATGTGTCCTTTAGTATCCACATATGAGGAAAATTGTATTTACCTTTATCTGACTGGCTTATTTCATTTTAGGTCCATCCATACTGTCAAAGAGGGTAAAATTTTCTTTTTTTCTATGGATGAGTAATATTCCTTTGTGTAAATGTCCCATAGTTTTTTTTCATCCACTCATCTATTGATGGACACTTGGGCTTCCTCCATATCCTGATGATTGTAAATAACACTGCAATGAACATAGGAATGATTGTTGTTTTGAATTAGTGTTTTGGGTTCTTTCAGATATATTCCCAGCCTTTCATTCCTTTAATTGAAGGTTTTATGCCTTGTTAAAATGAAAAGCCCATGGGGAAGAGTATGCTATTAGGTAGACCCAAAATTATTTTTTCTGTAGGACTTGTTAAATGGTTATTTTTGACTGATACTTGAATAGAATCCCTGATCTTCTTATTAAATATAGTATCCTTGGTAAGATCCATTTTTCTGAGCCCACATTTTGTGATAGACACTAGAGACATAATATTTCATTTATGGGATGAATAGAACAAATTAAATGCTATCACACAGAAGAACTAGAAGAACTTATTTAACACAATACTTTGTCTAAAATATTAGTTGAATCTATTTGACCAACACCAGAGGTAAATCTTGGTATACTGCTAATGTTCAGAGCATGGCATTCCAGAAAGAAGAGTGTAAAAGGGTTTTGAAATAAGGGTGATGGAACAAGATGGGGTTTGTGGCTCATGCAACATAAATATAAAAGTCTTTGATATATGAAATATTAGTACAAAGGAGATGAAAATTACTGAATACACTCAATTCATATTCTGACTTGGGGAAGTGGAAATAAATCTTACTTATTAAAGTCACATATGTAAAAGATGACATTCCTTGTTCCATTTATATTCAAGCCAAGCTCCTATTGGAGTCCTCTCCTGATTCTTGAGGTCACACAACAATTTTAGAAGTTAAATTATGCTCCTAAAATAGAAAATTGCCTTCCAATTTCCATTCCATTGTGACCACCAGTGATGTCCTCTTAAGTGCAATATCCCCCAGTGCCTGAGGAGGAGTGACCCTGCCTCTGTGCTACCCTCGAAGCAGGGTGTATTTGCTTTTTGGTACTGCCATAAGAAAGTACCACAGACGTAGGTCTGAACTACACATATGTATTGTCTCACTGTTCTGTGGGTCAACTTTCCAGGTTAGCTCAGCTGGTTTTCCTGATCCAGGTTTCAGAGGACCAAAATTCAGATGTTTCTTGGCTAGATTCTTTTCAGGATGCTCAGTAATAATGTACTTTAAAGCACATTCAGGTTATTGGCAGAATCTAGTACATTGTGGATGTAAGAGTAAGGTCCAGTTTCTTTGTAGGCTCTTAGCTGATGGCTGCCCTTAACTCCTAGGGATGTCTCTTACAGGTCCTGAATCTCAGAGCCAGCAAGGATCTGTCAAATCCTTCTCACACATAAATTCATTTTTCTACTTTTTTTTCTGCGTTTTTCTTCTAACAAACTTCCCCTACTCCAGCCAGATAAATTATTATTATTGCTTTTAAAATCCCATGTAATTATATAGATAGATGGGACTCACCCAGTTAACCCAAGATAATGTCTCTATTTTAAGATGAGTACCTTAATTACTTTTGTGAAATCACTGCACAGCAGTAGCTAGATTAATGTCTGAATAAGTATCCAAGGAACAAGATTCTTCCAGGATACCTTTAGAATTCTTTCTACAAAACATGCACATCTTCAATGAGGTTGTGAAGTTCTATGCCTAGACTTTTCTTACCCCACTCACTAGCACAACTATTTTTAACGAGGTTTTGCCATACTCAAGGGCTCTCCAGAGAGATGAAAGTTCCTGCTGATCCCCAGACCACAGACTTCTCTGTTATCTCCAGTCTGTGGGAAAACTCTCCTCTCTTTTGCTTCCCTTTATTCTCTGGTTTACTGAACATAATCTTCTCAGCGAGATGAACCCACTACAAATGACTATTAAACCTTTAGTAGGTTTATGTCTTTTTAAGTACTAAAACCCTATGTATACCATCCATTTCTATGAGACCAGAAAATACAAGGTTACTGGCTACAGTCCTACAATACAAGTAGAGTAAATATAAGTTAACATCTCAAGAAATTATATTTGCTACATTGGAAAACTAGTTTTGTGGCATTATTGATTTTTATTGTCATTATTGGAAATGATTAATGGGTAGGTTGACAGCAGATTAATGAATAAAGAAAAATATTAAGTAACTAAAATCAACAAAGCAGGTAAATTCAAAGAAGTTTATAGTAAGATTAAAGAAGAATTAGGTATCCGTGTTTTAGCGTGCTACAGCTGCCACAACAATTTGCGTTTCTAAGTTACTATGTGAGGCTGATGCTCCTGACCCTGGGGGCACAATGTGAGAATTCTCTCTCTAAACATTCATGTCCCCATTCTTTGTTCTGGCTGTTTTCTTGGCCTAGGCTTTAATTTCTTGCCGTTTACTTTTTACTGTTTTTAAAATGTCAAATGACACTTTCCTGAAAAAAAAATCCAATTGTTTCTAGACAGGATTGTTTCCTTTCTTTGTGTGAAATATAAATCTTTTTTTATAAAACATTTTGACACATACTTTTATCATAGTGATCATTAGCTCATATTCCAATTATTTGTTTTCATGTAACTGCCACATCTTGCTAGATATGAGTTTCTCTTTCAGGCAAATATATCCCTGAGTCTACCTTGTGTCTAGCATAAGCAGGTATATTGTATTTTCACTGATGCATGTTTCAATAAATATATAAATAAATGATTGGACAGGAGAAGAAATAAGAAAGGGAAAGTGAGAGCAAGAGAGATATCACACTAACTCTGCAGCATCAATCAGGGTGGGTTAGTTACATCTTCTACAAGAGAATATAAAAATTGAAAAAATCTTCTAATTGATTACACATACTACTTGAGAATATAAAAAATTGAAGAAAAACCCACATTTTTGGGGACAAGATAGAATAATCCTAAGATAAAAATAATTATTTGGACAGAAATAGCCAATATAACCCTTGAGACTTAGAAGTCAGAAAGATAAGGGCAGGATCTGAGCCACTAGGGCAATTAAAAAGGGGGTAGAAGATGACTAAAGATAAATAATGTCTACCTATAGCAATTTAGGGAATGAGTCACAGCAAGCAAACATTAAAAACTGAGTAAGACTCTTCCCAGATGTGTCTTGTTCTGAGATGAGATTTCCAGCCTATACAATATTTGCTATCCAGCTCTAACATCTATTCCAGATTCAGTTTGAGTTTTTAAATAAAGTATCAGTTGAATGACCCAGAAATGAAAGAGATCGCCAGTTTAAATGTTTTTTTTTAGGCTTATCACGTATGGTAGATAAACAAATATGCAGAACTTGAGAATTGATAATTTAGGGAAAATCATGCTGGAAAACAAAAATAGATTTTTATTCATTTTAAAATTGATCTTAGAAAATTGGTTGCTTATGTTACATGTTTAGAATACTAGCCAACAAATCATTGAAAAATGTTATCTTGACAACATATTTTGTTACATCCAAATTAGGCAGTACGAAAATAATCATTGCTTTTTTTTCAATCACCTTGTCCGTTATTCAATGTTTCCCCTCATTCATCTCTAAGGTTTGCCTTAGTCTGGTGATACAGCACCAACGAAGAGGATGCACTCCACCTCCAGCAGCACCTCTACTCTGACCTCTGAACTTCAGTGATCTTTTGACATTTTTAAAAGTAAAATTATGCTTTCTTTTACCTGCATTTGATTCCACAAAGGATCAACTCAAAAATACCTAATCACTTAAAATTTCCTGGTAGATCATAGCCAAAATCTAGGTCATTATTCTGAGTATAAATTTTTAAAATAGAGAAAGGTACAAAAGATCAGAAACAACAAAACTATGTCCTAAAACATCATGTGTGTATATATATATATAGTCTACTGTCTCTTATTTATAAAAAGAACATTTTTGACTCTGATGTCTTTCATCTCTTTTTCTCTTTCTCTCTCCAAATATATATTTATATTGATACCTACATTATAATATATGGATAAACAAATATATATATATATATTTATAGAGTAGGCCCAAATTAAGCTTATGGAAAAATAATAAAATTTTACAGCAACAAACTCTTTTGTGTATTCACAACAGTAAAATTACTTTTGCTCATTCCTGTATAACCGAATAAAAGACAAAACCAGTTGTTCTTTTCCACCTAAAATAATACAGTTACTGTGTTGAGATATAACTGTTGTTTGTTCTACAAGGAAAGAAATATGTCTGACTAATAAATAAGCTGATATTATTGTCCATGTGTTCATGTGTGTGTGTTAGGGTAGATCAATGTCAGTTCTAGAACTCCTTTAAAAGTCAAAATCAAGTGGATTTAAAAAAATAAAAAGTTTGAAATCTATCTTCTCCATATACTCACTGTGAAACTTGGAAAGACTTCTTACATTTTCCTGCAGGTGTATTTCCCCATCTGTAAAGTGGGAATTATAGTGCCTATTTTGAATGTCTCATTTGGGGAAATAATGAGATAGTATAAATAACATAGCTGACAAAAACAAATTAATAAAAGCTTTATAATCTCTATTATTAATAGTAGTAGTATTCACATATTTTCTTGTAATGCTTATAGTATTTCTGTTAAGCCCAGCACCAAAGGGACTATTTGAAGTTCTCCTTAATCAAACTGTCTACTAGGATTAGGGATGTCAGAGGAAGAACTGTAAGAAAGAACATATAAAACATAAAAGATCGGCTATTTTTAAAGTGCCAGTTGTAGGATTTCCTTGGTTGGAAACTTCTACAGTTGGAGAGGACTGGCTGAAAAATAATGTCTTAGTAGTGGTCAGAGACCAGAGCTGTCACTAAGCTGTGTCTGTTTTAGGGCACATCCATGCAGACAACAATTTGAAGAACTCAGGTTTACTAGGGTAACAAAGAAAAAAAGCAAGAATAGCTGAAATTCAGAAACTCATCATGCATTTTACTATATTCCAGCAATCAACCCTTTCTAGCTTAGCTTTATTTCCTCTTTGAATACCCCAGGTGAGGTTGATTTGAACCTAAAGTTATTTCACTGGAAATATGAAGAAAATAATAAAAACTTAACCACAACATAATTCACTGTAGACATATATTCATAGACACAAGTTTTTATCTTTTTCCTTAGCTGCATGTTCATATAAATACTTGCTGCAGTAGTACCAAAGTTAGACTGAGCATTTAATGAACACCAATGTATCTATTTAAAGCTCACCGACAATATCAAATTCGAGAGCTAGAATATTTACAGGCACTGCAAGTTTGTGATTATCAACCAACCAAGAGATAAAATTATAATTTGTCTCCTGTGTTTTCTTCAATTAGAAAAGAGTCATAATGAGACACATCTCTTTTTAAATTTGGAGAGACCAGAACTATTCTACTGTACACATATTAATCAGGACTTCTCATAGTTTTATGTAACTCATCTTTTATTCTCACAATAAATATGATCCAGAAGAATTTTCAAAAAGTGTGTATGTATATAGTAGATTCCAGGACCAGGGTAGAGTATTAATAGTGGTTAACGCCTGGAAGAGCAGTGAAAAATTTATTTATTTTTTAATGAGGTATCCATTAATTGTTGTGCCCTATGGTTTAGAGCAGAAAAATATCTCAAATTTGCTCATGAAATTGCTCATTTAAATTACATTTGGCTAAATTTAAAAGGATGTTAATTCAGTCAAAAATAATGGAAAATAAATCGCTTCTAAAAGTTGCATCCATTGGTTTCAGTTTTTTATTCCAGATCGAGATGCCTGGGATTACTTTAGGTCTCTTGACATCAGTTTCACTTCTAATGCTTACCGTAGGTAAAAGGTATTGCTTCTCACATGGAGGTTTATCTGAGCTTTCTTGGTGTGTAAGGGTTCTCTGTGTTCTGGAAATAGATGTGAATAGCTACACATTGTGTAAATCCTAAAAATATTTTTCCAAGATCCTGATACTCTTGACTTACATTAGCCTCCATGTTGGTAACTTTTACCAAGTCCATATTTTAAAGTAAATTGATTTTCATAAACAGCCCTAAACAATAATAAAAACTAAAATTAAAAAGCCCATTTCAACAGAAGTCACAATAATTCCCCCTTACTCAGCTAATTTCTTTACAGTCTGTTTATAAAGGCATAACTCACAGAAATTCTAAAATGGGAAAATTAAATTAGCATGTGGGAATGAGGGAATTAAACAATCAATTTTTAAAATATTATTTTCCATTTATCAATTATGTAGAGTTTTACTGTTTCTAAAATAAATGTTTTTTTCCTATCTCAGAAGAATCAGTCTCACAAACTATTTCCTTATCATTTTTTTATTTTTAAAAAGAAAACTTTATTGAAGGTATATTCTATATGCCATAAAATTCAAATATTTTAAATACTTCATTGAATTTTTAGCATTTAATGCAGATGTTTTATCATTACCATTATCAAGTCAGTAATATGTAGTTATAAATATTGTTTCATGGAATCTTAGTATTTTTTTAAAGCTAAGAGATTAAGGAGATAAAATTCATATTTACAGAGATTTTATGTAAACCTTCTTATTTACCAATTCAGGTTACTTTATTTTCCCTGTAGATTTGATTTAATGTACAGTGTTATTTTCTTATCCAAATATACCTTTATGTTTACCATCTCCTAACTCAAGTATATCACATTGTTACATTGCATAGGCTCAACAATAAAATTTTATTAATATTGTTTAGCAATTACTTTTTAAATCATGTAAAAGAAGATTAAGAACACGTAATTTTACTGTGTTTTATATTACCTGTATAATTGCCTTTACTGACACTTTTTGTTTTTTCATTTGGATTGAATTACTCTTTGGTTTTGCTTCTTTTTAAAATAAATAACAATAACTTGCTTAGGTATTTTTTAGTCTGCAGACCTAGTAACAAATATTCCTTGATGTTTTCATTTAGGAATATCTATTTCACTTTCTCTGTTGAAAGATAGTTTTGCTGGATATAGAATTCTTGGTTGACAGTTATTTTATTTCATTCAGAATTTTGAAAATGTCATTTTAATGCATTTTGACATTTATTGTCCCTGATGATAAATCATATGTCAATTTTATTGAGATTACCTGTATGTAAGTGTTCAGACATTATTCTCTGGATGCTTTAAAGAGATTTTGTTTTTATTTTTGGTTTTCAATCTTTTTTTACTGTGATGTGTCTGGGTGTAGTTTTGCCAATTCCAATAGACTATTAGCTAAACCAGTGCCTTTTTCATTTTTGTTACTGTAATTTTCATCTCTCAAATTTCTATTTGCTGCTATTCCAATTTGCTCACAATTAGTTTTCCTGGTGTTCTTTCATTCTTTGTCCATGGTCTTCTTGATCTTTTTATTTAAGTCTGTTAAAAGTGTTTGTCTGTTAAATCTAATATCTGGGCTACAACAGAAAGTTTCTGCTAATTTATTTTTATATATTTATTTATTTATTTTGAATCCTCACTTGAAGACATATTTTTTTATTGATTTTAGAGAGAGAAGGAGAGAGAGACAGAGAGAGAAAGAGAGAAACATTGATGTGAGAGAGAAACATGCATTGGTTGCTTCCCAAATACAGAAGGACTAGGGATCAAACCCACAGCTTTTTGGTGTGTATGGCGACACTCTAACCAACCTTGTCACCCAGCCAAGGCTGTTGATTTATTTTTGAAGAGTAAATGTTTTCAATATTATTGTGTTATAACACAATAATGGATTCTCTCTCTTTTCCTAGGATATCTTATTGATTTTTAAGATTGGACTGGTCCATTTGTTTAGTGACTTTTTCAAACTGTTTTTCAAAAGCTACATTCCTTGTCATGTGTGGTCACTGACA
The DNA here is from genome assembly GCF_019186645.2 of Phyllostomus hastatus. NCBI lineage: Eukaryota > Metazoa > Chordata > Mammalia > Chiroptera > Phyllostomidae > Phyllostomus > Phyllostomus hastatus. Next base: position 17,503,538 of record NW_025333977.1, read on the forward strand.
TCTCTGTTCTGTTATCTCAGTGATCAGTCACTGGTCAAGGATTAACTTAAGTGTCTGAAGATAAAAGAACAAGATAAAAAGTTTTACTTTCCTCATATTTTCAGCTTGACTCTAAGCTAGGGGAACCTCTTCACTGCTAATAAGCTAGGCTACGTACAACTGTGCTTTATTCTTTACTATCTGCTTATGTGTAGCCCACAGATCTGCCCGAGATTCAAGCTTAGGATATTCTCAGGGCATTTCTGAACATGTATCTAGCCCAGGGCATGCATATTGCACTCTGTTTTACCCATTACGTTTGATGCCCCTTCAGAGCCCATATTACTGCAAGACATTTTCTCCTATATTTTCTCCTCAGACTTCATTTTCTTGGGCTTTTTGAATTATGAGGCTTTCCCTATCTGTTGTCCCTTTCCTCAGTCAGGTATAAGCAGTGTTTATTCTTAAATTTTTCAACAGACACAACCACCAACACCCCAAAATCCACAACCATCAAAGGAGAAAATGATAAACCAAAGGTAATTTTATTTGCCTGCACTTTAGGAAATCACTAGACTGGTCAAAATATATAAAGAAAGTATTTTAAAAACAAGGTCCATATTACCATCCTGGCACCAGCAAGCTATACCAGGTATGAGGGAAATAATCCACATGACAACCACCTTGCCTAGGAATGGGGGATGCTAAGCAGGTGACAGAAAGTGACAAAACACTCTTAAAAAATTAAGCTGTTCTTTTCATTAAGTAGTGACTCTGATGCTGTGAGTTTAGGATTATATTTCAGACCTCCCCAAAGTTGATTCTGTCAGTTATCACCTGCTAAAGGTTGTTTCTGTGGATGGACTGTCACTTTCTGTGTAATCATGTTCCTAAATTAGTGTTGTTTTTTTTTTTACTAATTTTTGCTGGCATTAAAAAAGCAGTTGATACTTTTGTGTAGATCATGTGCCCTACAATCTTACTAAAATATACCATAAATTTAATAATTTTCAGTGCATTTTAAATTATTACATTTAATAATTAAGTACACTTAATATAATTAATTTACATTAATATGTGATGGTAATTATACATTTTCCTTTCTAATTTGTATACTTATTTTTTATTATGCTGTTAATATAGGTAAGTTATATTCTATTCAACACTAAGCTCTCTTTGAAATAAGAGACGAGGTTATATGAGACCTCTTAAGAAGGTATCAAGACTTTTAATATGAAAAATCAAAACATTTATTAAAGAAGATGCAAGATACATTGTACATAGGACAATGATTCTTGCCTCAGTTCCTTCAAAGTAGGCACCATGGGACCTCACATAGTTCTCCCAATTGCTAACAGCTGCCCCATCATATTTTTCTGTATCTCATCGATGTTTTGAAATCTCTTCCCTTTCAAAGGTGATTTTAGTTTTGGGAAAAGCCAAAAGTCATAGGGCGCCAAATCTGGGCTGTAGGGGGGATGAGTCACCTATGTGATTTGACGTTTCAACCGAAAAGCTCTGCATGAGACATGATGCATAAGTGGGCAGATTGTTCTGATGAAGCTGCCAATCAGTAGTTGCCCATAGCTGGAGCCTTCTGAATATTTTTTGTGGAGGAATGTTCAATTTTATCAAAAAAATTTGATGCAGACTCATAGCTCTACCTCCTCAGTCATTTTGAATGTGATGCCCATACCATACACATGTTCACTCAATGGGATCTACCATGCCCACTGACTAGTACAGTGAGGTTTTCATTGTTCACTCATGCATATTCCAGTCCACTCTTATTGGCTGTTAGGTTACATTGATGTAGTACACACTATTCATTATATTAACAATGGCTGGATTTTTTTTTCTGGGTAGACATTGCATACTAGTAAAAAGTGTGGGAGAGGGCTGGTAGAATGTTAGTTTTCAGACAATTAGAGACCTGAATAATGTGTTTAGTAGATACTATTAAAAATTTGCCAAAAATAATGGATAGATAAATGTAAAAGGATTTCAGGGCAGACATTAATGTCTAGTAGAAGACAAAGATCATGATTACCTTTCTACTGAAATGTATACTTGTGAAAAAATTTATAGCAATGTGTAGCTGCCCCAAATACAGAGTGAGACAAAATAGGATAAAATATTAATTCAAAATTAATTTTGTGTGTGTATGTATGGAGACATAAAATGAGATATAAAAGTATTAAGTGAGCTGCACAAAGTGAACAAGTCCTTAAGTGTACACCTCAAAGTGTTTTACATAAACCACTACCCAGATCAATATAGAGAACATCTTTATAACCCAGAAATGTTTGACATGACCTTTCCCAGTTCCCCACCAACTCAGCAGTGACCATTATTCAGTTTTTTCTACCATTGGTTAGATTTACCACATCTTGAACTTCATAATAATGGAATCACATATTATGTATTATTTTTTGCAGCTGGCTCTTTTTGTTCATCAAAATATCTGTGAGATTAATGCACATTGGTTTGTATACCACTGGTCTGTCTTTAGTTCTGTGGAATATTCTATTTCATGAATGTATTACTATGAATTTGTCATTTACTAATTGGTGATAAGTTTGTGTTTGCTGATTTCTCTGAGAAGCCAGTACTGAAATAGAATTATATGTGCAAAAATTATATTAGGGAGTAACACCTGAAAGAAAGAAAAGTAAAAGTCATCCAATTGAGATCTCAACAAGCCCAACAGGAAGGTTCAAAGAAAAGATTGCCCAGTGGAAGAATCCTGCTTTGCCAAGAACAGGCAAGTTCTTCAGGCATTCATTACTTGCAGGTTGCTCCCAAAAGACTATAATCTTAATTCCTAGTGCCTTGCTCATAGATAGGCTGGATCCTGTTTAAAGACCTCAGATAGCATCACTTTGTTCAGTTAATTGCCAGAGGCTATCTTGAGAAAAGTACGACATTAATCTGTAAACTGATAACAGAATTTGAAAGCTGGACAGTAAGTCCTGTCGTGAAGAAGAATCCAAACAGTGCAACTTTATTTCATTCATAATGCTTTGTTATTTTGTTTTTTCTAATTTTTGACTTGCAAATAAAGGTAAAATGGCTATTAAGTACATTTGATGCTAATCAATGATTACTTGTGTGTAGTTATGTATTTTATAGGGTGGTTGAACTTTATCTTAGTAAATAGTGTTGGTTTGCAAGTAATTGGATTGATTTTTCTAACCATAAACAATGGATATGTACTGTTTGCTCTACAGCCTCACTAACTCTTGGTTTTCTCAGTATTTCAACATTTCCTTTGTATTACAATTTGCTTATTCTTTATTTATGGGTTTTGAGTGTTTTTTTTTCATAAAAAATAAATCTGCTATAAATATCCATATATAAGCCTCCTGAATTGTATAACAAGTATATGTTTATATTTTAAGAAACTGCAAAAGCATTTTTTACATTCCTTGTACATTTTACATTCTACTAGAAATATATAAAAGTTCTAGTTAGTCCATATTCTTATCAAAACTTGGTTATGATTAATCTTTATAACTATCCTTTCTTTTGGGTTTGTTGTGGTATCTCATTCTAAGTTATATTTGGATTTTAGGATTTTCTAAATAACTATTGATGTTGAGCATATTCTCATTTGCTTATTTGTTATTTGTTACCTAGGTATGGTTTTCCCTGATGCATCCTTCAATCCTTTAGAACATTTATAATTAAAACCAAATCTCTTATTAAATTGTAAAAATTCTTTTTACAAAGTTTTTTTTTTCTTTTTGGTCAGGTTATTTTTTTACATGTTTTTCAAATCTTATTCCTCAGTCTTTGGATTGCCTTTTCATTATTATAGCAGTTTATTATTAAGAAAATTTGAAAATTTTCTTCTAAAGTACTATTTACTGACTTTTTTGTTTATATTCTGTATTATATATCTTCGTGAAACCCAAGATACTAAGATCATTGCCATATATTATGTCTTAGAGTTTTAGCACTTATATACACATTTAACTTTCTTGTTTTTTAAATTCTCAACTGAGGGCATGTTCATTGATTTTAGAGAGAGAAGAAGGGAGACAGAAACACAGACAGAGAGAGAGACATTGATGTTAGAGTGAAACATCAGTTGATTGCCTCCCATTGTACAGGCCCTAACCAGGGATCAAACCCACCACCTAGGTATGTGCCCTGACCAGGAATTGAACTTGCAGTATCTTTGGTGTATGGGATGACATTCCAACCAACTGAGCCACCTGGCAGGGCTTCATGTTTCATTCTGAATAAAATATTATCTACTATATGAGTTAGGAACATTATGAAAAATTTCACTATGTAAATTTTCTAGCACTTCTTGTTTAGAAGATTATCTTTTCCTGGGTCAATTGCTTTGATGCTTTTAAAAACAATCAATAAACCATATATGTGTAGGTTAGTTCCCGAACTCCTGTGTTTTGTTGGTTTATTTATCTCTCTAGTGTCAATATTCTAGTGTCTTAATCATATTCTAGTGTCTTAACCATAGAACTTTATAATAAATCTTAAAATAATGTAGTGTAAGTCCTTGACATTTTTTTCAGAGTTATTTGGGTCATTCAGAACTTTTAAATTTCCATATCAATTTTAGAAGTTCTTATCACATATAAAAGTAAAGCTTGCTGGATTTTGGCTAGGAATTGTATTGAATCAACATATCTACATACAGTGCTGACAGCTTAACAATATTGAAGCTTTTGATCAATGGACATAATATATTTTTTCATTTAGTTAGATCTCCTTTAATTTTTCTTCCTAATATTTTATAATTTTCAATGTACAGGTAATTTTATATCTTTTGTCAGATTTATTCTTAATTATTTTTTTAAATTTTGATACCATTATACATTATATATTTGTAAATTGTTTTATAAAATTTCAATTGCCCATATTTTATTGCAAGTTATATACAAATGTAATTAGGTTTTGTAACTGATCTTTTACCCTACAACTTAATTTACTTATTAGTTTTGTAGCTTTGTGGATTCCCACAGATTTTTTATATTTATGATTAAGACATCTATAAAGGGTTTTATTCCATTCTTTCCCACATAGAGGGCCTTGTATTTATGATTCATGCCTTATGGCCCTGGAAAAATTGTTAAATGAAACTGGTAGAATAACAATTATTGCTTTGTTCATGATCATCAGAGGAAAATATTTGATCCTGCACCATGACATATGATGTTTTGTATTTTCCTCTTATCAGATTGAGTAACCTTCCTTCTATTCCGACTTTACCGAGAGATTTTTATTATAAATGTATTTTAATTTTCTCAAATGCTTTCTCCAAGTCTACTGATATCCTCATATGATTTTTCTTGTTTGGTCTAATAACATGACAAATTTTCTTCATTGGTTTTTCAATTGCTAGACTAACAGTGCATTCCTGGGAAAAACTGCACTGGGCCATGCCATTTTATTCTTACATATTTGTGTATCTGAGAAGTGAGTTGCCACAACATAGCAGTTCAAACACTGAAAGGTAAATAAGGGTATATCAAAATCTGAAAACTTGTGACAAATTCAAAATTAATTATGTATAACTTAGATCAGTAAATCATCTTTAAAATACCATATTATTTATTACTCATGAAGTATTTGAAAGAACTATTAACTCTTTCTGAAATAAAATATAGCAGTATAAGTAGAACGTAGAGCACAAATAAGTTCCATACCATGTTCTGTAGGGAGCAAATGCAAATGCTCTAAGATGACACTTTACTGTGACTACAGGTATAGAAGAATCCATTTCATTGGATAGATATGAGTATGTTTTGATGTCAGGAGGTATTTGGTGGCCAGAGACCCTGGTAAGATAATTCTTTAAATTATTTCACACCCAAATATTTTATATAGTTACTTTAAAATAAGATTAATTGAAATAATGTATCAAAAAATGAAAGCAATAAAAATAGTTTAGCATTGACTTACTAAAATCCAGGTGGCAATAATTAAAGCAAAGAATAAAAGGCTTATGATCACTACACACATCTTCTAGTGATCTAGAGGACAGAGAAAACCAATATTGTTTCTTTCTGTAATCAATTTCAAGAATAAATAGAATAGATTTTTGTGTTTATTTTTACTCTGTCGTGTTACTTAATCTCAATTACCCACCTCTAAACATGTTATTGAAAATTCTGTCTCTAATCAAGTTCTTTATTCTTCTGATCAAACAGGCACCTTTATTTTTGAAAACTTAAACTTTGTCTTACCACTCGATTAGCTTCTCCAGTGAAGCCAACAGGCATGCAGTCGTCCCATAGATCATGCAGTTATTGTTATGTCATCTGTAGACAGCCTCTCCACAGGGGCCGCCGTATCCCTGCCAGTCCCCTGCTTCCACCATTTACTTCTACTGATTTCACTGCCAAGTTCAGTGCTCTGAAAAGAGAATAACCAGCCATGAACAACATGTTCTTTTTCTGTGGAGTGACAGGACTGTGCTTTTATCTCCTCTTGTGTCCCATAACAGTAGCTTTTATAGCAGTTTTCGCTGACTGTCAGACTATTCTAATTCACTGCTTGTGATCCAGTGAAAAATAATTCAAATTATTTACATTTAGTTGACAAGAATATGTTGAAAATGAAATGTACATATGATAAAATGCCGAGGTATGTTTTAGAATGGGTATTCTGATGAGAATTATTTTTCCTTTCTTTTTTTATTATTGTTTGTATACATTTGCCTCCATCACATAATTATTTTTTCTTAAAACATTGTACACATAGCAATTTATTCAGTATTTAAAGAACACAAGTATGATACTGCAGTCCCCATTACCTTATCTGACCCCCATGGATACCTGAAATTCTGGATTATACCCCAACCCATATATGACTTTTTCCCTATACATACACACCTATGATTAAGTTTAATTTATAAATGAAACATAATAAGAGATTAACAACAATAACAAATAATAAAATAGAACATTGTATGTTGTAACAAAAGTACATAAATGACTCTGAGGCCATTATAAGTCAACATAAAATACAATAAAGTAAAAAATAAAATGAAAAAAAAGAGCTACTTCAACCCAAACACTGACATACCAGAAAGTTCATCTGAAAACAGATATTAAAAAGCTAATGGGTGGGGGCTGTACACAGTATAGATACACTGAACAATGGGACGATTCGTGTTCCAGGCAAGAAGGAGTAGGACAGCATGCTGTCTTATCAAACGACTCAGAATGGTGTGCAATTTGTAACTTAAGAGTTGTTTATTTCTTTAATTTTCCATTTATTTTTTAATATCTTTAAATTTATTTTTAGAGAGGGGAAGGGAGGGAGATAGACAAGAACAGAAACATCAATGTGTGATTGCTTCTCACATGCCCGCAACTGGGGAACCTGGCCCACAACTCAGGAATGTGTCCTAAGCTAGGAATCAAACAGTCGACTCTGCTTTGCAGGCCAGTGCTAAATCCACAGGGCTCCATTTAATATTCTTGAACCATGGTCGACTGCAAGTAACTGAAACTGTGGGTAACTGAAATTGCAGAAAGCAAAACCATGGATAAGGAAGAACTACTGTATAACTCATGAAGTGGAAGGGTTGTCTTCCATATTAAAGTAACAGTTTTTGTTTTTTTTAAATCATGTATCAAAAGATTTTAAAAAAATTCTTCTACTCTAGGCCTAAGTCCAGCATTCCATCAGTCATCTTTCTTGTTTTTACTTATTATTCAACAAGATGAGAAAAACATTTTCTCACAAAGGTAGAAAGGATAATATAAAGAACACTAAAAATTCCTTAATATGGTGTATATTATAATATACAATTATTATTTACTTATATTTTTCAACATACCCAGAGTGTTTTGAGTGCTAACCTGTGGCTGGCTTGTGAATCCATGCAGTCTAGATATAGCATCTAACATGTGCCAGCCATTCCCATATTTGTTCACACACACACTTTTAGCTTGGCCCTACCACTAATTTTGAGAACTTACCACTTGACCTGTTGGACATCAGTTTCTGCAGTAAAATAAAAACCTTGAACTAGTTTGGAGGTTAAACATTCTATATTTATCTTGTTTGTCATCCATATCGTGTGAATAAAGTATTTTTATTTTTAAAAATTAAGGTGCCACATAAAATCTAAAGAGTGTCTCAATGATCTCTTTCCATATAATATACCATCCAAAGTTTAGTGAATTAGAACAATTAATTATATCTTATAATTTTTGTAGTTGATTATGTGATTATTCTTGCATATGTGCAGGATGAGAAGCCAGGCATAGTCTGGAAATAAGATTAAGACCTCAACTGTAAATATTTACTGGGTGTCTTGGTTTTATTGTGTGTAGCCCTCTCCACTGGCTATTTGGGCTGTTTCATATTATGGTGGGGGTGTCCCACAAAGAAATATTTTAAGAGAACTGTTCCTGAGTGCAAGCACTTAGCATGTAACAATACTCTACTTGTATCACACTTAACAAGTATCCTGTTAGGCAAAGCTAGTCACATGGCAAATTGCAGAGTTATTGCAGAGAGGTGATTTCACCATTATAGGCCCTCAAAGTAACACTCTACACTCCACAGGAAGTTTTAGGGAAAACTAGAAACTCTGCTTAACTTTCATAGAATCTAATCCCTTTAAATGGACCAGGCATTCTCTAAAATCCCTTTGCATCACCCAGCCCACTTAATTGGTATATACATATTTACTTTATCCAGTAGGCATTTGAGTTGTCTGTCCCTTTTCAAAATTATCATAATATTTTTTGTATGCACTGGCATATACATTGTTAAAATTAGCTTAACATTTTTGACATGTAATTTATTCAGATACTTTATAGGCTTATCTTTATATTACAGATACCTTAATGCTTACCTTTATCAAAATATTCATAATACTAATATGAGGTAATTATGGCCTTAAAAGAACTCAGTCATTTTGATATTTTGTAGGGGAATTACTTCTACATGACCTAAAAATAAAAACATATTTTTCTGACAGTCACAATATCCAATGATTTATTTCTTTAAATCTGATACGTTCATTTACATAAGCCAATAGAACAAAATCAAAATGTGAAGTTCAATTAAAAATATGTATTCTTTCTAATGTGTACAATGTGCAAGCATATTTGAATAGTTAATTTAGTCAACCTTTACTTTTAGCATGTGGTTGACTACTCATACACTGTCTGGGAAATAGTAAAAAAATGGATATTAATTAAATAAATTTAAATGATTTTACTTTTAAGTAAGCAAAAGCCATGATTCAAGTTGTCTTTTTCAAAAGTAATAATCTATTGTATCACTTAAGAAGTACAGGAGAGTAGCTGTGATCCAAGCTGGCCCAACTGATGGACGAGTGATGTCATCTAAAGTACTGACTTCATTTCTCACTCTGCTATCTTTATTGTCTGATTTTACCCTTAATTAAGCTTGCTCTTTCAACTGTTGATCAAATACAGGTAGCACGTATGGCTTAATAACTTGCAAGTGGAAAAAGAGCATTGATTCTCTTTTTCTTAAGTTTCTAACTTTGAAGCAAATAAAATTTTCCCAGAAGACAACCAGTGTTCTTTGCCTCAACTGCGATTAATAAGAAATGATTCATGCTGCTACTCTAGACTAGATACTGGCAAAACTGAAGAAAAAGAGGTTATCATGAGTGGCTTAGATTTATTATTTGGGATGGACTGACTCCCATAGAATCAAGTATTATGGCTATTACACCCAAATAGCTATACATTCTAATTGTAAAATTGGATGCATTTTTGGGTAGACTATATCCTATTGCAATAGAAAAGATGGGGATCTAAGAATCAGAAATACTGGATTCTTGTCACTCTACTTCAATACATTCACAACCCTTTATTCAAAATATTTAGTGTGATGTATTCTATTTGTGTGTTTTTTAATCTTAGATAATATATATATATATATATTGTATATTGCCTAACACCTCCAACAGAAATGAAACAAGTCTTGATCACCAAGCACAATATTCCAACAACAAAGCATATGAATAGTCACATTAAGTGGCTATTAAGTCACATTAAGTGGTATATTATAAGTTGTTTTATGTCAGTTCAGGGCAAGAATTGTAAACTAAAAGCTTACAAAAAACTCACTTTAAATTATTGTCGAATTTAGATTTTGTAATTATAGATAGCATATTATAAATTAAAAAAACTAGACAAAATCTTTGTTGTCACCCAGGATCTTTTCAGATAAAATTATATGTACAAATTAAATAATTTTAAAGATTTATTCTAATGCGGATACTATGTAAATCTACCATCTTAAAAAGCAAGACATAGCTACCTATTTTTTCTTTATAATAGATATCTAATATACCAGTGACATTTTCAGAGATAGGTTACCTAAATGTTTCACATAAAAGACAATTCTTTTGTTAATATCTAAATTTTATTCTGGCATGTAAAGCTCTTTTTAATTGAAGTACAGTTGGCATACAGTATTATACTAGTCTCAGGGATATAACATAGTGAGTTATCACATTTATATACCTTACGGCATTATCACTACAAAAAGTCCACTATCCATCTGGTACTGTACATAATTATTACGTGTGTTGCAACTGTTCAAGGCTGGACAGGTTCACAGTATTCAGGTGGACAAAAGAATATTCACAGAGAGGTTAGAATGTCTGACATGGCTTTATTCAAGGGTGAGTAAGCCATGCATGCTGCAAACTCACGTCTCCTGTATGTCCCTGAGTGTCTCTCCTTATATACTAAATACAGACAAAGCCAGCAAGGAGCCAGAATACATTGTATAACACAGTGAAACTCTGCACATGAGAACCCACTCAATGTTATGGGAACTGTTTATTGGACCCAGTCACAATGCTAGAAGAACACTACTTATCAGTCCCATTCTCAGGGCTATGGGAAACTTCTTCCCTTAGTTGCCCAGGCATCTGGGTAAGGAAGCCAGACTGCCTCCTTTTACCCTACAATCCACCCCTTCTGGGTTCCTCACCATACAATCTGCACGAGAAAGTCTGTGAAAGTCCCTTGTCAAGGAGAGCTGAGTCCCACACTCATAAACCACAACAGTAGTATAGATTAGAGCAACAAGAAACCAATGACACCACACCTAGGTACAGTGGCCAATTCAATTTCCAGGCAAATAAGGTCATCCATGTGAGCCATACACATAGAGAGTTCTCACGGGAATAGTAGCCCATGCACCATTCTGTGCCTCCCAGCAATGTCCAAGAGTATGAGTCTGACACAGACCCACAAGAGTTCAGTTCACTTGAGCTTCTCCTTGAGGCTTTAATGAAGATGAAGGGGATTGGCTCAGCCAACCCCACAGTCCTAACCTTGAGCCCACACCAAGTCACCCCACATGGATCAGTTGACTAATGGCCTTGGCTGGTCACACCCCTGCTTCACCCTAACACAGATGTCAGTCCAGGTCACATTCCATAAGGGATATTCACTCTTCCACTTGTTCTGAAGCCAGGTCCAATTTGAGCTAGAAACAGGAGAGATGCTCCACGGGAGGCTGGTAGTGTGCTCAAGGGGATTTCAGTGCAGACCCAGCATGCTGACTGGTTAGCCACTGAGGCATTAGACATGAACCCAGTCCACAAAAGTATTATTCTGTACCTTAAAGATGGAAAGAGAGAACAGTTATAGGCACCAGTAAGGGCAAGTCATGACCCTCAGGAAATATACAAGCAAGCTCTGGTCAGCCAATAAGACAGTGATGGGCGGAGGAGGCCTTCCTAAGTAGGCATGAATGCCATAACTTTCATGCCTCCAATGGGGACTCAGCATTTACTTGCAATTACAGTGAGGAACTCATAATGGGCCATAAGACTATCACAAAGGAGTCAAGAAGAAGCATTTCATGGTCTGCTGGCCCTGCATATGTTACCTTTAAGACTGAGGGCCATGTCCCAATCACCCAGGGCACTATTGCAAATTCTTCTCCACCCCTTGTTCCCAAGGGGCAATAAGAGCTACCCAATGCATATGGGGGTGATTATTTTCCAAGGCCACATTCAAGTGGCAGGCCCTCAAGAGCAGGAAAGAGAATATTTCCCTCTTTTCTTGTGGCTGACTAATATTCCATTATAGAAATGTATCACATCTACTTTATTCAAACATCTACTGTGGGACACCTTGGTTGTTCTCGTGTCTTGGCCAACATAAATAATGCGGCAATGAACACAAGGATACATATATCTGTACAAGGAGAAGTTTCAAATTTTCCATTTAGATAACAAAAGAAGTGTTGCTCATATGGCAACTCCATTTTTTTTTTTTGAGAAACTGCCCTATTGTTTTCCATAGTGGCTGTACCACTCTACGCTCTCAGCAGCAGTGAATAAGGGTTCCTTTCCCTCCACAGCCTCTCTAACATGTTATTACTTGTCTTGTTGATAACAACCATTCTAAATGATATGGGGGCAGTATCTTATATAGTTTTGACTTGCATTTTCTAAATAGTGACATTGAGAACCTTTTTATACATCTGTTGGCCTAATATTAAGATGTCTCCTTGGGGGAGATGTTTGTTCAGGTCTTCTGCCCATTTTTAATTGATTTTTTGGAGTTTTGAGTTGTATAAGTTCTTTATATCTTTTGAATATGAACATTTTGTCAGAACTATTGCTTGCAAATACTGTCTCCCATTTGGTTGGTTGCATTTTATTTTCTTATTGGTTTCTTTTGCTGTGTAGACACTTTTACTTCTCTTGCTTTTGGGATCTAATTCAAAAAATCCTCTCTAACACCAAGGTTCCTAAGTTTAGTACCTATGTTTTCTTCTAATTTTTAATAAAGGAGCTGAAAATATATAATATAGAAAAGTAAGCCTCTTCAATAAATATTGGGCAAAATTTGAAAGGCACATGCAAAAAAAATGAAACTAGATTTTTTCCATGTACAAAAATTAACCCAAAATGAATCAAAGACCTAAATATAATTATCTTTCATTTTTATTTATCTACTGTCAAACTTTAAGAGATCTCCTTTTGTGTTCTTTATAATTGTCGTACTTGAAACCCTTCACGGCAGTGCTTTATATTCCAAAGGTAGCATTTATGCCTTCCATTATTCTCTCAGAAATGTACATTTGTCCAAAATATGAATGGTAAAATAACAAGCAACTGGCAGAAAAAGTTATCATAACAGAGTGAGAAATGCTTTTAGACTCCTTTGAAAATTCCTGAGTCCAGTATCCAATGGCATGTAGCACTGCTCTGGATTGGTGAAAAGAGTTAGTGATCTCCTTGTTTTCCTTTATGGAAACATGCCCTCTTTTTGTGATCCTTCTTCATTTAAAATTTTTGAAGTGAAACACAAAATTTAGATTTACATATTGTTCTTTTTTAACTCAGTGAAGGAATGTGAGAAGAATAGAAGGTATGGGTTGATATAGAACTAGGTTGTCAACACCAGGTCAAATGTGCTTCTTAATTTCCCAAACCTTTTAATACCAAATTTTTGAAAACATCAAAAGCTAGTCATGGTTCTGAAGAAACAATTCCACTTTTATTTTCCTGAACTAGAAGAAAAAGGACACTGAAACATGGAATTTGTTTATTTTATGGAGTTTACCAAATGTGAATATCTGGTCCTCATGATGCCCTGCAAGCTCAGAATGTGATATTTTAATGCAAAAGGAATGTTTCTGCCAATATTCTAAACATTCTTACCTAATGCTAGGTAAGTAAAAATAGATGTTTATAAATCATAATGACAGTTTATTACAGTTTATTAGTTTTCTTTCAGTGGGAAGTCAACTATAACCAAACTGCCAATATCAAAACCTATAATAGTGAATATAAGCTATAACTTGCATAGAAGCATGCATATCATCTTTTTTCAGAGTATCTTCCTTGCAGACAGATCAGATAATAAACTAAACTTTCAAAAATATGTTTTGTGAAAATAGAATCAGAATACAAGCCTTAACAAAATATTAAGCTTTGTCTGTCAGGTGTGGTGATTTAAAACATTCCCAACAATCAAGGAAACAGTAATTTTTAGCCAAGTCCTAGTTAGGACTCAAAGGTACCATCAATACTGACCACTGTGACTTACTTGATTATGCTTCTATACTGAACAAATTATTCTTTTGTTTTTCTTTAAGCCTACTGAACTTATTTCAGTACTGAGAAGCAGTCTGTTTCTTAAGAAACACTTCTTTCCTCTTCCTAATTTGTCAGCTAATTTTAATGTCACACAATTAGAGTAAGATATATTAACAGAGATTACTAAGATTCTCACCTTCTATTATTCCTGAGACTATTATACAAAAATACAATATTTTATATAGTTGTGAATGTTAAATCAAGTGAGATTCTGTCAATTTTCATTTCCACACAAAATTAAGAACCCTGATTAACACAATAATCCAGTCATCACCTGGTGCCTCCTAGCTCTTTATTTTAAGTTCAAACTTCCTTTTTAAACTTTGGAGGAAATCAAAAGCCAATTCCCAAAATCTTTATGAATTTCCAGGAGTTAAATTATTGAGGTAATTTATTTTTTAAATATTTTATTTATTTATTTTTAGACAGAGAGGAAGGGAGGGAGAAAGAGAGGGAGAGAAATATCAATGTGTGATTGCCTCTCACATGTCCCCTACCTGGGACCTGGCCCTCAACCCAGGCATGTGCCCTGACTGGGAACCGACCCAGTGACCCTTTGGTTCACAGGCTGACACTCAATCCACTAAGCCACATCAGCCAGGGCTATTGGGGTCATTTAACATCCCAATTCCACATTCCAAGTCCACATCCCAATTCCATTGATTTCTGGCTCTCTATTTTATATATTTTAGCAGTCATTTTATGCTATCATAATATTAACATATATATGTGGGTCCCATATTTAAGAAAAGAAGGAAGAAAAAAGAAATAAAGGGAGTAGGGAGGAGAAAAAAACAACCATTTGTGACTGCAAGCTTTACTAATACTGTTACAGAACCAAAGTGGAGTTTGGCTGCCTGCTACACCAAAAGGCCAACTCTAGAAGCAGAGGCTGCTGAAAATGAAAAAGTTGTTTTGTTTTGTTTTTTCCTAATGCTGAATGCTCTGGGAGAGGAGGGATCTCCCTATTTTAAAGGTCATCTTTTCTGCAAGATCCAGAAAAAAACCAGCCATCCTCAACAAGACCAAGACAAAATGCAGTGCCCAGAATTCCTGCTTTATTTTAAAGTACCAACCTTTGGAACCTGAGGTGGCTAGTAAGCCACAATGGCTTACTAGCGCAGGTGCAGGTAGGTTAGTTTGTTCCCAGCTTCTGTTCAACTTCAGATTCTCTCCTGGGGGCTGCATATGGAGCCATTGCTGCCATTTGTCTAGTGGCTTCTACAACTGCAAGGTCCCATGCTCCTGGACTGGAGAGTGAGTGAACACACCAGCAAATCCACACTAGGTGAGCGAAAGAGAAGGCCTCTCTCTTGAAGGCCATAGCCACGTGACTAGAGCTATGTGGCCCATGGAGATGTCAGGCCAATACTCCATCCAAGTGGAGGTCCTGGGCAGCGAGCTTTGAGCAAGAGGAGAGATTTTTCCTTTCACCCTTGGTTTATGTTAGTTTCAGGCATGGGATTGACCACACATTTTCTCAGAATGACCAGTCAACTTCCTAAACATTTGCATTTAGGAAGTTATCCCGTCTTTTCCCCCACCAAGACTGACAGGCCCCTTTGGTCTATCAACTCCTTTTCCCACCATTTTAACTTCTATTGCACATGTGCCTACCTTCACATGGTCTCACCCTCAACCTGGGATATGAAGTGGGTGGGAGGGCTTTCCCCCTCTTACCCGGTTATCTTGCTAGACTTTTGAATGCGCATTGTAAGAATTTCTTCCTGCTGCCACGTTTCCTGGGAGGGAGGAAGCATGTGTTTGATTATGTGGCAATGTGGCCTTTCCCATGGGGAATGCTGCAGAACTAAATGTCCTTGCCAGAGCCTGGGGAAATTTGTGAAGGCATTGTCTGGTGGCACGCCATTCCCTTTGTCCAGCTTCCAGCAGTCTGGACAGCCTATTGGTATCAATATGTGGTAGAAATAATTGACATTTTAATATTAGCACATTTAAATACTTATCAAACAATCTTTTTTGTGTGTATGTAATTTTTTTAAAGATTTTATTTATTTATTTTTAGAGATGGAATGGAGGGAGATAGAGAGAGAGAGAGAAACATCAATGTGTGGTTGCTGGGGGTCATGGCCTGCAATCCAGGCATGTATCCTGACGGGGAATTGAACCTGCGACACTTTGAGTCACAGCCCACGCTCAGTCCACTGAGCTACACCAGCCAGGGCTGTGTATGTAATTTTTATTAAAATAATAAATAACACATCATTCTAGTTTTATGAAAGTAATAATATTGACATAAAAAAAATCATTCCCTTGTAGCAATTTTCCCCATTCCTGATTAGTCTTCTCCAAGACTAATTTAATCTCTTAGGAATTCTTCTCTGGTATTTACTTCCATATTTTAAGTAATTTTTCATACATCTCTTCCTAATTTTCTGTTGTTTTAAAAAATTAATATAGAGAACCTACACACATCTGATAAAAACAAACAAAAAAAAAACCCAAGAAAAATGGAGGACAGAAAATTATCAAAGAAATAATAAAAATTTCCCCAAACTGAAGGACATGCTTCTAGATCATTAAGGTTCACTGATTTTCAACACACTGGTTTTTAAAAGAACTTAAAGCAAGTAATTGTGGAATTTCAGAACATTAGTGACAAAGATAAAAACATAGTGGGGAAAAAAAAAATATAAGATCAGGAATCAAGTTGACATCGGGCTTCTGGTGGCCAAACCGGAAACTAGAAGATATGGCCATACATTCACATGCTCAAACAAAATGATCTTTCATCTTATCTGTATCCTCCTAACTTGTTAACACAATGTGAAAGAAGAATGTAGACATTTCAGACATGCATGATGAGTTCTTGAATAATGTATTTTCAGCCCCACTCTGCTTCCAGTGGAGAGGTAAGATGATCTGTGGTATAAGTCAGGCTTGCTTCTTGTTTGTGGTAAAACTACAGAACTATCCTGCAAATGGCTCTCATTTGTTTGTGACTATTTTCCCTGCTTTTCTCTAGCTTCCAAATATCAACATCTCTACCATACCTCTACTCTCATTCTCTTTCTTATTTACTGTTAATTTCTTTTTTACTCCTTGACTGTCATTTTAGTGAGGTGATGTGGAGAAAACAAAGATGAAGAGCTGTTTGCCATATTTAATCATGAATCTCTCACTCTTTTTCATGTATTTTCTAATCTTTAAAGTGATAACGTAAGATGTATTATCACTTGTAGGAAAGAAGTTCACAAGATTTCTGTATTTTCTCATCATGAGCTATTCAACCAACAAGTATAAGTAGGCACATAACCTTTCCTCAGAAGGATCCTATCTCCCCTCACCTTCTAGTGCTCTCTGTCTTTCCTTACACTGGGAAAGAAGAAGACAGGTGGGTGGTTCCAATAGTGGGCTGCTTTTAGGGCACTAGCTTTTGGTAGTGGCTGTGTTAGGAGGAGACACAGAGAGGGTGCTGGCATCCACTGGGCAGCCTGAAGGCAGCCATGTCACCTGGCCAGAGAAGCCAAGGTGCCCAGACTTTCTGCATCTGGATGATTTAAGCTGCTATTTTCTTTTCAAATAAAATATCTTACTTTTAGAGAGATTCCAGTATCAACTAAAAAAATGTTTTCATAAAAAAAAACTAACCAAGGAATGGCAATTTAAGTGTTTTTACACTGAATTTGTATCATATCTAGAATTTACTCAAGTCTCTGTAACAGGATGCAAAGCAAAGCATTAAAAGTTCTACTCCACAGATTCAAGAAAGTTGAAACTACACAAGTTTTGTGAATGGTATTTTGTTTTGTTTTCAGAGTATAACAGTGGGGTGTTTAATAAGTAGTACTTTTTTAAACTCCTGGTTAAAATGTAAACAACTGTTAATTTAGCTCTGTTATTATTCATTTAAAATCAAATGTGTTGTAACAAATATTTGTCTTCCATATATCTATACTAATCAGATGTATTCCTAAAATATGTTAATTAAACACACATTATTTTTATCAAGAAGGGAAGAACTATAAGTTCTTAATGCTGAGCTTTCACCCCTAAGAACTTTAAATAATTAAATATTATATTAATAAGCTTTTCGAACCTTGGTTTATATACTTTTTTCTCCTCAGATTCTATCCTCTTCACCATATGTCTTCACCTAGTTTAACATGGGGAATAAATGTATTTAAGTTCAAATAATCATTCTTTTAATATATTCCTACACTATATTTTACCCAGTTCAATATTTTGTAGTGTTTTTTTTTAGTCAGATAAATGTAAGTAAAGGCAAAAAAAAAAAAGCAGAAATCAATTAAGCCTATTTGTACTATGCAAATAATGAAGAATCATTAAGTGTTTTTTTTGGGAGTACAGAATAAAAAAGTAAAAAATATATTGTAAGGAGATTAATCTAACAGCCTCTGTGTGTGAGATAAATTAATTTTTGAGGGAATGAAAATCAGTTAGTAGAAATCTGTTAAAAAGTAGCTTTGTGACAATACCAGAATGACCAGGTCTCTTAAACAGATAAGTTAAAAAGAATAATAGATGCTTTATTGACTGCAAACAAACAAACAAAATAAAGTAAACAATGCTTACATCAAAGGAAAAGAGGGAATGGGTCACAGGAAAATGGGAAGCTGCGAACATATCACTATGCAAATCTGTCTATATGACCTAACATCAAATTTAACATCTTGTACCCTGTCGTTTTCTCATTAGCTCAAACTCGGTGCTCCTGTCAAAGACAAAATGTGCTCTAATTCATTCTGGAAATTATCATATCTGAAGACATTTACTTTGAGACATTGGCTACACTTTGAAGTATGGAGAAATTATACATGGAACTAGATTCATTCTTTGAGTAACACTTCATAGGTATGTATAAAGTTATTCCTTGAAGAAATAGTACTATATTCTCAGGCTGGCAGCTTAGCGTTGAGGTGAACTAGTAAACAAATGATTGTCATAGAGAATGGCTAGTGAAATAAAGGCATCTAAAAGAGTAGTGCAAAAGCACTGTTAATGTTAGGTGGGCAAGAACCTGTGAGGCTGAAAAGAAGAAAAAAGGACAAGGAAACCTTACTTCAGTAAAAACAATTTAGATGTTATCTTGCTGGACCAATTTTTTAAATTTGTCTGAATACAAAAATCAGCCCTGGCTGATGTGGCTCAGTGGATTGTGTGTCAATCTGCAAACCAAAATGTCAATTCGATTTGACTGGGTTGTGGGCCCAGTCCCCAGCTGGGAGTGTGTGAGAGGCAACCAATCAATGTATCTCTTGCACACAGTTGTTTCTCTCCCTCTTTTTCTCCCTTCTTTTCCCTCTCTCTAAAAATAAATAAATAAATAAATAAAAAGTTTTTAAAAATATGAGCAAGTTTACTTAAGAAGACTAGATATTTCATGGAGATTCTTTGTTAATGAGCCTTTGAATAATTTTAAACAAGAAAACTTCATAATCATGTTTTGATGTTTGAAAATTATTTTATATACATATACATATATAAAATATATATATAATGAATAATTGAGTAGTGTTTGATTTTAGCAGCAGATGAAATAGATGGAGGAATAATTTAGGTATCTAGAGTTGCAGGACTAGAGAAAAATGGAAAGTTATTTAACATATATATTTGAAAGTTAATATAAATGACACATGCTCATTAAGATATTCATTGATGATTTTTAGGTAGAAGGAAATTCATTCATATTGTTATGAATGATCATTATTTGCTTATGCTTATATTTTGCATTCCTGTTATCTTTCAGACACACCCATACACACACACATTGACAAACATGCGTCTGTGAGTGTGCACGGATGCATGTGTATATTAGTTTATAATTTATTTGTAGATATACGATAAATTTATTCAGAGATGTTGTATTGAGTTGTTACTCAACTACTACTTATTGAATAAATGCATTAACTAAACCTACATTATTATAAGGGTGGTTATTAAAAGAAAACTTTGGCTAAGGATAGGTCTGTATAATGAGCTAGAGTGTGCTTTAGGGTTCTGGCTGAGTCATTAACTAGTTTTTAAACCATTTTAGCCTTTTTCCCAAGCGTAAATGAGAATAATAATGATTACCTGCCTCACAGGGGTGTTGTTGGACCAGCTAGAAGATACTTTTAAACTGTTTTAAAGATGGAATGTACTATAAATGTTCTAGGGAAAGTTTTTAAAAGCACAATAGAATAAAACCCTTGTACCATAGCATTAGAAAAGTTAGTATGTCTTTTAGGCAGCAATCTTCAAGTGATAGAGAATTCTATGGGAAATTAACTCCACAATATTCTTGATTTTTGTCTTGCCTCTTTTCTACTTTTTTCTTCTGTAGCTATTATCTGTCTAGTGACTCAATTCAACAGGAAATTTCTAGTTATGCCATGTTTTGAATTATGTTAGCCATAAAAAAGAAAATGCAATAAAGATTATAAAATGGTTATTAATCACACTGAAAACATTAGTCTCTTCAGTGCAGCACTACATTCAGAATTTACCAGAATATTTAATATTCACCTCATCATTGGTATTTCAAGGATGCAATTGTAGTTGCCTATAAGCAAAAGCTCAATTTTTGTATAGAAATATACTTCATAATTTTCCTAAATATCAGAACTATGTCAGAACTTTATTTTTAAAGTAATTAATTGTTGCTTTCTTACAAATGAGAAATGAAATATTAAAAACTCTGGAAAATTATTTCCTCTAATAATTCTTATGGAGAATATTTATATATTTTATGCATTTACATACCCAATTTTAAAAACAAAAATTTACATATACGTAGGATTAAATAAAATAATTCCCTGCTGGGTAATTTTATGAGAAGGAAATGCTCATAAATGGAACACAATGACCAACAGCACATGTTTTAACAAAAAAGATACATATTCACTATCTTGTGTTTGATAATGTAGAATGTGAGCCCATGAACCTGACTTTTCAATCTTTATTAAAAATATGCAAAAAGTCATTGGCAAAGAACATTTCAAATCTCTATGTGGAAATAAGCATTCTATGTCACAATTAATGAGACCTTACCACCGAGAGCATGTCAAATATTAACTATTTGTTCTTCAGCCTGAATCAAACAGTCAAATAGGGTTTATTTATGTTTTAAAAATATTACACTACCTGATTAAAATAGCAAAGCAGAAATCCCTGGAGTGTGTAATATATTTGTTATTTTTAATAAGTAAATTTATTTATATTTAGTAACATGTTTTAATTTTGAATCTATATTATCATTGCTTATTTAAAGTGACTTCTGTTTTTAAAGATCAGTGAGATGTTTTTTACAAACTAAAATACCTAGAAATTAAATAGGCATCATGGTGAGTACATCAGAATGACATAACCATATCTCTGGCATCAAGTCATTTACTTAGAAGGATAATATTAACAGATGTGAGCATATTAACAAATAATAAAGTGATAAACTGAGTAATGGGGATTTTAGCACAAATATTTGATGTGGAGAATATGGATTTAGAACAATTAAAATGAGTCTGATGGACTGAAGAAAAATAATGTGTTTCAAGTAATGAGTAAGAGCAAGTTTGGTTCTCTGGTTAGATTTATCTCTAAGTTTTTTATTCTTGTTGATACAACTGTAAATGGGGTTGTTTTATTTATTTCTCTTTCTTATAGTTTGTGCTAGTGTACAGATATGGAACTGATTTTGTATCCTGCACCTTTGCTGAACATGTTAATTAGTTTTAACATGCTTTTGGTAGATTTTCTGTCAGAAAATACTTGCAAAACATATATCTGATAAAGGGTCATTGTTCAAAATACATAAATTATTCTCACAAATCAAAATAAAAGACAATCAGACAAAAATATAATTTAAAAATAGGCAGAGGATCAGAATATTTTTAAACATGACATGTAAATGACCAACAGGTACATGTAACAGTGATCAACATGACTAATCATGAGAAAAATGAAAATTAAACCACAATGAGATATTGCCTCATGCCTGTTCAGAAAGTCATCACCAAAAAGATAAGAGATAAATTTTGGCAAGGGTGTAGAGATAGAAGTGTAAATTGGTATAACCACTATGCCATCAGAGTGGAAGTTCTTCAAAAAGGTAAAAATTGCCCTAACTGTTGTGGCTCAGTGTATTTAGTGCCAGCCTGTGAAACCAAAGTTTGCCAGTTCAATTCTCAGTCAGGGCACATGCCTGGATTGTAGAGTGGGTCCCCATTTGGGGGCCTGTAAGAGGCACCCAATTGATGTATCTCTCACACATTGATGTTTTCCTCTTTTTCTCCATTCCTTCCCCTTTTTCTACAAATAAATAAATACAATGTTTTTAAAATACATTAAAAATTAAAAATATAACTAGCATACAAACCAACAATTCCACTTCTGGGTATATATCCAAAAGGAGTGAAAACAGAAATATCTGTACTCTCATAAACATTGTGTCATCATGCACATGGTAAAGCTATGGAAGCAACTCTAGGGTCCATGGATGACTGAATAGATACGGATGAAATATCCATAGATATGTAATGGAATGCATGTGAAAGAAGGACATTCTGCTCTTTGTGACAATATGAATGGGCCTTGAGGGCATTAAGCTAAACAAAATAAGCCAAACAAAGAAAGAAAAATATTTCATAGTGTCTTCTATATGTGGAATATAAAAAAACTTCAAACTCACAGAAACAGAGAATAGAAGAGTAGTTACCCAAGTTTCAGGGGGTGGGGAAAACAGAGGTTGGCAAAAACATGCAAAATTTTAGATATAAAATGGGGTTTGAGGAAGTGACGTATAACATGGTGACTATAGTTGACAACACTGTAGTGTATAATTAAAATTTGTTAAGAGAATAGAAAGAATAGAAGTTGAATGAACTCACCAAAATAAATAAGTAAATTAAAAAAGTAAGTAAGTGAGATGATGAATGTGTTAATTAACTATATGGGGGGAATCCTATCTTAACACATATGTATATCAAATCATCATGATATATATCTTAAATATCTTACAGTTTTCCTAATTACACCTCAATAAGGCTAAAAAAAATAAACAAGTTGTAAGTCAGAGAACTGAAAATAAATCTACATTTTATAAGTGAAAAGCAGTCAGGATAGACAAAGATTCAAAAGGAAAAGCTATGAAGACTTGAATTAGACATACTAGATAAATAAATGCAAGGGTGTTAAGCATTTCTGATTAATCACCACTATTTCTAGCCCCACAATGGTCGCACCCTATGGTAGGAGTTTAAAAAAATATTTGTTGACTCAATAAATACATGAAAGATGGATTTGTAACTTGAAGTGGTGAGCGGTATGGATCAATTGTAGCTCCTTGAGCAGCACAGTGACAGGATGAAAAGCATTTAGAAAGATTATTTTGGCAGTGGTTATGCAAGATGACACTAGAGAAATAATTACATGGTGCTATTGATGGAACCATTTTTATTGGAGATTGCTGCTTGACTCAGCCGTATTTTGAATATCTCATCATTTATGCTTTCAAATGCAAAAATCCAACATTACAAATACTATCAATTGAATCAATCTGACATTTATGCCTTATGATATCTTGCTGAGCTATCACAGTATTTGCATTATACATAAACAGTCAACCAAATAGGAAAGGCTTTGTATCCACCACATTTGGCAGCAAAGCTATATAAAACAATTTTGTTCTACATTTATATTAAAGTTGACATCAGTGTGCCTGTACCTGTAGAAAATGAAGAGCTGTAGAAGAAAAGTGTTTGCTTTTGAGTTTTAGTTTTAAAACAATGGGAATAAAAATAAACATAAGACAAAATGACTAGAATAATAAATCATAAATATTCTGCCCTTTCATTATAAATATGCTTAACAACATAGAGCCTAATTTTGAAAACATCAAGAAACAAAATGTTTAACATTCAAGTATTTGTTTTAATGATTTCAAATGAAAGGTAATACAGCATTTAGTATCTTCTTCAGTTTCATCTTATTTTCTTTCCACTAAAAATGTTCAGAGTTGTGATAATCTAGATATCCTGACTTTATTAGTAGTAGTTAAAATTATTAATACTATTGTTATATTAATAATTTATTTTTTACTATTATTAACATTTGTATGTGTCTATTTTCATATGTGAGTACATTATTTTAATTAGCCTCAATAAGCAAGATGTTTTGATAGGGCACAAAGTATGATCTTTATTTTACAGATGGGGAATCTACTACTCAGAGATACTAGATAATTCTGTGGCACCCCAATATTATAGAACTAGAGCCTTTTAAATATTTATATATATTTCTTCACTACACTGTTATTACTCCTACTGCTTTACTCTCACTGTGGACTTTCTTTTCTTACTTCTATCTCTGGCCAATAATAAAAAGTATCACTAAAATACTAAATGTGTCCAAATTCATTATTGACCAACTGAGAATGAAACATTTTGTCTAAGCCTAAATGGATGAAATTCTACTTTACTTTCAACTTGGGAACAGGAGCACTAAATTAGATAATTTAATTAATACCTTGCATAAGCACACACACTGTAAAATAGCATGATAGGTTTTTCTCACAGTAAAAGGAAACACAGAAGCAGGGCTGATCAACAGGGCAATTATCAAAATGTTTTCTGTAAGCAAAATTTTTAACATACATTTATTTCTAAGCCTTAGCATAGATAGTTTTGTGCTGTCCTAACTAGTAACAAATTCTATTGATAATTAACATTCAATAAACATTGTGCTATTCTATAGAGGCATTCTTTTCTTCATTGTTCATCTATTTGAGTACTCATTATTGTTAGCCAATATTAGCTAATATAGGGAATTCAAAAGATATTATCTTCTATACAATCAGAATTGTCACTCTGAAGTATGACTTTAATTACTACACAAGTGGTAAAAAATGGCAAAAATTTGCTTTTACCAAAATAGTACGCTTCCCTTCCTTCATAAAACAGAAATAACATAAACATCTTCAGCTAAATTATTAAATTATCATAAACAGATTCATGTTAGAGAGAGGTGAAAATCATTCTAAGGGCATAAAATTATTCTAGCAAGTATGGACTAAAATCTCATTAAAGTATTTAAAATGATTAAGGGAAAAGCGTATTTCTTTGATGCGGTCTTTGCTTCGCTCTGGGAATATCAGAAAAGCATATTTTGTATGCACACAATCAAGCACCAAAATATTTGTCTGCTTTTTTAAAAAAATGTGTTTATTTATTTTTCAGATGAGGAGAATAAAAGGAGAAAGAGAGGGAGAGAAACATCATTTGGTTTCTTCTCACAAACCTCCATCTTGGGACCTGACCATAAACTCAGACATCTGCCCTGAGTGAGAATTGAACCAGTGATCTTTGGTTTGTGGGATGACACTCAATCCACCAAGATACACCAATCAGGTCTTTTTGTCTATTCTTAAAAGCAAAAATGAAAATCCATATTTTGGATATGAATAAATCATGTTGTTTAACAGAATGACCCTTTTACACATTCACATCACAGTGACTTTATTTGATTCTGTGCTTATTAAACACATTTCTGGTTATAATTTGACTTTTAGTCTAGCACATATACAAGCATCTTAGTCATATTTGGGCCTTTAGTGTAGCTTGCTAAAGTAGAGAAAATGTGCTGATCCGCCTTTGCATACAGACATTAAACATCTGTCTCTGGGGACTTGGTTAATGTGACCTAGCTCCCATGAGACAAATCTATTCTTAGTGTGTTGATACATCTAACGCTTGTGCTTGCCAACGCTGAAGAACTTCCTGCAGGAAGCTTCCTTGAACATTCAAAAATAATGAGGACCTGAGCATCATGGAGAGAGCCAACACCTCTCTTGCAACACATGTGCCTAGGGCAACTTTTATGTCATCTTCAATATTGAGTATTTGCTGTATTTTGAGAATCATGAGAACAGTTCCTGAGAATTCAAATTTAGAAGACTTAGACCTTTCCCAGTGAATTTAAGATCTCATTTACAAAATAATTTTATTCTTCTAAGAAAGGCAATGATTTAGAATTCTAAAGATGAAAGATAAAATGGTGTTAAGATTAGAGTATAATCATAAGAAGAAAAGCGTGCCAAATTCCTTATGTACATTAACATCCTATCTCTATACAATGACCAGAGTGGTCATCTTAAGTCATATTTGGTAACTCCTCTGTTATAAACGCTTTAAAATGACCTAGTATTGTACTCAGAAAAAAATGCATTATCTTGAACATGAACCTGCATCTTTTTTGTGCTTAACTCTCCATGCTCATCTCATACTATACTGCAGCTTTCTAACCACCTTCAGCTACAATGACCTTTTTTTTCTCTCTCTTGGGTCATATTCCCTGCAAATGGACTCTGAGAAAGAGACACATGCTCAGGAAGTTTATGATGGGAGCTCCATCAGAGCTGAAAGGAACTGAAGGAAGGAAGAAACAGTTTAGGCAAAAGAAGTTGAACATAGATGCATTTAAAACCAAAGCCTAACTTGGTCTTATATGGGGTTCTAGAGCTTGAATGACCCTTCAGAATTCCCCATGTTGAGGCAAGAGGCCAGTGCTGTGTTGCCATTCTGAAGGGGAAGTCTAGACAGTACCTCATACCAACTATCATGTCTGGTTTCTTTGAACAGTTGAATGTTTCTCCTAACTTGAGGCTTTTTTATGTGTTTTTCTGTCCCTTATCACTATGGCATGAAAGTTTTATATCAATTATAAGGTCATTTCGAAAGTTATAAATTACTCAGAAAACTTTTCTCTGATCCCTGAAGCTAAATTACATTTTTATTTAAATTAATTCATAGCAACCTGCACTTTGTTTTTATGTGAAATTAGTAAAATTGTGATTATATTTTTCTTATGTGGTGTTTGTGTTTAGTATTGCTCTTTTACATTTGTACTATTTGTAACCTTGAAGAATCCATATCACTTTTTCACATCCACAGAGTTAGCACATAGCCCTGGTTACTTAAATATCACAAATATTTAATAAGTACTTTTTTCCCTTTAATGTTTTGTGTGTTTTTTTTATTTTAATCATTGTTTAAGTACAGTTTTCTCCCTTTTACTCCCATTCCAACCCATCCACCCAACCCTCCCCACTTACCTCCCATTACCACTATCCTCCTAGTTTTTCTTCATGTGTCCTTTAAATTTGTTCCTGTAAACCCTTCCCATTCTCCCCTGAAATTCCCTCTTCTCTCCCCTATGGTCACTGTCAGTCTGTCCTCTATTTCAGTGTCTTTGGTTATATTTTGCTTGTTTCTTTGTTTTGTTGTTTAGGTTCCTGTTACAGGTGAGATCATATGGTATTTGTCTTTCACTGCCTGGCTTGTTTCGCTTAGCATAATGCTTTCCACCTCCATGCATGCTGTTGCAAAGGGTAGGAGCTCCTTCTTTCTTTCTGCTGCATAGAATTCCATGTGTAAATGTACCATAGTTTTTTGATCCATTCATTTACTGATGGGCATCTAGGTTGCTTCCAGCACTTAGCTATTGTAAATTGTGTTGCTATGAACATTAGGGTGAAAAGGTTCTTTTGTATTGGTGTTTCAGTGTTCTTAGGATATAGTCCCAGCAGTGGAATGGCAGGGTCAAAAGGCAGATCCATTTTTAGTTTTCTGAGGAAGTTCCATACTGCTTCCCATAGTGGTTGTACCAGTCTGCAGTCCGACCAACAGTGCACTAGGGTCCCCTTTTCTCCACAACCTCTCCAACACTTGTTGTTTGTTGCTTTGTTTATGATGGCCATTCTGACTGGTATGAAGTGGTATCTCATTGTGGTTTTAATTTGCGTCTCTCTGATAGCTAGCGATATTGAACATTGTTTCGTGTGTCTTTGGATCTTCTGTATGTCCTCCTTGGAGAAGTGTCTGTTCAAGTCCTTTGCCCATTTTTAATTTGGTTGCTTGTCTTCTTAGAGTGGAGTTGTGTCAGTTCTTTATATATTTTGGAGATTAAACCCTTGTCTGAGGTATCATTGGCAAATATGTTTTCCCATACAGTTGGTTCTCTTTTTATTTTGATACTGTTTTCTTTAGCAGCTAGCTTAGCTGTTTTCTTTAGCTTTTGATTTTGATGAGGTCCCATTTGTTTATTCTTTCCTTTATGTCCCTTGCTGTAGGGGACAAGTCAGTAAAAAAGTTTCTGCCTGAAATATCTGAGATTTTCCTACATATGTTCTCTTCTAGGACTTTAATGGTGTCACGGTTTATATTCAAATCTTTTATCCACCTTGAAATTACTTTTCTATAAGGTGTAAGTTGGTGCTCGAGTTTCATTTTTTTGCACGTGGCTGTCCAGTTCTCCCAACACCATTTGTTGAAGAGGCTATTTTTATTCCATTTTATGTTGCTGCTTCCTTTGTCAAATATTAATTGACCACAGAGACTTGGGTTTATTTCTGGGCTTTCTATTCTGTTCCATTGGTCCATGTGCCTGTTTTTATGCCAGTACCAGGCTGTTTTGATTACAGTGGCCTTGTAGTATAGTTTAGTGTCAGGTATTGTGATCCCTCCTACTTTACTCTTCTTTCTCAAAAAATTGCAGCAGCTATTCGGGGTCGTTTATAATTCCATATAAATTTTTGAAGTGTTTGTTCTATGTCTGTGAAATATGCCATTGGTACTTTAATAGGAATTGCATTGAATGTGTAAATTGCTTTGGGTAGTATGGACATTTTGATGATATTAATTCTTCCAATCCATGAACACGGTACATGTTTCCATTTGTTTGTGTCTTCCTTAATTTCTCTCTTCAGTGTTGTGTAGTTTTCTGAATACAGGTCTTTTACCTCTTTGGTTAGGTTTATTCCTAGATATTTTATTTTTCTTTTTGCTATTTCAAATGGGATTTTGTCCTTGATCTCTGTTTCTGCTGTTTCATCATTGGTGTACAGAAATGCCTTTGATTTCTGGATATTGACTTTGCATCCCGCTGTTTTGCCAAATTCATTTATTAAGTCGAGCAGTTTTTTGGTGGAGTCTACAGGATTTTCCATGTATACTATCATGTCATCTGCAAACAGTGACAGTTTTGTTTCCTCCTTTCCAATTTGGATGCTTTTTATTTCTTTTTCTTGTCTGATTGCTGTGGCTAAAACTTCCAGTACTATATTGAATAGAAGTGGTGAAAGTGGACAGCCTTGTCTTGTTCCTGATCTTAATGGAAAAGGTTTTAATTTTTTCCCATTGAGTATGATGTTGGCTGAAGGTCTCTCATATATGGCCTTTATTATGTTGAGGAATGCTCCCTCTATTCCCACTTTGCCGAGTGTTTTTATCATGAATGGGTGCTGTACCTTATCAAATGCTTTTTCTGCATCAATTGATATGATCATGTGGTTTTTGTCTTTGCTTTTGTTTATGTGATGTATTACATTTACTGACTTGCGAATATTGAACCATCCTTGCATCCTTGGAATGAATCCCACTCGGTCATGGTCTATGATCTTTTTAATGTATTGTTGTATGCGGTTTGCCAGTATTTTGTTGAGGATTTTAGCGTCAATGTTCATCAGTGATATTGGCCTGAAGTTTTCTTTCTTTGTTGTGTCTTTATTTGGTTTTGAAATTAGGATGATGTTGGCCTCATAAAAAGAGTTTGGGGGACTCCCATCTTTCTGGATTTTTTGGAATAGTCTGTGAAGGATAGGGGTTAGCTCTTCCTTAAATGCTTTGTAGAATTCTCCTGTGAAACCATCTGGTCCCGGGCTTTTGTGTGTTGGGAGTTTTTTTGATTACTGCTTCAATTTCTTTTGTTGTTATTGGTCTGTTCAGGCTTTCTGCTTCTTTTTCATTGAGTTTTGGAAGATTATATTTTTTCTAGAAATTTGTCCATTTCATCTAGGTTTTCAAATTTTTTGGCATACAGTTCTTTGTAGTAATTTCTTACAACCCTTTGTATTTCTGTGGTATCTGCTGTAATCTCTCCTCTTTCATTTCTGATTGTGTTTAATTGGGTCTTCTCTCTTTTTTTCTTGATGAGTCTGCTTAAAGGCTTGTCGATTTTGTTTATCTTTTCAAAGAAGCAGCTCTTGGATTCATTGATCCTTAAAATTGTGCTTTTAGTCTCTATGTCATTTAATTCTGCTCTGATCTTGGTTATTTCCTTCCTTCTGCTTGCTCTGGGCTGCCTTTGTTGTTGTTCCTTGAATTCTTGTAGACGTAGGGTTAGGTTGTTTGTTTGGAATGTTTCTAACCTTTTTAGGTGGGCCTGTATTGCTATGAACTTCCCTCTCAGGACTGCCTTGGCTGTGTCCCATAAGTTTTGGGTTGTTGTGAGTTCATTTTCATTTTTTTTTTCAGAAACGTTTTGATGTCTTCCCTAATATCATTCTTGACCTATTCCTTGTTTAATAGCATGCTATTTAATCTCCATGATTTTGAGTGTTTTGGGTTTTTTTCCTTGGGGTTGGTTTCTAGCTTCAGTCCCTTGTGGTCTGAGAAAATGCTTGGTATGATTTCAATTTTCTTGAAATTCTTCAGGCTTGTTTTGTGCCCTATCATGTGGTCTATCTTTGAAAATGTTCTGTGTACATTTGAAAAGAATGTATATTTAGCTTCTTTTGGATGGAGGGCTCTGTAGATATCAGTAAAGCCCATTTCATCTAGGGTATTGTTCAATGCCACAATATCTTTGTTGATATTTTGTTTGGAAGATCTGTCCATTTTTTATAGTGGGGTGTTAAAATCCCCCACAATAATTGTGTTGCTGTCAATATCTTTCTTGAAGTCCTCTAAGATTTTCTTTATGTATTTGGGTGCTCCTATGTTGGGTGCATATATATTTATAATATTTATGTCTTCTTGGTTGATTCTTCCCTTGAGTATTATGAAATGACCTTCTGGGTCTCTCTTTATGGTCCTTTTTTGGAAGTCTATTTTGTCAGATATGAGAATTGCTACCTCGGCTTTTTTTTCCTGTCCATTTGCTTGAAAAATTTGTTTTGAGCCCTTCACTTTCAGCCTGTGCAGGTCTCTTATCCTGAGGTGGGTTTCTTGTGGGCAGCATATGTGTGGGTCATGTTTTCTTATCCAATCAGCTATTCTATGTCTTTTGATTGGAGCATTTAATTCATTTATGTTTAAGGTTATTATTGATAGGTACTTATTCATTGCCTTTTATGTACGTGTGTTCCTCTCTCTCTCTTTTCCTTTCTTCCCTTAAAGCAGTCCCTTTAGCATCTCTTGCAGAGCTGGTTTAGTGGAGGTGTATTCTTTTAGACTTCTTTTGTCTGAGAAGCTTCTTATTTGGCCTTCTATCTTGATTGAGAGCCTTGCTGGGTAAAGTAACCTTGGTTTCAGACCTCTGGTTCTCATTACTTGGAATATTTCTTGCCATTCTCTTCTGGCTTGGAGTGTTTCCACTGAGAAGTCAGCTGTTAGACTTATTGGGGCTCCCTTGAATGTGACTTCCTGTTTCTCCCTTGCTGCCTTTAATATTCTCTCTTTGTCTTGAAATTTTGCCATTTTAATTATGATGTGTCTTGAGGTGGGTCTCTTTGGGTTCCTCTTGATTGGGACTCTCTGTGTTTCCTGGATTTGTGTGACTTTTTCTCTCATCAAATTAGGGAAGTTTTTCATCATTACTTTTTCAAATAGGTTTTCTGTCCGTTGCTCTTCTTCTCCTTCTGGTATCCCTATTATATGGATATTATTATGTTTCATATTGTCCTGCCTTTCTCTTAATCCCTCTTCATTCTTTCTGAGCCTCTTTTCCTTTTCTTGCTCTTTCTGGGTGTTTTCTTCTACTTTGTCCTCTAGCTCGTTAATCTGATCTTCTGCTTCATCAATCCTGCTTTTCATTCCTTTTACTGTGTTCTTCAGTGCAGAAATTGTATTCTTCATTTCCTCTTGACCTTTGTTGAGAGTTTCTTTTCCTTTTTCATGTTGATGTAGTTTTCAGTGAGTTCATTGTAGCTTCCCTGTAGTTTCTGGTATCTCATTGTGAGCTCATTGAGCTTCCTGACAATCATTGCTTTGAACTCAATATCTGATAGTTGAATTGTCTTTATTTCATTTAGCATTCTTTCTGAGGCTTCCTCCTTTCCTTTCATTTGGTAATTGTTTCTTTGTCTTCACATTGTTTGTGAGACTCTTCTTGTTAGCCTCAGCTTCTTAAATTGATCTGTTCTGGCTCCCTGGGTTTGTGGTGTGAACTTCTTTAGTAGAATAGCAGTCAGTTTCAGTGGTGCAGTTTCCTTGATCTCCAAAGCTCACTGGTCTTGGGCTGTCATTTAAGTTTGCTTTGTGTTTGCCTTTGGGTTTTGATTGTTGTTGAGTCTTTCTTTGGTGGTTCCTTCCCACTAGCTGGTTAAATGAGGGTCACTCTGTCCACCATGTCCTGTATTTTGTTGTGCTGGTGAGGGCAGGTTGTGTTGAAGCTGTTTCTTCCGTGTGTATAAGGTTTAAAGAATTCTCTCTTGCTCTTGTTCAGTTGTTTGTATTGGTACTGTCTCTACTGTTTAGTTGTATTTCCAGATAGGTCCTGGATTGAGGTTTGTGTGGTTACCACTCCCTCCTTCACCTTCTTCTGTTGTTATCTGTTAGTGGTTCCTTTGTTGTTGGGTTTCCTCTTCCAGTGGGTATCCTGGTGTTCACTGCCTCCACCTATTCTTTGTTGTCATCAGTTGGAGGGGGAAGGCAAAATAGTTTAAGACAGCAACAGAGAATTCTATGATATTTACAGTAGCAGCAAGTAGGGAAGAGACAGGAGATCCTTTGACTATGTATAGTGTTAACCGTGATCTTCTACCCAGCTAGCTGATTTTTAGAAAGGATGGAAAGAAGATAAGACTCTTGTTGGGGAAGGAAGGATTGTGAGTTGGATCTATAAAGCTGAGAGGTTGTGGGAGTTCAGATTCTGAGGTAAGGTGAGAGTAAAAGATAGTAAATATGTGTAGTGTGTGAGAGAATAGAGTTAACCACTACAGTAATAGAGTTCAAGAAACTTTGAAATGGGCTAAGATCTGGGGGGGGGGGGAGTGTTGTGAAGTAATTACAACTGCATGGAACAGCAGTTATTTACAATAATATTATGGCAACAATCATATGACAGAATCTATGAGATCTAGGTAACAAGAATAGGGAGTACAGAACCTTGAGTAGAGTGCTAATGGGACACAGGTGAGTTAAAGAACAGTAGATTAGCAATACAGTATG
This sequence comes from Phyllostomus hastatus, assembly GCF_019186645.2. Taxonomy (NCBI): domain Eukaryota; kingdom Metazoa; phylum Chordata; class Mammalia; order Chiroptera; family Phyllostomidae; genus Phyllostomus; species Phyllostomus hastatus. The sequence continues at coordinate 17,536,739 of NW_025333977.1, forward strand.
GAAAGAGATATCAGGGGAAAGCTGTCAGGTCATACAATATATCCAGCCTAGCAAAGCAGACTATACAAAAAGAAGAGGGATACAAAAATACTATTAAAAAAAGATGTAGGAATACTGGGAAAATAATAATAATACAGATATGCAATAACTTGCAGGTTTTCTGTAATAGCAGAGTGAAATTTGTCTCACTGTCCCAGCTGTTGTGATGCCCCTTCTTTGGGTTCAACTTTGGTCTTTTCACAGATGCAGGATTTTGTCTCACTTGTAGGTATTTAGAAAAAATTTAAAAAAGTAAAAATAGAAAAGGCAGATGAAGGAAGGAAGAAGAGATAAAATTGGAGGAAAGGAAGGAGGAAGGAATAAAATAAGAAATCAGGAAAGAGAGAAAAAGAAATCAAAAGAGAATAAAAACAATAAAAATTAAAAAAATAAAAATTGTTAAAAAAATAGAATCAAATTAAAAAGTCTCTTGGTTTCAAAGTGTCCAAACCGGGTTTTCTGCTCTTGCTGGCTGCGGCAGGCTGAGGGGTGGTTGGTATGGCTTTTCTTCCTGGGTCAGCAGAGCTCACACTGGCTTCCTCACTGTCTGGGAAGCTAACGTGGTTCCTCAGCCTTGTGCCCTGGGTGTGGGAATCAGGTCTTTCCCCAGGGTTACTGCTGTGGACTGGGGTACGGGGATGCTCTCCCTGCAGGACCACCCACACGCCCGTGGCTGGGTGGCAGGGAGGCTGGAGCAACTGATCACTTTAGGAGAATTCCCCAAACAGTGTCTGTCTATTCATTCCTTCCTCTTTGAGAAATTCCTCCTGTTCAAGCCTGACTCTCCGCACAATGGCCTGGCTTCTCCTGCAGCCCAACTCTCTTGTAAATATTATTACAATAATATTATGGCAACAATCATATGACAGAATCTGGGCTTCTCCTGCAGCCCAACTCTCCAGCCAGATCGGTGACTGTGGGGGTCGGGGCCTGCTGCACGACCCAGCCTCTCTGGTGTCCACAGCCTCCAAAGGTGCTCACAGCCCTTGTGTGTTTGCTAGCACCTCGATTCCTCCCAGTGCCGCTCAGACCTTGTTTGGCTGGGGAGGGAGCAGTTGTCCCAGCTCTCTCTCAAGGACTCTGTGGCAAACCCAGCAGTGGGCCCTGGGACTGGGGCTGCAGCCCCCAGACCACACGCTGGTCCCCGGGACCCTACCTTGTTGCAGCACTCTTCTTAGGGTCCGGTTTTTTGGTTCCGCCACAATCCTTGGTCCCCTATTTTCACATATGATGAAGTATGTTGGTTGCTTGCTTCTCTACTCCTTAGATCAGTCAGGATTTTCTCCCCTGAGCAGAGGGAAGCCGAATCTGCTCCTTCCTACTCCAACGCCATCTTAGCCAATTTAATAAGTACTTTTAAATGAGCGAAATAGTCTTGATTTTCCCTCCTTTGGTCTCTAGTAATTGCTAACATATTTCAGTCACTATAATGACTTAAATTTAACTCTTGATTTTTCTTATGAATTATGTGTTGTATGTATTAGAATTTTCTCTGATATTCTAATCAGAAGTTCTCAAAGTTGGCCTATACTAGATTCACCTGGAGGGCTTGCAGATGCTTAGAGTGCTGGGTCCTACCTCCAACTTTCTGCTCTGGTATATCTGTTAGGGGTCTGCATTTGCATTGATGCCGATGCTGCTGTCCCAATGATGGCATATTGAGAACATTGTTGTAGGGAAACAGTGCAGGGACACTCAGAATAATTTGGAAGATATTCTTTTTTTTTTTTTAAAGATTTTATTTATTTATTTTTAGAGAGGGAGGGAGGGAGGGGGAGAGAGAGAGAGAGAGAGAGAGAGAGAGAGAGAGAGAGAGAGAGACATCAATGTGCGGTTGCTGGGGGTTCTGGCCTGCAACCCAGGAATGTACCCTGGCTGGGAATCGAACCTGGGACACTTTGGTTCCCAGCCCACACTCAATCCACTGAGCTACGCCAGCCAGGGCCAGATATTCTTAAACACTTGAAATTATTCTGTGAAATGGGATATAGGTAATCATATGCCAAACCTATTTCAATTTTAATTTTTTTACAGACATATGTAATGAGGTATAAAATTATATTCATCAGATTAGCAGATTTTAAGGCCAAAAAAATCATCAAATAAATTGACAAAACACTATCATTTTTGTTTTGTAGAAAACAGGAGAAAAACAAGGGAGGTGAAGTCACCAAAAATAACATGTGGTTGTCCACCATGGCCACCTGATGGGAATATAAATTCCAAGAGCTGTGGTTGGTGAAGGTCTAGTATACAGAAAGAAGTGAGCAGAAAGAGTCATATCATAGATAGGACACCCTTTGGATAAACGGGAATTAAAACAGTATCATTAATCACCATAGACAAAGACAACTAATCTAGACATAACTTAGGGAAATTTTATGTGTACTGCATTAAATTATATCTAAGTTTCCACTGCTTTTATGTGCACCAGCATTTGCATGAGTACACATGTATACTTGAAAAAAAAATTAATGCTACCTGTCAATAATTCAAGATATGATAACACATTGAAAAGTTAATGGTTCAAAAATCAAAACAAAATAAAAATATCTTGAGACAAATAAAAAAGTTTACACAATATATAAAAACTTATGGTATGCTGTAAAAGAAGTTCTAAAAAGAAAGTTTTAGCATTAAACCCCTACATTAAAGAAAAGGAAAGCAAGGAAAAGAAAAGACAAATCAAAAGTCTAATTATATGCCTCAAGGAACTACAAAATAAAGATCAAACTAAGCCCAAAATAAAACAGCAAAAAGGAAATAACAAAAAGTAGAATGGTGACAAATGGAATAAAGACTAAAAACACAATTAAAAATCTAAGTAACTAACAAGCAAAATAGAATCAGAGGCACCAAAACAAGGAACAGACTGATAGCTGTAAGATGGGAGGGAGGAGGTTGAAACTGGTTGAAATAAGGTGAAGGGATTAGAGAAAGAACATATATGCAACACCCATGGACTTGGACAATTATGTGGGGATTGTGGGAAGGAGGTGGTTGGGTGCAGGTGGACAACGGGAGAAAATTAGGGGCAAATGTAATAGCATAAACAATAAAAAATAAAATAAAAAGGCTGATAAAAGTAAGAGCTGGTATTTTGAAAAGATTAAAAGCATAGTTAAAACTTCACCTAGATTTTTAGCAAGAAGAAAAGAGGGCTCAAAATTTAAGATTATAAATAAAAATGGAGACATTACAACTGATACCACCAAATACAAAGCATCATAAGAGACTACTAATTATACTCCAACAAATTATACAACCTAGAAAAAATAACTTTCTAGAAACATACAACCTACAAAATCTGAATCAAAATGAAATAGAAAATCTCAACACTCTAATTAAATTAGCAATCCAAAACTCTCAATCAGGAAAAGCCCAGGACCATATCATATGGTTTCACTGGTGAATTCCATCAAGAATTAAAGAATAATGAATACCTTTTCTGAACAAGAAGAATAAAACTGGAGGTGTTGCACTTCCTGATTTCTACTATACTACAAAGCTATAGTAATCAAAACAGTATGGTATTAGCAAAGTAATAGACAGATCATGGAACAGAATAGAGTCTAGTAATAAATCTATATATGTTCAATTAATTCCAGAAAAGTAGTCAATACACATTAGGGAAAGTATAGTCTCTTCAATAGATGGTATTGGGAAAACTGAAGAGCAGAATGCAAGAAAAAAATAAATAAACTGATATCTTATACCACAGACATAATCAACTCAAAATGGATTAAAAATTGAATAAAAGAGCTGAAACCACGACACTCCTGATATAAAATTTGGGGGATATAATTCTTGACATTGGTTTTGGTGATTTGTTTTTAATATGACACCAAAGGTAAGGATAAACAAGACAATACTCAAATAAAAAGTTTCTGCTTATCAAAGAAAACAGTCAACAAAATGTAAAGGCAGCCGACAGTAGGTAAAATATTTGTAAAGTACATGAATAAGAGTATAAGAAACTTGTATAACTCAATAGCAAAAAAAATATTTCAATTATGAAATGGGCAAGAGGCTTGAATAAACTTTTTTTTTTCCAAAAGAGACACACAGATGGCTGAAATACATGAAAAGGGGCCTCAACATCAGTAATCATTAGGGAAGAGCAAAGCAAAAACACAATGACATATCACCTCATACTTATTATCAAGGCTATTGTGAAAAGACAAGTGATAAAAAGATGAAAGTAAGTAGTTGAAGAAGAGAAAACTTGTACAGTGGTAAGAAAGTAAATTGATTAGGCCATTATGGAAAACATATGGAAGTTCCTCAAAAATTTAAAAAGATAACAAGCATATGATGCAGCAATCCCACTTCTAGGTATAATTTTGAAGGAAATGAAATCACTAGGTCAAAGAGATATGTGCACTCCCATGTCCATTGCAGCATTATTCATAATAGCCATGGTATGGGAACAGCTTAAGTGTATGTCAATGGTGGAGTGAATAAAAGAAATGCCATATATAAATGTATATACAATGGAATGTTATTTAGTCTTAAATATGGCCTCCTGTCAACTGCATCAACATGAATGATCTATATGTTACATTAATTTAAGCCATACAGAGAAAGACAAATATTGCATATCACTTATATGTAGAATTTAAAGACATCCTCACAAAATTGACCTCATAGCAACAGAAAGCAGACAAGTGGTTGTTAGAGGCTGGGGTAGAGAGGAATAGAGACCAATTTGTAAAAGGATACAAACTTTCAACGTTAAGATGATTAATATGTGAGGATATAATATGTAGCATGGTGACTATAGTTGATAACATAATATTGTATAACTGAAATTTGCTAAGAAAATAGAAAATATTCCTACCAAAAAAGAGAAAAGAATATACATGTGTTGATGGGTATGGTAATTAACTTGATGGGGAATTCTTTCACAAGGCATATGTATATTGAGTCATTACATTGTAGTCTTAAATATCTTATAATTTTATTAATCAATGATACCTCAATAGTTCTAAAAAGTAAAGACTTACAAATAAAACAATATGATAACATGCATCATGACAAGAATTGGCAAGTATAAAATAAGTAGACTTGGGATAAGTCAGACCACCCCTATAAAAGTCATTAATGACTGGGAAATAATTGTATTTTCTTCCTGTGTTCTATGAATATCTTATATCATTCCACATATGTGCACTGTGGACTCCAAGGTCTATTGACAATCATTATCATTATCTTAATTCTTTACATCCTAATATTGAACAACATAATCTAGATTCTTAATATTATTTAGAAGAAAAATGAAAATTAAAATTAAGAAAATAATTGTCACTTGGTAGTTGAGTTTAATAAATATGAAAATGGAGTGTAGAAAATGCTATTTTTCTTTATCACTGTAGCAACTTCTAGTATGGGCACCTAGTTTTGGCTTCCTCTTCCCAAAAGTAACCAGAGGTGACCTCTGAAAATGGTTTGCTATTCACTTGATCCAGAAAACCCCACCATATCATACAAATCAAAAGGTTCAAATCTTCATGTTCACTTTAAGAACACTCATCAAACTGCACAGGCCATTGAGGGTATTCATATTCAAAAAGCTATCAAATATATTAAAGATGTCACTTTAAAGAAGCAATATGTACCATTCTGTTGTTGCAATACTGGAGTTGGTAGGTGTGCTCAGGCTGAACAGTGAGGCTGGACATGGCATCAGTGGCCCCAAAAGAGTGCTAAATTTTGCTGCGTATGCTTAAAAACACAGAGAGTAATGCTGAACTTAAGAGTTTAGATATAAATTCACTGGTCATTGACCACATGCGCTTGAACAAAGCTCCCAAGATGAAGCACAGAATTTACAGAGCTCCTGGGCGATTAACCCCTACATAAGCTCTCCTGGCCACAGTGAGATGGGCCACACTGAGATGGACCTCACTGAGAAAGTGCAGATTGTTCCTAAGCCAGAAGTTTCACAGTAGGAAAGACATCCCAGAAGACACTGAAGAAACAAAAATTATGGTCTGGGAGTAAATTTGGCATAAAGTAAAAACTAATAAAAGCATAAAATAAAATAAAATAATAAAATAAAATAAAATAATAAAAATTAATTAATGAGAAGCTCTGACTCTGCCTCAGTTCCAAATGAATTTTCCCAACTTAACAACATGCCAGTTTACTTAAAAAAACTATTTCCTCTCAGTGGATTGAGCGCGGGATGCGAACCAAAGCATCTCAGGTTTGATTCCCAGTCAGAGCACATGCCTGGGTTTCAGGCCACAGCCCCCAGCAACCGCACATTGATATTTTTCTCTCTCTCTCCCTTTCTCCCTCCCTTCCATCTCTAAAAATAAATAAATAAAATCTTAAAAAAAGTATTTCCCAATAAAAATTTAAATTACAGAAAAGGAAAGGGCTTTAAACATCATTACTTTAGAATGCTCTACCTACAACCATAAAAGTGATCGATGTTCTCTAAGACTCCAAGAACATAGATGCCAAATTAGTTTTAAAATAGGGCTAAAATGTGCAATGACATTAAGAGAGGAAATAATGTTTCTAATTTTTTCCACAAATTTTCAAATTAGTAATAATTCTTGGGGTTAAATATGAAAGTAGTATCTTATAAGATACAATTTTACCTTATGAAAATTCTATAAAGTTGATAACTGAAAATATAGTCACAAGGCATCCATTTTTAATATACAGTTCATTCTAAAATGGAGAATGAAGTAATTTAGGACATATATTATCTTTGTGTTTGGAAACTCAGGAAAATTGGATTTGAGCATCTGTAATACCTTAGAAGAAACATATAGGTTCAATTTTGTGTCAGTTTTGTATTGTATTATATTAGGGTTCTACAAAGAAACAAAATATCTGTATTATCTATGTATCTGTATCTATACCTATCTGTATCATCTCTATCTATCTTTCTGTCGAGAGTGAGAGAGCTAGAGAGAGAGAGAGAGAGAGAGAGAGAGAGAGAGATGCCCACCCTAACAGAGGAGGGCAATCTACTTTATCTAGTCCACCCACACAGATACAATCCAAAGTGGTATTTTATCTTGACACTTTATGGTCAAGTTGATACATAAAATTAACCATTACAGCCATGTAGTAATAAAAACTATTTATTGAATCTAGAAAGAGCTTATCTTTGTCTGACATGCGTATATTCACCAGGATATTCAGAAATCTAAGCTTAATTGATTAATCCTCTCCTCATAAAATTTTGCAAGCCTCAGTTGATTCTGAACATTAGTCTTCCTGACATTTATATAAAATTATCATCTCTATTTAGGTTGCGCATTAGCTATGTACCTCACTCCAGTTTTCACCTGAAATCCAAATTCATCAGAGTAATTTGTTTGCCACATTTAATTCTGATGTTTGTTTATTTTTAATCTTCCTCATCCTGATAGTATGTAATATATGTAATTAGTCAAAAGCTACTCATCTCAAGTCTCTCCAAGTCTTATTGCCAATTGCCCTTTTTAAAACAAGATATTTTTACTTTAGAATTTTAGAATTTTTCTTTAAATTCTTACTAAAGACCATATTTGTTTCTGTTAACTCCTGTCCACATCTTTTCTCATACCCTGCCATTTCTTCTAAGATAACTACATATTCCATTTCACCAGTTCTTTCTTAATAAAGGGAGAGATAGTCCTTTCTCTTATTATTTGCCTCCTTTTCTAAGAAGAGGGGTAATTTTTTATTCTATATATAAATTGAAGTTTTAATTATATGGAAAATGTACTTGGTAGAGGTAGAGATGAAATCAGGTGACTCTATACTGATAAGTATCGAATGTATACAATAATACATGTATTATTTTAATAAATTTCAATAAACCATAATTAAATGAATAACACATCTGTAAACTATATTAATACATTCATTAAATCTTAATGTAATTAAATGGATAGCAAAAAACTGCTCTTTATTGCATTTCAGGGTCAGGAAAATTTTTTATTTGTAGTTATTTTTCTTCATTTTATTTAAAATTCTACAGATGTTCTGGCTGGTGTGGCTCAGTGGATTGAATGAACCAAAGGATTGACGGATTGATTCCCAGTCAGGGCACATGCCTGGGTTGCTGGCCAGGTCCCCATTAGGGGGCACACTAGAGGCAAACATGCATTGGTGTTTCTCTCCTTTTCTTTCTCCTCTTTCTAAAAATAAACAAATAAAATCCTTAAAGTCGTAAAATTCTGCAGAAAAATTCTACACTAACTCTAGTAAGGAAGAGACCAAATATGCAGTGGGAATGTGGGCAAAAGGCAAGAATAGGAAAGTCATAGAAGAGAAAGCTGGTGTGGTCATTAAAAGGGATATTCAAATAAATTAAAACAAAATTTCACATTTTTCTTGTAGCATGTAAGAGTGTAAAGCCTGATGATTTCAAATGTTGAAAAGAAAAGGAAGATTAGTATAACCATTTGGAGAACAATTAGCCCATTTCTAGGGAAGCTGAGGTTCATACAGTTACCCAGTTATTTGACTTCTAGATTAGACTTTAGAAAAACTTGAGCATATACATTCATGAAAATATGCACAAAGATGTATATTACCATATAGGAAAGTGAGAAATGGTCTACCCATGAAGTCATGGATACATAAATTGTGACATTTGCTTATTACTGAATTCTGTATAACAGTAAAAGTGAATGAATGCACATGGACAAAAAAAGAGGATACAACAAAACAAATTACTAGAAGATATATTTGTTATTACACTATATATATATATACATTTTAATATGTAAAATAATAGACATATATGTAGTAAAAGTATTTATCCTGAATGGGAATACAAGTGGAACCTTGGTTCTCAAACTTAATTCATTCTGGAAGGCTGGTTGAGAACCAATTTGTTCTAAATTAAATCATTTTTTCCCAGATATCAACATGAAAGTATTGTTGTGTTGAGAACCAAAATTTTATTCAACAATGAAGATGTTTGTTTCCATGAACTACTTGTTTGAGAACCAAATTGTGTAAAATGGGAGACACTTGAAGGCCAAGTTTTGACTGCATATTGTGAATGCTAATCCTTCATTGATAGGTGTGTAACAAATGCCCCTTTCAACTCATAACCAGTTTTCTCCACCTCTTTCATGGTGTGTTTTTATACAAATATGATTTATGGAATAAGAGGGAGGAAAATGAGATTTTTGGATGGGAACACAGTGGTTTCAAATGTATCTGTAATATATTTATTTTAATAAAAATGGGGCAAATAGGACCAGCTTATTACATTTGTTAAATGTCGGTGATGAACTTTTACATTATTCTGTTTGTAATTCTGATTTTTTAACAATATTATAATAAACAAATTTAATCTGAAGAAAAGAAACTGGCCTCAACTAGTACAAAAAAATCTTTGAATTACACAAGAATTTTTTTATATTTAAAAAATTTGAGTAGACATAATATTCACCAGCTATGAGTGACAATAAGCTATGTGACCTGCAATGGAAATTATTCTGGAATGTGCATAACTAGACACCAGAGATGCAAGTAAAGTCAATTTTACATGTACATTATTGAGCTTATCTGTTTAAAGAAACATCTGCATACTGTAAGTGCAGGAAGAAGTTGGCCACTTACCAAATTAGAATTTAAATTACTTTTTATATCATTTAAGCACAAGCTAATTTTCTTTTAACCTAGTTTTGGTATGTCTGTAAAAATGTGAGTGCCATGTGAATACTAGGATATAAGCTTCCTGAAGACAGGTTTTGCCATTTTTGCTCACTTGCTGTACATCTAGTGTTTTGAAGAGAACCTTGAACAAAGTGTTACTTAATATTGAATCAGCTTGTACAAACCTATGTAGGACTGGAATATCCCTATCATCTTCAGAAATATAAAGAAAAATCCCCTTACTGTAGAGCTGAATTTGTTAGTTAAAAATATATCTGAAATCCTTTAAAGAAGAAATCTACACAAACCCTGTTCTAAAACATTTTAAGACCACATGATTGCTATAGCAAAATGGCAAAATGTCTTTATTGGGAATGCATTCATAACTTTTCTGGAAAAAGTACTATTTATGATAGTATAGAACATATAAGCCTATGAAAGCCACAGTCTTGGCTTCAATTGTTTAATGGGTCCATTAAGACTGTCTTTAATTCATTTCTTAGGAATTCAACCTGACCCAATGGAGAAAAGTGCTTTGTATAGAACCATGGAACATGTAAACATGTAATTTCCATCATACCTTCAAAAGTCTAAGATTTTTACAGTAAAACTGGAGAGTTGTGAGCATCTCTGGCAAATTGGAAAAGGAAAGTCCATTTAATTGAGGATTATATATGTGAACTAGTTTGGAGAAATCAAACAGATAAGCTGATTAACATTGCCTAATATTGCAAGGGCAAAACATGGTAATTGTCATTCAAAATTGTATCACAGCCTAGGCCCAGATTTGGGGAGAACAGAGCTAGATAAGTGAAGATGAAAAAGGTTTTTCCCTAAACTTTTGTAAGTTGTTGGTTCTTAACCAATACTCCTTTGGTGCTCAAGCAGAAGAATCAACTTCTCCAGGAAGACAACTCTGCCTTCTAACTTCTGAATCAAATAGAACATGGCTTTTGTATAAAAATACTGCTTCAATCAATTCCAAAAAAGTCCAGAACATTGACGGTAACAGCAGCATTCAGAGCAGTTTGTTGATAGCTGAACCATTCAATATAGTGCAGAGGAAGCAAAACAGTAGACTGGGGAAAAGTTACATATTCGAGGAAACCACACTTTCTATAACTGGTAGGATATTGCTGTACCCCAAAATAAAAACCACACTTAACATTTATGGAGCATTCAATGGAGGAGGCCAAATGGGGAGTTTTGAGGGAGAAAGTGGCTGGAAACATGTGCTAGCTGATGGGTAAAACTTTGAGAAATGCCAAATATATTTAGATGGGGACTTCACAGGGATTGCTTTGGTAGGTGGCTAAAAGAATCATTAAAACACAAGTTTCAGCTAAGATGACAGGTTTATCACTTGGAATATACAATTTATTCATCCTTTATATATTTTTCTTGGTGTCTTTATCATAACAAATGGCACCATCAGAAAACTGATAAGTGTGTTAAATAAGCTCTTTTCATTCTGCACATGGGGTTGGTACCAAATACTGTAGGTTTCTTCTTACTAAAATGTCTTGGCAAATGTTCAAATTTAAGCCTTTGTTAGCTCTCATGTGAATTCCAACAGAATTCTGAGTAGCTCTCCTGCCTCCAATATTTTTCTTTTTGTGATCCAGTGAGATCATTGCAAACAACTCATTTTTATTATTTAAGTCTCCTCCTTAAACCCCTTAAAATATTTCTAATAATTTTAATAAAGATTCTAGGTCTTCAGCATATTATCAGTTATTTGAAAAATTGAACCTGCCTATCATTCTTTTCTAAAATGCCCCTGCATGCATAATTTCCTGAATATGCTTTACTCTTTTTTATTTAATAATTTGTATAAGCTGTTCATTTGTATTCAGTTATAGAACATGCCCATGCTCACTGAACCATCAAATAGTTCATTCATAATCATTCTTAAATTTTTATACTAAATACTTCTACCTCAAAGAAGGTTCACTATTTTTATCTCTATCTGTAATAATAGTAAGGCACTTTCAACCCCAAGTAGAAACATGGATTAGCTTAAAAAAATCAGATTGGAGGTGGAATGACAGGCTCAAATTTTAAGAAACTTTCCTCCTTTTGTTTTTGACATAGCTTGATTCTGCTTGGTTTCATTTGTGAATGACTTTAGGTGTTTAAAAAAGTCATCATAAGGTTGTTCTTCTGGACCTCTTGACTTTGCTTGTCTCTGTGGTTTCATTCCTTTCCAAGTGTGGGCAATAAGGCTGTGGACAAAACCACATTCTTATTATCTCAGCTTTCCTAACATCTGTGTCTTATTCCCAATGCCAGAAAAGACTTGGATAGACCTGATAATTCCAGATCCAAAAAAATCTCCCTAGAATTGAGGAGGAATATAGTGACTGAAAGTCTCATAAAAATATGAAGTGGAGACAAAGATACCCAATTAAACCCAAAATTTAGATAGATTACCACACACACACACAAGTTGCAACAGTCTAGTAATCCCCTTTTCTCCCAAACCTGGGGTAATCATATCTCCTTTAAGTTTTGTGATGACTTACATACACCTTTATCACAGTGCATGTCTCATACAAGGTTTTTAAAATTTTCAGACTCCCTAATTATTGGTATATATCATCAATACTTTGTATGGACTGGCTAACAATGGGCAATTGTTAATCGTTTGATAAGTTCCAAAATCACAGCATCTGTACCATGCTTTTCCTCTTAAGTTGCACTTAAGATCTGACATTCCATTTGCCTTTTTGCTTTTACTGAACAATAGGAAGGACTAATTTTGTACTTGATAACATCTCCTATTGTATGAATTATATATTACATTTAGTATAATTAGATTCATTATATGTAACAATGGCTTTCCTCAGAGATGAACATCCTTATAGACTCCCATATTATTATTTTCTTTTTTTCAATATCAAAGCATCAGGTTTGAAAAATTTGAGTATTGCCATTTAATTTACATGATGCATTATATGTCAGAAATAGCTTTTTTGTTGTTTCTTTGTTAGTGTTTACGTTGAATAGCTTAAAAAGAGCATGAGTCTAGCCAAAGCCACATCAATTTTCCTGATTATGTGGCAGAGGAAAATGCTTGTGCATTAACAATTATTAAGAGTACATTTAACTCATTATTCATTTATGGAATTGCATCAATTTCTGAATAATGTGGCACCACAGATGGAGGACTCAAAGAAAATGAGTGTCTCTTGAAGTCATTTATTCCTCATATCAATCTATTATTAACTGTTGCCACCCACAGACATTTCTCAATGTGAAGAAAAGTCATTATCAATCAGAGAGCTGGATAAGATTTTAAAAACAAAACAATAATCTAAGTTAAACTGTTAAGTTCTCAGAAGACCAAAAAATTGATTAATAGCTATTTTGAGGCTATTAGCTATGGAAATGTACAAAAATTTATAAATTAATTTTGTTTAAGCAATAGAAAATTTTCATTTTTTTTTGTTCAGGATAAATTCTGTTTTGCATTTTTAATGTCTCATTACTTTAATGCAAATATCTTAGAAGTTTTATTGTTTAGTAAATAAAAAAATTAAAAATAGTTGTTTTGAAATGTAATATCTAGAGAGGATGGATAATAGTCATTTTGCAATATTTATCTATTTTTCCATGACTATAACACAATAATATGTATTCACTGATATATGTAAGAGGTAGTACAATGTAACTGGTTGGTTAAGAGCATGACTCTGGAATGGAACCAGAGTCTGCAGTCAAATCTGAAGTTCTCTTACTGTTATCTATGAGCAAGATATTCAAATACACAGTGCTTTAATTTGTTTGTCACATTGGAATAGTAATAATGACACCTAAGTTTAGGATTACTGTGAAAACTAATTTTTAATCACTACTAATATCTTCCCTACCAATGGACATGATTAAAATATATGAGGTACACATTTTCTGTTAGTATCAAAAGAGAAAAATGTGGTACATTATGTGTTTCTAAATGCTTAGATATTTACAGTTTAATACAAGAAGCAATAGATTCATGTAACAATAGTTGCTTTGCTTGCATTTTAATAAATAGCTATGAGACAGAGAAAATTAGGAATTTAAAATCTGTCACATTTGATTTTAAAATCATCCAATCAAATTAAAACTTTAATTTTTAAAATGAAACTAAAATATTTTCAAAATTAATTTTAAGTGTTCATGATCAAGGTGAATGATATTTATTTAAAATGCACTTACTTTTCTTTATTGTACCTATAGACTTAAATTTTCCTTCAAGAGTCACTGACAGAACTCAGTGGTGAATGATTCTCCTTGGGAATGATGGTTTGAGATTAAGATGATATTAAAACATGCCATTATCTACCCAGTGGTCAATGTCCTTTGAGGAAAAATAGGATTGAAGGGAAAAGAAAGGCAAGCCATCTACTGAATTATAGATTTTGGTAGAACTGTGTAGAATGCTGCTTTCACCCAGTTTGGGGAAACATAGGTATTAAAAGAATCTATGAGTACATTTTGTTGTAGGTTAGTTTAATCGGAAAGTGTCTAAAAAATAAACATATATATGCGCTTCAGTTTCAAGTCTTTATGCTGGATGGAGAAGAAACTTATTGGAGACTGGAAGGGCAGTAATTGACTTTATTTGGTGGTAAACCATTTTTTAAAAATGTATTACTTGTGATAGAAGACAGGCAATGTTCTTGATAAGCTTTTAAAGAGGCTGGGAAACAAGGCATAAGGAGTGTTTGTAAATTGCTAATAAGCATTTAGCAATATACAAGAAACAAATCAGCTTAAAAATAATTGCAAGAACCAATAAAAAGAAATCAAGATAAAAGAAAATTAGAGGAGCCTTGCCTGATGTGGCTCAGTTGGTTGGAGCATCATCCCATAACCAAAAGGTTGGTCTGATTCCTGCTCAGGGCACATTCTTGGGGTGTGGGTTTGATCCCTGGTCCAAGTGTGTGCAATCCCAGGTGTGGGTGTGTACAGGAGGCTACAGGAGAGAAGCAATCAGTGCTTCTCTCTCACATCAGTCTTTCTCTCTCTCCTTCCCCACTTTCTAAAAAAGCAATGAAAAAAAATGTCCTCACATGAGGATTTTTTAAAAAAAAGGAATTAGAAGGATTCTAGAAATTAGAGAAACTTAAACATGTATAATATATAACTGATTTTCTTCCCATCCAGTAACAGAAAAAACTGAGATGTTTGAAAGAAAGGTCCATTCAGTTAAAAGAAAAGATATTTGAATCAATTAAGATTGTGCCTAATAGATCTTTTGAAATGTACAAAAATGGTTCAAAGAAGAGAATAAAAATACGGCTCTTCCACATTGAGTCACAGGTTGCTTCTGTGTCCACAGGTGAGACCAAGGTCAACGGGCATGTTATTTCAGGTATGAATGGACTTGACTCTTCTCAGGTCCCTTGGTGTATGGTGCTGGTGGTAGGACAAATGTCAAAGGGGGCTGTAGCCAAGTTTACAGAGCACTATCCAGTCCTGTAGCTGGAATCATAATTGGTGAGCTTGCCATGTGGGCATAGGCCTGCCTTCCCAAAACAGCCCTCTTTGGTCTTGGGTCCACTGGGGTTTCATAACCTCCTGCCTGAGCTCCAAAGCTCCCATAAAGGCACTGCTGTCTGTGGATAGCGGCCAAATTATTGCTGCTGTGGGAGCATATGAGCACGTGACCTCCCATTTCACGGTCTTGCTTTTGTCCTATGTTAGCATTAAAAATGTTTTCTTTCCCTATTCTAAAGGACAGTTATATATTTCTACCCTTTAATAGCAAGCTAGGATATGTAACTTGCTTTGGTTAAGAAAGGTAAGCACAGATGACCTGATACTTCAGTGTAGATATGGTAAAGGTAAACACATACCTTGCAATATCCTTTGTTCTTTTTCTAATAGTGGCAATTATGGTTCCTATTTTAGCCTGGGTCCTAAAGTAAACATAAATGACAAAAGCTACTTCAGAGTTTTTCATTATTTATAAGACAACATAACTTAACTTCAGTTAACTAAGAGTAAGGGCAGAAGCCTATACTGCCCACTTCTATTACAAGCCTGAATGTTGCATAGTTTCCCTCTCATATAGAGAAACATATCCATATCACAACTGTCAAAAAGAAAAACCAACATATAATTTATAAACTAAACTTTTGCCCAACTCAGCCTTATTAATATTACACTTTAAAAAATGTAGCTAAACGTGAAATTTTACTTGATCAGTCAATAACAGTTCTTTACAATAAAATATGCATGGAGAGGAGCCATGCCATGGAGGGCATACTTATCATTCATAATCTAAGTGTGGACTTGCCATCTATATACCAATACAGTGTCTCCAAATTCTATTTAAATATGCTTTCTAAAATATACATTGTTTTTAAAATTACTTATCTTTTTTATTAGATGTATTGGGATGACATTGGTTAATAACATTATATAGGTTGCAAGTGCACATGTTTATGCCCTTCACCCAAAGTCAAATCATCTTCTGTCACCATATACTTGGCCCCCTTTACCCTTTACTACTCCTACCTCCCTTCCCTCTGATAACCACCATAATTTTGTCTGTGTCCATGAGTTTTAGTCTTATATCCCACATATGACTGAAATCATACAGTTTATTTTTGTCTGATTGACTTATTTCACCTAGCATGATGTTCTCAAGATACATTCATGTGGTCACAAATGGCACTATTTCATTTTTTCTTATGGCTGAGAAGTATTCCATTGTATCTATATATTATTACTTATAATCATGCTTTGTAATTTCAATGCAATTTTAATTGGGAAAGTAATTTTCTCTTGGTTACTTGATCAATGTCAATGCATGCTCACAATAAAAATCCCTAGTACTAACTAGCAGCAGAATTTTAACTCCATTGGAGATACATAGAGGCTCATTACCAAGCCCCCATGAACTTTTTCTTCTCTGTTCTGCATCTCATCTTGTAGAGATTTCTCCTGCCTGCAAACATTACCACCATCACTCAGGATCTTCATATTTTTATACTATGATTTAATACTCTCTGAAGTCTGAATGATTATTTTTGCCCTTATTATCTCCAAAGGGATGACTTGGCACAAAGTATAGGTTTATTTCCCCTACTCAAGCTTTAATAGCAGAAGGTAAGGGTAGTCTGATTCATAACTACTGATCTTTAATATTACCCAGTCAAATAAAACAATCAATAAAATATGCAAAATTATTTTTAATTTCAGATTTGATTAAAAAACCTAAGCCCTGCTATAGTCTATAGATGGTGAAAGTCAGACATAGGTCTCTATCATATTCAAATGAATGGACATAGGACCTTGGTTCTAATAGGGAAATGAACGGTTTACATTTTTACAGGACTAATAATGGGTGTGGCAGAGCCTGCAAATGAGCACCTACTGGGTTCTCTTTCTTTCTTCAGGACTCACAGCAAGGTGAGTTTTGTTGTTGTTGTTGTTTTGTTTTTGCCTCCCTTAATTTAATGGTGGCTATTTTCCCAGGTTTTGGTAAATTGCATCTTACTGGAATTGAAGTGAGCAGTTCCAGATAACCTGTGTAAAACATCCTGTGTGATGCTCAGTCTCTTTCCTCAACTGCTCACAGACATTTAGGACAGAAGTGGAGAGAGCAATGCAATGGAAGGACCTAGAGTCAGTGGATCCTCTATTAGGTATAGAGACACCTTCTGGAAATCACTTTTCTTCCACTGCACTGAAGTCAAATAAGACTGAGAAACTTTCCTCATTAAGTTGCCTATGGCCACTGGACCTTTGGATTTTTTATACAAGTTAACCTTCTCCGACTAATAGAATACATGAAATACTATTCTTAAAATACTTTATATTTTTTCACAATCATTGTTCATGGCAATATAGTGAACTAGAAGCCCCATTAGTAGATAAGTACATTGAAGCAAAAATAAGTTGTCCAATATGTCAGAGATGACAAATTGGCAAAATTGGAACTTGAACTAAAAAAGTTTGGTTCCAGATCCAGCTTTCTTAAACATTATCTCATCTTTTGTGATATCCCCAAAAGGCCAGTTCTGTCATGGTTGGCAGATAAATTTCTACTCAGGTCCTTTTTCTCTCCTTTACTCTCCTGGATAGTTTTTCTATAACTTTAACTACTTAGTTTCCTTTACTGGGTACCACATCATTTTCTGGTTGGTCATAGTTATTCTCCTCGGTCAGGTTTTACTGTAGGATGAAGCTGGGAAAAACAAGAAGCACTAGAAACTTTTTAGTTGCAGAAAAGTGGTCTCAACATCACATTTCCTGTCCCAGTCAAGAATTTATAACACTGACTTAGCACTGTCATAATTTGCCTCCTCTAATGTCTCCTGTGAGTGGTGATGCTCAGAATTACTGGCTTCACTGTTTTGAATCACTTTACCATTAACCCTCTTCTATCTCTGCTTCAATGTGGGCCAAACTTCCATTAAGGTCATCAAAACAGAACTGCCGAAAACCAGATGGTCCTTTCTTAATCTTCCTGACACAATTTTGAGCTTTATTTCATTCTCATTTATCTAGATTCTTAATTTTTGAACATCAGCATTTAAAACTATCCAGTTGTGCCACTCAGTATTTATCATTTTGTACATTTATTAATATATTATGAGAACTGCTGTGTGCAAAATAAGTAGCTGAGTGATTCTGGAGACAGAAAGGTGGATAAGTATCATCAGTCCATTGTTAGGGACAGATAAGGGTAAATACAGAGGTACACCAATAATTACAGCATAAGATAGTATATTACTCTCTATGAGCAGAATATTTAGTATCTTAGATCCAATAAAAATATATGTACAATAAAATGCATTCAATGAATATCAGTTTTCAGAAACAAAGTTTTGTTTCTACATGGAAAGTGAGATACCATAATCTCTCACTTTCATTAAGTGAATGTATACAAACTGTTTACGACATGTTTCCCTTAAGAATCTTTTCCTCAATATCATTGCAGACCAAAATGCCATCATTTGCTTATCTAGATAAATATTACTCTAATCCTCATTCATAATATTTGGTTCATTGTTGGACACATGAAACCAGAGTACTAATAGGTATTTCAAGAGACTTTTGCCAAACTATTATTTTTCAGAAAAGAAGTTGCACATTTTGGCAATTAAAATGTGCAACTGCCAGCAGTCCTGCTGGTCACCATGGAGAAAGGGTTCCTAGAAACAACACTGACAAGGGGAATCTGGAAATGGAGATTGATGACTTTGGATCTAAATATATCTTAAGTTGTTGGCACCTCATTAGAGTTCCAGTAGAATGATATCTACTTGGTAATATTTACTGGGTATCCACTCATATGGATAGCTTGAGAGTACAGTCCTATTCCCTGAATCTAATGCTGGGAAAGCATTGTCTTAGAACTCCATGGTAGAGTTTTTTCTCCTTATAGGAACTTCTAAATGTGTTTCTTTCTACCTTTCAAACTTTATTCAGGATGCTCAAGATGGTTATTCCAAAAATAATTCTGATATAAAAATGCATGTAGTAGCTATAGTTATGAAATAATAATGGTAATGAAGCTGAAGAACTACTGATCCTTTGAGTTAAAATCTTGTAGGAATTGGAAGATCTATTTATATCTTGAAAACATTAGATGGATAACTGATTGGTTTTTAGAACAAGCCAGACATGTTTTTTTTTTCTTGGTACAATGACAGAAAAATATAGAAAGTCTTTTTTTTTACTTTTCTGCTTTTTCTTCTTTTCTTATTATTTTGATTTTCATGTTTTTAACCCTAGGCTAAGTATCACTCCTTTATTCTGTGCTCTAGGCTATAAATGAGAATCCATCTCATGCATTTTTTTCCTTGCAAATCAAACGGTTTGAAAAAAAAAATAATAAGAGGCAACATGGAGTTGAAACAATTTTTTTCAAGCACTTTTGCTTTGAAAATGATGATCGCCTTAAACTAGTTGTTCAAGATTTTCAGCTGGTTTGCAAACTAAAATTAATAATCAAGATAAACTATTATTAACACTATAGACTTACCTGTAAGGAGACCATTGCAGTCCCAGTAATTAGCAGAACCCTAGCTCATCCCTGGTTTCTACCTTTCTACCAGGGACAGTTCTTTTCACTTTTCTCACCATTGCAAGGAGAAAAGTTTGAGATCACAATAAACTAGTAACAAGGCCTTACAGTGCAGGTAGGCCAGTGGATGTCCTTTTGCCCACAGCTCGCCTGTATAAAAACAGGCACTGCAGAAAGTTTAGCACCATACCTTCTTGAGGATCAATTTCCTCTGGTTCTCATGCCAAGCCCTCTCAAGATGTCACATTGTCCTCTGCATACTCCCTCCCAGTGTGCCATGACTTCACAGATCTCGCCATCACCTGACAATCTCTTGGGATTTGTGTGGTGAACCAAAGGGAAGGCTGCATGACCGTGGACATTATGGAGATTGACTTGCATGTCCCAGTATCTGATACTCTCTCAGAAATATCCTTATCTTCTAACTTGTCACCTGGCTTCATTTACTTTTCTATCATACTTAGCCTTTTATTATATATTGTATTATATTTTTGCTTATTATTTTACATAAAATATTTAATCTTTCTGATTGAAATTCTAGACTTCTGAACGTACAAGATATGCCCAACTTTTCCAGTGTATCTCTTGCAGTGTCTGAAAAGGTTTGAATTTAGAATTCAAGAGGACAGAAAGACACAACTTCTAGAGGACAGAAAGCCACAATTTCGATATGAATATTTTTAAAACTGAGTTAAAAAATAAATTACACAAGTCAAAATCTAAAATGTTTTCAAAAATTTATATGGCAATAATGATGTTTTTATTTTATAAAAAGGAAGGGGGGATTCAAATATTAACACATTGGAGTATTAACAAAGTCAGTTCTTATATTTAGCATCAATGTAATGAAATATTTTTTTTAGAGATTTTATTTATTTATTTTTGGAGAGGGAAGGGAGGGAGATAGAGAGAGAGAGAGAGAAACATCAATGTGCGGTTGCTGGGGGTTATGGTTTGCAACCCAGGAATGTACCCTGGCTGGGAATCGAACCTGCGACACTTTGGTTCCCAGCCCGCGCTCAATCCACTGAGCTACGCCAGCCAGGGCAATGAAATAAAATTTGATAAAGGAATAGTTGTGAATACAGGAGGGTCATCTGGACCAATGTTTTCTAGCATTATTTTGATTCCCTTCAGTAGTTTTGTGGAATCAGCTTGAGCTATTTCAGATAAATGAAAGCCTTATTTCTTTTTCTCCCAGCTTCTAAGTTTTCCTTGTGGGGCTAATAATGAAATTAAGATAAGACAGATTAACAGGAGAAAATGTCCAAAATGTATTACCAATGTATATTTGGGGGTACCATAAAATATGACACAAAGATGCATTTGGTAGTTGAGGTTTTTACACAACTCAGAATATAAGGAGAAGAAGCAGTGTATGGAGTTATGTACCTTAGGATTTCAAAGGTCAGAAAGTAAATTCACATGGAAATAAAAAAGCAAATGTTTGATAAATAAATGTTTGCTAGCAGTGAAACATGGAGAGGACTTTGAACAAATTAATTTTACTAGGTTCCTCTCTATCACACACCTGTATATGTTAAACTATAGTTGTCTATGGTGATATCTCCCTTCCTGGAGAATATACTCTATCTCAGTTCCTTTATGCAGATAAAGGAGTCAAAAGTTCTTTCTGAGCCTTGTCCTTTAATTACTAGCTTAAAATAAGCAATATCCCAAAAGGCATATTTTGGGGTGGCCTTCACCTCTCTACCAGCTCCTTTCTCTGATCAGTTTTATCAGTTTGATTAGACATTTGGGTTATTATATCTGTGCTGCAATTAGCAAAGTGGATGTTATTTAAATTTCTGATTTTGTTGTAGTCATCTAACAGCAACAGTTTTAAAGTACTTCTACTAGAGGATTATTGTGTGATTGTTAACTAGCCTTAGAAGAGTTTCTGACAAATGATATGCTTTTTGTGGTGTAATCAACCATTTCTATCATGGTTGTCAAGGGACACTCAGATTTATGCAAATTATTTTGGTTAGACAATCACTACTTAAACAAAAACAAGTAGAGCAAAAATAGTATGCCAAAATAAATTGATGTTTGATCTGAAGAGCATATCATCAAGACTGTACAACCCTAGAGAAAAAAAAACAATAAGCAAACTAAAATGCTCATATTATAATGTTTATTTTGAAAGTGAATCAACTTTTCCATTTTCATTAAAGCTGTGTTAAGTATTTGGATGTTAATATCTTTGATTTTTTTATGTCTTAATACTCTACCACTAAATATGACCTTTATCATTGTTCAAGACACTGACTGTTTTTTAAATTATCCTCACCATCTAGTTTGCAGTGCAAGCATAGATAGAAATATAACAAGATTAAAGAATAAAAGTAAATATTCTCTTAGAATGATCACATCATAACAATATCAGTTTACTTGAAATGTCTTGACTTCCAGTTGAAAACTATTAACCATGTTCCAAACTTGCGTATTTCAAAAAATTTAGTCAGTAAAGAATAGTTCTTGTTTAAGACAAGTTCTGACAATGAGTTGCTCTTTTTTTTTTTTAATTGGTAGGGGAGAGCATTTGTCTCTTTGTATAATATTTTGGCATAGCTTCTCCGAAGATTGATAAAATTGTATTTCTTCCATTCTGTCACTCAAGTTTTTCATAATTTGACATCTCTGAGTCAAGAATATACTTAATGTCATTTTGTTATTCTAAAAAAATGACAGTTTTTTCTCAGTAAAACAAAGTTACATTGACATACAGTTGACAAAATCATAGTTCCAGTAAAATAAAGTAGTACAAATATTTAGACAAAAGCATAAAAAATTACTTTGAGCTATCTCATGTTCCTCAGATTTTGCTAATCACTCTGAATTGTGAGACTGAAATGATTTATTTATAAAATGATTGTTTTTGTGGTTCTGTTTTTCTCCTTAGTAAAATATATTGACTGATTTAAAAAAGCATAAAACTAGAACTTAGTTCTTGGATCACTGATTTTAATAATAATAAGCAACATTCTTCTAAACAAGTCTCTATTAGCTTAATTATATTAAAAATCAACCATCTAGGAAAAGAAGAATTGTTTGAGAAATAAGATTTAAACTGTAAACCCATTAGGAAGCAAGCCATCAAATTTAATTTTCTGGTCTAAGGAATGTATATTATTATTGTTTTGTATACTTTTTTCTTTCTTTTTATGCTTTCAGTGCAAATGTTTAATGCATACACATATTTAAAAATAAATGTATTGTGAATTTAAAAGTGAAAGTCTCCCTATATAAAGAAAATATATTTTCTGTCATATTAATCCATGGACTTGCTCTTCATTCCTGAGAAGTGCTTTGGAAAAGCCTATCCTGAAAAGCTCTGTGAGAGCTTATGTTAATCACAACTTTCATTTAAAGTATATTTCTTCATAGTAGCAATAGTGATTGGCTCTAGACATTTAATTTATTATTCATTAATAGATAGCTGGAGATGGAGAGAATCCTTTCCCACTGGAAGTTAGTATTAAGGGATGTAGCATCCAGAGCTCCTGACAAACTTCTTGTGACCAGGAGAGGAGAGGCTATTACTTTGGTAGAAAACATTTTATTTGGTGGAAAACTTTTCTTAATGGACTATTTAATTTTTCAAAATGAAGCATAAAACCTGTTTGGAGACAAAACAGTACACAAAGCACTCATCTGCCATATAGAATGATAGACATGGTTTTCCTAATTGTAGATAATGATGCCTTTGTTTCCTTTTAGATGTTCTTATACCTTTAGTATTATGCAGATTTACAGTAATGAGTATGAAAAACACAGGATTTATTCTTGCATTAACATTTATTAATTATTATATTATTTTCCATATGAAAAACTGTAAACTTACTTTGGCCCCACCCTGTATTATTAAAAAATACAGCTTTTCTTTCTTGATAGATACATGTATTGATACAAATCTTTACTAATAACAGAAGAATTGTAAATGGCAAAGGTCATTCTTAAACTTAACTCTGAAAACTGTGCATATTTTTTCATTTTTCTTGATTTTGTTAATACTATGATGGGAGAGGAGAGCCTCTTCAGTTGTATATGCTAAATGCACAGGCACATGCACAAATAGATTTCGTAGTAATTTTTAGTATACACTTTTTTCTAATTTATAATCTTTGTGCAAAGACCTAATACTATAAATTACTATAATTTTGTGTAATAATTTATGTTGGTATATATTAAGTAAAATTATCACTAATCTTCAAAATCCCAGCCTAACAATACATTCATTAAATGGGAATATTTAAGTTTTATAAGGGTAGGACTTTGATATTTAACTGCTGTTTATTGGTGAAATGTTTGTGTCTATATAATGTATTTATATTATATACATTATATATACAATATGAAGTGATGTATATACATATATAACCTAACATTAAATTAAAAAAATTAAAAGTCACAATACAATTAAAAGAATACTTATTTTAATCCTTTTTAAATGGAAATATCTTAGGTTTTAATACATACAAGGTCTGTGTAGGAGGTATCCAACCACATACTATGAAAAAATAGAGGCATTTATTGAAGAAAATACAAGAAACATTGTACACAAGACAATGATGCCTCAGTCTCCTTCAGTGTAGGCACCTTGGGACCTCACAGATTTCTCCAGCATCATTAGCAACTGCACAATGTGTAGCACGATGTTCCTTCTGCTCCGGTAGCAAAAGTCGCAGAACAAATTTAAACACTTGGTTTCATGCCAAGATTTTGCATCAAATCTCAGTAGTTTTTGGAATCCCCAGATCAGCTTCTAGTTCTCACACTGTCAGTTGTTTGCAACCTGTACATGTTCAACATTCTCAGGTGTTGTGCTTGTTGCCAGCATTCCAGAATGCAGATCACCTTCAAGAGATTCTCCACTATCTCTAAAGTGTTTGTGCCTTTTATTTGTGCTGCACTCATTGCATCTTCCTTGAAAGCCTTCTGTAAAAAGCTTTCTGAATCATGAAAATAGTTTCCACAGAGGAATGTTTGAGCTTAACACAAAATTTGATGCAGATTCTTTGCTCTATTTACTCAGTCATTTTGAAAAAGACAGCCACATAATACGCGTGCTCACTCAATGAATAGTATGTACTGCCCCCATTGACTAGTACAGTGAAGTCATCATTGTTTTTGCATGCATGTTCCAGTCTGCTCTCCTTGGCTGCCCAGTTACAATGATGTCACCCAAACCATACTTGCTATATTAATAATGGATGGACTTTTTCCAGACAGACCTCATACACTTTAGTAACAATTACAGAAAAACAATTTCCCAGATTTGTTTATATGCTCATTTAAATATACCTACAATATATTCATTATTCTTGGACAACACATTCATTGAGAACAAATATTTCATGATTTAAATTTCATTAGATTAATTTACATTAAGATAGCCCTTGGCAGAAAAGTAATTCAGGAGAAAGGCTCACTTACAGAACTAGTGTCGAGATGATAAGATGAGTAGACACCACAGATGAAATTGAAATGTAAATTGCCATACCTATTCCAATTCTCTTGACTTCTAATTTGCAATATGAATTTATCATTATCTGTATAACAGTCAAAGGAATAATTAATTTATTCAACTTGTATTTTCTGAGTGTTATGTACCAAGAATTATTCTAGGCACTGCTAATCATTCAGTGAATAAAATGGATGCATCCCCTTACCTCATGAAGTTTCCATTCAATTAGGGAAAAGTCAAATATGTATATGATGCAGTATTTATGGTAAACATCATTGCAAGAAAAATGACAGAGCTCTAATATTGCACTATTTTAATTAGGGTGGTTAGAGAAAATCCTTTAAAAAATAACAGCAAACAGAGATCTGCATAAAGTGAGGAATAGAACCATGCTGATATCTGCGTAGAGAAAATTCCTTGTGGAGTGGATGCCAAGTAAAACGGTCATAAGGCAGGACAAGGTTATGTATGTTTGAGTTTTAGCAAGTCCAAATGACTCACAGTGTTAAAATCTACTGCCTTCTGAATTTTTACACATCTAGTCATCATTTTCTGAATTTTGGGTGACACACATTGCAATGTTTCAGTTAATATTTAACTCTCATGTAATATGGTGTTTTTATTATGGAAGATAAAATATTTAAACCTTTAAAGGTATTTTAGACTTTAAAAACATTGATGGCAATTTTTAAATACTATTTGTATAATACACACGATATGTCAATATATATTGTGATTACCTTAATTTAACATAAAAGTCTGCTGGTATTTGATAAATTAAAAATTTCATTTTTAGCTCCTAGGAAACTATATAATACTCTCAGATTATTTTCCTACAAATTGAATACCTGGAATACCGGCCTTAGTCATGCTAACTATTACAGATGCTTTGTATTTAAGCTTGAATTCCTGGGCTCTTTTTGTCTATCTGAGAAAACCATGTTTAGTGCAAACACTAAATTAGTGAATACTGAATCATTGCTTCTGGGGAAAATCAGGATTACATTTTTGTGAAGTCCTGGCCACATTTTTGTCCTTTGATCAATACATAACATTGTTTTATGTATCTTTCTGTTTAAAGATGCTTTCTTTAACTTTCAGTGAAGGTACTTTATTGACTTAGAGTCAATAAGACTATCACTCATGGCTTTAGCGAAGTTTATCCAGCTTATATATCCAAAAAGCACTTCACAGCCTTCTAGTGCTTAGGTACACTAGAACACACTTTGACACTATGATTGGGGAGGGGGGGCATTTTTAACAGTGAAATCACCAACAAAGCATAAAAATGTAAAAAATGTGGCTCTAATTAGACCATGAAACAGGAACCAGTTTACAGTATAAGAGCTGAAGTAAGAAGATTGGGTACAATCTTGTTTGACCTTTGCTCAGAACATGTGTGTTAGGTATCTCAAAATTTTGTGTCACTCTGTGCATATTCTTTTTAAAAAATACTTTCTTTAGTTTTACAGAGAGGGAAAAGGAGGAAGAAAGAGAGAGAGAGAAACATTGATAGGTTGCCTTTCATACGCACCTCAATGTGGGGACCAGGCCCACAACCCAGGCAAGTGTCTTGACAGAGAACCAAACCTGAGAACTTCTACCTTTCAGAGGACACCGAACCAACTGAGTGATGCTGGCCAGGGCTCTGTACACATTCTTAAATGACCACAAAATCATTATGAGTGTTGATTTGGGGATTACGAATACATTTTAGTGAGGAGGGAAACTTGCAAACATGGAGTCAGTAAATACTGAGAATAAATGTGATGTCTACTCATGACTTCTATTGTCTCTTTCCCACTTCTCTGCCTCTTGTTCCTCTTCCAGGCCCTTGCAGAGTTAGGCAGTCTGTTCTACAAACTCCCACACCACTTATTTATACCTATTAGTATACAACTTAATTTACTGTTGATGAATTTCTTCTTGCCAAAAATACAGTGATCACTCTGAAAACATAAATCATGGATAAACAACCTTGATATTCCCAGAGCCTCGATGCCTGACACAGTAGCTATTCATTTAACATCTATGAATGGAAAGGAGAAAAAGGGAGACAGGAAAAAATTTAGGATTAAAAATGAGCAATTCACTCTTAATAAGCCATTAACACATGATTCTCTTAACAAATCTCTGTGTTCTACAGCTTTATCATAATGTGCCTTCCAGAGATTCATTTTAATTTTTTATTTCCTTCTTCTTTCTTTGAAATAAGGGTACAGTAATGACTTTTACTTATTTCTCAGGAATATCTGAAGATAATCAAGGGGAAATTAAATTATTTTGAGCTCACTGGAAGGTCTTACATGAATTTGAGACAAATTATAGCAATAGTGTGTTATAGTTATTTGTATCAAGGGGCCTTAAAAAACTATATAAGTAAAAAATTCTGAATTTGTTCATTTTACTTGAGGTAGAATAAATATAATGAAAAATAATCACTTGTAACTAGAATGGCTTACAAATGAGCCTTCTTGAATTGGAAAGGAATAAGAAATATATTTTTCGGTATTATACCTTGACCCATAAGCAGCCCCTTCCCATCACTGGCACTATGGTGTACCCTTCTCTGAATGCAGGGGCAAATTTTATATTGGTTTTCTGGCCTGAGTTGGAGTGTACAGTTTTGAGTCTCCTTTATTATGAAACATTAACAGTGTACAAGATTTAATATTAAAATGCAATGTACCAAACTGATTCTCTCTTTATTCCTTAATTCACAAGGCTAGAATAAGTTTAGTAAAAGTATTAGCTGTTCAACTCTATCTTCTTAATATTACAAAATAAATAAACCAAAAAGTAGTGACAAAAAGTGTTACTCTGCAAATAAATGAGAAATGGGAGAAGGTTTATTTCCATTAAATAGGACACACTTCCTATAACATCTATGTATATTGTTTTTTAATTTTATGTAAGGGACTCATGCCATGATTATAGAAAAGTAAAATCAAGGTTACCTGATTTAATAAAATAAGATTATTTTTACCTTAGTATAAATATAAAAAACTTGAAAACACTGTCATAGTGTCTTGTATACATAACATTAGGATTCACATATTTATGTAAAACAGATGAGACATTTACATATTTGAAATTCTGCAATGAGGCAGGTCTTCACTTTAGAGTAAATGCTGTGATTGTGATGAAGAACAAAAAATAATGTAGCCCGCATTCTCAAGAACACAAAGCAATTAGTTGTGATACTTGTTTCAAAGCAAGTTATTAAAACAAAGCAATCTTTCAGCTGATACATAAAAGTATATTTGTTATATGACTTTAGGTATAAACTGATACTAGAATTATGTAAAATTTATTTTAAAATTCTGGTTTCCTAATAATTTTCAAAATGTGACTATTTTATCTTCAGTTACTTATGTTTTCATTGTTTAATCAAGCTTTTAAACTTAATACTGATTATGTCCAAATGTGTACAAAGATCATGACTAAAAATGAACAGAAATAATCATAATTTGCAGTGTTTCCACTCCGATTATATTTCCTTTACTATTTGAACAACTTTACAAGACTAATTTTGTCTCAAAACTTTTTGTCTGAAATTGAGTCTTTCTGTTATCTATTATTCGATATTTTTAATCCAAGAGTTAATGGCTTAAAACAATGATAATATGTATTTTGTTCAAGAGTCTGCAATCTGGACAGGCCTGAGTGGAGACAAATCATTTCTGTTCCACTTGGCACAAGAGGCTCAGAGACAAGGCTGGAATCATCAATGGCTCACTCACTCACGAGTGTGGGATTTGAAGTTGTTAATCACGTGCAGTTGCCACCAGAAAGCCCAGCATGGCTGCTTCACAGCTCAGTGGCTGAGATTCAATGGTGAGCCTCACGAAAGAAAGATAACCATGCAGGAGATGTATTATTATGTAGGGGCAATCCTCAGACATCATAAAGTGTCACTTCTGTGTTTCATTTAGTAAAGTCACTAAGACTAACCCACATTCAACAGGAGAGGAATTAGACTTCACATTACCAGAGCATAATAGATGGAATACATCTGGAGGTGGCCATGTTTGGAAAATATAATTTCCCACAATCTTTTTAGCTTAAGTAAATGCAGGCCTATCCAAATTCCATCCCTCTCTCTCATGTTGTTGTGGCTATTGTTTGCCTTATGTTGTATTATTCAACAGGGAGTTCCAACTATTTTGGGTGAGAAGAAAGTATTTCCTTGAAAAATAATAATAAAACTATGTGTTGTATATCAGGTACTAAAGCTATAATTTATAAGTGGTTACAATCAGCTGGAGAAAACTATAACTACATTTTTGGAAGTCCCAATACTTCTTTCCTTTATCTCTGATGTCTGAATTATATAACACTTATTATAAAAAAAGAATCATAAAAATTAAATTTAAAAATAATAAAATAACATTCCCTAAATTATAAGTAAATAAAGCATTGTTCCTGTAAATCAATTTTTAGTTTTCACTTTTGAAAAAAGGTTTATGTAAGTTTCTTTTGAGCTGATGATATTACTTTGATGCTAAAGTTGTTTTCTAAGGAGTATTTCAAACTAGCAATCTCTTTGTTTCTTGTCACCTGTAGCTGTGGCAAAAGGCTGCTTCCATATAAATGAATGAGAGAAAGCATCATAAAAGATTTATTTCTGCTGCCCCATTTTTCTTATTTATTTCTAACACTCAGCCCATTTACCATGAGCTTCCTCACATTTCAGAAACAGCTAGTCGTCTTTGAGAACAAATTGTGCTATTTACTTCTGTCCTCTGAGAAAACGAATGGTTTAGTGGGTGAGATGTCCAGAACAATAAGAAAAACTTGTGTTGTGTACTCCCGACAGGAGAAATAGATCTTCTGTAAATAACTCCCAGCACAATCATGGCAGGTTTCAGCACTGCACACAGTCTCATTCATATATATATATTTTTTTTTCTTTGCATAGTTTCAAAGCCTTTCAAAAGAAAAATCAACAGAATGTTATTATGCATATATATAGCATCACCACAATAAAAAAAAATTAAAAATGTTTTAAAAAATAAAAATAAAGCAAAAAAAAGAATCACCATAAAATTGTGGACATAGAATATCATAACCTCCAAAGTGTTTTAGTTATATTTCTGTATAATTTCATATAGACACACAAGCACACCTACACACTGATTTTTAATTTAAATGACAGAAAACACTTTAGGTGAAATAAATACAGCTAAATAATTTTAGAAGAAAAACTATTTTCTTTTTTTTTTGTATGAACTAAAGTAGGTTGATTATGCAGTTCAACAAATGATTATTGTATATACCATTTTAGTTAAAAAGAAGAGGAAGAGTCTAGCACTTACTACATCCATACTACATGTCGGATTTATTTGATAGTGCCTTTACATATTTATAAAATCTTAATTATCACAGATATTTCTTTGTGTGTGATAGACATTTGTATTCTTATTACATAGATGAGAAAATTGAAGTTGACAGAAGTCAAGCAGCTCTTTTCTTTCTCCCCAATCCACCCTGACCCCCAGAAGAGATAAGGCAATACTTGCTCCCAGCAAATGTATTTAATTCATGATTTGGTACAGTTAAGAAGGAAAATTATCTCTGGTGGTACAGAGTTTGAGAATCTCAAGACCACCTTCACATCAGACACAAACTGAAAGTCTCAGGGTCCCTGAGACCCCTTGCACATCCAGTAATTTGCTGGAAGAGCTCACAGAATGCAGAGAATCTGTTTTCTTCATAGTTTGGAATTATAGTGAAAGAATGCAGATTAAAATCGACAGAGAAAAGAATTGGTAAGGTAGAGTTTAGGAGACAACAGTTGCAGAGTTTCCCGTGCTTCTCTCCCACTGAAGTACTACAGACAGCACCTACTTCTCCCAGCACAGATGTACAACAATATGTATGCAGTATTGTCAAGCTCATCTGAGCCTTAGGGTACAGAATTTTTATTGGGGCTCATTCACGTAGACTTGGTTGACTGCTCATATGACTGACTTAGTCTCTGACCCTTGCAGAGGTTGAGCTGAGTCTGAGTGATTGGTCCAAAGTCCCCCACCAAAAACCAAATGGTTAGCATAGATTACCTGGCACAGGCAGAAGTTGCCAGGTAAACAGACACTATTATCAGGGAGGACATTCCAAGGGCTTTGAAATTGCCTCCTAGAACCCAAGGGCAAAGGGTTAACTTCTTTGGTCAAGTTTAATCCTTTCTTGCAGAGTTTTCCTAACACAGCAAGTAATAAATGGAAGCATTCAGTAATAGATGTATCTTAATGATTCAGTAACAACAACAAAATTTTTATAGTATTTTCAAATGGGAAAATTTGTTGTGTTTTCATTTTGAATTATAAAATAATCTGTTGCATAGTACCCCTTTTCAAATTACCAAATATTTCTTAACATTTGTTTTTTCCAACATTCTGTAACAGTTGAAAATATTTATATACATCCACTATGAAACTATTTGACAGACTGATGAGGTTCCTAACTTTATCAAAAAGTATAGAACTGCATATGCTTTGCACTAGAAAAGACCTTATTACTACCAAAGATTTTTGTTCTCTACTTCTCTTAGACACCAATTTGTCCTTGTGTTTGTTGTTGTTGTTGTTGTTGTTTTTTTTTTAAAGATTTTATTTATTTATTTTCAGAGAGGGAAGGGAGGGAGAGAGAGAGAGAGAGAGAGAGAGAGAAACATCAATGTGCGGTTTCTGGGGGTTATGGCCTGCAACCCAGGCATGTACCCTGGCTGGGAATTGAACCTGGGACACTTTGGTTCCCAGCCCAAGCTCCATCCACTGAGCTACGCCAGCCAGGGCTTGTTGTTTTTGTTTTTTAAACCCTGACTTTCCTGCAGGAGAAAGTCCACTCCAGAGATCTGTGCAAAGAGGCAAAGAACAGACTAGGAGCCTTATTCTATTAGAAGAGGTGAAATAATGCCTTTTGTAGCAACATCAATGGATCTTGAGAATATCATGTTAAGTGAAATAAGTCAGACAGAAGAAGTCGAGAACAATGAACAATGTGGAATATAAGACTGAATGCAACAAATGAACTAACAAGAAAAACAAACAAAAATAACTGATGGACACAGACAACAGTAGGGAGGTTACCAGAGGGAAGGGGTGGGAGGTTAGTAAAGGGTAAAAGGGATCAAATAATGGTGACAAAAGATTTGACTTTGGGAGGTGGGCACACAATGCAATACACTGATGATGTATCATAGAATTGTACAATTGAAACCTGCATTTTTTTCTTAACCAATATTTCCTCAATACATTTAATTTTTTTAAAAAGGGAAAAATCCAAGAAGAGAGAGACAAAATGAGGGAACTACGAGTTCTCTGTAGAAACTCAGCCAAGGTCTCTGGATGACAAACAGAATAAATGTATCTGGATAACTCAAAGCAGCCTAGTAAAGGATTTAAAAACAAACAAACAAAATGAACAACAATTATTTTAGTTGCTGCCCAAAAGACAAGGCTGCAGTTTGAATCCAACAATCTAAATGCTTGCTAAAACAGAAAAAACAGACATAAATTACATTAACATCTTTCAAAGGAATATAATTGATCCTCTATATCATTACATTTACAATATCCAAGGTACAATAAAAATAATTTCTCAACATTATGAAGATATATAAAAACATTATATATTTTATAAATGTATTCTTATATGCACTCATATTTTGGTATATATGTATATTTGCTGTCTATGTCTATGTGTTTCATATATATAGAAACACACACATGCACACATATGTGTATATTTGGTTCATCCTTTCATCTTCTTTCATCCAGGCCCCCAATCTCCCTCCCTTCTGACAGCTGTCAGTCTCTTCCATGTATCCTTGCCTCTGTTTCTCTTTTGTCAGTTTATTTTGTTCATTTTTGTTCACACTCTACATATGAGAGATCATATGAGATTTGTCTTTTTCTGCTTGGATTATTTCAGCATCTGTCTTCTGAATATGCGGATCACAGTCTCTGAGGTTCTCTATGTACCACTGCTAAGCTTCTTTTGCAGGATCTCAGCTTTTACTGTAGATTGCTGCATCCATTAACCCTCCACGCTTTTCTGCCTAGATCATGCTCCCATTTTATAAGCCCATTTAAATTTCATTTAAAGCATTAGAGTTGCTGCACTACAATGCCCCCTTAAAAATATTTTTTCATTTTACAAGGTTAATTTTCTTGACTTTTTTTTTACCTTTGGCTTAACACTACACTATTGTAGCATTCAACTGTTTAAGAAATGTTCGGAGGTAATTTTTTTTTATTAAGAAAGTCATAGGTCTTGTGTGACTTCCTCTAAAAATTGACCTAGGGTGATCTTGCCTTATTTTACTAAGTTGTTACATCAAGCTCTCACGCTATTTGAATCACAAGACTTACTGTACTGCTCTATTGAATGCCCACTCTGATACACTAAAGGTTGGACAGTGTGTCATCTTTCTAATCTAAAATTCAGTATTCAGGTCTGTATATATTTCAAACTACAGTTGTGAGTATGTTGAGAGAGTCCAGTAAATATAAGTTGAATATGCTGATAGTGATTACAATTGATCAAGGTCCATT
Source organism: Phyllostomus hastatus (assembly GCF_019186645.2). Taxonomy (NCBI): domain Eukaryota; kingdom Metazoa; phylum Chordata; class Mammalia; order Chiroptera; family Phyllostomidae; genus Phyllostomus; species Phyllostomus hastatus. Next base: position 17,570,454 of record NW_025333977.1, read on the forward strand.
AACACATAAACTGGATGAGTTGCTAATGAGAGTTAAGGACTTACCTAAAAACATCAGTCTTTAACTATGCTGAGGTAAAACCAAAATTGGCAATGCTTAATTCACAGCTCAGTAAATTCAGCCCTGATTTATAATGGCTTGCTCCTTATATTTTCAAAAACTTATTTAACTCATTTTCTGCTTTCCAAATGTCTGACCCTTTGTACTATGCAGTTGACAACTCTTTGACTATATTTAGGGAATCAGAGACTTTAAGTTTGTTCTCTCCAGTATTTTCCTTTCCAATTTTTTTGCATTTTTCTTCTGACAGAAAGGATTTTCCCTCACTTTTTTCATGAAGAATACATTTTATTGCTTTTGATTTCTTGATTTTCTTCCTTAGCATGTTATTTTTTTCTATTCATCTCCCAAATGATTTTCAGATTTTTTTTTTATTTTGCTATCATAGTGTGAATCATTGAGGTTTGTTGACTGGACTTACCCATTATCTGTTTACTTTGAAACTGTTTTTCATGGCTTTGGTCTTCACCGTTTTGTTAAATGATTCTTTAAAAGTGACTAGTGCTTCCTCCTTTCAGTTCACATTCCCTTTGACTACCAGGAATTATTGACATTAATTTCCTTACAGTTCAGTTCAGTGCAGCAAATAGCAATTACCTACTAAATATGTTCCTGGAATTGATTTATCCATATGACTCCTGGTTTTTCTTTTCTTTTCATATATCCTCACCTTGCTTTGGTGATTCAGGGTATCAGGACAATTAAGCATCAAATGAAAACTTAACTACCCCTGTTTAATTTCTAAGACAGAAGGCTTTAATTTGTACCTTCAAGGCAGATACCTGTACGAGTGCTCCTTATGATACTTTCATGATAAGGAAATTCACTTATGGCGGACACCCCTGATACACATCATAGCTTTTCAATGAGGGGGATTAAGAGAGAGAAGATTTCTGTTTACACTTGTGTTACAATATTTATGAATTCCCTAGGAATATAATATACATTATAATGTTCTTTTTTCATATCTTGATTCATATAATTTTAATTAGACTATTATCACTAGCTAATCCCCAACTCTTTGAAGTTTCTATTTTTGTCTAAAAATGCCTCCAAAAAAACCCTTACATTAATTCAGTCACATGCTTCCTGAAAAGAAAATGCATTTTTAAAAATCTGTTAATCATGAAATTTATATACTATTTCTTATTGTAAACTTTATTACTGTAAAATATTATAAGACATTTCTATTGTAAGACATTTTCTAAAGGTTATTTACAGTAGCCTCCACATAGGTCTATCAGATGATGTTAATACACATTTTCTAAAAGATTAACTCCTCCCCTTTTATGTTACAAAAATTCATAAAATAACAAACCCAATAATAAGTACTATTTATTGTATAAATTTAACAAGCTCTATATACAGTTTAATTATCTGTGATAATTTCTAATCTCATCATTATAAATCACCAAGGGCATTTGCTCTCGAGACATTATTTGTGTATCATCTTTTCCTGTGCCTAGCCTTTTTCCTTTTGCAAGTTTAAATAAATGGGTTATTCAGATGTTCTGCACACCACAGTATTTATTGAAACTTGTGCTGACTGTGCAGGTGTCACTTGGAATTTTCACAATGCTCATGTTAAAGCAAGAAACCTACATAATCAATTTGCAAATCATCCTTCATTATTCCAAGTTTAAATTAAGAAAATAATGCCTAAAGGAAATTCAGACTAAAAAATCTACTTCTTTGTCACATTATTTCCACAGGGAATTTATATTCTGTCTACTCTAGATCATTGTCTTTAAATTTGAAGAAATAAAGATGAATTCTTAAAATTACACTGTATATTTGCATAATTGGGCATTTATTATTTTTTCTTTATGGAATATAAGTAAAAATTCCTCAGAATTGATCTACTTATCATATTCTGGATAATATTTATTTTTTTTCCAAACTTAAGGATGTGAAACCCAACAGGGCAAACAAAATAATATTCTTTTGACCCATTTTTAACATCAGCTTTATTCATTTTAAAATTAAATTCATAGAGCAGACATTGGCTAATAAGATTATATAGGTTACAAGTGTGCATTTCTATGATACATGATCTGTATATTGTATTGTGTGCCCACCACCCAAAGTCAAATCATATTCTGTCACCACATTATTTGGCCCCCTTTACTCTTTACTATCTCTCCAACCCCCTTCCTTCTGGGAACCACCACACTGTTGTCTGAATGTACTCAGCTATAAGAAAAGAGGAAATGCCGTCATTTGTGACAAAGGGAAGTCCAGGAGTGGGCAAGAAGCAAAGACTCGATACTCAGGCAGCAAGAGAAAAGGAATGTCACACTAGGTGGAATGAGTATCTACATGTATGTCCACAATATTTATTGTGCATCTTTTTGGATAGTTGTTCAAATGTTTTGTTCATTGTTGTGTGACTCATTTATTTGTTTATGAGCTTTAACAGCATTGTCTTTCAAAGAATATGTTTTTTTATTGAAGTTGAATTTATTGACATGGAATGTCTATATTATATCCTTATTATCATATTTATTTCTGTTGAATCTGAAGTAATTTAATTTCTCTAATTCCAAGTATTCATAATATGGGTCTTCTGCCTTTTTTCTTGATTATTCTTGAAAGGTTTCTAAATATACTAATCTTTTCTGAAATTCTGTATTTTTGTTTCACTAAATTTTTTATTATTCTTTTTTTAGAATGTGCAAATGAAATTTTAAATGGCATCCTTAATTCTGTATTTGTCCAGTAACAATGGACCTATGATCTCATTCCCATCAGATCTCAGCTCCAAGGCCGTCGGTAGGAACTTACACACTGCCATGGAAGGGCTCTGCCCTGGTAACCAAACTTCTCACCTTTCCACCCTGGCCAGGACCAGGATCAATAAAGCAAAAGTAACAGAGAAAAAAGAATCAGTCACTATACTTGACAACACCAGAGGCAAAGACAGAAGTAGCCCATGGCCCCACCCCCAAGAGAAAAAGAAATTTGTTTAAGTATTGTCATTTCAAAATTGTGATGTCCTCCTTGCCTCAGGCACCGGCCCCAGAGCAAAGCTGGGGCATCCCTGGGACCATGCCTGGGCCATAGTGGAGTCTGGAGCCTGGGGTGTCACTTCCAGGCTCCCAGCAGCTCAGTGGCAGAGCAGGCTTGCTTTGCAGTTTCCTCAAATTCCTTCTGCTTACTGCTTCCTTTCCAGTTTTGGTCTTGGCCCTTTCTTTGTCCAGTTTCAAAAATTCCCGGAGGGTTAATTCCCACACGGCTTTCTGGGAGACAGAAAAGCACAATCAGGTGCTCCTCCATGGGGTTGTCATCCAACTCCTGGCCTTCCAGTTCCTTGAAGCACAAGAAACAGTAGGCCAAGCCCAGCTTGTCCTCAGTGGGACAGTGGGTGCAGCCGGCCACGGCCATCTGTTCTGGGGTGGGGGAGCAGCCCTCCAGAAAGGGCCAATTCTCGAACACAGCCAGGCGGTGGTCCTTGAGGCAAGGCTTCCAGGTCTTGGACAACTACAGGGTGTCCATCTCACTGTCACCCAACCCTTATTGTTCTTTTGACACCAACTTTAAATACTTCTGGATTTATCTTTAGTGTCCCTGTTTATTTTAAATATAAATAATTCTGCTTATTTTGAATAAATTAGATCCCTTTTTTCTAGTTCTTTAGCATGAAATATAGTTCATTGATACTAGGCTTTTATCAACATTCCCCCAACACAGTGATACATTTTTTGCATTTGATGAACCTGTACTAACACATCACAATCACCCAAATTCATAGCTTACATAACAATTTAATCTTGGCATTGTACATTCTATGGCCTTTGACAAATGTATGACATGTATCTATTGTTATTACATCATTCAGAGTATTTTAACTGTCCTAAAAATATTCTCTATGCTCTGTCAAGTACTCTCTTATTCTGGCAACTACTGAATTTTTACTGTCTTCATATATTTTCCCTTCCAGAGGTCATCTAGTTGGAATCATGTAGTAGCCTTTTAAAATTGGCTTTATTCACTTAGTAGTATGAATTACCTATTTAAGTGTACATAGACTACTTAATTCAAAACTTTGCTATTATTTTTGAACAAATATCTGTTAAATCAACTAAGAAAATTAAAAAAAACATTTTATGTTTATTCTATATATGTTTTTAATGTTCTCACTTTATGTAGAGCTGAGTTTCTGACCTATATTATGTTTCTTTAAAGAAACTCAACATTTATTGCATGATAGATCTACTGTTAATAAAATCCCTACATATTTTGCTTATCTTAGAAAGTCTTTATTTTCTTTTGAATGTGAATATAATAGGATACAGAATTGTAGGTTGGCCTTAGTTTTTTCCGTCTGCACTCTAAATATTTTGCTTTACTATCAAAAATCCTAAACAAAATATTAGCAAGCAACTCTACTAATATACAAAAAGGATTATGCACATCCCAAATAGAATTTCTCAAGAAGTGTAAGATTACTTTAAAATCTAAAAACTACTTAGTGCAATATACCTTATTAATGGAATTTTTAAAAAGCCGTGAGATCATTCTAATAGATACATTAAAATTATGAGACAAAATCCAATAGACATTTATGGTAAACTCTTGCAGTGTTAAATTCCTCAATGGGAAAAATAGTATGTACAATGTGAATATAATTAAACGTTATACTTAATGAGAAAGACTAAGGGTTTTATGTTTATAGGATTGCCAGATAAGACACAGGACACAACAATTTTTAAACCTTAAGTAAACAACTGCTTTAGCATCAGTATGTACTATTTGTAAGTATGTTAAATATTGTATGTATTATATACTAAAATACTTATAGTTTATTGAATATATCAAAATTTAACTGATCCCTGGACACGTTGCTCAATCAGTTGAAACATCATCCTGTGCACTAAAAGGCTGCAAGTTTGATCCTTGTTCAGGACACATACCTAGGTTGCAGTTTCATACCCTAGTCAGGGCAAGTACAGAAGTCAACCAATTAATGTTTCTCTCTCACATCAATGTTTGAAGTTTTTCTCTCTCTCTGTGTTTCTCTCCCCTTCCTCTCTCTCTAAAATCAATGCACATATCTTTGGGTGAAGATTAAAGAAGATTAACTAAGGGTTCTCTATTTTTATCTGGCAACATTATCCGCTAGACTAGACATGAGGTAAGTACACACACTTTAATAATTCCTACTTAATATTGTATTGGAAATGTTGTTGGTATACCGGAGGTTTTGTGGTGTTAATTCCAGGCAGTGTTCCTGTACTAAGGCAAGCTGAAAAAAGTTAAGGGCATCCAGATTAGACTATAGTATGGAAATTGTCTTTACTCTCAGATGATGTGATCCTATATGAAGACGATCCTAAGGAATCTAACAACAACCAGAAAAAAAAAAGAAATCCTAATTTATAAATAGCTTTAGAAGCTATGCAGAAGAAAAATTAATATATAAAATTAATAGTATTTCTCAATTGCTAGCAAAAACAACAACAGATAGAAAATAAAATCAAGAAAACAATTCCACTTTCATGAAGAATTTATATTTATGTTTGCTTCACTTTTATAGGATGCATTTATTAGTTATAAAATTCTGTTTTGGAAGTTATTTCCTTTTAACACTTTAAATATTTTTTTCTACGTGTATTTAATATTCAGTGTATTTACTAAGCTGTGTCTAAGTATAATTTTCTTTCAATTTTCCCTTTTTGGGTTTCAGGATGTCAAGTCTTAAACAATCTTAGCTTCAAATTAAACAAGAACAATAGTAAATTAAACAAAAGCAGGAGTACACAAGGGCAGTAGTAAGTAGCAGTTATAATTAGTAAATTTAAACTAAAAAAGGACAATAGTAATGAACTATTACCCTTGAATATAGGAGCAATTCACAAGTCAATATTGAGCTATTGATATTAAATAGGCAGAGGAGATAGGGAGAGTATTAGTCTCCTAGGGCTTCCATAACCGAATACCAAACAGGTTGGGTGGGTTAAAAAGAAAAAAATATTTTCTCCCAGTTCTGGAGGCTGGAAGTCCAAAATCAAGATATAGGCAGGTGTTTCTGAGACTCCTCTCTTTGCCTTGCAAATGACCACCTTCTTGATATGTTCTCACATGGCCTTTTCTCTGTGACTATAAGCTCCTCATGTCCCTTTATGTTCGTATAAAGACAGTATTTCCTTTGGATTAAGATCCCATCCTTAGGACCTTATTTAACCTTAATTACCTCTTTAAAGACACTACATTATCTCTAAATACAGTCATATTGGAAGCTAAGACTACAACATATGAATATTGGGGAACACACTTTACACACTTCTGCCTATGAGAAGGGAGAGAGAGAGATAGAGAGAGAGAAAGAGGTGCTTAGAGAGAGTAGTTTACAGACATCATAATAAAATAGTAATAGTACATTTGGGAAAATAATCAGTGGGTTGAGATTTTCATGGATAACAGGTGTTTGTACTGTATGGTGTCATAGTACATTATTATACATTGCTTATTAATTGAAAAAGAAAAAAGGAAAACATTAACTGTACACTGGAGATTAAAGACAATAACTTGACTAGATGACCTGTATTAACATCTCTAATGCAGACCTGAGGGATATCACATGTTTCCAGATGTGACACCTTGGAAAGACACATTGCTTTTAAAATATTCTATCTGAGAGCATATAACCTGAATCTAACCCTGAGGAAGTATCGGACAATCCAAACTTGAGGGACATTCTATTACATAACTGCATTCTTCAAAAATACCAATTTTTGAGAAAGACTGAGTGATTATTCCAGATTAAAGGAAAATTAAGATGACCAAATGCAATGTATGATTCTGAACTGGATCCTGTACTCAAGGGGAAATATTATAAAAAGGACATTACTGGTCCAACAGAATAAATCAAAATATAGACTTTACATTAGATAAAAAAACTGTTGTGTTAATTTAAAATTTTCTGAATTTGTTAAATGTACTATGGTTATTTAATATAATATCATTTCTAAGGAATACACACTGAAAAATTGAACAATCGAGGGGCATGATCCTTAACTTCATATATAACCTGAGACATTTCTTATACTCAATTAATTATTCAGACTCACAAGACCCTCATAGGTCACACTTGACATCACTCTATTTATAAGCAACAGGGTAATTGCAATTTGCAGTAAAGGGGGAAATGGTTGTCAAGAATTGCTCTTTCCAGAAATCCTTGCTGCAGTCCAGTATCTCAAAGGCTATGAGATATGACCCAAATCAGGAGGGCGTAAGAGCTGATCTAGCTTTAAAAGCCTCAGACTCCACAGGACCCAATATCTCTAATAGCAACTTCATCAACAGTGCTTGCAGGATCTCTGAAAAGGATATGCCAGCGATTACAGTCAACACATTGAGCAAAGTATTCATGAGATTTACCAGTTAGACATCATTTTTTACAATAAAGATTTAGTAACACAGTTGACATTCCAATACTTATCAGGTAACCCAGAGGAACAGAACTAGAGAGATCATCACAGATTAAACTTTCATGCAAAAGAGAATTTTTTTTTTTTTGCTAAAACTTTGAGTTTGGCAAACAATTCTCAAGATATTCATTCATAAGAAGAAAATTATTATGTGTATATGTGTGTGCAGAACAGAAAATAAGAAACAAATGGAGCAAAATAATAATTGGTGCATCTCAATAAAGGGTCTATGGTAGTTATCTGTATTAGTTTTCATTATTTTCTGAGTTGGATAAATTTTCAAAATGAAAAGATTTTTTTCAAAGTGGAACATAATATTAAAAAATGTGAATATATTTGTGTTTGAAACAACTTTCTTTTAAAAAATGATTTTTTATTATTTATGAAAAAGTCCCCAAATACAGTATATAAATTTTCAGGGTGGGGGAGCTTCTTTTAGCTTCTAGAGTACCTATGCAATGTGCAATTTCTCTGGGTTTACAGAACACCTTTGACTTTTTAAAAATCACAGATAAAGGAGAAAATATAATCTATTTAAACTACATGGAATGATGGCACTCAAAAAATGCTCACCACGTGTTTTAAACATGTTTCCTTTTTCTCTACAGTGGTTTGCACATTGTATATAAATGTCAAATTTAATTATGCAGATGATAGAAACAAGGCATATTCTTTACTTCCTAATTGGTGGAGAAAGATGTCTTTCAAGCTTTGCTGCCCACAGTTCACAAATCATCTGGAATTCTAGACACCTTCATGAAGTTCAGGAGTGCAGTCCACTTCATTTCTCATCCATGAATATTTCAATTTCCCTTAAAGCTTTTAAGGGAAATGAGGATGAAAACCTACATTCAAGTAGTGAGTAGTAATGAAATGAGATGAATACCTTTTACTAATATTGTTTCTGTATACTCTTTATTGATAAAATGTAATGAAAATATAGTATATCATGGTGAGAAATAACTGTGGAAATAAAAATTGTAATGTGTGAAGTTCATTTTACATTGCCCAATTATTTAAGAATCCTACTGAAATATTTTTTGATCCTGGGTAATGCATTAAAGACATTTTCAAAGTTAACTGTGCTTTATATCCTTTTAGCAGTTTATAGTGTTTAAATATTTCAGTAGACATTTATTTAGTAAACATTCCTTAAATATTTATTACATTTCAAAGTTTGAAAAATTATTTAAAACATAATCAACCCTTCTAAGGTAGGTGTTTTCATTCCTATTTTGTAGGTAAACAAATCTAAAGATAAAAGTTAAAGTCCAACCAGATAGGAAAAATAATTTTTGTACAAGGAACAATATTTCTATTTTTTATTTGAATGTGTATATGTTATTCTTTTTATTTTGACATTATCAGACTACATATTAATATTATGTGAGATAATGTATTTGATACTTATCTGATCTGCACAAGGAATAGAAAAGTCAAACCTAACTCTGTCAAGAGCACTTCCTTTTCTGACCCTTGTTCAGTGAGAGGTGGGTCCTCATTTTTAGTCATTTTACATGAGTCAGAGATAGACTCTGGTATTATGTTACATCAAATACATTTCAGCAGATACCACTTGTTCTTTGATAAAAATTGTTTAGATATATCCAATGCTATGTTGACATGAATATTATATAATCACCACATTCTAAAGTTCCTATATTTTTATAAATTTTCAATAAATTGTTATCTCAAATGTTGATTGTCATCCTCACAGCAATTTTGCATTGTAAATATTATTTCCAAATTAAAAATGAGTAAACTAAGGCTTAGGCCTGCATGAAGATCTATAATTATTAAGAAATAAATATAAAAGTCAATATTATATCTGGTTTCCAAGTCTAGTACTTTTTCCCCTCACTAAAAATAAATAAATATTTTTTTTGGAGAATTTTCAAAGCAAGAAATTCACTGTCTTCCCCCCTCACATTAAGCTGTTTAGGAAAGAATAAAAGTAGCCAAGGCTTTATTATCCCAAGAGATTGAAGAGTTCTTAAATATTTAAAGCCTATGTTCATGGCAATTATGCTAACTTATCTGAGTGCTTCCAAGAATTGCAGAAGAGCAAGTAGCCAGATCTTAGAGAACATTGAATCCTTGTAGATGAGGGTACAGAGGAAACAAATGCCTGGAACTGTATCACAGCCCGCTGACCAGAAAGTTGAGTTAGAAATTGTGATTGTTGAAGATTGGTCAGTAGACACCCTGAACAGTGTAAAGAAAATGTTAGTTTTAAGATTGGCATGTGAAGTAGATTCCCTAAGCTGTAGAACCACCTAAACTCTGGTATACCACATGGACTTAGGCAATGAGCACCCCACCGCTCTCTTTCATGGTTTAAAGAACAAAATACCACCTCAAAAACTACTCACATTGAGCGTGTTCTGGAGTCTGAGGGAGCCTGAGTTACCAAGAAAGCCAAGTTTGACAGGACTTCGAGAGTGAGAGTGAAGAAGATGTGTGAAACAAGAAAGGAGGGAAAGCCAATGCAAAGATGCATATTGCACTTGGCCAATGGCTGATTGTTCATTCTAACAGTCTCCCAAAGGGTAAAATAAAATGCACCTTACGACTGACACTCAAGAAAATGAAAGGAAAAATCATACACCATTGTTCACAAGTTGTCTTCGTGGGTAAAAACATCACTTATTTAAGAAATGCATAAGCTGTTCTTCTTAGTGTCTCCCCTTCAGTATTAACAGCAAAGCTCCAGGGCAGAAGCAAGAGTAACTTGCTACATGGGCCATGGAACTGGTTATAGAATCCACTGCTGAAATAAGAAACCTGTGAGGGCAAGTGTATCTTAAATAATGCATGAGAGATTTCCTATTAAGTACTCTATCACAATGCAAATACATCCTTATCCTCTATGAAGTCTAATATATCAGAAAATTGCACCAAAGGGGAAGGTTCATGCCAGTCTGTGAACAGATTTAAGGTGAAAGGATTATGGGGACAAGCCTGCATTGCTGCATTTTTCTGTCAGCATATTCATCTCTTTTCTTTATCTCCCATTTTCAATTACTTACACCCTCAGCCAACATTTCAAATGGTCTGTGCTGTTTGTTTTTATCATCAAGGGATCTGAGTCCATTCACCCTTGCTTGTCAAGCTGGGATTGTTTTAATGACATATTTGTCACTTAGTTTCTGTGCTGCGGCATATTTTTTCATATTTCTGCTGTCTATCAACAATGGTGGCTCCTGATGTAAATAAGATTTAATTATTCCTGCCAATACAGTAATTTTTCTGTGCCTGCTGGATTGTTGGTATGAAGAACCTCAAGATAACGAACTATTACTTGTGGCTTTAAGTTCAGTGAAACCTTCATTGCATTTCCTTGAAGATGAAGATCTAATCCTGGACCTCATGTTCTACACTAGATCAGTTGCATTTGACTGCTTAAATATATTTAAAAAGCCAATAGATCCTAAGGTTATGCAACCATTGCATCACTTCCTCTGTCCAAAAAATATCTCTTAGTAGCAGACAGTTTGGTGCATGACATTGTGTTAACATTCTCCTTTAAGAACTAGGGGAGCAGGACTGCAGTGCTTGCAGAAATAGTGTAGTCAGGGATGGAAACCCATATTCAGAGTAAATGCTGACTGAGAAGGATAGGAGAGGAAGGGACAGGCACAGGCCTGGGCCTTAGATGAAGTATACAAAGATGATATTTGAATGAAGTTAGTTAAAACCAAAACAGAAGTGTCTGTTCAAGTCCTTTGCCCATTTTTTAATTGGGTTGTTTCTTTTCCTGGAATGCAGTCATTATAGTTCTTTATATATTTTGTAGATCAACCCTTGTCCGAGATATCATTGACAAATATATTTTCCCATATGCTTGGCTCCCTTTTCATTATGCTGATGTTTGCTTTAGCCATGCAGCAGCTTTTTATTTTGATGGAGTCCCATTCAGAGACATATGAAAGGATGTTCAGCATCACTAGTCATCAGAGAGATTCAAAAACCATAATGAGACCCCAGTACACCCCAGTCAGAATAGTCACCATAAACAAATCCACAAACAATAAGTGTTCACAAAGTTGGGGAGAAAAGGGAACCCTAGTACATTGTTGGTGGGATTGCAGACTGGTGCAGACACTGTGGAAAACAGTATGGCATTTTCTCATAAAACTAACAATGGAACTGCCTTTTGAGCCACCAGTTCCACTGCTGGGATTATTCCTTAGGAATCCCGAAGCACTAATGAACCTATGAACCTAACAAAAGAACCTATGTACCTCAATGTTCATAGCAGCACTATTTACAATAGCTGAGTGCTGAAAGAAACCTAAGTGCCCATCAATAAATGATTGAATCAAAAAATTGTGGTATACTTACACAATAGAATACCACACAGCAGAAAGAAAGAAGGAGCTCCTACCTTTCATGACAGCATGGATGGAACTGGGAGCATTATGCTAAGTGAAATAAGCCTGGTGGTGAAAGACAAATACCATATGATCTCACCTATAAGTGGAACGTAATCAACAAAACAATAAAAATACAACCAGAGACATAGAAATAAAGAACAAACTGACAGTAACCAGAGGCAAGGGGGAAGGGGGATAATGGGGGGAAGAAGGGAAAAGGTCATCAAGGAACATGTATAAGGGCCCATGGACAAAGGCAAAGCAAGGGGATAGATTGAGGGTGGGAGGTAGGGGAGTGAGGGAGGAAAGAAGTGGTTCGAAAGTGGAGACATTTTGAACAATAAAAATTGATAAATAAATAAAATAAAATCTTAAAACAATAGAAAATAAATAAAAAACAAAACACTCTGCCCAATGTGTGTAAAATAAAATAATGCATCTTATTTGCTTAATGAAGGGTTCAAGCTGTCAGTGGAGAGGAAGGGAATCCTTAAAATTTTTGAGATTTGATTTTCAAAGAACCTTGTCTTTCAAGGGGCAAGGTAGAAGATTGCAAGAATTTGAATTCTAAACAATCTCCAAAGCAGCCACAGAGCTGATGGAGCATTTCCTTAGTTGCTTGAGCATCAGATCTCTGACACATTTGGTCATAATTTGGACAATTTTTTCAGATGCTCATTCAAGGCTGAAAGGTTATTACAATTCCCAAGTCAAGGACTGTACTCTGAAACACAGCAGTCATTGAGCTTGGTCTCTAGAAAGCTGCTTGCTTTATCAGCAGACCCCTCCTAACAGTTAAGGAAACAGGGCAACAAAAACCCTAAGGAGGCCTGCTTTACCTTGTTAAACTCCTGATCACTCCCTGCTTTAATCATGGTCCTCTCTCTTTGGACAGCATAAAACCAAAATAACATGACATTTCAGCAGCTGACATTTGTTTTTCTATAGGGACACTCCAGCTCACAGTAAAAAATCAGATATCAAATGCTTCCCTGAAATTGCTTAAATTCCTTTCTTTGGCTGACTCACTGATAATATTGCAGAATACAAGCTTATTTATGGTTGATGGCTGCTGATATGCTTATAAGGGTGAATTTTTTAACTGGAATGAATGTACCAAAAGAAAATGCATATGTACCTTTAACCCCCAGAATTTTCTTCTATAATCACTGGGACTGTGCATATATACAAAAGGTGGTAACATTGGAAATAAAATTTTAACATTTCTTTGTGCATCAAATCAATCCTTTGGTGATTTTGAAGGGATCACAGGAATGATAGCTTAGATTGATTAATATAAACACCTTTCTGTTAGAAAATAGGAGAAAAAGGATATAATAATAACAAATCCAAAATACTTTACAAAAACTAATGTAGATATATTCAAAGAATGTCATTAAATAACATAAAACACAATGTGAACAAAAGAAGAAAGGTAGCATGAGGCTGGATAGGAAGTTTTAAAAGTAAAGATTTTCATTACTCTGAATTTGTTACATAAGGGTAATAGAGTTGCAATCAGAATCTTTATAGGCTTACTTTTGTTATTTTTAACTTGATGAATATATTATTAGATTAATATAGAATGATAGGTGTTTGAAATAGCCAAAATTCTTGAAAAGAAAGTACTTAAACATGCATACCATATATTAAAGTTAAGTTCAAAATTTTAGTAGTTAAAACAATTTATTTCACAGAGACAGTGCAAGGACATAAAAAAGAGACTGGTGCTTCCAAAACCAAGATGTTGCAACAGGAACCATTATAAATGTATTTTATATGAGAGCTGGCATTTGTACCTCCCACCTCACTCTTAAGACCTGCTTTATTAACTTCCAAATAATGTATTGCCCTTTTGATATTCTTCTAAAGGAAAACTAAAGGGAAATTGAAGCTATTACACCATGTGGGTCCATAATGTCAATATTTGTTGCAGACTTGCAGGATATGCATGGGAAAGAGAAGTCACTAACATATAAATTTAAGTTCTATGGGTTATGCAGTACTTCAGGCTTGTGCAACAAATTATATAATGCAATCTTGACTGAACTTGATAGGAAAAATCTTGAGTGTTAGTTTGAATTATCACAGAAGCTGATAATTATTTGGGGGTACACAATTTATTTGGGAAGTCACTCCTGGAAGCACTGATAAGACAGTGGGAGATTGAGATGGAGCAAAGAGAAGGAAGCCAATACAGGTGGTTAATGAGCAGATCTCTGCTGTGGGCAACTAAGACTTAATCCCACTGGGAAATTCTGAGAGTTAATATAGTCTGACACTGAGTTGTCCCGCTCCAGGGCAAGGAATCTGAATTATTTTTCTACTAACTAATATCTGTGATTTTTGAGGAATGCTCCCCAGGTTATTAACTCCCTTGCAGTTTTGGATTACTTTATACAATGGCTGAGAATGATTTTGTAATCAGCAGATGACCTTAGGTAAAGAGGTGTCAGTGCTACCAGTAGAAGCTATTGACATTTAAGGAACATAATTTTGCATGACATATAAAGAACAACATGTAAAAGTTCAATGTCTGCTAAAGAAAATGGGCAGCACATTGACATCATCCAGTATCCATTCTATATAAGGTAATTTTGTTGATTTTTCAATTCAGACAATACAGTCATATGACAGTGTGCAACAGAATCAACAACATTCTCACCAAGGAGAACAGCTTCCCCGAGTTTGGGGGAAGAAATCCAACACACTGAATTTAGCTATTGTGCTAAATGACATTTCAAATCAGTGTTAGAAACGGTTCAATGCATTCTAAAAGGGTGATAGGATAATTAGTTCCTAATAGTGGATAATTGTTTTCCTTGCTGTTCAAATCCATTTTCCTTGCTCTTGTAAAATTACTTAAATTTTTTCCTGAGTTTACTCTCATGTAGCTCAAGGGGTGATGCATGCAGTTTAAGGAGGGAGAAGAAGCCCACTCAGCAGCATCTAATTACCTGACAAAGTTTGCTTTGGGAAGGAGCTTTATACTCAATACAAATCAATGAGAATTAATCCCAGGACTTTCGTACAAACTATAAAGACAATCATCTCTTTTCCTTTGGATTTTAACCTGGAAGCTTTAAACTTGAGATTCATTAGCCAAGTTTTCATGAGTATGAAAATGATGTCAAGACAAAAAGAAAAGATAAAAACTTAAAATACCAGGTCTTGATTTCATTGTTTGAAACCTGAGGTTGAAGGTCATTAGATCTCTGAGATAAAAGGTAAGACTGAGGTCAGACCCATCACTAGATTATTAAGTGATATAAACCAACAATGTTCTTTATATCACTAAACAGTTTAAATTGTTTTTTAAATTACTTATACTTATTACTATAGGAGAGAAAGGAAAATCAGATCAATTCTTTGCACTATTATTTCTATTTCTTTAATTTCTTCTTAAATTGAAGATTAAATTATTTACATTTAGACATCCACCAACAATTGAAACAGTTAACAAACTAACAAAAACTGTTGTAGAAAAATTATGGAAGAAGATTTCTAAAATTAGAACTTTGAAAAGCCTTTCTTTGCCTGACTCTGACAATAATAACATAAGGGAAAATATCACATAAAAAAAAAATCAACTTCAAAAGGTACTACCAACAAGCCTGAAAGATCCCTTACTGAGGGTAGTATTTTAAAAAGGCAAAGTGCCAATTTCATGAGCAAAATAGAGCTCCAACAAGTCAAGAAAAATGAGATGAATAGATGTAAAAGTAGGTCATACATTTAAAAAAACACAATAGTAAATAAAGGCAAATACAAGTAAACTATTTAATTTAAAATAATTAAAATATTTTATTTTAACTACCAGATTTATTAACATTAACAAAAAATTAACAACGCAATTATGGCCCAGTTTGGTAAAAAAAAAATCAATCATTTTAGAGTCTATAACCATTTGAAACCATTTAATAATATGCTGCTTATAAAAATATGATATAATCTAATAAGCATGTATACATATAAAGAGTATATGAAAGTACTTGGAAGAATTACAAAATGTTTATTTCAATACTCTTGATAATTGCAAAAGTATTTAAAGGAAACAATAAAAAATGTCATAAATTACAGTGTTTTACAGTATTTGACTGAGGTTCTAAAAATTCAGGAATATACTACAAAATAAATAATAGTGATTACTTTGCAAGTTATGAAATGATAACATACTTTCACTTTGTGTATATGCATTATTATAATTTTAAAAATTGCAACTAGCATATGACATTTTTATAATTATATTTATATGTTGATGTATTTATATCTTTGATGTATTTATTTTTAAATAATATGCTATTCCAAAAATTTCTTCATCAATTAAAAAAATCATGTTGATGTTATTTTTTGTTCAATAAAGACTTATTAACAGTGATCACAGTGGTTGCATACTCCCTCATATTAGTTTCCCAATGTATGTGTGGGAGGGAGGGCTTTGTATTCCCACTCATGAGATTTAGTGGGTATGACATAGTCTATTATTGAAACGTGTAAGCTATTACTCCATTGTCTTTCAGATACAGAGACTAAAAATATCATTGTGCCCTGACTGGTGTGGCTCAGTGGATTGTGTGTTGTCCCACAAACCAAAAGGTTACCTCCCAGTCAGGGCACATGGCCAGGTCCCCAGGCAACTGATCAATATTTCTCTCTTGTACACTGATATTTCTCTCCCTCTCTTCTCCTCTCTCTACAAATAAATACATCTTTTAAAAAATATCATCATGACTTCTTTTATTGTGATGTTTATTTTTTGTTCATTTTATTTATTGTATATATTTATGAAATAATTTAGGACATTTTACTCATTTCAGATATTTTGACTTTTTATGATGCTATCCTTCCTTCCTTCCTTCCTTCCTTCCTTCCTTCCTTCCTTCCTTCCTTCTTTCCTTCCTACTCTCCTTCCCATCCTCCTTCTTTCCATCCTTATTTTTTATCTATCTTAAATTTTCTGAGAGTTGGAAATAGGTTGATATTTAAAATATGGAGATTTATTCTTCCATTAAATCTGGAAATTTTAACAATGATTTATTTGTTCACATTTTTCCTCCATTTACTCTTTTTGCAAAGTAGCCATATTGGTTGATGGAGTCATCAGAGCATAGGGCTGGGGAGGGCTTCCTCAAATACAGACTTCTTAACATTGTGTTGAACTCAAAATGAAGTATTGACAAGGGTCCGAAGCCTGATGATTGCCTACACTCAGAGCTCATATGAATTCCCTTCACCAGTAGCCATCTCAGTCTCCACAAAGCTGATATTTATTGCCCCTTTCAGCTCTCCACAGGCCCCCAAATTTCCAGCCCTAAGGCCAGCCTTAAATTTTTCTCATGATGATCTCTGATTTAGGCTGCCTTAAAGAGCCGATGTCCAGTCACTTTTCCTTTCTGTTCTTATTCTACCTTTACTAGATTGCCATCTCAGTCTTTATGCCTGGAAGTACAAAAACCCCATGTTGCTTCTTTCCTCCCACAATAGAGGTTGATTTCTTATTTTTAAAAAAGGCGCAGAACTCAGATGGGTAAAAGCCTCTTTAGCCTCTACCACCTTCAGCTTGACAGAGGGACATTTTGCTTTCACTATTAAATACAAGTTGAAAAAGTCAGTTTCTGTCTACTTCAATCTGAGGAAACAAGTCAACCAGCACTGCTGGGACTTTTTTCTTTTTTCTATTTCAGACATTCATTTGAAAGAACAAGGGCATGGATGCTCGAATAGGAAAACTATGAAGTAGTTGGAATTGTTCTTTCTATATGATTATATACCACTTGAAATATGTATGTAAAATAATAGCTACAAAAACAGCAAAAGAGCTTTTCTATTAACTATCAGTGTATTATATTAAATATAACATATTCACCATCTGTAAAAATTAAAATATTTTAAAGATAGTTCTTAGAATCAATTTTGAATTGACAATCTAATGAACTTTTTAAAAAAATGTTTACTTAAAGTCACAATCAGCAGTCAATTTTGAAGTGGAATTTTATCTATAATCATAACTCCATTGTCAAAGTAAGTTTGGTGTTAAGAACAGGTAAAATTTTATCTATTCATAAACCCATTTGTTTATTAAGTATTCATTAAGCACTTGTTTTTGTTAAGCATTGTGTTAACCAAATTGATATGTGCACTTATAGAATTGTGTTTCAGTGTAGAAGCATACAAATTATATTAAACATAATTAGTATTTGGTCATCAATAATCTATATACAAACATACATAGACATTAACATATATACATATACACAAACACACATATATGAATAATTAACTGTAAAGTTTAAAGACAAGATACATATATATATAACAAATATATAACAAATATATAACAAATATATAACAAATATAACAAATATATAACAAAAGGATGCCAATTGAAGACTTTTGTGCCAACATTAGAATTTTAGGTTGACACTCTTTTAGGGTAGAAACTTATACCCTTTTAAAATATTTATTTCATTTTTCAGTATAGTTGATGTGTAATATTATATTAATTTCAGGTGTACAATATTAGAGTTAGACATTTATATAATTTATGAAGTGATAAATTAGTACCCATATGACACCATACATAGTTGTCATAGTATTATTGAGTGTATTCTCTATGCTATACTTGTAATTCTTAATCCCTTCCCCCTTTTTACCTATCTCCTCAATCCTTCTTCTGTCTGACAATTGTCAAAATGCTCTTTGTATCTATGAGTTTGTTTCTGTTTTGTTTGTTCACTTATTTTTATTTTATTTATTTTAGAAAAGACCCATTATCACTGTCTGAGTATCAGCTTTTGAAGAAGAAAAGACTTCAGACTGTCCGGATGTCATACACATAAAAACTAGCTCATATTTCTTAACATTTATTACAAGCCTTAGCTCAATCAAATTCATCTGTTATCTGGTTTCTAGTAAAGGTGATCAGTGAGAACTGGGTGTAGCCTGTGGAAATTCTGTTAACAAATCACAAGCTGTTTAATACATTTTTAAAAATGATAGTCATGGTAAGAATCTAATACCTTTAAAAATCCTTCTTTTATTCAGATGATTCTTTTTTAGGGCACAACAACACTAATCAACCAAATGACTATGGTGTAGGAATTATTTTGTTAGATAATTCCCACAGGCTTGTCAAATTATTTTTGGTTCCTTTTATAGTCCATCTGTCTATTTTCTTTCATATTTTCTCATTGAACAAAAGTTTCTCAGTGTATTAAATGTGGAGTTTCCAAGTTTGAAGACTGTCATGTTTGAATTGCATCATTTGCAGCTCTATCAGCAAAATTATTGCCTTTAGAAATGTTGTCCCTATGCCTTGTGTGAGCTCTATAATGAATCAATGATAGCTGAAAAGGCTATTGTAAAGTTCCTAAGAGAGCAGCTGTAAATTTTTCATGAGCTATTTTAGTTCTCATTTTAGTAGAAAACACTCTATTTTAATTTATTTTTTCCTGTGGCAGGACAGAAACCAAAGAAACATTTATTTATAAAATAGTAATGTATATATTAATATTAAATCCAGAATCAAGAATTGCCACTGTAGTAACATAAACATAGCTTCTAAGGTTTTATAATATGTCACTACAACACAGAAAAGTGGTACACTTTTATCCCAAGTTCATTATCAAATATGCAATATGAATGTCAGACAAATAAGGTCATGTTTTTCAAAATTTGGAATTGCCAAAGATTTTCTAAAGCCTCTTCACATTCTAGGCCCAAACCAGATGATGTCGGGAATCATCATGCAATTGCTCAATCAGTGATTTTGTTTCTTATGAAAAAGTTGGAATCTGATGTCTATAATACCGGACTAGTCTAAAAAATTTTCTATGCTTTTGTTTTTTAATAATTAGAGAAAATAGTAGGAGAGTTTCAAAATTTGAGGTGTACTTTGACATAAATACTGGACTACTTCATAAGCAAAAGCAAATAAAAATTTAGACTGGTCCTAAATTAGAGTACATGAGGGGAGGAAGGAAGGAAAGAAGGAAAGGAGGGAGGGGTGGATTGCAGAGAAAACATTAATTACAGAGATCCATTGAAAACAATGGTACCAAAGTCAGAAGTCAGAATAGTTCAGAATATTTCCAGGGTTAGGAACTACAGAGATTAGTGGCTAAAATTGTCTACAAATCTGTAGAGTGGTTGACCATCTTTACTAAATTTATCATCCTTTACTAGAAGTGGAGCATTATAAAGTGAGCGCCCCTTTTAAAGTTATTCCTTGTTTCTCTATTTTTTCAATAGCCAGTTTTATTTCTTTTAACTGAGAACTGAACAATACTCATTTACATATAGCCATTACCTGTCCTTTTTGTAGACTGTTTTTATTGGTACTACATCTCAAATTAAACCTTATCATTATTCCCTAGGGCTATGATGTTTCCATTTATTACAGATCAAGGTGTCTTTCCAACACAATACGAGACTGTCACTCCTTACCATGCTCCTGGTGAATTTTTGTCTTTTGTTGTTGTTGCTGTTTTTTTTTTTTTAATAAGGCACACAATAACCAACTCAAGTGCTTTTTCCTCAGAGTTCCACAGACACTCCATCCAGGGTACAGAATATAATCATCTTTAAATTGCATCTCAGATGTCTCCTGTAAATTCTCTGAGATTTTCAGGAAAATCAAGAGAAAGTAAGATTGTGTCTTTCTCAGTAAGAGAACCTACTTATATGGAAACAGTGGTTGAAGAAGGAAAAGCTGAAGGTTGACTCAAAATATTAAAAACCTGTGCTGATCTTTACCATATGGAAAGCAAGAATATCTGAGGAAATTCCGGAATAAGTAACACCAGTATCTATCAGAAGAGATAAGGGTAAATTAGCCTGAGGGAGAAAATTATTGACACATGCGGTTCCCAACTTTCCACTTTAAAGATTCCCTCAACCTGTCAGTTTTGAGCCATTTGACAATTATCTCACAGCTGAGAATTTTGTCCTAGGCTTTCCTACTCTTGTTTTCTGTAATTCCTACATCCTGTAGTTCTTTTCTATAATCTTTCTAATATCTTTGCTTCTTGAAACAGAGGCATACGGTGCCCCTTCTTCCTTTCTAGCCTTTATAAACTGACCAGAGTTAAGAATCATTCCTTTTACTAAAGAGTGCCATCTGAGCACCAGTTTAGCAGTCTTTTTTCCCTTTCCCTAGATTGTCCTAAAACTAAGTGCCTGATGGCAGGATTAGAGTAATTTCTGTCCTTGCCATTCTTCCATCCTAACTTGGGTTTGGGTAGTATGCAGGTGAACTCAGACAAAAATGGAAAAGACTAGAGCATGCTTTTGATCTGTCCCGAGGTCCATGTCAGTGAATTCTGAGCTGCAACTAAGTGGTAATGGAAATCAGTGGGGAACTCCCTCATCTTCTCAGTACACCACTGTATCTTCTCCTAGCTTACCTTTATTGAAAAGGCTTCAAGTAGTGTCATTAGTAATCCCTTTTGATGGCTTTCTAATGTCCTTAGTTTTCCCACAGCTGTGGGAGGTGGTGATGGTCAGCTTTCCTTAGTGACAGTGTTCCTCTGTGTCATGATCTTGTGCACCTTAATGTGCTTCCTTCATCAACAGAACACAGTCGACTGGTAGATGAATTCCATGAAGTAGGCATCTCCATGCCTGGGGGCTCTAAACTAGAAATATGCTTTGGAGTAATTCTGCAAAGGGAAAAGAAGCTTTTAAATGACTAATATTTATTGGTGAGAAAGGCAGGTGGATAGCTCCAAAATCTGGGTAGCTCCTCAGTGGCACCAGCTTTGATGATACAAATCTGAAAGGCTGATTTTATAACCAAAGGAGGTCCTGATGCTATGAAAGCCAATACTTGACAGGTTGGTGCTGATGTAAAAGAAAGGGGTTTATTTTCGGGTGCCAGTTATCTGGAAGATAGGAGACATGTCTGAAAGCCCATGTCCTGGGAAGATGGGGAACTCAGGTCTTAAAGTTTCTCTCTACCTCTCAGTGGAGGCAGAAACTCCTACAAGGGAGAGAGGAGAACAGAATAAAGAGATCAATGAAGGTAGTTAAAAAGTTCTCCACCTGTAGATTAGCACAGTCCATTCTGATAAGGCAAATAATGGTCCGGGGACATCATCCTGGTTTAGCCATCCCAGCTTCATGTCATCCTGACTTCACAGATGAAGGTCTGCAAACCTCCCAAACTGGGATGCCTGAAGGTTAGAGTCCATATTTTTGAGCAGTTAGTTCCTGGGATTCTTAAATAAACCTGCTGTTGGTCTACACACTACGTATTTGTCAAAATCAGCACTTACAGCACTTACACAAACTATGTCAAAAGGATGGTGGGGTGGGTTACAATTTCCCACCATTACAATTTCTACAGTTACAATGTTCCATGCATGAGCCAAGAAAAATGCAAATTAATAACACTCTGGTTGTCTTTCCCTTATTTATCAGCTGAATACCTTGTTTATTTGTCTTAGTTCAGCTCCTCCCCATCCTGTTACCTTCTTCTGAGGACACAGCCTTAACCAAATTTTCAGTCATTTCATAATCAGGCTCTTTCATCATGTCTGCTTCCTGACTACAAACTGTGTGAATGATAAGATACTCCTGGATGTGAAAAATGGGCCAAGGTGTGAAGCAGGTTCAGGGTTAATCCACCAGGCACATACACCATGTCTTCAAACAGAGCAGGTAATGCATTACCAGCTGAAGAAGTTGTGCTTTCACCTATCCTTGGGGGTGGAGGTATTTATGTTAATTAATGCAAATTAACAGAACTGTCCTTAGTCCATTGCAAAACTGGATTTTCATATACCCATTCCATATGTGATAGAAAGATAATAGCTTATTTTTTTAACATTTTTTATTGTTGTTCAAATATACTTTTCTGCCTCCCCCCATGCCCCACAGATAATAGCTTATTAAGAGGCCAACCAGTAGGCAACCGTCCTGGCTTCTCGTATTTTCAAATGATAGATAAACCTAATTGGATTTTACAGTCTTACTTCTTATGCATTTTTTTTAAATGGTAAAATCTTGACTTTAGAGAGGTAGGTTCATCTGCATAGTATTCCAAAAGATAGAGAGACAAAAGGAAGACTTTAAAAAAAATAATTTAGGGTTTTGCTTGACTGTTTTGTGGACACTGATTATCACCCAGTTCATTCAATTCAGAAACTAGCATAAAACCTCTCCATAAATGTAGAATTCAAAAAGAAATCAGTTCTATTATTGAATAAGCATTTAACTAGAATGTTATGGTCATCATATTTAATTGCAAGGAAATTGCCAAGACAGAAAGAAATCTCAGCTTTTTACAGCCAAGCAGATCCCCCCATTACATCTATGTTTTCAAGATAAACAATAACTAGCCTTTCAAGTAATAGGACTTGACAGCACCATTTGTCACACTTACATCCTAAATTCACTTGGTAATTGGCATGAACATTGGCATTAGCTAATTGACTTGATGCTTTCTATAATGCTGACATCTTGTATAGGGCCACCGGGAATGAGGCAAATGATTTTGGACTTTAGTGTGGAGTTGTTGTTCATCTAGTCAGGAGCAAAAGAGATTTGAGATTTATTGTTACTATGGTTACCCTCAGTGCTTCACAGACATTGACTTCCTTTGGTAGCATGTTTAGGATGGGGGTTACTGAGCTAGAAGCTCTTTCCTCAATGTCTGATCCACCCTTGGCATTTAGTCTTCTTTTTGCACAGTACCTCAAAGAAAATATCTGGTTCTTTCAGTGCTTCCTGCTGTATTTGATGATTATTTTTATACAAAGCATGTTCACTTTCTGGTAAGTCTGCTTGGATAAGCTTGGTTTTTAGAAAGACACAGTGTCCCTGAGTATAGGATACATGGCTTTCACCATTATCTTGTTCTACTTCAGCTATAATGCTGGGCTTAGCACATATTTCTTCTCACAGCATGAGCAGAAAGGGTTTTTTTTTCAGTCTTTCTTCAACAGCAATGGGTTTTCATCAGTGCCCTGAGGACAACAACTTTTGTGAAAGGGAAGAAAAACGGTTGACTTCTCCCTTAAACTTACGGCTTGCTTTCTTTTTTCTTTCTTTCTTTTTTTGACTTTAAATCTTGTATTATAAAGCAGTACTTTCATAGAAGTGATCATAAGTGCATTGGATAAGTGTTTTTCCAGGTTTATAAAAACTCCAAAGCTATTGTTTTAGAATCCCAAAAAACAGCTTAAAAATACAAAGTGAAAATAATCTACAGTTGCTCTTCATATTGCAAAAGAATTCATGGCTTGTTTTTCAATAGTAGAAATAAAGAAGAGGGGCCCAAAAACAGCAGTTTCCAGTTTGGCACCAGGAGGAGAACTTTCTCAGCATTCTCCTTAACCACAATTCTTATAACACACTTATTTTTTTTCATTAAAGAATGAAATAAATGTTCATATTTTTGATTTGAGGAAAATCATGACACATATAGCCATCGCGATTTGAAGGTCTCATCACAGTCCATGGATATTTCTGAGAAAAAGAAATTTCATGATACTGTAATCAGTTTATATGATAGGAGATATACCCAAACATTTGTGAAGTTTGTCTGTTGCTCAGCAACAATTACATTCAAGCACTGTGTTTCATTTATATAACTACTTACATACCCAGAATCTTATTCAGAGTCTAGAAGTAAACTATTGTTTGTATCATCACTGGAATTTCTATGAGTCGTTTTGATCTAACACTTTATCTGCTGCCAAAAATCCCCTTCCTTATTTTAATTCAGTTTCTCGCCTTTGGTGCTTATTGTAAAATATCCTCTCATTTTTCTCCCTCTCATGAAACAGCTTTCATCAACTAGAAGTATATACTTAACAGCAATTATATTTTATTCATTTCCTAGAGAAACTCAAGTTAAATATCATTATAATTTATAATTATATTCTTCTTCTACATGAGTATTATATACCCTCAGGACTTGTTGATCTATCCTAGAGCATCTGATGTTATTGGATGTCTCATTATATATTACATAATACTAATTTTATTAAACATATTAGCATGATGTGCAATATCTGATACTATGAATCACAAGACATTTCTTAGTGGCTATTTTTAATAGTAGACATGAGTATAATTTGATTATGTAAATGCACATTACTAACAAATATCTAACGATAAAATGTGATGCATAAACCATCTGTAATATTAAATATTGTTAGAATTGTGCCTCAAAATAATGTGATCACCATTCAGGGTGAATACACATTGAGAGAATTGAGTTTCAGAAAGAAATACAATTATTTTAAAACACATTAGTGGAGAAGATTGCAACAAAACTCAAAATTACTTACTAAAATATGTAAACCAACATGTTTCAACTGTTGTTTTCACTTGAGATTCTTAATTAATGTATGTAGAAATATAGGAAGTTTCAGCACCACATCCTTATTTGTAAATGATTGCTTTTCTTCTGCTGTAAGTGTGGCCAGCTACAATATAAGTATATGGAAGTATCAGAACTGATGTCATCTGTTCTTATTTGAAAAGATATTATTTCCTTTTATTGTCAGTAGATGACCCCTTTTGTTTTTCCTCTACCATTTGTTTCCCTGATATATCATAAATGTTAATAAGGCTTCTCAGAAAGCATACTATTAATACACACAGATATGCATGCTAACAACCAGGAAAGAAAAAATAATTAATGAATGGCATTTTGAGGATGATATAAAAAGTATAGGTATTAATTTAGTGCAAATGTTTTGGTTACTACCACATATAATGCCATGCTAGACAATGAACAAACATGAAAACTAGAAGGGTATTTTAAGGACCTTAGAATTTAATGAGGTTGTAAATATTTTTTCCAGGAAGAAACTATAAAATACTATGAAATTAAACTCACTTAAAAGGTTAGTTTACTATTATTCTTATTTTTAATGGTTGTTTTGAAACCAAGATTACTAATCTAAACATATTTCTAACGACATGAAATACAAGTTAATCAACAAGAACTTCACTATGAGAATGTGGCTTTCATCTATTATGGGCTTAACTATCAATATTGGCTATATCACTTTTCCAAATATTTTCTTTGAGGCACAAAATCCTTGAACCCTCAGTAATAAAACAAATATTTTAAAGCTGACTGATGACCTAACTGGATTTTACTCACTGTCTCACACCTGATTTTAGAGAGTTATATATGATTCAAGAGGTTACATGTGAATATCTGGACAATGGAAAACCTCAGCCACAGGGCAGACATACATAAAACTATAAGAAGATAACCAGGGCTAGCCAGGGGCAAGACATATACTTTAACCATATTATTTGTGTAAATTATGTCAAAAAGGAAAACAAATGACTTTTCTAAGATAGTAAGACATAAATTCTGAAACAAAGAAAAGATTTGAACTTTGGCTAAGAATCTGAACATATGATCACCTTGTTAAATATGTGGTAATAATTCTCAAAATTGAGAATTCTCAAACACTGAGTATTTAGGGGTAAAGAAAGGTGACATTTGTTGATTTTGTTTTCTTGAAATGGATTGTCATTATTCACCTGCACTGTTATACTCAGCAACCTTGGCTAGATTTTGACGAGTCATCTGTATTTTTGTCTAAACTTTCATTAATGCGATTCATCAATCTTTAACTCCACTATTGCTTCATTTGTGCTTGACATTGTATAGATTTCAACCTAATGTTTATATTCTGAACCCTTTTTGAAATTTCCCCTGTGCTGTATCGGCCTTTGAAAAATATATGTCACAGAAAAAAATAGCTGAGTCATTTACCTACACTCCTTGTGTGGGAAGTACACTGGGACTAAAATGAAAATATTTTATCCCAATCAATGATTTGTTACTTAGGAGTGGTAGGAACTGACAACAAATAAATTTCTGAATTTTAGTTCCATCCTTAACAAATTGAGATTAACAATATAATTTTCAAAATAACCTGCCACATTGTCAACATAAATGGAACTCTATTTTTTGCACATGTAAAAAGCCTGGCTCACCCACAGGACCAAATCAGTCAATGGTAAGTTGACACAAAGCCACTTAAAAACTAATAAAAAATTCCATCATCAGGAAGTTTTTCTCTATTTTTGGTTGTCTTTCATAATATAGGAAATACTTCTACATAATGGACTTAATTTTTTTAAATAAATCACAGTAATGCATAAATCAAGATGTTTTAAATAAATAAAAGTATTTGCTTATTCATATTCCATCTACTTCCAAAAAGCAAATTAGTGGATGTATCATAAAAATGTAATGCAACAAGATCAGATGCTATTAATAAAACATAAATACAATTTGTAAAAGAAGAGAAAAAGAAATATAGGGCATTTTGAGAGCAGTGTAGTACATCAGCCAAGTACAAATGATCTCTGAGTTGTATGACAGAGGGATATAACCAGGAAGTCTTAGGCTCCATTTTTAAATTGCACATGAGAGACTAGTCAGTTAATTTAAAAAAATCATAAGCATGTTAATCATTTGTTTCTAACCTCCTGGGATTTCAGTTCCCCATAGTAAGATGCTCAGTGCCTGGACAGAGTCACTGGTTTGGGAAGCTACCAGCAGTTTGCACTAGTGACAGCTCACGAGAGACTAGCACACAGTGGCTTTGCAGCCAGATGGCCAGGCTGGCCAGCTGACTCTGCCCCTTCCTTACCTCTAAAACTTTGAGAACTTATTACTGTCTCTATGCCTCTGCTTTGGTACCTCCAAAGGTCCTCATAAAGTCTACCTCATAGTCACTGATCAATTTCAGTGCTAGCTTTTTTTTATTAAGTTATAGTACCATGAAACTTTTCTTTTAGAAAAGTCAATATAGATACCTCAGTAAAACAAATGTGTATTGATTACCCACATACTGTTGGGAAAAAAACTGTGAAGTCATTTTAAATCTGGGTGCAGGTGCACACAGCTAGTTATGTGTTTTAGTGATATAAGATGCATGTATCATCCTGATTACAATTTCAAAAAAGGGAGACAATTTTCTTACCATAAAGTAATCAGTGTGAATGTATGTATGTAGGCAGTAGTGAGGAGCGGCTCTCCATCTCCTCCCTCCACTTCTGCTCCTGCACATGCAGGTTTTTAAAAAGTGCATGATTGAGTCCATACTTACTGAAAAATTTGCTGGGGATGAAAAGGATTGCCTTATTTGAACCTTAATGTCTATTATTAGATATTATCCCAGGAAATGAAAATATAGGAGCGAATATGAGAGAGAATCTTGAGAAGACTTGAGCCAGTTCTCAGTTCTAGATATTGATCTAGACCAGAGCATCTAAAATATAGATGCAAATTTAAATCATCTGATGAGTTTTTAAATATCAGTTTCTTAACCACACTCTCAAATATTTGGATTTAATTGGTATAGATTTGCATAGGAATATTGCTGTTTTTCAAAAGCTGGGGTAAACTTGATGACTACTTCCCTGAATGACTCAGGCTGGAGAAGGTAAAAGCAACAAAAACTGATTCAAGAACAACTTTTTTTTTCACTTTTTACTTTCAGCAACAGAAACCTACATTTATCACTTTGGAGTGAGTAAGCAAATACCAGAGAGCCATCAGCATATCTGGTGAAAATAATTCCAAAAGAATAATTCTCAAAATAATGCCAATGATACAGTACCTTATTTAGTATTTCAAAGTGGTTGAATAGTAAATACCACATGCATATGTCTATATTACTTTGTTTGCAACCCCAGAATTATATTTTTGTCTGAGTTAGATGAATAATGGCTTAGTCTTTTATATGCAGGGTGAGACAAAGGAAGGCTTACAGTTGTGAGCACAAGAAACACAGTTTATTCTTGGATTATTATTTATTAATTACTGTATTATTTTCCATACAAACAACTGTATAACTACTTTTGCCCCACCATCTGTACATATATATATATATATATATATATATATAAAATCACAAACACTTACTAAAGTAACTTCTTTCAGACTTTTTAAATATTGATTTAAAAATAGAAATATATTTCCAATTATACTAAAACTTTTACTTTGATAAACAATACAAAACATGAAATAATGTTCCTTGGTTGATGATGATGCACCTCCAATGTAAAGGATAGAATATTTTATAAAACTCGATAGATGATCATATCAAATTCATCTTTAAATCATTTAAGGACTTAGATATGTACCTAATTTCAAAGGGTTTTTGGAATAGAACACTGTTTTTTTCTCTCTTATAAAGTGAGTAGGCTTCTGTAGAATCTAATGTCAAAGCCATGTTACACAGGCTGTATCAAAAGAAAAGGAGCAATTAACACAAATAGCTAATGAACAATTCTCTCAGAGGTAAATGGTGCAGAATACCTTTATACATTGAAATTCTAACCATCAGAAAAAATTACTTTTAAAAAGGAAATATAACTTAGGCCTTAGTGTGGATTGTCATAGAAAAAGAACTACAAGGTATGAATACATGGTGTGTAAAATTGTACCTTTTATATTTTTTAATACTGTGTTTACCACAGATAGTCAATCCAATTTTGGGTTCAGTCTTCAGGTCTCCAAAGAAGGCCCAATAAATGCTAAGTAA
This sequence comes from Phyllostomus hastatus, assembly GCF_019186645.2. Lineage (NCBI taxonomy): Eukaryota > Metazoa > Chordata > Mammalia > Chiroptera > Phyllostomidae > Phyllostomus > Phyllostomus hastatus. The sequence goes on from NW_025333977.1 coordinate 17,599,854, forward strand.
ATAAATAAATAAATACAAGTGGTTTCATTTACTTGTTTTATCTAGTCACTTCTCATAGTAATCACCAACCATTAGTTCTGTAATTCAATATAAATCATTTTTAGTAAATTATAAGACAAAATAAAATAAATAATTATTGAACTTTGTATGAATTTGACCCAACCAAATATGTTGGCACCTGCTTTGGCTTCTGACTTTTTTTCTCAATGACTTCAACAATAGTATTTTGACATTTTGTTACTTGAATCATATCACTGAGACCTTGTGATGGAAGAGAGAAAAATATTAAAGACATCATTCTCCACTCTGACTCAATACCTGGTTCCTTTGTAACTCTTACTTTTTCTATCTAGCCCTCCCTATACCACAGAGCATTTTGTTCTTAGGCCCTCAACAGTGCAATAACCACTGACCCACCTGCCCTTTGCCAGGTGGCCTGTTTTATAGACCAATAGTAGAAAGAGATGTTTCCTCCAGTTTTACAGTCTTTCTGCTTACAACATTATAGTAAGTGATGAAAGATTTCACTCTCATTTTTGGCCTGCTGCTCTGACAAATGATAGTGCATTCCCCCCGCCACTCTCTCTCTCTCCTCTCTCTACCTTTCCCTCTTTCTCTCTCCTTCTCTCTTTCCCAGCTCAGCCAACCTCCTGACATATCCTTGAGAGAGATATGAATCCTGAACCAAAACATGAAAAAATAGCAAGGCCATATATGTTTTCCTTACTTGTAGATTATGCTAATTTAAAAACTTCAGGAGTAAGTTAATTAATAATTGCTATTTAAGTTGGCAAGGAAATTTGAAAATATAAAGCATTTTGTAAGTAGTTAATAGTTATCAATGTCTCAGATAGCAAAATAGTTGAGTCATTGAAAATCTAAATAATGAGGCCTTCTTATGTTGTTTGTAATATTAAGCGTATTAATTATTCAGGCACCTGATTTGGCTCCTGACTGATTCTCCACTTCTTCCTTTACTGACTTTATATTTGTTAATATCTCCCAGGCATAAAACCTGTGTATTGTTATCATGTCACTCACATTTTACTTTTCTCCTCCCTGAACAAATATACTTCCTTAAATCCAATCACTTTTCATTCTCCAAAAGCTATTTCCAAACAAAAAGTGGCTATTTTCAAACAAAAAGTGGCTATTTTCATGTTCTTGATTTTGGAATTCATCAATTTAACAGATTCTTTATAAAATTCTCCATTCCCTACTCAATTAGGAATTTTAGGTTTCTGGTATGTTCCTTAATAAGAAAAGCATGATAAAGCATACATAAAGTACATTTTCCTCTGCAGACTTTTAAAAAAGGCACTATGTATTTTTTCTAGGTCCTGAAATTCTGGTGATATTAATGCCAGCTACAAAACACTGCTTCTGTGGCTCTATATTTTCCATTTGTAAGAAAACCAGCTCCTTCAAATAGTTCCAAAACAGTTTTGTCATTTTAGCAAGATCAGGCCCCTACTATGAGTCTTCTAACACATGTAACTACTATTTTAATATCCTATTTCTCCTGTTCTGGATTGTGAAGCCTCTGATTTCTACTGATAATAAAAGTAAAATATGTAATGTCAAGGTCTCCTGAAGGCACAAGTGAGTTGGTGCTGCTGTTGTATCATCTATTCCAAATTTGTAAATGGCCAAATTTCAAAGGTTTTACATTAAGAGTATCAATGCACCATGCCAAGCATGTCAAAAGTGGCCGTAACCACAGTCAATATTACTGTTTCTGTTGGCAATGCTTTGACCTTTGATCACTATCATGTTAAACCTGCTGCTATCGTGGTCCCACTTTTTATGCTGGAACTAAAGCTGCTCACACCTTGCACTACAGGGTTGTTTGTTATTGTTGTTGTTGTTTGTTGTCTTTTTCTTCAGATTTTTACCTTGTCCCATCTTATTTGGACATAAATATACACAATCAAAGCCAGTATTCATTCCAAAGCACAGACAGTTAACAGCTCTTGGAATAATTCCAATCTTCCAAGTTTTTGTAATTTTTTAGAAACAAAGTTGAGATCTTTCCTAGCAGAATTCTTATAATTCATAGGAAGAAAGCCCAGTCATTCATCCTACAGATTTTGTACTTGCTTTGGTGAATGCAGTCTTAGCACAGCTGAGGAATTTGCTTTGTGATGTGTATAAATTGTTCCATAACCTATATCCCACTCACAATACACATAACAAACACATTACCATGTTCTAATCAGAGTTTTGATTCTGGGATTAAGAAACCTCAAGTTTCATGCAAAGATGGCAAATATAATCCTTGAAAGTTAATTTAATCTTATAAACTTCAAAAAGATTATTCTGAACTTTTTAAATACAATGAATGCATACATTTATAACACTAAATAGTGATTACTTAGTGTATTCCTTACTTAGTGTACTCCTTACTTCGTGGGCCTGAGTAAGTAGCAATTACTTAGTGTACTCCTTAACTGTCTTGTTAAGGTTTATGGAGTGCATTAATATGGAATCCTGTCAACATCTGCAGCTGACATTATAAAATCTGCACTCAATACCTAAAATCAATCTAAGAAAGGAGTGGAGTGGAGTGGATCACTAATATTTTTAAGGAAGAAAATCACAACAAAAATATATTTTCTTTTCCCTGTTGAGCTATAAATCTAGCCAATATTAATCTCTCATTTTGATGGCCAAGAATAGAGAATTGCTACTCAAAACACTAGCTATAGAACAATTAGCAATGGTATCTTTATAGAGTTTACTGGAAATGCAGAATATTGGGCCTAATCCCGAATTCATTGAAACAGGACCTGCACTTTAACAAGATCCCTACAAGCTTGTTGTGCACTTCAAAGATTGAAAAACTGTTATAAACATTTGCCAGCTAAAATTTAGTCATTCTAAGTTCAAGATTTTCTCTATCAATTCATAATTATCAGCTGTTTTCTAACAACTTCATTCATAAATGTTATCTCTTACCCTCCCCTTACTCTATTTATCATGTATAATAAGCAAAGCCAGCTAAAATTATCATTATTTTTCTTTAAATTCTTGGAAATTCTTGATGAGCTTATGTTTAATGTAATACTACCTTAGGTGATTTCCTTCTCCATTTCATTAGTATCACTTCCCAATTTTCTCCTTAAGTAATTCTGCAAATATTATATGTTTCATCTTGTTTACCAGAAATCTTTAATCCAAGATTATACTCATAAAATGATCAATGTAACCTATTTCGTGTGTGTTACAATCTGCATTCATTGCACTCTGAAATGGCCTGATTATTTTTAAAGGATTGCTTAGTTCCCTGGGCCTGCAACACTCCCAGGGTTTTTACAATGTATGTACAGCAGAATCAACAAAGGGAAGTGGTTTTAACTGCTAATAACTGAATTCTAAACCCATAAATTTTAATTAGGTGAAGGTTCAAAGTTCTCTGGGAATGCACATTTTGAGAAGAAAGAGAAAGAAAAAGAGGGAGGGGGAGAGAGAGTGAATGAGAATTCCATTACAGCAGTTAAGAAAAGAATCACTGCTCTGGATTAGGAGCTAAAAATGGCACCCATGAAAGTGCCTTCTTCACTCTCAGTCATGTACTCAGCTTTAGCCCAAACTCGGAATAGTTCTTACCCTAGATAGGAATTAGACAGTAACTGTTCCTAAACAGCTGAAGGATTGCTACTTTTGTTTCTTGTGACTGAATTCCAAACCAAGCCTTCAGCCTCTAAGGACTGGATTCTCTTGCCCTCAACCACAGTTTTCCAGAAAAACAAGACTATCCTATCATAATGAGGTTTTAATTGTCATCATGGACTACCTGCATCATTCACATTAACCTGCTGCTTGGATTTCCACTGATTACCTATGTTCCCCCTGTAATGATGATCATCATAGTTTTTAGATTTAGGTTGATTTCTAGCTAATTACCTAGCATGCAGCCTTTCTCATTTTGTACTGTGATCTTTTTTTTCCAAATATATTTTAATTGAATTGCTGGAGTCACATTGGTTAATAAAAATATATAGTTTCTGGTGCACAATTCTATAATACATCATCTGTATATTGTATTGTATGTTTACCACCCAAAATGTAGTCTCCTTCCATCACCATTTTTCCCCACTTTACCTTCTTCTACCTCCCCCTCAGCCCCTGCTATTCTTCTGCTAACCACTATACTGTTGTTTGTGTATGTGAGGTTTTTTAATTGCTGAAATCTTCACTTATTTCACTGTCCCCCTACCCTCCTCCTTTCTGACAGCTGTCAGTCTGTTCTCTGTAACTATGAATCTGTTTCTATTTTGTTCATTAGTTTATCCGGTTCACTAAATTTCACATATAAGTGAAATCATATGATTTTTTTTCTCTCTGACTAGTTTATTTTACTTAGAATAATACCCTCTAGGTCCATCCATGTTGTCACAAAAGGTAAGATGTCCTTTTTTTATGACCAAGTAGTATTCCTTTGTGCAAATGTACCACAACTTTTTTATACATTCATGTATTGATGGACATTTGGGCTGCTTTCAAATCTTGGCTATTATAATTTATTTTTAATATTTAAAACTTATCTCTGGTCTTCCTCTCAAGGAAAGACAATCAGTCAACACCTCTCAAACAACATGCTCATCCAAACTTCTGTACATATTACTTATATCTAAATCACAATCTGACAACCAAATATCTCTTTGAATATGATACCTAGAATAACTTTGAAAGAGATGACTAGAGGCACTGCCAAAGAGAGCAGGATCAGTGTCACCTTTAAAGATCATAACTGCACTCTAAGTAATATGACAAAGATAATTTTTCTTTATGTCACCTTTAAAGATGCTTTATTTTTCCAAAGAAGGGAATGATATACACAAGTAGTTCAATCAATGGTGTCTGATAGATTAACTCATCAACCCCCAACCTATTTCCATCTGCTTTCTTTTTCCATTTGTCATTTCTTCTTCATTATTTTTAAGATGATCTGGGAAAAGCTCATTATTTCTTTGAGCCTCAATTTGTTCTTTTCTTTTGGGTTAATAGTAAAAACTATGAAGGCATCTCAGGAGGGCCAGTCATAGTTTCCAACTGTACATTCTATGAAGCCATAGGAGATATGCAACCCTCCAGGGACTCATGTTTGGTTTCTACATTTTCCCAAATAAAAACAAAAGCAAACCCTATAACTATCATGTGTTATCATATAATAAAATGAAGCTATTTCAACAAGAAACAATATAAATTCAGAGTAAAAAACAATGGAATTCTAAGCAGCAGAAAGAAAGAACACCTACCCTTTTTGACAGCATGGATAGAACTGGAGAGCATTATGCTAAGTGAAATAAGCCAGGTGGTGAAAAACAAATACCATATGATCTCACCTATATGTGGAATCCAATCAACAAGCAAGCAAAATATAACCAGAGACATTGAAATTAAGAACAAACTGACAGTATCCAGAGAGAAGATGTGAGGGGAAAAAAGGGGTCAAAGGGTGAAGGGTTTACAGGAACAACTGCAAAGGGCACATGGACAAAAACAAGAGGGGATGGGAACAGGGCAGGGAGGTGGAGATGGCTGGGATGAGAGAAGAGGTGGGGGGGAAGGCAGAAAATTGTATTTGAACAAAAATAAAATTCAAAAGTATTTAATAAAAATAAATAAATAAAAATAAGATCTTTTAAACTTAAAATATACTTTTAAACTTTTTAATAACCTCCAATTTACATAGTGATTTTCTCATTTTACATTGGACTTTTGAATATTTTGTCATTAACTGAGCTGTATGCATACAACACAATATGAGCCATAGAGCAGGTGTTCAGGGCTGATTAGTTCTTCTTTCTAATAGTGAAATTAGCTAGAAAATTTTAGGAGTAAAATTATGTCACTTTACAAAAGATTAAAATTTCCCTATTCACTTTTCAAACAAGTACAGAGATAAGCACTCATTTTTATACTTATTATATTTCCTATATCACATAATGAGACTCAAAGGGGAGTCTTTTATTAATATTCACACATTTTTCTTGGTATTATTTATCTGACAAAATACAGTTTATTTTTGAATCCTTATTATATGCTTCACAAGGAAAAATAGTAAGTGTGGAAATCAGGACACCCATGGGATTTCTGTGGAATTTTGAAATCTGGTGATTATTATATTAAGTGAAAATATTAAGCACAAAATTATACAATGATATTTTACTATAATTTTAATATCTCACTGAATATAATACCTAGAATTCTGCTAATTGTTTTGAAAGAAACACTTAAATATTTCACAGAACTTTCTTCATCTTACCATTACTGCATATTAGAATTTCAGTGAGATAAATCATTATTTTTGCAGATAATGTTATTCTTTATAAGACATAACCAGAACTGCTCAATGTTGTAATTCAAAAATAAAGTGTTATTTAGAAAAATAAACATTACACATATCTAACAGAAAGTATTTCCTCGAGTAATATTGCAATTCATTTCCCTTTATTGATTTTGGAAGTCAATCAGCTGATAAGAAATTGTCATTCATTACAGAATATTAAATTCAATGACCAGAAGCTTTCTAGTATGTTATCTGTCAAAATGTGAGTGAAAAAAATACAGTTATTTTTTTGGAAGGGGAATATTTTCCATAATTACTATATTATCTAGTATACATTGATTCAGGGTTTTTTCTCAAGTAATTTGTTAAGCTTTAAAAACATCAAAAGTTCACACAAAGGTATAATAAAGAACAGAAAATGCATTTTTATTTAAAAAATATAAATAAATTAATACAAGGAACATTAAGTAGAAAAATACTTTGTGTTCACGGATTGTAAGAATTATTATTACTAAAATATCTATTATACCCAAAGTGATCTATACATTTAATGCAATCCAATTCTATTTTTCACAGAACTAGTAAAAGACAATTTTAAAGTTTGTGAGGAACAAAAAAAGACCCTGAAGAATTAAAACAATCCCAGACAAAAGAACAAAACTAAAGGCCTCACACTTTCTCATTTCAAATTGTATTTCAAATCTACAACCTATGTTCCAACAATGGCTGAATGGATAAAGCAAATCTAATTTACATAATATAATAAATATTATACTATAATATAATATAATATTGTAAAATTTTCAGCCTTAGGAAAATGAATTTCTGCCATTTGTGAAAACACAGATGAACCTGGAGTGCTATGTCAAGTATAACATCTTAGGAATGCTCTAATTCTGAAACAAGTACTATCCAAACATTCATTGGGGAATCATTGTGCTTGCTGCTCATTCGTTACCATGTTCCTTTTTTAGTAACTTCTAACTAAATTTTTTTAAAGAGGAGAAATAAATGCAAGTCTTTTTTCTTTATTTGAAAATATCTGAATAAAGGGAAAAAGGAGAGGGAGAAAAAAGTTTAAAAAGATTAGTTTATGTAGATATGTGTACATGTTTTTAAAATCATGATAAACTGTGAAAGTGTCTAGAAAGTGTTAAAAAAGAAACATGGACCTAACATCTGGATTTAAACTTCATTGGTCTAAAAACCTTTGCTGAGCTAATATGCTTTGGCAGGAGTGAAATAATGGATCAAGGGTGGTATGTAGAATTTTTGCTTAAGAAAACTGATGCTTTCCACTGAGAAGAAGAAAGTCAAAGAAGGATCTCGCCTGGGGTAGGAAGGTTTCTGTGTTTGACAATAAGTATAGAGGTTTAAAATGTCTATTAGACATGTCTATTAATGTCAACGATAAAAATAAAGACTTACACATCATCATCAAGTAGTTGAAAAGCTATGGTTAGACAAAAACACCTAGGCAGAAAGTAGAAGTAAAGTTTGCTGGGTCACTCCAATATTTACAGGTCAGACAGAAGAGCAGAAGGGCAGGCTTCTGCGGAAGAGTCAGTCTGGTGGGAAAACAAAGAAAAGTACTGTTAGAGTAGGCAACTATGAATGAGTTAACAAAGAAGGAAGCTAGACTGTTAAGCCTGGTTAACTCAGGAAGTTACAGCTGTATACACCCCAAGGGAAAGCTACATCCTCCATCAAATTGGACTTCATCACCAGAAGATCAGCTTTTCAATCTCCACAGTGGACAACCAGACACTGCCTGGATCACTGAGGGAGGGAAAGGGGAAATTCTTCTTCTGGGAGCATACCCATTGGAAACCCTGACACAGGAGGAGGTAAGCACACACAAAGTAGAAGCCAGATGATGCAACAGAATTTAGGGACATGTGCAGGAGAAACCAAGACAGTGACCACAAAGGGGAGGTGCCTCTCCTGGGAAAAGGATCAGATTGGATGAGGGCATCAAACCATGGAAGATCGGGAATGAGATTGGATAAGGGGAGGATCCAGCGCAAGTCTGCCAAGTATTAGGAAGGAAACTGATGAGTTTGAAAGAAAGTCTTTCTCCCAACTCCGAGGTAATGTAATCAAAGCTTAACAAGTACCTGTCCGGCTAGCATGCATTTAATCATTTGTTCGCCAGTTCATTCGTATGTTCTCTCTCCAGTGCAGCCTCCCAGGCCCAAGCTTGGGCAGGCTCCAAGTATCTGCCTGGGTGCAGTGGCAGAGTACTGGCCGCGGCATAGCTGGGAATAGAGTGTAAACTAGAAACTGAGCTGGACTAAGCTTTGGCATGGCCTGAACTGAACTATAAAAGCTTCATATGCCATGCTAGTACTGGGCCAATGGCACGGATTCTCTGGGCCCTGGTGCTCCTGGTTTTGGTGAGGACCAGTGAGGGCTTTTGGCTCCCACGGCTGGACTTCCCCCTCAATGAGATAAAGCTAAGCCATCTGTCTGGTCGTGATTCAGGCTGGGGATGAATCAATTGACAATGAAAAAAATGCACATAGTTGCATTGTATTTATGCATTGTGTTCTTCATGTAATCCTATATCTAATGCAGACTTCTGTGAAAGCAACTCTCACATTTCATTGCACTGTTATCATTATTTTGATTGAGATAATTGTATATCCAATGAAGTTGTAAGAAATAATACAGAAATCCCTATATGCTTTACTGTTTCCCCTAATAGTAACATTTTGTAAAACTATAACATGATCTCACAACCAAAATATGTAAATTGGTACAAGCCACTAATCTTACTCAGATTTCACCACTTCTGTCTATACTCACCGGAGTGTGGTTATGCATGAGGTTTTATACAATTTTATCACAACAGTATGTTCATATATCTTCCACTTCAGCCAAGATATCAAACAGTCTAACACCACAAAGTTCCCTCACAGTGCTCTTTTATAAACACATCTATTTCTCCCTCCCACTGACAACCAAAATCTGTTCCCATTTCAATAATTTTATCATTTCAAACATATTATATGAAAGCAATAACAAAGTTTGTACTATTTGGGAATTGTGTTTTTCTATTCAGCCTAATTCTCTGGTGTTTTATCCAACTTATTGGATAAATCAATAGGTTATTTGTTTGTTTGTTTGTTTGTTCATTTGTTTTAGGGAGAGGGGAAGGGAGGGAGAAGAAGAAGGAGAGAAACATAGATGTGGGAGAGAAACATAGACGAGAGAGAAATATTGATTGGTTGCCTTCCCTAAGCACTGCAACTGGGAACCAAACCTGCAACCCAGGCATACACCCTGACTGGGAATCCAACTGGTAACCTTTTGGTTTGCAGGGTGATGCCCAACCAATTGAGCCACACAGGCTGGGGTATTTTTTTTAGTGATGAATAGTGTTCCATGGTATGTATGTACCACAGACTGTGTAAGGACATATACACTATTTTCAGTTTTTGGCTGTTACAAATAAAATTATGGGAACATTTTTGTACAGATTTTTGAGTAAACACAAGGTTTCATTTCTCTGGGACAAATTCTCAAAAATATATATGCTGGAACACATTGTAGTTATATATTTAGTTTTATAAGAAACTGCCAAACAAATTTCTACAATGGCTGTACAAGTTTGCTTTCTTACCAGCAATGTAGGAGTGACTCCCTTTTTTAACATTCTTACCAGAATTTTGCATTTTTTACCCAATCTTATTGTTATGTAGACTTTTTAAATTTATAAAATGGTCCCTTTTTCTTAAAAAACTGTGTGTCTGAACATCAACACTGATTTATTCATTTCTTTATTTCCAGTGTGTAACATACCACCTTGCACATAATGAGTCCTCAATTAACATTTTGTTGGAGAAATAAATAAGTTAATGAATGAAAATAAAAGCTTTTTATACTATAAAATTTTAAAGTCATACACACTTAAATACTATATTAACACAATATAAATGGGAGCTGAAACTGAGATCTATATTGCAATTAAAATTACCTTCATACAGATAACTAGGGATATTTCTGTTATATTAATTGCATTTTATGAATATATTATTTGAAATTATGATGTTATCAGCAGATTAACTTCCTGAAGATATTTACTGCAATTAATAAGAATAAGAATGCACAAGAATGTGGTGAAAATGTAGTTTATGAAAATGTACTCAAATTATTTCTCAATGAAAAGTTTATCCTAGGATCATCATTATAGTTATTACACAATAGAATTCTTGTTGAAACAGAACATACTCTAAGTGAATATTTTTAGAGAAGAAAACATCTCATAATGAGTAATTATCATAATGTCATACTGTATTAGCAATAATAACATTTACTTCCCTTTGCAAATCAGATCAGCTATTATATAACCAGAACAAATTACTAAAGGCTCCATACATTAAAAAAAATTCTCACCAACCACTAGGTGAGAAAATATAATTTTGTGTTTTTTATGCATTTTAAGAAAAATACTCTTTTTTATACAAAAATGTGAATTGTCATGGAGTAGACAGTGAACCAGCTAAACTTGAGGTTTCATTTCTTTTTAACTTAGGGGGAAAGAAATATGAAGGGCTTAAAATGAAATTACTTCATCAGAATTCACATTTGATTTTAATCTTTTCAGTTCCCCATATGCAGCGATGCTCAACTGACTATACTCCCAGCTGCATTATTCAAGGATGTTGTTCAGGAAGAAATACTTGCAATATGTGTTCTACTGAGTAGCAACCTAATTAAAAGAACTTTACAGCTGGATTTTTAGAAAGCTTTGATCTTAATTGTAAAGTGATAAAAATACTTGTTGGTTGAATTTTGTTCTTTATACCTTAAATCCATATTTTTCTCTTGTAAGATAATTGGTAAGAATTGTTCATGAATGAATGAGTGAATTCTTGTTTCTGCTCTTTCGTTTCCATTACCACTTAATAAATTATACAGGATACATAATTGTTTACATTTTAAAGGGATCCCCTGCCTAGGAGTAATGGTAAGAATGCCGTACTACATTCTCCAAGAAGGTTCTATTGCTATGGTCAACTAAAAACTCTACATTTTTTTATCTACTTATCTACTGATGGACATTTGGGCCCCAGAATTTTTTACCTGTTTTTTAATTGCTGTTCAAATACAGTTGTCTTCATTTTTCCCCCACTACTCCCCCTAACCCCAGCCACCCTCGCCCCTACTCCCCTTTGGCCTTGTCCATGTGTCCCTCATACACATTCCTTGACAACACTTCCCCCTTTTCCCACCATCCCCTCCCACCTCTCCACTGGTTACTGCCAGTTTGTTATTAATTTCAATGTTTCTGGTTATATTTTGCTTCCTTGTTTGTTTTGTTGATGAGGTTACATTTATAGGTGAGATCATATGAGTATTTATAAAAATAAGTGTTTTGAAAACTGTATTTCTCTAATTGAAGATATAAAATGTGTGCATGTTTTGCTCTGGTTTTATGTTCTTCTCACCAAATTGGAAGATTTTTTCTTTGCTAAAATGTACAGTTAAATTTAGGCCACATGAAATCTAGTGGGAGTGGAGAGACAAAGACAATAAAGGGGACCAAACAAAAAAAATAATATTGAGGCACATTGGATGAACCATATGAAAATAACATTGGACAAAGAAGCAGCAGTGGAACAACTTGTAAACCACCTTTGTCACTGACAAATAGTGTAACCTGTTTATCTACCTCTTTGGTTCTGTATATCAATATCTCCGATTGCAAATATATATACTGTGCAAGTTAGTGTAATTTTATTCCAGAGGTAAGTTATTTTGTTGAAAGTAGTTAAAATTTACTTTTACTAGATTAAGCAGAAAAGGGGAAATTAATGTAAGGGAAAACAGTGAATCTTAAAAACCAAGAGTAGAAAGTATAGTTGAGATGTGGAACCAGAAATTACTGGGATAATAGCCTTTTTAGAACTACTTGGTTTCTTCTTTCTGCTGTGCTCTAAGTTTGATCGGATGGTTTGTTTGCTTGGTGTTTGGTTCTCTCTCTCTCTCTCTCTCTCCACCCCCCCCCCACACCCCTCTGTCTCTCTCTCTGTCTCACTGTCTCTCTCTCCCTCTCTCCATTCTGTGCTTCTTTGGCCAAGTCCTTATAGATTAAGTAGAAGTAATATATCCTTAGTACAAACTCCAACTCCATAGACAGAAAAAAGACTGATCAAGCATGAATCAGAATCTGCCTCTTTGAATCAAGTGACCTTGAAGATGAGGGCATATGATTCAATGTCTTTTCAGGTGGCACACTGGAATCTACACCAAGAAAGGTAGGTATCAAGAGAATAGAACAAGGTGACTGAACAACATGTCTACAGGCTATTATGAAATTTGAAATACCATAAGTAAAAATACTTTAAGTATTCCACAATAAAATGTTCTAAAAAAAAATATATATATATATATACACACACACACACACACACACACACACATACATATGGTGAAAGGAGATCTGTTTAGAGAAAGAATTCACAATATTTTTGGAGCCTATGTAGCTTCTCATTTTAAGGGTTAATTTAGAAAAATCTATGTGCATAACCTTTTCACTTCACAGTTATCTGTGAATTAGTCTGATAATTTCTTTCTGACTTCCATATTCAAATTTTCTCCTCTCAGTCTTCTTCAAAGTGAGCTATTAAAGATGTTTTTGATTATTTCCCTTTCCTGTAAAATAACAATATAAATGGAAGTAAAATTAATCTTATGAAAATCACTAGAAGATGGTCAAAAAACCTAGAGAACATTTATACGTTGATATTAAGCTCATTATGGAGATTATGGAGGTAAAATGGAAATTCTCATTTCCAAAATGCTCGACATTTTTATGACATGGCTTATTCATTAGTGTGGACTGCCTCAAGCTTCCATTAAATTATTTATTCTTCAACTACGTGATGTTATACTAAAATGTCTCAATTTGAATTATATATTTTTATATATAAAAATATATATTTTTATATTTAAAGTAACATAAATTAAAAATTTAAGTATTTAGCACTTTCAAATTTTCAAATAGACCCTGGCTGGCATAGTTCAGTGGATTGAGCATGGGCTACGAACCAAAGTATTGCAGGTTTGATTCCCAGTCAGGGCACATGCCTGGGTTGCAGGCCACAGCCCCAGCAACCGCACATTGATGTATTTCTCTCTCTCTCTCTTTCTCCCTCCCTTCCATTTCTAAAAATAAATAAATAAATCTTTTAAAAAACTCTTAATTTTTTTTAAATAGATTGTTTTCTCATTTACTAAAATCTATCTAAAATCAGTGTTATATGAGGTCATTTGGCTCAATCTCTATCTTTAAATATTTAAAAAGTATTATTTAATATTGGAACTAGAGAGTATTATGCTGGCGAAAGACAAATATCATATGGTCTCACCTACAAGTAGAACCTAATAAACAAAACAAACAAATGAGCAAAATAGAAAGAGACATGGAAATAATGAATAAATTGACAGTAACCAGAGGAGAGGGGGAGGGGAATAATGGGGGAAAGAAGGAGAAGGGTCAAGTCAAGGAACATGTATAAAGGACCCCTGGACAAAGACAACAGGGGGAGGGAGAATTGAAGGTGGGTGGTGGGGGTGGGTAGAGCAGCAGAGAGTAATAAGGGAAAATGGACAACTGTAATTGAACATCAATAAAAAGAATTCAAAAGAAAAAATTAAAAAGTAGAAATGAAAATTAAAAGTATTACTTAGCGTTCTGAAATGTACATGATTTGTTTCAAAATGACCATTGTGATAGGCTAGTGGTTTGATATCCCCAGTTAATTATAAATAGTTATAATTATAAATAATTATTACAAAATAATAATTATTATCACTTATATTTGGCATTGCTTTAATGTTTACAAAGACCTGAAAATTTGTTTTCATCTGGTCTTAATTAAAACATGCAAAATGACTTGTCTTTTCTATACCCATATAGCTGCACAGAATTAAAACCTAAATGTATATCCTTGTTCTGATTTAAATTTACCATTCTTTCTATTACACCAAAGTGTCTAATATACACTAATAACTTCTATGTACATGATTATCATTCTGCTTATTTAAAATAATCCAACTGGAATAATATTTTGTCTCTAACAAGAATAATAAAGATTGCTTTGGGAAAATAATTTTCTTTCAAGTTAGTTTCCTAAAAAAATCTTAGAATGTAACTATTAGAAGTAACCCAAATATACATAATTCCATTAGTGCATTATTTATGATTTATGTGAATTCTTCTTGAGCTTATTTAGAATTTCATCCCAAACTCCCTAAAAACATTTCATCCCAAACATCCATAAAACACTGAACACTGTAATCCTCTTACTTCAACCCAGGGGTCTTTAGACTAGAATCTTGTGATTTGTAGACTACTTTCATATCCAATGTAACTTTATTTTTAAGATTTTTATTTACTTTTTTAAAGATACTAAATAATTAGGTCTTATTTAATTTAGGGCAACCTTAATTATCAAGATTAGCAACTCTGAAAAAATGTTTCTTGAGTAAAAGTCCTAGAATCATTTTATTGCCTATACTAACAAAAAAGTTAAATATACTTGTAAAAATAAAAAAAAAATACTTGGTTAATTTTAGAGGCTACTATCTGATGCTAAGATATTTACCACAATAGTGGCTAACAAGCCCGCCTGACTGGCGTGGCTCAGTTGGTTGGGCTTCATCCAGCAAAGCAGAGGGTCTCTGGTTTGATATCCAGTCAGGCACATGGCTGGATTTCGGGATCCATCCTGGTCTGGGTGCCTATGTGAGGCAACTGACTGAAGTGATGTTTCTCTTCCTTTCTTTCTCCCCCCACCCTTCCCTTCTCTCTAACAAATAACAAAAATCTTTTAAAAATAGTGTCTCATATATAGAATGTTATTGCTATATACATTAACTTTTAATCTTCACAACAACCACAGATACCCAGTTATTTTCTGATTTTAGAGATAAAGAAATAGATACAGAGAAGTTAAGATATTTGTCTCTCTGTACATAGCAAGGGGAGAGCTAATATTGGAAAATAATCAGTCTGAATATTCTGTTCACCATCTATCATTATTAAGATGGATTACTGACTTTACCTAGAAATAAAATGAGATATGAAGAAGTTTGAGTAAAGAGTAGACATTTGAAAATTTTCCATTGCGCAGTTTCCATCATCCTATTGATGTAGAAAACCAGTGCCATGGGATAAAAGGGAGGGTTTCATTTGCTCCTTCAGTAACAAACCACACTTGCAGTTTATATAAATTAAGCTCAGTGCTGACAACTGAGGATTTGTTGAAAAATGAAATGTGTGATTTCTGCTCCAGCAGAGAATTCAAATTAAAATAAAAGAAAATAGATCAACAACACAGCTATGAACAGAGATAATGTGCTTTGAAAAAATATATACAGGGGCTGAGATAGAGAGCAGTCCAGAGAAGGGATCGAGCTTTATAATAGTGTAAGGAAAATTTCTCCTTAAGCAGTTGAAATTTAAAATGAAACTTGAAAGATTATATGAAGCTAGTCAAGTGAAAAATAAGAGGAAAGTAGTTTTGTATGAAAATGCTGAAAATGAGAAAAGGACTTCCAATAGAAAAATGTTACAGCATGTTGAAATTAACTGAAATAATTTGAGTTAAGACTTGTAATACATAACATGACATACTAAAAAACATATCAAATATCATTATGTTTAAAGTTTGTTTAAATCATGATTTAAAGAAATCAAGAATAATGTTAGGAGCCAAATGGGAAAATTTAATGCAAAAGAAATATTTGAGGATAATAAGGAATTTTTGTTTATTTGTTTAGGCATGATGATAGCATGGAAAAATTTTTCAAAAAGTAATATATTTTACAGATATGTACTAAAGTAAATATAAATAAAATAATCTAATATTAAGTTGGTCAAAAGGTTGTGGGTTATTGTTAAGCTGATACTAAAAATGCTCTGTGACACAACCCAGTAGCAATAGAGGTAAAGATGTAATGGTAGGGAGTTATATAGATGAAAGTCAATTGATCATAAGTTGGTAATTTTTGAACCTGAGTGACATTAAAAAAGAGTTCATTGTACCAGTCCCTTATATGTTTGAAATTTCCTATTATTTGAGGTAAAAAAAAATTAAAATGAGAAACATATGCTAAAAGTGGAGCAATTTGAAACTATACTTTAGTTATAAAATATTTATATTTTTATGAATTTCAATGTATATTTTATCTCCTAAATACTATATTTAAACTTCAAATACATAAGTTTGATTTCTATTTAAATATTCAAATACAAGATAAATAAACAATATTTTATACTTCCATGTCTTTATTCTTCAACCAACCTTTGAATTATAGCTAGCCCCCTTTAATCATTAACCTTGTTCTCTAAATATTTTTACTTTTTAATTTAAATTTTATATATTTTAAAGGCTTAGTAAAAAGAACCCTCATATCTTCTATATTTGTATGTCATATATCTTTGTATTTATTTTCATTTGTAAAGCATTAGATTCCATCTAGGTGTTTATCATTTATCTGTTGATCCGTCCATTCACCTATCTCTACACTTATCTGTCAATAATAACAATAAAAGTTACCACTTAGAAATGATTTGGGCTGCTTGTTGTATGATTCTTCTACCAATAATGGATAATAAATCATACTATTTAGGGAAGATAACTTTGCGATTATTTGGCTCATTCATTTCATTTGAAAGAAGAGTAAAGCAAGATAGAAAATATTGTGCTAATAGTCATGTGACTACTGAGTTGTTTTCTAAAGTCATTTTAAGTAACTTTAATGCCATGGTAGAAATCTCTTTGACGAACAACCTTGAATTTCAAGTAATAATTGAAAAGCTAGAAGCTCTAGAAAATGGAATATAGTAAATGAGGCTTAGAATTGTTATAAGAAATAAAAAGTGTTCTAGAAAAAACTTAACTTTAATTTAAAGTGGCATTTACATAATATAAAAGGTAGTATAAAATCCCTCTTGGTTTCTAATTATTTTTGCTTTTTTCTTTTCTTCTTCCCTCCTTGTTCTCCTTTCTCTTTTTCTCTGTCTTCCCTCTTGTTTTTTTCCTTCCTTCCTTCCTTCCTTCCTTCATATGTATACACACTGTAAATTCTATTCTTAGTTTCTACTTCTGTTTATTCTTTTTTATTTTATTTGTATTCATGTGTAAGTATAAAAACATGGTAAATTATCTCAATAACTGTGCTTAAGGCACTTTATCTTGACTTCCATAAACCACATATAAAATCAATTTTATTTATATTATAGTGAAAAGTTTATATCAAAATAAAGAGATTGTGCTTAGTTACTAGTTTTATTAGACTTTTTAGGCACTTAATAACTTACTTTTTTCATCTATAGGACATGTTATATAATATATCTACCTTTATATTCCATCATCTCAGAAGTATTCTTTTACTGAATTTTTGTCATTTAGAGCAATTATAAAGTCCCATGGGATTTTGATGTTATAATAAAATAAATATTAGTATTCAAGTTAGTAAAACATATTTATGCAATTATATTTTCACATATAAAATGTTAAATTATCTCAATTTGCTTAATTTTTAGAGGAGAAATGAGCCTTTAAGTGAATAAATTGGTTATGTAAAGGAGATAAATGATATTGGGAAATGGAAGCTACATTTTTCTGAATACAGTCTGTCTTGTCAATTTGGCATTGGAAGCATGTAAAATGTTTTCATAATTATAAAACAAAATTAAACCAAAGAGAAAAAAGGATCCCTCCCTGAAAACCATGAAAAAAATTGAAAGAATAGACCTGAATTGATGGTTGCATCATGCAAAGAGAAAATATTTTCAATGACTTTAAAATACAGTAATTTGATTGTGGATAAAAATAGCTGGGGGGGGGGGGGAGACCTTAAAAAGCTTCCAGTAAAACTGTTAGAGGTGATATTAAAATATTTATTCTAAGAGAAACATGTAAAATAAATAATTCCATTAATGTTTAGGAACTAAGAACTTTAGTGTATAAAAAAATTAAGATATACATTAAAGAAGAAAAGTAAAAGGCTACAGTCCTAATTTTCTACTGGAAATATCAATATAAATCCTACTAAACTTTTTTTTAAAACACATACATGTTGCGCGTGGGTCACCGGCTAGCAGTGACCACGGAACGCTGTGGATGGCTCGACAATAAACACGCGAGAAATAACAACATGCACAGAGACAAACTAGTTTCTGTGGGGAAGTAGGGACAGAAATGGCCACCCCCCTAGTGGGGAGCGCGCTGATTTACCGTCCATACCTGCTTTTATTAGGCTCATTTTGCATAATAACTCAGGTAACATACAATACTCATTAGGGGGAAGTAAGGAATATAGAAAACAAAGAACTCTGCCGGTCTATTGAGTTGGGGGGTCAAAGAGCTGTAAGGCTGAGGAACAAACTAGCTTCCTCCTAAGACCCTCCTCATTCAACTGAGAGCATTCTTGAACAAAGAAGGTTTCACAGTAATTTACATGTTCTTTCTTAGGCCTGATCACCCCGGGAAATCCGCACTTCCCAGTACCGAGCTGTATTACCCCGTCATTGTTTCAGGCTTAGGTGGAGCGCGGGAACTAAGGCCACCGAGAGATAAGGAGATTTTCTTCCGGACGCTGAGAACTCAGACTTTGTCAAAGCCGAGGAGTGAGGGTCCATCACCCCCCTTTTGCTGCAGCCCCCCCCCCAAGTCCTTCTTTTGGGGGGGCCTCCCAAAGTGATCGTGCCTGGCTTGGGTTGTTCCCCCGTGGGGAATCTTACCCGTCTTTGGCTAACCGACCAAGCTTTTTGGGGTTCAGCAGCAGAAACAGCATTCCTGCCAGGAAGATAAGCTTTTGTCTCCTTGCCGGCTCACGGTTCCAAGGGCGTTCCCTTAGCCTTAGCCTAGGCGGGGGTTTCAGTTTCTGATACCAGTCAGGGTGGTTCCCAACACATACATTTCTGGCTGTGTTTTTGTAAAAGGTTTGGAAACAGTGACCAGTTCCATGAGCAACAAACACTCTACCATCCAGATGGCGGACTGTAAATACCACTTGTCACAAGAGAGAATTGTGACTACTTGGAGAAATGCAAAATTCCATGTTCAGAGCAAGAAATGTAGAAAGAGTCCTAGCTTGTACTTTGTATATCCTGAAAACCAAGGAATGTTATCATGGCTACTGTGGTCACATTTAATAGATACATGCACCGAATGGAGGGAGTCATCAGGAGAATTTAAGCACAAGTTTTCCTTGTGGCAAACATTTATTGCAATATGAACCAAGAACTCTATATCTCATCCACAAACCTCTGTTCCTATAAGCCACATTGAGAAACCAAATAATTTACCAAGAGTCTTAATACCCAAGAACCAAAATGTGAAGCCCCCCACCTTTCTAACTACTCATCTATAAACAAAGGAACTTCCTATTAATCCACCAATGTCTTTTTCTATACAACTATTTTACCTTGCTATGATATAAAAAAAGATTTGAAACAACTTACAAACTGTGCTCTAAAAGATCAAAACATAACTGTGAAAAAAATAGGTAAAGAAAAAAGGGCAGGTTGAATAAAATTTAAATTGTATTATAATTATAAGCAAGTTAAAAGGTTGATAAATGAAGATAACAAAGTCTTTGGGATTTGCAAGTAGCTGCAGGAGTGGAGAGAAGGGTAGGGATGGGACAGAACCAGAGCAGAAACTGTTTGATATCTAGTGTCTAACATCAGATTGTATGGATTTAGATGAATATTAGAAGTGTTCTCCTACACACAAACCATATATATACATATATATAAGTATCTATATATTTGGAAAACATTTACTGAATCTCTATTATGTGGTTAACATTGCACTAAATTATATGGAACATTTGAGTCTAAGTATTAGAAAATACCTTTGGTCAAAAATCAGAAAATGTTCATTCTAGTCCTTAAAATTGTTAACATAATAATACTTTTTATTTTATTGTTTTTGGCAAATAGTTATTAAGCTCCTTCTGTATCACACCTGTGTTTTAGCTCACAGCATTACACACATTAAATCACTTACATCCTCATAACAATCCATAACAAAGGTTATAACATGTATAACCTTTACTATAAAACTAGAAATTTGGATTTCTATAGTAGCTGTTACCAGGGTTGCAGTGGGAATAACATCCCATCATGAACAAGAGTGGTCCTCACAACTTCAATGATACTGTTAAACTGAATAGCCTCGAATAGTTCCTTTGAACAAAATAAACCATTTAAGATTCATTTCTTAATTCCTATTGGGAACTAGAGAGCATTCCCCATATATATCTCAGAACTTTAGGTACATCAATTTGTCCTTTGGTAGCCAGGATGTTGTTTTAGTTAAGTGACTCATAACCATCAGCCAACCAAGGTGCCCTGAAAGTTCTGACAGTGTCCACCAAGCTGCTGTTGAGAAGCAGGAACAAGGCCAAGTCCGCAGGCTGCTCTTTGCGTTCAATCCCAGAAAAGAAATTAATACTCAGAAACAGGTTTTTGGGTTTCATTTTGTGGCTGGAGTTTGAGGAGGGAAAATGAAGAAGAGACGTTAGTTAAGAGACAATTACTTTTAGTGAAAGAATATATTCTATTGTTTAGGCATTTCTGCTTTTTAGGGAAAATGGAGCAGTAAACAAAGGTGATATTTCTCAAGAAGAGGAACCAACTGATCTGGCATACTATTGGCCTCTATGAATAACTTCCCCAAAATCTACAAAGATCTGTAGACACTTACAGAAAAGGAAAGGGAAAGTTCAAGGAGAAAAATATAATACAGAAAGCAAGGGCCTAACTTCCCAGAGCAAGGGATCAGTAGGAAAAGTGAGTAGAGTTTTTCCAGCAACTTTATGCTTATCTTTTTTATTTTTTATTTCTGTTATATTTAGGACAGATTCTTTGGGCCAGTCTTATCTCCTCAATCTAATTTCCTCTAACAAATGAAATAACAGTGATTAATTCAAATATCTAAAAACTATATATGTAAATTTACTATATTTGGTTTAAAAAGCACTATTTTCTATGTTCTCATGCTTAATAAATAAATTCTCTGAAGTTGATGAGCAAATTCTCTGAAGTTTCACCCCTCAAAAGCATATTACTGACATTTAAATCATAACAATATTGGAGTCAGAAAAAATGATCTATACTCAATTGGAAATAAAAGTAAACACAAAATGAATTAGGACTTTCACTTTAAATTACATATCTTTTGTATTTGTTCATCCAAACTAAATTGGTTTAAATCACATTTTCCTGAAACTTCTATTCCATTTGTGCTCTATCTTAAGGTGGCATTGTGAAAGTCTATTATTCAAATAATATACTGTATTCTCAAGTTGTTAGGGATTGCTGAAAAGGTGAATTTCTGTGATTCAGTTCTAAATGGAGTCCATAAACTCCCTCTATTTTGAAGTAACCATTATTATGAAAGAGTACCAATTAGCCTGTTAGAAATAATTTGCACATGTACAAAAATATAATTTGAATATTTTGAAAATAAAATCTTGCACTGGAAACCATTGGGTATCTTTCTGTTGTGAGAAACAAATTCTTAATATCATCTCCAAACAGAGTAGGTGAATTTATCCTGCTAAATTTGGCTTCTGACCCTTAAGTTGAGAATAGGGAGAGGGAGCGCGCATGAGCACCACTATGGAACTATATAATTAAAGGGCATGTTGTTTGCAGAGAAAAGTCGGACTCACTAGCATTTATTTATTTATTTATCAAGTTTATAGCCACGATTGTCAGGAAGGAAAGGCTCATTCAGTGGATATCAACAGCAGACGATGTGTCATTCACACACTGTGTGTTAAAGCATCACAAAGGGTTGCATTATTCACCATCACCCATTATGTCAATCTGAAATTTTTACATAGCACTTCCTTTGGCCATGACAATGACAATTCTCATTGCTCTTTTGCACGAAGTGTACTTCATCATGAAAATCATTAGACTTCAGTGGATAAGAAATATCATTTTGTCAGAGAGCAAAATGTTGGAAGTGCAAATCTTCCACACTATCAAAATAGTAATTTAATTAAAATACCCAAGCCTCTAATCACCACTCATCTGGAAATGAGTTATTATTTTATCTACCTTAAATGGTTAGTATTAACTGTGATGATAGATATAAGTGTTGACATGGTACATAGCATGTAATAAATGATTAACAGATGATTTGGTATCATAATGTACCACATATAAAATTGGGAATTGGTACTTTTTCCACAATTAATTATAAAACTTGAACCAAGGTGTTTACATTTATTATCTTTAGATACATAAGCAAATAATAACTAAACTGTAGCTGAATAAAAAAAGGGGAGGTTTGGCTGCCTGTCACCATAAAAGCCAAACTCATAAGGCAGATGCTAGTGCAAAAGTAATGAGATCTTATCAGGTGCTGCACAGTGTGGGAGAATGGAGACTCCTGTCTGAAAGCCCATCTCCTCAGCAAGACCAAGACAAAAGTGAATGTCCAGAGTCCCTGCTCCAACTTAAAGTACAGTCCTTTGGAGCCTGCAGGAGGCTGCTAAGCAGTGACAGTCCCCAACCAGGTAGCTTGGCTTCTTCCAGGAAGCTGTTCATTTCAGGCTCCCTCCTGGAGACTGAGTGTGGAGCCCACAAGGCCCATGGGCCATGTGGCTGCTAGGGCTGCAAGAGAGTGCACAAATGTACCAGCCAATACATCACTAAGTGGGCAAGAGAGAGTGAGAGGCTCCTTCCTAAAGGCCAGGGGCCATATATATGGCTGCTAAGTCACATGGTCCATGGAGAGAATGGGGGAGCTCACTGTGCAAGTGCAGGTCATGAGCCAGTGAGCCATGAGCATGTTACCTTGGGATTCTATTAGCTTGGGTGTGGGATGGACCAGGTGCTTTCTCAAAATGACCAATCAGCTTCTCAAAGTTTTGCACACCTTGGAGGGGTCCACCTCCCACCCAATCCCCTCTTTCCCAAGATTAGAGTGACTCTATGGTTCCCCAGGGTAGGTTCGACTCTATGGTTCAGCACCTCCCTCTGTGTCGGTTTGACTTCTGTAGTGCATGTGCCTGCCCTCACTTGGTCTCACACCCAGTTTGGTACAGGAGTGGGGGTGCTTTTTCTCTAGTCAGTTATGCTGCTAACTCTTCATGTGCTGAGTGCAAGAACCTTCCCCGTGCCACCATCTTGGCTGAGGAGGAGACTCCCTGGCATTCTGGAGAGACTGTCTACTGGTAACAAAACTGCTAATGATTAATCTTTATAAATCACTTGCTTTTAAAGGGAATACAATTCAGAGTCAAATGCTTAGGTATGCACACCTGCGATACATTCACATACTCAGAAAACATAATGTAATGTGCAATAAGACCTTCATCAAAGTAATGACTTTTATTACAACCAGTAAAATGATTTTTTTAGGAAATGGATTTATACAAATATACAGTGATACTACACTTAAATTGAAATAAGGATAAATCATGAAGACTGAAAATGATATTTTTAACACTTTGACAATCTTCTAAAGATAAAAAAGAGGAATAATATATCAGAAATGGGACATTATCATTTAGACAACTGACAAGGTTTATATTATTTTTATCTTCTGTGTTACAAATGAAGTACATCCACTATCTAACACTTCATTAGGGGAGTGTGTGTGTTAAGGGATAAAATGTGTACATAAGTGTATCGAATTCTGCTGTTTTGTTTTTCAACACACTCTGTCTTCGAGGTAGTTTAAAAAACTACCTTGGACACATTTTGATCTCTTACTTAGTTTTATAACAATAAAAGCTGTTATTTAATTTCATTACACACATCCATTTTTAAATAGCTTATTTATTTATTTTTAAAGAGAGGGAAGGGCAGGAGCAAAAGAGGGAGAGAACCATCCATGCGAGAGACAAACACCAGTCGGCTTCCTTTTGTATGTGCCCTGACTGAGGACCAAATGCACAACCCAGGCATGTGACCTGACCAGGATTCAAACCAATGACCCTTTGGTTTGCGGGACCATGACCAACCAAAGAAGCCACACTAGTCAGGGCTCATTATATATATCTTGATAGCTTTTTCTACTACAGTAGCTTATCTGGCAAGATATGTTCCATATGTATTTATGCTTTTTTTACCACAAATACTGTTTTGCCAATTAAATTATGTTGTGGACATTTTCTGTAGAGCAAATAAGTTAAATCTTTATCTTTCAAAGTTTTCACAAAAAATATATCTGAAATGTGTTTGTCAAGTTAAATACAAAATGGATACTGGACTAACAATCCCCTGAGTAGATAAAATTATTTAAGTTATATAAGCAAATCTAAGTCTGCTCATTTCATGAACATAAGCAAAACATAATAGGTTATTTCTTGTAAATTCCTATGACAATGAAAAAACATACTTAACACACCTTTCTAAAATGGTACGGAATAAACATTTTTGAGCAATCAATTGTGATAATCCAGGCTATCTGAAGAATGCCTGTAGTGCCCAATCATGGTGGTTATCATATTAGACAGTGAGGCCTATAATGTGTAAACTTATTTTAAGAGCTAAAACAGCAGTGCCTATTAATGGTTTTAATGTTGCTTCAAATATTTTTCTAGAACGAATAGTGTAACGAAGGGATGGAAAAACAGGACAGTCCTTTTGATAATGCATACTTACCTGAGGTTATTTCTAGAAGTTTAATGGTGTTAAGTTACACACACAGAAAGCCATAACTGGATTCAGACAAACTCAAGAAAGTTTTGTCACCACATTACTATCTCAAGCTTTTGACCTTGAGCAGTTTCTAGGGAGGGGAAGGCAAGTGGAACATATGTTCCAAGGATGGGATAAAGGTGAGGAAGCCCCAATCGACCAGGGTCATCCCACCAGCTGTGTAGTAGATGACCTTCCCCCAAAAGTGAAGAATGTTGGGGCTACTTAGAATTTAACTTTATGTACAATAAGTGACATAGAATTATTTTTTGTCTGAAAAGTGCAAAATAAAGAATCATGGATATTTTAAGCTAAATATCATTAAAGCTGATCATTAATCTTAATTTTAAAGTAAGGAACTGAAGCAAAGAAAAATAAATACAGAAAAAAAGGAAAAAAAAAGTTGAAGAGTTTTTTAAACACAATGTCCTCTTTGCTGGAGATTGTCACAAAAGTTCAATCTTGTGCTTTCTGATGACCATAATAGAGATTTGCATAATTAACAGTGTCTACAATGGTGGCGGGTGGGGGGACTTACTATCCAGAATTGTCACAGTTATTCCCAGAACTAAGGTCAAAGATTTGTCTTCTGCCTGTGGTTACTAAGAAATAGAGCACTGTGAAGGTTTTCAAAGCTAGGAGTTAATAAAGGAAAAATTCATAGGGCTGATTCTTATTTTGTTTCTCTTTAGGTTGATGACATAATACCAAAAGATGGTTCAGAAAAATAATTATTTGAGTAGCCAAAATACACTTGTAGGTATACAGCTTCCCCAGGAATGGTCTAATTCAACTCTAGGATATAGATTAGATTCACTGGATATGCTTTGACTATTCCTTCATAAGTGTATTTCTTTGTATGAGGACAGTTATGTTCTTGTGCCTGCAGTACTTGTTATGTTTTCAAGGTTCAAAGGACCTAGAACTTGGACTGACAACCTCTTATAAAAATTGAGAAAGTTATGATAAGCTGTACCTGAATCAAAGACTACCACATCCACTCAGAAGTAAGTGAAATTTTCATAATGCATAATAAGCAAAAATTTCTTTCAAACAATTATGGGTCCTTTTCCATATATGAAAAATAAAGGGGTGAAGTCTCAAAATGTTATGCCTTAGAGTATGGTAGCAATAGTAACAACCAGAAAAAAATGTAAAGGCCTACCAAATTATTCCCTTGACCATGAAAAAGATATAAATGAATCACTGACAGAAATGTTAAGCAACTGAAAAAGCAAACACTCCAATTGAAAAAATGGGCAAAGACCTGAATAGACACTTCTCCAAAAAGGATATGCCAATGGCCAATAGACATATGAAAAGATGCTCATCTCTAATCATCAGAGAAATGCAAATTAAAACTACAGTAAAATATCACTCACACCTATTGGAATGGCTGTCATCAATAAATCAACAAAAACAAATGCTGGCAAGAATGTAGAAAAAGGGGAACTTTTTTTGTACTGTTAGTTGGAATGCAGATTGGTGTAGCCACTGTGGAAAGCAATATGGAGATATCTCAAAAACCTTAAAATTAATCTGCCTTTTTCCAAAGAATCCCAAGACACTAATTTGAAAAAACATAAACACCCTTATGTTCATTGCAGCATTATTTACAGTCTCCAAGATATGGAAGCAGCCCAAGTGTCATCAGTGGATAAAACAACTATGGGACATTTACACAATGGAATACTACTCAGCTGTAAAAAAAGAAAATAAAATTTTACCTTTTGTGACAGCATGGATGGACTTGGACAACGTTATGCTAAGTGAAATAAGCCAGTCAGAGAAAGACAACTATCATATGGTTTTATCATTTGTGGAATCTAATGAACAAACTGAACTAACAAGCAAAATAGCGAGAGAATCATAGATAGGGAACAAGCTGACAGCTATGGAGGGATTGGTTGGGGGAGAAAGAATCCAGCCAAAAGGAAAAAGGATTCGTGGACATAGACAACAGTTTGGTGACTGTGGGGTGAAGAGGCCATAAGAGGGGTAAACGGTAATAGAAAAATACAATAAAAAAATTTTGAAAATGTACCATGAAACTACCCCTTTTTCACTGAACCTTAAGATTTCTAGTTATAATTTACTGAATGTAGAGCTATATCTTCTTAGAATTTTATTTATGTAGTTGAAATAGTTATATTGAAAATAATATTTCTGGAAGGAATTAAATGGCATTATCTTGTTCATTAGTGAGCCCTGTGTAAAATTTGAGAAAATATAACATAATTAAAAATAAAGGTTAAAAAATTCAAATATAAACAAAACAATGTAAAATTTTAAAAGGATTTAAAATTTAAAATATAAAGAAAAATTATATTTTATTCTACCAGGGTTTCTCAATCTCAGCACTAAATTGTGCCCTGGGAACAAAATTGTCACACATTGAAAACCACTGTATTATATTAATCTGTTTTTGCAATAAAATATTATAATTTAATTTTAATTTAATTTAATTTAATTTATTTAAAATTTATTTTGTATAGTTATTATTCATAATATAAACATAATAAATATTTGGAATCAATAAATGCATAGTGGTTTAATAAAATCTAACCAGTAATATATATCTTATTTCAGAAAATATATTTTGTTCGAATATTTTTTAATTTGCACATCTTAAAAAAGACAGATTATTCCTGCTAGTCTCTTAAGTTAGCATACCAACATTTATTTATAAAGAAGATTGGACTCATATCAGTTGACTAAGCCACAACTTTTATGAGTCCATCAAAATGAATTAAGAAATTAAAAAATAACATATTATTAGAACTTCAAAAGAACAAAATAAAAGTGAAAAATCTTACCTCAGGTTTGTTTTTTTCAATATTTTTCAGAATGATGGCCAAGTGAACAAGTATGCATATTTATTAACAATTTGTATGGTTATATTGCTTTGCTATCAAATCTATCAATAGAAGCAGTAAATATTTTTATATCAAAAAATCAAATTTAATCATGGCACCAAAAATGGCTGCTATGGACAAGTCAGTCTAGAAAGTTTAGTGGTTATTCCTTTGTTGTTTTTACCTTGCTCATTGTTTGTACTTTATGTTTTAGCTGTTGATTTACCAAAACAACCATTGTGAAAACATACAAAATGCTTTTTCATGCTTTTCTTTCAAAAACAAAAACGCACTTACTGTAGATCTCATTTTGGATTGTAAATGTATAAATACATTCAATGTAGAAAAATGTCTGTAAAAAATACAGGAAGTATTTTACTGAGAGAACATTGAATGACAAAATAGGTAGTCAATTCAAATTTGCTTTATAGTGAACTGGGAGAAAATGGAGTAATCTTTATTTATGTGGAATTTCATCCACTGAAGTACTGAAATAACTACATACATATCTTTCATCATATCATCTCAAGCTAGCAATATAGATCTGGCATTTTCTCACAGAATGTGAATTAATGTTCACAGACTACAGTCATATTGATCTATTTCCCTTTCAAAATCTCTCTTTCAAGATCTTTACAAATAACATAGACACTTTTATAATCACAGTTTCACAATTTGTGCTGTTTGAGTTCTTTTAGCTATGCATATTAAGTATGTGGTCCTAATCCCTAAATTTCTATATATATGGAAACCTACCGTCTCAGCTTGTGTCTACCAATTTGGCACAAAAGCATGGTTACATTCTAAATGGTCGCCTGCATTCACAAATTAATCAATTACCTCAACTGACATCAAACTTTCTCACCATGTGGCCAGCACTGAAGAGTTACAGATTTCTGGTCTTAAGATACATTTCTCATTCAATATTAGGAAGTTCACTTTCCTTTCAAAAACCAATGAAAAATCTCATATAGGACTACTTTCTAAATCACAAATTTGACTAACTGTTAAACAAATTTAGAAGCTCTCTATGATTTTTAGGATAAAGTACAAAGTTCACAACCTTATGTGCAAGACCCTTAATGATCTAACTTTATGCATTCATCTGTTCACCTACTTGCCTTCTTCATTCCATTAATGCTCATATATGTGTTGTTTTGTTAATTAATATCTTTATTATTTTGAAGTTTTATTTCATATATGGTTTCAATGTAGACATATAAACTACATTGTAGATATATAAATATAACATGAAAAATAGCAAATAGAAATTGTAATAAAAGTAAAAACAATGATGGAAGCAAAGAAGTTAAATATGTCTAAAATGTAGTGTCATATGCCTCTACTTTTCATTAGGTCTATGTTTTGTGCAATCTTTCCTTTTACCAGTCAACTTGATGAAAGAAAAAAATTAATAACACTACATTTCCATAAGATAAACAGAATAAATACAGGTGCACAAACAGAAAAGAAACCTTTTCAATGCTCCACACAGAAGCCATAATGCTGGAAAAAGGTCTTCTCTGCATCCTTTATATAGATACCACTACTTTTATTGAGGTTTTTTTTTCTTATAATTGACTTCTGCATACGCTTATTGTATTCATTAAGGCATATTTCAGAAGAACAATTCTGAGATGCATAGCAATGCCCTACCCCTACTTGTCAGTTTCCCATAAATCTTGCTCATCATATGTCTTTGCAAATCTCAAATACTATATAATATAGACATCGCTATGTTTGGTATCCCTTTAGGCTAAAGGTCCTTTCAAGAAGTCATTGTATCTTATTATACTTGATACCACAGTGATTTCCACACAGTTGAGAAGATGTTAAATAAGCCTTGAAAAGATATAAACTGCTTGATATTTAATTTCTTAATATGTCAACTTCATAATTATTGTAGACAATGGGTTAAAGAAAAGTTCTTCTTAGTTAATAACTTTTTAGGTCATTTTAATAATAGGAACTTACTTTGTATAGCTTGAATTTAAACTCCTAATTTACCAATCCAGGGAAAAAGCCTCTATTTTTGAAAAACAAGATACAGTACATCCTCTCTATTATTCAAAGTCCAACCAATCCTTATACTTAGTTTAATAAAAAAGCTATGTTCTCACTTATCATTTTTAACAGCAAGCTACTGGCCTTTATTATAGAAAGAAACAGTAGAATAATTTTAATCATTTGATCAATTAAATCTTTACCTTTGCTTATAATGCTTCCTCTCCCCAATCTGCTAACTGCGGAGTATAATTTAATTTCAACTAAAAGTCCTCATATTAGCATCTAATAACACTGAGGCATTAAGGAAAACTCCATAAATCAGCCCAAGTCAGAGTATTGACAATATGCTACAGCCATGAGCTTCAGGACATTTTTTATATACTGTTTTCAATAATGCATAAATATTTTTTACTCTGCTGTTATCTTTAATCAACTTCAAATTTTACTTTTACATATTGTTCCCAGTGAATTCATAAGGGTGTGTGCTATGTGTTGAGAACAATGAACATAGCATTGATTTTGAAACCCACATACGTGATCACTTTTCAACTCTGTCATCCTGGTAAGGAATAGATACTATTCACTGTCACAAGCTGCCAATGTGCATTTTCAGAGTTCAGCTCAGACTGTGTGCCTATAGTAGACTTGTGTCTGGTATTTTTGCTGTAGCATCTTTGCCATAGAAATCTTTGCCTTAAGGATTGTTTCTACAACTATTTTCTCCACATAACTAATTGATAGTAAGGCAGTTTTCCTATTTAAAAAAAAATAAAATTACAACAAATAAAGAAGGAACATTAAAAATAACAAAATGTAAAAAAAAATTAACAAAATTAAAAATACTTTATTTAAAATATGTGTAGATTCATGGCAATACTGAGAAAATAACTGATTTTATTTTGTGAATTGCACGTTAGCACTTATCTTTGCTTTATGGGAAATGGGGCTTGAACTATATGCTCTCAAAAAGCATCCTTAGACTCTCTTCCCAATGTAGTGTACTTCAAAATAAGAAACACTATTGGGGCAAATCACCATTATCTAGGAGAAACACTATTTTAAGACCACTACCACATCTACTTGTCACTGTATAAACCACTATGTGGGCCAGTTAAGATTTATATCTAATGTAATAATGAAAGTAACTGCAAAAACTTCATCAATGGAGAAGTTAAGCCAACCAAACAACAACATCAAAAATCAAAGTTATTTTGTTTTACTTTATGGCAAAATTTTCTTATGACAAGTTAGTTATGTGGCAAAATGCTTGCTGCAAATATGTCTATGGCAAAAATGTGTATGGTGAAAGTACCTGAAAATAGTTAGACTATTTCTATCTGATTGTTCTTGAACATAGAGCAGAAAACAGTGATAAAATATGTCTTAAATACTAATTTTTAATGCTTAAAAATTAGTATTTAAATATTTCTGTCAATTTGACAAATCTATTAGGGAAGATGAGATTTGAACACTATAGCATTATCTCACTTTCCTTTTTGTCATGTCCTTAATTATCAGATTTTAGTGGTCTCAGTTTAGTCTTTTCCACTTCATTCCCAAACTTTCTTTAGCTCCTTGCTTTGCTTTAAGTGTTTTGTTAAAACTTGTCACTAACTCATATTGCATTTTATATTACTTTCTATATATGTTTATGTTCTATATTTTCTTTTATGGTTAAGTTCTATGAAATCAGAGATTTGTCTTCCTCTCTGCTTGATCTCTAGCATTAAGCTGTACCTAGAATATAACATTCAAATGTTTTATTGAAGAAATGTTTTATTAAATACAACTCACTGCTAAAACTAGATCTCTATATGATTCAAATTTGCTTTTTATTTTAACATTTTTTCTTAGAACAAAACGCAGTGCCATTTTTTTCTGAAGTCAGTAATGCCCTTTTTGTCCCTCATTTTTTTTTCCATTTGTTAGGTATTTGTCATGAGTTCTTTGCACATAAAAGCCCATTCAATAAATATTTACATGATTAACTCCATCAGGTAATCTATTATTTTTTTTTACCATGTCCAAATTGATGCTCCTATCACTCACACTTGCTCTAACCTGATTTCACAGTAGGCCAGATGCACGGCTTTTGTTCTGATGTTACTGGGTGTTTCCTTTGCCTTGTCCCTATGTTGTATCACTTGTTTCCATGATACCATACACATTCCTCTCTGTTCTTTTTATTTCTGGAAAATAGCCATGAAATATGTGGCAAACATGCTCTAGCATGCCACCTCTATGATCCTCAATTCTTGTATTCCTACCTTTGAGTAACTACTCCTTGACTGTGGGTGAACCTGGACTAGTCCAGGGAAATACAGAAAATCTGTAGGATACAATGCACATTATTATATGTGAGTGAAGCATCGTTCTTGCTGGAGTGTCTGTCTTTCTCTCCTTGGTGACTTCATGTTGCAAGCAGTCCTGCTGGGGTAGTCCACATGGCAAAAAATCTTCAGGAAACCTCTAGGAAATGTGGGAAGCTTCTATGAGCTGAGGAGAGTATCTGACAGACAGACAGTTAAAGAACAAACAAACAAATCTGTAACTCTTAATTCTACAACTGTAGGAACTAAATATTGCCAAAAACCACTTGACTGGGGATGTGGATCCTTTCCTAGCTCAGCTTCCAGATAAGAACTAAGCCACAGCCAACACCTTAATTGCAGACTTGTGAGGCTCTGAGGAAAATGTAGCTCAGCTGTGTTTGGGCTTCTGACTCATAGAAACTGTGAGATAATTAAAATGTTTTGTTGTAAACTGCTGAGTTTATGGTAATTTGTCACAAGGCCTAGAAAACTAATACAGTGAGTAACTTTGTGAGCCCATATGTGTCTGAAAATTTCTTTTTCTACTCTAGCATTTAATTTTGGATTGGCTGATCTTTAAATTTTATGAATTAATTTTCTTTCAGAATTTTAATACATTTTGCCATTGTCTTTCAGCATTCATTGTTGTCAAGAAATAAAATTATAGTCTAATACACAATAAGAAATGTATACATTCTCTAGTCTTGTGTCTTTAATGATCTGCTCAATCTTCCAAAAATGTTTTTATACCTTGCATCTTGTGTTGTCTACTCTGTTCAGACTGTTCTTATGTGTCTAAAAATTTTGAACTACTGTTTGCAATTGGAGTAGAAAAAAAGTATATTATATGTATTTTCTATATTAAACTACTATTTAAGATATTGCTTTTAGGAGTTCTGGCCAAGATGGAGGTGTAGGTAGAAACCCTTAAC
Source organism: Phyllostomus hastatus (assembly GCF_019186645.2). Lineage (NCBI taxonomy): Eukaryota > Metazoa > Chordata > Mammalia > Chiroptera > Phyllostomidae > Phyllostomus > Phyllostomus hastatus. The sequence continues at coordinate 17,632,943 of NW_025333977.1, forward strand.
TTCCTCTCACAACCAAAAGGATAACAACCAATCTAAAATCAGTAAACAACCAGAAGCACCAGAAAATCAAGCTGTGTGGAACTCTGACAACCAAGGAATTAAAGAAATAATCAACCCGAACAACCAGACCAGTGTGCCAAGACAAAGAAATATGGCTCAAATGAAAGAACACAGCAAAACCTCAGAACTAAGTGATGAGACTGACAACCTAACTGATGGAGAATTTAAAGCCCTGGTAATCAAAATGCTTACAGAACTGATTGAGTTAGGTCAAAAAATGAAAGAACAAATGAAAGATACCCAAAATGAAATAAAGCAAAATATTCAGGGAACCAACAGTGACAAGAAGGAAACCAGGATTCAAAGCAATCATTTGGAACAAAAGGAAGAAATAAACATCCAATTGGATCAGAATGCAGAAATAAGAATCCAAAAAATGAAGAGAGGCTGGGGACTCTCTGAGACAACCTGAAACATTCCAATATCTGAATTATAGGGGTGCCAGAAGGAGAAGAAAAACAGCAAGAAATTGGAAACTTATTTGAACAAATAATGAAGGAGAGCTTCCCCAATTTGGCAAAGGAAATAGGCTTCCAGGAAGTCCAGGAAGCCCAGAGACTCCCAAAGAAGTTGGACCCAACGAAGCACACACCAAGGCACATTATAATTACATTACCCAAGATTAAAGATAAGGAGACAATCTTAAAAGCAGCAAGAGGCCCTGGCTGGCGTAGCTCAGTGGGTTGAGCGTGGGCTGCGAACCAAAGTGTTGCAGGTTCGATTCCCAGTCAGGGTACATGCCTGCGTTGCAGGCCATGACCCCCAGCAACTGCACATTGATGTTTCTCTCTCTCTCTTTCTCCCTCCCTTCCCTCTCTAAAAATAAATAAAGAAAATCTTTTAAAAAAAGCAGCAAGAGAAAAGGAGAGAGTTTCTTACAAAGGAGTTCCCATAAGGCTATCAGCTGATTTCTCAAAAGAAACCTTACAGGCAAGAAGGGGCTGGAAAGAACTATTCCAAGTCATGAAAGGCAAGGACCTACATCCAAGATTACTCTATCTAGCAAAGCTCTCATTTAGAATGGAAGGGCAGATAAAGTGCTTCCCACATAAGGTCAAGTTAAAGGAGTTCATCATCACCAAGCCCTTACTATATGAAATGTTAAAGGGACTTATCTAAGAAAAAAGAAGATAAAAATATGAACAATAAAATGACAACAAATTCATAACTATCAACAAATGAACCTAAAAGAAAAGAAAAACAGCAAAAGCAAAAACTAAGCAAACAGCCAGAACAGTAACAGAATCAGAGAAATGGACATCACACAGAGGGAGTTCAGTGGGGAGGGGGGGAAGGGAGGAATTGAGGGGAAAAGGTAAGGGAAGAAGAAGCATAATTAGTAGGCATAAAATAGACGGGGAAAGATAAAAACTGGTAAAGGAAACAGAGGACTCAAATAACTTATATGTACAACCCATAGACATGAACTAAGGGTGGAAATGCTGGAGGGTTGGGGGTGGGCAACGTGGAGGGGTGATAAAGGGGGAAAATTGTAATAACATAATCAATTAAAAATACTTTAAAAGATATTGCTTTTAGATATTTTATTTTTTGGTTCATTTGGGCTCTGTTGTTTCCTATTAATAATTTCATCTTACTTGCCACTTTCTACAGACATTTCTTATGAACAGAAAGAAGTCAGAGGGCCTCTTTTCAAGAGAAAAGGAAGAAATTTTAATGCCCCAAGTTTATTGGAAACACCTAACATCTGGATTGCTTTTTTCTTCTTTTTTAATGCATCTATCATTGCCCACATATACACCCTCATACACTTTTCCTTCTCTCTGTGTCCTTTTTTATTTTGAACATACCTTTCTTTCCTAGTAAGGACAAGGTGAATGTACAAGAAAAGAACCCTAAGAAGATCGGGTACAGAACACTGGAATACTCTGCGCAGAACACGTTCCACTTGAAATTCCTAACAGCCACTGTACCATTAAAGGTGCACTTCTGAAATTCAATATAATTCAAGTGTATTCACAGAAAAAAAAAGAGTTTACAGTTATTTATTCTGTAAAAAGAGAACACTTTAAAAATAATGTATTATTTTATTTTTTAATTCAATCTTTATTGTAATTCTTTCCATTACCATTTAGTCCCTTTACACCCCCTATCCACGCCCCCCAGCAAACCACCACACTGTTGTCCATGCCCATGTAAATATTCAATCCAGGTAGTCCACTCTCAATTATTCATTTTTAACAAAATAATGCTATGGCTCCCAAAAGTGAAAATGTTAGCCAAATCGGACTGTTACATGCAACTTGGTTCTAGTCTAGAAACTACAATTAATTTGTTTTGCTCATGACTTTAAGATGATCATATCATGATAAAAATAAGGTAAAGATATTTATATTTTTGTACAAGGAAGTTATTGAGGGAGAATTAGCTGAATATAGTTATAAGTAAGCCATAAACAATTCACATATATAAAATCCAAAGTTAGTTATGTCTACTTTATGAATATTAATAATGATTTGATAAAATAAGTTAATATTATTCTAAATGGTCTTAGGAAGAATTACCCTTGCATTTTTGGCCTGCTTTCCATAAATTACTTTTATGGCTAAGTCATAAATGCTAATCCTTAATAGAGCTTGAGTTTCTTTTACAAAAATATGTACTTGTTGGGAACCGCCCTGACTGGTATCAGAAGCTGAAGCCCCCGCCTAGCTAAGGCTAAGGGAACGCCCTTGGAACCGTAAGCCGGCAAGGAGACAAAAGCTTATCTCCCTGGCAGGAATGCTGCTTCTGCTGCTGAACCCCAAAAAGCTTGGTCGGTTAGCCAAAGACGGGTAAGATTCCCCACGGGGGAACAACCCAAGCCAGGCACGATCACTTTTGGGAGGCCCCCCCCAAAAGAAGGACTTGGGGGGCTGCAGCAAAAGGGGGGTGATGGACCCTCACTCCTCGGCTTTGACAAAGTCTGAGTTCTCAGCGTCCGGAAGAAAATCTCCTTATCTCTCGGTGGCCTTAGTTCCCGCGCTCCACCTAAGCCTGAAACAATGACGGGGTAATACAGCTCGGTACTGGGAAGTGCGGATTTCCCGGGGTGATCAGGCCTAAGAAAGAACATGTAAATTACTGTGAAACCTTCTTTGTTCAAGAACGCTCTCAGTTGAATGAGAAGGGTCTTAGGAGGAAGTTATTTTGTTCCTCAGCCTTACAGCTCTTTGACCCCCAACTCAATAGACGGGCAGAGTTCTTTGTTTTCTATATTCCTTACTTCCCCTAATGAGTATTGTACTTTACCTGAGTTATTATGTAGCATGAGCCCAATAAAAGTAGGTATGGACGGTAAATCGGCACGCTCCCCACTAGGGGGGGTGGCCATTTCGTCCCTACTTCCCCACAGAAACTAGTTTGTCTCTGTGCATGTTGTTATTTCTCGCGTGTTTATCGTCGAGCCATCCACAGTGTTCCGTGGTCACTGCTGGCCGGTGACCCACGCGCAACATGTACTCTGAATGGTTAGTAACTATCTGAAACAAGTTGCACAGTAAATCAATGAAGCAGACCTAAATTTGTGACTGACATTTCTGATTCATTTTGTCTTACCTTTTAAGCAACGCAATAAGCTAAAGTGTTTATTTATTTACTTTTTTAATGTCCCATTCTTTATCAGGGCGTTCTACCACTTATCTGCCCTAAATATTGTCATTTTCCTATCATTAAAGATGGAGATAATTGCTATTATCTTCAAAAACCATCTTTTACTGGTTTTTAAGATAATTCCATTTGTAGTTATATTTCATTTTAATGCTGTAACCTTGTACTTTTTATTACAAATGTATATAAACATTATAGGTGCCTCTATTTACCTTCTCACAAAATACTGGGTTGGTCAAAAAGTTCATTTTTTTTCTGTAAAATAGAAGACACATTTTTTTATTTTCCCAATAACGTTATTGATTTATGTATTTTGAGTATGTTAACTAACTCCCACATGGTATGAAGTTGATTGTTCTCAGTTAATGACTCGATTTGATTGTTATCAACTTCAACTAGTCTACTCAACCATGGAGCATAGTCAAGGCAGAAATCTCCAGCACAAAACTTCGCAAACCACTTTGACACCTTTGATCAGTCACAGCAACTTCCCTGTATACTGCACAATTCTTTTTTGTGTGTTTCATTTGTGTTTTTACCTTTCCTGAAATAATAAAGCATAATATGCCAAAAATGTTGCTTATTTTCTTCCATATTCAATATTAAAATGGCTACACCAAAATTCACCAGTTTTTATGTTTTATTTTTAAATGCACGCTGATATTATAGCTGCCTCAATACAATCTAACAAAATTGTTTCAAATGAAGTTAAAGACATCTAACCATTGCTAGAGCCATTTTAACGGAAAAAAAAAAAAATGAACTTTTTGGCCAACCCATTACCAAGGAATGAAATTGCTGGGTTGTACAATAACTAATGTTCAGCATTTCCCCTTTTTTTTTCTTGCTTTTCTTATTGTTGTTCAAGTAGAGTTGTCTCCATTTTCCCGCCACCACTTTCCCCTGCCCTCCCACCCCCACCTCCTACCCTCAATCGTATCCCCTTTGGCTTTGTCCATGGGTCCTGTATACATGTTCCTTGATGACCTTCCCCTTCTTTGTCCTGTTATCTCCGTCCCCCTGCCTCTCTTGTTATTGTTTTTCATTGAGATATAATATGCATTTTTATATTATAGTTATATATTTTTTATAATATTAAAAACATTTATATTTTATAATATAAAATATACAATGTATTTTTATATATTTATAAAGTGTATGACTGCTCTCCTAATTTGTCAATGTATAAACTGCTAAATCCCATCAATACCACAATGTATAGACATAAGCAAATATTCCACAATCAATATGAAACAGAGGATTGTGGAAATTAATAAAACTTCAGTTTATTCTGTACCTTTTGCCTCAATTCATAGACAAATCTAGGGCAAGTTGTCTCATGAAAAGTATAGTTTAGGCCCTGGCTGGTGTGACTTAGTGGATTGAGTGCTGGCCTGTGAAACAAAGGGTCACTGGTTCGATTCCCAGTCAGGGCACATGCCTGGGTTGCAGGCCAGGTCCTCAGTGGGGGATGTGTGAGGCAAACACACATTGGTGTTTCTCTCCCCCTCTTTCTCCCTCCCTTCCCCTCTCTCTAAAAGTAAATAAATAAAATCCTTAGGAAAAAAAAATAAAAAACAAAGTGTAATTCGTTCTGCAATATTGTTAACATTTGGTACAGGATGAATATAATTTATAAAAACAATTATGTAGAACATCAGTTTAGAAAGTTTTTTCTTATTTTTTTAATGCTAGTATTTCCTTTGAAATCTAAAACTGCTAGGATTTCAAGACTATCATTAATTTTTCCCATCTTATCTAAACATTCATTGATCAACTGTTATAACATGTACTCTCTACTCTATAAAGGCCAGTTTCTAGACACCCCACCAATATACTAGTTTACATGTTTGGTACTTTTGGTCTCCTCTACATCCTCTCTATTTGAGAACTTCACTTTTTCATCTATTCAAGCTGTTATTCATTTCTAATAGTTTCTCCTACAGGAAAACCCAAGCTTTGAAGCAGGGATAGGGAATAGACATGATGGCATTTTTATTGTCTTTATCGCTTCATCTCCCATCTGCTCTTTGTAGCTCATTGTTAAGGATAAAACATACTATCAGCAACAGTCCTGGGACCACCAACTCACCATTTCAGGCTAAAATAGGACAATTTACAATATATAAAGGAACAAACAATGGAAGCCAGTGAAACTTTTATTAAAAAAACAATTTTAAATTTTGCAGTGACAAAATATCAGCCTGTACATAGGTATGAAAAAGAAAAACCTATCATTTATCTACAATATAATTTAAAAAAATATGTTAAAAGTAAATAATAATTGTCTTTGGGTAAGAGAATTGTATATTATAATTACCTTTATATAGTGTTTTACTTAATTTTTATTACAATGAATATGAGCTATGTTTAATAAAACATATTTAGGATCCAAAATATATTTTAATTTAAAATAGTTTATACAATTCTACCTAATAAATTTGCCCATATATGCATCTATATAAGTTAAGTGCCTCGTTTTTATGCCAGAATTTATTCAATTACATTACATTTAGTTGTTATATATGTAACTTTAAGATTTCTCCATTTAAATGCTATTTTTTTAAAAAAGCAGGGATAACTATTATTTAATATTCACCTTCTTTGCAGCATATTTTCACAAAAAAGTTTCAGGAGTGCTGTAGCCAGGTCAAAGATTACATAAAAATTACAGTCCCTAATCAACAAGGCTCAAAAGGACAATTCTCTTTACCATGTGACTTAGTGCTCCCCTTCAATTTCAGATTCTACCCAGAGTTGCCTGGTCATCATGGTGATTGACGTCTTCACAATTTCTTCTATACCACAACATTGTTCTGAGTGAGAGCTCTCTTCCCTGTAAAATTCTAAGTGTCATTTTTCATTTAAGATACTCCTGCATTGTCCTTAATGTCCTATTTTTTGTAGATATGAATTGCATTTAATTAATATACAGTGTTCCTTTATAAAATATTTTCCAGGTGATGTTTTAATGTCATGCATTTTATCCTCCATTTGACCACCATATTCAATTTATCTTTATAATTTGACATTAAAATTTATTATTTATTTTATATTGTTTTCTAATTACTATTTAAATTTTCCCTTCCTTGTTTTTCTGCTTTATGTTTTTCTTATTTTTATTCATATAAAGCAATAATTTAGATTTGAGACTTGTGTACTTGGTTCTTTCTTTCCTGGTGCACATCTTTTAAAATTAATTTGAAGTGTGTTAAATCCTTATTTAACATTTATTTTATTAATTCTGATTTCATTTTAGCCTATGTTCACTACTTATCTTTACTTCATTTTTTGTACATATTTATCTGAACCTCAAGATCTTTGAATTTGTCTCTCTACTTTCTTCCAAAATATTCAGTTTTATCTCTTCCTTATTTAACAAGTAATTATCTGACATTATGTTAATTTTTCTTTAGTTGTGTTTCTATAGTAAGTATATATAATCCATAATCTATATACCTGAGAGAGTCATAATCCTTTGTCTTTTATTCTATTATAAAAGGGGGTGGCTTTCTAAATATTTATAAATATTAACATTTTAAGATCATCACTAAAAAATGGATATTTTCTTGGGATATATGTTTTAGATTTGTAAGATGTAAGGAAGAATTGAACTTGTAAATATTCCTAGATGAGATTGAATCAATATTTCCAAAATAAAATAAAAAGTCAATTTTCCTGGTAGGCATACTCAATGACATAGTACTTCGTTGTCATAATTTAGACTGTATCATGTCTAATCAAAACATTTCTCAGGGGTTTTTGGGTGATAACATCCTATAATTTAGGATTCTAATAATGAGGAATACAAATGAAAACAAAGCCTAATTCTATATATTTATAACCAATTTATAAACTCTTCACTAGTTTTCTGCTCCAGAAATGGCTCCAAGTTTCAATGTGTACACAATGTAAAATAAAACTAATTTTTACACTTGTGCAGACATTCCATTCAGAAGTCTGCAAGGTAGATCTTTCTGCATAATTCACTAAGTAATTTTGATAACACACATGCTCATTTTTGCACACACAGACATACTGGCTTTCTGAATATAAAATATTAAAAATATTTTATAACATTTTAATAAAAATGATATATATACATTTTTTAAAAAAAAATATAAAAATATTAAAAAGATGGAATTGAATCTTCCTGAACAATGCTATTACATTCTAGGAAATTAAATTGAGTAAAAAACATACTTGCAGTGTCTGTTTTTGAGCACAATGTAGTCATATTAGTCAACCTCTATCTTTTTTTGCCAAAATGCAAAGAATGTTTCAGCTTTTGAGAATATCTAAACAATATGGTTCAATCATGTTTAGAATATTTTACTAGGTAACAAATTTAAAACATGATTTCATAAAATACTGCTAACATAATTTTAGCAAAAAATATTTGTTTATAGCTACTCATTCATATTTTTTAATTAAAAAAAAATAAGGGTAATCTAATGGAAAATTCTGCTAGCCTTTCCTAGTGTATCCTCAAGATCATGGTATTGAAGAAATGCTCCTTTGAAGGAGAGAGGAAGGAGAACGGAAAAACAAAAACAATCCATAAATAAATTATCCTTGAAATAAACATAGATTATAGGTATAAGATAACATATTCAGGCTTCTCCGAAGTTCTAAAGTTTAAAAATGTCTAATCATATGAAATAGATTTTTTTCTAAGCCAAAAAGAAGCAATATTGAGGAATATATACATCTGTCTGCTGCATATGATTCTATACAAGGATCATATAGGGACAGAGCAATCCCCAACCTTTTTGGCTCCAGGAACCAGTTTCATGGAAGACAACTTTTCTATGAACCAGGATGAGGGGTGGCTTTATAGTCTGCCATCAGATGCAGCTCAACTGTCACTTGTCACTCACTATTAGAGTTTTGATATGAGTCTGCAGGCAATTGATTTGTTATGGTTCCTGTGCAGTCAAACCTCTCTGCAAATGATAATCTAAATTTGTAGCCTCTCCCCGCTGCTACCACCACTGCCTCATCTCCATCTCAGATCATCCAACATTAAATTCTCTCAAAGAGCGTGCAACCTATATCCCTCACGTGCACAGTTCATAGTAAGGTTCCTATGAGAATGCAATGTCCCTGCTGATCTGACAGGGGGAGGAGCTCAGGAGGGAATAGGAGTGATGAGAGCGACAGTAAATGCAAATGAAGCTTGGCTCACTCACCAGCCACTCACTTCCTGCTCTGCGGCATGGTGTTGGGAACCCCTGTTGTAGGGAATTCCCATAAAGATATCCAAAGAATCAGAAGACAAGTGATGTTTTTATTTCACAGAGAATCATTTAAGGAACAGATCAGAAGCATTATCTACTATTCAAAGGTACTAAAGAAAAATGGGTTTTAATTCAAAATATTTTAATAGTTTACTATGTTGTACAAAGTTGAGAATATTTAGCTTTCTATCTATAAAGTGAAAAAAATAGTATTTTTACTAAACTATTCTTTTGAGAATTTGGAAACTGATACTGTGAATCATAATATAAGTGTAGCTCATAGGAAATCATAATTGTAAGGCTGAATTAATTTGACTATAAAATTAATCTGTATATTCTAGGAAATCAAAATAGGAATTTCAAAATATGAGTTACTTTCCTGGAATTGGTATGACCCAAATCTAGGTAAAATAGTATATTTTATGATATAGTCTACACAAGTACTCTACTAATTATATCCTTTGGGATAATGGTTTCACAGTATGTCAAAAAGTTGTAAAAAATAGATTTGATGAACATATAAATGTGAACAATTCTGAATAAAGTAATTTATATAGGTTTTAATATTTTAGAATTTTATTATTTTCCTTTTTATTTTTAAAGTATGCTTTATTGATTATGCCATTGCAGTTATCCCATTTTTTTCTACTCTTTTTGCCCCTGAGCCCTGTACCCCCTCCCCCAGCATTCTCCCACCTTAGTTCATGTCCATGGTTCATATATATAGGTTCTTTGCCTTCTCCATTTCCTATACTATTTTTAACTTCCCCCTGCCTATTTTGTACCTATTAATTATGCTTCTTATTCCCTTTACCTTTCCCTCATTCTCCCCTCTACCAGTCCCTACTGATAACCATGTGATCTCCATTTCTCTGATCCTGCTCCTGTTCTAGTTGTTTGGTTAGGTTTTGTTGTTGTTGTTGTTTTGTGTTTTCGATTCAGTTGTTGCTAGTTGAGAATTTGTTGTCATTTTACTGTTCATAGTTTAGATTTTTATCTTTTTCTTAGGTAAGTCCCTTTAACACTTCCTATAATAAGGGCTTGGTGATGGTGAATTCCTTTAACTTTATCTTATCTGGGAAGCACTTTATCTGCCCTTTAATTCTAAATGATAGCTTGACTGAATAGAGTAATCTTGGATGTAGGTCCTTTCCTTTCATGACTTTGAATATTTCTTTCCAACCTCTTCTTGCCTGCAAGGTTTCTTTTGAGAAATTAGCTGATAGTCTTATGGAAACTCCATTGTAGGTAATTCTCTCCTTTTCTCTTGCTGCTTTTAAGATTCTCTTTTTAATTTAATCTTGGATAATTTAATTATGATGTGTCTTGGTATAATCCTCCTTGGGTCCAACTTCTTTGGGTCTCTCTAAGCTTCCTGGACTTGCATGTCTATTTCCTTCAACAGATTGGGAAATTTTTCCTTCATTTTTTTTTCAAAGAAGTTTTCAATTTTTACTCTTCCTCTTCTTCTGGCACCCCTATGATTCCAATGTTGGAACATTTAAAGTTGTCCCAAAGGTTCCTGAGATTCTCCTCATTTTTTTGAATTTTTTTCTTCATTCTTTTCCTGTTGAATGTTTATTTCTTCCTTCTGCTCCAAATCATTGATTTGAGTCTCAGTTTTCTTACCTTTACTGTTGGTTTCCTATATATTTTTCTTTATTTCATTTTGCATACCCTTAACTTTTCCTTTATTTTGTGACCATACTCAATTATTTCTGTGAGCATCCTGATTACCTGTGTTTTGAACTCTGCACCTGACAGATAGTCTATCTCCTTGCCACTTAGTCCTTTTTCTGGAGTTTTGATCTTTTACTTGGGCCATATATCTTTGTCTCAGTGCATCTGTTACATTGTAAGGAGTAGAGCCTTAGGTACTCATCAAGGCTGGGTAACCAAATTCTCTGATATTGTGGTTCTGTATATAGGGGAGGGGTCAGAGAGGGAACAATGTTGTTTGCTCAGCTCGCACACCATTTTTAGTCACTTCCCTATTACTCACAAGCAAATTGGGCTCTTCTGGTGCTCATTCCCAGGTGGGTGGTTTTGTGTATGTTCTAGGACCTTTGTGGGTCCCTCCAATGGACTCTCCTGTGAGACTTGGAGTTTCTCCAGCCACCATACCCCCTATGTGTTTTTACTACCAGAGGTTTTGAGGATTTATTTCCCTGTGCTGGAACCCTGGGCTGTGCAGTCTGCTTGCTCCCCAGTTGTTCCTATTGGTTTAACCACAGACAAATATGGGACTGCCCTGTCTGCCTGCTGCTGCCTTACCACGAGTCCTCTCCACTCCAGCTGCCCCTCCTGCTAGTGTGGATAATGTTTTTTGTTTAAATCCTTGGTTGTTGTACTTCCACACAGTTTGATTTTCTGGCAGTTTTTGTCATTTCTTGTTTTTAAATTGGTTGTTATCATACTTTTGTCTGTGAGGAAGCAAAGTGTATCTACCTACACCTCCATCTTAGCTAGAAGTACATTTAATATGCTAATGAAAATTTTAATCTCCATCAAGAGGTTTATGCATAGAATTTTTCAGTGTTTTTTCCTGGATCATCTTCTAATATATGTATTACGATTACACATTATTTAGTAATTTTATAGCTATATTAGGATATATAATGATTCTTATATTTTATATCAAAAATAAAAGAATCACACTTTATTACAGAATGAAAAATAGAAAAAATGTTTTTTGTTTAAATATTTTAAGATATAGTCCCTATGTATCTAATCCAGCCTTATATAATATTTATTGCCAATAACAATAAAACAATATAATCAATAATTACAAGTGATTTTTATTATAAGACCTAATCTCACACAAGAGAAGATATTGAAATGCCCTGCAAGGAATAGCCATTTTGATTTTCAATTATTTTTCAATATTAATGAGCAATTTAATTATCCCTCAATGTTTGTTAACATGGCAATTTAGTCAATATTATTGAAACCTTTTAAAATACTTTGACATATCTGCTTCTAGTAAGCATTTGCTACGTATTAAATATAAAATTGAATCTCACAGGATCAAACACAGCTGTTTTAGTGGCTAGAGGAAAGAGACTGAACAACAGAAAAAAGGAAATGGAGTTTTCTCTGGAAATTTGTTACTATTTTCTTCATTAGAATTTCTTTAAATTTTACTCCCTTTTTATTGGTATTAATGAACACTGAAGTACAAATGTGCATATTGAAATAAATTAACTATGAAATGTGAAAGATGTAATGATCTGTGATTATCTATATAATAGCTCTTATTTGAAATCCATGTAGTTACCCATGCATTTTAGCAATTTTCCTATTTTTTTTTCAGTATCCACCTTTCCTAAAGACATGTGCGGAGTTCTTCCTGGCTTATTATTAATTTGGTAAGGATGACCAGAATGATTTTGACCGTAAACTGCTCAGTGGGTTTAGAAAATGCCTAAGCTTGGGTAAATTGGTGATACAGCTTGGAGTGGACTGCATCTTTTGATACTCAGTTAACCTATTTTTTTACACTACACCATTTCATTATTGAAGTTGGATAAAATGCTTCATTTCTTTATTTCCTTCACTTCTCTGACTTTTTTTTCTCATTTAAACTTGTGTTGTTTATTCCCTTTGACTTGTGGAGATCATTCTGTCTCCTTTTAAATATCATCTGTGTCAATGCTATTTTATCCTCAAAATTTCTTTTACTCGCTCAAGTACTAAATGTTGATTGTTCCCAGAATTCTATCCTTGGCTCATTGTTTTCTTCTTGTTATATGCCTCATATGGTTTCCCAAGTTTGCTGGATAAGAGACTAACTCTGGTGCCAGGAACACTAGGTTTGAATATGTAACTTGACTGCTTCTAGCTGCAGGACAAGATGCTTGATCACTTTCTAACTGATCCTTTCTTTCTTTGCATATGAAAAATTGTTCGCCCTGGCTGGCATAGCTCAGTGGATTGAGCACAGGCTGCGAACCAAAGTATCACAGGTTCGATTCCCAGTCAGGGCACATGCCTGGGTTGCAGGCCAATGGCCCCCAGCAACCGCACATTGATGTTTCTCTCTCTCTCTTTTTCTCCTTCCCTTCCCTCTCTAAAAATAAATAAACAAAATCTTTAAAAGAAATTGTTCACTAATTTTAGCAAATGCCTGCTGACTCTTCTATTCAGAAACTACCTCCTATGCAGTCTGGAACTGTTCTCCACTTTCCTACCTCATTATTCCAATATCTTAGTTGGTGGTACTATTTTCTTCCCAGTTGTGATGCCACAGGAAAAAAAATCACTTGGCATGCAATGAAACCAACTATTCTCCATTGCTGCTCTTCTTTTTGATGCTTGAATGTTGGCAATTGATTATCTTTGTGCTGCAATTTTTTACAGCCTTGAAATCCTCATACCCACAAAGTTAAATGTAGTGCAACTATGTCAAAATGGTTTATAAATTTCAAAACACCCAGATATTATATATCTGCAGACTAGCAGTCTCTATCTCAAGCACAATGATTAATTTATCTGAAATTTTACAGTGCTGAAATTTAAATGCAGCTTTTGTGATTTTTAGTAAGAAGGATGTTGGCCACGGTGTCCACAGTGATTCCCAAAATCAGTTGGTATATACCTCCAAAAGTTAGTATTGCCTTGTTGAACCAGCCAAATACCAGAAACTGTCAAGCACTCTTGCAAACTCAAGAGAATGATTTTATCATCACCAAGAATGATTTATTTTTCTCAAGCTATATGAAAACTCAGAGTTGTACCCATCTTTGTCATGTATCCAGGCATATTCCCAGGTCTAAGGAGTATAACATGGGCATCTTTGAAGGGGTACCATTTTTCTTTCTATTACAATTGGATATTACTTAAAGACTTACAGTTAAGTTTTTAGATTAAAAACATAAAGTTGAAAATTCTCCCAAGCTTATCACCGACATTGTTTCTGGCAGTTGTATTTTGCATCAGTGTCTTCGTATTCTTATGTTAAGTATATTCTAGCTACATGTATTATGGCCTTTTGACCTCTATGATATAAAGATTGTTGTTCTCCAATAGAATGTCTATCAAATACTTCATGTTTGAATCTCTGAAATGTAAATAAAATTGATGATTTTGTAAAAAAATGTATAATTGGATGACTGATTGCTGTGGTCTTGTGTTTGAGTAAATATACCAAGTTTTTCAAAAGAAATAATGTGTTTGCTATGATCATTTTTCTGAAGGTAGTTGTGGCAGTTTGTGGAGATTTGTGGGGATTTTACTATTATAAATATAGAATATAGCATTCAGTTCTCAAAGTTTTCATTTTACAACATTGCTCCTAGCAAGGAAAATTATTTTCCTTTTAGTGAAAAGTCTACTTTAAAAATAACAATTTCTGAAGAGATAAAACACATTTCTGAATCCCATTTTAAGCCAATTTACACCTATTAGTTTGTGTTGAACTGAAAGAGGAAGCATCCATATTTATAGTGTACCTAATGCCAATATTTCCTGTACTTTGATGTTTCAGGCATGAAAATGCTCCTGTGGTCAGTTACATTTTACCACATACATGTCTAATTAAATGGAGAAATTTATCAGTGCTAAGGTACATAATACTGATTTCTATTTACTAATAAGATACATCATTTAAAATAGATAGAAATAGGGAAATGGAGTTCCCCAGGAATGTTAATATAAAATAATAACTATTCTTAGAGTTGAATAGAGGTGTGTAAAAGGGATGGAGGGGAAAAAATAAGCTTGTGGTAGCGATCTGGCCTGGAGATTAAAGTTGTTGAAGTTTGAAATAATAAACTGCCAGAGAAGCAGTGACATCAGGCATCAGCCCGGCTTCAACTAAGGATAACAAAACATGCTGTTTGGGGCGGCTGGAGGAGAAGTTGAAGATCAGGGAGGGCATGTGCTGACTGTGAGGCTGAAATGTGTCCCAGCCCAGAGCAGGCAAGGAGGTGGAGAAGGGAAGGTCTGTATCAGGGCAGCGATGCACTGAGACTTTGGGAGACTTGGAATGTCTCTAAGGTTAATTTACATAGTTCTGTTCTGAGTTATTGAATGTTAATTTTAGAGACAATCTTACATTCAAATCTCCAGATTTACCTTACTATAATCTCTATGTGTTGATAATCTTTCACATTTTACTGAAATATATCAGATGAAATTTAAGGTAAATAGATGGTAAATGCTAATTTTATTGGACTACTAGATAATTATACTTTCCAAACAATTATCATATGCTGTGATTAAGATTTTTGCATAATAGAGCATATTCACATATTTCAAATACAAGTCTCACCTGAGTTATAGTTTTTCCCAAACTTAGTTTTAAGAAAGGAAATATACTTGTTAATTAGTATAAAATATATTGATATGTATTTTCTTTTCCAGTTAACCTATTTTATTGCAGTCTTACTTTTATTTTTTAAGATTTTATTTATTTATTTTTAGAGAAAGAGGAAGGGGGAGAAAGAGAGGGAGAAAAATATCAATGTGTTGTTGCCTCTTATGCACAGCCTACTGGGGACCTGGCCTGGAACCAAGGCATGTGCCCTGACTGGGAATCAAACTGGTGGCCCTTTGGTTCCCAGGTCAGTGCTAAATCCACTGAGCCACACCAACCAAAGCTGCAGTTTTATTTTTAAAATAAAATGATATGAATTCAGAAATAATAAAGCAATATGCATATCCATAGTAAACAGAAAGTTACATCAAAGTGGCTTTAAATATTTATGAATGTGACATTAAATAACATAAATAACATGCAGTAGGAGGGAAAGCTCAACAATTTCAAGAAATTGAAGTGTATTCTTTTATAAAATTCATAGTCTTCTGTTTCTTGTTCATATAATATACTGTCATATTGGCAGTAAGTTATTGTCATAACATATTGTCTTTTATTAATTCTGAATTATCTAGATATTCAATAGCTATATATAAGTTTGCTCCATTTTAAAATTGATATATTATGTAAGGCATGAAATTATCAGACTTTCAGTCAGATAATTAATCCCTGGACTTGGAATTGAAAGTACAACTTAATTAAAATAAAAGGATAAAATATTTAAATTTTGATAAAAGACTAAAGGTATTTTTTTGTGATCATAAAAATCAGAAAAAAAAACATGAATGAGTAGTTGCAAACCACAGTGCATTGTCACTATAAAATATCCCACATGCTCTTAAGAGACATTGGTACATTTGTTTATTGATTATCTTGTCAACTTTATTCAACTTCTAGAATGTAACAGTTGCTTATTTAGAAATAAAACTTTATGATCTAATAAAATAATATTGTTTTTTTTTACTTATTGACTTTTATTTTCTATTTTCTGATCTATCAACAACCAACCAACCACTATTTCTATTTATGCTCAAAAATTGCCATTTCAAATAACCTAATAAGCAGAGGAAAATTATTGGCCCTGATTTAATTTTATATTGTATATGAAAGGAAAATTTAGAAGAGTTCAGAAATGTGTAAAATATTTATATAGATCAGATTTAGTTTCTACATAATTGTCTCTTTTGATTTTATATTTCTGTGCTGTTCGAATCTTTTTAACCTCAAATTGTTCAATGGTAAGATTGACATATGTATTCTGTGAATATAAAACCCTGTAAAATTATAATTCCAGGAAGGCAATGAAAATTTTCTATACTAACAATGAGGCCAAAGGCAGAAAAAAGAAGTTGGAGGAAAGTAATATAAAACTCTAATATCTGGGAATTTGTCTTAAAGACGGTGACATCAATTTGACATGACCTCAATGGAAAAAATCTATTTCTTCACCCTCTTGAATCTGTGTTGGCCTATGACTGCTTTTACTAATTTTATTAATTCTTATCTCTTGGAGCTCTGAGTTTTTACATAAGTCCAAGCAAATCAACAGTCAAGAGAGTCTATGAGGATGAACAGTGATACACCAAATATAAGTGAAGATGTCATCTTGAATTTCCAGCCAATCAAATCTTTAAATGACTCTAGTCCCAACCTATATTTGACTCACAACATGACACAAATGGAGGTTCATATTTTAATAATATAGACAAGGTTTTGTGTCTCTTAATTAGGTGATCATTATTGTAAAGAAAAGGACGAAGGCTAGAAAGATGACGTGAAAGGAACTGTAAACAAATGAAAAATGACATCAAGGTTTTCAAGAATCTGAGTCAGAAATGTAAACTATTCAGTGAAAGAAAGTTAGCAGAGAGATGTTGAGATATACAATACATGCTCTGTGACCCTTGAACATTTTCTTTACCCTCAGTTTGTGAGTTATGGGTGTCATATGTACAATTTCTATGTACGTGAGTTTGAGAAAACTAAAGTACATATGACTTTGAGCACTTATTAACTTAAAGAATGGTGATGGTGGTAAAAATGAGTATATAAATATTTGTAATTGTAAATAAATATAAGCACACACATTGTTCAGTGATTTATAAGAAGTTAATGCATTGCTTAGAGGACAAATAAGTACTTAGTGCTAAGTATTTGAGAAAGTAATTTCACCAGTTATATGTTTTTTTCACTTTTGAGTCATTTTATTATATCAATATAAAAAGATTCATTTAAAAAATTGTACCCCAAAAGCAGACTGAAACATGATTTTGGTATTGAAAAGAAAATGTGAGAAAGATACAAACATAATAGTAGAGCTCACTAAGAAGCTACTTGAAAGAAAGAGAATGAATAAAGACATAAAGTAGAATGAAAAAAGACACCAGCAGAAGACTTTGGAGAAAATGATTTATGAAAACAAAGCTCCATCAGGATTTTATTGTATGTTGTCTTGTAGCTTCAGGAGCAAGTGTAAGTATCAATATATCTATATCTGTGTTCTACAGCTAATGACGTAAAATAATCTTTGTCTAAGATGTAATGATTGTGATTATAGAAAATTATGAATCTGATTAGACAGAGATTTTAAGAAATAAAATACAGAAACTAAATCAAAACTATCAAACATGTTTCTCTTTATCTTATCTCATAAATTCCTCAAATTCCAATAAATTATTGAAATGTACATACAGAAATATACCCAAGTTAAGAACTAAATATATTTCCCTAGAGTGAATCCACCTTTGGATCTAATAATTTGATCAAGAAAAAACACATTACTAGCACCCAGAAACCATGTTCTTGACTCTACTAGCACTGCTACATCTATGAAGGTCAACACTACCATGACTTTTATCACCATCCATTGCTTTCTCCTGCTTTTTGATCTTTATATACTTGGAATTGCATTGTATCTTTACTTTTGTATGTGGTTTTTAACTCTTGTGGTAAAATTTACACTTTTAAGTATACAGTCTGCAAGTACTGAGAAAAAAATATATATACATATATCTGTGTAACTGTACCAAGAGTTCTCTGTGCCCCCTTGTAGTAAGCCGCTCCCCTCCCTTGATGTCCATGACAACCCTAGTGTGTCTTTTCTCTTGTGGTTGTTTTTACTCAATTCCAATGAATGAAATGATAAAGTATGGTGCTTTGACTTTCACTTTCTGCAGTTAGTATGATCAATTAGAATTTCATCCATGGTTTCAGAGGTCTCACTTGTTCATTCGCTCTTATAAGTATACAATAGTCTATTTATTATCCCTTCATTGAGGAACATTTGGGTGATTTTCATTTGTTCTGGCTACTATGAAAAAAAACCATTGTGACATTTGGAAATAGGAGTGAGATTTCTAAGTCATGTTATAGGTGAATACTTAACCTTTAAGAACTTCAAATTGATTTCTAAAGTTGATGCACCATTTTACCTTTCCCATCAGCAATGTTTGAGCGTTTCAATGGCTGTGATTTTGAAGCATTTGATATTGTCAGATTTTAATTTTATTTTAGTCATTCAAATATGTGTGTTGTGGTACCCTGATCTGCTGGAATTAGCCTGCTACATGTTTTTCCTCTATATCCAAAGAAGGCTCTGAAAAAAATTTAGGTCCCCTTAGGGGACAATGATTATAAACTAGTAGTCTGTATTATTCTACATATTGTAAACTCTATAGCATGCTATCTCACTGGAAGGTAAAATAAATTTATTTTAGGTTGGTAAAGCACTATATTTGAATATATTACTTATTCAGTGAAACAGTTTTTAGCTGCAGTACCCTCAATTTGAAATTTTTATCAATGTTAAAATTTATCATGACTTCCAATATACATATTTTAATCTTCTCTCTGAACCTGATTGGCTCCAAGGGCCAATGATGATATTGTATACATCTGTATGTGTTTTTTGAACTCAGTAAACAGTTGTTAATATGTTATTACAGAGATTTTAATGGTTTTGGGTGTATAGACATAATGTGGTTTTTGGATTTTACAATCTTTCGTGGATCCTTATCTCTTGCAGAGAGTTATTTTATCAGTATCATAGTGGTCTGTCAAAGTGCCCTCAAAAGCTATCTATTTTAGCTACAATTCCAAAACTGCAACTTTAAGATCCATAAAATACTATTTCAAGAATCTAAGCACAACTCTCATTTAATGCTACTTTATTTTATATGAATCATTTATTTATACACTCATTTAGTTGACAAGGATGTATTGACAAGTATCTACTCTGTGCCAAGATTAGTTCTAGCCTTTAGTAATAGAAAGGAGAAAAAATACACACACATCTCTCATACTGTAGTGGGAAAAGTCAAAAAATAAATAAACATACAACTAGCTTTCAAAGATTAATAGTTATAAAAATAAAATAGTAATGGGTAACCAGGAAAGGGGGATAGTGGCTATTTGAAACAGATTATTTAAGAATTTCACAGTCTGTGGAAACTTAAAAAAACATTGTGTGGGGATATTCTTGTAAAACTGAAAAGAAAATAAAAGAACTTTACACAAATAAATAACATATTCAGTGAAAGAAGCTTCAAGCATTATAGAGAGAAAGGTAGAAGTTGATTCAGCAAATATTGTAAGAGGCAATGTTATTTCCTATCCAGCAACTAATTTCTTTCAATCCTTCTAAATACAAGCTTCAGTTTTTACCATACTCTCCAATCTTTCATGCAGCTAGATGATGACTTACCTGCATGGCAAGGGAGGCCATGATTTATACAAGTTTAATCACCCCCTACACGCACAAATGTGTGGCCCAATTTTGTCCATAAGGTACTGTATAAGGGAAAGCTACGGAGGAAGCATCTGAGAAAAACATTGTTTGCTCCTAAGAGAAAGCTACAAAAAATAAAATTAAAATAAAATAAAATAAAATAAAATACTAATACAAACCATCTTTCTCCTCTACCTATAGTGTCCAATATGGTACTCACTAAACATGTGCATATATTATAAGCACTAAAAATGTGATTCCATTTTGGATGTGCTACAGAATATAAAATATACATTAGATCACAAAGATAAAAATTTTTAAATAGTTGATTAATAACTTTTATATTAACTACATGTTAAAATAAAATTTTGGATGTGTTAAGTTTCTTACAGGACATTTGGTCCTGCCAAACATCCATTAGTCACTTAGTCCACACCAAATGTCCTTGAAATTTGGCCTGTCAAAAATACACTTAGAAAATGTCCCTCAGTTTAAACAGCCCATAACATTTATTTATACTCTTGGTTTAGAGAGTTAATATGTGAAAAGTAATATTATGTTTTTCTGGTCCAACAATTATGTTGTAGCTTTATTGAAAATAATAACCCTCTGCCTTGGTAGCCTAGCTGGCAACATCATATGGAGTTAAGTAGATGAGTTTGGGTTCAAATCTTGAGGAAGAGCAGACCAGATGATTTTATGGTCATTTTGGGTAAAACAAAATTTCAAGAATCTTCTTGGTGTAGACCAAATGTCTCTAGGAATATTTTAGACAGGACCAAAATATCTGCTAATCTACCAAGTTAAATAATATATGTTACTATGTTAATTCCACCTGTCACATTTTACTTTTTGTGTGATTATTTAACAGCTAAAATTATATAACATGTCCCTTGCATTTGGGAGTTATATTGTATTTCTTTTGGCAGTGCTGCTCTAGATAGTACTATTTTTGGACATGGAACCTAAGACAGCTGCAACCATTTTTATAGGATCCTAAAGATAGAAACTTGAAGATGGAATGGATATGGGTCCATGATATTTAAAGTCATAGGATTATCCATCTCTAGTTCTTAGGCTCCTTATATGAGATAATTGTTTGAGCCAGTGTTTTGGTCAAGTGTTTTGTTCTGTGGAGCTGAAAGCATTCTCTTTCAAAGAAAAAATACTGGGGGACATTGGTTAATAAGATTATGTAGGTTTCAACAATATATTTCTATGATATTCGATCTGTATGTTGCATTGTCCATAATGCAAAGTCATATCATCTCCTTTACCCTTTACTATCCCAGTAACCATCACCAGTAACCACCACCAGTAACCACCATGCTGTTGTCTATGCCTGAGATTTTGTTTGTTTTTCTTGTTTGTTCATTTGTTTGCATTCAGTTTTAAAAGATTTTTATTTATTTATTTTTAGAAAGGGAAGAGAGGGAGATGAGAGAGAGAGAGAGTAAGAGAGAGAGACAGAGAGAAACATCAATGTGTGGTTGCTGGGGGTCATGGCCTGCAACTCAGGCATGTACCCTGACTGGTGCATTCAGTTTTATACCCCAAAAATGATGCTAGGAGAATTGGAAATCCACATGCAAATAAATGAAACTAGACAGCTGTTTGTTCCCATATACAAAAATTAACTCAAAATGGATCAAAGACCCAAATATAAGACATGAAGTAATAAATTACATGGAAGAAAAACAGGTGCTAAACTTATGGACCTTGGTCTTAGAGAATATTTTATGAATTAGACCCCAAAGGCAAGGGAAGTAAAGGCAAAAATAAATGAATGAGACTAAAAAAGTTTTGTTTTTGCTTGTACACAGCAAAAACAAATGGCTAAAAATGCACTACACAAAAAGCAACTGATCAACCAAGAAGAGATATTTGAAAACAATAGTTCTGACATGGTGTTAGTATTCAAAATATATATATATAAAAACTCATACAACTCAATATCAAAAATATCACACAATCTAATTAAAAAATATGCAGAGGACCTCAACAGATATTTCTCCTAAGAAGGCATACAAATGGCTAACAAAGATATCAAAAGATGCTCAGTTTCACTAGCTATTAGGGAAATGCAAATCAAAAGCACAATGAGATATCTCTTCATATCAGTTGGAGTGGCTATTATCAAAAAGTCAAGTAATAACAAGGGGTGGAGAGGTTGTGGAGAGAAAGGGAACCCTCATTCACTACTGGTGGGAATGTAAACTGTTACAGATACATGGAAAACAGTTTTGAGGTTCCTCAAAAAATTAAGTGTTGGGAACCACCCTGCCTGGTTTCAGAAGCTGTAACCTTCCCATGGCTAAGGCTGAGGGGGCGACCTTTGGACCAGAAGCCATTAAAGAGACAAAGCTTACCTCCCTGGCAGGAGCACCACTTCTGCTCCTTTTACTTCATAACTGGCCCCCCAATGCTTGATTGGTTAGCCAATGACAGGTAAGATTCTCCAAGGGGGAAACAACCTAAGACATGCACAATTATGTAGGAGGCCCCCAAGGAAGGACTTGGGGGGGCTACAGCAAAAGGGGGTGATGGACCCTTGTCCCTGGACTTTGATAAAGCCTGAGTCCTCATTCTGTCTGTGAGAAGTCTCCTAATCTCTTGGCTACCTTACTTCCCTGCCTGGCTTAAGCCTGAAATAATGGCAGAGGGTGGTGCAGCCCTGTGCTAAAAAGGGCAGGTTCCCTAGGGCAATCAGGCCTAAGAAAGTACATATGTAAAATCCTGTGAAACCTGCTTTGTTTAGAATGTTCTCAATTAAATGATAAGGGCCCAAGCAAGAAGTGAGTTTGTTCCTCAAAGTTTTATAGCTCTTTAGCTATCTGACCCTGACTGAAAATAGGCCCTCAGAGTTCTTTTTTATCTATTGTTTGATCCTTACTGCCTGAAAATGATTAATGAGCTTTAACTGTATTTTTTTTGGAAACAAACCCAATAAAAGCCCATTGAGGAAATGGTTCTTGGCCCTTTTCCTTTGAGAGATTGGCCACTTTTCCTCCCCAAGGAGATCATGTCTTGGTAGATTTATTCTCATCTGTGGTGGCTGGGGGGAGCCCTGTGGGCGGAGCGCCCCCCACAATTAAGAATGCAGTTACCAAATGACCCAGCAGTGCCTCTTCTGGGTATCTACCCCCCAAATTTGAAAACATTTATTCACAAAGATATTTGCATCCCTTTGTTCGCTGCAGCATTATTCACAGTGGCCAAGACATGGAAAGGACTGATGTGTCCTTCCACAGAGTATTAGATAAAGAAGATGTGGTACGTATCCACAATGGAATATTCCCCCATAAGAAAGCCATAAGAAAGATGAAATACTGCCTTTTATGACAACATGTATGTACCTTGAGAATATTATGCTACACTAAGTAAGTCATATATTCTTAACAAAACAAAAAATAAGGAAGAGACCATACAAGTTATATAGGTGAAAATAGTTATTTTATTTCTTTTAATTGCAATGAATGGGCATGGTCCATTTTTTATGTGTGGGGAATAATATGACCTGATTTTTATTAAAGCAATAAAGTAGATATTAGTTTCTACTACTATGAGGATCAAACATTCCCTGATTCAATCTTTAGTTCATTACCAAGATAGTATTTTAAACCTGAGTCACCATTTCTTCCTCTGTAATATAATGTACTCTTTTTCCCCTCAGCCTTACAAATAGAGATGGCTGTATCGTATTTACAGTTTATACTTTTTTATAATTTTATTTGTGTAAGGCACATACTTTATTCATTCATGCTCTCTCTCTGTTTTATTCCCTATCTCTAGTGCCATTGTTTTCTGCAATTAGGAATCTACCCCCAGTGATCTAAATCCTTCCAATTCGGCTTCCTTATATTTTTATCTGTATGTGGTTCTGTGAAAAAAATATATTTTATATAAAATATATATATTTTATATAATATATATAAACATATATATTTTGTTTTTCATGAATTTGTTTTAACAATATTTACACAAAAGTTTTGAGCAGTACATATTCCGTTTCTTATTTTATTTTATTTAACATACTGATTGTAAGTTCCATCCATGTTGTGATATGTAGAATTTTATTTTTTTCTTTCTTTTTCAAATTTTTTTCCAAATATAGTAGACATTACACATAGATGTCCCAAATGGGAGTAAAAATCAGTATTACTTACAGCTGGCCTATCACCTACCCAAGATACAAGGCAGAGAAAAGTGGAGATACTAATACCAAAAGGAAGATTTTCTTCAAACATCAACTCAAATTTGGCACATGGATATTATAGGGTCTGTGACAGACACAATTTAAGCAACTCACATATTAAAAATAGACCAATGAATACAATTTCAGGACATAATTTAGAAACTTCTCCAATCTTAATGAATAAATGAGGATAGTTTACTCAACTAACTAAACAGAATAGATAATAATATTTTTCTCACATATAAAGAGCAAAGCTAGAAAAAACAAGATTTCTGCTACAAAGTGAATGTTTGTGCTCCTTCCAAAATCATATATTGAAATTGTAATCCCCAATGTGATAGTATTTGAGTAGGAAATGGCACTTTTGTGAGGTAATTAAGTCATGAGGGTGGAGCCCCCATGAATGAGATTAGTGTCTTATGAGAGACACCACAGAGTCTGTGTCCTTTCTGCCCTCTGCCACGTTAGCACACAGTGAGAAGATGGCTACCTGCAGCCCAGAAAGAGGGTCCTCACCAGACACTAAATGTGTCAGCACCTTAATCTTAAACTTTCCCTGCTTCCAGAACTGTGAGAAATAGATGTCTATTAGTTAAGTCACTTAGTGTATGGTAATTTGTTAAAGCAATCCAAAAATAAGACAAAGTCCTTTTAGGAAGCAAAGAGAAACTATATATTTTATATGCTTATATACATCCTAGGTTTTGTCTTACAATTGAGTGCACTTACTAAAAATAATTAAGTCTGATGACTACTATTGGTACATAACAAATGGACAAAATACTGAAGAAACTTTTATATACAATTATATAATAACTTCTCTAAATTTTTAAAAAATCATTTGTTTTAATTATGTCTTCATTATACAGGTATATTTAGTAACTGGTTTACAATTTTGTTTGATACTTAGCAAAGGTAATAGAGCTATTTATCCCACCAAATATGTTTAAAAATTATTCTAAGCCACATTAATATAATAAATTAGTATTCATGTAGTCATATGCTGTACAATAACTTTAGATTTTATTTATTTATTTATTTCCTTTATTTATTTATTTGTATTATTGTTCATTTACAGTTATCGTCCCCATTTTCTCCATTACTCTCCCCTGATTCACCCACCACCCACATCTCACATTCAGTCCTCCCCACCCCATTGTTTTTTTCCATGTGTCCTTTATTTTACACAACAAAAGAAACCAATGAAGAGCAAAGCTTATAAGTAGGATGAAATTTAAACCCAGATGTTAATGTCCCTTTGGCAACTGGAATCGATGATGATCTTCATGACCAGTTGATTTCTATTGGCTCATTTAGAGTAACATTATTTATTTTCATATCAATATTTAATATCTAAAAAGAAGTGAAATGACAATTAATTCTTTGATCAGAACCATGTTTTAACAAAGACAATATCTACAAAGAATGTGTTCTCTAAATAAACAAGGTATATTTTCTTTTTCATTTTGATAAATTTTTTATTCCAAAAATTTCACAGCCATTTCAGAAATAATCTCACCCAACTCACCCATTATTCAGATGATGAAAAAGAATCTTAGAGAGTTGGGATGGTCCTCAAGAGGCAGTGAATAATTAATACAATTACCAATTAAATATTGATTTCTATTACTTCTTTTTTTCTCCATAAGTCCTATATATTGAATTACTCATACTTGCTCTACATAAATCTCTATGCTTCCCATCCTCGTATACTGTATTGTTATTTGCACATAAAATTTAGGATAGAAATATGTTTCTTTTTGATCACACTCAAAGGGCTTTGGGATGCTGAATTCATTGACAATGATTTTAATTATGTGTGTGTTACTTTTCATGGGAGATAATCTAAAATAGACCAGACAGGGACTAAATTTGGAAGTGAACAATTAAACAGCAGAGGACAAACAATCCTCTGTTAACAGTTCTATATGATGATGTCAGTAGACCTTCTCATTGCTGCTTTTTCTCTAATAATCTCTGTGCCTTAGCTCAGTGAATTTGGATTCAATCATCAATTATGCAAGAGAAGGTGAAGAGAATCAGCATTACTTTAGTACTTACTGACTCTCCTGTACAAACACTCTCCTGAAGGTTTTATATATTTATTCTTCACTAAAGCACATCATCTTTAGGTTTATTTCTACTGTTTATAATACATGAGTTTAGAAAGGTATATATTAAATAATTTTTTCATATCCATTGCCTATGTTTGAAACTGACCCATTTTAAACCAAAACCTAACCTAGTTCTTTTAATATCAAACCAAAAAGCAATGTTTTTACAAAAGGCAACAAGGCACACCTGTTGCTTGGAAAATGTTTTAAAATTTGTATTGACACAGCAATTAAAACATCCTTTGCATACAATTCCCACACTCACGGAGAATGGGAACCAGGCTGAGAGAGAAATTGACCACTCTTTCCTTTTCCCATACATCTATAAATGGTTAGAATATAGTAGGTGTTCACAAAAATTTATTTTGTTTAAATATACTTGAAAGAAGCACTCCATTGTTAGTAAAATTAATATCTTCTTTTGGATCACTGAGGTAATAAAACATTGTTAAAAATTACCCCTTAATACTTAAAATTCTATGAATGTGCTTGAAAACTTTTCTTTATAATGATGTGTTTTTATGCCTAGCATTTGGTCAAAATGAACTTGAAATAATACTTGGTATGTTAAAATATTTAACCCTGTCTTGTTGATGGTATGTAGTTTATTTTTATTGTAAAAACTGTGAGCTCTTTTGTTCACTGTTGTAGTAGTAGATAAAGAGCGAGAATATACTGCTGATCTGTTTTGATCTGTTGAACATTAGGCAGTTTAACAAAACTGATTTATAACTACAATTGATAAGTATGCTATTTGCACCTAGGGGGATTAATTTTTCTTTTCAGGGACTATTTCTTGGTTTGCCCTAACAGGCCTCTGACTAAATCAGTGATTTCATTAAACTGGAATTTTAAAAACCAGGAAAATATTTAAAAGAGGACAAATGAGGATTAAGGTCTGGGTTATAAACTATTATTTTTACCAGGAAAAGACATTAAGTATGCAAAACTCTAATTTCCCAAACTTTATATAATTAAATGTAATAAAAGTATTTTAATACCTAAGTAATAATTAAGACAGTTCCATGATAAAGGTGAAATCTCAACAGACTACAAAACAGTAACAGGACTGTTTTAGGTGAATAGAATGGCCCCTTAGGTGATGTCCAGCTCTCACATCCTATGAAATCTATGACGACCTAAGACTGTGTCCAACACATAATTGTTTGTTTTTAAGTTGAAGTCCATCAAGTAACTGTGTAAGTTATATTCATGTGAAGTGATTGTTTGATTAACAGCTATTTCTTTTCATTCAACTTTAAGTGCAAACCAGTAAGTGTACAAGCACTCACACAGCTTTTGCAGTGCAGAGGCAGCCTTAAGCTTAGATCAAGCAAATTGTGATGGCTATGGTAGTTGGTTTCTAGAATATGTTTTTTGAAATCTACCTTTATAGGACATAGATTCACAGGATTTAGAATTGGAAGGAGCTTAAGGGATTGTTTACTTCTATATTCCTATTTAAACTCAAAAGAAAAAGGACCTAAAATTATTTGGTCAAGGTAAAAAGCTAATTACTGGAACTTTAACAAAAAATACTTGACTCCTTGTTCAATCCACAAGTTACAGCTTCATATACCTCTATGTCAAAATATTCATGAGTGCTAATAGACAATTAGTCTATTAGTTTTGCAAGAGTTTTCAAAGATACCTTATCTCAGGCATATGAAAAGTTGAAATACAGGTATTTTGTTTTTGAATAAAAAATTGTATGCCCTGGCTGGTGTAGCTCAGTGTATTGAGGGTGAGTTGCGAACCAAAGGGTCAAATCAACGGTTAGGTTCTCAGTCAAGGCACATGCCTGGGTTGCAGGCCAGGTCCACAGTGGAGGCCACGTGAGAGGCAACCACACAGTGATGTTTCTTTTCCTCTCTTTCTCCCACCCCTTCCTCCCTCTCTAAATATAAATAAATAAAAAATAGTTTTAAAAATGTTTTGAGGCAATTTACCATATATGAATGACAATAATTTACATGTTTAAGGTACATTTACTCTTGCTTTAATTACATTAAGACACTTTTTAAAATAAATGCCATTAAGTTGATTTGTATGACAGGTTACCAAGTAGGATAATATGGAAATAAATAGGGCAGTTCAATGAAAATAAATAAGAAAGTTTAGAGTTCACCCATAATAATGTTTCTTTAGGGCTGAGAAATAAAAATATCTATGTAGATATTTTGAATCACTCCATTTAAAAAATATTGTCTTATATCACTTACCTTTGTATTTGATTCATGAGCAAAGTTAAGTGACTCTTGGTTTCCATTGTATATGAGGTTAACTGCCTTAACAGAAGTCATTTCTAGCCCCCATATGCTGATGGATCCAAGCCTCATTTCCTCTGTGTTTATGTAGCCTTTTACCAATGGAGTGCTTGTCAAGGTGGTCTACAAAGAGAAAGACACAATTTAAATCCTTCTATTGAAAAAATAATCTTTAAAAAAATATATATTTTAATTAAAATATATCCCATAGTACAGCAAATTATTTATTCAACTATTTAAAATAAGGTATGTTAAGCACTACATATAAAATATATAAATACAAAATAAATATAAAATAGAGCATAAAACTTGATATATTATTTAACACAATTGCATATAAATGCTCTGAAATTAATACACACCTTCTTGAAGTTAAACTGTATCAAGGAATACAGGCCTCTTTCATAGGTGTCTGTAAGGAAATATAAAAGTGATATATTTATATTTCCAAAGAATAATAATATATACTAGCATAATTTGCCTCATTGTTGCAGTACAAAGCAAACAAAAACCATCATTGCATTTTAGTTAACTTGTTTAAACACAGTCCAAGGAACACTAAACTATAAAGAATGAATCACCAGAGAGGGTTCTAAAACATAAGGTTTATATCCACCTCTTTATATAAAATGTAATCTTGACATATTTAAAATTAATTTAACAATAATTTAAGGCTATGATGTATTAAATACTTACTATTCATCAACTTCTAAGTACTTTATCACACTACTCTAAAATACATATTATTATAACCCCATTGCATAGAAGATGAAAGCGAGTCCTAGAGAAATTAAATAAATGACCAAAAGTCAAACAACTAATTACAGATACTCCTTTATTTATGATGTGGTTACATCCTAACAAACCCCTCAGAAGCTGAAAATACAGTAAGTCAAAAATGCATTTAATACACCTAATCCATGAACATCTATGCTTAGCCTAGCCTACCTTAAACATGCTCAGAATACTTACATTATCTTACACTTGGGAAAAATCACCTAACACAGAACCTATTTTATAATAAAGTGTTGAGTACTAAAATTTACTGAATCCGTGAAACCTAAAACACACTATCAAAAACTGCTGGCAACCGTACACTGCACAGTAAAGCTGGTTTACCCTCACGATCCCCTGTGCTGCACTTCCTGCTGCTGCTCAGGACCACGAGAGAGCATCAGACAGCCTATCACCAGCCCAGGAGAAGATCAAAGTTAAAAATTCAAAGTGTGATTTCCACTAAAAGTGTATCACTTTCACACCATTATAAAGTTGAAATATATTAAGTTGACCCATCATTAATTTGGGGACCATCTTCATTATCAAGGCCTGGTTTTCCTGACTACTCAGATTGAGTTCTATAAAACCATACAAGCATAAGACACAAAACTTTAGCTTCTAGGAGAACAAAAATGATTGATATACAATCCCTACGCACACAAATCTCCTACTTATCCAGACATTTAGCATAGAGATTAACTATATTTAGGATAAGAAGAAATTCTTTAAATGATTACAACACTTCTAAAAATTGATTGCACTATTTATTAAACTATTTTTGTTTTAAATGATATTATTTTTTAACTTTCAAAGTATGATGATATTAATATAAAAGTAATATGATAATTTATGTACATCATCAATTACATTTATCTACTAAATGAAACACATACCTATGGTTTCTCCATCATCCCAAAACAGAGATCCTTGTGCTGTCTGATCATCATCTGCAGCAACAATGAGCTTCATGTAATTTTTTCGACTATGAGAAAGAAATATCATTTTACCAGTGTTTATAGAGGAGCATGTGCCTTGTTATGACATGACATCTATATAAGTAGCCAAATGAATACAACAAAGAACATCAATTAAGGAGAATGTAACTGTTTTAGACAAAGAAAGGAAGCACTTTAATATTTATTATGAATTCATGAGAATGAACCATAAAATTATTGATATTTAATAAATATATCATGCATGTCTTTTGATCTCAAAAGTTCACTTACTGTAATAAATCAGAGGTGGCCTCACTTATAATAATTATAACCATAAGTTTATTGACATGTTTATTCTTTTCAATGATAATCCTGTCATTGATCATTAAACATAAAACATTAAAATAATGGCACTTTATCTCATATGTCTTATGTCTTCCTTACATTTCCATATATAAATCACTGAATTATCATAGCAATTATTAATAAGAATGTAGAAAACAGCCAGCAAGTTTTAAGTCCCATTCTAGGAATGGACACTATCTCTTAAATTTTTGGCTTCACTGGCCTACTTGAGAACTAAATATTTGCCACCATCAACATTGGATAAGAGAGCTGGTTTGACAGCTTCATATTACTAAGGAAGGATTTCTCAGGCAAATCATGCTTAGCTATTGGTCAATCACGAATGTTTAAGATTGTATTGCCATGAAACTCTCCTAAAATACCAGAATATCTAAAATTTTAATCTTCATAGCAACTTGATATTTTCTGTGTAAAAATGTTAGTATGTCTTAGCATGCATACATGTATGCATTTCAGCTCAGTTCACTGGTTTAGAAGATAAGTACCTTATTGGCAACATTAAAACTCTGGTTTAACCCACAGATTTGCAACATATTTTAAAACAGATTTAAAATAATTTTACAACTTGCACTTTATCCTATATACAGGGCAAGACAAAAATAGGATTATAGTAGATTTATGGAAAATAATATAGTAGTTGATCCATAATACAAAAATAAAATGTTCTGTGTATTCACAACAATAAACCTATTTTTGCCCTACCCTACATATACCTAAGACTAATATCCTATTTACTTTATCTCTGACACACTCAAACAATTGCCTCTTTCCTCCTTTCTCATAACAAAATGATCCTTTATGGTTGAAGGTTTGAATGGTCCCCTCAATGAAGCACTCATTTTTTATATAGAATCATTTTCCTCATGTTCAATTGATATCAGGGAGAATATTGATAGAAATGGGTGTGTTTCCAGAAAATTGAAAGAAACTGTTCATGTTAACTGGGTCTGTGAGCATGTAGATGATGAACAGAGTGGAAAAGAGACAGAGGGACTAAGTCCTCTAAAATCTGCTTGTCTAAGCCAGGAATTTTAAGCAGTTGAAACAGAGACTCCATGGCCTGTATAAAAGAGTCACTCTTACATCAGTCACAAGAGATACAATGGACCCATGATCCCTGACTGATTGGACACATAATGCTGAATGAGAGAAAGAGAATACAAGTCAGAGGGTTCTGGAGCAAAGAAGAGAGGAGGGTCCTAACCAGATAATCAGTGTAAATGGTAATGGACAGCAAATCTGAGTTATCTTTTTTCTTTATACAAATGGGTCTACTAAGAAACTCATCTGGTTCTCCTGTGAGAACCAGATGGGTTTCAAAAAAAATTAGTCTTTTTCAAAAAAAATTAGTCTTTTAAAAAAAATTAGTCTTTTTCAAAGACTAAAGTGGGTCAAAGAACATTTACAGGACTGAAAGAGAGAGGCATAAAAAGGGAACAGAAAAGATGGAAAAAAGAGAAATCTTCTGAGCAATGTATGTTTAGAGTTCTAGAAAGGTTCATTTAAAAATTATGTTTTCAAGAAATAAACAATATTTATTTCCACATGTTAGAGGCAGAAAAAGATGAGGAGCTAGGAAAGGCAGCCATTCAAAAAGCAAGGCATTCATTTATCATTACCATTGCATATTTATACAGAAGACATTAAGTTTTAATTGGTTTATTTGTCTGAAAAACTTTCTTACTATATGAGGAAATGTATTTGGAGACAACACGTTTTTGTGTATCTTGAATACTGAAGCACTGACAGTTTTTCTTTTTCTGAACTATCCTTTTAAAGATGTTTTAAAGCAAACAGTATTGGAATACAGAGCAGTGTTTGTTTGTTTAATTATTTTTTAAAATTCCTGTCCAGTATAATAATTCAAAGTGAAGAGTGAGCAAGTTTGCTTATAGTCCATAAAGAAGGAAGAGGAGGAGGAGGAGAGTTCCCTTGAGCTTGGAATTATTAGCTGTTATTCAAAGTTCTGAAATGGGCAGCATCTAGTGGGCCACTCCATGTCACCCCCATGGGACTTGGAGGACAGGGAAAACTGAAGTAAATGTGAAGGTCACATTTCTAGGTATGCCAAGTATAAAAAAGGTCGTTGCTTCTGACCCAGCTCCATGACATTGGCAGGCTACCCTGTAAGCTTGGAAATAGGGTAGATTCTCAGACTCTTCCCGGTCCTTGACAGTTCTACATGATGTATCTTACAATTTAATCTGAGCTCCGTGAACACTTCATTTACCTGTGAAATGTATTTTGAGCAGGCTCTTGGCAAGGTAGAATGTAACCACCACGAACATGAAGGTTTATTTTATATAACGGAGCATCAAATTCTTTAACGACTCCTCTGACACCAATGTCTTGACCCTGGAAATGACAGGGTTGGAAGGAAGAACAAAAGCAGCAAGAAGTAGAATTACTAGCAATATTGTAACTTGAAGAGGCTCATTTATAAAGTCCAGTGATACACTTCCTATTTTAAACTCAAGACACAAACATTTAATCAGAAGATCATGTTGTTTAAAGCATATATTCAGCACTCGGTTTATTGATAGCCTTGACATGGATTTACCATTACTTGTTTTTGTGGTGCTCACATGCAGAAAATGGATAGGCTTTGAAAGCTCACAGAAGTTATTCCCAACATACATTATTTTGGGGAGGACTGTATTACCTTTAGTGATCATTTTGCATAGCCAATAAAGGACAATGACCTTTTGGTATACAATGTGTACTTCTCATGTTTACTGGGTAAAATAAATGGATGACTACATAAACAACTATAGCAGAATAAATTCTCTTTTACTGTGCATTAATCTGATTCAGATAATTAGCAAGAAATACCTTACTCATTTTAATTGGAAAGTAAACCAAATATGTCATTAATGAAATTGTTAGAATCAAATTTAAGTCCATTTACAGTTAGCCAGTTCCTCAGAAGTCTTTAATTACTTACCGTATGGTAGTCAAACCACCGAGCATTAGGGACGTAACCTTGTACAACAAAAGTGTCCTAGAATTTAAAAATAAAGTTATTTTTGTTCAATCCCTCTTCCACTCAACCTCCCCACACCCCGCAGCTCTCCATCTATGAGTCTGTCTCCATTTTCCTTGTTTGTTCAGTCTTTTTATTAGATTCCACATGTGGGTAAAATCATGTGGTATTTGTCTTTCTCTGACTGGCTTATTTCACTTAATGTGAAGTTCTCCAGGTAAGGACTGATGGACATGGACAACAGTGTGGTGACTGCAGGAGGTTGGGGGTCATAAGGAGACTGAGTGGTCATAGAAAATGTAATAAAGATGAAATAAAAAATAAATGTATAGTAATTAAAACATATGCATTAAATATTCTATGAACAAAAATATGTGGTGGGACTTACAGGTTTCAATACAGGGGTGACCATAAACGCCGGGCCCCACAAGAACTGCTCGAATACGTTCCAGGTTGGCTTCTCATTGAAGAACCTTGGCAAAGTATTTACAAATAGTTTAATGAAAGAACTTCATATCTAATGAATACCATGAAATAAGAATTAATTTTGCAGTGTGGACATTGTGGATTGCAATGAAAACTAAACTATAAATTTTTTTAAAAAATTCTATGACTTGGAATTCAATATGCAATACTATATATAAGGCTTTATGAGTAAATCTAGACCACTATTAAACTTCCTGACAACATGTTGAGAATTGTGATTGGTCATATGACACTGAATAAGAAATGTCCTTTGAAGAGAACTCACAGAGGTACAGATATCAACCAGAAATAGAATCTCAACAAACTAGAGTGTAAAAATTATAAATGCCCTGGAAAAGAAGTGTGAGGAAAGTGTGGTTTAATAAAGCAACTGGAGAGAATAATTTGAATCTAGAAAAGCTTTTTTTAAGAAAGCTGAATTTTTCATCTTATTACTAGAACTTAAGGCATATTGATTGACTTATTATTTTGGTAAAGTTACCTTGGTTATTACTGATCAATTTGAGCAAATATATGTTGTATGTTTTTATTGATTTACTATATTTTTTATTACTCTGATAATATAGGGTACACAGGAAGCTAAATATACTATGTGAGGAGAAACCCTCCAAAACAGAATTATCTTCTAGAGGGCAGGCTTCCCCTGTTCTGCAGGTGAGTGTTCCAGGAACCCATCTGTATCAGTGTACTAGCTGTTGTTTTTGTGAGAGGCTGCATTTGGCTTCAGTGAATTTTTTTGAACACTCTCTCAGTGCATTTGCTCATTTTATGAGGATGATTTATCAGCACACCTGCCCATACCTCGCTGAATTTTCAGATTTTTTTTCACCAAAAATAGCATGACCCCCATGCCCCACCTCCCTATTCAGCCATCTTCTCCCCAAACAACTTGTTTTTTCGTTTCCCTGCAGGAGAAATGTCCTCAAAGGAAAACATTTTGCCAACATGGAAGAGGTAAAACAACAACAAAAAAAACAGCAAAAGCACTAAAAGGCATCAAAATCAATGAGTTCAAACACTGTCTGCACAGTGGAAAAAACATCTCGATAGGTATATTGCATCAAATGGACAGCAATTTGAAGGTGACTGGTTTAAATATGTAAGAATAAGTATACAATTTTTTACAAATAAATTCCATTTTTATCCCCCTGTATGATTATTTCAAGGGTTTCTTTGTTGAATATGTGTTTGTTTGATTTTTGTAATATCTATGATACAAATCAGTTTGTATTTGTCTTAAGGATAGAACAAGATAACTTTTTTCTAACTGTGCTCCATGGAATCACATTTCAAGATTTGGCCATATATCAGTTTGTGCTTTAAAAAGTGAATCCAAAATTTTTTGAAGAAAAATGTTAAAAGTGTTCTAAGGTACCCCATTAGCATACCTATGGAAAGGAGTGAGATTTTCTTTAATTAGGGACTTATATGTGGTAGATTTCCTTAAATGCTATAAACTGTACCTAATTTAATCATAATGTAGGGACAATATTATTTATGTAGAAAACGTTTTGAATATATTCAATGTAATAAGTTATGGAAATTATCAAGAAGAGCACCCGGGATATTGTATCTGTTCCTAATAAGAATGATTACTTTTTAGTAACTAATTACTTTGTTTTATTTTTAATGGCATATATTAATCTATCAGAAGATTTATTTATGAACATGTGTGTTAAGCCAAAATGTACACTAAAATATCAATGCAAACTTTCCAAGTCAAAATATTTCTATATTGTACTGAGAGATACTATTAAGTAAAACAAATGAAAGCTATTTTTTTTTATGGTAGAAAAAAAATTTGCACTTACTCATTCAAAAGAGGTCGGATAACAGTGCCACCATGAGCATGAACTTCATGCATCTGTGTATAGAAGTAGGGCAATAAAGTATATCTTGTATTTAGGAGGTTCCTTGACATTTCAGAAAAAGTTTCATTCCAGGAAGGAGGATCTTGTCTCTGAAATAAACCAAATTGAAATAGTCACAAACTGTTGTCTTTGTTTAAATCATATTTTTCAAATGCATATTTGGAGAATAAAAAGTAAAGAATAGTATTAATTCATTATCCTGTGCTTTATACTATTGTCACAAAATGTTATGCAATAATGTTTCTATCCCATACTGAGAGCACAATATTGGCCTTTAATAAGAAAAATGCAGATTTAATTCTGGCTTGATTTAGTTTAAGTTATCATGTATGAAGAGCAGTTCACATTTGAATAGGGGGCAAATACATTGTCAAGTATGATGACATACAGTGTAGAAGTGCAAAGTGGTGTAGGATAGATAGGAACATTACACAAAAAGGAATTGCAATAAAGAGACATGTAGAGCCTGCCATAGTAACCCTGCACATTGTGTGTTCTCATAAGAAATAAGTAAATTATTATGCGAAAAACTAATTATATATGAGGACGAGAAAATCTAATTAATGCCAGAAAAGGGAAAAAAGCATGCTCCAGTTTATTGTAGAATATACATTCCAGGTAAAAAGACTAAAATTAATATGTGAAAGATTAAACACCTGTTTAAAGCATTTTTGCACTAACTGGTTAAAAATAATTCACAGTTAAAGTGTTTAGTATTTTATATTTTATCTTTTCCAGGGAACAAAAAAGGCTGCCACATAACTCCAAGGGCAACACTTTCAATGTTTTTGTTGTTGTTGTTGTTGTTGTTGTTATCAGCAAGAATAGGGCCCTTAAGAGCTTCCTCATATCTATGAAGATTCCAACTTTTCTAGATTTTAGGATTAAGAATGCTTGATGATGACTGAGTGTTAATACTGGTGTATGTAATGTTAGAATAAGCACATACTTAAAAATTAAATGTTGCAAGGACTACTAAATGGGATATGACCATATTGTTACAAGTTTCAAAGTCAGATAAGAAGAAAGAGACAAAGGTCATTATCTGTTGCTTATTGATTTCAATATTATTTCACTTTCAAAATGTTGATACACAAGCATGTAATTCTAAACCATACATTCCTAAATTTGATTCTATTACCTCATAATTAAACTTAGGTTGAGCCTTCTGTTGTTTTGATTTTTTATTTAGACATATTTCCTTAGTCTTTTTTTTTTTCTTCCCCCTTTCATCTTCTCAAAAACTCCAGCCACATTCCCATCTTGGGTTCTTTCCCTTACTCCCTCCCACCTCAAATTCTCTTCCCCAGTACAATATTTATGTTAGCTGCTCTTCTCCACTCAAGTCTCTGTGCTAATTGTAATGTGACTTCATCTAAGAAAAGTTGACCTCCCTGTTCACCCCTTCTAAAACAGAACCCCTATAAATCTCTATCATTTTAGCACACTTCATTTTTGCTTCATATGCATTTATTTGTACCTCATATTTCATCTAAAATATACATAAAATATATATAAATATATGTACACATACTTATCTATAATCACTATCCTTCCTACATTATGTGAATTAGCAGGGCAGGGGTTTTGTAAATAGCTAATAGATTCTCAGTGAATACTTTCTGAAAGAATCCATACTCAAGCTTCTATTGATTCATAGAAACTCCACCCTCCTAATATCACAGCTTTTGTTATTGATAAGTTTTCCTGTTAAATATTTCTATTCCATCAAGTTATGTCTCTATTTCCCAAATTTCAAATTCTTCCAAAATATGATATTGCCTTTCTACCCTAATAGATTTTCACTTTCATTTTCTGACTAAAATTTCCCAAGAGTAACACAAAGATTTGAAGCACATGGTGAGCTCTAACAGTCAGTTACTATGGCTAGATTTCATTCTTTAAAGACAAGCTCTGTCTACAACTCTTCCATAAGGGGCTCTTGGTAATTTATCTTTGCTCTGTACTCCTTCACCGAAAATCAGTATCGCAAAATTTAGTGCTTAGTTAAACATTGCCTCTAAGTGTTCATAGTTATCCATAACTTTTAGTATTGTCCCCCCTCTCATTCAGAAGTTCCTCTGGACAAGTTGGTAAAGTGTATAGCTGTATCACCACACAGAAGTAAGTCCTCATGATTCCCTTTTTCTTCTCTTTCTCTTTTCTTTCAATTTCTCAACTCATTTTTAACATATGCCTTTTTAAATCTTCCTATTTCATGCATTGATACAAGTATTTCAAATGGCATTCACTTCTAATTATTCAATATGAAGCTGTCTTTTTTGTTGTTCCATTCTGGTTTGGAAGAAGTTCCAGGGACAATTCCCCCCTCCCACCCCAACTACTCCAAAATTATATAGAATAGCAGTAAATAAGCAATCTATCAAAGTTCTGAACCAAAAATTATAAAGAGTAACCCAAGCCAGAAATTTCTCAAAATGATGAGCTTAGAGATTCTTAGTAAATATACAGAGAGTAAAAAACATTCATCTGAACATCATTGAGGGAAAGTCAATAGAAAACATATGTTTAGTGGGAAGGGGAGAGTAAATGCAATAATTACATACCCTAGTATCCTTAATATTGTGATTTCTTGAGTATGGATAAAATGACCCAAGTTGCATCCAGCGAGCGCAGAGCTGATATTCCGAATTATTGAAGAAACCACAGATATCTGCTCCAGTCTAAAATGCATTGTTATATTTAATTAATTTTCAGTCTTCCTTAATATTTACAAGTTATAAATATGAAAGGAATAGCATCACTTACATAAGATATTCCAAAGAGACTAAATTCCATCATACCTAAAAAATTAGGAAAAATTTTAATAAGCTGTAGTTTCATATTTCAGTATTTTTATTGATGAAAATGTTCTATTTCTAATGTCAACCTCTAGTTCAATGAAACATTTTTAAGGTAATTAACACAATTTTCTATCATATATTTTAATAATTTTCATACATGTTAAGTTTATAGTGTTAATGTTATTTATAAAAAAGGATGTTTTCTTGACAATTCTAAGATAACATATTTAGAGCACAGAATTATTATAAAGACATAGTATGAGAAGAAAGTGTAGTGATTTTCTTGGTTTCATATTTTATAATAAAAGGCTATCTCTGTAATAATTTAATGATAGGTCTCATCATTTGAAACAAAATAAGTCATTTTATGAAATAAATTCCTCAGAGGAAAATAGAATGCATGTGATTTCCTAGATTTTCAATTGTAAATCATTTTTAAGACTAGATTATAAACAGAAAAGTATTAATTTGCCCATTAAAATGATAATGTCTTATTTACTATTTATCCAACCATTGCCAGAAAATTCTCTCTAAATTTGGTTTTCAATATTTCATTCTTTAGAATTTATAAGTGATTCTTAGAATCTAGAATTTCTTCCCATTTCTATTCTTAGTGTGTTATCCTTCCCATCTAGCTCCCTTTCTAACCAGGAAACAAAACATGATAAAATTATTTTCTCAAAATAAACTGTTTGGAAATCATTAGTTTCTATAAAGCATCCCAGATGTTGTTTTCTAGCCTATTGCCTTATATCATGGTGGTATTTGTCATTAAAATGTGATGCCAGAAGTAAATTTTCAAGACAAACTTATAAAGTATAGGAACAGATACCAGGAAAAGTAAATACCTAACAGAAAACTCAAAAAAAAAAAAAGGTTAAAGGTGGTGATTCTCACATACCAATGATTGATTTGTCCAAATTGCTCCAGTCTGCATAGTTGTCCCCAAGCCAGTGACCTCCCCATCGTCCGGAAGTTGGGTATGTAGAACGAGAAATAACAATTCCTCTTTTGCCTGTTGCCTTCCGCAATCCACTAATGTAAGTGAAAAAGGATCTGTAAGTCTTTACATTAGTTGTTTGCTTCAGCTATTTCTATTTACAATCACTTCATTGAAAACAGAATTTGATTTATGATATCTATGTTGTGTCATAATATAACTGGCTCTTCATATGTGAGCCTTCTCTCATTATACTATAAATGCCTCACTGGTATAAAGGTATGTTTTTTCTCTTCCAACATTTACAAGCTTGAAATACCTAAGTGGCCTGCAGTTATTTGTTCAATTAGTACAAATTAAGTCGACTATTGGTATTATCAAATCAACTAATTAATGATTTGTGAGTTTTTTGACTGAATGCATTTTAGTCTACTTAAATGTTTTCTCTTAATAAAAGGTCTAGGCTCCAACTACTGACTGCTCCATCCCTGCTCAATTGTAACTTGTCAACACAAGCTTTGTATTATTGTGAAGAGAATATTTGTTATAATATCCCTTCTTTTACAGGCTAGTTTAAATAGAATGGGGCTTTCCTGGGCTCAAAAATGAATCTAATTGTTCTATACAAGAATGGAATCTATTCAAAGTCAGATTAAAAGAATGGATTTTACAAATGATGTCATGTTTTCCCTCACTCTTTGAAAAGTGACTTGAATAACTTGTTTTGTGTTTTAGTGGCAAGAATAATGCATTACATTATTTTATCTGCATTTCTCTCTCTCTGATATAATGAGTTATCTAAAATAGGAAATTATTTTACTATTCTATTAATTGAAAATAAAATGTTTATTTTTATTTACTCAAAATAAATTGTATATGAATAAGGATTGTAGTAAAGTCTCAGGGAAAAAATTTCAAGTACTTAATTAGGTAGACATTACAACTCACTTACATGTTATCAACAGTATAGAATCATGTTTTTTTGTTACAGTATGGCCAAAGTGTTTATACTGATTTGTTTATATGTAAAGCTTCTTTAATGAGTTCTTGAGATTCTTGAGGTTAAGGACTTTGTGTTAATCTTTTTTGTACTTTTTACACCTAATACAGTACCAGGCATATAATAGTAATGTAGAAAATTTTTAAATTACTGAATAGCTCAAATTAATATTATAGGAAACTAAAATATTTTAAATAGACTTAAGATGAAATATTGAACCATCTGTTGTATCCATTGTATCTATTAACTTAAATTTTCTACTTTACATGGGTCTCTCTTTAGAAAGGTCATATAAGAAAAACATCTCCATTGTTTTATTTCTGATAATAAATATAAAAAGTCAATCAAATTAATAAAATTAATATATTGGTTATATATAATATATATTTCCTGATATTTATCAAGAAATGAATGTATATTTTGAAATAATAAAATAATTGATAAGTTTAAAAGTATAAATGAAAATGTATAATCTAAATTTACTAATTTGCAAATGAAACTAAATTTATTTAACTATTATAAAAATTACATAAGAATAAAGTTGTCACAAACTCTCACTGTGTTCACATGCAAGAAACACCGTAATCTTAAAGGCTTTCTTTCTTCTATATGTCTTTTGCAAAAATTTTTACCAGGGGCTGAAATTAATAATTGAATATGTGTTTTACCAGATTTCTGATCAAGAAGAACCCTGCATAAATTATTTTCAAAATAGCCTTGTCTGGTGTGGTGGTGTGGCTCAGTGGATTGAGTGCTGACCTGCCAACCACAGGGTTACTGGTTTGATTCCCAATCTATCATGTAAAAAAGTACTTTAAATAGTTTTCTTTTAAGGAAAAACCTAACTTTGCATTAGAAGAATATCTTCTGTAAACCTTCACAGAATATTTCTTATCTGAAAATCACTTATCACTCAACAAATAATTTAAAATCCCATCACTACACATATTTTATAAATATTTCAAACACATCTAACTTTACAAATAATTTAGTCACAATGAATTTAGTTCAATTTTAAGAAGCACATTAAACCATAAGACAGTTTATCTTCTGTTGTCAATTGACTTTGGAGAATATAGCTTATAGAAAGAATTTTAATGTTTTCTTACAGAAGTATTTTATTGGGTTTTATAATAGTTTACACAAGCATTTTTAAAATATTAGAAAATTTATAAAACTATCTTGAATTATTGGAGAAAATTCATTTTTTAAGAGAAAATAATTATATAAAACATAATTGTATATTATAAAAGAGGACTATATAAAAGAAGACTATTGATTTGAAAACTTTAAAACATTTTAAATGATCTAAGAATGTATTTATTTTAGTCATGTTTACTAAAGGTAATCTCAAATTAATTCAAAAGTCTATTTTTTTTTAGTTGAATGAATTTTATAAAATTTACATTTCTCAAGAATTAAGAAACATAGCAGCCTCAATTTTATTTGAAAATTTAGTATAGTTACTTTGAGAACAAAATTATTCTTGATGTGAGAATATTTTCTGAAACATACAGTAAAAGGTAGACCTTGAATTTTACTCAAAACTTGAGCTACAATTTAAAAAAAAAAAAAACAGCCAAATTCACATAGAGACCTCATGGATGTTCACTGCTCTGTGTTTTACTGATAAGAATGAAAACATCTTAAGAAAGTAAAAAGACAAAATAACTCAACTGTTAACATTTTATGCACACAGTCAGACATACTCATACATATGGAAACTAGGTACAAATGAAAAGTAATGGAACACAATTTCTATATCAATATAATCAAGATCATTTTGTGATTCTGCAAATCTGGTGAATCTCTCTGTCAAAGATACCCTTTGTGGTTTTATAAACACAATAAAGAGAAATATACACATAAT
The DNA here is from genome assembly GCF_019186645.2 of Phyllostomus hastatus. NCBI lineage: Eukaryota > Metazoa > Chordata > Mammalia > Chiroptera > Phyllostomidae > Phyllostomus > Phyllostomus hastatus. The sequence goes on from NW_025333977.1 coordinate 17,675,502, forward strand.
AATAGAAAAGAAGCTACGGCTATTTTTTTTTTTAGTGTTTTAATTCTTTGAAAATGTTCCTGTATCACTAGCAGAGAGCTAAATCTTACCAATTTAACTGAATTAAACATATGTTTATAACGTGATTCTTGAAAAATTACCTGAACATATACAGGTATACAGGAATTATTGAAGGATGTGAAAAAACTATCACATTTCTTCAGGACAGTTTTGTTGTCTTTTTAACTCATGTTTGCTTTGGAAAAGGAAGGCCCTACAATTATTTCATACAGATCACTGGCTTTTGACATAGAAGATGTAATCAGTAAGGACTTGCTCCTCTACATTTTTGTTATAGTGCACACTCATGTCTATTGTTTTTAATTACTGGTGAAATCAGTTGATAAATATTCTCTAAATACTTATATCTCTCATGTCTGATTGGCTGGTATTATATTATTGAAAGACAGGTTAGTGTTGTTTAGAGAAGCAAATTTATTACAGGATTGTTTTCTCAATATTTATTTTAAAAGCTCTTTGAAAACTAAAGATACTTTATTGACTTATTTTTAGAAAGGAGAGCTTTCAGTATTATATGTTAATACACTTTAGAAATAATAACTTTTTCATTTAACATTTCAAATTGACCCACCATTAGATTTTTTAAAAATGTAATATCAATTTCAGGTTTAGCATTGTGTAAAATGTTTTTTTATGATGAAATAGTTCTCTTTTTGTGAGTATCTAGCATAATAAATAACCAAATTAAAAAATTCCTTCGGTGAGAAGATAATGTGAAAAACTAACTCATGAAAAACATTTTATGGACTTAAAACTCAAATTTGGGGGGAGTAAGGAGGGTGGGTTAAGGTGGAAGAGAATATAAGGGGATAAATAGTAATGAAAAATACAACAAAAATAAATTTTATAATTTCAAAAACATTTATAACAGCTATATCAATATCCAACACAACCACATTAATCAGAAGCAATGTCTAAAGCCCTGTCTGGTATAGCTCAGTGGATTGAGCACAGCCTGCAAACCAAAGGGTTACCAGTTCAATTCCCAGTCAGGGCACATGCCTGGGTGGTGAGCCAGGTCCCTAGTGGGGGCCATGTGAGAGGCAGCCAGACATTGATGTTTCTCTCCCTGTCTTTCTCCCTTCCTCCCCCTCTTTCTAAAAGTAAATAAATGAAATATTAAAAAAAGAAAGTCTTCCTTTAAAAACAAAAGAAGTAATATCTAAGATACATGTGTTCAGTATATGTTTTGTTGACCAACAGCGTAATAGAAAAAAATAAGTTACAGCTATAATTAAGAAAACTTCCAAATTAGTGAAAGGGTAAGCTGGATCCTATTTGTTGTTATCTATACCAGTCTTATTTTTCACTAAAAATTTTAGGAAGAAGTCACTTCCCACAGTACACAATTCTCCTACCTACAAAAGGCACTCTTATTCTTTCCAGATAGATACACTAAACATAGAAAAGCAATTTACTGTAATTGTCCAAGTTGTAAACTCACCCAGTCTATAGGAATATCTGAGAAAATAATTTATATCTATTGACTTTGTAAATACCTTTTAAATTTGTATTACAGGAATTTTGGGCATTTACTTAAAATTTGTGTATTTAATACAACCAGAACTTTCAGAGAATCAAAGATTTTGATTTTCTTATGTTTTCTCTGTTAAAAAAATAGCAATGAGTAAAGTCATTTAAGGTATTGTTGAAAGGTATTGATGAAAATATAAAGTAACTATTTATATGCTCCTTGAATAATTGTCTGAAGTTTGAACACACAGTTTTAGGTAGTTTTTAAACTGAATTTCTCCCTATATTACTATTGTAAGCTTTGTTTCAATACATTGGAATTTAAATAGCAATAGAAGGAGTAAAATGAAAAGTGAAAGTTTTTTTATGATGTATATATATGAAAATTTTTCATTTGTTGTGGTATATCCCAAAATCTCTAAACCTGTTTGCAATTGCACAGGCTGATTATTTAGCTCTTGTTTCTGAATACACTCATTCTATTCTTTCTGTGGTTTGCTTTTTTCATGCTAAGTTTCATGCTAACTGAAAAATACAATAAGAGATAGTTGAATGTCAAATATGTGTGTTTGAAAGACAGCAAATGAATCACAAAATGCAATGATAAAATGTTATAATTTGGATGACTGAAAGAAACAAAAGGCATTTTTAATACTTTTGGTTGTCTCTAATGATAAATAAAAAGTCTTCACTCTTCACCATATGCTTAAATGTAAAGGTAATTTACATACAGAACACTTTCACATTTGTCAAAGTCTTTAAACATGTAATGACTATATTTAATCTCTAAAATTTTTTGAGAAGGAGGTTACTGCTTTTTCTCATATAACTCAAAATATGTATAAATTGAGATACTTAACTCAACATTTAACACTTTAATCTGCTTAACTTAAATAACAAACATGGTGGAAATCTGTACTGAAAAGTATTATGGAATGGAGGGAAATTAAAATTATTAACAAAATGTATTATGACAAATTAAAGGTTGTTCTTCAGAAGATATCTCTCCTATAATGTTATTTAAGAGTTAAAATGAACCTTAAACATCTCCAAATACCTTTGTCAACTCTAGAAATTAACCTACTTTTCCCTTAAATTTATTCATATAATTTTGGTAGCTGTAGTAGGATAATAATGGATTTATTTAAATTTACTAAGCACCCTGCAACATGTCAGGAAACATGGTAGATTCCATAATGTGTTCCAGAGTTGAATTTCCTGACCTTTGAAGAAAAAAACATTTTTTCATATTCCCTTAAATTACATACTTTCATCTTCAAATGCATACTTTTTGCCAGCTGGATGATGAATCAATTATTAATACTTCAGTTCTTTTTAATATGTGTAATTTTACAGTGAAGTGTGGTTAAGTAAGGATATCCATGTTCCATTATTACATCACAGTAGGGTTGATTGAAAGAAATGTTTTTCTCAATAAAAGACATTGAGACCTGTTGAAGACCAGTTTGTTTACTCTTAAGAATGGCATTCCTTAGTCCTTGATCTTAGTGTCCCTACTTTTGGATTTGGTTAACAAATCTGTGGTCACTCATTCATATAATATCTTAAATAATTCATCTATTCAAGGTTGAAAAAGAGACTTGTGCTAGAAATAGGATAAAATGTTTCAGTAAGTGAGGTAATATTACCCACACTCTTTATTCCAAAATGTTTTCTCATTCATTTACCTACTTCAGTTATATACCAGGGAGATAGTTTTCAAACTTTGCTGCCCATTAGAATCACCTGGGTAATTTTTTAAAGTTCAGCTCCTTAGGCTGTACCACAGGCTGATCGTCAGAATTTATTTGAAATCTCCAGGGGATTACAGTGTATAATTAATCACTGGCTAACAACAGTGTCCACTAGCCATGTGGGCTATAAAATAAGCCTAAATTTATTGCAGGCAAGAAGGGACTGGAAAGAAGTATTCAAAGTCATGAAAGGCAGGGACCTACATCCAAGATTACTCTATCGAGCAAAGCTTTCACTTAAAACAGAAGGGCAGATAAAGTGCTTCCCAGATAAGATCAAGTTAAAGAAATTCATCGTCACCAAGCCCTTATTATATGAAATGTTAAAGGGACTTTTTATCTTAGATAAAAAATATAAACAGTGAAATGACAACAAACTCACAACTATCAACTAATGAACCTAAAAGAAAAGAAAAACAATGAAAACAAAAACTAAGCAAAAAAACAGAACAGGAACAGAATCACAGAAATGGTAATCACATAGAGGAATTTCAGTGGGGAGGGGGAAGGAAGGAATGAGGGGAAAAGGTACAGGGGATAAGAAGCATAATTAGTAGACATAAAGATAAAAATGGTATAGGAAACAGAGGTCTCAAAGAACTTATATGTACAACCCATGGACATGAACTAAGTGGGGATGCTGGACAGTTGTGGGGCAGGGCAAAGGGGGGATAAAGGGAGAAAATTGGGAAAACTGTAATAGCATAGTAGATAAAAATACCTAAAATTAATAAAATTGGAAAATCTATTCCTAAGTGCATTGTTCAACAGCAATATATAGTTAGTAGCTACCACATTAGGCAATGCAACATTATAGGACATTTTTTTTAATTGAAGAAGGTTTTAATAGATAATGCTAATAAATATTTGATACTCAAAAAATGGCCGGAGTTCCATTATCTTTGGCCTCACATGACAGTTTGTTTAATTGGACATTAAAGTTTGAGAAGCTCAAGATAATTCACACATACTCTAATTTGCTAATAATTCATACAAAAAACAAATTTAGCCAATTATTAATATCTTAATTAATGACATCAAGTTATATATTATTTACTCATTTACTCATTCAAAACTATTTATTGAGCACTTACTATTTGTTAGGTGTTCCCTACTATGAGCTGGTACGGAACAAGATAAAATAGTTTAAGATTCTTTTGGAAATAAGATACAAATTCAAAGCAATGGTTCAGATGAAAGAGAGAGATATCAAAAGGAAAAACACAAATTCTAAGTGTCATGAAAGACCAAGTAAGTTACAGATAACATTGGGAAGAAAAGTGCCACAAAATAATGTCAATAATGAAGAACTCTCAAACTAGATAACATTAAATCTAGTATCTAAAAGACAGTAAAGAGTCAGAAAGGATAATTATGAACACTACTTACTCATGACTGGGTTTCATTTGTGACCATCCATAAAGATTGTGAACATTGTAATGCAAAACCGATGACCCATCACTAAGGATATGCTCGGTCTCCATACACATAGTTCTGGTGTGTAATCCTTCAGCTCTTTTTACGAGTTCTAAGAAAAACCAATGAAAAACATTAATATATTATAAAGTGCCTGACATTAAAAATGTGTAAAATATAACTGTATATTCTTCTAGTACAAATATTAATTTTTGCTTTAAATTTTATTGATTTTTAAATCATTTGTATACTTTGCCAATGGTATTACAAACAGAAAAAAAACAGTCTATAGTTGTAATTGATTGTAGTTACTATTGTGATTGAAAAAATATGTGAAAAATTTTACTATAGTCAGTAACAAAAATATTACTAATAATTAATATAGCCCAGACTATTGTAGCTCAGTGGATTGAGTGCCAACCTGGGAACCAAGGGGTCAGTGGTTCAAATCCCAGTCAGGACATATGCCTGGGTTGCAGGCCAGGTCCCCATTTGGGGCAGTGTGAGAGGCAACCACACACTGATGTTTCTCTTCCTGTCTTGCTCCCTCCCTTCTCCTCCTTCTAAAAAAATAATCCCTTCTCCTCCTTCTAAAAAAAAATAAAAATAAAAATATTAAAAAAAAAGAAACCAAAATATTAAAAATAATAATTAATGTAAATTAGGGAAAAAACAAAAAATAAATGTACTCCTAAATGTCTCTTATACTTTGTTTATTTAGATGACAAATACTGATTAAATGGATTTAAAAAAATCAATTCTGTACATAAAACCCTGGGGTTAGGAGCCAGGCAAATACTATAACAACATTAATATTTGATCCATTTTTTTTCTGAGTTTAAGATGTATTTTTTTTCAGGGAATTGTCCTAACTTTCTGTTAACAGTTATGAAGTTTATTGCCTGCCTAAGTGTATGAAGATGAAGTGTGGTACCATGTGTAGGTGGGTAGTAAGAATCGAGAATGTGAATCCTGTTGCCTACATCATAAGATATATAATCTAATTAACTAATTATTTATAACATGATAACATCAAAGGGAAAGCAATAATATTGTACCTGGCATATAAGGTGGAAAATTTAGCTCTTGACTTCTGCATTTATAATCAGCTGTTCCATGTACAAAACTTGATGGTTCATTCATATCCTTAAAAAAATACAAATAAATAGAAAACAAATTTAGAATACATATTCTCAAAATAACTAATTAAGAGGGCCAATAAGCATATTTAAATAATAAACTCAATATTCATTCAATCATTACTCAATCATTACTCAATATTCTAAAAAGCAAAAATCTACATCTCAATGATACTAAAGACTTTAGCTCAGTATGCCTTAATTGTTTATAATTCTTTGCTTACTTTTAACAAACACATAATTTTCAATTTTTCTCTGTAGATATAATATGAGGGGTGGAATAAAAAAACAGAGTTATCTTCTGGAGGATGGGCTCCTTGTATTACAGCCTTCCCCCACTAGGTGAGTGTTCTAAGAACCCATCTGTATCAGTTCAAAACTGTTCTGAGCAGTGGAAAGAAAGTTCAGTAAGTGTGTTGCATCAAATGGAAAGTACTTTCAAAGTGACTGAGGCTTAAACATGTAAGAATAAAAGAGTATTTTCTAAATAAATTACATTTTGGGGAGGGTCTCCCTTCATATACATATAAAATTGATTATTTCCTAGACATAAAATTAAATTATAATAATGTTTATTCTCCCATGCCCTCTCTTGAACACTCATGCCTTGGAGCCAGTCTTATGCCAATTGTTTGTTTTAAAAAACAATAGTTTGTGGATTTTAAAACCCTAACATATAGCTTACAAATACAAAAATAAAAAACTTCTAGGAGTATGTGAGCACACGTTTCAGGGTCCTAGTACCGACATACAAAGGGACCACCATCTAAATATATAAATTAGCTACAATTATTCTATCTACCTGAAATAATGGTTATATTTTCTGGATCAAGTTATCATTCTTGGAGATATATTTAAAATTATCCATTATAGTACATAACTTTATATATGAAATAAACTTGCAACCCTGGCTGGTGTGACTCATTGGATTGAGCACTGGCCTGGGAACCAAAGGGTTGCTGGTTCAATTCCCAGTTAAGGCACATGCCTGGATTGTGGGTCAGATCCCTGGTAGGGGATACAGAGAGGCAACCACACATTGATTTTTTTTTCCTCTCTTTCTCCCACTCTTCCTCTCTGTCTAAAAATAAATAAAATCTTTAAAAATAAAATTAAACTTTGTATTACCCATTAATTTAAAAAAATGTTTTAAAGCTTACACATAACAACACCTTTTAAAAGGTTTCTTTAATAAGAAAATAAGTAAATTAATGCATACCTGTTAAAAATCAACAAAGAAATGCCACCTCCCGAAATTTAGAGAAGTACCATATAAAACCTCCTGTATTAAGTATTTAACTCTAGTAAGCTTTTGTAATGCTGTCTCAAATTGTACTCTTAAGAATATATCCTGACTCATGTAGCTCAGTGGATTGAGCATGGCCTGTGAATCAAAGGGTCACCAGTTTCATTCCTGGTCAGGGCACATGCCTGGGTTACAGGTCAGGTCCCCAGTGAGGGCCACACACAGTGAGAGGCAACCACACATTGATGTTTCTCTCCCTCTCTTTCTCCCTCCCTTCCTCCCTCTCTAAAAATAAATAGATACAAATTTTTAAAAAGAATCTTGTTAACATTTGAAAGTTAAACCTAAAATTAAGAGATTGAGAGATAATTTTGCATAATTTATAAGAGATTACGATTTCTTACATCATGGAGAGTTGAATATGAAATGTGTACCTATACTGAATGAAAATTAAATAGATATTTATAAGCACATAAATATTAGAAAAAGGAGCTATTTGGGTTCATTTATTAAGTTGAAAGTATTCAACTTGAATACTCAGAAAATAGCATTCATAAACATAAATTGAATTGGTAAGACTGTATTTAACAGTCCCTTGCATAGGAAACTTTTATGGAAAAAGCAAATGAGCTAATTTTCATAAAGAATGGTTTGTTGACATTATTATAATCTATTAAGAATTTTGCATCATCAATACACAATAATTTAGAATATAAATTCCTTAATGTTCACTTACAATCCACAAACCATCAAACTTCATTTGGGTATTGTAGAAATCGACTATTTCCCTCTCCCACCATTCTGCTGTGGAATTCCTGAAGAAATCTGGAAAAGCTACATGAGCTCTGGAAGCCTGTAAAAATAAAATTCAGAACCACAGGTATAAAATCATAGAAGAGACCACATGTGTCTAAGTCAGGTATTTATCTGTCAGATCCAGAGGTTATGGACAAGTGATAATAATGGCAACCTGATATCAACTTGAACTGCACAAATGAGTATGATTTTCCTCAAAGTACCCCAGCAGCAATGGGGAGTGAAAAGAGAGACAGAGACATACAAGGAGAGGGAGAAGAACAGCCTTGTGAATCCAGTATAGGTTGTAGAGAAACCACTCAAAACACAAAAATATATTTTCAGCATTTCTTAGAGTTATAGGGAAGTTTTTATGCCTTATCTTTAGAGCCTTACTGCATGTTTACCCTTGTGGAACAGCAAGTGGGGTAGAAAAAGGCCTTGGTTAAACCTGTGTTTCAGATTTAAAAAAAAAATGTTTACATGGTTTACTGCTCTTCCAGAACCAATATACCAAACCACCACCCCAACCAGCTGTTTATTTTTCTCTCTCACATCTAACGCTTCCCAACCAGCAGAGAAAAGTGATTTACTCCTGTCCTTACTAAGAAAATTCCCTACTTGCCAGCCTACTCATATAAATTCCAAGGTCAGGGTTGATGTGTTAGCAGAGGAATAATCTGCAGACAAATCATTTCCTTGAAAAATATAGCTTCACCTGAATTCTTTCTTGTCACACTTTAAGACTGTGTAGTAAATGCCAGAATAGTCTTCTCCATGCACAGTGTACAGGAGGGCATTGAAAATATAGAGACTAGAAAATATAAAGGTTTACAAAACCAATATATCATTGGTACTGTTAGACTTGAAAGACACTTTATTTTATTATTTTTCCCCAACTTATACTTTCTTGATACAGAAAAAAAGGCTCAGTGTGCTTATGCAATGAATAATACCTATGCTAGGCTCTCCCATAGATTATGATGAGAAACAGTAAGAAAGGTAACACCATATTTTGTTTTGTAACTTCCATTGCTCTGATCTTTCTATAACTCCATTCGTTTTCATGTTTATTTTATGAAATAAAAATAGTTGGCTGACTATATTCCTTTAATACAAATCATTGGTTATATATAGAAATTTCATCAGGTATGTGTGATCCAACATGCTTTATAGCTTTTGTGGAAGAGGATCTTGAATGATTACACACACACCATTGCAAATTGAAGCTACCCTCAAAACCTATATAAAGAAGTTATACCTGCCTCTCCAGTTGCCAATATTACCCAAGATTAATAGGTAGAACTTCAGTTGAGATAAAAGTTACTATTTTTCCTGAACAGTATGATTCAGTAATTCTTTGACTCTACTTGAAAAAAATTTGGTTTTAAGTGAAAATGGTCCTCTAATTTTGCACACTGAACTTGAACTTTTATGTGAACTAGTATGATTTAATGATTATACTTCAATCTACCTAAAAGACCAATTGTCAACTTTTTTCTAAATACTTCTCTTATTTTTGAATTATAGTTGATATCCCATATTATTAGTTTCAGTTATACAACATAGTGATTAGACATTAATATATCTTATGAAGGGATCACTCTGATAAATCTAGTAACCATCTGACACCATACATAGTTATTACAATGTGTATTATTGACTGTATTCATGTTACACTTTATATCCCCATGACTATCTTGTAACTACCAATTTGTACTTCCTGACTCCTTCACTTTTTTCAACCATCCTCCCAACCTTTACCATCTGTCAATCATAAAAGTCCTCTTTATATCTATGAGTTTGTTTCTGTTTTACTTGTTTGTTTTGTTTTTTAGACTTTACATATAAGTGGAACACATGGCATTTGTCTTTCTTTTCCTGACTTATTTCACTCAGCACAATGCTGTCTAGGTCCATCTATGTCATTGTAGGTGGCAAGATTCCATTCTTTTTTGACAGATGAGTCATATTTCATTGCACATCTAAACTATTTCTTTATCTACTCATCTATTGATAAACACTTAGGTTGCTCTCATATCTTGCTACTGCAAATAATATTGCAATGAACAAATGAATGCACATCTCTTTTCAAAATACTTTTGTGGGAATTCTTCAGAAAAATACATAAAAGTGGAATTTTCAAGTCCTTCTTTTTCTCTTCTTACAGCCTTTGTTATAAAGTCTACACTGTCTGGTATCAGTATTATTACCTCAACATTTTTTTGTTTCCATTTTCATGAAATATCTTTTTTCATCTCTTTACTTTTAGTGAGTCTTTGGTGGACAACAAATATAAAGATCTTGTTTTCTTATTTATTCAGTTACCTTATGTATTATTTTTTCTTTTTATTAAATTTATTAGGATGACATTGCTTATTTGGTTGAAAAGATCATATAAGTTTCAAGTGTACATTTCTCATACATTATCTTCACATTGCATTTTGATTAGATCATTTAACCCATTTACATTTAAACTGTTAACAGATATATAATTATTGCCAATTTATTACTCATATTTTTACTTTTTTCCCTTTCTTTTTAAAGAAGTCCCTTTACCATGTCTTGAAATACAGATCTGATGGTGATTAACTCCTTTAGCTAGATCTTGTCTGAGAAACACTTTATCTGTCTTCTGATTCTAAATAATGACTACGTATATTTATCTTGGTTGTAGGTCCTTGCTTTTCTCCACTTTGAATATTTCTCGCCATTCCTTCTGGCTTGCAAGGTTTCTGTTGAGAAATCAACTGACAGTCTTATGGGAGATCCCTTGTAGGTAATTAACTTATTTTATTGATTGCCAACTCTTAGTTTTATTGATTTTTGTTCTCTTGTTTAGATAGCACTTATTTCATGTATTAATAGTACAATCTTTATCATTTTATTCTTTCTTATGGTTTTGGGCTTAGTGTGTTCTTTTTATCCTAGTTCTTCAAAGTAGAGAGTTAGACTGTTTATTTGAAATCTTTCTTCTTTTCTAATGGAGGCATTTATCACTATAAATTTTCCTTTTAGACTGCCTTTGCTGCATGCCTAAGCTTTGATACATTGCAATTTCATGTTGCTGTCTCAAGTTATTTTCCAATTTCTTTTTTTATTTTTCCTTGACCTATTTGTTGTTCAAAATTGTGGTGCTTAACTTTGTTGTATTTGTGAATTTTCCAGTGTTTCTTCTGATGTTGATTTTAGTTTTTATTCATTGTGGCCAGTTTTTATTCATTGTATAATTTTGATATTCTTAAATTTGTTAAAACTTGTTTTGTGACCTAACTGGTGATATAACCTAGAGAATGTTCCATGTGCTTTTGGAGGGACACTTTGTGAAGGATATGATTTTCTGACCACTATGCTATATCCCTGAAGCTAATACAATATCAAATATAAACTATAATTGAAATTAAAGAATAAGAATGAATCAATACATTTATTAACAAAGAAAAAGAAAAAAGTCAGGTAAAGAAAATCAGTTATGAATAATGAGGCATTACAATGAATGTCACAGAAATAGAGAGAAACATAAGACTCTATTATGAACAATTACACAACAACAAATGGATAACACAGAACAAATGGATCAAGTCCTATATTAATACAACCTAACAAAACTGAATCATGAAGAAATATGAAAAGTTTACCAACATAGAAAAGCCTAGGATAAGATGGATTCACTGGTGAATTCTACCAAACATTTGAAAATAACTAATCCTTAACTAATGTTAATCCTTCTCAAATCTATCCCCAAAAGAATGAAGTGAAGAGAATACTTCCTTTCCAAAGTCATTTTAGGTGGCCAGAATAACAGTGATATTACAAGAGAAAAGAACACTATAGAACAATGTCCCTGATGGATATAGAGGCAACATGTTCAATAAAATGCTAACAAACAATATTCAACCGAACAGTAAAATAGGTCACATACTAAGAACAGATGGGATTTATCCTTGTAATGCAAGACTCATTTAATCTTATATAATACATTAACATAATAAAGAATAAAAATCATACAATCATCTCAACAAGAATTGAAAAAAATGTGTTGGGCAAAAATTCAACAGACTTTCATGAAGAAAGCTCTCAATACACAAGAACAACAAAGTAACTTACCTCAAAATCATAAAGACTGTATACCAAATGCCTATAGGTGATAACATACTGATTCAGGAAAAACATTCCTATAATATCAGACATAAGACAAGGATGCTCATTCTTATCACTTCTATTTAACATATTATTGACAGTCCTAGCTAGAATAATTAAGCATAAAAAAATACAATATAAAGCATCCAAGTCAGAAAGAAAAAAGTAAAAATTTCATCTTTGTGAATGTCATAATCTTATACACTAATGATGAACTATCTGAAAAGAAAGTTATGAAAACAAGTACATTTATAATATAAAAAATAAAAAATACATGAATAAATAAATAAGAATAAACTAAAGTGGGTGAAAGACTTTTATACACTGAATACTACAAAACAAAACTTTGTTAAATAAAATTGAGAGGCAGATGAATAAAACCATAACACATTTCAGGGAATAAAAGAATTAATATAGTTAAAATATTATACTACCAAAAGTGATATATAGATTTAATGCAACCCTTATAAAAATCCCAATGTTACAATTCACATGGAATCACCAAAAAAAGCCCAAAAACCTAAATAGTCCAAATAATATTAAGACTGTAGAAAGAAGCTAAAGCCATCACATTTCCTTATTTGAAAATATATTTTCAAGCTATCATAATTAAAACAGTGTGGTGGCACCATACAAATTAGCACATAGACCAATGGCACAAAATAGAGATCACACAAATCAATACACAGATATATAGTCAACTGATCTTCAGCAAGGGTGTCAAGAATATACAAAGGGAAAAAGGAAAATTTCCTCATCAAATAATGTTCAGAAAACTGAATATCCATATACAGAAGAATGAAAGAAGTTCCTTATTTGTATACTACATACAAAAATCAGCTTAAATGGACTTAAAACTTAAATGTAATATTTGCAACTTCAAAACTAAGAGAAAACACAGGGAATCTTCAGTATATTTTGTTTTAGCAAAAATTTCATGTATATAACACCAAAGATATCGGGAAAAAATAGACAATTGTCACTGAATCTGACTAAAAAGTTTCTCCACAAGAAAAGAAATAATCAACCAAGTAACAAAGCTTGCTACAGGATAGGAGAAAATATTTGTACACCATATAGCAGATAAATAGTAAATTACCAAGGTATGCAAGACAGTCCTATGCCTATATATTTTTTTTAAAAAATAGCTAATTTAAAAATGGACAAACACTTGAATAGAAATTTCTCTAAAAAAACACATACCAATGTCCAACAAGTAGGTGAAAAGATGTTTAACTTCATTTTTTGCCAAGATAATGCTGATCAAAATCAAAATGCATGGAGCTCTCTCAAAATATTAGCAATAGAACTACCATTTGTGGGTAGTTATCCCTCCAAAAAACTTGAAATCAGTATCTCAAAGAGATACCTGAATTGAACTCTGAACTCCCATCTTTACTGCTGCACTATTCACAAGAGTGAAGGTGTTGAAATAACCTAAATGTCCTTCAATGGATGACTTGACCAAGACAATGTGGTGTATACCTACAATGGAATACTATTCACTCTTACAAAAAAAGAAAATCCTACAGTATGAGGCAAAATGGATGCACTTGAAAATATTATGCTGAGTAAAATAAAGCAGGGACAAAAGGATAAATACCGCATGCCTCCATTTATATGAGGTATCTAAAACAGTCAAACTCACGAAATGAGAGAATGCAGTGGTGTTGTCAGAGGCTGCGGGGTGGGAATAATGGGGAACTGCTATTCAATATGCGTGAAGTTTCGATCATGCAAGATAAGTTCTAGTGATCTGCTGTACAACATTGTCCCTAGGCTCAAGGATGCCATATTGTGACCTTAGAAATGTAAAATGATAGATGGCATAGTGAGTATTCTTATCACAACAAAATAAAAAATTAAAGAATGATTGCTTGCATTAAATAAGATATGTAAAATTACTTAACAGAGTGACTTTTTTTGGTAATTAAGAAAAAATAAATACATTAGATTTAAATATAACCTGATATAGATCATTAGAAAATAACCCATCTTTTTTCTGAGGAAATTATTCAAACGGAATGATTGGTGAAAGTGACCATTAAATCCACGTGCTGAATTTCCTTCAGTTATATAGTCAACAAATGTAAAACTTACATTAACAGCTTCATCTTCAGTCAGAGTTTCATCTATTATTATATTAGGTAAATCTGGCCAAACCTACATAGAAAGAAGTTGAAAATCCATTTAAAATAACTTCAGTATTATGACTATGTTGTAAATAAATCAGAACTTTAGAGGCATATTATAGATTGAAGATCCCAGATTAGTAATCCCTTCAGTTTTTTTTTTCAGTTTTTTGTTTTGGTATATGTGCTTTTTGCAACCTATTCCCATTTTCCACATTGATATACTATTTAATATAGCAAATAAGAAAAAAAAAGCTAACTTTTGTAGCAGTCAGTGATGTGGAAAACAACTCATGTAACCAAAGTTCTGGTCCAGAAATAATATGAAAACCATGTATTAAAGTTTATTGAATGTAGTATATTAAAACTATTGGTATAATTATTCTAAAATTAAAATATAAAAATAATGAATATATTTTTATTTAAAAGGAATTGACTCTCTGAGTTGAATGATGCCATGCTGAGGCAAATATCTTCATGGTTTTCACAGTAAGTACTAAATCTTTGTTGCTGATTGCAGAGGAATGGATTAGAGGATACAAATCTGACAAAGTAGGAAGAAAAAAAATCCCTTTTTATGGCCTACATGTCATACTCTGTACTTGCATGTTTTTAAAATGAGGTTTTTTACTGTCTATTATAGTTTTGTTAGCTGGGAATGAGTGGCCAGAAAGGAAATAAAGGCAGCGCCCTCGCCATTACAATCTAACAAAGAACTTAATACAGGAGGCTGGAGCAAAAGAACTCAGCAGTCCTAAGCTTGGCTTGAGAAGGTTTCCAGGTGTCCCAAGAATTACAAGCAAAATAGAACAGGAGGAGGAGAGAGCCCTTGAGTCTGTGCCAAGAAAAGGGGATTCTGTAAACTTCTATAACCATCTTACTAAGTTTGCAAGATATCCTAAACATCACAAGCAGGAATCATACAGGAAGGGGGCGGGAAGAGTCATCCTTGAGATTCTATGCTGGAAAAGGGAGCTTCTGTAACAAATTCTCTAAGAAGAGAAACTTTACTGAGAAAGAAAGGCTTTTTAGCGGTAAATTATTCCCAAGGCAGGGGAAGAAGGGGGAACCTAGTAGCTAGCTGAGACCTATAACTCCTGAATCCCAATAGTCAGCATACTTAGATTAGGTAAATATCTACTTGTAGCCTCAAGTGTATAGAACAAACTCACTGACTTAGTAACAACATTCTTTCCTCTATATGTGGGGAATTTACACTTGCCAGTTGCCTGTTTGCTGCTCCATGCTTGTCCGGGTTTCACAAATAAACTTGTTATTTCATTTCCACTATGGTGTTTGTCTCTAACTTGAATTATTCTCTTGCAAGCGAGACAACAACAAAGAGGCAAGGGGGAGGAGGCCTTGCGACTCGGGTCTCTCCCCATCTGTAAAGTTTTTTTTCTACTTTAATTTAACCTTTTTTATTTTGAAATTAATTATATTCAGACTTACAGAACAGCTTGAAAATATACCTAGAGTTTTTTGTACCCTCCACTGTGCTCCTCTAATGTTAACATAGTTATAACTACTGTATGAGTACCAAAACCAAGAAGTTAATATTAATATTATACTATTAACTTACCTATAGGCCATTTTGAATTTTATCACTTTTACCACTGATGACCTATTTTTGGTCTAAGATCCAAACAGTATCTCATAATACATTTAATTATATCTCCCATTGTGGGATTTTGTTATTTTTTTTTTCTAGTAATGACTTATTTTTTCCCCTTTTATGTCAGCCAAATCAGGATATTTTCTAAAAGATATTAATACACAAGGTCTGAATATTGCTGTTTAAATGCAATATAGTAAATTATATTCCTTGTTCAAGTCAGGAATATAAATTAGCCCTTAAAAACATTGTTTACTTTTTTAATGATAAGTTTTTAAGAGAAGCACATAAATTTAAATGATGAGGTATAGAATAATGATTTGCTTTGTTATTAATGGTAGTTTTGTAATAAAACACAAAAGGTTGCAAGAAATACAGTAAGATAATTTAAAGGTGAAACAAACAGCATTGAACTTACAACTTTTATGAATTTTTCTCTATTTCTAATAATTTGGATTAAACTCAAAGGAACACATAATTTTCTTTATTAATTATTAAGTCATACCATTATATTTATATTTCTCTATGTTTATAATAATTTTTTAATTTAATAGAAATTTTCAACAAAATATTTTTCTCATATTTTATTTCAAGGTCAAATCAATACCTTTGCCCAACAAATATCACTGGTATTTGGCCATTTGACAAAGACATCTTTTTCCTGTCCTCTTTGAAATGCAGGGTAAGGCTTCGTTTCATTTCCTGAAATTGCTGGATCCTAAATTGGAAGGAAATACAGACCAAGTTACTATGAAATAAAACTATAGCCTCTTGGGTAGTTATGAAACATCCTAATATTCTATTAAACATGTATGTAATATATCATATGTATGCACACATGTGTATATACATGCATGTCATATACATATATGTGGTGTATCATATATAGCGTCATATTATGCTTTCAGAGACATGAACTGAGACATGGACTGATGATACAAACTTTACTCTTCTATCTGTACTGCCTTCTAAATTTCTTATAAAAATTAAGAACTTTGAAAATATATAAGCTATAATTTCAAGCAAGATTACTAGAGGTTTTGTTTTTATTTTTCCAGTGGGATTTCTCGCTATGTAGCTTGCTTCTTATGAAATAATGATACAATATTCTCCCCACTGAATCACTAAGTTGAAGGCAAATTTTTAAACATGAGAAAGATAAGCAGCAGTCCTAGAGAATAATTTGGGAATTGTATGGGAATAGAAAACCCATCATCACTTGGTGATATCTTCTGTAAATCAAGGCCAGTTTACAACAGGGGTGATTACTAAAAACCAGGTTGACTTTTACTCCCACCTTTAGTCTTAGATCTCTAAAAGATGTGCCAAGTATACAAGCAGCCTGTGGCAGCCCGTGTAAACAAAAGGAAGTGTTAAAGGGAGAAAGTTTTAGATTACAGAGTAGATTCCAAAGTTATATACTTCCTGTTTTGAAACACCTCCCCATATCCCTCAATCTAGGAGAGAAATCTTAATAAAGCTAAGATAATAAGGCTTGTATGAAATGTAAAATACAAATACTGACCAGGATAATAATGTATCTCATTCCTTCACTTCTTATTTTGTCAACAAACTGAGGAAGGTCTTTGAATCTTTCACCAATTGTGAAGTCCAGCTGCCTCTCCATGTAATCTATGTCTGTGTATTGAACATCCTGAAAAATAGGAGAATTGCGGTAGTGCGGCAAGAATCATACTAATAATCCATTCATTATTACAAGATGTGTTTTAACTAGTAAATGTTTGAGTGTTATAATAAAATTATAATGTAGGCATAAATAATATATTTTTTCATTATTTTCTGTCAGTAGACATAAGCTAAATTTTCCTCTAGGTGTTATAAAACATACAGTTAATACAGTAGACATAACTTTTTATAAAAAATACAAGGCAACTTCCTTTTTATAAAAAAATTCACCTTCATATTTCTACATCATCTACTACATAGTTAATGTCCTCATAATAATATATTCAGGAACTATGTATTAAATTCTATTATATTTACCAATATCTTATAATGAGGTCTTTCTTATTCTTCTTAGAAGGAGTTGTTATATATGCCTCCCACTCTAGATTTTCATGCTTATGTGTTACTAGGTGAATTTTGGGGATTCCTTAATATCACTAAAATCTCACAGGGACTAATTATTTCTGGATACTCAGGAGTATTTTTTTTCACAAACATTGAGAGAAGAGGATATTCTGCCAGCCCTCTAATTCTATATTTTAACATTACCAGTATCATCTATCTCAGGCAAACAAAAATCACTCTGTTTCACCTCCAATGTCTTCCCTGTAATTTGTCACAGCAGTGGATGGAATAATTTTGTAGACCCTTACTCTCATACAGAGGAAATACAGAGAATGTGTCTGAACAAAGTTTATGAGAGAAATGCAAGTGCACAGTAACTTGTTTAGCACATGGAATTGGAGAAAAAGTAGGAAAAAACTGGTAATATTCCTTTTCATTTATCAATCTAATAAAGATAATTTACTAAAAGTTCATATCCAATTCATTAGGTGCTACTAGAAACTAAGCACTAAATGTTACCAAATGCTTAAAATAATTTTAAAGTTTATAACTGTTTATTCATTCCAATGTTATACATCACATACTTAACACTGTCTTAAAAGTTTCTATACATACATATGGGATCTGAGCCTTTATCATATCCTCATACACTTGCCGAACTTCTGAAGTATTTCTGTACCCATAACGACATATTTGGAATCCCAAAGCCCAGTAAGCTGGCATGACTGGTCGGCCAATTACCTTTGAAAACAAAAATAATTTGTGAACTAAAAGAATTATATTATAAAGAGAACTCTATGAATTTTCTAAAAACAAATTTAATCATACTTCATGGTATTGCTTTGTCACAACTTCTGGATTTGGGCCCAAGAACATATAAAAGTCCAAGATTCCTCCAATGATGCGGTAAGTTAGAGCAGGTGTTGGCTGAAATGTAACATCTGGAAATTCAAAATATGATATCATTTTATCTGTATATAAAATATTTATTAAAGAGTAACATACAAGATGAAAAATTTTAAAAATGATTGTCTTACCCATTGCATTGCTGTTAAGTAAGAGAACCCCATGAGAATGGCCCTCATCTTCCAGAGCCATGTAATAGGGATGAAATCCATAGGAATTAAGTTTATACTAAAATAAAATAAATACATAAATAAACATAACATATATATTGAGATAATAATGCAATACCATGTAATTTTGTCAATGTAATATTTAAATTTATTGTATGGTCGAGCCTAGGAATTAAATGCTCCTTCCTTGCACACATGATCAAAATCAAGTGCATTTCCCTTAGAAATTATTTTTTTTAAATTAAAACAGTTATTGCTTTAGAGTATGCAAATAAATATACAAATATACAACTGTGTAACATCTGCAAATGCTGCCTCATAACTGATATAAAATGAAACATTGGCATTAGAGTAATTGGGTTTCTTTCTATAGGTTAGTTATGTTAATTTATTTTAAAAATTTGCACTTCCTTTTCAATAACATAATTTCCTAAAAGTGATTAAAGTGATTGCTGTGGCCAGATGGCTCAGTTATTGTAACCTCATCCCATATACCAAAAGATTGCAGGTTTCATTCCTAGTCATGGCACATGCTTGGGTTGAAGAAGAAGATTTAAAAAAAATGAATAAAGTGATTAAACTATTTAAACTAAAGGATTAATATGATAATTATCTAATTTTAAATATTTCATATTTAAATGGTAACACATAATAGTTTATATTTATAAAACATTTCAATTTGTTTTTAGCTAGATTTTTTTACTTTTTAGAATAAAAACTGTTAGATAACTCAAAAAATTAAAAATGGATCTGACTTTTGACCTAGTGATCCTTCTTTTGGGAACATATATGAAGGAACCCAAAACACTAGTTTTTTAAAAAAATGTTATTTATTTATTTTTAGAGAGAGGGGAAGGGAGGGAGAAAGAGAGGGAGAGAAACATTAGTGTATGGTTGCCTCTCATAAGACCCCTACTGGGGATCTGGCCTGCAACCCAGGCATGTGCCCTGACTGGGAATTGAACCAGCAACTCTGTGGTTCACTGCCTGCACTCAGTCCTCTGAGCCACACCAGCCAGGGCTCTAAAACATTAATTTGAAAGAACATATGCACCACTATGTTCAGTGCTGTGTTATTTACAGTAGCCAAGATACAGAAGCAGCCCAAGAATCCATCAGTAGATGAGTGAATAAAACACTATGGGACAGTTCCATACACAATGGAATACTAGTGGGACATGAAAAATAAAATTTGACCCTTTGCAACAGTATGGATGGACCTAGAGAACATTATGTTATGTGAAATAAGCCAGTCAGAGAAAGATAAATACCATATGATTTCACTCATATGGGGAATCTAATGAACAAACTGAACTAACTGACAAGGAAAATAGAGGCAGACACATAGGTATAGAGCAGGATGACAGTGAAGGAGGGTGAGGGGGTAAAGGGGTGGAGGAATTGAGCAAAGAGGAAAAAGAACTCATGAACATGGGCAACAGTGTGGTGATAAGTGGGGGGAGGGGGTATAAGGGGACTAAATGGTAATGGAAAAAATCAAATAACCAAAACATACTCATGGCCCTGAAATGACCTGCTAAAGATCACAAAACTTTGAAGATAATGAGCTCCAAAGAAATACATATCTTTGACCCTCAGGGAATCCCAGGAATTGAATAATATGTAAAAGATAATTTATATATTGAGAATAAAGGTTATATTAACCTAATAATGACGATGTTAATGTTGAAAGCTTTAACAAAGTAAATTTTGGTCAAATATAGTTTTTCAGTTGGCATAAATGAAAAATCACCTTTATAACCTAATTCTGAAGTATTGTGATGCAAAAAAGTTTGAGCACCTAAATATGAAAGGTGGTTGCAAAGTATACACATTTTATAATTTCACACTTAATACATCCTTTAAATTAGCATCACATATTGCAAATAGAAATAAGGTAACATTTTATGAGAATGTCATTTTTACGTGTCTAGAATAATTATAGTTAATATTCTTTGTGCAGTGCATTAAATATCCATGATGTGCATTTAATTAGTAAGTCAAAACATTGGGAAAAGTGACACAATCTAATAAAAACATTTCCTAAAGATGTAAGTAGCAGCAAAGACTCATAAAAACTCACACCTGCAGCTGAGCATCATAAAGGAAAAAAGGTGGCATCAGATCATTGTTGAAGAAAATAAAAAAGTTAGAGAGCCTAATCAGTTATTTTCTAAAAGCTGAGTATAAATACGTATTTGGCAGGGAATACTGAATTTGAATGTTCTTTCTATGCAGTTGAGAGAGTACGGAATTGGCTCACTCCCTCAGTCCTCACTGGACTCAATGTTATTGCTTTTGCTAACAATTAATGGTGATTTATTTAGCTTGTTTTTCAGAAAATTATTATAGCAGCTCTGGGAATCTCCAGCCCCTTTGTCATGACTTCAATACCAAAATACAGGCCTACACAGAAATGACTTGGATCCTAATCGTGGCCTCAGGTGCTTCATGAGGCAGTACAACAGAGGTACCTACACCAGGGGGTTGGTCTCTTGTGAACATTCCCCAAGTGTGCCAGTTTAGATTTCGCTTAAATGCTGAGTGCTCCACTTCCCCAAAACCATATATATATTCTGATGGCAGGCGAGTAGATATTTGAATGAACTTGTCATTAAAAGCAAATCCAGGTAAGTGAGAATCCCAACTGAAAACAAAACAATGATATTTCAGGAAATATTCATGAAGTTGTATCACAAATAACAATGGTAATTCTTTCTTGGGTGAGTGAATATCAAAAATATTTTCTCAATATAACTTATTTTAACAAGATATCAATTAGACATAAGTTATTATTCCAATATATTTTTCTTTTTGCTAAGTTAAAGAATACCTAAAATAAAGAATATTTCAAATATTCAGCATCATTACATGGTTATATATGTTTATATTTAGACATGTATTGCTTTTAAACTAAGATTAATATGAAGTTATTAATAATACATAATCTGTAAGTCACATATGTTCTAGAAATCAAAAGTCATCCATTTTACTGCTTCTTTGAGATAATAAGAGTTTTTCTATAATATAATAAATAGAAATCAATACTAAAATAAATTATTTTATTTTTATCTTGCTTTTTGTGTTTATTAATTCAGTGTTTACCAAAAAATTCTAGAAGAAATGTTTTATAGAGAATGTGTTGTATTTCTAGTCATTTGCAAGAACAAAAGAAAAGGGAAAAAAGAGTTAGCAGTGTAAGAAAACATAAGTATTATAAAGATTTGGGGACATTTAAATTTTTTACATTAATTATTTTGAAAAGGTATTTACTAAAGAATAACTATTCTTAAATAATAATAATTATATTTTTGCACTGGAATTTTTTTACAAAATAACTTAGATTCTGATCCTTTGAAACAAAAACATAATCATAATACATTTTTCAAAATAATACACACATACTTTCTTCATTACATGTATCCAGTATGACAATACCTGAAAATATCTGAATAACACCCTCAAAAGTATAGAAAGACAAGCTTAAATTACACAAAAGTATCCTTCAATATACCATAAGTTTTTAATTTATTCACTGCAACAAATATATTTATGTGCATTTATCAATGCCTGGCAGAAATAGTATTAACTCAGTCACATTCCAGAACAAATAAACTTTGATTTCAACAGTTCTTACAAAATATTTACATAACACATTTTCAGTTACTTATGTTGCCAACATTCATCATGCTTTTCAACGGGAGTTTTGGTTTGGTTCTGAACTGGATTAGAAGAATAAGTCTGAGAGTTAGTAATAGAATAAATCACATCGAACGTGAAAGAGAAATTTTACCAATTCTTAATGATAGTTTTATGATGTTAAAAGAGGTCAAAACCATTTTTAGTGTGATGATACTCTAACTCAGTGAAGTCCGTGAGAATAATCATCTACTTTTCTTATCTTAGGCTAAAATGAAAGTATCATTCGTAGCAAATAATTCAATCACTTACATAACTCTGCCTGTGCTTCGCCGTCGAATCTGGATGCCAAAAGGATTTTCCTTGATTTCAGCATCATAAAGTCTATTTTCATAAGTACTTGTTGGTGTAGTTGGAATGTTTAATGGTACTGGAACTTCATATCTCTTATTTTGGGGATCATAAATCTATTGCAGGAAATAATACGAACAGAAATGTTTTGCTCTAGTTTGGTGACATATTACATAAATATTAAATAATTTAAATAATAGTTAAAACAAGAATACTTAGGATTTTTGTTTATATAATTCTTAATTCTGTATCCATAGCATGCATATATATATTTCTCCATATACATACATAAATATGCAATGAGACCAAATTTCCTATTGCATTTGACCTCTTTAAAATATTTTGTAATTCATTTTTGTATATAATGAGAAATCTTCAAAATCAGGTTTTAAGGCTAAATAGTTCCACATGGGTATACGAAAGTATTTACCACTTCTGTTTAGACATAGAAGTTGTTTCAATAACTTTGTCCTATGTAGTAAATACTATTATTGACTACAATATTTACTAATGTTAATGTTAATTTATATTTATTGGTATCTTTATTTTCTCAGTTCATTTCCTAGAAATGAAGTATTAGGTCTGAGTATTATTAACATTTATAAGGCCCTTGATATCTACTTGTAAACTGTTTTCCAGAATTATTGTACTAATTAATATTTTTACCAAAATGTGTGCTCTAATGCTGTTTTACGTTACATAAGTACATTTCTTTTCTAAATTGTCTTTTATGTCCTTGATGATGAGGATGAAACTGTTTCTGCATGATTATTCATCATTTAGATTTTCCACTCTGAATTTGTCTTTTGTTCTTTTGATTTTTAGTGTATATGTAATTTTTTTTTATTTCTCAGTATTATTTCTTTTGTTACATGTCTGTTTATAATCTTAATATTTTCTTGTTTGTATGAGCTGAAACCCTTGCCTTTTATGATAAAGGTGTTAGATATTTATCCATTTATCATTTGTCTTCTGATTGTTTATAATGTTTATTAATGTTGAAATGTATAATTTCTACATAGGACATTAGATTTTTATCTATTGGATACATGACTTTGTGGTCTGAAAGAACTTTACTAGCCATATGCAAGATAAATATGCAGCTAATTTTTTTTCTGAGCTTATGTTGGCTAAATCTTAAATGTATACATTGTATCTTTATATGCTATATTAACATACATAAAACAGACTTTCAGGTAATTCTAACTGCACTTCTGTTTTAATTCTGTAAATTTTATCTATTTTTATGTACATTTTAACTATCACCATTGTCACATGTTTATTTTTTCAGAAAATGTAAAGGTTATTTTATTAAGTCTCAAAATGTATTCCACTGAGATTTCTATGGAAATTACTTAAAAGCATCAATTGAACTAAAATGAGTTACCTTTATAAAATTTAGTCTTAGAGTTTTTTAGTACTTATTTAATAGCTATCAACACATTTTAATAGCTATTTTGTACAGAGAGTCACTCCTATGATTGTTTAATATTTTTTGTTTATTTGATTATTCTTCCCATATGATTTTGCTAGTGAGATTTAACACCATTTCAGTTTCTAAATGGTGAAGGATAGTAAGCATTTAGGATAGGATAGGAAGGATAGGAAGCATTTCTGGTAAATATTATTTTATATCCAGTCATTTTGCTGATCTTATCATTTGTAACAGTTTTTTTTTGTGGATATACTTGGAGCTCTTTATTTAAAAAAAAAATCATTATGTGTAACTATTGAAATGATTATTTCTTTTACATGGCTAATTAATGGGTAAAAAATTTAGATCACTGTGCAAAAGTAATGAAAATAGTAAACATACTCTTTCACTTTTTTGTTTATTTTAATTTGATTACCAACATAATGCATTCAAAGTAATTTATCTATGTAGCATAATTTAAATATCTTTTAAGAGATTGCCACTATATGTTTAATTATTCACAAAGTTAGCAAAAATGAAAAACCTTATTTATTGTGCACCTAGCTATGAGCTTTGTAAAGGAAAAAAAGCTTCATTTGTATAAAATCAAAATGCTATCAATCCAATTAATAATCCTTAATACTGCACTAAAGATCTAAGCACCAAAAGTACTCAAAATCTCTCATCTTGACAAGTAAGTCATGCAGTGGTGTTATTTATATGAAACATACCTTAAACTGCAGCATGTCATTTTTGTGATATTTCACTTCTACACGAAGAGTCGAGATGGGTTCAGAAGGCCGATTTCTTTGAGTATTTGTACTCTTCAGCTGGAGGTCAGCTGTTACGCCCATGGAAGAATACTTAGTTGAAGTGACTAAGTAAGGGTTGTCATTTCTATGAAAGTAACAGTCAGGTGCTTGGGATCCAGAAGTCTAAAAATGCAATACATGTTTACTGTCAAAAGCTGTAAGCACTGTAATATTTGACAAAAATAAAGATAGACATGTTTAATCACATGCTGTATAATCTACAGATATTATTGTTTAATATAAAATGAAATTGCAGTCACAATGTAAAATATCTATTATGCAACCTGAGGTGCCATGTACTAAAATGTTATATATAATATTTATATTTTGCTTCTAAAGATAGACCAGTAGAGCAAAAAGATTAAATCTCTATTTTTAATTCAGAAAATATAATGATTGTATGTGTTTTTGCAAAAATTAAGTATATTACTCATAATAACTATCAATATTGGTAATGTCAACATTGTTACTTCTGTAGCTGAGATGAAAATAATCTTGCTGTGTAATTTATGGAAACAAAACCCTATAGACATAATATTCAACAGATAAGTTTTCAAAAACTTGGTTTATCTAAGTAATATCTAAGTAATTTAAGTTAAAAATGTACTTTGAATAGGTTTTATTTTATTTTTTAATACTCAGGCCTGCTCATCTCCACACATCTGTATGTTTTAGAAGTAGAAAAGTTACCACTTAGAATGTTACCTAAGTGCTATATAATATGCACATTTTTGCCCAAAATTTTGAAGGAAAAATAAGGATACCCATTATACATGGGTAGTACTAGGTACTTAAAAAACATCTTTACTTGTTTTTGATCACTTCAAAGTCCATGTTACACATAGTGTAAAAGCAACCACAGGGCACTTACTGTGATACCTAGTGGGATAACCAGCCAACTTCAACCTCTTGGTGTTTGTAAACAAGCCCTTTAAGGTCCTAATGAAGAAAGAGTGGACCTTGTGGATGCAGTCAACTGGTAATGACTTAACACCTACAGGCAGGATCAAGAAAGCATCCTTTGCCTAGGTTTGCAATTGAATCTTAAGATCATGGAACAGTGTCAAGAAGGAAGTAGTTGTGAAATCATTTAAAAATTGTGGCATCAGCAATGCTATGGGTGGAACTGAGGATGATGAAATCTACTGGGATGAGGAAAGTGACTCCTCAGAAGATTCCAGAAATGTAGAAATTGAAGAAGGCAATACTTCTGATATTGACAGTAATAAAGAGTTCTTCACCTATTATGATGTGTAAATATCACAAATTTGTTACTGGTACATAAAATTTCTTGTTCCTTTGGATCTGTTCTTGTGATTTGTAATTATGTGTTACATAAAATTTCTTGTACCATAATATGTTCAAAAATAAATGCTAAAATTCCTTTATAATACAAAACACATATCTACATATAAATAAATAATAAATAAATAAATAAATAAATAAATAAATTTAATTAAATTGAATTGAATTACAATTAAAATGAAGATTTTTTTCCTAAAAGTTTGGGACACAAACATGGGAGTGCATTATCTGAGATTTTCAGATGACAGTAAAACAATAGGACCTTTCAGAGCACATGAGATATGATGCCAGCTCCAAGCAAGCATGTGAAATTTGGTGAAGACAGGGATGATTTTGAGGAATCAGGGAGGTACTAAGAAGTTTTGGATAAGACTTTTTTCTAAGTTAACAGTAATTTAGGAAATATCAAGGATTTTATGACACTAAGCTTCAGGAAAAGTTTTCTTTTTTTTTAATGTTTGGTTTCCCACCAGATTAGGCAAACCAAGACTTCTTGCACTGAGTGACCACCACCAGAGTAACCACACAATCCAAACAGTACTTATCTTTAGCCCCTTGGTGTCTATACTTCCTTCACAAGCTTATTTCTTTTCTAAATCATCCATTTTCATGTAACATGACACCAAATTCTCTCTCTTGCTTTCTTGTACTTAACTGCAAAAACAATCCTGGGAAATCACTGTCCTCTACCTTCTCAATACCTACAATTCTCTGGTTAAATATGGCTTGAGAAAGACACATCCATCCAGATTTATATAATCATGAAAGTTAGAGTGGGTCTTAATGATGTAGTGTACTAATATATTTTCCTAGTTCATTCACTATCACACTGCCTTGGATGATATTTTCCTTTCTCCCACAACCACCAAATCTTCCCTATTCTCATTATCACCTAATGGTTTTTCTTGTTATTTCAGTATGCAAAAGAAAGCAATCAGAAAAAAAGCAGAATGAAGCACATCTACCCACCCACCTCTTCACCTCCTATCACAAGATACATGCTGCTAAGATGCACTATTTTATTTGTACACTCAATGCCATGCTCCATGCCTCCTTTCCTACAAAGACATTTCTGCAATTCTCAACTCTCTTCTGCGTCATTAATACTGCACCCATTATAGATTGTGCTCAATGGCATAAACCAATTTTATTGTTCCCATCTTCAAGAAAAAACTGCCACCTCACTAATTTCTCGAACTACTGACCCATTTTTGTATGCTTTCCTTAAAGCAAAACATAAAAAGTTTACCATACTCATCTATCTACAAGTTGTCCCTTCATTCTCACTCAAACCAGGCTTTTTTATTCCCAGAACTCTATCGATATTTCCTTTTTAAAATTGACCAAAGATGTTCATGCTGCCAAACCCAAATTTCAGTTTCTGGTTCTTATCTTATTGACTTATTAGCATAATTTGCACAGTAGATTACTTTCTCCATGGGGAAATGTCTTGTTCACTTGGCTTCTGGGAACCAACATTTTCTTTGTTTCAACTTAATTATTTTGCTATTTTTTTCTCAATCTCTTTTCTGGTTCCTAATCATTTCCTGGACTGTAAATGTGGGGCTGACTTGGGGTTAAGATTTGAACTCTTCCCTTTTTATCTAAGCTCATCCCTTTAATGATGTCACCCCGTCATATGACTTTAAACAATGTATGTACACTGACTCCAAAATTATACCCTAACTGTGATATGACATTTCTAATTTCTTTAATTCAATTATCTCTCACAACTGGAAAACCGCAGTTGGATTTCTATTAGGATTCTCACCTTAATTTGTCCAAAACATAACTTCTTCTTCAAGCTTTACCCTACCATAGTTTCCCCAATCTCTGTTAATATCAACTTAATTTTTCTAGTTGTTCAAACTAAAACTTCATTTTTTTTACTCTTGTCTTCTCTCATATTCACATTCAACAAAGAACAAACTTTTTTGGTTTTATCTTAATATATGCACAAAGGTTGATCAGTTATTACAAATTCTATCATTACCAACCTGGCTCAATCTACCAAAACTATCTTCCCCTGATTTTTGCAATAGCCTCTTTCTTGGTCTCCCTGCCTTGGTCCTCTAACAGCTTATTCTCAACACAGAAGTCATTATGCTTCTATTAAGATAGGAGCTTAATTTTCTTATTTGTCTGTTCAAAACTCATTAGTATCATTTATCTTGGAGTGAAAATCATAACTCTAAAAATAGTCTAAGTTGTTGATCTCCATTATCTGTTTCAACAAATCTGTATCATTGGCTATTCATTCTCTCACTCCTTTTGTTTCAGAACCATCGGCCCCCTTGCTGTTTGTGTACTATATCAGGTATATTCTTGCTTCAGATGCACTTCAGGTGGATGTTTCATTAAAATTATACCACTGGCATTCTTCTTTCCTTTCCTGTTTGTTTTTTTTTTTTTTTGCATAATACTTATCTAACATAATACATACTTTCCATATTGTTTGTTTCCTCTCATTAGAATATAAGCTCTATCAGGGCAGCAGGCTTTCTTTATTTTATTCACCTACAACAGTGCCTAGAATATAGTAGTTCTCAAGAAGTATTTGTTAAATGAATCAATGAATAACTATCATGATCTATAGAAACATAAGGGAATTTAGCTGTACCTTAAAATATCATATTTAATGGATTTCTGGTAGCTGATATCCTAGTGCTTAACCTTCATTTACTTGATCTAAGAATGTGTAAGGTGTTAAAATAATAATAGTTTTGGGAAAAGTACATTTTTACATATTCTTATTAGAAGTAATTTCTGCCTTAGAATCCAATCTTTAGATTTGTTTTGATAATAGAAGTGACTGTGCACTGAATGAAATGGGGATGAGTTTGAATATGAATGAAGAGCTACAATTGAAAGATAAGATATTGAAGATGAGAAAAGCACACCATAAATACAGTCTTTTATTGATTTCAGAAATCTTTTTCCTCCTCACTCTGTTCTTTAATTCTTCTATAAACTTTCTTAATGGTGAAGATTAGACGGTTTTATCAAACATTAGAGATGAATGGGGACCTTTTCTGTGGTGGGAGAGATTGGCATTTTTCCTGATATAAATGCAGATATATCTGGGAAAGTACTGGCATGTGTGTCTTGGCTATCACCAGAGATATAACACCTGATTTTAATTTCTTGATTATACAAAATAAATGTTTTTGCTGAGAAAACCTAGTGACGTGCTCAAAACACAGACTTTGAAACAAGAATAACAAAAGGAGACTGACTCTTCCTTTATCCCTTCCTGTCAAAACTTCTGCCATCAATAGCTGTCACCCTCTTGTCTAAAAGATAATCAAAATAACTGCTCAGAAATTATCACTTCTTAGTGGAATAGGCATAGCCCACCAATCAATTTCAGAAGTTTTAACTTTAGACAAGGTTTTTGAAAGACTGCTCCCTAATGGCATAATATCTTGCTTAATTAAGCTAGTCAACCACAGCTAACCAATGCACTAAATTGGTTACTTCATTAAATAAAGTAACATTATACAAAGTGCCCAAAAAGCAATTTACACTTCCATTTAGTCTGGCATTTACTAAGTTAAGTATGGGAATTAAGATAAATATAAGTTTTCTATCAGAAGTTCCAAATTCAAATTCCAAATGTTTATCTAGATGAATTTATATATTATAGAATTAAAATTATAAAATGTAAAGATTACACTGAAATGCTTATGTGAAAGCCATACAATGAATCATAATTAAAATTCATATTACCGTTTGCCATATACAACCACGGTCTTCACACCTTTTCTGGGTTGCAGGTTCTACATCTGGATAACAATCAAACTTTTCATTTTCTGAGAAAACTTGATTCCATTGAACAGTAAAGCTTTGTCCAAGGTTAAACTTGAGACTGTAGATTAAGAGGCTCTTTGAAGACAAAGAAAATGTTAAAGAATAATCCTACCATTGTACAATTGAAAAATATATAACATTTATAAAATGTGGTAACTGTAGCAATTCTTCAAATCAAGTAATAAATATTTATAATATAATGCTTAAATAATGGAATAGAAATGAGAAAATATATCATGCCACTGAAATGGCTAGAACCTCAAAACAGCAAACTATGGGAACTGTAGAACATTGATGTAATGCATTATCTTTCTTTAAGATTTTATTTATTTATTTTTTAGAGAGAAGAGAATGGAGGGAGAAAGAAAGGTAGAGAAACATCAGTGCTAGGTTGCCTCTCATGCATCTCCTACTGGAGAGCTGGCCTGCAACCCAGGCATGTGCTTTAACTGGGCATCAAACTGGGAACCCTTTGGTTCACGAGCCTGAACTCAATCCATTGAGCTACACCAGCCAGGTATTACCTTTATATCCAGGCATGAGTTCAATTCAGTTCTCAGTTCTTCCATTTAATGCTCATGAGTTTTGAAAAAAATTGTCTATCCTCAACTTCTTTTCCCTTTAAATGGGATAGTTACCTCTACTAAACAACAACCAAATATACTAGGAAGGTATGCATGATTGCTATCAATGATGAAATTAAACAGGAAGAAGTACCAAGGAGTCTTCTTCTTAAATATAAATATAAATTGAAAATATATAAATTGAAATGACCAAAGATGGACTATTGACAGCACATAGAGAAGACCAAAAAGAAATGTCGTGAAGAAAAATAATCACAAAACCAAAAGCCTGAATAGTTATGTAACATTCAATGTTAAATGTGAGAGTACACAACAGCTAAAATATTTTAAAAGATTGTATTTACCTGGTTGGAAGCATGGTAAGTGAAACTGGAGTGAGTTTGCATCGGCTTATTATTTTCCATCACTTTAACTTCTGTAACAGTGTCTGTGAGCCCAAGGATTTTAATAGTCTCAAATGCTAAAGCAGTGCCTTCTGGGTAGGATGAATGTGTGCATATGATATCTAACTTGTTCTGAAAAAGTATATAATGTTATATATTAAGTCAGTCTTGGGAAACAAAATTGAAATAACAATACAGCTGTGAAATGGGAAAATAAGCAATCATCTGTCTTTCAATTCCTGCCAGTTCTCCATATGCAAGTGGCATATGTAAATATATTCATTAGTAGCCATTTTTGATTTTTTGTACAAATGCCATAAGATTTATTACGAAGGTCACCTAAATTATTAATGATGCAACTCATGTATATCTTTTCTCTTTCTAGCCCTAACTGATGAAGAATGACTTAGCTTTGGCAAAAAAGAATATATAAAGAAACCCAACATGTACAAAAAATTGCTATCAATTATTCAAAATTTAACTTTGTTCAAAGATTTTTCATCCTCATTCCAAGTTGATGATAGTTACTGCAGTGACTGACATATTAAAACATATTCAGATAAATTGAGATTAGTTTCCTAGAGCATGTTTCTTCAACATAACTCTTAAAAAGTTCCTAAAATTTCAGTGAATCTATTTCATCATCAACTCATCTGTTACATTTTTTAAAGATCTTATGTATTTATTTTTTAGATAGAAGATGGGAGAGAGAAAGAGAGGGAGAGAAACATCAGTGTGTGGTTGCCTCTCACATGCCCCACATTAGGAACTTAGCCTGCAACCCAGGCATGTGGCCTGACTAGGAATTAAACTACCGACCCCTTGATTCTCAGGCCAGCACTCAACCACTGAGCCATGTCAGCCAGGGCTTGTTTGTTACATTTAAATATAAAAATTTAAGCTAAGATTTTTATGATTTAATAATTTAATAATTTATTTCATTTCTTTCCATTGAATCTGGAGGTAAATATCAACATATTTCAAAAAATCCATAATAAAGGTATAATCCAGACATTAATCAGATATATAACTGTGTCCAAGGTGAATGCTTACATTAGAAACGGTAAATGTGTACAAAATGTAGGCGCCAGTTTCTATGGTATCTGAAATGGAAAAAATAAAGTTACCAGATCAAAATGTAATGTTAAATTCTCTGCTCTATTTTTACAGTTATAAAGCACAAGAATTTTGAAAAAAATATTATTTAATAATAAAGCAAATTATACAGATTATCCTTTTAAATTAACTTTTTAAATTACCTCTAAATAAAATAACATTGGTAGTATATTTTCTCAGTAAGTAAGGATAACAAATACATACTTGTTTAGTTTAATTTTTCAAAGGCAGCTAAAGTATTATGGAAATTTAAAGAAAAAATATAGTAAAATATATATTATCCTATATTTATTGTTTTGAACAATATTATATCTTCCTAGTAAAGCATGCACCATTCAGTTTATTATCAGAAGATATGGCACACTTCAATTTTAGTTCACATCTTTTAACTTTTTTTCATTATTTGAAGAAAAAGTGAATCTGGGGACATGTTGAAGATTGAAATAAACTCCAATAAGGTAAAAAGAAGGCAATGATTTTGTGCACCAGAAATATAATTAAACTTCTTGTCAACATTTTTTTAAACAGAAAAAGTTAAAATTATGATGAAAATAATTTCAAAGAAACCAAGGGAACATAACAAGGGAATTCTAAGATTAATATACAATTTTCTGAAAAACATTAATTTAATTAAAATTTTCATCTTAGAAAACACAATTAGAGTCATAGCCTAAATTGAATATCATTTTATTGTTTGCATGTTTACTTACAAATAGATTATTCAAAAATTCTGATTTTATCTTTTCAAAGCAGGTAATTCTATAGATACCATATTAGTTGACTGATTAAATCACATCTTCTTTGTATTTTTAATCATCCTCTTACATAAAAGTAAATTATCAATGTCATTTTACAAGTTGAAAATGAAATATATTTGGGATATTTATATCATTAAAGATATAAGAATAACCTTAAAGTCAAGGCCCACCCCCAACCTGGGACCCAGCTCACAACCCAGGCATGTGCCCTGACTGGGAATTGAACCAGTGACCCTTCGGTTTGCAGACAGGGACTCAGTCCACTGAGTCACACCAGCCAGAGCCCACATTTTTTTATTGGTGGCTACAGATAATTTAGTTCGCTGGAATCCACATTTATGACATATTCCTATGAATAAATGCTTGGAACATCTCACTGCAGCACTCAATTTAGTGTTCTTAGTCTCTAAGGTATTTGAGAATGAATAAGAAGGTTTGTGTGCTGGAGTAGAATGAGAAAAAGGGAGCTATATAGGGGATAGTGAGAGAGAGAGACAGAGACACAGAGAGAGAGGGAAAGTATGCACACACACAAAAGTACAGTTAGTGGTGAATGCTTTAGGTCTTGGTAAAGACAGTGGCTCCTGACTGAGTCAACTAGAGAAGCATGGATAATGTTAATGGGTCTCCAACCCACAGCCTGGGATAGGTGTGAAGGCAGCCCAACACAAAGTTGTTAATTTACTTAAAACTTTTTCTTTGCTAATCAAAGAAATACACTTTGTTTGTGTATTTAATGAGTAGCCCCAGACAACTCTTCTTCCAGTGTGGCCCAGAGACACCAAAAGGTTAGACACCCTTGCCAGATGGTTTTGAGCAGAGGTGGGATGATTTGAATCATCTTTTGAAAAAATGACTCTACTTGTTGGATTGAATAAAATGTCAAAGCATTTGACAACTATAGACCTCTAAAACAATTAAATAGCTATTGTATTAACTAAAGTGAAAGATAGTGATGATGGTGGTGAACTAGATGAGAGGACCCAGATAAAGTAGAACTAAGAAAAATTCTAAGGTTGTGAGAGAGGAGTCAATTCTAGGATTCTCAGAGTTTTGTAG
Source organism: Phyllostomus hastatus (assembly GCF_019186645.2). NCBI lineage: Eukaryota > Metazoa > Chordata > Mammalia > Chiroptera > Phyllostomidae > Phyllostomus > Phyllostomus hastatus. Next base: position 17,709,610 of record NW_025333977.1, read on the forward strand.
TGATGAAATTTGCCATCAAGTGACAAGGGGAAGACTGTTGAGTGGAGCAGATATATAGTAGCAATATACACTGGGTTGTCTCCATTTCGACAGATAAAACTTGAAAGAAAGGAATTTTCCATAGATTTCATATTTTTAAATTATAAGAGATCACACCAATAAATAGACTACATTTTGGAGTTAATTTCAAAATATTTGGATGTTTAAAATCATGGGATATTCTTTAACACATATGAGAAATAGTGAACTAAAACAGAAACAACTGTATATTTTCTAGACAATAATATTAAAAGCATACTTAACAGCTCTCCACTAAAAGAAATGGAGTACAAATATTTAACAAATATATGAGTGTAATTATAATATACTAATTATAACTGAGCAGGACGTTTTATAATTACAATGATTATTGCAAAAATTGGCTCTTCTTTATTCTCTTGGTTTACTGAAGTCTCAAGTTTGGGCTCAAGAAATAAAATTAAAGGGAATAATTAAATAAATTGTGAACAATTTATGTGGTATTATTACCACAAATAATTTTGCATTAGCTAAAACTTTAAACGTTGGTTTTCTTTTATTTTTACAGGGCCAATATTTTATTTGAAATGCCACAATCATGTAAGACCATTAAAAATATGATGCATTTTGTGCATCAGTAAATTTAACAATTTTAATAAAAGTGATAATATAATAAACTACACGTGTCAAAAGACTTTTATAAAGAACTAATACACAAAATAAGTATTGTAATTAAAATATAATTTAAATAAAAATTTAAATTTAATAAAGTAAACTGCAACCCTAAAATACATTTGACAACAGGAATTAAAAATTAAAACTTATGACATTTGTTAAATGGATGCAACTATGTATGAAGTCAAAACTTCCCATCTTCAAAATGAACATTTAAAAGCATATCCCCCTTTAGACTCACTTTTAGTTTCTCCATCATCCCAGAAAAAGTCTCCTTTTGCTTTGTTATCTTCATCTAATGCAACTATAAGTCCTAAAGGATTCTTTCGGCTGTTAAGTAAGTTTATGGGCAGATATGATTAAAATAAATTTATAATAGTAAAAGTTCCTAAAAATAGTCTAAATCAAACTAATAGATTTGTAAACATTCTGTATTCATATGAAAATATTTTAAAAGTTCATGTCCATATACATTAATAATTTTTCAATGATAAAATATTTATATGCCTAGAATATAAATGAAAGGAATACATATTATATACACAAAATTTCTTGGAGGCTAGGACACCAACAGTTTTGAAACAGAACAATAACATTTCAATTAAAATGAGAAAAAAATAAATATCTGTGAATGCACATTACATCTTGTATTTGCCACATATCAGTTAATCCTAAATTGCAGTGTATTAAGGATACATTTTATATACAAAATGATGAAACGTCAAGTATAACATTTTTAAATGTTTCATGAGATCTCTAATATTCTTAGAAATGAAGCTAATTCTATTATGAGAAATGAAATATGTGGTCACTAAATATGTTTCTTAGCTATATATTACCTTAGGTTTTTAAATCTAAAATAGTACCTCTTAAACTTTACAGTCTAAGCAATTGCTCTGTACAGAACATGCTCCTTGCTGCTCACACTCACCACAGTGTTTGTTTCTCTTGTTTAATACAGCTCTAGAGCATATCCCACTTTTTTCCCAAGAACACAGTCATGATATAGTGACAGTATTGAAGTTATCAATTTAGAATGCGAAAATAATTAAATTACGAACATACATTCATTCACCCATCAATCAATTTGATCCTTTAACAACTATTCAGAGAAAACGGAGAGCCAGCCTGTTATGACCTGGACACCGTTATTAGTCTGGGCCCCCAAGAAGTCAAAAGTCAACCCCTGCCTTCGTGGAGTTTATAGTCTGGATAAGTGAACACACTGCATTCAAGAAAAATTAAATAATATAGTTCCAGATTTTCTTAATGTTGTGAAGAAAATAAAGCGGAGTAAAGAATAGTGAGTGACTATGATGGAGTGCTGCAGAATATGTGGAAATTTGTGAATTTGTCAATATGACCCCTTCTGCACCCATGTGCCCAGAATGTATGCTGCAAGATGAAGCCCCAGAACTTTCTAGTTTCTCCTCTTTTTTCTATATATTTCTGTAATTCATTCTTATTAAATAATTTAGTTGCTATCTTGGAATTTACCTAAATAGAACTATCCACCTCATTTATCAACTTAAAGGTAAAGCATTTAAGCAGAAAAAAAAATTGTGACATTCAATTATTGACATCCAAATATTTAACAACTGACATTATTATCAACTATAGACTCTACAATTTCAATTTTATTATGAATAATAATTTTATCATTATATTTTAGTATGAATTTAACATATGTAACTTTAATTGTGCATATTCAATAAAGAATGTCAGTACATTTTTAATACAGGAAATATAATTCTAATATAGTTATGTTTATTTTTACATCAACAAATTTATATTAACATACATGGTTTGAAGCTTCTTTTTATAATCATGGTGGTTATATTTAAGAATCACTCCATATGTCAAGCATCTTCTAGTAAATAACTGAACATTAACCTTTGATCTCCAAATATGAAATATTAAAAATTATATTTCAGATTTTAGTTTATTAGTCTTTGTTTTACCTTGCAGTTGTAGTTACAGCAGGTTGTTGAGTGGGGATAATATAACCTCCTCTAAGATGTAATCCTATTTTGTCTCCAGGAAGATACATATTAACACGTTGTTTCCTCCATGGTCTTTTTGCACCCTAATATTTGGAAGTTAAGATTTTTTATTAATAGTAAAGACTTTAAACCCCATTTCCAACCATCAAAATTCATGAACTTATATAACTTTTATGAGTAATTGACATCATCCAAGTAAATATTGTTATCTAATTTAAGAAAACTCATTTTTTTTTCAGTTTGCTGAACAAATAGGGGAAATATTAGTTTATTTTCTCAAAAATTAACAGAAAAATCTATTTTCTTCTATAATTAACAATATTCTTAATTAGTCATATTTTTCTTCTTTGTTTTGTTTTATAGTTAACCATGTTTCTAAAAATAATTTTTAAAAGATTTTATTTATTTATTTTTAGAGAGGGAAGGGAGGGAGAAAGAGAAAGAGAGAGAAACATCAATGTGCGGTTGCTGGGGGTTATGGCCTGCAACCCAGGCATGTACCCTGACTGGGAATCGAACCTGCAACACTTTGGTTTGCAGCCCGTGCTCAATCCACTGAGCTATGCCAGCCAGGGCTCTTAAAAATAATTTTTTTTTAAATTTGGGTTTCTGTAAAAATAAAAGGTCTGCCTAGCAAATAGAAGTGATATGAAAAATAATGTCTGTTTAAAATAAAAACATCTTAAAATGTCTTTTGTCTCTATGCTACCTTTTTGAAGTTAAAATAAAAATCTTTCCCAGACATTTAAATGTACTGTAAGAAAACAAATGTTTAATAGTAGCTCAATACTCATTCTTCTGACAATAAGTTAAATATATAAAGTAAGAAAAATACTAAACATCACCACACCTTTCTAAAATTATTCCAGACCTTTTATTTTCACAATTTGAAAATAAATAACACTTTATGTAAAAGTATAACTTCATATTAATCATAAGCAAGATGATATACTTGCTGATTGGCAATAAAATGCACACATTTTTACACATTATTCAAATGTGTAATTATTCATTTTTTCATAATAATGACAGAAATACTGAAAATAGTGATGGTATTTGTTTGGAGTTAAGTTTCCATGTGAAGATGTTTCACAATAATACTTGTGAGTCTACTATTATATTAAGGTTACTTACAGTTTCATAATCATACCAAGTAGCATTAGGGATGTACGCACTCACTGTATCTGCTCCCTTTAATAAAGCAAGATAATTATATACATATCATATAATATATATATATATGTTCAATACTTCACAGAAAAGAATTACATCAAATATTAATTTAGGTATTCATAACAAGGGTCAAAAGCTTCTGTTACATTGTTAAAACTCCAATGTGTTCTATAAATAATAATCAAAAAGCTGTTTTACTGGTTTTAAACAATATTATAATGTAAAATATACCAAAAGCAAAGATGAAATTAATCAAAGTGGCAACTAAAATAATACATGCATGCATTTGCATTGTTATATTCTACAAGGTAATTGTGAATGGGGATACTCCTGTATATTTCCATGGGTATTAAAACATTCAAATAACAGGTAAAAATTACATAGATCATTTTACTATTGTTTCAACATTTTCATATAATCAGCTGATTCTCATGTTCCCCTTTATTTATAACTTAGAAAAATTTCAATGTCTATGTCTACTTAAATGATTTCATTATTATTACTATAAGATTAGATTTCCATTCCATAAATCACTGTTTCTTTTTCTGAAGAATATTTTAGGAAATTTTATTTTTTCTAATTATATATTACATATTAGGAAGGCATAAACCTACTTAATATTTTTGTAATTTTTCAAAAATTTCTTCCACAATCAAGAATCCACATTTATCAGGTTAAAACAAGCTTTTGAGTAACATCTATTATGAAGATGTTTTGTGATTTAGTGTAGATTTGGTAGATTTTGTTATACAACCATCCCTTGAACAGTAAATTTATTAAATTTCAAAACCTACCTGTTTTAAGACAGGGGTAATGAGTAATGAGGGGCCCCATAAGAACTGAGTATCCTCAATCCAGCTATTTGTATCATCATAAAACCTAAGAACAATGACAATGTTTACAATATGATGACAAAAAGTTTATCCACATTCCTTCTTTGGTTTATCTTTTCAATTTTTTTCTTGGAATTAATTATTAGCTTTAATTTTACTTTTATATGATAATCTGAATCTATATTTCTTACATCTTATGGTTCATCTGATGCTGGGAAGGAAGGAAAAAAGAAAGAATGAAGGAAAGAAGGAAGGAAGGACAGGAGAGAGGGAAGAAAGATGGTGCTAGAAAACAGTTCATCTGGGATTCCAAAACAATCTATTTATCATACGTGATAAAGTTACTTTTTATCTGTAATAAACAGCTATTCTGTTTAATTCATTTTCTTCTGTAAGATAGATTTACAAAGTACCAAAAATGTTTCATATCCTACTTCCTTCCCTTTACTTTTTTTTCATTGTTAATTCCCATTTTAACTTGGATTTGAAAAGGTTTTTTGTAATTTCTTGAGGAAAGGTCCTGTTTTGGTCAAGACATACAAAGACAAGCACAATTCATTATTTTTTCACTATATTATATTTGATCTATATTTAGATGAGTTTCACAATGTACTTGTATACATTATATGTTTTCAATAATTGTATATTTACTCTTGTTTACTGATATAATTTCCCTAATACACTCTCTATACCTTTCACTTTCTAAATTCTATTCATGACTCTTGTCCAATGAATCTTGTCCAATCACCAAATTAATTATATTTACTAGAGTCATTCTACAGTTCATCAAATCATTGATGTGAATGTAAAAATAATCTTGATTTATCTCCATTAATCTGTTAATATATTTAATATATATGCAATTATAATTGGAAAGATATTAAAGTTCTTGACCATAGTACTCACTCATGAAGAACTGGCCTCGCTACTGTTTCTCCAAACTTATGGGCTCTGTAAAACAGAGTATAGAGGAAAGGTAATAAAGTGTAGCGAATTTCCAAATAGTGCCTTGATGAATTAACCAAAAGAGAATTTTGTCCAAAAAATGCTGGATCTTGTTCCTATGGGATAAAAAAAAAAGAAACTGAAATGAGAAAGCTAAAATATGAATGAAAACTAAAATAGAAACATTTAATCTATTTTTTGAGATGCAAATTGTATACATTTCAGCTGGTTTATAAAAGCTGAAATTATTTCTATTTCATCATCAAAGTATATGAACTTTCTAATTTTTATGTTTTATTTGGATATTTTAATTTATTTTTTGCAGACATCGGTAGTTTATTTTTTGTTTAGTCCAAACACATTCAAAATGGAAACTGAAAGAATACTTTCCACCTGAAATAGTTACATTAGATTCTACTAGCATATAATGCTTAACACATCATAGCAATAAAGATGGTAACCCATTGTCTCCTATACCTACTAAAGCCAAGACTGTAAAGCCAATTTGGTTGCAATAATGTCATAAGAATAGAATACCACCATCAAAAAAAAAAAATCAGCAAATAACAGTAAGGGTAGATGAATATTTTTGCCCTGGTTCACTGAAAAGGGGCCAAATCTTTTATGGAACAATCATCATGTAAACTTCTCCATGAGATGTTTCACTGATGTGTTCATGGTAAGTAAAGACTGACATTCACAATATGTTTTGTTATGAGGATATTATTAAATTAACATTTATTTTGAAAATAGTTTTCTCATTTAAATACAGAGAGAATAAAAATATTTTAACAGGGAATTTTTTAAATTTTGTATTTTTCAGTTACCGTTTTTGCCATTTTCCCTGTTACTCGCCCCCGCTCTATCCACCTTCCACCTACCACATTCAATCCTCTCTCCACCCCTTGGCTTTGTTCATGGATCCTTTACACATGTTCCTTGGCGCTTGATCTTTCCCCTGCTTCTTCCCATTGTCTTCCTCCCTCTTCCCTTCTGGTCACTGTCAGTTTATTCTTTATTTCCATGTCTCTGGTTCTATTTTCTCACTTGTTTGTTTTGCTGATTAGGTTCCATTTATAGGCAAGATCATATGGTATTTGTCTTTCACTACCTGCTTATTTCACTTAACATAATGCTCTCCAGATCCATCCATGCTGTTGCAAAGGGTAAGAGTTCCTTTTTTTCTTTCTGCTGCATTAACAAGGAATTTTTCATTGATTTTTTTGTGGTAGATTGAATTAATGGCTTAAATTTTCCTCCTTCCCTGTAACCACCACACCTTGCTATGTAGCTTTGCAACCCCTATAGCTAATAGTGAAGTATAGACACTTATCCATTTTTTCACTTTATGCTCAGCTATGTAACACACTCTGGCCCATGTGACACATTCAAATTAGGGCTTAAAATGCACTTGCCTCAGGACTTGTTGCCTTGTGCCTTACCATTGCCAGTAGAAGAATAAGCCCAGGTGGTCTGTTGCCCACAGATTCAAGAAACAGAGTTGCTTGGCCAGCTTGCAGACTTGCAACTTAAAGGACAGCCTTTCTGCCAAGCCTGAGCTAGATCAGCTGACTCTCAGCCAAGATCCAGTTGTGTGAGCAAACTTGCTTATATCTCCTGCTATGGGTATCAGAATTAAATAAGAGTATTGGCTACTGCCTCCCTGGATTCACTAACATGTTTTTTAACCCTAAAGCCATATTTCCCTTTGGCTGCTTCCAGCTAATCAATTAGACTGGTGAGAATACTTTTCCAATGCTTAACTTTGCCTTGAAGACTCAAACACTAGGATGACTGCAACTTTCTTGGAATTAGCAACTGTGATTCCAAGTGTGACTCTATCAAACCTTCTTCCTTGCCTTCATCTCACCGGGTTCAGACCTAACTGAGATCGGAAGCCTCTCTTCACTTTTTCTGCTCCCTTTCCTTTATCCTACAGAAGTCCTTCACCAATAAATGTTTAATATGTTTAATTCAGCTTTGGCATCTGCTTTTTGGAGGATATAAGTAAACACAGAGTGTAATATAATTAACATCAGGATCTCCCATGAACACAAATTTCTTGAAAGCACAATTTAGATAGATTTAAGAATTTACTTATCTCCAATTAATACCTTTTACTTCTGTTCTATTATGCCTCTTTCCAGGCTAAAATCTGAAAGGTTGTCCTTCTTCTCAAACAGAATTAAAGCCCTATATGTAGCCAGTATGTGAATAGTGAACAATTTCTTAACCACTATATACAAAATTGAATTGATGGTTTACCCTAATTCCCCCATTTCCTCTGAAAAACATGTCCATGGGAGCCCAGAGCAGGAATTCTCAGGTCTGGTAGAATAGCTCAGTATGTCCCCTTGTACTAACGCTCCCACCAGTTCAGATGCCTGTGTTTAAAAGCGTTATTGTATTTTTTCCCAACCTGTCATTCCAGTTGTGTTTATTATAGAAAGACTCTGGACTCAAACTGCTTTGCAAGGGACTTTGGCTTTTTGTATTTCTTAAATTAAACAAAAACTGAAAATCTTTAGCAGTATATTATATATTTTATGAAAAAATTACCTGATGCTTGATAGAATCCAAGAATCAGGCTAAAAAATCTTTGGCTTTAATTTAAACTATTGTAATTTAACACAGTTATACATGCTTTAGTTTTAAATAAAATATTTATGTACCAATTACATTATCTTTCATGATTACCTTATTTGAACATTTTTGTACATACAAAACATTTATAGGGCTTGAGAGAAGGAACTTTAACTCATTCGCAAATTACGCTACAAAGTTTCAGACCGTATCTTCTATAGATATATATTTAAGTACTTTGTTCAAAATAGGATTATGTTTCATTTCAAAACAAGGAAAACAAGAGGCATTTACCACATATCCATCAGCATTGTGGTTTCTGGAAAATGGATAGAATGCCCCGAGTTGCATCCATCTTCTGCAGAGCTCTTCTGTGGTATCAGCCACAAATCCACAGATATCTGCTCCAATCTAAAGAACAAATAGATCTATTATCTATAATGTAAAGATTCTCACATTGTCCCAAGCATCACATTATTTGCCTCAACAGATTAATTTTCAGTACTCATAATCATTTTGTTTTACTGTCTTCATATACTCTTCTTCAATGTAGGTTATTTATTTTGTATATTTGTTACATAAATGTCTTTAATTCCATATTTTACTCTCTTTTCTTCATTCTCTTATTCAGTTATTCAGTTTTAATTTTTCAATTTCAATTTTATTTATTTTATTGTATTAAGCTTCTGTATTTTGTCCTTTGATGTAATCATTGTTAATTCAATGTATAATTACATTATTAAAATGTATTGTTCTTAACTCCAAAACATCTCCAGTAGTTTTTTTATTGCTAATATAATACTGTAGGAGTAAAGTAGCAAAAAATGTTGCCTGATAATGTACTCAAGTAAAATTGCATGTCTCTTTTTTCAAGGACTTTGAGAAAAACTATTATCCTTAATTTAGCATTTACTGTTTGCAAACATTTCCTTTTTTTCTAAGCAGTATTTATGTATCTATAAACAATATATTAGTCTTGTTTTCACAGGAATTAGTTTTATGAAAATGGTACATTCTAGGCATCCCACTGCTTTTCATTTTTTTTCCCAAAGCTTTGTTTCTGTGAGATTAAATTTTGTTAAGTGACTCTACTACTTCTCTATTGTATAATATCCCATGACTATAAACACTGATTCTATGAAATTTATATACACATTTCTTTGTGAATACTTAAGAAACTTTTTTATCATTTTATATGCATATGTATGATATTTCCTGGTTCATTGGAAATGTATGTTATTTAATCAAAACAATTGTAACCATTTATATGAATGGTGTCAGTGCATGACATTTCCCACGGCTTCATTTTCTTGCTAATTCATGACTTTTAATCTTTGCTGTCATATATATGAAATGCATATTTCACTTCAGTTTATATCTGCACTTCTCTGATTAAGTTAGTGTGGATTTCTCTTTTTATAAGATTGCCTATAAATACATTGTGCTAATTTTAAAACATTATTTGTACCTTCTGGAAACTCATAATAGGTACTTTAAATTAAATATTAATAATTTTATTGTTATGTATGTTGAAAATATAATTTCCCAGTAGGTTGGAAACTTTTTAACTTTTAAAATAGTCCTTTGATGAACAAAAATTTTCATTTCAATGTAGACAATTTATGTTTATTTTTTGCACGCTGTGTGCTCTGTTTAAGAAATTATCCTCCTACCCTCACATCACAGTTACCCACCTATATTTTCTTCTAAGATAGTTGAAGTTTTACACGCAGGTCTTAAATCACTCTGGGATTGATTTTTGTGTATGGTCTGAAACACAAACCCATTTTATTTTTATTTTGCCAATGGATAATTAACTGCCCAGAGGAATAATTGGTACTTTACTCTCTGATCTACATTGATAGTGCTATCATTTAAGAAAGTTTTATTAATGCATAGTCCTATGTCTTTTTCCATATTAATTTACTTAAAAATCTACAGTCAAGCATCATTGTTTTATATTACTTTTCATTCCATAGTGTTAATATGAACATTGCATACTTTTTTACTTGATACACATTGTCTTATGTTTAGAATTACTAAGTATGAATTTTCTCTGCTTTTAAAATTTTTAAATGGTCTCTGTCCTTATCTTTTTCAAGTAGAGAAAGAAAGGCTTTATTTTTAACACAGACTAATAATCAAAGTATTTTAATATGTTTAGCCTTTGACATTTCCTTTTATTACTAATATATTTGGGTTTTCCTCCTACTATTTTATGTGGTGCTTTTTATTTATAAGCTTTTTCTATGTTTTATTTATATTGATATTTGCTTCACAAATTACTTTGATTTGATTAAATTTTGTTTATTCAATTATCTTGATGTGATAGATATTACCCTTATTCTTATTTTTCTCATAAACTCCCTAAGAATAAATGGTGAATTTTATGTAACATACCTTTCATCATTTTTATTACTAATCATTAAGATATCACATTAAGTGTAATTAACAGCTTTCAGGAAAAACACTGTGTGAAACTGCTTACCAGAGGTATCCCAAACAAACCGAACTCCAGCATGCCTGCGATGGACCATTCCATTTGCTCCCACGAAGCAGTGTTGTCTCCCAACCAATGTGCAGCGTGCCTTCCAGACCCAGCAAAAGTTGACCGGGTGAGAATGAAGCTTCTCTTGTTAGGAAAAACTTTTTCTACAGCTCTAAAGGTAAGATCAAATTAATATGTAAGATTTATTTTAAAATAATATTGATATTTAGAAATTCCAAAAATCTTAATTTCAAATACTTATATTACAGTTCCTGGAGCCAAGCCATAGTATTTGCAGCTATGTTATCAGTGTTTTATGCCAATTTTATATTTAGCTTTCAATACTTACTTATTTAAATACATTCAGATCAAATACTGACAAAGGAAATCTTTTAAAAATCATTCAGAATATAAATGACTTCCTTTACAAAATTAAATAAATGTGTGGTCTTTTTATCTATTCCATATTCATTTTTAAAATGCATGATTTCATTCATTGAAAATTTTTAATATGAAATGTAGGAATCTGAATGTAAACGCAGTACACATTTTTGGTGGCACAATGATTCTAATTATATATTAACATCTTCATTCCCAAGTATCCATAAGTAATGTTGGGATAAAATGTAAATATTTAAGAAATATTTTATTTTGTTTCTAGAAGTTCACCCCTCACAACTACTAAGGTTATTCATCTCACTCCTATCAGTACCTGAGAATTATTTACCTTTTTTCCATAAATGAGAAATAATCATGAAAAGATATAAAAGTTTAATTCAGTATATACAATTATCCAGACTAACTTAATTATAATAGTATTTTCAACTGTTTTTTTTGTATTAGTACCTTATAATACTGATTTAAGGTGTTTTTTCCTACAATTTACTAATTTGTATAATGTAAAATGTAATGTTTCACTGAGTTTAAAAACTGAAGGAAACAAACATGGGTGCAGAAAAATATGGGTCTGAATTAAAACTAAGTTGTAGTTGCTTAATTGTATAAACATAAAAACAATATTGAAACTAGGGTCTGGTGTTATAGACCATTACTTTGTAGATCTTTATATAAAGCTTGGAAAACAGTAGGCAATAAACGCAAGATTGTCACCTTCTTTGTTTTGTATTTTGTTCTTTTTTTATTGTTGTTCAAGTACAGTTGTCTCCATTTCCCCCCCACGGGTGCCCCCCACCCCAGCCATCCCCACTTTCCCCCCTCAATTCTACCCCCTTTTGGCTTTGTCCATGTGTCTTTTATACATACATGTCCCTTGACAATTCTTTCCCCTTTTTTCCCCATTATCCCCTTCCACCTCCCCTCTGGTTACTGTCAGTTTGTTCTTAATTTCAATGTCTCTGGTTCTATTTTGCTTACTTATGAAAGACAAATACCATATGATCTTACCTGTATGTGGAACTTAATCAACAAAACAAACAAGCAAGCCAAATGCATTGTGTTCTTCTTTATATACAGGTAACACATTGCATTAGAAAATTACATTGGGAGATACTATATCAAAAATTACATTTTAGTTGAATCCCCTGTTTCTGAATAATAATTAAAGAAGATTTGTCCTAGAAGCACCATTCTTCTAGGCCAATTGTAAAGTTTATGCTTAGAACATGATTATATTCAGAGATGGAAAACCCAATCAAAATTTTGAAGAGGAATTTAAATCTATAATTTAAAAAAGAACAGTTAAATACATAGACTATCTTCTTCTTGATAACTAAGTTCCAAATGCATAAGTAATACTAAAAGAACTGATGCTTTTAATTTATTAAATTCTTATCATGAAAATGTTACCTTTCATATGCTTGCCATTTTCCAACTCTATTAGTAAATTATCTAAGATATTCTAGACAACAAATATAAAAGAATGTTCCGAATAAAATTGCACTCACTTCTCTGTGGCTATAGCCATGCTGTATCCATAGAGGCTGTGAACATCATACTGCTTTCCCCAGTGCTGCACAGCATCCATGCAAATTGTTTTGGAATACATGACTTTGTCAAGAATATCTTGGAGAAAATATATAACAAATGTTGTTTAAAGAAATTATTTGCTATTTTAAACTCTACAGCCCTGAACAGGTAGCTTAGTAGGTTAGAGCTTTGTCCTGATCCACCAAGACTACAGAATCTGTCTTCTGTCAGGGCACATACAAGAAGCAACCAATAATGTATAAATAAGTGGAACAACAAATAAGTGTATCTCTCTCTCTCTCTCTCAAATCAATACATTAAAACATTAAAGTTTACAATAAGAGATTTTTGCTATTTGAAAATGTATAATCCTTAAATGACATGTTATATAATATCATACTCAGTTAAAAAAAAACAATAAAAGATGATTATTTAAGCTAAGTTCCAACTCAGTCTCCACACCCCACTCCTGTTTATTAATTATTAGATTTGCATTTTCATTAATAAATACTCTGCTCACTAAGTCCAAAGGAAAAAATAGGGAAGGAAGCCAGGCTTTAAATCAATGATTTGGAACATAAGGAAGAAATAAACATTCAACCAGAACAAAAAGAAGAAATAAGAATTAAAAAAAAACCATAAAAACAAACAAACAAACAAAAAAGGAAAGTATAAGAAGACTTTGGGACATCTCCAAAAGTACCAACATCTGAACCATAGGGATGCCATAGGAGCAGAGGAAGAACAAGAAATTGAAAACTTATATGAAAAAATAATGAAAGTAAACTTCCCTAATTTGATGAAAGAAATAGACATACAAGTTCTGGAAGAGAAAAGAATACCAAACATTGTGGACCCAAAGAGAACCACATCGAGACACATCATAATTAAAATGCTAAAGGTTAAAGATAAAGAGAGAATCTTACAAACAGCAAGAGAAAAGCATAAAATTATCTACAAAAGATTCCCATAAGAATTAGGTGATTTCTCAAAAGAAACTTTGCTGGCAAGCAGGGACTGTCAAGAAGCATTCAAAGTGATGAAAACAAGGACCTACAACCTAGATTTATTCTATCCAGCACAGCTATCATTCAGAATGGAAGGGCAGATAAAGTGCTTCCCAGACAAGGCAAAGCCAAAGGAGTTCATCCTCACCAATGCCTTATTATGTGAAATGTTAAATGGACTTATTTAAGAAAAAGAAGATCAAAACTATGAACATTAAAATGACTACAAACTCACAACTATCAACAACTGAATCTAAAAACCAAACAAAAACAAAACCCTAAGCAAATAAGCAGAACAGGAACAGAATCATAGAAATGGAGATCATTTGGAGGGATATTAGCTGGGATGGGGAAGGAGGAGAATGGAGGGAAAGATGCAGTGATTAAGAGGAATAATTGGTAGGTACAAACTAGACAGGGGGATATCAAGAATAGTGTAGGAAATGGAGTAGCCAAAGAACTTATATGTAACCCACGGACATGAAGTAATGGGGGCATTGCTGGAGGGAAGGGGCATAGTGGGCTGAAGCGGGGTAAAAGGGGATGAATAAGAACAACTGTAATAGCATAACCAATAAAACATGCTTAAAAATATAAAAAATATGACCTAACTCTATACATGTAGACCTGTTGTGCAATTACAAATCATCCAAATCTTTGCTTTTCAGTTTTCTTATTGTGTTTTAATTTTCAGGCATATATGAAGTTGCAATAATTATTGTCATTTTTCTTCAGATGGTTGTAGCTATGTATTCTCCTAAAAGCATATCATTTTCTTTGTGTTTTTTTCTATTTTACTCACATTTAATGATACAAAAGATGTTTTTAGAATATGTGTAATGAACTATTCTTACCAAGTACATTCTAACAACTACACAGACTTACAGTAAAGTGCTCATGAAAAAAATTGGTCACTTAAATTATTATTTCAAACAAATTTTGTTTCTTTTCATTAATTATTCTATTACCAACAATTAAAATATGCCAATATGTTATATCAAAATTTATAATCTCCTTTTCTTCATCATAAATATTTTGTTCAAAAGTAAAACAAGCAGAAATATTGATTTTGGGGTTGCAAAATGCACCACACTGTGTGATTTAGAAATATATGCTAGAATTTAGCTGTCAGCAATTAGAGGTAAGTAGATAACCAAATGAAATTTACCAGGAGTAAAAGGTGGGTAATTTAGTTTGTTCTCCTTGCAACCTTTCTGTGAACCTTGAACGAAGCTCGAAACTTCATTCATGTCCTGAATGGATATAAAATAAAGAACAGCAGATTTGAAGTAATTGTGCTCTATTTGTTTGCAGTTTTTTTTTTATCTAAGACAAACATGATATTGCTTTAATCCTAGAAAACTATAAGCTACCAATCTAAAAACAAACTTGCATATCTATACTCACTGTTTGATTCTACCTTATGAACAAGCCATTATACTGAGAAAAATAATATCATTTGGTTTTACATGGATGTATAAAAATAGGTAACAGAGATATTTTAGATTCAGGGATTGTATACAAGCAAAATGTATTTCATTTACCTGGTTTTAATTATACATATAAAACATTAGATGCAAGTACTATGCAACTGTCTTTCTAAAAACTGTATCACTTTCTAATGTGAGTCTATCATTGCACATATTTTAGCACATTTATTTATTCAACAGTTTGTTCATTTCAGCTGACACATATTTAGTTTCTAAGACGTGCATCATTATAGTTTGTTCATTTCAGCTGGCATTTATCTAATTTCTAAGATGTATATGCATTGCTAGCAGCCAGGCGCAGCATTCTTCATCTAGCCCACAACTTCTACACTCCCATGAGAGAATAAAAGTGAAAAAATCAAATAGCATTTTAGTATCCTTATAAAAACAGTTATGACTTGACTAAACCCCTGGAAGAGTCTCTTGGGACCAGAGGGCAGGACAACCACAATGGGAGAACCAGTGACCTAAATATCTGTGGAGACAGAGTGGTGAGGTACTGTGCTTGCTGATTCTCTTGCCATGTAAACCTAGGCCCCAGACTTGTTTTGCCACTTACTAGTTCTGTGACTGTAACCAGTTAATTCTTTGTACTAAAAAAGATAAAAGATATAAAATCATACACCACACTATACAGGCTCAAGAAATATGTAATTCTTTTTCCTTTTCTGTTAATTTCAGTAAAGGGTAGAATTCACTTGCATTGAATTCTATACAGGGTAGGGCAAAAGTAAGTTTATAGCTGTGAGTGCACAAAACAGAGTTTATCCTTGCATCATTCATTTTTTATTAATTATTATATTATTTGTAACTGTAAACCTACTTTTGCCCCACCCTTTCCCCTTTTGAGCCTTACTTCTCACATCTCTGTTGTCTCTCTTCTTACAAAGGCATCAGGCTCAGTAGAGTCTCATGAATATTTTTCTTCAGAGAGTATGTTCTCTTCATTACTCTTCCCTTTCTTGGTCCACATCATTCCCAGATGAAATTAAAGTGAGAAAAACTGTGTTCCAAAGAACACATTTCTCATTATGGTATAGATTTTACAAAGCAAATGTTTCCATTTACCAAATATATTTTTAACAGCCACAGAGAAGGAAAATTCTGTAGTTCTTTTAAAGTATATGTTGGAGTTATTCTATTAAAGTAACCTAGACTATTATTATGTTCAATATTTTTCTATGGCAATTTAATTCACATAATTTTTCAAAGTGGTTTTAATATTAAAACTGAAAATTAAAAAAAAGTTTAGCATGAGATCTAAATTAGATATCTAGTAAATTATAAAAATATTTTTTAATTTCATTTAAAAACAAAATGTCATCTGTTAAATGACAATTATTTTACTGTGTATTCATTCCATCAGAAAGAAATAATCTGAGGCAAGTTAAGAATTAAGGAAATCACTTAGTAGTAGGATTTGGCAATTATTCCAGTAAGTGCTTTCCACTGTTTATACATAATATAATGAATTCAGTGATATTTAGTGAGGTTTGAAATCATACTAATTATCATGATGTGTTTTGTTTTATTAAGCATTAATCAAAGTGTTCCTGTATTAGCATCAAAACAACTTTTCCTTTCTCAGATGTTCTTCCTCCTCCCATCCCCTCCTTCTTTGGAGATGAATCAGGTATTTCAGTCTTGAAAGGACTTAGGAACTGGAGGATTCTCTCTTTCTACAGACCAGCCAGCATCTCTTTTACTACTCTTTAAGTGTCATTTATACTCCTAACTCCATTCTAATGGACTCCAATTGTTTCCCAAAAAAGAGAATTAAAAGGAATGAAGAAACTTCTAATTTAAATTAAATAATACAACTGAAATTAGAGCTAGAATTTAAAACAAAACTCAAGAGCAAGTATGTTTTTCTTTTTACTTCTACCCACTGCTAGGTATTATCATCATGATCTCACTGATCTCATGATCTCACTTTTTTGTTAAATAACTAAAGCCTCTTCACTTCATTCTACTACTATCATGGGAATCCTGATGATTTTGCTTAATCTTTCACTCAGTTTCATGTTGTCCACAGAAGATGTAATTCCCCAGAACATACCTGATATATTCTATTGAATTCTATTGATGGTGCAAGATAAAGACTTGTTAACTAAACAATTGTTTGAATTAATAAATACATTGATAACTAAAATAATGACCAAATTAATAATGAGCACAGAAACAAAATAGAGATATCATGGCCCTAAACAAAGAGATTATAACTAGTCCTAGGATACTCATTATCTCTCCTTTCAAAAGTCTGAACCATTGTAATAACTATGAACAAAATCCCTGATGTTTTCTTTGTTTTCAGGTTTATCAGACTACTTTTTTTCTGAAAAATGGAATTCCAGGCTCATCATGTAGTTTCGTGCACAAATGCAGTTATAATTTCCATAACAACAGATACTAAAGCATTAACTATAATCAAGTGTTATTCTATACAATAAACCTAGAAGCAGGTTATCAATAACTACAGATATAAAACTTCATCCAAGGAAACTTTTAGACATTCGTTTTTCCATTTAATAAATAGAACATTTATCTAGCATTTTATTTGTTGTTGTTGATTTTGAGATATAACACTTGAACGATTGCCAGTTTTGATTTGTTCTTTTCACTACTTACCAAAAATGTTTCTAAAGGGTTTTTCAGGTTAATAGTACTGCAATTGTTTAACTACTGTAGACTTAATAAATGTTTTTGGAGTTTTACTATTATAAGATTATCCACAAATTTTGTTAACTGACTTTCAACTATAAATTATTAACCATAAAGATACAACACCTTAGTAACAGAAATGAAATTATTATATAAAGGGTATTACTAAAAGTGAAAAATATCAATTTACAGCTTTTAGTTTTTATTTTTGTCTAACCCATAAACATGACAGGTATGATATTTGTACATCTAGAAAAATAATATAAAATACTTTAATGTTATGTTGATAAAATGCAAAATATATCTTGTCAACTGAATAATTCTTTAGTTGAAAATATTTCAGTTTTATTGCCCCAAATTGCTGCTTTAGAATAGCTACTTACAATCCAAAGTCCATCATATTTTATTTCTTGATGGAAAATGCTGCATTCATTTGCCCACCACTCTATGCAGTTTGGATTAGTGAAATCAGGGTATACTGATAATCCTGGCCACACCTGGAAGAATGGATCATTCACATACTTACATAAATTTTAAAAACAAGTATATTATAATTCAAAATAACTGAGTAGAGAAGAATTATTAGAGTTATAATGTTGTAACTCTTTAGGCATATGGAATCCATACACCATTCATGCTTACAATAATCCCAGGCCTACTTTAAAATGCATTTAAGAGAGAGTAGTTAAAGTGAAGAAGTAGAATGAGAACATGAAGCATTTATGATGGGAAAAATAGAAGTACATGGGGTGAGTCTGTTGTTTTGACTACAAATTAATTTAATTATTAGCATCCTACTAGGTTTGGTTAAAAAAATATAATATATTCATTGTCTGGTAATAGAAAGTACATTACTAGTTCATTTTCAAAGGCAACTACTTCTTAATAATTCAAATGAAAAAATGTATATATGGTCTAACAAATGCAGGTATGATACATATGTGCTGAGCAATGTTTCAAGCATCTTAATACTATTAGTCCATTTATTCTTCACTAGGGATTTAAGAATATAAGGTACTATTTTTATCATCATTTTAAAGATGATGTAGGCAATAAAATTAAACCCTTTTTACAGGTAAGAAAAATGATAAACAGAGAAGTTAAGTAAGTTGTTCAAAGTCAAATGCTAATGAGTGTCAGAGAAGAAATTGAAAACCAGGTACACTCTAATCAGAGCCATGCTAATAAAGTCTACACAAATTATGCTGCCTCTTTATGATTGGTGTTTCTTTAAATTATTTTACTCAACACTTAAAATAACATTAGACAAGGTAAATTCAATTTCAAATAAATTAAGAGATATAGTATTGTTTTATATCCAAATCATTTGTATTGGTTATCTATCTGTCCCTATCTGACAGAGCAGGTCTTAACAAAATGTATTCTGTGAGTTCTTACTAGGTTTTATAAGTAAGAAATTCACCTCTCTCAAAATCATTTTTTTTGCCTATAAATTAAGAATTTTAATCATGGTTATCACATTATTTTACTGTGAGGATTAAATGTAAAGCATAAAATAATGCACACCATATCAGTACTCAATTTGTAGAGGCATTATTTTATAGGAGGGGAAATTCTGCTTTGTTTTCTGGTAGAGCTCATAATTAAAGAGCACTTTCAACAGAAATTTTAACTTTGGTAAATGAGATACAAAGTGATAGGATATTCATCAATATTTTAAATAATGCTATAATAAACATGTTTTTATAAATTTATGTCTTCTCCTGTTTTATTCTTTTAACTAAAATACAGAAATGTATTCACAAAGGAATACATTTGGAATGTATTCACAAATGGAATCACAAAGTCAATGTGTTAGACTAGACATTATAGGTTTTGATAGGTCTTAAACAATTGTCTCCAAAAGAATATTTATCCTGGTTAAGATTTTGCATTTTAGAGCTAAGCAGTTTCCTGACTCTGCTCTTATTAGCTCTTGATATTAGGAAAGTTACTTCATATCTTCTAAATTCACCCTCGCATCTATAAATTAAGAACTTCGATCATAACTATCACATTATTTATTGTGAGGATTAAATACAAACTATAAAACTTATTACACAGCAAATAAATACTCAAACTATAATATATTATTTATATAAAATTATCAGAATTGTATAATCTAAATTAATTATATTTTGTTGTCTTTAGTTTTAATTGTATATCACACTAAAAATGATCTGTCTTGTTATAAAAACTGTTTTAGAGATAATTGAACAATTTCTTCTTCCTAACATTTTTCTACTACACAAATAAAATATCAAACCTAGTTTTGAATGTGAATACATGCACACAAAATTTTGTCACTGAACAATAGAATAGCTGAGCAACACAACATCAACAGTTATTATAATGTACCTCTCCAACAATTGCTGTAGTCCCATCTGACTCATTTACCCACACCTTCTGTGCTTTTCCCCTCTCATAGGTGCCATATGGTGTTCCATCTGCACGATTACTTATGGAAATGCCAGGGTCCTAATAACAGAAGAATTAGAAAAATCACCAAGAGCAAAGGTGTGTCATTAGAAACCAAGGCTAAGGTCATTTATACCCTCATTTTCCCAATTACTACATATGTATGTAAAAGTTGGACAATGAAGAAGACTAACAGGAAAAAAATGACTCATCTGAAATATGGTGCTGGAGGAGAGCTCTAAAGATATCCCGGGTCACCAGAAATATGAACAAGTGGGTCATAGAGTGAATTAAGACTGAAACATTGCTGATGACAAAAATGGCAAGACCAAAGCTGGCCTACTGCTGGCACATCATGAGAAGGCAGAGTTCTTTGTGAAGGACAATAATGTTGGAAGAGTTAGAAGACAGCAGGAAAAAAGGAAGTCCAAAGATGAAATGGCTTGACCCCATAAAAGAAGCTACAGGCATGATAGTTAGTAATCAGAGCTGACTCAATGGCACATTACAGACACAACAGAGAAATAGAAACTATAGAAAATCTATTAACTGACAAAAGTATAAATATTAAAATTGTATTAATATAAAATCTGTCATTACCAAAATGATGACATATTTCTGTCCATGATTATGCAAGTCTTGAACAAACTCAGGGAGACCATTGAAAGTAACTTTATCATAAGTAAAGTCTTTCTTGTCTTCCATATAGTCAATATCGGTGACCTGTGTGTCCTAAAAACAAGCAGAGTGTATATTAACAAATAGTACTGAAATAACTCTCTAATCACTTCAACTTTTAAGCCCCCAAATTTTGTAATATGCATATAATTATTAAAAATAAATAAACTTAGATTGCTTTAATTTCACTAAAGAGTACTGAAGTTTTTTTTTTTTTTTTTAAATAGCTTTTCTAGCCCTGGCTGGCGTAGCTCAGTGGATTGAGCACAGGCTTCGAACCAAAGTGTTGCAGGTTTGATTCCCAGTCAGGGTACATGCCTGGGTTGCAGGCCATGACCCCCAGCAACTGTATATTGATGTTTCTCTCTCTCTCTCTTTCTCCCTCCCTTCCCTCTCTAAAAATAAATAAATAAAATCTTTTAAAAAAACACAAAAAACTAGCTTTTCTAATTCTAAAGTATAAAAGCATTATTATTCTTCACATTTGTTTCAGTGATGATAATAGGATATGTATTATGATATAATGTGATTAATTGTATAGAAAATAAAACCTACATGTTAAATAATGTATTAAATTTTTATTCTATTACAAAGTATATATACTTTAAAAATAAAGTTTACTAAAAAACTATGATTTTGTACACAGTTAAACATGCATTCAGTCATAGTGTAACTCATAATAAGTTCTCAAAACTTCACATTGATCTGGACATTATATGTGATAATAAATGTACTTTATCATTAAAAGACAGGTTAAATATTATTAGAAATAATATATATATATATATTATATATATATTATATATATATACTAATTCTAACAGTTTCCCACACTTATTATTATGTGACAATATTTAACATGGTACCCCTTCCCACAAACCCTGTATCCCACTTACAAATGGTATGCCAGCTTCCCGATTTCTTTTCACCACTTCTTTCACTGCATCAAGTGATTTATAATTCCAGCGACTCAGTTGAAATCCAAGACTCCAATAAGCTGGCATTGCTGGTCGTCCAATGAGCTTAAAGTAAATGGATTATAATTAGTTTCAATAAGGAGCATCACAACTTAGTATTAATATGCTTCTTATTCTATTATATTTCTAGCATTCATCTAACTACATATTTCAAATAAATATTTAGTGTCACTTGCATTTTCAAATGTGTCCAAGATAGTCTGTTAGAATTCTGTTCTTAAAAACTTAAAACATTTATGCTTTGTCATTTTTCCATTTGTATTTGGTTGAAAAATTAGAAAGTTAGCACTTAAGTAACTTTGCAAAGGCCTATGATGAACAACATGTAAAAGGAGAATAAATGAATAGAATCAAAGAGATCAGAGAAAAAGGAAATTGACCTCACATCCACTTCCATTAACTATGAAATGAATGAATGAATGAATGATCTTGTAAGAAAAGAACGTGTTTAAAAATATACAATTTTGCTCTGACTGGTGTGGCTCAGTGGGTTGGGTGTTGTCACGCAAACAGAAAGATCACTAGGTCCATTCCCGGTCAGGGCACACGCCTTGGGTGGTGGGCCAAGTGCCCAGTTGGGAGCATGTGAGAAGCAACTAGTCAATGTTTCTCTCACATATGGATTTTTATCTGCCTCTTTCTCCCTTCCTTCCCATCTCTCTAAAAATAAATAAAATAAAATCTTTCAAAATGTATACAAGTTCTATTCCCTTACATTTTCAAAAATACTAATAAAATATGTGTCATGCAAGGCTCCCACTCAGTTATTTTATAAGGTACTTGTCTCATCTCATTCACTCTTAGGCCATGGCTTCTTCTCCCCTGAGGACCAAATGGATTCTCTCCTTCCATTGCCTCTGTGGCCCAAGTAGGCCTGGTGTATGATTAAAACAGAGCACCAGTGTCTCATCACAGTAACAGGGACCATGGTTTTGCACGTGGAAATATGGGTGAGCTAATATTACTTTTTCACTGAAAAGTGACTATTGGTTTACTTTAAGACAGACAATCTTACTTAGCATGATGGTTTAGGTTTGCTTGTGTGTATATCCATGATTATTATTTATATTTAATACTACTGTGTAAAAATTAAAAGGAAACATTAATATTGGGATATTGTATTCTACTCAATGTAAGCATTAAACTTATTTTTAAAATAACTTATCAAATAAAACTTTTAAGAACTCAATATTTTAAAACTCCTTTATAAATATCTTAATGTTCCACAAAATGTATGTAAAGATTTGGACATGTGATTAAATTTTCATTGTGGGTTGTTCTATGTATTATTTATGTAACATAACATATTTCATAAAAGCACATAGAATATTTATTAGTATATATTATAGAATAATAGGTTAGGTTGCACAGAGAAGAGACTTAGTTTTCTTTCAAACAATAAACTAAATTTCTATTATTTACTCTCCACATAATTTGGGCCTCATTTGAATGCAGCAGTGTTTAATAGTGCTCCATTATAGACCAGTCTTTTATGTCACTGCTTAAATTCAAGCCTCTGCAACTCTACCCATAAAATTATGTAAGCCAGTGCATCACCACATGTATGCTGCATTCACATGTGAAGCATGACTCAATCTCAACTACTGCTCTAATCAACATGTAATAGTCAACTCTCCCAATCAATATTTCAAAAATGACATGTGAAATCCCTTAAAAATGTGCTGCCCCCTGGTTTGATGATGTGCTAGCTTTACACAAATCTGTATGTAGGCAAGCCTGACACTGTCATTATGATTTCATATAACAGAGACTGAAACTTTTGTGTTCTTTCTGAAATTTGCATTTATCAACAGCAATTTGGGAATTGGTAGACATTATAAATTACCCAAGTGTGTATAATCATAGGTACTCTCATTTTAGGCTTTTGGAACATAATTGAAGACAGTTTTCGAGAGTAATTATTCCCTCTGAGATTATTTTAGGAAATGGGAATTATATGTCAAAATATAATCAATAAAAAAGATTTTTAAAACAAGCATGATCCTTAAAGTTAATACCAATAAAATGATTTCTTTTTCCATGATTACACCAGAAATTATTATATATGCCACAGGAGAACAATGATATGGAAGACACTTTGAAAATCAGGCTTAAGGTAAGCCCTGATTTTTAATCTCCCTAAGGTCCATCTTGGGCTCAGGTAAACTAGAATGTTATATAATAGGTAAGTGAGAGTTGCTTAGACAGTACTCTTAAGATGTAAGACTTCAGACTGTGATTCCAAATCTGCCTTTCTAAATACATCTAAGTATCAGAGCCAGTTTTCCTGGAGTTTACCTACTGTCCATCAACAAGTTCCACTGGTCTTTCTCATAACTAAGCTGCCTCTAGGATTTTTATTACAAGGACGCTCAACCCATACATCCATTGCCCATCCTGAAGCTTGAAGATACTTCCTTACAAAGAAATTCAACTCCTGAACTCAATGGCCTAATAATTTTAAATCAGAAATTCAGACATTTAAATATACATAGGCTTCACTGTATAGAAAATAAAAACAAAAATATAAACCACCAACTCAGACATGAAAAATGGTAAGATTTAAAAATATATTTGGCTATCGGGCCCCAGATATCTTAAATAGTGTCACTTAAATATGTAGACATGTTAGATACAATATATAGCAGAAAACAATTCTGTAATATGGACATGAAGCACACCTCTTGATACTGTTGAACTACTTGTTCTGGTGTGTCGCCTAGAAAGATGTAAAAGTCCAGAATGCCACCAGTAACTCTGTAAGTTATGATAGGAGTAGGCTGGATGAAAACCTCTGCAAAATAAAAATTGAAAAAGCATATGTAAATAGTGAAAAAGGTACACAGTGATAAAATAATTATAGTATCTATTTATATTAACCACATAATTTTACACTGTGTTTTAAATAATTATGAGGAAACAAGATATTGAAGATAGGAAGAATACAGGGGAAAAATAGAATGCCAACAAGTGTGAGATTTATGATAGGACATCTTTCAAAACTTCAAGATGTTTCCCTGGCAAATACTAGAAAAAACTTTCCTAGAAATTGCATAGTAAGTGATAGAGAACCAGTCATTTTACAAAACAAAATATTTATTTCTAAAATTGTGTATCAATTAGTTATTTTAAAATGAAGATTCTCTGAAAGGTCATGTTATTACAAGTTAATTTCTAAGAAAAACCATGTAAAATTTGATATTTCTATATGTAAAACAAACTAATTGTCTGGAAAACCATATAACTACTGTTCTTACTGAAAAATTATTAATTTTTGCAGCTTTTTATTTTACCAATTCACCTCTTAAATATATATATTGTACTTACAACATTAAAATCAAAAGATCCTACATTTTTATGAATTATGATAAACTAAAAAAAAAGTCTTTTTTCTTTCTCTCCCCATATAGACCTTTCTCTTTTTTATTTGTGGTACATGCTAACATCTTAGCAAATGAGGTTGAGGAAAGGGGAGTGTTCCTTGGCATATCTATGCCAGGATTTCAATGTCACTCTGAACAGAAAGGAAAGTGCCTGAAACTCACAACACAGCAAAATAGAGCACTGACATGCAAAACTTCGTTGTCTCACTAACTACAAACTTACTTATAATTCCACATACTAAATCACTAACAATAACGTTTGCTCTGATATACAATATCTATGATTGGAATAAAGAGCATAGCTAAAATATTTCAAGTTAAATTTCATTTAAACATATTAACAGATAAAGTACTCTTACCCATTGCATTGCTGTTCATTAGGAAAACACCAAATGACTTTCCAGAAGTATCTTCAATGCACATGAAGAATGTGTGATGGCCATATAAATTATTATTATTCTATAAGACAAAAGTTGGAAATTAAATTTTAAGTATATTTACTATATAAAGAGTATTATTCAAAATGGCTTTTATAAATTTCAAGTTGTTTCTATAACTTACCTCTCATATCTCTAGGTTAATTTTATTAACCTAGTTTTGTTCATATGGCAGACAGTGTGTGAATAAAACTTTATAGCACAAAAAACATCAAACTGATTTTAGTTATTAATATATTAAGATAAAATACATAATATGTTACAATATTAATAGATTACTTAACTTTCTTTTGTGTTTTATTATGATTAAATGAGCTTTAAGAAGCTATTCATGACATGGTGTTGACATGTTTATCCATTATGTCCATGTATTCCCAAGGAACTGCAGAGAATGCCCAGATTATGTCCACCCTCACAGAACTTTTGCAGCACATTTGATGAGAAGTGATAAGTGTGTAAAATGAAGGAGGCAAATTGGTAATATACTTATAAGGTGAAGGAAATAAGACTGCTCAAATATATTTAAAATAGCTACAAGGTCATCAGCCAGGAGTTTATTAGGTGTTTATTACTGATAGTGATACTATAGAATTTATTGGTAAAATTCATTAGTGGTTCTGTATCAAATGAGATTTTTTAAAACAAATGTACTTATTCATTTTGGGGAATAAAATATTAGCATCAGCATTTTAAAAGTTGGTAAAATTTGACTCAAAGCAATCATAAATTAATAAATGTATAAACGGCCCTGGCTGGTGTGGCTCAGTGTATTGAGTGCCAGCCTGCAAACCAAAGGGTCGCTGGTTGGATTTCTAGTCAGGGCACATGCCTGGGTTGTGGGTCAGGTTCCCGGTAGGGGGTGCGTGAGAGGAAACCACACACTGATGCTTCTCTCTCTCTCTTCCTCCCTCCCTTTCCCTCTGTCTAAAAGTAAATAAATAAAATCTTTAGGAAAGAGAAAGTATATACACAAATAATACACTGTGATGATTTCTATATTAAAATATGAATAAAGGGTTAAAAAGTAAATATTAATTCTGCATAAAAAAGATTTTGGGAGAAATTCTTATGCAGTGAAACTTAAAATGAGTTCTCAATGACATTGTATACATTATAAAGAACTTCAAGTTTCAGTATTTACAAAGAGAACAACTTTTCTGTGCAAATATGTGAATTTATAGAAGATTATCATAGGTTATAGAAGAGGAAGAAGTAGACATATGATGTCCAGTAGATAAACAGCCACTATATTACAATATACCCAATATAACCCAATATAACGTAAGAGTTTGGATTTATTCTAATGAAATGACTAGCCATGGGTAGTTTTAAATACAAGTGTGACTGAAAAGGAAATGATAAAGTATGAAAATTGAAAGAGAACATTCATAAACTGGAAATAACTATTAAGCACACATAAAAATATACTGTTTGCTTATTGATGTAATTTATGACTTTGTTATCAATCCTTACTCTTACAGTAAAAAACTTCTGAATTAAGTAACACTGGAGAATTTCAAATAGGCTAAAAACACCATCTGCTCCAGTATAATGATATTATTTATAACAAGAAAGATCGTTCCTTACATCACCAGGAAGTTGATCTCGGGTAAAAATTGGCCATGTTTTCCAATATAAATCATGACGAAATCTCTTATGAATGTGTTCTCCAAAACCATAAATATATTCACTAGGAAGTTTGGTTGAGATCTGTAAATACTGATCAGAGTATACCAAAGGACCAATGCTGGTGTCAAACCTGTACCATAAAAGAGATATAAAAAATGTTAAAGTGAAGGAATTATCCAAATAATATATATTCATAACCCATAGACACAGTCAACAGTGTGGTGATGGCCAGAGGGAAGAAGGATGGGGGCTGGGGGGAGGTGGGCAAAGGGGAGGAAATGGGGACATCTATAAGAGTATAAACTAAAAATAAAATAATTCTACTAAATATGGGTCCATACTATTTCATTGTAAATATGTCACTCTTTAGCTGTGATCATTTCTTAAGAACACATGCATTACATCATAACCAGAGCTTGTTAATTCCATCAACACAATGTGCTTCATCATCACCAATATACTCCTTCCTTAAAGAACAGTACCTTTATCAATCCCACTTGATAAATATCAGAAATTGGGGAAATTAATTCATGTTTTCCCAGGGGACGAACTGGTGGGCAGCAGAGTCAGATTTCAAACCCAGTTCTGCCTTTCTGCAGGGACAGTGTTTTAAAATGAAGTCTTATTCTGACTCTCACTTCTGACCTATATACTAAAATTAAGCTCAAAATTATTTTTTAAAAAAGAATAAAGGTTGTTTGTTTTATGCACATCAAATATATACTATGAAACATGTGAAAAACATTTAGTGTTTTTGTGATTTTACATAAAATAATTGCAAACTATTAAAATATATTTAAGAAAAGTAAATGCAAAAATTTGATCTTGACTGCTTAATTAACCTTTCTTGGAAATGCAAGATAATTCATCTTGAAAACTGCTAACTTCTTTGTCACTTATATTCCTCATACTACATTTATAAGTTAGACAATAAATGTTCCATTTAATTTAATATATATATATATATATTAAAAGTCTTTTAACATTACTATCAAAATTATCCCCTCTCTGAGTAGTAACTATTTCATCCTACAAATTGATAACAGAGTATGGCAAATAACAGGGAAAGGTCACAATAGGGGCCCTAAGTATGGGAAAATATAGCCAGGCTAACATTGAGTCACTGATACTCTCCACCTTTGGCTTTGGTTGGCCCATTCTTGCACCTTTCATCCACAGGAAATAAACCCCCTGTATTATTATATCTTTACAAAGATATACACCCGTCCTTTTTTGGAAGGAAAAACTATTCTTCCTGAAAGTGATTTAATATTTTCCTAATTCTAACATAGGATAAAGTTGAATAGTTGTTTAAAGTTATGTAAATATAAAGTAATTACTTACAAAATTCTGTTATTACTTTTTCTAGTGACTTTGATGCTAAATGGATTTTCTGTAACCTGCACATCATACAATGTATTAGAAGCTGCACTTCCATTAAATTCTTGTGCAAACTGATGAGGAACTTCATATCTTCTATTATTTGGATCAGTGATCTACAAAGATTTAAACAAATTAGTATTATTTGATTCAAAACTCTTAATTTTCTAATTCATGATTAAATATTGAAAGCAAGTTCCAAATAGAAAGCAATAAATTTAATAATTTATAGATGAGCTATTAATCTAGCCATAAACTTAATTTCAATATTATTGAATAGCTACATACAAAATTTATTGTATAGATTGATAAGGAATAAGCTGAATTTGTTGGTTACAAAAGTAGTGTATACAAAACAAATATTTTTATTGACTAATAAAAATCAATGATAGCATTATGAAATACTTATTTTTGAATACTAGATTTTTGTGAATTCAGTTATCCTTGTTGCTTTTTGATGTTTATCCCTTCAACATTCCATACAGATTTTAAATTCTGTTTAAAAAATTTCTTAATTTTTGTGAAATTTTTGCTAAAAAGGTAATATGCAAAGGATATGGTGCTCTTTTTACTTCCAAATCTAAAAGAATGTACTTGCTTAAAAAATACCACAAAATTTAGTTTCTTTAAAATTACAAATGAAATGATACCAATAAAAAATTAAGGAGTGTAAGTCACATTTATGTGGCACATTTAAACCTTTTCTGAAATTAAATTTTAAATGAATCCTTAGTAATAGTCTGTAATTAAAATAATTTTATCAAATATTTTCCATTGATTACATTATTACATTTTCCCAAAATAACTTCCTGAGAAATTATTTATGTCACATTTGAATAAACAAGCTCAGAGAAGTCAAGTATTCCAACTAGTTCTTTACTATAGAATACATATTTCTTGAGAGAGCAGGTGTCTTGGTAGGTTAAGGGGTAGGCTTATAACATGACTTTCATTATTAACTTTGTTTTAGAAATCTCAAAAATCAAACCTTGAACCGGAAACGATTGGGTGTCTGACTTTGAGTTGTGAGGAGAACACTGTTAATGTCATTTCCAAACAGTGTAGGGGAAGATATCCTGTTTAATTTGGCTTCAAGTCCTTAAAGAAATAAAAAACTTGTTACAAGTCATACTTTTATTTATAAAGATTAATAATTATTAAATGCTTTCTTATTTTTATAAAGTTATAGACTTGATCACAAATATCACTTTTTCAATATAGAAGGTACATAAAAATACATTCTTAATATAATTAATTTTTATTTATTTTTAATATATTAATTATTTTGCTTGAGATAGTATGAATGCAGCTCAGGCATAACCATATCCAACTATTTTTAACGACTTCAAAACAAAATAAGTCCACATCAACCTCACCATCCCTACCTAATAGTGATGATGTAGACTGACTCTTTAAAAACACCGAAATTTGCCCTGGCCAGTGTGGCTCAGTTGGAGCATCACCCCATGGACAGAAGGCATGTTTGATTTCTGGTCAGGGCACATGCCTGGGCTGAGGGTTCAGCCCAGATGAGGTACGTCCCAGAAGGCAACCAACCGATATGTCTCTCTCACATGAGGTTTCTCTCCCCCTCCTTCTCACTCCTTTCTTCTCTCTCAAAAATCACTGGGCATGTCTCCAGGTAAATAATATTAAAAAAAAAAACAAAATTTTACTCATTGCTGCCAGACTAGAATATACTTCACAAGTCCTTAAAATTTAGGGCCAAAAATTCTTACATTTTTGAAAAATAGGAAAACTTATTCTGGAAAGCATAGTAAAATACAATATGTCTCATTTTTTGATTAGCTAATACTTTTAATATTTCCTTATGATATTGCAGTTGTCCCAATTTAATGTAGCCAATGTAAACATTTTTGTATACATCCTTTCCATTCAATTATATTTAAGATATTTTCCAAAGAAAATTTTAAAATGTATTTTGATTCCTCCTCAAATATATTATATTGGATCACCACGACAGAACAATTCTCACCAGCATTTGTTGTTTTAATCTCCTCTGCATTATAGCCATGGTTATTTACAAAGAAGCACCAAGGTGTAACTGAGTCATTCCATGGTCTCCAGCAGCAACCTCGCAGTGCACAAGTGGCCTGATAAAACATTTATTAAAGGAATTATGTGACCGGTATTGTTAGCATTTTTGTCAGCCTCTATTTTTTTACACACTCATTCACTCAGCCAAATGTTTGAATAAATGTTTGAAAAACTTGTGGAGTCTAATGAACAAAATAAACTGACGTACAAAATAGAAAGAGAGGCATGGACACAACGAACAGACAGATGTCAGAGCGTAGAGGGGTGGAACTGGATGAAAGAAGGTGAAGGGATTAGACAAAGAACATAATGTACATAACCCATAGACACGGACAGCACAGTGGTGAAGGCCAGAAGGAAGCAGGGTGCAGGCTGGGTGGAGGTGGGCAAAGACAGGGAAAATGGGGACATCTATAAGAGTGTCAACAATAGAAATGCAGTTTAAAAACAAGTGTATTTGTATATATGTTAAAATATCACTTATTTTTTGTTTCTTCCACTTGGAAGAAATATAAATATTCTATCAATTCAATTAATTAAACAGTATCAGAGATCAATGCTCTGAGTTGTGTTTAATTTATATACCAGTGCACATTTTTGTAAGCTTATATATTTTTAAGGTTGCTGACCTCTGGGTAATTACAATACATTCTGCTGTCGTACAGTTAATACACAAGAACTAAGATATTTATTATATGTACTAGTTATGTATCAAGATGCAAGCAAGGCTATAAAGATGAAGATATGGCCGTAAATGCAAGACTACATAATATGTGTAAGGTATTTATTTTCAGCCAATTGTCAGTTCAAAATTTACTTAAACCTTTTAAACTAGTTTATGTGCCAGGTGTTGCAAATAGTTGATACCATTACTATATTCAATGAATAAAGCAAAATACTGTATTATCAGTGATTTTATTATCTATATGGAAAAAACGTGTGGACTAGAGGAGAAAATTACATATAGCTTATATAAAAAGTTGAGTGACATAGTGATGTTATATATGTATGAACAATAGTGTCATTAAATTCTACTTAATATTTAAATGGAATAGTGTGGTACACTTTCATAATTTGAACACCTACGATTTTTGCTTTCTTGGCTGTTTGTCTTGAAAAAAGTTAAAACCTCTACTTTTAGTAACTGAAGTAACACGTGTGAGCTTCTCTCCTTTTTCTAGCATCAAATTAAAATGTCATCAGAAACAAATACATGTGCACCCACCCAAAAACACAAACATACATGCATGTACATTGCAGATAAGAATACAATTAAATGTGGCCATTTTTTAGGGTAATTACTTATCAGGCTCTAACATCCACATAAATTTTTTTCTTAGAGATGGGAGGGAGGGAGGAAAGAGAGGGAGAGAAACATCAATGTGCCATTGCTTCTTGAGCATGCCTTACTGGGGACTCCTGGACTGCAACCCAGGCATGTGCCCTGACTGGGAATCCCACCAGTGACCCTTTGGCTTGCAGGCCAGCACTCAATCCACCAAGCCACACAGCCAGGACTCTACATGTAACTTTTGATCTGGCAATTTTATTTCTAATTATCTAACTTATAGAAATACTCCAGACAATACAAAAAGATAATTGTATAATATGGTCATTTGTAGCCCTGGCTGGTGTGGCTCAGTGAATTGAGTGCAAGCCTACAAACTGATGGGCTGCTGGTTGGATTCTCAGTTAGGGCACATGCCTGAGTTGTGGTCCATGTCCACAGTGCAGGGCACACAAGAGGCAACTGCACATTGATGTTTCTCTGCCTTTCTCCCTCCCATCCCCTTTCTCTAAAAATAAATAATTTTTTTAATAAAATCATAACTTGCAATTGTCTGTATAACATGTTTTTTTTTAATGTTGGTACAAAATGAGAGGTAGAACTAGACACAGATAGACTAATTTAGAAAGATGTAAAGTTTTAAAAACAAAAGACAATAAATAAATTATAATCATGCCTTGCTAAAATTTCAAAAAAAGTACTCAGTAAAATTAAATTACATGGAGTTCCTCAAAACATACTGTATGAGTTTCCTCCAGCTGTTGTGGCACCCATGAGCAGGGCAGTTGGAGTCAGAAATTTATTCTCTCACAGTTCCAGAGTCAAGGAGTCCTAATGCGAAGTGTTAGCAGAATCAGGCTCCTGTCAAGGCCACAGGCAATAATTCTTCCTTGCCTGTTCCTAGCTTCTGGTTTCTCCGGGCAACCCTCAGTATCCCTTGTTTTGAAGCTACATTATTCCAATCTCTACTTCCATCTTCACATGGTTTTCTTCCCTGTGGTTCTCTGCCTGTCTTCCCTTCTCTTATACTGACTCCAGTCGTTGGACTTAGGGACCACCTTAATCCAGTATGACCTCATTTAACTACGTACATATGCAAATATCTTATTTCCAAATAAGATCACATGTGAGGCTCCAACTAGATGTACATTTTTGTAGGACATCATTCAGCATACTATATACATACAGCAAAATATTAATTTAGAAATGTATGTGTCCTCCATGGCTCTTAATATATTAAATTTTGAGTACTTTTGTATAGATTTTGGTACTTGTTATTTATGTTTATGGTTCTGCCTATTTTTTAGGATTTCAGGCATTTTTTCCCATTATTTTTAATTCCTAATCTAACTTCACTTTTATTTCTGCTTCATTTGAAAAAAACAAAATATTGAAACATTAAATATTCACCAATAGGCACAAATTTTAGTAGGTAAATATAAAATAAATTTATGTTCTTATTTTTATTTTATGTGTACCTAAGTGCATATATAGAATTATTATGTAATTATATATAGCAGGTTGCCTCTGTGTTTTGAATTGAAATGTGTCCCTCACACTTCTTTTATAGGAAGCCCTAACATTTACTGTGACTGTATTTAAAGATAAGGCCTTCAAGGAGATAATTAACATTAAATGAAGTCATTAAGTGAGGCTTTCATCCGCCAGAATGGGTGTCTTCATAAGAAAAACAAGAGACAATGAAGTTCTGTCTGTCTCCCCCTCTCTTCTTTTCTCTCTATCTCTTTCTCTCTCTCCCTCACTCTCTCCATCTGCAGAAAAAAGGTCCATGTGAAGACAAAATAATGCAGCTGTCTTAACAACCAGGGAGAGAAGCCTTACCAGAAAGCAACCCAGATGGCACCTTGACTTCTAGCTTCCAGAATTGTGAGAAAATAAATGTTTATTGTTTAAGCCACCCAGTCAGTAGTATTTTATTAGAGAAGTTTGCACTAACTACTAAGTACACTCTGGGTAAAGTTATGGCTGCTTCTTAAAATACTATTTTAAGTTCTTTTAATTCACCCTTTTTTCTTAAATGATATATATATATGATAAATTAGCTAAAATTTGTTAAAATCATAAGTTTAATTTGTCTCACATTGAAAACACTAGCAGCCTAGAAGACTGACATTAAAGAATAATAGTAGGCATCATAACCTTAAACCATTGTTTTTGAATGTTGTTTCTCTTTAAGATTCTAATAACACATTTTTTTCTAACAGAATTTTATATTTAGCTTTAATCATTTGCTAAAGAGAGTATTAGCTTAAGAAATTATCTGTCCAATTTGCTCAGCATGTCACAGTAAACACTGTTATTTAGCTATTTTATTATCTGGTAAGCAGTAAAACCCAGTATTTCTAATGTTGTCCTAAGGAAAAAATCTTTTCTATTTTCAAGTTTTCATGGAAAAATTAAACATAAAATTATGTGAAACTCAGATATGCATATAATAGATATATGTTGTGTATATAACAGAATAGATATGCATATAGTAGAGCTGTAATATATTGGGCATATTATATAATATGCATATTATAATGAAAATGTATGATATAATTTTAATATATAATGCATATGGTATATGATGTCTTATAATGATTAAATGTGATATTTATATTATATTGATATTATAATGCATTATAATACACAGACATTGAAAACTGTAAATATACAAAGACACACACACATTGAACTTTATTCCCATGCAGATTATGGGGACCAGAGAAGAGTCAATTTAAGGTTATATGAATTCATTTGGTTAATCTGAATTATCTCTGTTTCAGATTCTTCTTCTGAATTACAAAATAATAAAAATATTAATAATATTTTAAAAATCAGTGTTGTTTTTTTCCCACTGATACTTCTTAATGCCATCATTACAAATACTCTGATGGAGAGTAAATATTTTCTGCCAGGTATTATATATTATCAAAAGTTAAATAAGAAGTCAATTTGAGATAATAAAATTTTAGGAAGGTTTATAAAATTAACAATAGCTTGTTAAGCATGGAAAATGTTAACTTTTTAATTTGAATTGAATAGAGATACAAAAAAATATGCTCAATCATTTCTATTATCTCTCTTCTTTTTGTACAGAACTATAATAAAAACATAAATGAAACTTAATTCATGGCTACACCTTTAAAAATATAGCATCAATCTGATATTAAGTAATTATCTTAAAATAATTATTATATCTGTTCATAAAAATATTAAAGACTTGCCACAGACCTGTGTTGGAAACTGTTCTGGAATGCAGTTTATTCTCTCATTGACAGGGTCATTTAGCTCACTGGGACATTTCCCTGAGCCAGGGTACACAGGGGTCGTGCGAGTCACTGGAGTTGGAGTAGAATGACTAATCTCTGGGCCAGAAAAAGTCAATAAAATAAAATGTGGTATTAAATTACTTTTTTCCTATTCCTAATTAATGAATGTTTACATTAAAAGAACACATGAATTTATATCTAGTAAAAATAAACTTGGCATTAAAACAGAACATACAAATTCAAATCCCAGTCCTTAAAAAGAAAAGAGTCAAGCAGTATTTAAAGACTGACTACCTGGAGCCCTCTGGACTGTTTCTACAGAAAAACAAAATATATTCACAGAAGGACTTGAAGTAGGTTCAAAAGGAAACAAAGTGTACAGTCCCACCACATTTACAATTTGTGTTGTGTAGATGGAGAAAGAAGATGAAATGTGGACAGGAAAAGAATGTAGAGAATGAAAAGAATTGAAGAAGTAAAGAGAAAAGTTAGAGAAAGAGGAAACTGTGAAGTAAATAGAAGAGAAAGCAGGAAATAGAAAAGAAAAGTAAATTCCAACTCTGTATAATAAAGAGGAACTTTCTAGCCATTAGATATTGGAAAGATAAAAATGATTGCTTCACAATGAAAAGAAATTTTGGTTTACTAGAAGAAGGTAAGACAAAAGACTAACAACAGTAGAAAATGCTAACCATAGTTACCTTGGAGATAATTTTTTAAGATCTTTTATGGTTTTGATTTGGTTAAGATAGAATGATGAAAAGAAAAAATAGATAAGGTGGACGAGAGTAGTATGCATCAACTCTAAATTAGAATAGAATAATTTACAAAGAAGATAATCCAAACCTTGTTTCCCCTTCCCTTTTTTCGCCATTTATACAACCTCTCTCTCTCTCTGAAAACCAAGGTATAAACCCAGTCTCCCCACTAATTAGAAGGGTCTGACTGGTAACTGTAGACAATTATTCCACCTTCTATGAACACCTTGATTCCTTTGCCCCTTTGCTATTTCTCAAGCAACCCCATAAGGGAAGGCCATTAATGTAAAGGCACATAGATTCTTAATTACAATGGCTCATCATTGAAATAACTGGAATATAATTGGTAGAAAAAGTTGGAGTAATTATGTAACTTACCCGAGATCTTACTTTACAATTTTCATCTCATATAAATTACTATTCAAAATCCGTAACTATTATGGAGTAAGCTCTATCTTAACTTCACTATACTGTGTAATTATTTTTAGCACTACTTACCTTCAACAGCAGGAGTCTTGGTTGCTAAAACAGCAACTAGAGCAATAGCTATTATTGTAACTATTGCAAAGAGGACAATCAGAGTGATTTCTAATCCACTAAATTTCTTCCTTGCCATCTAAAACAAAATAAATGTATGTTTAAAATGTAAAATATATAACTATAAAAACCACCATTGTTATCATAAAATTATATACATTTAAAAAACTAAGCACAGCAGAAACAAAGCTAGACACAGCTCCATAAATTTATGTAACATGAAATAATATACATTGGAAAAATGTAAGCAACATATTCAATTTTAAGTAAAAAGAGTAACTTTATGATGCAGTTACAATAGTACACTAAGATGAAAACATAAAAGGAAAAGAAAAGATAACCAAGGAGGTATGCCCTAGCTTTCTCATTTTAGAGCATTTTCAGATTGAACAAACCTCACATTTGCACTATGTTCGTTAATTCTCACAGAGATACACTATATGAAGATGCTGTTTTTCACATTTTACTTATGAACTTCAATGTAAGAAACAAAAATCTAGTTCTTCCTACTATAACTGTTTAGGTAGCAGCTAGGAATGAGTGACCAGAGGGGAAGTAAAGGCAGGACCCTCGCCATTACAATCTAGCAAAGAACTTTAATACAGGAGGCTGAGAGTGAAGAAAAGACATGGCTGACCAGTTGACTTAGCAGTCCTGAGCTTGGTTTGCCAGATGTCCAAGCATTACAAGAAAAATGGCACAGGAGGAAAGGAGTCCTCGAGACTGTGCTGAGAAAGAGAGGTTTCTGCAAGCTTCTGTAACAATCTCACTAAGATTGCCAGGTGCCCTAAACATCACAAGCAGAAATAGTACAATGAAGGAGGTAGTCCATGAGATTCTATGACAGGAAAGGGACCTTCTGTAACAATTTCACTAAGACCAAGAGCCTTCACTAACTGAGAAAGAAAGCCTTTGTAGCTTTACATCATTTCCAAGGCAGGGGAAGGAGGGGGAACCCCGAGAAGTTGGGATTCTGAGGTATATAACCCCTGAACCTCAACAGTCAGTGTACTTAGATTAGCTAAGTACTCATTTATAGTCTTGGCTCAAGTGTATAGAACAAACTTATTGGCAACTTTATTTTCTCTACCCATGGGACATTTAGACTAGCTGGGTGCCTGCTTGCAGCTTTATGCTCCTGTGTGTCATAATAAACTTATGTCTCATTTACACTATACATGTTGTCTCTCAACTGAATTCATCTCTTGTGGAGAGAGAACAGAGGTGGAGGAGGGGATCTTCTTGACTGAGGTCTCTTTCTTCCCACTATAACTATTGTCTCTCAAATTTCAATCATTTTCTTATAACCATATTGTGGAATATATGATTATAAATATAAACATATGAGAAAAAATAAAAATAAAAACATAAAAGAATAAATATAAAATATAAATATTAATATAAATATACAAAAGGTATAAATGTAAATATAAAAATGAAAAATAAAATGTATGTATGTATGTATGTGTGTATGTATGTGTGTGTATATATATATATATATATATATATATATATATATATATATATATATATAAAGA
Source organism: Phyllostomus hastatus (assembly GCF_019186645.2). Taxonomy (NCBI): domain Eukaryota; kingdom Metazoa; phylum Chordata; class Mammalia; order Chiroptera; family Phyllostomidae; genus Phyllostomus; species Phyllostomus hastatus. Next base: position 17,747,768 of record NW_025333977.1, read on the forward strand.
GTATATATTTGGGTGTTCTTTAAAAAAAAAGATTAAGCCCTGGCTGGTGTGGCTCAGTGGATTGAGCGCCAGACTGCAAATCAAAGGGTCACCAGTTTGATTCCCAGTCAGGGCACATGCCTGGTTGTGGGCCACATTCCCAGTCAGGGACGCTTGAGAAGCAACTACACATTGGTGTTTCTCTTCCTCTCTTTCCCCCTTCCTACCCTTCTATAAAAACAAATAAAAGCTTTTAAAAAAAGATTCAAACTATATGATTTTCAAGTTCCTTCCTCCAAGAGCAAATAAAGTGTATCAAACCAAAAATATATATTTAAGACAACATTATGCATTTGAAATAACATACAGAGGATATCTAAACATAGAATGGCAAAAGCCCTTCTCTAGTAATCACCTTGAAGCTATTTGTTTAATTTCATTTTGACTATGCATCTTTTATCTTGTTTAGTCTTCAAGTTTTTAAGGCTTTTGAGTGTTCTATGATTTTTATATAAATCTTAATTGAATGACATATACCCAGATGAGAATTTAGAATATCCATAGTAAATGCTTCAATAAATTTTTTGTTTTAAAAATCAAAGTTTTTGAAAGAGCCCTTTTATATCAGTCCCTCTTCCTGACCTTTCTGTGTCGGTTCATATACCAAGGCACCCCAAATGGAAAACTTCTTTTCCCTCTTCCATATTTTTCTACCACATTCTATCATTCCACAAGTCCTGTTGATTCTACCTCCAACATATTTTCAGAATTAAACCCACGTCCTAGCCCCACAACTGCAACATCTTTTTTGGGGTAATATGTCTTCTTAGTACGTGTGATTCAATCTTTCTTTGACCTTTCCACATCTGTCCTTCCAGGTTAGTTCCAGTTTATGCCCATTTCAAATGCTATTTCCTCAGTGAGCCTTTTCCTACTCTTAGATGCAGAGTGAATGTATACTTTTCCCATTTTACCATGGCAGGTAGAAATCTACTGCAGTTATTTGTGCATATGTTAATTTCCTCTATTGAACTGTTGTAGATTTGTAGCAAAAATCATGAAAGTAGTTCAGAGCCTGACACTCAATAAGCACCATCTCAATTTTTAAAATATAACTCATGAATGAATGTTTAAATATTAAGATTTCATAATTAACATATATGTACAGTATTCATTGCATTGGTAACCTTCAGACAACCTAAATGTAAACTGAACTTGACAGGTGACATGTGCAGCTATTTAGAAAATGAAACCCAGTTGCTCAATGTTGTATGAGAAATGACGTAGTTGCATTTAATATTTAACTTTAAAGAAGTTTAAGTCTCACTCAAAGTAATGTCCTACTTGGATATCAAGAAGTCAATAAAAATGACTGGCTTTTCTTTTGTTAAAGGAAGTCTAAAAAATACATATTGTCATGAAGCAAACTCTCTTATATCTAGAAAATGAGAACAAAATTAATGAGCTAAAAGTAAACTACTCATGTGAGTACTCATAAACAATAAGTATTAAAATTATTTGTATGCTCTAGGTGATAATGAAAGTGATAATACTTTGAATCACATTAATTTTAAGCAATATATTTGGGGGTAAATTATATATTGACGTCCTTTCTCTGTATACTATTTTCAAAATGAGTAATACATTTTTAGATGATAGCTTGATCTTTAGAAGATTTGTTTGAAAAGATTTAATGTTTTTAAAATGTAACATTCTACTCTGCCTACATATTTTTCTCAGATGAAATATATTTAATTATTCTTAGAGTATTTTTCTATATTACAAAATATTTTTACCCTTATTTTCCTCTACATAAGTCAATTGAACTAAACCTATTATGACTCCACTTAAGTCTGACAAAAAGTTTAGTAAAACCCTGGTCAGTGAGGGTCAGTGGATTAAATGCCGGCCTTGTGAACCAAAGGGTTGCTGGTATGATTCACAATCAGAGCACATGCCTGGGTTGTGGGGCAGGTCCCCAGGAGGGGGCACGCCAGAGGCTACCACACATTGATGTCTCTCTCCCTTTTTTTCTCCCTCCCTCCCCCTCTGTCTAAAATTTAAAAAATAAAGTCTTTAAAAAAGATTTAATAAAGAGCTAGGCAAAAAAATAAAATTCTTAGGTCTTAAAAAATAAATGTTTTCTCCTATTTAGTTCAGGTGGCTATATATTTAAAATGACAACTGGAAATATGTTATTTTTGCTATATTAAAGAAATGCAGATGGACAGGAAGGTTGCTAACATGAATTACGGAAGAATGTAATTACTTGAAAACATGAAAGTAACAAAGAAATATTATTCATAACTTACCTTATTTCATTCCTTGTTCTTTTTGCTGTACTATGCAAGAGCTGGGTAAGGCTGCCAAAGTAAAGATCAAGGAGCACTGCTCAGGTATATATGGAGCTACTCATAAAGCTTTATTGCACCCTCAATCAGTCTATCAGTACTCACAAACATGTTCAACAAGCAATTATAAAAAACCTTAAACCTGGAAATAGTTTGGGTTAATATTTCTCTCTGGGAATTCAGTTAATTAATAATTGTGCTCTCAAATAGTCTTTGTTTTCTGTAAGTTATGAGTTAGCCTAAGAAGATAAAAGTATTTATTTACATTGTTTTTTCTCTTTTCAAAATTTTATTTTGTTTATTATTTGGGCATTTTCCCAGTAAATCTTTTATCCCATTGTGAGATAATTAAATTGATCAAATTTCGCTGGAAAGTAGCAACTCATTGGTAAGCTAGAATTTAAAAAAATATTTGTAGAAACTAACAATTAAAATATAATAAATCATATAAAGCAATGATTTACTAAAAGTTATCTCCTGTGAATATTAAGTTTGAAGAACCAACCAAATTCATAAAAATAAAATGTAAAATAGAGATAGATAAACAAGTAATCAAGATTAAAACCAACATTTTATTTATCTATTTTAATTAAAATACTTAATTATCAAAATTTTATTGGAAACAGCATTTCATACAGTAAAAATTATAGTATCAACTACACTAGTGGTTTGAATGAAGTATTAAAGCATTTAAGAGCAAAGTATTTGATATCAGAGACCTGACATAAAACCCCAGCTAGGCTACATTTTCCTGAGGAACTGTGGGCAACTTTGTTAATTTCTGTAAGCTTAAGTCTCTTTATCTTCAAGTAAACAAAAATATCTACCCAAAAGGTCACTGTGAGAATTATATGAAATAATATAATTACCATTATTACAGCTCTACTATCATGAAGAAAGTACAATTTGACTCTTAAAAGATTGGTATATGCATTTTTCACACAATCTGGCCACTATATTTTTAAGGGAATATGGTTTTTTCAAAATATGGTTACATAGAGTAGAATAACTGCATAGTTTTTTTTTAGTTTAAAAAGAAACAATATAAGTGTATGCTTGGATGACTGTAAGCCTTGGGGGAGATATAAAAGAGAACTTCTAGTATATTAAGAGCAGTGATATGGAAATATGATTATAATCGTTATAGACTGGTCTCAATGGGCAGAACTAAGTCCTATGTAATAAAAATTATGAGTGATTTACTTTCTATTCACAGCATAAAATTATATATATTTATATATATGTGTGTGTGTATATATATATGTGGCAAATGTTATTAAATCTACCCAAATCCCTTAGAACCAGGATGAGAATGTAGCAAAGTCATGCGATAGAAGGCCAATATACAAAGTCAATCATGTTCCTATATAACAATGGGAAACTAAAGCTAAATATAAGTACATATATATCTAGCATATATACCTTTAGATATAAATGGATAGATAATTTATGAAAGCATAAAAATTAGTACCTGGGTGTAACCTAAAAAATATGCAGAACTTGTATTCTGAAAACAACAAAATGTCAATAAAAAGAAATCAAAGATCTCAATTAATGGAGGCCTTGGTCAGAGAGCTCAGTTTGTGAGAGCATCATCCCAACATGACAAGGCTGTGGGTCGATCCCCCATCAGGGCATATGCAAGGATTAACCAATGAGTGCATCAACAATCAACAACAGATTAGTCTTTCTCATTCCCTCCAACCCTCCCTCCATTCATCTCTCTCTCTCTAAAATCAATTTAAAATGTAAGTAAATGGGGTGATAAACTGTATTAATGGTTTATATAATGTAGTATTTCACTGCTATTGATTCTTTATAATTAGACTAATATATTAAATAGAAGTCCAATAAAAATTCCAACAAATAGTTATAGGCAATCTGACTATAAATTTTCTGTATCAGTGTTTATAGCAACTTTATTTATAATTTCCTTAAACTGGAAACAACTCAGGTGCCCCTTAATACTGGGCATATGCATACAATGACATATTACTCAGCAATAAAAAGTTAGGAATATTTATAAAACATGAATGAATATTTATTTAAAGTAATAAATATTCAGGCAACAACATATATCGACCTTGAAATTCAGGTAGGTTGTTTTGTTATCTCCACAATTTCATTTTCTGATTGGTTCAAAATAAAGCAATTTATTACTAGTTTACTCAGTTTTTCCTTCTTTTAAGTGTAAGGGCAAACTCTTTCCAACCTCTCCTTTATTGACCTGAAATGGTAAACTTCCATCAAGTTTTAGTCATTTTTTTAGATTTCCTTTCATGTGTAGATATATTTTAAGTAGCAGTTTTTATCCTTTCTATTGAAAAAGCTTTACATGATTTGAAATTTTCATATCTTCTATATAAATTCATAGTTCCCTGTCCTGTGCCATGAGCTAGGCTGTACCTTGAGTAGTTTCTTTTGTTTCTTTGGTCTTTACTTTCTCCCACACTATTCTGCTTCCATTCATTAACCTCAAGAAATAGAGAGCAACAAGATGGATGGGCCTTGAGAATATCAGGCTAAGAGAAATAAGTCAGACAGAAAAATTTAAGAACCAGATGATTTCACTCATACATGGGATACAAAGCTGAAAACAAGACATGAACAAACAAGAAAAACAAAAACTCTTGGACACAGACAACAGTGTGGTGGATTACCAGAAGGGGGGGTAGGTTAGTCAAGAGTAACGTATGTCACATATATGGTGACAGAAGAGGATTTAACTTTGGAGGACAGTCACACAATGCAATATATACATCATGTATCACAGAAATGTACACTTGAAACTTACATAATCTTTTAACAAGGTCACCCCAGTAGATTTAATTTTAAAAAAAGAAAAAATATTACATCAGAATCTTCTAATATTCATTTTAGTATACACCCATATCAGAATTCATTTCATAAAACATTTTATTTTTAGGAATAAAATGTAGGCTAAAATCACATTTAAATCAAAAGTTTTAGTTAAATAATGAGTTTTAAGGCAATGCAGAACCAGTGAACTAAGAAACTATTCCCAGTTATCATATTCACTACATTCTGAGATTTTTATGACCACTCTTGCAATGTCGACTTTGAATCAAGGAGGATAAAGAGGAGGGTATTCCCATTTGAGCAATCACTGTCCCTTGATGTATGTGAGACCTTGCACTGGGTGCAAAAGTCTTAAGTTCTTATCTTCTTATAACACAGTAGAAAAATTGTAGAATACAATGAGAATGCAGGCTACAATGATACCACAGGCTATAGTAATACCATGCTATGTTATCAACAAACTTTCATGAATTTTGCAGAATATACAAAAAAGGTTAAAATAATAATATTGTAATTATTTTCCCAGAAAGCTGGAGAATCTATAGCTACAATATAAAGTCAGACTAATAGTTAGAGTTACTTTTAAACTGGACTACATTATTTGAATTTCATTTTTTAAAAACCCTAATCCAGGAAAAAATCCATGTGTGGCATGTCACTTGCAAGGCACTTATCTCATTAACTGCTCTGCTTGTTTCCATTAACCTTGGTAAACGCCCCTGAAAAATTCTAATACAAGGCTTTGAATAGCCTCTATGTTGCCAGCACAAACCTGAAAATTTGTTGTAAAACATGTTTTGGAGGGAGTAATACATCAGCTTTCTACAAGCACTGCATTGTTAAGAATTTCTACATTTTGTCAATTCTGGCAACATTACAAAGTAGTTTGTTTTACTCACACTTCAAAGTGTAGAGATTCTGTCTGCTGCCTGGAAGACAGAAATCTGAAAACACCACAACGCTACCACTTTTACAACAGCAACAACAAAAAGCTAAACACAAGTTTTTAGAAAAAAAAAACACAAGTTTTCTTGAACTCGTCAGCAGTTGACTGATTACAGGTAAACCTGTTACCTTGATATCTGAGTTAAATCTGAGTTAACAATTGGAAGAATGTAAGAGGACAAAGGACAGCAACATTTGCTTACATGGATTGAACAATCACCAGTGGCTACAAGCCAGTAAGAATACTGCTTAATTTTGTGATAAATTGCTAAGGCTGAGTGTGGGCTATCATGACAGTAACCCTGGGAGCCACATGCCAGGGAAATTTTCATCTTCTCACAGGCACTTCTCAGGCATAGGACTGGGGACTGGATGGAGTCTTGAGAAATCTTCCCTGATGATGCAGGCAAAAAAGGAGATGGTGACCAGTGCAAGAAAGGCATAATATTCCAGTTTCTCCCTCAAGTTTCCCACAGAGAAAGGCCTTCAGAGCCTGGGAAAAGGCAATGAACCCTGGTGCCTTCGGGGCATAGATGAACACCTGCTGAAGCCCGGACATGTGGCAGAAGTATGTCTTGCACCCAGCCAATGGGAAGGGGCTCCCTCCAGTTGGATATTGATAGAATCACTGAAAAGGCCAGGCTTCAACCCAGGGTTGTAGCAGCTGTCTAAAATCGAGTCTGAACCAGAACAACAAATGACATTTGCTCTCACCAAACTAAAGCACATTGAGGAACAGGAAACAGGTCTAGTGTTGAGTTCAAGAGCATGAAGACTCTAAGCCACAAAGAAAAAGGAAAGACCTAAAGCTGAAGATAAAGCAGGCACTGAGAAAAATACACTCTGTAATCCTATACTTCCCCTGTCTTGTTTGGAAGTGAGGACTCTTCAAAGGTAAGTAACTCCAGAGGAATTTGAAGCTTGTAGTGTAATTAAGGTAGTCATAGCAACAACAAAATCCAAATTCAGTGTGGTACTGACTTAATTGGCACAACCCTCCACAATAAAGGACTATCAGGGGTCAAGACGTACCCATTTCCAGGCTTAAACACTTTTTCTCTTAGTCTCTACTATCCAACAAGAGATATCCCAGTTTCCTTTTAATACTAGATATATATTTTTTTAATTTATTTTTCAATTACTCTTGACATACAATATAATATTAGTTTCAGGTGCACACCATAGTGATTATATATTTATGTACCTTAAAAAGTAATCACCCCCATTTCTATAAATAAATAACTATATAAAGTCACATATAAATAACTATATATGTGACACCATATATAGTTATTATTTAGTTTTCTAAATAGTACTTATAATATAGATCCATTATAGGATACATAATGTATGAGCCTTCTTTATTTATCTATTTAATCAATGTACTGTTAATCATATATTTACTGCTTCAAATGTTATATTGAAACCAAAATTTTAGTGATGTAATTAGAAATATGTTCATTCTATGAAGTTTGAATACTAGCAGTTATTCTATAAGAAAAATATAAACCCATGCCTATATGATTTGAAGTTTAAATTTTACATAAATTATTTTTAACCAAGACAATGAAAAAATAGCAAATATTTATCAATAATAAAAATAAGAGCCCTGGCTGGCATAGCTCAGTGGATTGAGTACGGGCTGCGAACCAAAGCATCTCAGGTTCGATTCCCAGTCAGGGCACATGCCTGGGTTGCAGGCCACAGCCCCCAGCAACCGCACATTGATGTTTCTCCCTCTCTCTCTTTCTCCCTCCCTTCCCTGTCTAAAAAAAATAAAATAAAATAAATAAAATCTTTTAACAAACTGTTGTTAAATAGTAAAAATTAAAAATGACACAAATTTATTCATAAGGAGACCACTGATAAAATAAGAACTTTGAAGAATATGAAGCACATATAAAGATTTGCCTTTAGTAACATCTGATGAATAATCTCTACTAATTTTTGACTTAAACATTTTTAAAAACTCAAGGACGAGGATAAATACTTCCATTCATAAACATAAAAATGTAATTTGAACTATTTTTTTAAGATTGTATTTATTTATTTTTAGAGAGGGGAAGGGAGGGAGAAAGAAGAAAAGAAACATCAAGTTGTGCTTGCCTTCCAAGCACCCCCTACTGGGGACCTGGCCTGCAACCCAGGCATGTGCCCTGACTGGGAATCGAACAGGTGACCTTTTGGTTCACAGTCTGGTGCTCAATCCACTGAATCACACCAGCCAGGGTGTGACCTGAGGTATTATCCAGATTCAGTTTGTGTAAGGTTAATATTGTTTTATGTGCCAAAATATATCTAACATTATCAAGATAAAAATATGTTGACCACCCATAAAAATGATCGCCAAATAAAATTCACTGTACACTGTAACAAAACAGAAATCAAATAGTTAATAATCTCTAGTAGCTAAGATTATATGATCCAAGCTATTGTAGCAGATTTGAGTAAGCTGTTGGTAAATAAATAAATAAATAAGTAAATAAAATAAAAGGGAAGAAATGTATTTATAAAAAACTCAAAGTGAAAATAAATCATGATTTTTAAAAAATCAGAGCAAAAGCTACAGACAGTGTCATTTAAGAAATGAAGTGCTTGAAAATTAAACAGGATAAGATTTGATTATTATTGGCTATCATAGCACTGTTACCGAACAACAAGGGGGGGGGGGGCGAAGGGCAATATACTATTACTGAAAGGAACCCCCCAGGTGTGTTACGTCCACTGCAGGAGGAAAGACGTCTCTCAATGCCAGAAAGTCATGAAAAGGAAAGGAAATGTTTACTTAATGCTATACAAACTTAAAGTAGTGACCTAATGTCTTCATCAAAATCCCAAAGTTCCTTAAAACACCCACAAACACACACAGTCCTTCCTTCCCCCTTTGCCCAGTCTGGGGTACCATATCTCAGGAAAAAAAAATAGAAGTCCATGGCTCAGGCAGCCCCCAGTTCTTCCCAGTAATTCGTCTCAGATGGTAGGCCTCCCTTGGTTCCCAGCACCATCAGCTGTGTCGCTGGTATCTCTGCTAAAGCCGCATGGTGGTTCCCCCTTCTAAAGCCTAGGGGGCCCCCACTCTGCTAAAGACCATGTGGTTCTCTCCCTCCAATGGCTGCCATATCTGGGTTTAAAGCCCTGAGCCAATCCTCCTCTGCAGCCCCATTTCCAACTCCTTCTACAATCAGTTACACCTGCCAGCACTCTCATATCCTTCCAGCTTCACTAGGCTGCCATCATGAATCCAGGCAGGCATGGCCCCATGCCCTGGAGTCAATCTTCTCCAAGCTTGCAGGCGCTGTAAGTTGGGGGACCTGCTCCCCCATTACATCTTGGTGGGGAAGTTACTTCCATTCCCCTGGCTCAGAGCAGGGCCACAGCCATTTAACATATCTATGTAACCAGTTAAAGGTTATAGATATGTTAAATGACCACACCAGAAGGTAGCTGCAAAGCTGTTGCTATGCAAAACAGCTCTCAACAGCCCTGCTCCATGTGTCCCTTCCTCCAGCTCACACCTGAAGGGGAAGGGGTGAGGACATCTTAATATTTCCTGGACACCTTGAGTTCTGGACCCCATTCCAAATCCTTATTTGGGCTCCCTTCTTGGCTGCACAGTACTATAATTTTTAAGGATGAATCTTCATTTTACAGGTGGTTTTTGTTTGTTGGCTTTCTTGTTGTTGGTTTTAATACCCTATCATTTTAATTTTATTTAATGTTCTGTATCAAAAACTAAAAAAGTGACTGTTTTTATTTTCCATTTATTTTGTAAGTTTATCTGTTTTGTAATATTAATTATGATGGAATAACATTATTTCTATATTTGGAGCTTTTGCCAATTGGATATTTTATCTAATTTATTTAAATCATTTTAATTTAAATGATTTTATAAGACAAAAACATGGAATATTATGCAATTTACTGTTTGGTAATTTTTGTTATTTTTATTTATATTATCCATAGTTTAAAGCACTTGTTTAGCATACAGAAAGAAGTCAATAAATATTAGACAAAGTTAACTAATACACTAAACCTAATAAAAACAAACCCAAAGAGAAAAAGCATGTATTCTCTCTGCTGATGTTAGGAAAGTTATCCTTTAAAGATAAAGGATCTGTGAGAAGACATTTATTTGTCTTACTGATCTTATAAAATTTAAACAAACTGCTACCTACAAGAAATGCAAGTTAAATATTTTGCAAACATTTTTCACAAAGATATTTGCAATCCTTTGTTTATTGCAGTGTTTTTTGTGGTGACCAAGACATGAAAGTAACCAAAATACCCTTAGATAATTTAATAAAGAAGATGTGATACGCGCGCGCACGCACGCGCGCGCGCACACACACACACACACACACACACACACACACAGAGGAATATTACTTAGCCATTAAGAAAAGATGGAATAGTGCTATTTGTGGTAACATGGATGGATCTGGGAATATCATATTAAGCTAAATAAGTCAGAAAAAATAAAGAACCATATGATATCACTCATATGGGGGACATAAAACTAAAAGCAGCAAGTGAACACACAAACAAAAACTCACAGACATAGACAACAGTAGGGTAGTTAACAGTGGGAAGAGTGTGAGAAGACAGTAAAAGGTAAGTGGGGTCAAATATATGGTGAAAAGCGAAGATTTGACTTTAGGTCATAAACAACCAATGCAATGTACTGATGATGTATCATAGAATTGTACACTTGAAACCTATACATATTCCATTAACCAATGTCACCCCAATAGATTTAATAAAAAATATTTTGCACCAAAAATTGTTTTGGGAAGTAAACTTCCCTCATCATATTTACAAAAAATATATTTCACACAATACAGTGCTGATATTTAAGTCCTAATGCTCAGACTCAAATCTGATGTTTCCACTATTTTTTCACTATTATGAATAATATTTTAAACTTCTCCGTGCCCCATGTCTTACCATGGCTGTTAAAAATTTCTATTACCTGCCCTGGCTGGCATAGCTCAGTGGACTGAGCTCGGGCTGGGAACCAAAGTGTCCCAAGTTCGATTCCCAGCCAGGGTACATGCCTGGGTTGCAGGCCATAACCCCCAGCAACCGCAGATTGATGTTTCTCTCTCTCTTTATCTCCCTCCTTTCCCTCTCTAAAAATAAATAAATAAAATCTTAAAAAAACAATTCTATTACCTATATAATTCCACATTAAATTCTGTTATATCTTCATTTTCTATGTATTTTTTGTGTGTGTATATTTTTCAATTGACTTAGTAAAAACCTGTCAATGTTTGAAACTATGTTAGCATATAATTTCGTACTAGTTAGTGGCCTATCAAATAGTAAATACTTAATATCACTGAGTGCATTAGCAAGTATTCATTCCATACATATAACTCCCACAGTGATTAAAAATGAAATTAAGAGAGCTTATATATGCCTATACATGGTAAAACATAATATTTAAAATGAGTGAATGAGGAGACATTATTTGTCAATGACTTTGGTTACACTCTCCTAGTGATACCTCAAGCAACATTCTCTGTTGCATGCCCTGAAAGGTCAACTAAATAGATTGTATACTTAACCACTTCCTGACAGAATAAAGAAACCTGAAAAGAGCACACCTGAATTTTACCCAGCTGTGCATTTCTTGCTCTCTGGTTCTCAAAGTGAAGAATAGATAATGTTGAGTAACAATAATTCAACCATATAACCCAAGAAGTTTCACATGTGTTTAAAAAGGAATGTAACTTCTTGAAATTGAATCCAGTATCCTTCTCTTTCTATATAGAATTTTTCATCCTTAAAAAAAAACAGACATTTTGGGAGAATGAGAGAAACAGATGCTGGAAAACAAATTCATTAGACTGTATATATTCAGTTTATGAGATGATAAAGATTCCTGAGTCAACTGCCTTAGTATGAGAAAAACTAATATTGGCTATTTTATTTAAATTAGGAAATATTCAAAGATATTAGTAGCCAGGAAAATTTGGAAAAATGTTAGACTCTTATCTTGAAATATTTGTTTAAGCTAATGCAATAATTAAAGCATAAATTAAGTATTTGATTATACTGATCTTCATAATATCCATGTCTGAAGACACAACTTGTCCTAATGAACAAGCAGTGAACATAACCAGGGCTGTATCTAATCATACTTTACTGTTAAATAAAAATCTTCAAGAAGCTGGAATTATCTGCATTTGATGTAACCTTTTTTATAAAAGGTGGCAATACAAAGCAATAAATTTATTTTTAGTTATAATTCAGGGTCATAAAAAGTAATGTGTTCTCTTTAAAGTTTATCTGGGACTTTTTAAGGAAGTACATATTATTAAAGCATAAAGATACTTTTCAGTTCCTCAAAGATGTCCTATACCAAAGGGTTACAGTATGTGGGAGGAAAAACCCTCTGTTAGAAAAGCAATTTTTACCTCACTAATTTATAAAAGAAATATTTTACCAGTATATTATTTAAAATATAATTAGAATTGTACCTCTATTTTTAGATAGAATTTTAAGAACAGAAACTAGAAAAACAAATTTAATATTTTTATTATAAATACAACAACTGAAGGATGAGTTCTCTGAGGGACAGGATGTTGAGAAAGAACAGAGCCACAAAGTAATTTTGAAAGTCAGACAAACATATTTTCTATCTTTTAAGATTCATTTCAATATTGTCTTGACAATCATGAAAAGTAAGAAGAGTCCACTTTCTCCTGAAATAATTCAAGATCTTTTAGTGGCGTTATTTCTACAGCTACCATCCTCAAAATCGACCTGCAATTGTTCATGTTTCAGTTCTTGCATGGAGTGATTTGATTATCTAAGATCTTAATTAAGATTGTTCCTCTTATCAGAATTTCTGTAACTATCTAAAATTACGTAAACCTTATTGTGTTTTCTGGTGGTTTCAAATGTGTAGGACTTAGCCATGAATGTTACAAGCTAAAAAATGTACCTGTAATCTTCAAACCTCAACAAACCCTGCAAAGTGGAATTTATAATTCCCATTTTACAGATGGTGCCATTGAGACTGAGTAATATCTACCCAAAAGCACCCAGCAAAATGTGGGTTCAATTCTACTCTGATTTATAATTTGAAAAACTTTTTCCATCATAGGTTTTCTCCCCATATAGCATAAAACATTTTGTTTTACTTTAAAATCCACTCTAAAAACAGAGTAGATACATAATAAATAACTGTTGGTTGACTGGTAAGCTAATAAACATAAGTTTAGAATAGCAAAATGAAACTATTCCATTTTTTGATAAATAAACATCAGCTTGGAGGAACAATAAAATTATTGTGCATATATAAATTTATTCCAGGTTTTTTAATGTCACAATGAAAACCCAGTGAATCTGAGTTTACATGTACAGAACAATAAACTCTGAAATCAGAAGACAGGTTGCTGAATGTCAACATGTAAAAAGTACATAAAACCAGGTATTAAAGAGGGGTGATTCATTTTAAATTGTGAATAATGCTTCTTTTATAATATTATTAATAATGTTACCATTTTAGTAAAGCATAAAACTCAGGAAATATGAATATCATTCAATATCGTCTCCTTTACCTTAAATAGAGATCGGCTAGAAGAAAATGACAGTAATAGTATCTCAAGCCCCTTCCTATCAAAGGGAAAACTCCAAGACCTGGGAAAAAAGAACCATCACTCAGGATAAAAGGGAACATGATAACCAAGGTTTACACCAATTTTCCAGTGTCTTCAGAAACACTACAGAAATGTTACATGGTGATCAGTATCTGTTACATGTTAATTGATATTTATAATATTTTAGCTTGGTAATCTATACAGGGACCCAACCTTTTATTCAACATTCACTTTGAAGGGACAGTCTGTTTTCAGGCCATTTTCCGGTGACTGCTGTTGCCTCAGCCACTTTATTTACTATAAACTCAGAGACAATGAAACTACAATGAGGATAAGGCACCTTGAATGGCTTTGACTTTTAATCTCTTAGGACATCAGAAGTTACAAACAAAAGAAATCAATACAAATATCCTTCTGTTGAGGAGGAAACTTACATATAAGAGACACTACAGTCAGTATCAAGGTTTCTAAAATGTGGAGGATTAGCAGTCCCACATCCAGTTTATTGCACACCCCAGACATGTCCCCTAAGTCTGCTTCTCAACCCCCAACTGCCTACGTTCTTTCCACTCCAAAGTGCCACCCAGCATGTCCAGTGTTTTTCCTTTTAATCTCTAAAAACTACATTTTATTCAGCCTCAGAATATGCATATAGAAATTTATAAATTTGAAGCTAAGCTACAAATTAATTTGAGAATGAAGACTATATGCTAATATGGTCTAGTTATCTTTGTGTTCCTAAAGTGTCATATACATTATAAACACTCAGAGAAACTGTATTGAAGCCATACAACTTTAAAACTAAATGTATTGATAGCAATGATATATCTTGAAATTCCAAATTCACTTTATTTTTTTATTTTAATTTTAATTTTTAAACTTTTTTGGTTGTTCATTTACAGTTGTCCCCATTTTTCCCCCATTGCTCTCTGCATTAACTTAAATGTAAAGGCACTTCATCATAATACTAGTGACACTTCAATGTAATTACAATTTATTTGCATCCTCATTTAGAATCTGATCATTTGATTATTTAATTTCTAACATATTAGCATCTCTATGTGAATATAAGTCATTGTATCTGCCCTATTTTTTGTAGCACTACTCAATAACAGAACAAATTACATAAACATTTTACAATTAATGATTACACCACTCATTCAACAAAGCAACCAAACTTTCAGTAAAGTGCAATTTTTTTATACATTTAACGTGAAATTTCAATTGAATCCTTCCTTTAGATATTTAGGCAAGTGAAATTTAAAATCAAAACGTGTTTTTTAAATGCTTTTTAAAGTTATTTTTTCAGATAGTTTATGGAAACAACTTCTGTATCCTGCTTTATTGATATACAAATATTATTTTAAAAGGATTGGAAATTCAATGTATATAATAAAAGAAACAAGTATTTATTATTTGTTACCTCACTTTATTTAAAAATATTATTCAATAGTTCTCTGTTACAGAAAAATAATGTTTCCATCTTGTTAAAGAAGAAAAAATGAGGATAAAAGAAAAAGAAAGAAAGAGACTCATATCACATTTAGATGTGTATTTCCTATTGACAAAATGATGTTCCCAACATATTGTTTAAGCTAATGAAATCTTCAAATAACTAACTCAAATTTCCCTTAAAAGCCTTAAGGAGAAATATTCTATACCTTTGAAGCCTGAAGTCCTCTACTTCCCTCAAATTGCAAGACAAGTTATATTTAAATAATTATACTTTCTTCTGAAAATACTATTATGTGCATAAAAAGTAAGCATCTGATTTTGATCAAACACCAATTGTTTCATCTCATTTAGAGAGGAATGAGACATCATGAATGACTGTATTGTTTTTTATACCATTAATTCAATTTAATTTACCATAATTTAAAGAAGATAATTCAATATTACTGAGAATATATCATAAACATAATTTCAACATGCAAATCAAATAAGGAAGAATAAATTGAGAAAATAAACAAGAGTATGCATATCAAAATAAATTAAGTTTTATAAAGTACATAGAATACTGAGATTTTTTCCAAAGCCTAACCAATGACCAGGAAAATACACAACAATGAGATACCACAGCACACTTACCTGAAAGAGCCAAAATCGAAAACATTAACATCAACTGCTGGTGAGGATGTGAAGCACCAGAAACTTTCACTCATTGCTGTGGGGAATGCAAAATGGAACAGCTGCTTTGGAAGATGATTTGGAAGTTCCAAAATTAAACCAACTCATTCCATATGATCCAGTAATCATGCTCCTTGGTATTTACTAACAATTTGAAAACTTATATCCAGAATAGGCAAAGCACAGAGTATTTTAGGGACAGTTAAACTACTTTATATGATACTATAATGGTGAATACATGTCATTAAACATTTGTCCAAACCCGCTGAGTATATAACAGCAAGAGTGAACACTAATGTAAATTAGGACTTTGGATGAAAATTATGTGTTAAAGTACATTCATTGGTTGTGACAAATGTACCACTCTATTAAGGGATATTGATAGTAATAGGGGCTGTATGTATATGTGGAGACAAGGGAGGATAAGGACAGATTCTGTATCATCCTCTCAATTTTTCTATGAATCTAAAACTTCCCTAAAAATCACAGTACAATATTTGTGCCTAGATGCAGAGAACAGACCAATAGCTGTCAGAAGGGAGGGAGGTTTGAGGGCTGTGTAGGAGAGGTAAAGGAATTAACAAAAAAAATATAGACACAGACAACAGTACGGTGATTACCAGAGGGAAAGGGGGTGGGGGGAGGTAGAAGAGGGTAAATGGGGGATAAATGGTGATCGAAGGAGACTTGACTTGGGATCGTGGACACACAAGACAATGTACAGATACATTATAGAATTGTACACCTGAAACCTGTATAATTTTATTAGCCAATGTCACCCCAATGCATTCAGTAAAAATTAGGTGGCCATCAGTAAATGAATGTATCAAAAAACTGTGGTACACTTACACAATGGAATACTACACAGCGGAAAGCAAAAAGGAGCTCCTACCCTTCACGACAGCATGGATGGAACTGGAGAGCATTATGCTAAGTGAAGTAAGCCAGTCGGTGAAAGACAAATACCGTATGATCTCACCTATAAGTGGAACCTAATCAACAAAACAAACAAGCAAGCAAAATATAACCAGAGACATTGAAATAAAGAACAAACTGATGTAACCAGAGGGGAGGGAGGAAGGGGATAATGGGGAAAGGAAGGGAAAGGGTCATCAAAGAACATGTATAAAGGACCCACAAACAAAGCCAAAGGAGGGAAGGATTGAGGGTGGTAGGAGGGAGTGGGTGAGGTGGGAGAAAGTGGTGGTGAGAAACTAGATAGGACTGTGCTTGAACAACAACAAATTATATGTATATACATATATATATATACACATACATATATATGTGTATTTATCTAATATTTCACAAAGTACTTAGGGTCAGTATTTCACCACCTTAAGTAATTGTAAAAACCACACCATCTGCAAGGTTCTTTGTCCTCCCTCTATTTATGTTGTAGAATACATTGAAAACTTCATGACTGTGCTATAATTTTTCCTCTCAACCATCAAACATATTTTAGGTAACTCAACAGGAGAAAAATGGATATTAAATATACTCAAATGTTTATCATTTTGACTCTTCTTTTCTTCATTATGTTCCATGTTTCTGTCTGAAGAGCATCCTTTAACAAGTCTTTTAGACTGGTCAGCTGTCAATACATCCTTTTAGTGTTCCTTCATCACAAAATGTTTTTTTTTAATAAAAATTCCCCAGAATTCTTAATGTATATAGAATTCTGGGTTGACAGAACTTTAAAATTGCTTTTTCCACCCTGGTTGGTGTGGCTCAGTGGATTGAGCGCTGGCCTATGAGTCAAAGGATTTCTGGTTTGATTCCCAGTTTAGGGCACATGCCTGAGCTGCAGGCCATGTCCCCAGTGAGGGGCATACAGGAGGCGACCAAAAATTGATGTTTCTCTCTCTTCTCCCTCCCTTCCTCTCTCTAAAAATAAATAAATAAAATATTTTTTAAAATGTTATGTCCTTTCTTTGTAGCATCTGTGTCTTTATGTGAGGAATCTACATTTATCTAGATAGTGTTCTTTTACAAGTAAGGTATATGAATCTGAAGTTTAAGAGAAAGATCTAAATTCAAGATTTAAGTTTGGGTGCCACCAGATTTCCATTTAAGCTATAGAGAGGCCCAAAAACTAATAATTGAGGACCTTCAATATGAAGTGGTCAAGGGGAAAAGGAACCATCAAAGAAAATTAAGAAGAAATCACTTTTGATTTAGGGGGAAAAAATAGTGAGATATCCTAGAAGCCAAGTAAAGGAAGTATATTAAAGAGTAAGGACTGTTGTATGGTGATAGAAAAAGATTTGATTTTGGATTGTGGGCACACAATCAATGTACAGTTGATGTATCAACTTGATATATCAAGTTGATGTACATTGAAACATAATTTTATTAAGCAATGTCATCCTAATAAATTAATAAAAATAAAATTTAGAAAAAAGAATTAAGAACTCATGAACTTTGTGAAATTCTTCTGACGGATCAAAGATGATGAAGATTGAGAAATAATCACTGGCTTTAAAATGTGAAAGTTATAAATGAATCAAGACCACTTCTGTTGGAATTTTGTTGATTCAAGTCTGATTTTACTGAGTTTAAGAAAGAAAATAGTAACAAATGAAGATACAATCTTAAATGTTAAGCTGTAAATGTTCAAATTGAATTGTCATCTATCATCTATTTTATTTCATTACTTAAAGAAAATCTTAATAAAGCAATTAATAGTTTACTTAATGGGAATTTTGGGGAAAGAGAGTGTGAGGCAGGACCCCCCCCCAAAAAAAAACCCAAAAAGTGTATTTATTTTTATTTTTAAACTTCACTTACCTTCAAAATAATATCCATTTGATGCAATATACCTATCCAAACTTTTTTCACTGTTCAGAACAGTTTTTTTAACTCATCGATTTTGATGCCTTTTAGTGCTTCTGCTATTTTTTGTTTCTTCTCTTCCACATAAGCAAAATGTTTCCCTTTGAGGACCTTTTTTTATGCCAGGAAACAAACAAACAAACAAAAGTCACTTGGGGTGAGATGTGGTGAATGGGGTGTGGGGCAGAGGGGTCATGCCACTTGGGCTCAAAAGCTGCTGAACACTCAATACAGTGTGGACAGGCATGCTTGAAAATCAGCCATCATGAGATGAGCAAACGTAGTTGAAAGAGTCTTCAAATAAGATTTGCTGAAACTGAATGCAGCCTCTCACAATGACACCAGCTGATACACTGATACAGATAGGTTCCTAGAACACCTAATGAGGGAAACCTGTAGTAAAGGGGCCCAATCTCCAGGAGATAATCACAGTTTTGGGGGATCACTTTTCATATAAGAAAACTTCAAATAATTGAAGTTTACTTTTGAAATTATAATTCATTTGGATAAATTATTTCTGAATTTTATTTCTTACCCAATTCCTTTGTTGGTATATGAAGGTAATGATTTTTTTTAAGTTAGAGTAGTATTTTAGAACATGAGATAAGGGGACCTATAAACATTGTTTTTCTCTCACGCTACTAAAATCATTCTTTTTAGACTTAACAGCATGCTACCTTTTATATTCAGTTTCCTTATCTGATTTATGGTATTTGATTTATTGTTGTGCACTGTACTAAATAGCCATATTTATTAGATAAGCATAATAACTTCTGGCTCCAAATAAATTTCTTTCGTCGTCTTCCAAAAATATTAAGTAAGAACTTCAACACATCCTCAAACATTTGGTTCCAGTTTCCTGTTTGTAGGTTTCCCTTAAACCATTCATCTTCCAGAATCTAACCTGCTGAATAAAGATATTATTTTCTTATTATGTTCATACAATCACTTGCCAGATCATTCTGGAATAATGTAGATGATGAATAAAATAAGATGAAAAATGATCTTTGTACAAAGTCTAATTCACATCCAAATATATACAAAATACTTAAAATATATAGAAATAGATTAATGATTGACTATAAATAGTTCCATGTTTATATGTTCTTATTTAATTATTACAAAACTGTATTAAAGTAGGTTTTAATATCTTTGTGTTGTATACAAAGAAACTGTGGCTTAAGAAATGGGTTATGTTATTTTACCAAGATGGCATGGCTCTAATTTGAAATTATATTATTTTTTAAAACCTAGAAAATAATTAGTAATAGTAGTAATAAAAATATCTGATAGGTCAAATGAAATGTGGACCTACAAATCAAGTCTGACAAAGTTTCCTGAATATGTAAGATTAATCAATTTGTACTTTATTTTATTTTTTATTGTTGTTCAAGTACAGTTGTCTCCATTTTCACCCCACTGTGCACCTTCACCCTACCCATCCCGACCTCCCACCCTTGAACCTACCCTCTTTGGCTTTGTCCATGTGTCCTTTATACATGTCCCTCAATTTAAAAAAATGAAAAACAATACACAAAAAGAGTAGACCATAACTATTCTCCCAATATCTCTGAACTTGACCAGAATTCAATTTTTTAAAGTTGTTTTTAATAGGAAAAGTTATAAAAGAGAAATAAATTTGATCTTTGGCCAAAGATAAGGGACAGGCAATAGAAGAAAGAAAGAAGAAAATATGTAGGCAGTCTTTGATACTGATGCCAGAAGACTATTTAAGAGTTTCATCCTAGTAGATACGTAATAAATATCTGTTAAATAAGGCCAAATGATTAATTAATCCACAGGATATTTAATGCTTTCCTCATGTCATAATATTTCAAGAACAATGAGTTTCATTTGTTTGTTTATCCATGTATTTAGTTCTAACACTAGCATAATT
The DNA here is from genome assembly GCF_019186645.2 of Phyllostomus hastatus. Lineage (NCBI taxonomy): Eukaryota > Metazoa > Chordata > Mammalia > Chiroptera > Phyllostomidae > Phyllostomus > Phyllostomus hastatus. Next base: position 17,768,329 of record NW_025333977.1, read on the forward strand.
TTGGAAGTTTAACACAACTCTACCTCATACCCATGGCAACTGGCCATCCTATTCAGCTGACTGGATGTCAGTCTGCAAGACAGATCTTGCTGAACTACTGAATAGTTACATTTGAGACTGAGCAATTACTTCACATTTATCTCAGTATCCTCAGCTACAGAATAAGCTCCATTTCAAGTAAAGTTCTGTCATTCTATGAGTTTAATGTTCCCATCTCAAACATTATTTTCCACCCTTCCTCTTTTTCCTCTAGAATAAAATATTAAGTCTAAAATTAAGAAATTTTATTGATTAATCTTTATTTGCATACATCTTGAATCACTATAGAATAATATTTTTGGATCCTCCTCTTCAAGGTAGACAAAATAACTTCAGTTCCTTGAATTCCTTTTTCCTCCTTCTTAGATTCTTGTTTTCATGTCTTCCCTTAAAAAGAATGCAAATATCCCTCTGGCTCACTAATCTCTTTCCTTTTTTCCCTAAATTTCATCATCTTAATGATAATATGTCCACTGAAGTCTACCAAAATTATGTTAAGTTTTGCAGTTAGAATAACAGGAATACAGCAGAGAATAGACCCTGAAAAAGATACTACAGTTGTTCGAGCAAATTAAAGATTAAAAAGCCACAAATGTAGGTGTAGTGTGACTGGGATAATCACAGAAATAAGGATTGCACAAGCAAATTATGACCAGTAGAAAGACCAACAGATCAATCTGTTGATGGAAATCAAATAATGATGGACCTTTAACCATACAGAACTACTTTTTGTCCTTATAGTATAACTCCAAAAGATCAAGAATGCAATCCCATCATGTAAAATAAATGATATATTCATTTATATACATCATTATTTTCTTGCTTTCAAGGTTAGGTCTCATGGAACAAAAGAATGCAAAAGAAGAAACAATAAATAAAGATGATATAAGGTGGGATATTTAAATTATCTCTCTTTCTACATGTGTCTTGTGATAAATAACATTTAAGTTTATTTTCTACATTGAGCAAAAAATGAGAATTTATAAGTAAATAAGATGAAATTCAATTTGAGTATCTTTTGGTCACTTGGAGCAATAAAAGTGCAGAATACATGCTATTTGTTTGGAGAAAATCTCTTCCATTATTGCAACAACAGCACTTAATGTCAGCAAGCCCAAGACATGTTTTTGAAGTGTCATGAGCTTACATTTTCTCCTTCAAGACCACTAATAGCACTGTAATTTTAAGTAAAACACCAATAGAAGATAAATTTGTGAAGGCAAGTGACATGTCATGTAACATAGACATAATTGCGTTCAAAACATAAAGAAAATGATCAGAAATCGAGTTATTTAAACACTGAAGATATACAATGTTATGTAACTCTATGTTGTTTTTTATTATAAAAATTAATATATTGATTGAAATAGTCAATTACTTGAAATATTTTAGCTCTATAATATCACATTATAAAGTTACTTTACTCTTAAGGAAAAAAGAATTTACATTTAAAAACTAATTTCCACAAGAAATGACATCAAAGAATAAAAATACTTGAAAATGATAATAATATATAGGGTGAATTATTAGAGGAAATTGTTAAAATTTACTGAAACATCTAGTATTATGACATGAAAATATTTTCCAGTAAAGGGGAGAAAAGGAAAGGAAGCTCACATTTACTAAGCCTTTATATAAAGTACTGTGCTATTTTTTCTCATCATTTTGTTTTACACTAAACAAAATTAACATGAAATGAACAGCTGTTCTAGAGCTACAGGTGGGGAAAACAAGGGTCAATGTACACAGTGAATGGAAGAGGCTGGTATTTCTATCTCCAAAGCCCATGCTCTTTGCCTTAAACTGTGTATTATTTTGGAGTTTAGCCTGTCATATATATCGAGCATAGTCTTGGAATAAATCTCTTTAGCACTATCTGAATTACCTGGGTGAAGTCCCAGAGTTTATCAGATCATTTTTATTTGTAAGAATATTAGTTGATCATGAGAGTAAACATGCTGCAATCACATGTTACAATAGTGACTAGTTTCCCATGAAGCATTTTGCCAGAGACAGCATATTCTATTTCTCTCTCAACTATAAAGATTAGAGATATGACCATGAGGTGACTTTTTAAATTTAGTAGATAATAAAAAATAAGCACAAAACATAAATATTATTGCATATTTAGGGATATCTGTACAGTCTATTTAAATGTCCCACACACTTCCAAATATCTTAAGATGATCTACGTTTAAATAAACCTATGGACTTCCACATGCCAGCTCTAGCGTTTAATGATTGAGTCTTCCTGAGACTGATACTGTTACATATCTCAAAATTTTTCATAAATAGGTGTATTCTCTTGCTGACTTGATTTTCCCCTATCTCTTTACCACTAATCATTAACTAAATCATACTTATGGAAGTTGCACTACAATAAATATTTAAGTAAACAATTATATGTGGTCAAACCAGTGCTTACTGCTTCCAGAGTAATTGAGGGCTTATGAAGTATGACAATGTCTCCTTACTATGTGCTAAACTTGGTTAACAAAGCGCTGACAACTATTCAATAGCTTATAAAATACTGTAAAAAAGAAAAAAACCTGGATCTTAAAGTTTATATTTCATATCTTTGGGAAATAGAAGATTATACAATAAATAATATTAGAGAAAGAAGACAATCATCTGGAGAAAAAATATTAAGTTTTTACTTTACCACTATTTCAAAATAATTCCCAGATAGATTTAAAATTTTAACATTAAACAACATAAAAGTACTAGAAGAAAACAAGAAGTTGTCTTATTCATTCTCTTCTACTTTGGAAAAATAATAAAAACTGAATAGGAAATGCATCCAAGTATATTTTAAAACTCAAAAGCTACAAAGACAATATTGACATATTTACATATATATATGTAAATATGAACTTCTTTGCCCAAAACACTCTAAACAAAGAGAATATTAAAAGACAGATTGAGAAAATTTTGGTAATTCTTATCAAAGGCCACAATTTAATTTCTGGAATTAAACAAAATGCCTTCGAGTCAATAAAAAATAGACTGATGGTCCAATCAAAAAGTGGCAAGAGATATGAAATGACATTATCCAGAAAAAAAGGTTCTTAGAAAATAAACATGCTCAAAATAACTCATTATAAGACATAAAAAATTAAAACTGCCAGGTAATATTTCATCCTTGAGGAATAAAACAATTGGATAATGCTGTGAGAGAGTGTATAGAAAGCAGTCTTTCTTATATGAGAAGCTGCATAGAAAATTGCTGCCAACTTGGTAAAGAGCAATTTTGAGAATATCTATTATAATTAAAAATGTGTAAATTTTAAGCCCTGGCTGGCATAGCTCAGTGGATTGAGCGTGGGCTGTGAACCAAAGTGTCACAGGTTCGATTCCCAGCCAGGGCACATTCCTGGGTTGCAGGCCATAACCCCCAGCAACCGCACATTGATGTTTCTCTCTCTCTCTATCTCCCTCCCTTCCCTCTCTAAAAATAAATAAATAAAATATTTTTTAAAAATGTGTCAGGTTTTTTGACCCAGCAATTATACCCATAGGTCCTTCTTTTATATATATATATATAATAGCACACACTCAAACAATGTATATTCACTGTAGTTTTGTTCATTATAGCAAAAATTGGAAACTATAAGTTTCTTATTGAATAACAAGTTAAGTAACTTATGGTAGACATAGAAAACAGAAAATTGCCCTGGCTGGTGTGGGTCAGTGGATTAAGTGCCAGTCTGTGAACCAAAAGGTCACTGGTTCAATTCCCAAGCTTAGGCACACACTGAGTTGCGGGCAAGGTCCCCAATATGAGATGTGTGAGAAGCAACCAAACATTTTCTCCTTCCCTTCCTCTCTCTAAAAAATAAATAAATAAAATCTTTAAAACCGAAAAATGTACAACCATTTAAAAAAAGTATGTAGTGACTCAATTGGCAGATCCTCCAATGTAAAAAAACAAGGTACAAAATAATATGCATAAATGCAGACAACTGTACTTAAATAACAATAGAAAGAAAGAGAGAGAAAGAAGAAAAGAAAGAAATGAAAAGAAAAGAAAAGAAATAGTATGCATAATATTCAGCATGTACATGTATTAACAATTTTGGGGGAGGAGACTAAATCTGCTGAAAACTGTATATGTATATGTATATGTATATGTATATGTATATGTGTATGTATATGTATATGCATATGTAGATATATCTCTCACATACATTTATTTGTAATTTATATACTGTGAGCATATATGTAGCACACACAAGGCATTATTGTTAGATTTTTTTCCTTCTTAGTACTACTGAACTCCATGAGGTATTCACTTTGGTAGACTGCTTGGTACTTGAATAAGAACTAGAAGCTCTGTATGCAAAAGTCTCAGCTTTGACATTTATCAACCCTAAAATCTTGGGTGAATATCCTAACCTCTCTATCTCAGTTTACCTTAAGTATACAGCAAAGATAAAACCTTATTTTTATGAAAGCGTGTTATAGTAAATCAGGCCACGGGACACAACTTAACTGTAAGGTTTTGCTAGTGGTTCTTTGCTTTTTGTCCTTGATGAGTAACTTAAGCCATCTACACTTGTAATTTACAAAATAATAGCATCTATCTCCCAGCAGTGCCAATGAAGACCTTGAAGCTCGAGAAAGTTAAATGATTTAGTCAGAAACATAAGATTATTATAGGCAGAAATGTAAGTTCTGTTGTCTGAGTAATTTTAATAACATATTCACAAAAAATGGAGTACATTTTCAAATGGAATTTTCTATAAAGTTATATGTACACATATGTGGTCTTAAATTATTTTTGATTAACATGAATGGTTGGTTATCATTATAAGTTATATATGTGTATGTGTGTGTATATATACATTTATAGATATATCCTTAAAAGCTTTAGAATGTACAGTATATTAATTCTAGCATTTTTTATTAAACTTTAATTGCCTTAAATTTGTGGAAGTCACAACATCATATCATTCATTTATATACTAAAATTTTCCTGCCTCTTTTAAAAAGTATTATTTACTAAAATAATTTTAAAATACAAATATGTAGAATTTAAATATATCTTGTATTCTTGTGGGAGAGGGGTGTTTAAATTTAAGTTTCAGGATAATTAATGATAAATGACACAGCATGAACTGGAAATTAGTAAATTGAATATAAATGATAGTTTTGATCAGGAGAATATTCCCCTTTTATGCATTATTCAACTTCAAATTGTTTTGGGAATATTTGTAATAATTTTAGAATTATTTTCTTCAAATAAAAATAGTAGAATAAGTGTTATATAATAAACATAAACTTTAGAAATGACTCTGAATGGAAAATCCTGACAATCCAGTCTCTTTCACAAGGAAACTCTACCCTAAATCATACCAATGGTTTTCTCAAAGAACCCACATTTAGAGTATCAATGTACAAGACATCCAATGCCAAATCCAGTTCAAGGATACCACCCTTTTCCCTTATAGCTATTATACTCAATAAGTAATTTTATTTTATCAGGATGAACTTATGTCTCATTCTTACTATCCAAAAGATACATTTTCACATTCATAAACATCGGTTTGAAATCTAAATTAGGTTATGAAAAGTCATTGGAATGAAGACAAGAAACTGAAGGAAGTAGATGGTAGTACTTTGTGCTCATAATTACTACACAGACAAACAGGAAAGAATGAAAGCCTCACTGATACATTAAAAACACAAAAATCAGTAATATTATTAAAACTTAGACTTTAAAAAGTTGAAAGAAGTATATTTGTAATGAACTATAAAAGGAATTCTTTCCATTTACATAAAAGGTAGTTTAAGTAAAACTCTCTAAATTGAAATAAACAGCACTCCAGATGGTCAATAGACACTTCTTTGAGAACAAAGAAAATCACTCAAATACATATACAATTTACAAAGTTTACCCAGAATTTGAAAATTATATTAGAAAAAAATTTCAAAGTCTACTGAGCACTCTTCATCACTGAGTTATAACATGTTCTTGACCACTGGACCTATGCAGTAACTGATGATGAAACATATATCAAGGTTATCTATTTAATGAATATACTTTTTGTGTTTCTTGTTATTTGTTAAGCAAATATAAATAAAATAAAGTCATAAGTTACAAGGTTATTCAGTAGTGGTTTTGTTTTTGTATAGGCTTGCTGGTAAAAGATCTGAATTAGATGATGTTTCATTGCACTGTCTGTCCTCTACTACCTTTGCAGTTCACAACACCTAGAGTACGCATGACCTAATATCCCAAATGATTGTGAAGTGCAGGGGTTACTTAATTTTCAAAAATAACATGGCAATATGCACAGCATTCTGTAGTATTGGCAAAGTCTCATAAATTTCTGCAAAAGTAACATAAAAAGGTGATTTGATTGTGTTTTACAAATATAATCTCTATAGTATTCTTTAGTTCCTTGCTAAAGTTATTAAGATTGTCATATATTTTTCAAAATTAGAATAAAGTAAGTATAATTATTGAATGTTACACCTCTCAGTGTAATGTCTTTAAATATGCAACTTCAACTCAACACTGAAATAAAGACATGTAAAAGCCTCATGGAAAATAACTTGTTTTCACCAAGAATAAGCAATCAGATATGAAGGCATTCATAGTCAAAATAGTGAAGCTACAGTAAGTTATTAATAGATATCCCAAGGCATTTTCTGAGGGCTTCTACTTTTAAGTTTTTTTAAAGATCAAATGGAGAATTGTTTTTAATTTTTAAATGAGTAATTACAATTTTCTCAAAATATTAATATGCACCAAGCATTTCATCATTAGAACTACATATATAGAGACAAAAACTCATTCAAAGGCACACTAAAAATTTGTACATTTTATTGTGTGTGAATTGTACTATAAAGAAAGTCAAATTTTAAAAGTTTATAGAGACCATAAAAGCCCTGTGACCAGAGTCTCATTGGCATTTGGTGCCAGGGTCATAAATTCCTCCTGGATTCAGGGATGAAGACTTGTGCAAACATGCCCTCTCCAAGCTAATGCTGTTTCAGTGTCTACCAAACCTTCATGGTCATAGAAAGATCTGTGCAGTTGTTGAACATATAGATTACAGGGCCTACTTGTCACCTGCCAAATCTGTATTTTTAGCAACTATACTAAGTGATCCCACAAACGGGTACATCTGAGAAACGGGGCTTTTGTTTCCCAGTTCCCTCTTAATCATTTTTCTGCTCAGTTTTCTAGGTGCAATTCTTCCAGTTAAAATTTCTATTCTCTTTGAATTGTCCAATTTTTATAGATTTCTTCTTTTAGAATTCCAGATATGGCACATTAATGACATCTTAATAGAGAATTAAAAAATAAATAAATAAAAGAAAAAAATTATCCATGCGTCCTTTATACATGGACAATAACAAGGGGGTGGAAATGGGAGGGAGGTGGGGAGGGCTGAAGGGGTGGGCTCGGATGGGGTAAAAGGCAGAAAACTGTTCTTGAACAACAATTAAAATTTTAAAAATTAAAAATTAAAAAAGAAAAAGAAAAAATTAAAGATTGTTTACTTTGGTTCTTTAAATCTGGTAATGGAGAAGAAAAAGAAGAATATGATGTTGGCATTTCCAATGTCACCTTCCTAAGGGTAACACAGCAATAATACTAGTATTCCTACCTCCCTACTTGTGATGAGCTTTGACCAAAAATAATGAAAAAGCTTCAAGTATTTTGATATTGATTTAATACGTTTGAATCAAAACAAGAACAATATGGTAACCAAACAGGCAGTACTGTATAATTTCACTACTGGTTGGGAAAAACAAATTTACTAATTAAAAAATAATAATCTTATGATGCTAAATAGTTACTGATTTCTTAGTGCAAAAGAATGCATTATAACACATACTTGTTTTGGTTATCAACACTTAATGAATGTTGATAGTTCTCATTGAATAATGTGGTCTCAGTAATTTTAACTATTTTTATCTTCACAAATTCTAAATTATTGTATCACTTCAATTATGGTTACAAAAAGCTGCCTAACCTGTGCAATGCCTAAAATTTCTGATACCCAGAATGGACATTTGAACAGAAGCAGCCTCCTGGCTGATTTACATTTTACCTAAATGAAGATCCTTAAAGAAGCTCTATGGGAATCACTTGGAATATGCTTCATAAACAGACTCCCAGACCTAGCCCAAGAAATAATGGATCCAAATCTAAAATGCAGTGCCCTAAAATCTGTATTTCCACTAGATTTTTAGGCAATTCATGTGTTAAAACAATTTCAGGAATCTATATTTTAAGAACTCTAGGCTGATCAAGCCAATTCTCCTATTATCACTGAGGATTCACAGGGACAGTGTCACCGTCCAGAGGCCTAGATATGTCTGTGCAACAGTGTTATGTTATAAAAACATTTTTTCCCAAAGTAAACAAATGATAAGACAATCATTAGAAAACCTTTTTCAAAGCCCGGGCTGGTGTAGTTCAGTGGATTGAGCGCGGGCTGCGAACCAAAGTGTTGCAGGTTCGATTTCTAGTCAGGGTACATGCCTGGGTTGCAGGCCATGACCCCCAGAAACTGCACATTGATGTCTCTCTCTCTCTCTCTTCCTCCCTCCCTTCCCTCTCTAAAAATAAATAAAAATTAAAAATATTTCAAAAAATTAATTAGAAAACCTTCTTCAGAGCACCTGACATTGATTTTTGGCTGCTCCTTTGAAAGACTTACTGAAAGCACAAACTGAAAGAAGCAATAATGTGTTACTTGAATGCCACAATTACTAAAGCATAGTCACTTGTTTCAGTTAATTGTTGAAGTAGACACAGAGAAGTAGTTTTTCATGAATATTTTTTGGCTGACAAAAATGAGTTGGTGGTAAAGGAGAGAAGGTATTACAAACATAGTGATTTAAATTTTAAAAATTCTAACATTTTCACAAATGTCAAGAAAACTGAGAAGAGACCAGATAACTAAGAAGAAACAATACATTGTTTTTGTTGAAATAGTTTTATTCTTTATCTGTGTACACATATTTTGTTTACTGCTTATCATACTTTTGTTTCTCCTCTCTTTCTGACTCCTAAATTTTCAGTCTACCTTATACATTTTCCACATTCTTGTATTTTCTAATCTGTATGTAACATGATCAATTTATGATCATTTGAAAAGTTTACCAAATTTTTATAGTATATATCTTAAATATTTTGGTGGACAAAATTTGACATAAAACTGATTTCTACTTGATAACAAGCAACACAATAAAAACTTTTTCCTGAGCACATTTAAATTGATCTTTGTCCATTACACATATTTTATACTAATCAGCCATAAAAATGATGAGATAGCACATGCAATGATAGGCCACCTTTACCCTGTGTGATAGAAAACATGTGCTTTCACAAGACACATGCATTAGTTAAAACCAAAAAGAAATCTCAGAATACAAAAGACAGTTTGTATATGTATATATTTACTAAGGGGGAAATGAACATTTCATCTATTTCATTTATTCAGCTTTTCTCTAGTCCTTGAAAAAATTTTAAGAATATCTTTAATGGCATAAACAATAAAAAAGATAGTTAGAAAAAAAGGATGGCTGATGAGGAGCAGTCAGCACTGGTTTGCATAGAAACCAATGCCCTGTGAAGCCAGTTACTAAAGAGGTCAGCATGAGAGAGTCAATGCATCTCATGAAGAGATGTTTCCAGGACGCACAGAGAGGGTCTAGCAGAAAAAAGGTAAATAATATATTAACATTATTTAATCCCTTCCTTTTAACACATTTCAAAAACTGAATGCTATCAAAATTGAATATTCATTTTAGCAAGGTGAATCTGTAGAGATAGCGGAAAATAAACCTTGAAGAGGTGCAATTAATATTATAGCAAAGCACTAAAAATTGAGCACATGTCTCAAAATGAATGCTTCTACATATCTAAGATACAATTCTGAAGAAATTTACATATTGAAACTGTTGCTATTGTTTAGACATTATTTGATAAAATTACATAAGATTTTTATCATGCTGAATTTATTTATTTTTAAATCTTGGATAATGACTTTAAGATACATGTTTATTCATATATTACTAAAAGTATAAAATTATTTTTCCAGTTTTCATTTCCATATTTAGAGGTTTCCCTTAAGTCTCAGAAAATATATACATATGTACATTGTAAGTAGGATGTATAAGTGTATATGTCATAGGTATATAGCTATGTTAGTAACTACGCAGTAACTACCAAAAATCCTAAATTTATTTATAAAAATTGTGTATTTATTTCTATATGTTGAAATTTCAGTAGCCTTCAGAGTACTCTCCATTTGATACAATACACCTCTTAAGACATTTTTTCCACAGTTCAATACAGTTTTGAACTTGTCGATTTTGATGCCTTTTAGTGCTTCTGCCGTTTTTTTGTTTCACCTCTTCCACATGAGTGCCAAAATGTTTCCCTTTGAGGACATTTTTCATCTGGGGAAACAAAAATAATGTTGCTCAAGGTGGGATTTGGTGAATAAGGAGGGTGGCGCATGGGGATCAAGGCATTTTTGCTCAAAAACTGCTGAACACTCAGTGTGGTGTGGGCAAGTGTGCTCTAAATCACCTATCATGAAATGGGCAAACAGGTGGAAAGAGTCTTCAAAAAAATCACTGATGCCCATGCAGCTCCTCCCAATGATACTAACTGGTACACTGATACAGATTGGTTCCTAGAAACTCTCACCTAGAGGGAAGCCTATACTCTAAGGAACCTCCTTCCTTAGGCAAGATATTTTGATTTTTTCAGGGGTCCCCCCTCACAATATAGGTATGTGTATATATGTAGTAGCCATATAAATATATGTGGGGGATATAGGATGGGTAGTATGTGTATATGTGTGTGAAGATAGAGACCTTGTTTTGACTCCATATTTTAGTATAATGTAAATTCTCAATAAGTAGGTAATGAGTGAATCATGTTCCAAAATTGACCATTAAACTTTAACTGTAAAAAATTTATATATTATCAAAAGTAAACTATTCAACTTTAATAAAATGTTGATGTTTCAGCTATAGTCAAATATAAAATTTTCCTTTGAATATTATATCAAAAGTTTTATCATTTCTTAAACTTTACATTAAAAATTTGCTAGTGTTTAACATAGCCTAATGAATTTTACTTTTTCAATAATTAAAATACATGACACCTTGCTATGTATCTTTTTATCCAATTATTAACTTGATATATTTTCTATTAGCTTCAATTTAAAATAATAATAGTGATGTCCTTCAAAAAAGTTCCACATCCACTAAAACTCAGTTTCCACACAACCTAATGTATTTTCAATTCACTGTAAAATAAAGTCTACTACCTATTATGTAATCCAAATTAAATACATCATAATAGGATCTTCTTTTCTAACTTCAAAACAGTCTACCGTGAACATTTATCCTTCAAACTATCCTTCAAATGTTCTTTTTCACAGGATGTTATAAGTAGACCATAAGATTACAAATTCTCACTCAGGTGAAACACTTTCTTTCATTTTAGTGCATATGCAGCACAAATTATATAAAACTAATAAATGTGTTCATTTAATTAAAAAAAAGGATGCTCCCAGGAATTGGTATTAGAACCAATATAGTGGTTCTAATATACTGGTATAGAGCCAATTAGTGGTTCTAATACCACTAGGTATTAGAACTAGTGAGACAGATATGTTCTGTGTTCTAGTGGAAATTATTCTACTATATGAATAAAGATATGGCATTATTTACCTAAAAATAGAGCACTATTATATGCATTGCATCTTGAAATAGAAGTGTTTAAAATTAGTAAAACATTGACAGTTTACCTGGAATAAAACAGCTGTAAAGATATGCTAAGATACTACCAAGTTTTGTACTAAGACATCACCTAACTTTATAATTTAATGTTTCAGTGATTCTACATGATCTCAATCCCTGCCCTCAGTACCTGGACGCCAGGCTACTTACTGATCAATACTGACCTCACCATCTTCCCTCCCTGCATCAATCAGAGGATATTATCTTTTCTAAAAACCAAGGAATGCTATAAATCTCTCAGGACAAATTCTTTCATACTGCCCTGTTTCATCTCCTTCTCATTTTCACTTTGTTCCTAATCCTCACAAAGTCTGCTTTCAGGCTAACAAAACTTGCAAGTTTCTCAATATTGCTAAACTACTGGAAAAACAGAAATCCTGGGAAAATCCCATTGTCTTCCTTCAGTGTCTAAATCTGGAATGCTGAAGGCTACTAGAGAAATGCACTTGCCCATACTGGATCCAGGCTGACATTGCAGTTGTGCATGCTTGCTCACAGATTCCAGAGTGCCCCGGGTCAAAATCACCCCTTCTCTCCCACAGGCTACAGTGAAAGCCCCATAAGACGGGGAATAACTCTATGATCTCCAAGTATTTCTCAAATGAGCACTTCAATATACTACTGTGTAATCCTAAATTCACTAGGAAAATATTAAATGGTTTCAGACAGGGAAGTAATAAAATCAAGTTTGCTTTTTAGAAAACTCTCTAAATGCATGGAAGGGGATAAATACATTGGACCGTGCCAAGACTGAAGGTTATTTCAGTAATTCACTTGGCTCAAATCTAGACATGGACAGTGAGCTTAAACGAAAGAGCCATCTCTGAAGACTTCTGCTGTGACCTGAAAGCTGAAGGTGAAATGGCCAGGAAATTTTTTTCTGTGCCCTGAAGGTTACATTCTACCTGAGTGTTACAGAAAAAAGAAAAAGAGAGAGAGAGGGAAGGGAAGGGAAGGGGAGGAAAGGGAAGGGAAGGGAGGAAGGAAGGAAGGAAGGAGGGAAGGAAGGAAGCAAGGAAGGAAGGAAGGAAGGAAGGAAGGAAGGAAGGAAGGAAGGAAGGAAGGGAGAGAGAGAGGGAGGAGAGAGGGAAGGAAAGAGAGAAAGAAAAAGAAACTAACACAAAATTCAAATATCTACCTTAGAAAGTGACTAGTAGTGTGAACAAAGGAAAAATAAAAAAGGAAAAGGACTAGGGTAGCACGTATGAGGATAAGGGTTGCACAATGAAATATCCAATCAGATGATGCCTCCCTAAGAACTTGTGATTTGAGTAACACCTTGAAGGCAGTGAGGGAATGAGCCATATGCATTTCTGGAGCAAATACCCCAAGCAGAGGGAAAGGAGACAATAGAGAACCTGAGAAGTTACTTAACCGCTGCTGTTGGAACACCCACAGGCAGGAGAGCTCTGTGAAGCTCCTGTGTGTGGGACTGCTGGGCTCTGCTCTCAGTGCTTGCCAGGACACCCGGGCTGTCTCCCTCACCCTGGCACATGCCATTCAAGCCAGTGACATCCACCTTTGACTCCATCCCCAAGTTCCCACCCCAGGTCCCTGATGCTTCCAGGGCCACAGGGGCTTCTATCCCTGCACACCTGGGCATGTGGTGAGAAGAATCTGTCCTGTCAGATGTAGAGGGAAGAGGCAAGCAGGGTTGGAGGTGGGCCTGGCATCCACCAGGGTCCCTGCCGGAATGACCAAGCAGAGGGTCAGAAGGGGAGGCGCAGGCTTGCTCTGGGTCCCTGAGGAGGAAGCAGGTGTGGCCTGAGAAGTGTGAGAAAATCGTGGGTGAGGCCTGGTCTGACAGGGTTTTGCAGGCTGTTAAAAAATTTACCTTTCCTTGAGACTAACAGGAGCTCTCCTGCCGCTGTGTGGAGAATGAACTGTAAGGTGTCGCTTGTAGAAATAGAGACCTCTTTTGCAAGAATTGAGTGGGATGATGGTGGTTTGACCCAGGAGAGTAGTAAGAAGGATGATAAAAAGTGGGTTCTGGAAATGGATGGATGGATGGATGGGTGATAGATAGATGATACATGATAGATAGATGATAGATAGATAGATGATTGACAGATAAAAAGAAAATAGATTTTTTAAAGAGAGAGACAAAAGGAAAGAAACAGCTATTTGTGTGCTTTATTCTCTTGAAGCCCTCCTTCATCATGTCTATCTGGCACCCATTCTCTCATCAGATTAGTGCTCCATAACCACATTCTCTTGTATTGATTTTTTTTTAAATAGTAGGAGTAACTTTGAAAGAAGTTGAAAGAAGAAACTTTTGGTGGTGGAGTGACTGTCAGGGAAGGAAGGGGGAGAACTAGTGATTTAATTGTTTAATTAAACTTTATAATTTTGAAATCATTGTGGATTTACATGCAGTTTTATGAAATAATGCATAGATATCTAATGTATCCTTTATCTACTTCCTCGCAGTGATAACATCTTGAAAAATGCTCGAGTTCAATATCACAGCTAAGATATTGCTACGGATACAGTAAAGATGTAGAACATTTCCATAGTCAAAGGGATCCTTCCTATTGTCCTTTTATAGCCATATCACACTTCATGCCCAATCTCTGCCTTTTCTTAATTCCCAGAAACCACTTATCTGTTCTTCATTTCTATATTTAGTCATTTTAAGAAGTTACACCTGGGTGGCAGGCTGGGTCCCCAGTGTGGGGAGCATGGGAGAGGCAACCACTCATTGATGTTTGTCTCCTTCTTTTTCTCCCTCCCTTCCCCTCTTTCTAAAAATGAATAAATAAAATATATTTTTAAGAAGGGAGTAACATAAATGAAATAATACAGTGACTTTTAGGATTGGTTTTTTTCATTCAGCCTAATTCTCTGGAGATTTATCCAAATTGTATATGTGTAGCTTGTTCCTTTGTATTTTTTAATAGTTTTTCACAGTTTAAATATACCACAGTTTATTTAACCATTCACTGGTTGGGCGTTGGGGTTGTTTCCAATGTTGGGCTATTTCAAATAAAGCTAATAGAAATATTCATATGCAAGTTTGTGTGTGAATACAAGTCTTTATTTCTCTGGAATAAACAGCCAAGAGTACAATTTCTGAGTAGTATGGTAGCTGTGCGTTTAGTTTTATAAAAACTGCAAAACTTCTCAAGAGTGACTATCATTTTACATTCCCACGAGCAATTATATGAGTGATCCAGTTTCTCTGAGTCCTCACCAGAATTTTGTCTTGCCATTGTTTTAAACATTCTGGTAATATATTATTGTAGCATTCATTTGCATTTCCCAAATGGTGTTGAACATGCATGTGCTTATTCACCATCAATGAACTGTCATTTTTTATATTTTGGCCATTTTCCAGTTGAATTGTTTGTTTTCTATTCTTGAAATTGATACTTCTTCATACATTCTAAATACAACTGCTTTGTTGGACATGTCATATGCAAATCTTTTCTCCCACTCCACTTTGTACCTTGCCTTTCCATCCTCTTCACAGGATGTTTCACAAAGCAAAAGTTTTTAACAGCTCATGAGTTTTTCTCTTTATGGATGCTGGTCTTAATATCAGTAAGAACATATTACCTAACCCTAGATCCTGAAGAGTATGTTCTATTTTTTCCTAAAATTTTATACTTAAATTTATGATTCACTTGACATTAATTATTATAGAAGGTATGATTTTTTTTTTATTTTTTCCTTCTATGTAAGTTTAACTGCTCCAGGACCAATTTTTGGAAACGATATGTGACCTTCATTGCATTGCTTTTCATCTTTTTCAAAAGTCGATTGGACATATTTATGTGGGCCTATATCTGGGTTCTCTACTCTAACGCATTGACCTGTGTGTTTATTCTTTCACCATTATGACATAGTTCTTACTACTATAGCTATATCATAAGTTTTAAAACCAATGGACTGCTTACTCTCACTTTATTCTTATTTTTAAAAACTATTTTAGGTACTGTAGTTTTTTTACATTTTCATGTAAATTTTAGAATTGCCTTATTTATATCTACAAAAATGTTTGTTGGGATTTTGCTGGGAATTATATTTAAATTTGTAATTTATAAATTTAGAAAGATTTAATACCTTTATTATTTTTAGTCTTCAAATACATGAATAAATTATGCCTATGGTTATTTAGATTATCTTTGATTACTTTCACCAGCTTTATGTAATTTTCAGCATTTAAGTCCAGTCCATATTTTGTTAAACATATATCTAAGCATTTAATATTTTGCGATATTGTTACTTTATTTTTTAAATTTTGGTGTCCATATATTCATTGCAGTACAAATTTTTGTATTTTTTATCTTTTACTTTTCAACCTTACTGAACTCATTCATTCTAGATTTTGTGTGTGTGTGGTTGTAGGTTCCTTGAAATCTGTAGTAGGAAATCATGTCATATGCAAATAGAGAGAGTTTTACTTCTTATTTCTGATCTATGTAAATTTATTATTATTATTATTTTAATAGTAATAATAAATTAATAGTAATAATAATAGTAATAGTAATAGTAAATAAATAGTAATAGTAATAGTAAATAAAATAATAGTAATAATTTACTATTATTTTGCTCAATGCTCACTGGCTAGCACTTCCAGAACTATGTTGAATAAGAATGATGAGAGTAGGCATCCTTATCTTGCTCTCAATCTGAGAAAAAACATTCAGTATTTGACTATTAAATATAATGTTACATGTAGTCATTTTTCTATAGATGCTCTTTATCAAGTTGATTCCCATTTTTATCATATATAGGTGTTGATTTTGTCAGAGATTTTCCCTCTCTTGATTGATGTGATCATGTGACTTTTCTCTTTAACCTGTTAATGTGGTGGATTACAAATCTTCAAATATTAAAGCAGCTATGCATCTCTGGAATAAACCCCACTTGATATGGTATATAATTATTTTAATGTAATACTGAATTCTACTTGATAATATTTTGTTATGGAGTTTTGTGTCTGCATTCATGAGGAATATTTATCTGTAGTTTTCTTTTTTTGTGACTATTTTTGTTAATTTTTATATTCGAGAAATACGGGATTCATAAATTGAATGAGAATGTTTTTCTTTATTTTCTAGAACTAATTGTTTCGGATTGGTGTTAATTATTTTTGTTTTAATATTTGGTAGAAAATTCAGGTGAAATTATCTGGAAATTTCTTTTGGGGGATTTTCAAAGTCATGACTTAAATTTTCTTCTTAAGTGTAGATCTGTTCAAATTACCTATTTCATATTAAACAAGTTTTTATAGTTTGTGATTTTTGAAGAACTAATCTGTTTCTTTCTTGTATCAATTCAAGTGTATAGTACATCACAGTATTCTCTTATTCTTTTAATATCTGTATGGTCTTTAGTAGTATCTTCTATTTCATTCTTAATATTGGTAATTTTCATTTTTCTTTTTTTATTTTTGCTATAGGTTTGTCAATTATCAATCTTTTCAAAGAACTAACTATTCTCAGTGATTTTACTGTATTGTTTTTCTAATTCCAATTAAATTTAAATCTGTTCCTATTTTACTTGGTCCCGCTTTCTGCTTCCTTTGGATTTATATTGATCTTTTACTAGGTTATTCTGATGAGACTTTTTGTTGTTGACCTGACACTTTTCTTTTTTATTTAAGATTTTTATTTATTTATTTTTAGAGAGAAGAGAAAGGCAAGAGAAAGAGAGGGAGAGAGGCACCAATGTGTGGTTGACTCTTGCATGCCCCATACTGGGATCTGGCCCAAAACCCAGGCATGTGCCCTGACTGAGAATCCAACAGGTGATCCTTTGGTTCACAGGCCAGAACTCAATCCACTGAGGCACATCTGCCAGGGCACTTTACCTTTCTAATACGTACTTATTAAGCTTTGTTCTATATGTTTCCCTCAACATTGCTTTAGGTGTATCCCCCAAATTGATATGCTGTATTTTCATTTTCTTTCAGTCCAATGTATTTTTTTAATTTCTATTGAAAATTTTTCCTTGACCCATAGATTATTTAGAATTGTGTTGGGCTTTTTGTTTGTTTGGTTTTATTTATTCACTTTTTGCTTGATTTGGGTTTTTTTTTGTTTGTTTGGGAGTTTGTTTATTGTATTTTCTTGGTTTTGTTTTTAAGTTTCCAATGGTTTGTAAATTTTCTGTTAGCTTTCTGTTCATTTTTTGGTTTTACTCCACTGTAGTCAAAGAATAAATTCTATATGATTTCAGTTCTTTGAAGATTACTTTATTGTCCAGAATATGGTCTGTCTGTGGAAAAGAATGTACATTCTGCTTCTGTTGGGTGGAAGGTTTTATGAATTTTAATTAGTTTTTGTTGGTTGGTATTGTTAAGATTATATGCTTACTCATTTTCTCTCTAATTCTGTCAATTATTCAGAGAAGACTTTTGAAATCTCTAAGTATAATTGTGAACTTCTCTATTACTCCTTTAAGTTTTACCAATTTTTGTTTGACATATTTTTCAGCTTTGTTGTTTGATGCACACTCCCTTAGCACTTCTGTGTCTTCTTCGTAGATTGATTCTTTTATTATTATATAATGCCCCTCTCTCTCTGTGGTATTTTATTTCATCTGAAGCCTATTTTATTTGATATTCACATTGCTATTCTTGCTTTCCCTTGATTAATGATATGTATGGTATATATTTTCTAACCTTACACTCCCAACTTGCCTCTATAGTTACATATAGAGGCATAGAAATTAGTTCCTTGCAGACAGTATATAGCTGAATGATAATTTTTCATACAATTTTCCAATCTTTGTCCTTTATTTTATGTATTTAAACTACTTATGCAATTTACGTTTAAAATAATTAATAATATGTTAAGACTTAAGTCTGCATTACCATTAAGTCTGATATTTTTATTAAAATGTCATTTTAATAAAATGACATTTTTTCTCTTTGCTTTAGACTACATCATTTTAGTGTTTCTTAAATATATCTTTGTATAGTTTTTTTTTTAAAACTGGTTGTTACAGCTATTACATTATATATATACACACAGTTATCACAGACAACTGGGGTCATAATTTTCAAGTAAAGTATAAAAAAATTCATTCCCTTTATATATATATGCCTTTGTAATTTCCCATTTATAATATAATTTTTGATGCATTGAATTCACTTTATATTTATAATCATTTTTATTGTTGTTTTATTACAGCTGTCTCAATTTATTCTCTTTTGCTCTTTTCTTCCCATCCCAAGCCTCGCTCCCACAGTCAATTCCCACACTATTGTCAATGTCCTTGGGTCATTCACACACATTCTTTGACTAGCTCCTTCCTCTTCTTCCCACCATCATCTGCCTACCCACTCCTCTCTGGTCACTGTCAGTATGTTCTTTATTTCTATGCCTGTGTTCTATTTTGTCTATTAGATTCTTCTTATAGGGGGGATCATACGGAATTTGTCATGCACTGACTGGCTTATTTAACTTAACATAACATCCTTCAGCTCCATCCATGCTGGCACAAAAGATAAGAGTTCCTTCTTTCTTTCCGCTGTGTGGTATTCCATTGTGTAGATGTACCATCATTTTTGATCCACTCATCTACTGATGGGCACTTAGAGTGCTTCTAGCACGTGGTTATTGTAAATAATTCTGCTATGAATATAGGGGTGCATACGTTACTTTGAATTAGTGATTTGGAACTCTTAAGGTCTGTTCTTAGCAGTGGAATTGCTGGGTCAAATGGCAGTTCCAATATTATTTTCTTGAGGAAATTCCATACCATTTTCCACAGTGGCTGCCCAGTCTGAATATCCACCAACAGTGCACTAGGGTTCCCTTTTCTCTGCATCCTGGTCAACATTTTTTATTTGTTGATTTGCTTATAATGGCCATTCTGGCAGGTGGGAAGTGATATCTCACTGTAGTTTTAATTTGCATATCTCTGATGGCTAGTGCTGTTGAGCATCTTTTCATATGTCTATAATCCACCAGTACTTAGAGAAGTGTCTATTCACATCTTTTGCCCTGAATTTTTTAATTGGATTGCCTGTCTTTATGGTGTTAAGTCACTGAGTTCTTTTTATATACTTGAGATCATACACTTGTTTGATGTATCATTGGCAAATACGTTTTCCCATAAAGTTGATTCCATTTTCATTTTGTTGATGGTTTCTTTAGCTGTGCAGAAGCTTTTTAATTTGACATAATCTCATTTGTTTATTTTTCCCTTTATTCCCCTTGCCCTAGGAACTATATCTGCAAAAATATTGCTATGTGGGATATCTGAAATTTTCCTGCCTATGTTTATCTCTAGGATTTTTATGGTGTTATAACTTATATTTATTCCAAAAAAAAAACACAAGAAGAGGGAAGAATACTAAAGTGTTTTTTTTATAAGACCAGTATCATCCTAATTCCAAAACCAGGTTAGAGACACAAAAAAGAAGCTATACATCAATATCTCTGATGAACATAGGTGCTGAAATCTTCTACAAAATATTGGCAATCCAGATTCATCAATACATTAAAAATACCATACATCATGATGAAGTTGGATTCATCCCAAGCATGCAAGGATGGTACAATGTTTGCAAAATCAATAATGTAATACACTACATAAACAAAATGAAAAGCAAAAATCACATGGTCATATCAATAGATGCCAAAAACCTACTTGATAAAGTCAAGCATACAATTAAGAAAAAAATACTCAGCAAAGTAGAAATAAAAGAAACATATCTCAACATAATAAAAGCCATATATGAGAACCCTACAGCTAACATTATACTCAATTGGCAAAAACTAAAAGTTTTCTTCTTAAGGTGGGGAACAAGACAAGGGTGTCTGCTTTCACCACTCTTACTAAACATAGTACTGGAGGTTAGAGCCACAGTGATCAGACAAGGAAAAAAAAAAGAAAGGCATCCAAATTGGAAAGGAGGAAGTAACACTGTCTTTATTCATAGACGACATGATAGTGTACATAGAAAGCCCTATAGTCTTCAAAAAAAAAAAAAACTAGTCAACCTAATAAGTGAATTTTGCAAAACAGCAGAATACAAAGTCAATATTCAGAAATTGATGACAATTTTGTACACCAACAATGAAACATCAGAAAGTGAAGCTGGGGTTGGGAAATCTCATTTACTATAGCAACAAGAAAAATAAAGTACCAAGGGATAAATTTAACCAAGGAAATAAAAGACCTGTACTTGGTAAACTACAGAACACTGAATAAATAAATTAAAGAAAATACAAATAAATGGAAGCATACACTGGTTTATGGATTTGAAGAATTAACATCGTTAGAATGTCATACTACCCAAAGTAATCTTTAGATCCAATGCAATTTCTATTAAAATACCAAGGGCATACTTCATAGATATAGAACAAATATTTCAAAAATTTACATAGAAACAAAAAAAATCCAAAATAGTCTTGGTAATCTTGAGAAAAAAGAACAGAGTAAGAGGGATCATGATACCGGATATCAAACTGCACTACAAGGTCACTACAATCTAAACAGTCTAGTACTGGCATAAGAACAGACATAGATATTAATGGAAAAGAGTAGAGAATCCAGAAATAAGCCCAAGTCCCTATAGTCAATTAATATTTGATAAAGGGATCATAAGCATACAATGGAGTAAAAATAGGCCCTTCAATAAGTGGTTTTGGGAGAACTGGACTGGACATGCAAAAAAATGAAACTAGACCACCAATTTAACCATACACCAAAAGAAACTCAAAATGGGTATAATATAATAATTTTAAGTATTTCCTCTACATTAATTTGGAACCAGTTTAGATTTTGCTAGAGTTTTTGCTTTAACCATTGGATATAACTTAGAAAACTCAAGAGGAGAAGCAAAACTTGTTGCATTTCTTACATATTTTCTTAGCAAGCATGGTCTTTCTTCTTACCTGTTGGTTCAAAGTTCCTTTTATTGATTTCCTTTTGTTTAGAAAACTTCCTTTAACCAGATTTTTAGGTCTTTTGGTGACAAATTACCCTAGTTCTCCTTCATATTATAATGTTTTGATTTTCTTTCATTCCTGAAGGATATTTTTACTGTGTATAAAATGCTAGGCGATAGTTCTTCCTATTATGACAATTCCTTCTGTCTGCTATGATTTTTGGTAAGAAATCTCCTATATTTGAATTGTTTTTCCCTTAGAGATGCAAAATCATTTTTCTCTGACTGCTTTCAAGATATTTTATTTGTTCTTAGTTTTCATCTTTATTATGCTGTATCCTGGTATGTGTTTTCTTGTCTCCTGTTTGAGGTTCAATTATTTCTTGAATCTGTAGATTCATGTTTCTTGTCACATTTGCAAAGTTCTTAGGCATTATCTCCTCAAGTATTTTTTAGACCTATTCTTTCTCTCTTCTTCCAGGATTCTGATGACAAATGTATTAGATCTTTTATAATATTCCATTGGGTTCCTGATGTTTTGTTTTTCTTTTACTTCATTTTTATTACTATGTTTTTCAGTTCTAAAATTTACATTTGCAAGTCTTTATGTTTAATTTCTGTAGCAAAAGTTTTTATTTGTTCAGGCTATCATTTTTTCTTTCATTTCACTCAAGAATGATTGTAAATTCTTGTTGAAGTATATTTATCATGACCACTTAAAAACATTTGGCAGTTAATTATAACATCTCTGTCACCTAGTGTTGGCATCTGTTATCTTTTTTTATTTAGTTGGAGATCTTTCTGGTAATTTGTTGATGAATGGTTTGAGGTAGAAACCTGAATATTTTATATTATGAAATTTGACATCTTACTTAAACCTTCTGTTTAAATTTTTTTTAAACACTGCTCAATAGGAAAAAAGAATAGTACCTTCTCATAACTTTTAGGTGGAAGTAGAAGTCCAGGTTTTCCCACTTTATCTTCATTGAAACATGAGGAGAAGGGTTCTCATTTAACTAAGAGGCAGTGGGAGTTCTGGGTCCCTATGTGGTCTCTACTGGTGCTGCAGTGCGGGTGGAGTGACCTCATTTCTGCCAGGTGATGGTGAATGTTTTGACTCCATTAAGCTTCCTTTGACATCATGCTAGAAGAGAAAAAGAGAAAGGGAGAGGGCACCTTATTACCGCCCAGTGAGGGTTCAAGTCTGGGCTCCCCATGTGATCTCTAGCGACATTATTCCACTGCAACTATAGAAGCACTCCATTACATATTTGTGAGGTAGAAGTCTGTGTTTTCCCCTGAACTTACACTAATGTAAGTGGGCTTGGGCTACTGTCAGCCACAATTTCTTTCTTTCATTTTTAATTTTTTTTAAGTACAGTGGATATTGCCAAAACCACTTATTTGGTCTTGTTTAGGCTGCTCCTTTATAGGGGTGCTTTTTGTCAACCCAAATATTACAGTAATTGCTTATGGCCATGTGATATGAATGGGCTAAATACCAACACATAAAGTTGAGTAGGCTATCATATACTGAGAGGAGAGAAAATGGGCACTAAAATCAATTGTAGTGGTGACTGAGACTGAGGCTCAGAAACTCAATTAATTTATCTTTTTTGTCACTGTATAGATTCTTAGAATAGGAGGATCATGGAAAGTACCAGGACAATTAAGAAACCTGAGAATCATGTAGCACAAGTCATGTGAAACTAATCATTCAAACTTTCTCACCTTATTTCCTTTTCATCTAAAAAATGAAGAGTTAGGATTGGTTAATGACAGTGATCTCTTCTTGCAATGTAGTTATCCCATTCTATTATGTGATCCTGCATACAAGAAGAAATTAATAACCCTTTCCCACCGAGCTCAGTGAAATGAAAAGAAACATTGATATTTAGTTGGGCAAAGAGTAATGTGATTCAGAAATTTTTTTAATACTAGTCAATAATAAAATTTGAGGATATATTTTCAGTCAAAACAATCTCTGAATGAAATCTAAAATTGGCAAAAGGCAATATATTTTGTTAGAACCAATCAAAACTTGCTGTTCTACATAACTACATTTTTTATCTGAAAAAATCCTTTATTATCAATTACTAAATTATTACCAATCAAATAAGTACTAGGGAACACAAAAGTAAAAATCCAACTCTGTGAAAAGGACAAAGTCCACAGACACTCTTCATCTGCTAGAAAAAAAAAAAAAAAACCTCTTCAGTATCGGTAAGATATAATCTATATATAATACATGTGTCAAATACTTAGTTGTTTATGCTTTCTTAGTTGTTCACTAACAATGTGACCCCAGGCAACTCATGATTTTTTCACTTCCTTAATTGTAAAATGATGGCAGCTCTGCAAGTCTGTTTTAAATAATCAATTTCAGTTTTAAAGCTTTATGACTCATATTAACTTAATAGTAATTCAGTTATTTGTGGTAAAATGCCAAGGGTCAAACACAATAACTCTAAGAATGTGTTGATCTCTTTTATCACAGCCACACCCAGTTAAATTCCCCGTACTGCTTTATCTTTATGCTCTTTCTGGCACTTTCACCTTTGCACAGTTCCTTGAGGTCTACTCAAAACATTCACTACTCACATGCTCAGTTGACTCTTCAACTTATTACCCCTTGGCACTGTTCTATTTCCATGATACTAAATTCACAATATTTTCTTGCTATACTGATATTCCCATCATTTCTTCTTCCTCAATTCTACTGACTTTACAGTTTTCTTCCCCATATTGCAAAGTCCTATGATTTTTAAACACTACATAAAAGTTACCAAATTGTCACTTCAATCCCCTAAAAAGTCAAGGAAGCAATTACAGAGAAGCCCTCAACTATACCAATCAATTATTTTATTTATCCAATTTCAATTCACTACTAGATCTATAAACAAGTCCACCTTTTTAATTAATGAAAAGGTCTTCTTTCTGTTGAACTCCCATTTAAACTTTCATAACACCAATTTATTGAATTCACTATACTATCATTCAATGCTTCAATTTCTTATACATTACCATTAAGTTTTTGCATTGAATATCTATTCACACCCCTTCCCTGAAATTGAAAATTTTAAAGGTCAGTCACTCAATGCCTTCTAAATGTCAAATAGAATGGTACTTTCTCTGTCATGATGAGACCTTTCAGAGGCCTTGTCATTATCAACCACCAGGTTCTTCTCAGGATTTCCATATCCTGATTTCCAGGATTCCCATGTGGCCTGGTAGAGACATCACTGAGTGGTGGAAAAACATCTCCGCCAAACCAGCTCTGCAAGAGATGCTTTAAGGAAAGGAAGGAAGAGAGAGAGAGAGAGAGAGAGAGAGAGGAACATAGGTACATAAATGGCAATGAATAAGTACCTATCAATAAAAACCTTAAATGTAAATGGATTAAATGCTCCAATCAAAAGACATAGAATAGCTGAATGGATAAGAAAGCATGACCCACACATATGTTGTCTTCAAGAGACCCACCTCAGGACAAAAGACCTACCCAGACTGAAAGTGAAGGGCTGGAAACAAATTTTCCAAGCAAACAAACAAGGAAAAAAAGCTAGGGTAGCAATACTCATATCAGACAAAATAGACTTCAAAAAAGAAGCCATAAAGAGAGACCCAGAAGGTCACTTCAAAATATTCAAGGGAAGAATCCACCAAGAAGACATAAATATTGTAAATATATATGCACGCAACACAGGAGTGCCCAAATACATAAAGAAAATCTTAGAGGACTTCAAGAAAGATATTGACAGCAACACAATTATAGTGGGGGATTTTAACACCCCACTGTAAAAAATTGGACAGATCTTCCAAACAAAATACCAACAAAGATATTGTGGCATTGAACAATGTCCCGGAGGAAATGGACTTAACTGATATATATAGAGACCTTCATCCCAAAGAAGCTACACATTCTTCTCAAATGCACATGAAACATTTTCAAAGATAGACCACATGATAGGACACAAAACAAGTCTCAACAAACTCCAGAAAATTTAAATCATACAAGCATCTTCTCGGATCACAAGGGAATGAAACTAGAAACCAATCCCAAGGGGAAAAAAAAAACATTCAAAATCATGAGATTGAATAGCATGCTACTAAACAATGAATGGGTCAAGGATGAAATTAGGGAAGAAATCAAAAAGCTTCTGAAAACAAACCAAAATGAACTCACAAAAACCCCAAACTTATGGGACACAGCTAAGGCAGTCCTGAGAGGGAAGTTCATAGTGATACAGGCCTACCTAAAAAGATAGAAACATTTCAAACAAACAACCTAACCCTGCATCTACAAGAACTCAAGGAACAATAACAAAGAGAGCTCAGAGCAAGTAGAAGGAAGAAAGTAACCAAGATCAGAGGAGAATTAAATGACATAGAGACTAAAAGCACAATTTGAAGAATCAGTGAATCCAGGAGCTGTTTTTTTTAAAAAAGATAAACAAAATCAACAAGCTTTTAAGCAGACTCATTAAGAAAAAAAAGAGAGAAAACCCAAGTAAACACAATCAGAAATGAAAGAGAAAAGATTACAACTGATACCACAGAAAAGATTACAACTGATACCACAGAAATACAAAGGATTGCAAGAAATTACTATAAAGAACTGTATGCCAAGAAATTTGAAAACCTAGGGGAAAATTTCTAGGAAATTGTCCCTAGGAAACCTAGGGACAAATTTCTAGAAAAATATGATCTTCCAAAACTCAATAAAGAAGAAGCAGAAAGCGTGAACAGACAGAGCAATAACAGCAGGTGAAATTGAAGCAGTAATCAAAAAACTCCCAACACACAAAAGCATTGGACTGGATGGTTTCACAGGAGAATTCTACAAAGCATTTAAGGAAGAGCTAACCCCATCCTTCACAGACTATTCCAAAAAAATCCAGAATGATGAAAGATTCCCAAACTCTTTTTGTGAAGCCAGCATCATCATAATTATGAAACCAGATAAAGACACAACAAGGAGAGGAAACTTCAGGTCAATATTGCTCATGAACATAGACGGTAAAATCCTCAACAAAATATTGGCAAACCACACCCAACAATACATTAAAAAGATCATACACCATGACCAAGTGGGATCCATCCCAGGGATGCAAGGATGGTACAATATTCGCAAATCAGTAAATGTAATACATCACATAAACAAAAGCAAAGACAAAAACCACATGATCATATCAATAGATGCAGAAAAAGCCTTTGATAAGGTATAGCACCCATTTATGATAAAAACACTCAGCAAAGTGGGAATAAAGGGAACATTCCTCAGCATAATAAAGACCATATATGAGAGACCTACAGCCAACATCATACTAAATGGGCAAAAACTAAAATCTTTTCCACTAAGATCAGGAATAAGACAAGGATGCCCACTTTCACCACTCCTATTCAACATAGTACTGGAAGTCCTAGACACAGTGATCAGACAAGAAAAAGAAATAAAAGGCATCCAAATTGAAAAGAAGGAAACAAAATTGTCACTGTTTGCAGATGACATGATAGTATACATTGAAAATCCTATAGACTCCACCAAAAAAATGCTCAACCTAATAAATGAATTTGGCAAAACAGTGGGATACAAACTCAATATCCAGAAATCAAAGGCATTTCTGTTCACCAACAATGAAACAGCAGAAGCAGAAATCAAGGAAAAAATCCCATTTGATACAGCAAAAAGAAAAATAAAATACCTGGGAATAAGCCTAACCAAAGAGGTAAAAGACCTGTATTCAAAAAACTACACAACACTGAAAAAGAAATCAAGGAAGACACAAACAAATGGAAACATATACCGTGTTCATGGATCAGAAGAATTAACATCATCAAAATGTCCATACTACCCAAAGCAATTTACACATTCAATGTGATACCTATTAAAGTAACAATGGCATATTTCACAGACATAGAACAAACACTTAATGACCATAAATGACCCCAAATAGCTACTGCAATTTTGAGAAAAAAAAAGAGCAAAGTAGGAGGGATCACAATACCTGATACTAAATTGTATTACAAGTCCACTGTAATCAAAACAGCCTGGTACTGGCATAAAAACAGGTACATGGACCAATGGAACAGAACAGAGAGCCCAGAAATAAACCCAAGTCTCTACAGTCAATTAATATTTGACAAAGGAGGCAGCAACATAAAATGGAGTAAAAATAGCCTCTTTAAAAAATGGTGTTGGGAGAACTGGACAGCTACATGCAAAGAAATGAAACTTGAGCACCAACATACACCATACACAAAAATAAATTCAAGGTGGATAAAATACTTAAATATAAACTGTGACACCATTAAAGTCCTAGAGGAGAACATAGGCAGGAAAATCTCAGATATTTCACACAACATTTTTACTGATATGTCCCCGAGAACAAGGAACATAAAAACAAAAATAAACAAATGGGATCTCATCAAAATAAAAAGCTTCTACACGGCTAAAGAAAACAGTATTAAAATAAAAAGAGAACCAATCATATGGGAAAACATATTTGCCAATGATACCTCAGACAAGGGTTTAATTTCCAAAATTTATAAAGAACTTATGCACCTCCACTCTAAGAAGACAAGCAACCCAATTAAAAAATAGGCAAAGGACTTGAACAGACACTTCTCCAAGGAGGACACACAGAGGATCCAGAGACACATGAAAAGATGTTCAATATCGCTAGCTATCAGAGAGATGCAAATTAAAACCACAATGAGATACCACTTTACACCAGTCAGAATGGCCATCATAAACAAAGCAACAAACTACAAGTGTTGGAGAGGTTGTGGAGAAAAGAGAACCCTAGTGCACTGTTGGTGGGATTGCAGACTGGTACAACCACTATGGAAAACAGTATGGAATTTTCTCAGAAAACTAAAAATGGATCTGCCTTTTGACCCAGCAATTCCACTGCTAGGATTGTATCCTAAGAACCCTGAAACATGAATCCAAAAGAACCTATGCACTCCGATGTTCATAGCAGGACAATTTACCATAGCCAAGTGCTGGAAGCAAACTAGGTACCCATCAGTAAATGAATGGATAAAAAAACTATGGTACATTTACACAATGGAATTCTATGTAGCATAAAGAAAGAAGGAGCTCCTACCCTTTGTGACAGCATGGATGGAGCTGGAAAGCGTTATGAGAAGTGAAATAAGCCAGGCAGTGAAAGACAAATACCATACGATCTCACCTTTAACAGGAACCTAAACAACAAAACAAATAAACAAGCAAAATGTAACCTAAGACACTGAAATAAAGAACAGGCTGACAGTGTCCAGAGGGGAGAGGGGAGGGAGTTTCAGGGGAATTTCATGGGAAAATGGGAAGGGTTTACAGGAACAAATATAAAGGACACATGGACAAAAACTAGGGCAGGTGGAAATGGGAGGGAGGTGGGGAGGGATGGGTGGGTGGGCTGAGATGGGAGTAAAGGGCAGAAAACTGTATTTGAACAATGATTAAAATAAAATTAAAAAATAAAAACAAACAAAAAATTCATAATTGGTAGGCACACAATAGACAGAAGGAGGCTAAGAATTTCAGGGGAATTTCAGGGGAAAAGGGGAAGGGTTTACAGAAACAAGTATAAAGGACACATGGACAAAAACTAGGGGGTGGAAATGGGAGGGAGGTGAAGAGAAATGGGGGGGTGGGCTGGGATGGAAGTAAAGGACCGAAAACTGTACTTGAACAAAGATTAAAATGAAATTTAAAAAAAAAAAACACGCTCTCCTCCACTTATGAAGGAAAGAGCAAAGGCTGGAATCAATGTTCAGTAATGTTATGAATATAACATTCAATATTGTTCAATAAGAGTATGTCTTAATATTATGTTTGTTAATTGAAACATTTCAAAAATTAAAAAATAGAATAGTATAGGAAATGGAGAAGCCAAAGAACTTAGATATACAACTGATGGACATGAACTAAGGGGTGGGGGATGCTGGAAGGAGGGGTGGTACAGGGTAGAGGAGAATAAAGGGGAGAAAAAATGGGATGAAGTAACAGCATGATGAATAAAATATACCTAAAAATAATGATACATACAGATGAAATTCAAATGGATCATAATTATTTACAAAAACTCTTTCTAAATGTGAAATTCAAGTTTAAATTTTAGGAACAGAATATCCTGAATGTGATACTATATCTCACACAGTATATTATTAGGATGCTTCAGAAATTTAGTATTAAGACTATCTTGGGTCTTCACGGGACTTGGGTGAGGCAAACAAAAGGACCCAATACAAAATTTAAGGAAGCACCCAGTCTCAGGTTTGCGCAAGTGCAAGATCAACATTTGTAATGGAGAATAAGTACCTCTTTAAATATTGTGCCTTAGGTGCTTTGCTTGCCTCACCATAGTCCTGGTCCCACTATTTGTTAAATTTAATAACAGGCTCTAGAAATCTTTCAAAATGTAATGGGGCAAAGAAATTAGAAGATCCTGCTAAGGTATAATAAGTTATATGCACATAGACTCTAAGGCCATATGGCTTCATTATCAAATTGTATATGGTATAAATTTGGTTTAACATTTTAACTAGCTAAGGTGAGGTTGGTTAGATTAATCAGAGTGTATATTGCACAGCCATTATATTTAAGTGATTTTACTGACATTGCAAAATTAGCATGTATAATGTTCAGCAAAATAAGGAGGCTCTAAACAGAATTTATTATCTGATGCCAATTACATAATGTGTATGCAAATTTGGATATATAGTTACATTGCACTTTTAAACCAGAAAACATATCAAATATAAATATTTAATTTTGGTTTATAAACTTACTGGATATTTAAATATTTCACTTTGTATTTTCTATATTGCCAACACTTTCTTTAATAATACTGGATTAAGAAGAGAAAAATACCCAGTACACTTGCAGTTCTGTTTTTCACACCAAATAACACAAACATCTCTTTGGGCATCAACATTAATTTTCTATTATTTTTAATCTCAATAGAGGCTATTGAAATCTCAGAGAACCACTACTGTCCTATTGGTGAGCTTAAATAGATTGTAATTAGTTATAGTGACAATTTTTTAATGAACTGACACTTCTTGACTACTCAACACTTAAAAAGATGTTAATCTCTACTCCCTGAAACTGAAACAAGTGCATTAAATTCAGATAACATATTTTTGAGTAAGGTATTTATCCTGCTGCATTCCAACACAGATTTATGGTACAACACAGGTTTACAGAATATTAATCTACCATGAACATAGATTTAAAAATTTACACCTTGAGACAAATAGAAAGAATAAGAAAGTTCACTCTAATCATTCTTTTATTTGCCCTAATCACTAATATTTAAGCACCAATTTATGGAAATGCATTAAAAACAAACATACCAGCTACCCAATTATAAAATCCTATCTCATCTCAGTATGTCTTCTTTGAGACTATCAGTTATGTCATCTCATTAAGGCCAAATTTTAAACACCCTCCCATTTCCAGTCTCACAAGTAAGATCTCTGTTGCATCTTCTGGAAAAGTTCTTCCTGTTCCTAGTTTAACAAAGCTTATTATCCTGTCCCAGCACCTTCCAAACCTTAGTTCAGACTCTCCAAATCCAAGGAACTTTAGCCAACTGAAACAAACCATGTCAGTGTCCCAAGTGCATCTCCTTAGTCTTTGTGCCCCTCCTTGCACAGCACCATTTCTTAAGTCTTTTTTTCAGTTATTCAGACTCTTTCCAGAAGTACTTTCTTGGCAGGTGGATGGCTTCTAAAATGAGAGATAGCAGATTTGTTTCAATATTGCCATCAGCAGAAGCAATAAGTGTAGGTCTTCAAGTCGCTATTATAAAACTCCTGTTTATTTATCAGAGGTCAGCCATGGCTTGAGTAAACTGATGAAATTTATTAAAGGCATAAAGCTAACCCTGAGAGCATTGACTTCTTACAGGTGCCTCTAGATATTTGTTACAATCAGGAAAGCCACTAACACCAGGTGTTTTTATACAGACACAGAATTGGTGTAGATATTCTTTTATAGTACTTTTAGTTGGGGCTCATTACAGCACTGAATTATTTTCAAAACTTCTTTAAAACCTTTTTTAAGTTTACATCCTCAACATATACTTCCAAGGAAACAGAATTTATGATGAGGTTCACATACACTCCACCCTTCATGTGACCTCGAAAAATATGAACTGATTTTATAATTATAATCTTTGTGTTGGTAAAAGTAGCATACATTTTATAGACAATGGAGATACATTACTGCATCAAATATGATTCAGAAGTATTATTCAAGTCTATAGTCTTTTTCATTATTCCTATCTATGTAAGCTTTGAAGGTTACAAGCATACATTAACAAAAAGCAAAAAAGAGACAAAAAGATAAAGACAGACAGTAAGACAGAATTTTTTCTTTTATTTAAACCCTTGGTCTATTAAGACTGATGCATGCAATCCTACATAGCTAAATAACTCTTTTTTCAAATCTTTCCTCTTGAACTGGCTTCTCACCCCTGAGGCCTGGCTCAAGCAGAAATCATTAGCCATTATTTAATGGAATGATGTGAAATGTGCATATACCATGTCAACACTTAGCCATTCTGTCTCAGCCCATTTGGTTTCTCATAAAAAAAAAAATACCCTAGACTGGCTTATAAACAACAGAAACTTATTTCTCAATGGGAAGTTCAAGATCAAGGCATCAGAAGGTTTGATATCTGGTGAGACCCTGCTTTCTGATTCATAGACTGAAGTCTTCTCATTGTGACCTCACATGGTGGAAGGTAAAAGGGTGCTCTCTGGGGTGAGGAGGGGGACTTTGTTTGAGGCCACTGCCATTCATGAAGGTTCTACCCTTATGACCTAATTGCCCTCAAACCATCACATTGGACATCAGGACTTTACATACAAGTTTGACAGGGGGAGGAGGCATGAATATTTGGTCTATATTACATCCATAAAAAGAGATCCAACAAGCCCACCCAGTTGATACAGTCTCAGGCTTATCATAATGACTCCAATAATAGGAACCCAAGGACAAAGCCTTCCACAAGTGTACCACCAATTTTTGGAGTAAAAATCTAAAGTGACTCAATTTTATGAATTTTTACACTCTCCAGTAATGCTAGATAACAGTGGTTCCTATATTTTTATTTGATTCTTGTTAGATATAAATATGTACTGATTTAAAATTTATTTTTATACCCAGACAATTCATTATTCACAAATTTCCTGAATAAATATCAGGCACTTGTGTAAAAATAGAAGTTTCCTTTCTAAATGCATGAATAACATGTTGACAGGTACAGTGACAAAGTATGAAAGACAAAGTGCAGTTGAAAATACTCTCCCACTAGCATTCCTCTCCCTTAGGAAAATGATTACATAGTTGGGAGGGGAATGATATTCATTTCCTTATGCTTTAAAAGTATGTCTAAAATGTTCCCTTATACAAGTGTTTTATGATTATCTCATGTGCATTTTAGTCTTAAAGCAAGTGAAACACGAGTCTAAAAATTCATGATGTGGCCTCGCCTCTTCTAGCCCATAACATAATATTTTCTAAATGGCTAATTAGGAAGATAAAACACACTGCTTTGAAAAGCTATAACACTGAAGCTCTGCTCTTCTAAAATTAATGCGGAATCCTTAAACACTTTGATTCTGAAAAAAATCCTATTTGAAAATTTGGGACATTTTATCTTATGTAAAAGATTAATTGTATAAATAGATTTTTCAGAACCACATTCTGTATTTTTCTCCTCCAGTGAGACATTGGTGAGTATATATCTTAAAGAGTAGATTTTGCTCACCCATGAACCTCTGAAATCCCAGTTTAAGTAACAGGAACAGAATTTGGTGAAGCTGAATACTGATTATGACTTTCTGAACATGGAATTACATGTAAACTTTTTGAAGAAGGCAAGATTGTTACTTTTGCTATCTTAAATGGGAAAAGGACCTCAGTATGCTTTGATCTTTGTTTTTATAATGCATGCAGTACTTGTCTCTTCACTAGTACCTGCTTAATTTTGCCATAGACTTTTCTATAAAGAGAGAATTCATTACTAGTTAATTTTTCTTTGGGGTAAATGGGATTGCCTTTCATTCTTTATTTGAAATAAAAGTGTAAAGACAAGCTATAATAAAAACAAATAAAACTTTTCAAAGGCTTTAATACAACTTGGAATATAAAACTAATAAATTGAAATAAAAAATGTAACAATTCAGTATTGGAAAAGCTTTTAAAACACAAATGTCGATTTCTTGGAAGGTATGACCTCACATGATGAATGATCCACAAGTATAAAATTATTAATCAAAATAAATACTTTTGATAAAAAGACATATATTAATGTAAACCCTTAGGAAAAAATTAGGGCAAAATATTTATGTGAAATTCAAATTTTATAGTTTTAATTTGGTGTCTATTCTCTCACACTCATACAAGAACACTCATCAGTCAGAGTTCACTATTACCATTAACTACTGTTGAGAATTTAGAGAGGACCTTGTGCTTTTATTGAAGCAGGAACCAGCCCTAACTTCAACTGTGGTGAGGATAGACTGTCCCAAGAATTTCCTTTCTCAAGAGCTCTTTATATAGGTTCAGAGATTATGTGTTGCTCTCATAACATCTTGATCAAGACTCCTTAATAACTGGTAACATGTACACATGTTAATATTGGTTTGCCATTTCTAGTCAGTAAATTTGCCTTTGGGTCTGTTTATTTTTGCTAACTTGAAATTCATCTTATCCTGTGGTCCTTGGATCTTGGTAAGCGAGATCCCTCTGGTCTATTATCTGTAGCAATTTTAAGAAGTGGGAAATTTTTATCACATTTACAAGGTCATGATGTGGTCAGCTGCGGTTCCTTACATCATATTTTTATTTTGGCTATTATGTCTTCATTATTATTAGTTAATTTAATTTTCAGTCTTTTGTTTTTTGTCAAATATTTACACACACATACACACACCTGCCAAATCTCCAGTCACACTCTTTAATAGCTCATTTGTCCCTTCTTTTCAGGCTTATCCTAATTTATCCGTCAGTATAGTTTCAACCAAAAACTCAACACCAATATTTGTGAGTTATGTAACAGTTTTTTTACTGTACTGATTTAATCATTTGTTCCTGTGCATTACTGGCAACACTTACTATTCCTATATGTTTGAAACTGCTCAAGATGGTTTCCTATTAGCAAATTATTACTTTGTGCTTAGTTGTAAAATACTGACTTGAGAGCCTTGCTCTTATAACCTTATTTCAATAGCTACTGTTATAGTTTGTCTTAAATGACCACCTATTTTCTTAGGATATATTTGTAAGAGTGTACGTGAACGGAGCCATTCTCTTCTTTCCATTGCAATATTCCCACTCTTTCCTCTGATGTAGTTTCTGTTTTTGAAATCTAATACTTCTCCATTACATAAATATTGCTCATTCAGTTGTTATTTTACAATTTCAGACAGTATTATGTCCAAAAACACAAATAACTTTTATTTGATGTGAGCATTTGCATCAAGACTTCCCTGCTGAACTGATATTTAAGCTAAGACTTAAAGGATTAATAGAATGGACCCAACAAAGTAGAAGAGACTTTTGGGTGGTAGGAACAACTTCTGCAGGTTGGAAGTAACTTAACTATTTCAAGCAATTGATAGAAAATATAGCTGTGGCTTAGTGAATGACAGGAAGCATGATTAATGATGCTGGGGTGGAGATAAGAATTTGGGAGGCAGAGACCATTCAGGGCATTCCAGAATATATTGCAGATTTTGGACTTTCTAAGAGAGGATGATGGGAGTGTTTGAAGAGTTTTTAAGAAAGGATGGGCACTATTTGAATTGCATCTTTAAATTACCAGTTCTGCTTCTATTGAAAAAGTGTTCGTGTGGGTAGGATCAAGAGTTGATGCGTGGGTCACTGGCCAGCAGTGACCACGGAATGCTGTGGATGGCTCGCCGTAAAACATGTGAGAAAAAACATGCACAGAGACAAACCAGTTTCTGTGGAGAAGTAGGGATGGAATGGCCACCCCCCCCCAGTGGGGAGCATGCCAATTTACCATCCATACCTGCTTTTATTGGGCTCATTTTGCATAATAATTCAGGTAAAGTACAGTACTCATTACAGGGAAGTAAGGAACCATAGAAAACAAGGAACTCTGCCGGTCTATTTTGAGTCGGGGTCAAAGAGCTGTAAGACTTTGAGGAACAAACTAACTTCCTCCTTAGACCCTTCTCATTCAACTGAGAGCATTCTAAACAAAGAAGTTTTCACAGTAATTTACATATTCTTTCTTAGGCCTGATCACCCAGGGAATCCGCCCTTTTCAGCACAGAGCTGCACCACCCTGTCATTGTTTCAGGCTTAGGTGGAGCAAGGGAACTAAGGCAACCAAGAGATAAGGAGATTTTCTCCCAGATGGTGAGAACTCAGGCTTGTCAAAGCTGAGGGGTGGGGATCGATCACCCCCTTTTGCTGCAGCCCCCAAAGTCCTTTCTTGGGCGTCTCCCAAATGATCGTGCCTGTCTTAGGTCATTCCCCCCTTGGGGAATCTTACCCGTCTTTGGCTAACCGACCAAGCTTTTGGGGGTTCAGTTATGAATAAAGCAGCAGAAGCAGCCTTCCTGCCAGGGAGATAAGCTTTTGTCTCCTTGCTGGCTTACGGTTCCAAGGGCGTTCCCTCAGCCTTAGCCTAGGCGGGGGTTTCAGCTTCTGATACCAGTCAGGGCGGTTCCCAACAAAGAGTGAACATAGTTACAATAATTAGCTATTGCTGTAGTTTAGGAATAAATTGATGGAGTGAAAAATTGGTTTTTAGAGATGGAGAGAAATAATTCTGGAATATTTGGGATATAAAATCAATAGGCAATCTTTAACTTGTTCCTGCCATGGACTCCTGAGACTGCACTTAAATCATTCTGGCCAAATATGGTTATGTAAGGAACTCCTCAACAGAATTAACTGCATGGGTTTTGTGTGCAGATGACTGATCATTTCCATTATGAACTGACTGCATTAGACTTATGATTTTTACCTTCAGAACCTCTGAGTTCTGAGAAGCAGAATACTGCTGACTTCTATAGATTTACTGCAGAATTCCATAATTATTTATTGAAATTAATGGAGTATTACAGAGTTTTGAGAATAGTAATAGCAAATTGGAAGTTTCAGAAACAACCTGATCTCCAACTGTATAAACACTAACCTCAGCCATTCTATCCTATCAGTATAAGTGGGTCCTTTTCTACTATTTGTAAAAGGCTGCATGGAAACAATGATTATGAATCAGCCCGGAGAGAGTGATTGCAATATAACCAAACTCAAGGAGCTGGAGTTTATTTCTATAAAATATACTTAAATGAATAATTTAAACCATGATGATGTGAGATTCTTTTTTTTTTCCTTGCAAAAAGAGTGCTTAATGATTTCAGATGTAGTTGTTCGAACAAGTCAGCATTTTTCCAAATCCAGAACCTATTTTAAAACATTGCTACAGTTTGAATAATTATAACTGTGTCTTCACATGATCTGCAGCTAAGGCTTTTATGTGTAGAATTGTGGTTATTATTTCTCTCAAATATTTCTTTTTCCATACTTTGCTATTCTACACTCTTAGTTGTTGATTTGAATCCTTTCACAGACTGAAATGGGAATGAGCTGTAAAATTGGAGCTAACGCTGTATTCTTCAGAATTTCAAAAGATCCTTGCTGACCTGGGCATTCAGGATATTGGATTAGATATTGTACCACATGACTTTATGTTAAAGAGAAATTTTAACTTTCTTAATTATTATTCTGTGTCCATCTATACCAAATAGTTTTTAATACCTTGAAGTAATTTTGCATGTATAAGTCACAAATCTCCCCCAAATGTGTCTATCATTTCCTTGAGATCATATAGTTTTGTATTCACAATGGCTTGCTTGAAAAAGTGGATGTTCAATAACTTTATGCAAAATATGGTATTATATATTCTTGTCATGCACCATCAACCTCTTAATTAGACAATTTGCATTATTCCTAGAATACACCTAAAAGTCACATTTTAAACATAATTTAGGAAGCATCATGTTATATAATTTTATTCACAAAATCTTTGAACCTTTGTTGTCTGTTTATTGCAAGTTTAAAATTTAAAGTGATAGAATTAAATTTTTCACACAAATCAATAAAACATAAAAATATGGAGGAAATTATTTGTTAGGAAACAGGACCTGTATAACTGAGAAAAATCAGGCAGCAGTATCACAGACAGAGATGTTAAAATCATTCAAAATCAAGACTTTAAAAATTACATCTCTTACTTTAAGGAAGAAGAAACCTAGAGAAGCTTATTTATAAAACTTTTAAAATATTTTTAAATGGCACATATGTTATTATAGGTTCTTCTATTTCTGCCCTAAGAATATTTTAATCACGAAAATGGTAGATTCTCCACTCAGCACTGTTGTGGCTGTATCTTCATAGAAAAAGAAAAGCAGAGAGTTGACACTAGTGTTTCAAATAGTACCAACAAAATTAAATAACCCTGTGGATGAGGAAGAAGTGGAGATTTTTCAAACATCACACTATCACTGAATGTGGAATTAGTCCTTTTTAAAAATATTTTTACTTATTTATTTTTTAAGATTTTATTTATGTGTTTATTTTCAGAGAGAGGGGAAGGGAGGAGAAAGAGAAGGAGAGAAACATCAATGTGTGGTTGCCTCTCACACGCCTCCCATTGGGGACCTGGCCCACAACTCAGGCATGTGTCCTGACTGGGAATCGAACCAGCAACCATTTGGTTCACAGGCCCATGCTCAATCCACTGAGCTATGCCAGCCAGGGCTGGAGTTAGTCTTTATTGGCATTTTGTCTATTTCCAGGTGTTGCAGTTAAAAGAAACAATCTACTAATGGGATTTATGGCCTGGATTCTACTGTGGTAGTTCTGAATGAAAACATTCATTTTCTAAATAATATTTTTTTGTCTGTGAGCACTTCTAACCTTATTTATTATTCTCTACTGCTTAGCATGTACATGTGCTCAGAGAATAAAATATAAGCAGATCTAATAAATAAAATGCATACATGAGGCCCCATAAAGGAAAGTAACCGTAAAGTCACAAACAGTAAGGTAAGTGAAGTCAGCTTCAGTACTTTCTATGCCATTCACAGTAAAAAATCTGAGTCTTGGCCCTGGCTGGTATAGCTCAGTGGTTTGAGCTCGGGATACAAACCAAAGCATCACAGGTTCGATTCCCAGTCAGGGCACATGCCTGGGTTGCAGGTCAGGTCCCCAGTGGGGGCCACCTGAGAGGCAACCACACATTAATGTTTCTCTCTCTCTCTTTCTCCCTCCCTTACCATCTCTAAAAATAAATAAATAAAATATGTTTTTTAAATCTGAGTCTCAAGACCCATGTCAACACAACTAAATAATTCTAAGTAATCTGTGCAATCCAGAGTAATACAAGCACTGGCAAAATGTGAATAAAGTATAAAATATTATTCATAGTTAAGAAACTTTGTTCATTTGTTTCATTTCCGTCTCTCAACTTACACACACCCATCCTCCAACTAATGGATGATAGAATAACTCTTAATTTGTAATATTTTAGTCTGTGTAAAACTCATTTTCTATTTTCACATTCAGCAGCACTTGAAGTTGCTCTTTTGTTCCTCCTTCATTACCCAAGGCACATGTAGAATGAGCCAACCAAAGGGTTGAATATAAACTACATGATTCCCTTAAGAATGTCTTACCATTGCCAGTGAAGCTAGATAAATGCTTACATTTGTAGAGCCAGATAATCAGCAAAGTCTGGGTCATTTGTCTATGTACAGCACACCAAAAAGTGTCCCATAGCATCATGAACAAATATTACCCTTTCTGAAGCTGCAGATCCTTCACACCTTTGGATCAGCCAGAATCAACTTCTGTTATTTTGCTCTGGATAAAACTCATGGTAGAATCTGAGATGTTTTACCATCCTGCATAGGAAATTAAGGGCAATTCCTCATTGTTGGCATATTAGTCTTCTCACTCTCTCTGACTTGAAGGGAATGCTTTAAGATGGATAGAGGTAACGTACATCGTAATTGAATCTTTACAGCATCCTTGGGCCTTTTCCAGCATAAGAATCTACTAAATATTTCTCTTAACAGCAAAAGTGACATTTTTGCTAAATTTACTATTCTTTTCAACACATTTATTTTTAATACTCTGGAGTACTATTGGTAAGAACAGACTGAATATGGAAAATCATGTTGTTAATATGAATTTTTTATATTACTCCCTGCCTAATGTGGCTCAGTGGATGAACACTGACCTGCAAAACAAAGGGCTGCTGGTTCGATTCCCTATTAGGGCATATGCTTGGGTTATGGGCCATGTCCCCTGTAGGGAGCATGGGAGAGACAAGCACACACTGATGTTTCTCTCTCTTTCTTTCTCCCTCCCTCCCCCTCTCTCTAAAAATAAATAAATAAAATATTTAAAAAATAAACTTTTGACATTAGAATATCATTATCACATTGGTGTAGTTTTCCCACGTATAAGGCTCTTGATATTATAAAATTATATAATCTTCCCTCTACAAGGATGAATTTCTACCCCTTTAGTATGTATATAAGACCTCCTCTCTATGGTCTCAATCTGCCTTGCTAATCTAATCTCTAACCATTCCCTCCAACTCACCAAAACTCTCCCACTTTCTTAACAATTAGTGTCCTTTATACCCTATGTTTTTGCCAAAGTTGTGTAGGATCCTTTCAATTTGTCACCTTACAGTTCAGCCCCTTCTTTAATGGGGGCTCTATTTAGGACCCCAATTCAGGAAAGAGAAGAATGGGAATATTATACACATACTTTTCTGTAGCCTCAATAAGTCCTGGCATTTCTAGTTTTCACTCCCATCAGATGGATGCCTGAAAACACTTCACAGAGAAAAAGGTGGAGAACCAAACATGAATGCCCCTGTTATTGCTACCTTCACAGAAAGTTTTTTTTGAAATCTTAAGTAATATTGAAATTATTTTCTGGACATAAAAATGCTGATGATGGTGAAGGTGATGACGATGATCATCATGATAAGCCTCTCATAGGGACTATCATTTATTGAACACTTATTATATGGCAGTCATTGATTTAAATGTTTTACTACATTAGTGCTAATACATCTTCACAAGTCTAAAATGAAACTAATGATTTCCCCTCTCAACATGTTCCCAATCCTACCCTCCAGTCATCTTGTCTTCATGAAAGTCACCAGCCTTCACTCAGTTCTTTAGGCCAAAGCTGCAAATTATCCTTGATTCTTTCCTGTGCTTCTGGACTCATATCCATTTAGTAACATATCCCATTGTTCCTAGCTTCAGTATATGTTTCACTTCAACTTCTCTCTGTCTTCACTGCTATTAGCTAGTCCAACTCACCAGTATATTTAGGCTGGAATATGGAGAAAATTAAAGTGACACTGGTAAATGCAATGTGACATTCTGGGTTGAATCCTGGAAGAGAAAAAGAACATTAGTGCAAAAACTGCCCAAATTTAAATACAGTCTGTATTTTAGCTAATAGTATTATACTACATAATGTCAATTTCTTAGTTTTGACAAATGCAATATCAAGTGAGGTGTTAACATTAGCAGAGTCTGACTGAAGGATAGACAGTGAACTTTATTGCCTTTGCAACTTTTCTGCAGCTCTAAAATTATTGCAAACAATAACTTTAAAAAGATAACTCTTTCCTTAGCTGGGATTCTAGTCCCCTTCAATCCATTCTTCACAGCAGCTAGAGTGATCTTTTAATAATATAAATCTGACCATGTGACTGAAAGAATTTAAGCAGCTCAGAAAGATTAAAACAAGCTGTCCAAGATTATGCAGGTATTATTGGCTGGGCAGGGATTTTGACTCATATATAAAAGATTCATTGTTTCTTAAGCATTATACCCTGGATTCTCTGCATGAATTCAGCATTTATAAGGAAGAATTTAATGTCTCCCATTTTGCATATATCACATTCATGTTTAAATTTTGTCTGATTCAAAACCCCAAGAAATCCTTATCAATACCAAATAAACAAATAGGCCAGAAGAATGAGAAAAAGTCCTTTGTGCTTTTCAGCTACAATTCAATTTGAAAGGTTTGAGATAATGATTTGAAAATTTCACAAAGTATGCAAAAATGTCTTCCTGTGAGGTTATTTCAATGTTTAAGATTGCCTTCACCATGATGGCTGACATGGTTAGGCATTCAAAAGAAACACACTTATATACAGAGAACGGAATGATGGATGTCAGAAGGGAGAGATTTGGGGGCTGGGCAAAAAAAGGCTGAGGGGGTTAGAAGTACTAATTGGTAGTTACAAAATAGTCACAGGAGTGTAAAGTAAATCACAGGAAATATAGTCCAGCATATTATAATAAATATACATGGTGCCAGGTGGGTAGTGGAAATATTCAGAGAAACACTTTGTAAAAGAAGATGATTGTCTATCTGCTATGCTATACACCTGAAACGAATAAAACAATGTTGAATACAAACTGTATTTGAAAGGGGGAAACAAGGAATTAATGGAAAGTATACACACAGAAAAGGATATACCAGCAGAATTGTCATTAGGAGACGCCTCATGTTCTGAATATGGAGTTTCATTCTCCCCTTTCATATGAAGCAATGGTTGGACTATGAAGACATCCTCTAAAATTATAGTCTCATCCCACACCCTAGAATGCAGTAGAGAACTGAAACTATATAAAACAAAAACTTCAAGGATTCTCAAGCTATACAATTATAGTTTGCCAGCTTAGAATTATGACAAAAGAGGCTCCAAGTCCTGTTTTCACAAGGACAAAGGCATTTAGTAGCCAAACTTATTATCTCTGGTTATCTGTGGGATCCTCTTTAGACTTAGCTTTCTATTAAATCATAGTAGCTTTATTACAGAAACTTGGACAAAATGAGATCACAAGCAGCAGTACTTTTTTCTTATCCAGTCATCACTTCACGTGATAATAGCAGGGGACAGAGGAAATCTATAGGAAATTTAACCCTATAGTAGTCATGTAACAAATATTTGTAGTTGTTGAATCTTTTCTAAAAAGTACTTATTTTTGACTCTAGTCTTTTAAGATAAGAGTATAATCCTTAATGAAATATTATTGACTCATAGCAGAATCTACATACCATAGTGAGAGGTGATCCTCACCTATTTTAAACAAGTCTGATTATATTGCAATTTCAGAACTATAAAAATGAAACCAAAAAGTTCATTTTAGTAGACAGTACAAAAGGTTTTATGTTTTTTAGGTATCAGCACTCTATAGAGCTCCAATAAAACTTACATTTTGTGAGCATTTTTAAAGCTTGGGGAGGCTTCCTATGGGAGTTACTGTTACCACATCTGCCCTCAGTGCAACATCATGCTTTTTACAGAGCTGGTTATTCAGAAAAAT
Source organism: Phyllostomus hastatus (assembly GCF_019186645.2). NCBI lineage: Eukaryota > Metazoa > Chordata > Mammalia > Chiroptera > Phyllostomidae > Phyllostomus > Phyllostomus hastatus. The sequence goes on from NW_025333977.1 coordinate 17,811,431, forward strand.
TCAACTTGAAATATTTACTAATTGTTTCAGTGAGTCAAGAGATAAAATACAAATCATGCTCACAGCTTTCATAACATGTATATTAACTTTTTGATATATAGTCATACCATTTTTATTAATGAAAATAGTAATAAATGCATGTGGGGTGTTGGTAAAAATACATTCATATCCATACATATGGATATTTTACTTTAAAATCCCAACAGATTAAATAGTCCTAACATAAAACATTTCAGATTTCAATTTTTTATAAGGCTTCTTTATGTTTGGAGACTTTATTATCCCTACATTGCTGATTCTATTGACTATCCAGATACTCTTGTGTTACATCTTCTAAGACATGCTGGGCTACATGCAATTTGTTTGTTTTGACAATAGTCTGAAATTCTGCAGTGCTTTTTACAATTACTTCAAAAATACTTCAGTTATACTCTAAGTACACTAAAATATATTTATTCAAAAATGATTCATTTGAGGATTATTTTTTCTAATAGAATTAGAGTTCAAACACAAGTGTATTTCCAGGATAATATAATATATTAACAAGATTATGCAACTTTACACAAAGTCCAATATCCAAAACAGCCAAGGTCTATCAGTACAGGTAGCAGGCTGTACCCAGACACCCAAAAATGGGCTTCAGATTTTCATATGGTAATCCAGCTTTAAAGAAAATAAATAAGTGCTTGCAGTTTATAAAGATCTATATGTTTTTGCCTTAAATGTTTTTCATTAAGCTAAATGTACGATCAATTAAACTCTCATTGGTCACTCGATCACATCCTTGTGTAAGATAGAGGAGAATACAATCATAGTAGCACTTCCCAGATTCAAACTTCAATAAGAACATAGATGTTCTTATTACTCTTTTTAAAGTTTCACTTTACTTAAGTAAAAATGTGTATGTTGTGCATTAAAATTTGGATTTTGCAAGGTAGTAAAATATTTTAATATTCATCCATAAGATCATCCACTCAGTTCTTCATTTATCTTCTACACAACAAGATCAGAGACTGAGATATAAGAATAGAGCTCATTATATTATGGCACTCTAAGGATGAAATCTGTTACTTTCGGCTGGTATAGAAGATATCAAAATATTTTAAATATCTATCTTGTACATATGCCTTGTTTTATTTAATATTATATTTTCTGAGTATTATATTTTCCAAATACAAAAGTTTAACCACAGTACAAATGTTGAAATTAGCAAACTGCATATATTGAAAGATAAAATATTTACTTGATTTCCAATAAAGATACCTGCTGAGAACAATAGTTCTGACAGTGGGGGTTGATGAGTGGGCATATCAGAATTATCTCAGCAGCTTTTCCCAACTGACTACACATCCTCTTCTCTTTCTCTTTTCTTCATTTTGCTTCCAACATTTCTTTCCATTATTCTGTAATGCCCCCTAGCAATGCAAATTAGTGGAACTCTTTATGCTGCTGCAGTTAGAATAGGCAGAGAGTAGTTGGCTGAAAAGTTTCCCAAATCACTATCTCTACCCCTCTCCCTTATCTGACAAAAATGGTTTATACCATATACCAGAATAAACTCAAAATGGAAAACAGAATTAAATATAAGTCATGATACCACAAAAACCCTAGAAGAAAATACAGGCAGTAAAATTTCAAATATCTCACAGAGCAATATTTTTGCTGATGTATCTCCTAGGACAAGAGAAATAAAAGAAAAATAAACAAATGGGACTACATCAAATTAAAAAGCTTCTTCACACTAAACAAACCATCATCAAAATGAAAAGAGAACTGACTGTATGGGAGAACGTATTTGCTAACAATACAAGAAACAAAGGTTTGATCTCCAAAATATATAAAGAACTTACACAATTAAACACCAGGGAGACAAATAATCCAATTAAAAAACGGACAAATGACCTGAAAAGACACTTCTCTAAGGAGGATATACAGATGGACTATAGACATATGAAAAAATGCTCAACATCAGTAGTCATTAGAGAGATAAAAATTAAAACCATAATAAGATACCACTACATACAGGTCAGAATGGTCATCATAAACAAATCAACAAATAAGTGCTGGAGAGGATGTGGAGAAAAAGGAACCCTAATGCACTGTTGGAGGGAATGCAGACTGGTGCAACCCCTGTGGAAAATTTGTTTGGAATTTCTTAAAAAAACTAAAAATGTAACTGCCTTTTGACCTGGAGATTCCACTACTGGGATTATGCCCTAAGAATCCTGAGACACCAATTGGGAAGAACCCATGTACCTCAATGATCATAGCAGTGCAATTTACAATAGCCAAGTGATGGAAGCAACCTAAGTGTCCATCAGTATAACTGTGGTACACTTATACAATGCAATAGTAGAAAGAAGGAGCTCCTACCATTGGTGAAAGCATGCATGGGACTGGAGAGTATTACACTAAGTGAAATAAGCCAAGTGGTGAAAGACAAATACCATATGATCTCACTTTTAACAGGAACCTAATCAACAAATCTAACAAGTAAGCAAAGTAGAAACAGAGACATGGAAATAAAAAACAAATTGACAGTGACCAGAGGGGAGGAGGGAAGGAGATAATGCAGTGGGGGAAAGAAGAAGAAGAGTCAAGGAACATGTATAAAAGACACATGGAGAAAGACAGTGGGATGGCGGGAAGGACTGAATGTGCAAGATGGGGAGGGGAGATGGGGGAGAGTAATGGGGAAAAACAAGGATAACTATGACTGAAAAACAATTATTAAAAAATAATAAAAATGTGAAACTATGTAAACTGAATAAATAAAAATATTTAGTCACAGAACTGTAGCAACTAGATTCCAGGCATTGTTCAGTATTTCACATTGTATTTATCCCACTTTGAACCTTAAATTAAAACTTTGCAAAAGTTATAATGCATTGACAAACTGTTACTTCTTTGATAAATATCTTAGTAAATAAAATATATATCCATAATCCATTCAAGGATTCTTCAACTATCAGTTGTCCACATTTACAAAGAGAAAAGAAGTATATGTCCAAATTAAGGAGCAATTTCAATATGATTTACACCGTTAAAAGTTAAATCATAAATGCAAAAAGAGGAGAACAATATTGCAGGTAATAAAAATATTTGGGTCTTGGATCATTGTATCTCTGGGATAAATTACAATCAATTTTTGATAAATAATTAAGTTTTCTTAATTGTCAATAATCAGGTTGTCTTCCTTAAATGAATTCTGGTGTGGGGCTCAGAAAAGGTTATGTTAATATGCCCCAAAATTAAGTAGCTGGTAAAGAAGAGTTCTTACTTGTACAGGAAAAATTACCAATTAAAAAAAAAGGAAAGAAAAGAAGACTTCATAATTCATTCTAAAGATATATGTCATGAATTAAGGTAAATATTTAAACATACACTGTTAACTCAATTTATTCTTGTGATATGTTTTACATTAGAATTTAATTTAAATGTAGTCGGGTTAATTACTGTTAAGGTTTGCCTTCATGTCCAATGACTATGTTAACAGATGGTAATGAAAGTGGCTTAGAATCATGCGGACAGATAAAGTGAACCAATATGGGATTAAACTCTTCCAAAGATAGATCACCAAAGGTTAATATGAAAGTGTAGTTCAAACTCTGCATTAAAACTTCATCAAATGGTTTTCAGAAAGGGAGAGCATTTTCATCCCCCCACCCCCTTCACTTCTCATTGTCCTTCTTGCTGAGGAAGATTTCCTGAAGGAAAAGTGAGAGATTCATGGACCTAATTATTCCACAGACAGATCATTTATACCTGTTAACATTTCCTAATCCACCTCCCTTTTATTTATGGCTAGAAAGTAAAGCCTCTAATGAACTGTTAATTAGAAATGGAAAAATAGATCTCGCTTTTGAATTCAAACCTCATAAAGAAAAGCACAAGTAGGAAATAACCCAACTCCATTTAATATGTATAAAATGTCCAATTGAAGCCATGGCCAAATAGCTGTGTTGGTTAGTATGTCACCCAATACACCAAGGTTGAGGGTTCAGTCTCTGGTCAGGGCACCAGGGCATATACAAGAGAAACCAATAAATGCATAAATTGTGAAAAAATAAATTGATGTTTCTCTCCCTCTCTCCTCTTCTCTTTCTCTCTCTAGACTTCAGGGTTTCTTATCCAATCACAGTGTATGGTTAATAGTAACATATTGACAGACTTGTTTTTATTATAAAATTGGGTGGTGGGTACACAATGCAATATACAGATGATGTATCATAGAAATGTACACTTGAAACCTATACAACCCTATAAACCAGGGTCACCTCAATAAATTTAATGAAATAAAAATTTCAAATGGTAGTTAACCACAGGCCATAAAAAAGGCATTTTAAAATAAAATTTTTTACCAGAATTCTGTGGGAAAAAAACAAACTTAGAATTCCAAGCAACACTATAACAGCATGATAATCAGAAAGTTTACACTGCAAGTAAGAAATAACTACTGAAGATGTGTGGATTTCTGTAAGAGGAGGTGGTGTTAATACAAATATTTTACAGTTGGATTTTAATTTTAATTACACAAATATTTTGGATGCCACAGCAAAGACAAAAGGCATTTGAGATAAGGAAACAAGGCTTTGAGATTTTAAAGAAAGGTTCCACAGTATTCAAGCATTTGTTGATTTGCTTTGATTTCCAGAAATAGTTCTATTTTTATTATTAGTATAGGTCGGCTTTTTCTCTTACCATTCTTTTAAGTTACTTCACAATGAAGGGAGATGTGTTGAATTATTTTCTTAGTCTAGGTAGTACAAAGATAAGTGAATTGGTCCTTTTATCATTGGGCACCAGGATTCTCATCAATACCTGGTCTTGACTTGGCACCTACTTTGAGTTCAGTGAATGTGCCCTTTGTCTCAAGAATATCTGGTGCTGAGTCAGAAACAGACGTGGAAGCAAGACTATCAGAAAGAGCAAAAGGAGTAGGGCCAGGAGGGAAAAGAGAACTTCTTTCATTTACCCACGTGAACGAGTCTTTGTTCAGCGTTTGTTTGTTTTTCCCAAAGCTAACTTTGCCACCCTGAGTTGGGAAAGTTATGCTTTTGTTTTAAATACTATGAAAAATTATTGCATATTCTTCCATTATTCAAATAAACCTTAAACTTAAAAGTTTGCTGTAAAATGTGTTGAAAGTACAAAAGCCCTGTATTCATATGTAATATAGTATTAATAATGCAGTAAATTTCACCTCCAGAAGAAAAATGTGATAGTTATTACAGCTGAATTAAAGTATTCAGATTTGTTTTACTGGTCATTAGCACATTTTTTTATGAAACTTATGCAGTGCAGCCTCTATCAATTCACTGCATTACTCATTTTATGAACAAGTGGAGTAAATATAATAAAAAATATTTAATTAAGTATGCTGGGCCTTTTTCTTAAATCACTGGTTGATAATGTGGAAAACCTGCTTTTTACTAATGTTCATCTTCTGCCTTTTGAAGATATCATGAGATGAAGGTCAACTAGAAATTTATTATTATGCCTCTTTGGTTATATATCATTGAAGGTTCACCACAAGTATGATTTTTCTATTAGAATTTTTAAAACATGTGAAAATGTGTATCAGTGCAATAGAGAGAAAACAATTGTATTCTCAGAAATAAGTATGTTATTCTCATGAGTAAATATTATCAGAATTAAACAAGCAACCCCAGCCATAACCTCTTCACCGACGGCAACTCCTGGTCTATGCCAGCTTTCTTGAGTTGAGAAATTTCCCCCTTCAGTTTAGATTTTGTAAAAGCATACTGAAAATAGTCACCTCTGCTTATTGTTACTTCTATTACTATACACTTTAAATAAAGCATGATACTAAAATAAGTAAAATAGGTGGGTGAATGTCTTAGTTTCTTTCCTTCTCTTACTTTTATCTTCAAGTTTTCACATTTTCTGCATGCCTAGGTCAATTACAAAGGTCTTAGCAAATTAATGAATCTATTGAAATCACTTTCACCTGTAAAATTTATTCTAGAAATAGAAAAATGAGAAAGGAGCACTTGTTTTCCATTTGATTTATGTTGCATATTCGTCAGAGATTAGTTTCATTACTGTAAAGACTTAAAATAAATCACAGTTTGACTGAAATTTCTCCTCTATGACTTAAATAACAAAATGAAACAAATTGGAAGATGAACTTTTAAGTTCAGAAATATTAATTACAGTGTTACTTTTTACATATAACTATTCCTAAAGTGGAGATTCATAATTTCATCCAGCTTCACTTGGACAGGGGTTAGACAGAAGCAAGGAAAATAAACACATAAAACTGAAATTGTTATACATGAGAGAAAACGCCTAATTTACATGTAAGTATAATCCAGCATATATAAACTATATACATGTATATACAGTGTATATACATATAATAGTACTATACATATATGTATGTATAAACACTCACACATGATTGTGTTATTGCTCCTATTACATTTAAAAGGCCTATAATATATTAAACAAAATACTTATATGGTGAAATTAATGGTAACTATGCTCTGTTTACCTGAAGTTTCACAGTTGAGGATTTTGAGCTAAATATGAATTATAAATGTCCAAGTTCAAATTAAACTAATTCAAATCACTTAAAATGGAATGTTCTTTTATTATTATTTCCCCTCATATTATCTTTACTCATTATAGTCATGTATCTCACTCATAGAAAAGCATCTCATTAATGTGCCCTCTGTCATTGCCATTTTTCAAAGATGCAAAAATTTATTGACTTAAACAATAATGTAATTTATTCTTTGGCAATGTAATTCATTGGCAATGTAATTGCCAAAGAATAGGGTGGTATGAACAATGAATTTATACTAAACAAATCAAAATAGTGTGTTGTAGTAGTTAAAGTCCTTATCTTCTGCAATTGCATTATCAATGTTCATAATGCTAAACATAAATATTCTTTTTAAATATCAAGGGTTTAAAATTAACATTCTTAGGTAACAAAAAAACTTTTGAAACTCAATCATTAAACTTTTCTTGTGATCTCTCTTTCTGAACTTTTATTTAAAATATGGTTGTTATCATCCTTATACACTGTTTATTATTTTTAGTGTTTTGCAATTAGGTGAAATAATATAGTTTTTAAATAAAAACATAAAAGCATTCACAAATAATACTGTATATGATAATATGTTAAAACTATTGTGGAATCACACTAATATACCACATGTATCCATGTTCCGCTCACCATCTAATAGTTAAAGGGGCATTGCATACATTTTATTATTTTAGAATACTATTACTATAATTTATGATAAAATCTCAATGAATAATAACAAATATCCACTGGATCTGGGTCTGCTTCAAATTGACCATCCCTATGAAGTGAATGGCAATGCGCCCCTTTTTCTAAAAAAACAAGCAATTTAATGCAGCAAAAACATGGAACAAATTCTAATCATAGTGCCTATATCAATACCCATGGTCCTTTAAGAAAATACATCTGGAATTATAAACTAAAGTTAACTTAAGTAATTTTAGTGCACAATGAAAATAAGTGGCCTAGACAAGGGATAGAAAACTCCATGGATGCAAGAAAATTCTCCTCTTTAATACAAAATTTCATTCTCATATAAATTTATTTTCACTAAATAAATTTATTTCTCATCCAAGGGTAAAATCATTACCTATATTTAAGAAGTATTACTTTCTGTTTTTAATAAATAAAATATAATTATCAAGTTGTGTCATAATTTGATATGGTTTATGAATACTCATTTTTTTATGTAAAAGCACCAGGATCTTTAGGGATTACACTTTAACCCGATTTGTATAATTTACTACGTTATGAATGTGTGTACATTTGTTAGGAAAATGATGAATATTGTCAGAAATATCTAGCCTTGTACTTTGAGTTTTTATTAAGCACTTCTCTCTACTATTCACCAAAATATTTAACTAAGAAGAATGGTAACATGATAAGTACCTAGCTTGGAGGGACTCCATAAGTCAGATTTTCTGTGTTTAGAAAAAAGACTTTAAGTGAAGGGAGAAATGTTGAGAACAAGAACAAGGAAAGTGAGATAGCTATGAAAAAGGTGACTTCTGGGAAAGTGAAAAGAAGAAAAGTAAAAAGAGAACAATAACACCTATTTAATCGTGGGTCTGATTCTCTTGCATAAGAAGAGCTACATTTCAATGTCATGTGTAAAGAAATAGTGAATCTTGCCTGTGGGCTTTTCTTCATCTGAAGTAATTTCAAAATATACCTCAAATAATGAAGGACAAAAGTTTTCCATACAGTGTGCCAAATGCAAAGTAGCCCTGAAAAGTTGTATTTTTATACTGATATACTTGTGTTTTGATTTTATGCATACCTATGTTGATAGCCACGTGTAATTAAACAAGAGATATATTAAATATATTCTGAACATTCACAGGGCTGTTTTATTCTTTTTTTTTTTCAAGTACAGTGCCTTAGTTTTATATCAGTTACACAGCTTTAAAAGCTGTTAGTCTCCTTTACTTATGAAAAAAAAAGTGATGTAAGGCATCAGTGACTTGTGAATTACATTCAACGCACAATGATAATTCCTACTAAGGGCAGCTTGAGGAAACGCCAGCAGAAAACACTTGCCCACTGCACAATTCCGCGGCCAGCAACACGGGGTCTGTGAATCCCTAGAGCTCTGCTGCCCTCTAATGGCCCAATGGATAAGTGCCTCCCAAAGCTCTGTGTCAGCTCAGTTTCTTTTCTAAACAAGTACTGGCACCTTAAACATCTGATTTCTTTGGTTTCACTCGCATGTAAATGGATCATAACTTAGATTATTGTCAGATTAATTTTGAACACAATTTTAATGTTATAAAGAGAGAAAAGCTCATTCAACTTCCTCCGACTTAGTTCAAGCATGAATGGGTCCAGTTGCCATATGTGGTTGGAAAAAAACAGTAGCTAAATATGTGACAACTTTCACAGATAACAGGATTCTGACAGTCAAATTGACCCCCCCGGCCTTAGATTTTGATTGGTTTGTGTGTGTGTGTGTGTGTGTGTGTGTGTGTGTGTGAGTGATTTTAGTGTGCATGTTTTTAATACAAGAATAGCAATTTTTCTTTTCTTTTTTTCATTTAGTGTCTTAAGATGCCTGGATCCCCAAATACCTCCTCTTAATGCTAGACTTCTTAGCAATCTAGTTACCTTATTTTTTTTCCCAATTACATCCTGCCTAGGAAAAATGGTGCATCATTGGGGTACTAACTTTGAAATAATAATACAATAAAAAAATAAGTGAACTATATATATCAGATTTTTTAAAAGTCCCAATTATATCCTGGTATGGGATGGGGGCGGTTATAACATATATCAACATCACAGTGCATCAGACTTTGTTAATAAACTAGCTTTCTGTGTAACGAGTAAAGGAAAGGTTTTTGTTTTTTTTTTAATGTGAGCACGAAAGGCATGGCATAGCTGGAGTTAAAGGTTCAAGCTTTGTATCCTCTATATATAATGTATTATGTTTTTCAAAAACTTTTTATTAGGAAAGCTATACCAGACGCATAATCACTATACAATGATTAAACATTACCTTTACAATTTATAATAACTGAAATTACAGAATAAATATATGCACATTTCTTTTGAATCTTTGTGTGTGAGAGAAAACATTAAAAGTGCTTCCTACAAAGCTGTTAGTGATATATACCCAGTTGCTCTTTTATATATATATATATATATAAGAAAGTGCAGATGTTCTCCAAAAAATCTTGGCATCAGGATGAAGTGTCACAAACAGGATGCTCATCCCTAGGTGTGTGCCTCTGGCCATTAAACCACCGGGCCTCCACTTCCGCAGGATCCAGCCTAGAATATGACTTTTCCTAGGTGGTTGGAGAGATGTTATGAGCTGTACACTAGGGATGAAGGGAAAGGTGGAGCTATAGAGAGGAGACAAATGGATCAAACCTGAACTAATTAGATTGGTCTGAATGGGAGAAGTGTGTGTGTGTGTGTTGTGTGTGTTGTGTGTGTGTGTGTGTGTGTGTGTGTGTGTGCCCGCACCAGAAGCAAGAGGCTGCAGGTTCAGGGACCTGTGCGCAGGGATTTGTGATTTGCTTGTGGGTATGTGTGGGAGAGAAAAAAGAGTGGGTGAGAACATTCAAGCAAAGACCCGCCCCCTCCCTCCCCATCTTGCAGTTTCCAGGCATGCAGCAAACTGCAGTGTTAATACATGTACAGGGTCTGTGCCATGATGGGGAGAGGAAAGAGAGACACAAAATTCAATTTGTTTTCTCTGCTCCCTGTCAAACAAAACTAAACTAGAAAAAAAAATAGTTACTGAAAATAAAAAGATACGTTGAATTTTACTTAATTAGGATCAATACACCGATCCGCATTATACCTTATACATGGCACAGTCAATGTCTCAAATTTCTGTATAAAAAAAATAATGATAACATTTGCTGGCAAAAGTCTGCGAAGGCACTTCATTGATTAATGATCTGAGTATGGCCCTTCCTCCAAATCACATCTGCGAGGGGAGCACATACATCTGTATTTTCTAGTTATCATGCGGTTTCAGTTCCGTTCAGGGCAGGGAAGTTTGTGAGAATGGATTTATTGGGAAAAGTGTAAAGGGAGCAAGGGATATATTTCTTTCATTTTTCTTTTCTTTTGAAAAAAAAGCACTAATTTATCTTTACTTTTCAGTCAGAACCTATATGCTGTCTTCTCCAGGACTTCGAGGTAATCCGGCTTGGTTTGAAGTTTGGCCCTTAACTCGAGGTAATCACTTTTTTGGGTTTGGTGGTTTGTGAAGCCCTTTCCAGCCGAGAAGAGAAGGGTTTCTTTAAGCCTGGCATCCTGCTGTAAGTCTGGGTATTGCATGCCAGGAGGGTGGACGTGCAGTTCCTTTAATTTGGGCACTGTGCCATAGAGACAGTCCACGAACCCCACTGAGCAGGGGGCTGGCTGTGGCCTCTCTCGGTCTAGTAATATGCTGCCACCACCACAGCCTCCCCCGGGAGGAAACAGCACCACCCCACCATTCTTCTCCTGGTGGCGGAACCCAGCCATGTCTCCCCCAGTTCCTGCAACTACCCCTGAAACCCCACCAACTGCTGGGTGGTGAGGATGAGGGTGATGATGATTCACCGTCACTATGGTGTTGAGCTGGGAAGTGGATACTGCCAGGGACCACTCCTTTTCTTTTTCCAGCAAGGTCCGGTAGTTGCTGGGATTCTCCTTGGGTGTTTCAGCAAACTGCTCACTTCCTAGAAGGACCTCCCCCATTCCTGGCGGTTGTGTCCCAGCACCTCCGCGCTCTGCACTCCCTGCCTCCTGGACTGATGCGACAGCCACTTCCTCCTCCTCTCGAGGCTTGTAAATGGGGTTGTTGCACATCTGGGTAACTGGGTGTGGGATGTACTCATATACGTGACCCACAGGAGGGGCCTTTTCTGGGGAAGAAAGATTGGGTCGACCACCACCTCCACTTCCACCTCCACCTCCTCCACCATCCTCAAAAAGCCGGTGGCATTGCATCTGGATTCCAGTAAGGTCCACACCTTCCTGTCGCTTGCTTCTAAAGGGCAGCTTCTTCCGGCGCCGTCGGAGCACATAGGCAAAAAGGCCTGCAGTAACAAAGACTGCTGAGAAAAACAGAACCAGCAGGCTGAGAATCAACACAGAAAGCGGCACAGGACCCCCGGGGGGAGAGAACTCATAAGGTGATGCGCTGGTCGGCCCCCCTGGAAGGTGAGGATCTCCAGGCTGGGCTGGTGACGCTCCAGCTGGCGCAGTGTGCAGCATCTCTGGGCAGAGAACTTCCAGTTCAATTGTGCGCACATCCCGGTGAGTGAGGTTCTCAGGGCTCCTGCAAAGTACATCACCTACTACACTGACTGAGCTGATGGTTTCAATCCACTGTTTGAAGGGGACCAGGTCACAGGTACAGTCCCAAGGATTCTCATTGAGGTCTATCTGGACAATAGCGTTCAGGTGTTCTAGAACACCAGCCACAGGAAGGTAAAGGAAGTAGTTTTTCCTCAAGTTGAGCCGAGCCAGGGATGTGCCTGCAAAGGCGTCCGTTGGTAGAGTCCTCAGCAAGTTGTTGTTGAGGAATAGCAGCTTCAAGTTGGGCATGAGGCTGAAGGCTGCAGGCTGGATCTCCCGGATGACATTGAACTCGAAGTATAAATAGTGCAAACTCTGTAGGCCTCGGAACATGCCTGGTGTCAGTTTCTCAATATCATTGCCATTGAGAAAGAGGCTCTTTAGGTTGGGCAGGTTGATAAAGGCCCCATCTTGGACATAGGAAATACGATTGTTCCCAAGATGCAAGAGATCCAATGAAGAGAAATTCCAAAAATCAGAACGGTATATTTTCTGAATCAGATTGCTACTCAGGTACAGTTTCTTGGCATTCAGTGGCCTTGGAAGAAGTTCAGAAATATTATTAAATCCTCGCTCTTTGCAGTTGACAGTCAAGCCAAGGTCATTGATGTGCAAATTACAGGTACACCCAGTAGGGCATATAATGGGAATGGGTGGTCTGGTCTGGTAAGGAGCGATGGGAGGTTGGTTTGGACCAGGATATAGAGCTTGAGATGTGGATGGTGGCCTTGGTGTTCGGGGCTGTTTGGTGGGCTTGGGTTGTTTATTTGGAGACTTGTATTCAACAGAAGAAGCAGTAAAATGGACAGAGGACAACATGGAGGAAGGCTTAGTTGGCCATGCATTCTCCTTGTTGGATGACAAGTGGGGAATCCCCAAACTAGCCTCCACCTCAGAGTCGGACAACAGAGGGCAGAGTTCTGTCTTCCTGATTTCTCTCAAGTCCTTCCCATGAAAGTGGAAAGGGGTCTCACAGGTGATGTCTCCCACCAGGGCAGTGTAAGGAATGCGCTCCAGCCAACTCTTTAGTTGCACAATCTCACATGTACAGTTCCAGGGATTTTCTTCCAGCTGGAGCTCCATCAGACTTCTTCCAATGTGGTCCAGCATTCCTCGATAAAAGAGAACCTTTAACCTGTTTCCACGTAGGTCCAAATGTGTTAAGGAGACAGCCTTAAATAAATTGGTTGGAAGCATGGGGATGAGATTATCATTCAAAATCAAAACCCTCAATTTACTTAGGTTCCGAAATGCTCCACTCTCAATGCGTTTAATGACATTGTAATCTGCTTGCAGATATTCGAGACTTTCCAAGCCAAGAAAGGTGTCATTTCTGAAGACATCTAGTTTGTTCTCATGTAGATACAGCCTCTTTAAAATCTTAAGACCATTGAAGGCTCCTGTTTGAATGTCCTGCAATGCATTGTTCCCAAGGTTAATGGACACAGCATTATTCAAATGAAGAAAACTGTTGGTGTACAATTTCCTCATTGAATTCCTCTGCAGATACAGTTTAAAAGGTCTTGACCAGAACTCAGTAATCTGACTAATATTTGTAAATCCTTTACTGTCACAATGTATATGAAAGAGGCTTTCTTTCACTTCACAGTAGCATGGATCAAAACAGGGCTCATCTATTTCCTCTGAGTCTTCTATCAGGGGAATCGGGGTAGTCCATCCTAGAGCAATTGTGCTTAGAAGAATAATCCACAGCATCCTTCCTCTGTGAAATGTCTCAGCTATAGGAGGTTTCATCGTCCGTGGTTGATTACAAAACTGCAACAGAAATAAAGATGCAGATTTTTAGCTGTTAGTCTTATGCACTAGCCTAATTGACTCCTACATGTGGGGCCTTTTAGAAGTAAAATGATAACTCTGACAGTTGTTGAACTGACAGTCAAAAATGACCTATCATCATGTCTAATTTCTTGTTTATTTTGAACTTAGGAAACTGAAATATTGTACCATGTGAGGACACTATTCTGCCATACTTCAGGAAGAGCATATCATACAAAAAAAGAAGCCATTATATACTGGGATGGCTTTTAAGTATAGACAGCCAGTAACGATGGCAATAATCTGGCCATTACACCTGTTTGCTTGTTAAAGCTCACATTGGTATCAGAGGTGGCCATTATAGATCTGATTTGAACTGTGATGGGGAGGGGGGAAGTTTTTTTAAATAATAGGTTTCTACTCATGAAAAGTTGAGATTAAAATATGCTATTAAATTAAAGGGTATTATAACATATGAACCCATTGCTCAATATGAGATGCTGAGATATATAAAATGATTGGTATCTCAGGAAAACTTAAGGTTTCTCTTAGGAAATGATTACATCATGCTTAATTATAGTATATGCTTAGTGACACACTATACCTCTACCCCCTTTGCCCAAACACAGATTAATAACATCTCCTTCAATTAAAAGATGTTTATATATGTATCATTTGGCTCTTCAAACCTTGTCCTTTCTAAAGAACAAGCCTATGCACTTGTCAGAGCTAAAGATAGTGACAGTTAAAGGATGCTGGACCTGGGAGTGTCTGTCTGAACAGCTTGGTTAGGAATGCATGTCCGTGCCTTCAAGATCAACTGAAGAACCCTGGATAAATCTGGAACTGGAACAGCAGGTGGCTGGTTAGAGGACAGTTGGGTAGTTAAAGGCAAGAAGGGGAACCCTTGATACTCATCTGCAGATAAATGATCTATCACATGAAATACATTTCAAGGAAAGACACCATTCTTTTTTAATCAGAAGAAACAAATACAGTGCACTATTCTAATAATACAGAGTCTTCCTCATGGCTCTTGTTCCTTGCCTAATATCATCAGTATATGAAAATGCATACATAAATAAATTATAATAATGCAGCTTTATTAGATTGCCCTTTCTGAGTCACCAAAATGTCCATAGAAATTGAATGGTTGTTTTTAATCAATAAAAATAAACTGGAGCTTGTAGCATATATTTTCTCTCCTCACTTAGTGACATGCATTAAGGAAATATTTAGTCAACCCTCTAACTTAAAACACAATGATAAAATTCATAGGGAGAAAGAAGAGAATAAATCTTTACATTAAGCATGCATTTAATGTACACAGTTGTAAGGAAAGGAGAACCAGTGAGAAAGCAGAGAGAAATCTGCCTCAGGCATGCAATACTCAATTTTTAGAAACAATTAAATGAAGAAAAAGAGAGAGAAGGCAGCTGAGACTACAGTGCAGTATCAGTTAGTCTCCTTATAAAATATTAAAATCTACATAAGTTCTTTCTTCACCATTTTTATTTTAATGTTTTTTCTTATTTTTGAGATCCTGAGATCTAGGCAAACAAGGCTCTAGATGCCTTTAACTTACCTATTTTGCAGGAGAATTTTTTTAAGCATTGAACATTGTTGGGGGGTGAGGAACGCTTGAGTTTAAGGGTTCTCTCTCCCTCTCTCTCACTGAAGCAAAGGGGGATAAATGGAGGGGGGGACAGAGGGGAAAAAAGGCAACGAGCTTGAGACGTGCAGAGAATGCAATGGGCCTTTCAATGGGCTTCTTTTGGATGCAGAACGGCCGCTTGGCACTCTCAATAGAGGAGGGAGGAGAAGGGGCTGCTGCAGACTTCCAGTTTTTGCTGTTGCTGCTGCTGCTGCCGCTGCGAGGCTGCTTTCTTTGGGTGCCGGCAGCACATCATTGGGCACTGGGAGGAAGGGCGGGAGGAAAGCAGCGAGAAAGGCCGGCTCAATCACAGAGCAGAATCTCGGACTTCCCTTGCTCTGGCTTTTTAAAAATTTTTTCCAATGTGGGCTGAAACCCTGGAACTGGCTATCCTTGTCTCGAAAATGAGGTCCAAGAATGGGGAACACATTTAGCACGGGTTCCAGGGAGAGTACGGGTTCCGGGGAGAGCGCTAGGAAGCCCAGACTAAAGTGTGTGTGTCTCTGTGTGTGTGTGTTTAAGAGGGGAGAAAAGTATGGAGGTAGAGATAAACTGTCAAAATAAGTGAAAGAATGAAAAAGAAACCAACCTATGGGGAAACATCCCTTTTGTGGGAAAGATGGAGATACTAGGGGGTAGGGGGGTAGGAGTTTTTCCTTTTTCTTATCTTAACTCTCAAGGAAACCATGGCCTGACTGGTTTGCTCCTCTAGTTCCCCAAAGCTCCTTTCTCTAGTGTAGACAGATTCAAAAGTATGACTGTCTCTCAGAATTATCCTTTTCACAGCACAGGCACTGCTCTTCAAAGAGGGGGATATAGGTAAATTCGGGTCCCCCAGCAGAAGAGCTGAGTCCTGCTAATTCTGCATCGGTGTCTGGAATAAGAGCTCAGGCAGGCAAGAGACTTGAACAGAGAGTTTCTCTTGCATTTTGCTTCGATCTCTTTGCACCATAAATCCTTTTACTGTGCTGCAGCGCAAATCCTTGTATTTACCCTGGATTCAAAAGCTGTGTGTTTCCTTCTACCTTCTTAACAACAGAGAGAAGTCAGTGCTCTGGAAGGAGATGCAGAACACTTGAGTAGCAATGACAGATTTCACTTTCTTCCACCGGGAAAGACTTCATGGGATAGGGATGGAGGTATTTTATATATGATATATATCATACATATCATACATATTATATATATCATGCATATATGTGATTTGTATATTCTCCAACTATCACAGGGAAGTAGATGATAGGAAGCCATGAGGTCATGAGGTGGGGATGACTGAGGGAACCTGTTTCAGTATAGAGAGGTCACCAGACTATAGTTCACAAGAGCCCTTTAAGAATTCTTAAAGGCTCAGCTGACAGTTCCACAGTCCCATCTGCCAGGGGAAAAAGTGCATCTTAGTGGAGAAACTGGACAGGAGCAAGTGTGCAGAAAACAAGTCCACTTAGCATGAACTGTGTGTCATCAATGCACACCTCCCCTCCATATACAGACACACATGCCAACCTGTCACCAACTCACAAGGAAGGGAGGGAGGGACTTTCTAATCATTGAAAACCTAGACTGAACCTCAATTGCCTGAGGGCTCAAAGTTAGGCAGTGGAGGTGGCTTTCCCTTAAAGTACTCTTCACAAGACCAAATTTTAAAGAAAAACACAGTTAACGTGTCCATCTCTCACCATCCTAAAAAGCCTAAGTCAACAAAACATCCCCTTAATGTCGGTTGTTTGCATGATATTTTGCATTTAAAATGACAGCACAAGTGTCGCTCCAGAATAGCTAAAATTGGAAGCAGCCATCAGAGATTAAGTGAGCAGGTGGGCAGGATTCTTTAACGTATCCTTAATATTCCAGACACACCCTATTTCTCAGATAGGTTTCAGACCAACACCGACAGCCTGAGCTTAGAACCAGAGCAATCCCATCTCCATCACCAGCTGCCAACCTCCCCCTCCCACGCGCGCGCGCACACACACGCACACACACCACCTTCTGTACCCATCGTGCAGAGGCGGTGGCTGTTTCGCGGATTTCATCGCAAACCATAATGCGATGGATTCCATGGGTAACCGGGAGACTTCCCTAAGCTTCCTAGTGACAATAAAGGGCCCTCTTTGCAATCATTCTCTGTTTTCCCTTGAACTACAACCCTCTAAATTCTTGATTTGGGCCGTGTCCTAAAGGATATTTCACCCATGCCCTTTCCTTTATCTCAGTGTAGAGCTCCAAAAGTTGGGATGAAGGGCCCTGAATCTCCGGGTTTGTCCGCTTCCAGCTGGGAGCGCCCGGAATCATTTGTCCACGGGGAGGACAAGAAGCCCTTTCTCCCCCATGTGCCCGTTTCCTACCTCCCCCTCCCTTTTCCCTGGTCTCCGAGCCCACTAATTCCCACATATACAGGCTAAATATTCCAATATTGAAGCAAAACTATCTACCCCAGGACAATAATTAAAATGCTGCATCATTCATTTTCTGAAGAGCTCTGAGTCTTTTACAGATCATTTTCTAATTTGCTGTAGCCAGGCGAAACGCACAATAGGTCTGTTTAGAAATGGAAAATGATTAAAAGCTCAAGTCGTTTTTCTTCTATCTTTTACAGCACCAGCGAGCGATCCACTGGGGGAGGGGCCCTTTGCTCCTCCACCTGACCTATTTGATGGAGTTACTTACGATTTCCTCCCCCAGAAAAAGGGTCCGAGGTTATGTTAGTCTTCAGTACCTCGCTTTCTGCCAACGTCCTTACAGCTGGCTAAATGATGCAGTTCAAAAATGCAACAAACCCCTAGCACCTGTGAGCGTACAAAAGCCACCGCAGCTGAAGTCTCTGTGCTCTACAATGCACATCCCACATTCAAGAAATACTGGTTTCAATTAGGCAAAGTAGGAAAGGGTGGTGGGGTGGTACCTATCAGTGCAGGGCGCTCACGATCTCCCAGGTTTGCTCCGAGGGACTTCCCCGCCGGAGCTGCAAACTCTCCCGAAGCTGAATTGTATCCATCATGCCGTAGCCTTGCAGTTTGTCCTCTTCTGGCCGCCAACTTTTACAAAGGCCACCAAATCACTCTTGTAATCCTTCTAAGTGTTTCCACCTTTGAGACTTTCAGGGAAATGGTCGCTGCATACCAATGGGAGAGCGGGGCGCTCACCTAGCGCGGCGATGTTAGTGACAGAGCTCACGACCACAGCTTTAATATGCCCTGGGTTGCAGGCAAGCAAGGCTTAGTGAGTGTCCCAGACTGTTTTTTTTTTTTTAATTTATTGTTATTATTGTCATTTAAAATCTCGGTGCCCTCGATTCAGTGGTGAGCTTCGCGGTCCTGTAGAGCCCTGGCTTGGTGTCTGGGTCTCTCTCTCTTTTTCGCTTCCTGAAAGGTTGTCACTCACAGCGCAATCCCTGCCGAGGCCTCCTTGGATCTGAGATGGGACTAGCCCTTGCCTTCTCCGGGTGTCTTTGCTCTTGATCCTTTGGGTACGTGGGAGTGGGGCTGGGTGGTGCGAAGATGAGAGAAGAACAGGGTGGGGAGAGGCGGGAAGGATGCAGGAAGGGGGCGACTAGATCCCCGATCCCAGCATTGGCCAGACGGCAAAGGGAGTGGGGGGTGGGGAAGAACGGGAGAAAGAGAGGATACAAATACAACGGTATGGCTGTACACACCGAATTCGACTTGGATTGGGGGGGATCTCAGGCAAAGCACGAAGGTGCAGCAATACTGTTGGCAGAGAGTTAGCCCCCTGACAGCTCACCATTCAAACACCCTCACTTCTCAAGCGGGAAGGTGGGGGGGTGGGGGGGGTTGGAGGGCGGGGAAGGGGACCGCGGAACGTTTCAGGCCAAGGAGACGCTCGCGCCGGCAGCATCTTTTAAGACTGACCTGCTTTAAAAGTGACACTTTAATGGCCGAGGAAATAACTAAAATCGGATTACACGTTACTTACCAATGTCTGCACCCAAACTGGGAGCGCCAGGTCGGGTATTAGGAGGCAATATGCGAAACGCCAGGCTGCAACCCGAATGCAAATCCATCAGCCGCCCCCAAATCGCGCACCGAGGGAGAGGCGCTCGGGAGCCCCCAGATCAGCTCATCGTCAGAGCCTCCGCCAGCTTGTCCCCCCCGCACCCCCGGCCCCTCCTCCGCGCCAACTGTGTAAATCAGTCGCCGCAGTCCTCTCGCCGCGCATCGCAGGCAAATCCCTGCTTAGGAAGCAAGTGATTCTCTCTCTCTCTCTCTCTCTCTCTCTCTCTCTCTCTCTCTCTCTCTCTCTCGCATCGGTCACAATCTGGCAGCTCTACAAAGAAAAACCCTGTAAAATTGAGTGACAGGAAGTCAGCACTCTGTATCTGTGCATTGATTTTAACTTTATTTGCAAATGAGAGGTGGCTGTTTGGAAAATTACAGTCCAGGCCCGAGGAGGGGCGGACGGGGTGATCAGATTAGGAGCATCTAAGCTATATTGGTGGGCGGTATTGCGAGCCACCCCCAGAAGCTGTTCCCAAGTGATTTTCAGTAGCCCCCCACCCTCATGACACATAGGTGAGAATTTGAAAGTACACATATTCCCTTATCTGTCTTCACTGGCTAAGAGAGGAAAATAAAACTGTGGGGTGAGGGGAGGTGTGTGGGCCATTTGCTGGAGAGATGCTGGGTACCACTTCGTAACAAATTAAATAAGGGCACTTGAACAATTATTGCAGCTATGTGAGAGTATTATTGCAACATATATGCCCACTGGAGGCGACCATTACTCCCGCTGCAGTCATACTAATGCAGTCATTTAATGCTCCATTCAATCTGCAGTGTGAACCAACGCAATCCTTTTTAATAGATCCCTTTCATCAGGGACTGTGTTGGAGGAAGGGTTGTCTCCCACTAACTCCCAAAACTGGATAGGAGGTCATCCAGGAAGTCATCTCCCCCTCTCTTGCCATTCCTTCCTGAAGTAAATGCAATAAATTGTTCAAGACAAGAAAAGTTGTGCAGCTATTACAATTGTAGATGTAAAATGAACTCGACCCTATTTTCAAAAGCTTTCAAAGGAACTCTAACTCAGCCCTTCCAAAAAGGTAGTGCTCTCTTCCAATTCATATGGGGAAACCTTTGAGAAACAGGCCTGAAAATATGATTTTAGTATTTATTTCATGTATTTTCTGTATACTATGTTATACCATTGTTACTCTATATTACATACACAAAATACCACAGGTCTAGTGGCCATATTAACTCCATTTAAAGAGAGTATGAATTGGCATGAATTCCAAACCTCTCTTCAATAGTTTGTGAGTAATTGTTTCCATGTGAATTTTACATATGGGAGGACATGGATGTAAAAAGGGTATTCATCTTGGGTTTTTGACTCACCAGGTCTCCAAGTTGAGATTTAAAGAGATAGATATCCAAGAAAGCTTGTAAAAAAGGTTCTTTCCTATAACAAATCGGTCTGGTTTGGGAGAAACCAAGCTACCTCAGTAGGCTGATGTGTCATAGAGATGTTTCTGGCCTTTGCAGGTAGTAGTTTCATTGGAGAACAATCACTCCCTAGAACACCATGTCCTGTGTGGGCGAGTGTGAAATCATCCACATGCCCCTGAACCTCACAGCAAAAAGTTATTAGAGTAACCCTGAAAGCAATCTTACAACATACCTAAAATAGCCGAGTCTCTGTAACTTTTGGAAACTATTTTGATTTGATTTGATTTACAAGCTTATTTGTTGAAGAGAGAACTTTGAACATGTTAATATATCTACTCTAAGCAGTGTTGGTATGGCCTGGTGGTAGTGGGGAAGCGTTGGAAGATTAAATAGTTAGGATGCATTGTTAGTGTTGAGTATTTCCAACACAAACCTTTCAGGCCAGATACAAATGTTGTGGGGTAAGTAATTGTGATGGACTTTTGAGTGATTCTATGTTGTGACTTTTAGTGCATTCTGCAAAAGTATTTACGTGTCCACAGTTTTATTTTAAGCAAATGTAATTCATACTGTGAAAAAGAAGGACTCCCATAAAAAATGTTTTTTATTGATGATGCATAGTGGATAAAAGGAAAGCAGAAATAACCTACAGAATGTACTTGCCGTTCAACAAAATATGTTCATATTGCTAATGGACATACATGTTTTTAGTTACCAAGCCATTATAATATTTTACAACTTTCTTTTCATGACTGTCATTTTCCAGACAGGGACTATGGTATTAAAGAGACTCGAGTGGGTGCATTTTTCTTGTCTAGCATATATTTTACCCACCCTGATTTAAATCAAATAAATAAATGCATCTTTTGAAAGATTTAATATGAACTTAAGTAGTACTAGAGAATTTGTTCAGTAATGGAGCATTCACCCAAGAAATTTCCAAATCGTGTAGCAATTTATGATTATATACAGCATACTTAAGTTTTCTATATATTGTATTCATCTGTTTTTAACTATTGAACAAACATTCATGAAGCTTCCATCTTTCTTATTTTGTTTATTCCAAATACTCTTTAAGCCAACTAATTATATATTTGGTAATTATCAAAAAAACTAAGTGTATCATCATTTGATTAACTTTGATACCACTATTGAAACAATTAAAATGTAGTTACATATTCCATTTTATTTTTTTAAAGATTTATTTATTTATTTTTAGAGAGGGAAGGGAGGGAGAAAGAGAGAGAGAGAAACATGAATGTGCAGTTGCTGGGAGCTGTGGCCTGCAACCCTGGCATGTGCCCTGGCTGGGAATCGAACCTGCGATACTTTCGTTCCCAGCCCATGCTCAATCCACTGAGCTACACCAGCCAGGGCCAAGAGTGACATTTTTATTATAACTAACAAGCTATAAATATGGCAAAATTATAAGATACTCAATTAAACATTGATCTTTCCTTTTTCACTAAAATGTTTAGAAGCACATTATAGGCATTTGCTTAATGAAACCTCAGTTTATTTTTATTTTTTATTCTTAAGTAAACATGTGTTTTAATCTCAAAGGTTAAGTGAACTATTTTAGGATTTCCAGGATGAACAAAGTTTTCAAATTTATATTTGTCCTCTGTGTTAGAAAGTTGTTTCCTTTATAGATGACTTTGTAAAATTATTTGGAATTAATAGATTGTAGATATTAAAATTAAAACTACTGAGAAGGGCAAACAATCTTTAAAAGAGAAAAATATATGAAGAAATTAATCAAATATGTTTGTTGAAATGAATTAAACTGTTGAATAATACAAGGTCTGTCCAGAAAAAGCCCAGCCATTGTTAATAAAATGAGAAAAAATTGCATTACATTGTAACCTAGAAGCCAAGAATAATGGACTGAAATGTATATGCTGAAAAATGACAGTTTCACTGTACTAGTCAGTGGGGCTAGTAGATGCCATTGAGTGAGCACATGTACTGTGTGGCTGTTGCATTCAAAATGACTGAGCATGTAGAGCAACAAATCTGCATCAGTTTTTTTGTTAAGCTTGAGTATCCCTCTGCAGAAACTATTCAGATGATTCAGAAGACCACTGCTATGAGTAACTGGTGATTGGCAGCTTCATCATGACAACACACCTGCTCACGCCACATGTCTCCTGAAGAGTTTTATGGCAAAACATCAAATCACCCAGGTGACTCAGTCCCCCTACAACCCAGATTTGGCACCCTGTGACTTCTGGATTTTCCCCAAAATAAAATCACCTTTGAAAGGGAAGAGATTTCAGTCCTTCGATGACATACATGGAAATATGATGGGGCAGCTGATGGTGATTGGGAGAACTATGTGAGGTCCCAAGGTGCCTACTTAGAAGGGAACTGAGGCATCATTGTCCTATGTACAATATTTCTTGTATCTTGTATCTTCTTCAATAAATGTCTCTATTTTTCACATTATATAGCTTGATACCTTCTAGACATACTTTGTACATCAGGAAATAAATTATTGGTGGACATGTAATGGAAAGATGTGAATCACATAAGTTTTAGCAGTAAAATAATTTTTAAGTGTACAATGAGAGAAGGAGAAGAGAATTTATTTATAACGCCATAAAATCTCAGTATCCGGAGGGAATTGAAAGGCTATCTAGTCTAACAAATTATGTGGTATTCAAATCCCTACCTTACTATCCTCTTGCCAAGCTGTTATCCAGACTAAGCTTTAATTGCTTATGGTGTGGAGTTCAGTACATTTTGGGGAAGTCTGTTTTATTTTTGGGCAAACCTAATTGATAGAAAAAATATTGAGCAAACTGAAAAAAAGAAACTTTTTATTTTACTTCCCATTAATTTGTTTTAGTTACCCCTTCGGGATTTGTTTAAAAATATAAGGCAATGAACTTCGTATTTATTTGAGTTAGGTGAAAACACAGAAATAACGTTCAAGAAATGAGTTTCAGCTAGCAAAGTCATTTAAATTGATCAAATAACTGAAACCATGGAACTCTAGAATTTGTTGCAACTACTACAGTGATAAAATGTTAGATGGCATTAAAATGTTTGAAAGTTATTACTGAAATATTCAAAACAACTCACCTATTTTTCATGAAAATCCTTTAAGTGTCACCTTTGAAGTTCTATGTGTGTTCTCTTAATCTACTAATTTAAAATCAACTACAGCATCATGGAGGAATGATATAATGGCATCAGCTAAAGAGCTCAGCAAACCTAAATGATATACATGGATGTTTGTAAGTCAAATCAAATGTCTTTTGGTCTTCAAATTTTTAAAAAATATTTATTTATTTATTTTTAGAGAGATGGGAAGGGAGGGAGAAAAAGGGTGAGAGAAACATTGATGTGCAAGAGATACATCTACCAGTTGCTTCTCTCACACCCCCAGCTCCCCAGGCCTGCAACCCAGGCATATACCCTGACCGGCAATTGAACTAGCAACCATTCATTTTGCAGGCCAGTGCTCAGTCCACTGAGCCACACCACCAAGGGCTGGCTTTTGAATTTTTAAAAGCTATTTCAGAACATATATATGAAATGAATATTTTAAAATTAGGCTAATTTAAAGTCTAATGAAAAATTCCCCACCAACTATGAAACAAGATAAAATGTTTTAATATGGTTGTGTGCTGGAATTTATAAATAAGTGAAAATCTTATGTACAACCTTGTTTCTTAAGGATAGAACCATAATGTTATGAAATACTAAATATATACTTGAATGTTAGCAATTCCTAAAGTAATTTAAATACCCAAAAGTAAACTTTCCTTGAATTTGACTGCCTTTCCTATATCACTCTACTGAGATCCTTAGGCATATACTTCCTTTCAGCTTTTATGTTGTTAAGCTATTAATGTTTAGTGATTTAGTGATTTAGTGATTAGTGTTTAGTGATCTGTAACCCTGACTTCTGAATATTGAAATCAATGTTTTATGCATTTTTTCACATTTGGGTATCTAAAAGAAAATTTATTATTCTATGTGTGCCATGTTTTTTTGGGGGGTGTCATATGTGACAAAACACAGTTTACAGGTAGATGTGAAAATATTTATTTCAAATGTTGGCTTTAACAAACATTCTTAAATAACAAGTAGAAAAAATAATAAACATGTGGCATAACTAAATTCACTGTTTTTTAAGTGTCAAAATTGTCAAGTAATGTAAAACCTATGATGCTATAAATTTATCCCCTCTAAAAGAAAATCAAGTGCTTTCTAGAAAGCTTCACCAAATATATTCATAAGAGATAAATATATTTGCGTATTTTCACAAGTGTTTTAGTGTAGCACCCTTACAATTTTTAAAGGATGATCTGAGTTAAATCTAAACTTATTTCTTGTTGTAGTTGGATATTTTCACTAAAAGGGCCGTGATGAAATGTCTTGTCTGATTGAGACAGTGGCAGAGTGTGAACTGACTGCCCTGTCTCCCATTCTGAAACCCTTTGAGGCAGATTTCGTGATGTTTCACTTGAAATTCCCTGAAAAGTAATCCAAATATGCCTACATATATACAAATGAGACATACATGTCTCTACATGTGTGTGGGTTGGAAGGATACAAAATTGGGCATTAATGGATTATAAAATCTTTGAATTGTTTTGTCTCTGAAAGAGTAGATAAAACATACATAGTTTTGGAGATTTTATAGTATAACAAAATAGTTATCTATAAGATATTAAATTGAACTATATATTGTAAATATCCTTTTGTTGATATTGGATGACAATATTCATTAAGTTAAAAACTTTTGAAACATTCCTTTCACAAAGATCAGATAGATAATCTCTAGGAAATAATATTTTCCATGGACTTACAAATAAAATACCTTGGGAAAATAACTTTGTTTGGCAATTACTAGGCTGACATCAACTTCCTATGTGCAAGCACTTTCTATCATGTATAAAATGGTAATGTGTTTTTGAAATTCTGCTACTTTTAGATCTTATGCCAAAACATATAAAAATACAAAATATCCAATTCTTGAGTACTTTCAATATTTCTTAGAGTCTTTGGTAATCCAGTTTAAGAAAAAAAAAGAAATTTAAAAAATTATTTACACTGTTATCTCATGAAAATTCAAGGGCTGAAACCAGTACAGCCAGACATCATGGGAAACATAATTGGAAATGAGGCCACACTTTGTCTCTCTCAGGGTCCACATGGTCTCCCTGTCACCTCCCTCACTTCCCATCTGTTCTCTGCAGCAGGAAGAGTTCTTCTCAAAAACATAAGTCTGGTGTTTCAGTATTTTTCTAGTGGCTTTCCATCTCTCTAGGTAAAAGCTAACCTTCTGACACAAGTTCACAAGCCTTATGTGATCTTGCTCACTTGAGATCTGATTTCATACCCCATCACTTGCTCTCCTGCTCCCGCTATCCCAGTCATAGTTCCCCGCTTTGCCATTCATTTGACTCACCAAGCACAACCTGTCACAGCACCTTTGCACCTACTGTGCACTCTGCCCAGAACATCCTTTCCACAAATATTAGCATGGCTGGTGCTTTCACTGCTTTCTGGTTTCTTTACAAAGAACACATGATCTTGCAGGCTTCCCTGGCCATGCTACCCAAGTAGCATGGGTACTTTTAAACTTCATAACCTTCTTTATTTTTATGTCTACAGTTGTGTCACCTAATAAAATATAGCTGGTGCATTTGTGCACATTTACTGTCTATTTCCCGTTGCGAGGATAAGGACTCATGAAAACAGGGACTGTATTGTATTCATCATGATATTCTGGCAGTTAGAACTGCCCAGTACATAATAGGGAGGGATTCAATGAGTGAATGTTCTCTCTAACCTCTGCTCTTTTTTGAGTCTGCACCATTTTTGTTTCTCCCCGCTAAGCTGCTTTCTCTGCATCAGCTAGCACACTGCTCATATTTGCTACATGGCCTTTCAGCTGCAGTGTTCTCCACCAACTGGCAACTTCTCTCTTTTACTTTAGTTCACATTCCTGAAAATCTAATTGGACAGGCTTATTTTTCCAGTAAGGCTACAAAAACTATACATTTCTGGCTAGTCTGTGGGTGTACTCTTTCTGGTCAGTTATATACTTTTGGTCTAATGAGGCTGAACCACTTCCCAGCATGGATGATTAGGTGTGAAGGGCTCCAGGCAGGCAGCCAGGAAACACGGACATGTCTAGTACATGAAGCCGCTGTGGCCACCTTGACACCAATGCTCTTCATTTCTCCAAGTCCTGCTTGTGAGCATGACATTACTCCTCAGTGCATTGTATCTGCCTTCTGCCTCCATGTTCCTTCCTGATTAAACAATTTCTCTAACTTTTCTTTCTTATGTTTCTTTGTTACATGTAACTAAGCATCTACAAAATTTCCTGATAAATATGTCCATGTCTCAAATTTTACATGGCAAAAGTTGGACATATCTAAGTTTCATCAGTATGTGTTACTTTATTATCAATAATTTCCAAATGTTCTTTATTCTTTTTATAATTTTCAACTTTATATTTGAATGTCTTGCCTTTCTAAGGAGTTCTATACAACATTAACCATAGTGCAGAATATATCATAATTTAAGAGTCAGTGAAACTGAAGTGTTTTTATTTTCCACAGTGCAAAGAGTTGAGGGCATAGACGCATGAAAAGTTATCCTTCTTTTTAATCCCACCAGCACATAAATTTTCAGAGACTTTACAAAGTCAAAAAATTATGGCTTACATATTGGTACATACATTCTCTATTTAAAAGAGAAATCTTACTTTATTTTATAATATTTTAATGGTGTATTTTTGAAAAGGCAATATGTTCATTTGTCATATGCATGGAAATAAACAATTGAGATGAAGTATTGATGAAACAAACTTCTATGGTTAACCTGCCAGAATTTCTCCAACACTGATTTAAAATTTAAGTGATTAAGAATTTCTGTTTCCCAAAGGGGCCCCACAGAGTATGTAATCAAGCTCTGGTCCTCATTTACCTGGGGTGTGTGGGGGGGGAAACACATACAATCATTGTAGATGGGTCTCTTATTAAATAGTTTCAAAGTTGAATTTTAATTTTAAAGGAAAAGTGAAATCCCAAATCCGATGCCTGGTGGAAGTAAGAATAGGGGTGGGGAACAGGGATACAGAATAGGGGTGGGGAACTTGTTCCTGTTGATCTTTAGGGAGTAAGGAAACACCCGATAGTCACATTTTTAAATGCATATCACAGTAGATAATCCTTTAAGTGCTCTATTCAATTAATTAAGCTTATAGCTCATTCAGGTATACAAATTATCCTCTTGAAGGGAAAGAAGCTTAGGGAGATATTTAGAGGGAAATTAATTCCAAGAGCTTTGTTTGAAATATTATAGTCATATGAACACCTTATCACATGAACGATAATGGAAACTCTTTTTCTTTGTTACACTCGACTCAGTGTAACACATTGACTAGGAACACTCTAAACATTTCCAGAGATAAGATTTGTAATTTTTTTAAGTAACAGAGCATGTTTAACACACATGCTTTGTTTTAGTTCAGAGGCATAGATTTCTCTTTTGGAAAGCTGTCTTTGAGTTAAGTATAAAAATCCTGGACATTTCTGATCGAATCCAGCATTATTTTCCTGTGAGGTAAGTAATAGATAATTAATTTCCCAACCCTCATTTGTACATATATGAAATGACAGTTTTTAGTTTATTGTGAAGTATGAAATAAATATAATAACCATAAGCGATAGAATGAAGCTTTTTTGTGTTTTTGTTTTAAATGGGCACAGGACAGTGTAAATAAAAACCATACTTAACAAAGAATGTGCTGTTATTCTTGTTCTACCTAGTTGTTCCAACTTTTCTGTAGCTTCCTCTAGGCGCCTCCAGATGGCGCGCTGGTGCCCGTTCTCTCCGCCCAGTGGCCGACCACTTGCCAGCTGCTAGGGAGAAGGAGCTTGGAGGCACAGCACAGGGCTTAACCTGGCGCGGCTGAGATGGGTTGCTGAAGGACTCAGAGTGGCAGCTGCAACAGGGCGTCACTCACTATCTAAGTGCATTCATTTCTGAGCTCAAAAGGAAGAGCTTAAGCGAGCGGCAGCTGGAGTGTAAATTGCTTTGTAGTATTTAAAAGGAGCATGGATCATGGGGAGCTGAGCTGGTACGAGCAAGAGAAACTACTGAATGGAACTGTGCTGGGTAGGAACCCGTCTGATCATTCTTTGTGTGCCAAACGTTCTGTGTCCTGAATTGTGCCTGTGTGTATACACTCATTTCATTTTCACCTGGATCATGGAGGCTTGGGGTAACAATCTTCCATTTTTCCAACATGATATAATAAAGGCTTTACAGAACATTTTTTAAATAGAAACACGACCAGATTAATGGTCTAAAAAACACATGATAATGGCACCAAAATACTTTTTTAAAAAATGATTCTTTGTTAGAGAAAAAAAAGAACAAAGTATACCTAAACCATATTACCAGGTAGTTTTACCAGATATGACTTTTAAAACAAAATAGCCTGTGGGTGCTTGTGTGTGTGTATATATTTAACTACTGCACAATAAATCATTTTACCTGTGGGTGCAGATATAAACACATCTATAAAGTATGCATGATTTTTACATCTATGTGCTAGAAAGAATGTTGTATAACTATGCAAACACTACGATGAAAAATAAACATCTTGTGTATGTGTATTTTGTATGGGCTAATATACCATATGAATGTGTTATGTGTATGTAAAGCTAATATGTATGTAGGATCTAGAATTATTGCACAGTTATAAAAGTGGTATATATGCATGCATTTCTGTACTTTCACACACAATATTTCTAGGTAGATAACTTAGTAGGAAATCATCTATTGCTTTAAAAAATCAGAATTTAAAGAATATACTTTCAGTCTTTTATTTTACATTTCCCTAGTTTCATTCAGCACTTAGTTTTTTATGCTTTTAAATTGTAGAGAAAAGTTTTTTTATATTTTAACATAAAATATTGGCTTAAGTGATTATATGGAAATAAGATGTATAGAGTAAAAATACAGGTTCTCTGGCTTTCAGTTCACTATAGCTTCAATCCACAAGAGCTCTGGAAACTTGAGAGTTTTGACTGGGAGATTACATTAGAAACTTGACAAAAAAATGAAGGATTCAAAAGTTCATAACTAAATTGTAAATAACAGAGGCTCAGGTTTTACTTAGTATTATTACTCTAAAACTAAATTAGACAACCTATAAATTTAGATGCATTCTCTTGTAACAAATGCATGCAGTGAAGCAGATACTGAATTTTGTTTTCCATTTCATGAAAGCAAACATAACAATTCAACATAAACCAATAGGTACTGGGAGCTAAATGTGCAATATAGTATGCTAAATATAGCCTGGGATGCCAAGAAAACGGTCCTTACCCTCAAAAAGTTGCCAGTCAAATGACTGGGGTGGAGGTGAACATATCCATGAATATGAGTGTACACTAAAATACAAATCAAAATAAGTGCTATTATACAGGGACATGCACAATGTGTATAGCATTTAAATGGATAAAGATATCTGGCTAAGAGATTTTAATAAGGTTTTTCTATTGGAAGGGTATGGGTGGAAAGAGTAATTCTGGTGGGTGAAGATATTAATGATCAGTCAGATATTTGGTTTATGTTGGGTACTGACTTCTTCATTGGTCTCAGATATGAGCAGTGATGGACGATGTTATACAGGTAGGTGGGGCAGTATTGGAGGTTTCCTTGAGCATCAGGCTGGAAACTTTTGATTTCATTGTTAGTTCGTACCCAGTGCCATCAACGATATGGATATTCAGTGCTCTTTTAGGAACATCGAGTGCTATGCATGATGGTGAGAGCCAGTATGAGATCTTACAATTATTATATAGTTCATTTATTGTGTATCTATCACATTAGAATTTAGGTTTCAAGACACGAAAGTATTTTACACTATTATATCCATAGAATCTAGAAATGTCTTGAAAAATATTTATCTACCATAGGAATGAGTGAGGAATGGTATGAGGATAAGGCCGGGATTCTACATTATTTACATTTAGTTTTCCTAATAGTCATCAGTGATCAACATCCTCAAAATTCACCAAGTCCTTGAAACTGTTGTTCTAGTCTATTCCCTTATGGCTCAAGTAATGCAAAGCAAATTTCCGGCAGTAGCCACTACTGATGTTTAATTTTACTCTATTTTTAACCTCTTCCATTAACAGTCTTACCTTCACATTTTTAGAGGGTTATTAAGATAATTACACACTGCATGATTATTCACGCAGAATTTACCAGTTCATCTTTGTATCTCTACAGTAGACATATGTGGATGTATAACACATGTGAAGCAAATAAATTCATGGAAACAGTTGAAGTCTTTGAGGAATGCCTCTGCGCTGTGCAATGTATATTTACCGTCTTACATGAATGCTCCAAATACTTGGTTGTCTGCAACTTAGTTTGAACTCTCTAGACCTTCTCTATAATTGTAGGGGTGCAAAGTGATCACTTGAGAACCCTTAACAAGAGACACTGGAGTAGCATGCTTGGGGTCCCAGCTCAGTATACATAGGTAGTCCTGTTCTCAGTCCCTGCAAAGTGATGTCTTTTATGGATAGTGACAGACATGTAAAGGAAGTAGTGAAGAAAAAATTTTCATTTGAAATGAGGATACAAAACAAAAATAAACAGACATTTTAAAGGAACTTATAAGTATGGTTCACTTGTTATAAATGCATGTATAGTGTTGTACAAATAGGTCAAACAAACAATGTCATTGAACCAACAGCATTAAAAGATAAACACCTAGAGATTTCCCTTTTTGCCCAAGAGAGACCTTTCTACTGTCTGATGGTTTATATATCTTAATTTACTTTTATATGATTCATCTAAAAAAAGACAAGGGCATATTTTCTCAGTTTAAAAAATATGTGTCGATGGGGTTCATATGTGTCAATCAAACTGAGTATGCAGGATTTGTTTCACTTTGAACTAATCTGCAGAGAGTCAGGCTTTTTCTCATGTCAATGTCAGTGTGACAAATTTCCATGCCAGTCCTGGTGTCTATTCTGCTGGCCCTGCTGTTAATGCTTTATCTTTAGCCCACGTGCAGGGAGGTGGTAAGATATAGTGACCCAAGACTTTCACCTACTCTCAGCCCTGTGGGCACGGCCTGACCTGCAGACTAATGGATTAGGGGAAGCATATCTTGTCCAAATGAAGCGGATATTCAGTTTCAGAGAAATATACTGCAGTGTGTACTGCAGGGTTTTCCCCCTAGTGGTGGACTTACAGCTGCTGTGTTTCTTCTACAAATTGAAATAGAGTTTTCTTCACATACTGAAGCTAGTTTGGTCAAGATTCTCTAACTTACAGTTTAAAAAACTTGTTTCAGGAGAACATATGATTTTGTTTAAATGGGCATGTAGAAAAATACAAATAAAATGCCCTAAAAATATACTGGGGATTTTTCTTATTTTTGGAAGGCTTGGCATTCAAAAATATGCAAATAAAAAATACACGCAAATAATGGAAATTTTCCACTATTGGATCCCATTTTGTACTCTTCTTTCATAGTGTAAAGTTTTCTTTTCCTCTGGTGTCCTGATGTCATTATTTTCTCTAGTCAGTGTCACCGAATCAGTTTAACACGAGTTTTAGTCTTTCCAATAACCCTGGAAACTCTTTAAAGGAAGGAAACCAATTCCGCGCTTCCTTTGAACCTCTCTAGTATACTAAAGACACTGCCACTGCCAGCAACAAACAGCATTGAAGTTTGTTCATTTGTTGACAATTAAAGATTAATTTGTTATATTTACACACAAATGCCAATGAGTAGATACAGTCATATAGCAGTGACTTGTAAAGGGCAAAATGGAACTCTTTTTTTTTTAAGATTTTATTTATTTATTTTTAGAGAGGGAAGGGAGGGAGATAGAGAGAGAGAGAGAGAAAC
The DNA here is from genome assembly GCF_019186645.2 of Phyllostomus hastatus. NCBI lineage: Eukaryota > Metazoa > Chordata > Mammalia > Chiroptera > Phyllostomidae > Phyllostomus > Phyllostomus hastatus. The sequence goes on from NW_025333977.1 coordinate 17,844,037, forward strand.
ATCAATGTGCAGTTGCTGGGGGTTATGGCCTGCAACCCAGGCATGTACCCTGGCTGGGAATCGACCCTGTGACACTTTGGTTCGCAGCCCGGGCTCAATCCACTGAGCTACGCCAGCCAGGGCCAAAATGGAACTCTTTATAGAAGCTCCATATACTGGGAATATTACACCTGGCACACCATATAGAAAGAGAAAATTCCTTCTCTTCAAATCAACTGTTTGAAATGAGACATCTTTTTTAAAATCGTATTTGAAGTATGGAGGTATCTATAAAGGCACAAAGCTTGCCTTCCCTTGGTAAAGCTATTTCCGTCTGGAATAGATACCTTCTGGCATACCTGTGTCCCTGGGGTGTTGTGTAACTGCAGGTAGAATATTGCGAAGTCAGAACTGCTGAAAGTTAGGGCAAATCAGAAGAGTTCCTAGCAGCAAGAATTAACCTTAAGGAATGTTAGAGGCACTGACATACTTTAGAGCTGTTCCTGGAAAAAAATCATGTATTTTTTTATAATGGGTATATTTTGGAGCATAAAATAACCTGCCACCAAAATGCATAAAAATGAAAATTAGTAGCAGCAAACTTCTATTTTAACAAGTGCTAGAGGAAAGTAACAAAGGATTTGTGGTTGTATTGTTAACAAGAGTGAAGAACTTCTCCGGCATCTCTGTTCCAAGGCTAACAGTAGAGTTCCTGGTTCCTGAGATGCATTCTTTGCTGGTCTCAGGATCATTAACAATGGAAGTAGGAGGGAGAGGGTATGAAGTGGCAGCTGCAGCTGTGGGCACTCAGATCATTTGTCACCTGTGTGAAGTTAGTGTTGGCAGCCTCGGAGCTCCAGCACAGAACACCAGGGAGAAAATGCCAGCTGACTATTGTTCCTCACCAGCTTGCTGGCTAACTCAGTCTCATTCTTCAGCTCTTTGCTGAAGTGTTGCTTCCTCCAGGTAGCTGTGCCCGACCTCGCTAAAATACACTTAGCACCCTTCTTTCTGCTCTTAGGGACTCACGTTCTCATCCTTACATCATGCTTAGCACTTGAAGACCTGCCTGCCCTCCTCACTAAACTAAAGGCCAGAGCTGAGCCTTGTCCAACATTGCTCAGTATCTGTGTCTGATTTATAATCGGTTTGGAATAATTATGTATACTTTCTGTTGAATGTTGGCTAAATGAGTACATATGGACTTTGATGACAGTAAAAGTGTGTTTGACTGTCAATATCACATATAAAATAAGAAGTATCTAAACTCTCAGTGTCTTTATCTACTATGTGTAGCAACTGTATACCTTCTTAAGTGTGACTGTTAAAGTTAAAAATCATAACTAGTATTATTATACTATTAGTATTTTTCATGGGGTTTCTAGATATTAACTAAGTTAATCCTCAAAAATGCCTATTATACTTTTGTTTTATATAAGAAATAGAGGCACAGCAATATTAAATTACTTGCCCAAGGTTATAGAGAGAAGACTAATAAAAGTAACAGACCTAGAAGAGTGCCCAGGAAAGAGCAGATGTGTACTACTCACTGGGATGGGGTGTACTGCAATTTTATTTTGGGAAGGCTGATTCCCATGTAAATGAGAAACTACCCCACACTGTTAAGAACAGTTTGTTCCCAGACTTCAGAGCCTTCTGTTACAGATATCGTAGTTGTAGAATTCCCACAGAAGCTGAACTTCGTCAGACAAAAATGTCTAATGTGTGTAATCTGAGAGAATTACCTTTCATTGAGCATTGTATAGTGTTGGATATAATAGAAACTAAAGAACCATTGTAGGAAATACATTCTCGTTAGGGATCTCAGGGTAAAAAAGGAAGCCAAAGATAGCATGGTTCATTTTAATACTTTGCACAATTCTTGTCTTATTTACACATTCATTTTATTGCATACCATGCTTACTTTTTCTCACTCTTAAATGTACACATAATTTTGTAGAAAATGTGTAAAGTGAAGACTACAAAGAAAATAAGCAAAATGAATTTATAATTATTTAACCCAGCGATAACTACTAGTAATGATTTGGCATAGTACCTTTCTATCTTTGGGCAAAATTGCACATAATTACTTTCATATACACATATACATTTACACACACATTTGAATAAGAAGTCATTTAATAAGTATAATCTTATGTCCTATTTTTGCACCTATTATTTTATTATGTTATTAGCATTTTAATAAAATTATAATTTTTAGTTGCAGCATATTATTACAATGTGGGATAATATTATAGTTTTACTTAATAAATTTGCTTTTGGTTAATATTCTTTTAATTTTGGAAAATCTCCTAATTTTTGCATTTTTAGCCTATTTAAATAAGTTTGATAGCATGCCTTACTGGTGCCTCCTAAATAATCATATTTAGATGAATAATTAACATCTAATAATAAGGTTGTTTAAAGGGGAGTATGTGTTTCTACTCAGAAGTGAACAAGCTAGCAGAAGCATTTTGGAATGGGTTCATGCTTAAGGAAAAATAGGGCAAACTAAAGTTGCAGGTGGGAACAGAGTCCTACTTCTGGAGTGACCACCCTGTGCTAGGACCTTCGGGGATCAGCTTCACAACCATCATCTCACGGTGATTAGCTGCAGCTCAAGGAGGTGCAATGACAGGACCGAGCTGCTTTAGTGGCACTGCCAGGATTCAAGTATAAGTCACTTCTGGGTCCTTTCTGTTCTTTTTTTTTAATTTAAAATTTGGATTTATTAGAAGGATTGAAGAGTTTTTTTAATATGTTTTATTGATTGTGCTATTACAGTTGTCCCATTACCCCCCCTTCACTCCCTTCCACCCTGCACACCCCCTCCCATCCACATTCCCCTCCTTTAGTTCATGTCTATGTGTCATAAGTTTTTTAGCTTCTACATTTCCCATACTATTCTTGCCCTTCCCCTGTCTATTTTCTACCTACCATCTATGCTACTTATTCTCTGTACCTTTTCCCCCTCTCTCCTCCTCCCACTCCCATGTTGCTAATCCTCCATGTGATCTCCATTTCTGTGGTTCTGTTCCTGTTCTAGTTGTTTGCTTAGTTTGTTTTTGCTTTTGTTTTAGGTGTGGTTGTTAATAATTGTGAGTTTGCTGTCCTTTTACTGTACATGTTTTTTATCTTCTTTTCCTTAGGTAAGTCCCTTTAACATTTCATAAAATAAGGGCTTGGTGATGCTGAACTCCTTTAACTTGGCCTTATCTGAGAAGCACTTTATCTGCCCTTCCATTCTAAATGAAAGCTTTGCTGGATAGAGCAATCTTGGATGTAGGTCCCTGCCTTTCATGACTTGGAATACTTCTTTCCTGCCCCTTCTTGCCTGTAAGGTCTCTTTTGAGAAATCAACTGACAGTCTGATGGGAACTCCTTTATAGGTTACTGTCTCCTTATCTCTTGCTGCTTCTAGGATTCTCTCCTTCATTTTTATCTTGGCTAATGTAATTATGATGTGCCTTGGTGTGTTCCTCCTTGGGTGCTTTCTGTTCTTGTGCTGCCATGGCATCCACACAGCATTCTGGCAGTGCCTGTAGCTCCACAGGATACTTCATTCCTTTGGGCCTCGGTTTCCTTGACACCTCTATTCTCATTACAAGTACACTACCTAAATGAAGAAATCGGGTTTAAATTTTGATTTGACTTTTTTTTAAGTGTGATATCTTACGATGAATTCCTCCTTTCTCTGCATTTCCATTGAATTTTTTCCCACCTTTCCTGCTGGAGAGCTGTTAATGAAATGATGTTGTATGCTAGTAATACATAAGGAACTCCTAGTGGACAGGGGTGCTGCCTCATTCAAAGTGAGTTCTCAAGAAACAGCTTTATGAGTGAATTAATGTTCAACTCATATTTTTAGTTTAAATATTTTACAGAAACATTGTAACTTTAAAAAATAATCTATGGAAACATTTATTACTAACTCTTTAAAATAATACCTAAGGTTTTAGGGCATTTATTTTCCCAGTACTGTGGGGATTAGGTGTGACTTTCTGAAGACCACGCTGAAGAGAACATTTCTAATATCTAACACCGATGTTCTCTAAAAGTATGTTTTTTTTCAGGAATTGGTAAACTGCCTGATATTAGTTTCTTTAAAATTATCATTAAAGTTATTAAATTCTTTGCTGTACTGTCAGCAACAAAAATATTTTCAGCTGTACCAATTAATTTTATGAACCTGTTATCAATAATAAACCTAATGGAAGGTTGGTGTTGCACTGAGAGAAAAATGTCATTCTTAGTTTATTAATAGGCTTTTTTTTATTAAATATAACCTATAAGTCTCCTTTATAGTTGTATTTTTTAACTGGCCCTTAACATATAATTTTAAAATTATAGAGGGCAAAATAAGAACTTGAGAAGTAATTTGGGGGATGAGATGAGATCTCTACAATTTCAGAGCACTTTCAGAGAAGCTAGATTATAACTTCCCTTGCTAATCCATCACCATGTACAGTTACCTGCATTGTTGTGAACTTCTTAGTTAAACCCTTTTCCAAATCTCCTCTGCTGCTCTATGAGCTCACCTCTTCTTACTTGATCTTAGTGGAGACTGAGCTAAGCTAGTCACTGTCCTTCTAATACATGTCAAAGTTTTTTTAGGATGTTGTACTCACACACAGAGCTTTGTGGGGAACTTTATGTGGGTTTATAAATAATGCAAAAGAGCAAACCTTGCCCTTCAGTTATGTATGTATGTAACAGCAACACTAACATCAATACCCACTTGCTATCTGTGGAATCCTAATAACAATCCTCATGGCAGGTAATATTATGAAAACAGTGGGGAAAAAATGAAACAAACCCGATACTGCCTGGTTAAATGATCATGCTGATGATTTCACCTGGTTCCTGAGCAATTACATTTCATCAAAGTAAAGACTCTTCTCCCCTTTAGTTTACATATTTAACCTAAATTTTCTATTCCTTTAGTACATCATCTTTAATAATTCCACTTTAGTTTTGTACTACCCAGTTCTAGTTAAAAAAATTGTCATGTTTATCTCATTCTTTTCATTTCTATTCTGGAATGTTTATGGATTTTTCAGTTTGGTAGGGTTGCTAAGGTCTCATTGATTGCCACTTTTTAACATAGAATCTTCCAGCCAGTGCCAAATGGAGCTCATTGTATGGATATCTCACATACAGGAAATTAGATTCACTGTAGGCTGGCTTTGTCAAATGTGTGTACCCATTTATTAAAGTTGGGTATAGTCCATGCAATAAATTATTTTGCTCTATGCTTATGATTTCATATCAATTTCAGAAACGTTATTCATATCTACCACTATATTTTTAAAGAATACATCTTTTCCAGTTTTGCAGACATATTTTTCAAATTCTTTCACTATTCATTGTTGAACTATTTCTGGAAAATAAAAATGGAGAGTCACCCTAGTTTTTGTAGCACTGTAAGGTCGGGGAAATTACAAGAGGCCAAAGAGAGAATGTATTGAGTTTGTGAGACATGGAAAACCTCATCAGTAAGGAAAATACACTGTTGGTCTGATGTGATGATCCACATAACATTGCAGTGAGAGGAATATGAAAATCTACATTTTTATAATTATTGGGCTAGATATGAGAAAATGATTATTTACAAATTACCATGCACTATATATTTTAACTCTCATTTACTGCTGATAATCAAACTGCAGATTTTGAGAAATTGCTTTGTTTAATTTTGCCTAAAATTCTACTTAAGCAGATCAATTACTGATTTGGGTTTTACTATAAAAAGTATTGTTGAGGAGGAAATTCCCTGTATGGAAATTTTCTCTAGGGAATGAAGTATTCTAAAAGTATTGCTCTGCAATGATTTCCTAGGATCTGATAACAAATTAAATTATATCAAAATTAATTTGTTACAAAGATAAATGTAAAATGCAGGAGACTGATAGAGATAAAAGAATGTCAGCCAGTAAGTCTCCAGGAAATATGCTTTCTTTAAAAAACCACAGTGATGACACAGATATCTTAATTGATGTCTGTGGCTTCATTTTGATAGAGTAGTCTATTAATAACTACTCAAAATATCAGCAATGTGTGCCTGAAGGCACATTTTCAGGTATTAAATCTGAATAGAATGCACCAAATTACATTGTTAAATGCAAGAAAAAAGCCTGGGAAATAGTGGAAAGATCTTTATCTCTTGCCCCATTCTTATTTTATTTTTTTTTATTTCGATATAATACACTCCCTTGTGTTTTTTTTTCCTTTTGCACCCCATCCCACATCTGGACAGTTTGGAGTAAACAGGTCCCTGAGTGAAGAGTTCCGGTAAGATTAAAACACTGAAAGTAAGGTGGTGGTGGTGGGGCAGGGGAAGCAGCCAAAAGGGTGTATGTACTTGCATTCCAATACACATTCATCCACACCTGCAGAAAGACTTTTGCCATCACAGCCAACTCTTTAGTATTCAGAGAACTCTGCTTTGTGAAGATTTGGCTGTAACCCAGACTTGCTTCCCTGGAACACCTAACTTTGTTCTTGGCTGCCAGCTCTATGTGAGACTTCAGTTTCAACACGGTGGAGGACAGTGTTTGCATCCATGTATGTTATAGCACAAAGGAGCCCAGATTCCAAAGGCAAATCTAGAGGATTTGGATACACTATTTTGTGCACCCAATAGCCTACCTCTTTTCCACCTTGTTCAAGAAGATTTTTGAGATTTGTGTATCATTGGTATATTTCAATGCAGTGCATAATCAAATGTATTTCATGAGATCTCCCTTCGCTTCATAATTAACACCCAACCATCCATATGTCCAATTATTTCACCTAGGCTACATGCATTAAATAGTCAAATATTGGTTTTACTTTTCGTACTATCCTCAGTGGACTATCAGGTTTGTAACCTTCCTTGAAGAAGTTTTAATATTTTGTAAAAAAAAAAAAAGTAACATAAACAGTGATCCTCTCTCTCTCCTCCAGTGAGAGAATATATGATGATATTTTGGATTCCTGATCTTTGGAAATATTTGTTTATAAAATCTAAATATTATAAAAACATCACACAGCCAACTATAAATAGCTTCTAGCATCTTTCTTTTTGCTGCCAGACAAATTAAACAACTCTAATCACTATGGTAGGGAGAAGAACATTTCACATTGTTTTGTTCTTGACATATTCTCCCTGGGAATGCCTACTCAAAATTAAAACTCATCTTGAATAAGATTATAGATGTTTGTATAAGATAGTAATATAATGGGACATATTTAATGTTAATACTTCTGTCTCTCATCCATAAGTGAAAACATATGAGATCTATGGATTCCCAATATTTAAAAAGACACTAGCAGTATTACAATCCAGCATCCAAGAGAAGGAGGTAATGCATGGGATGAGACTGTTGTGAGAACTAACTTGGGGCCAGGTAGTTTAGCATCTTCCACGCTAATTCAAAGTTTGAACTTTTATTCATCAGACACAAGAGGCTTACCTGTGTTTTATGCATGGGATAAATGGACTATTGTTTTCGTGTTTCAGAGAGATAATTAATTCTAGCAATAATGTGAAGATCAATTAGAAAACAGTCTTGTGGGGAGAAAATGTGAGACTGAACTAAGTTAGTAGCGGTAGTGATAGGAAGGAAGGGGAAAATTTAGAAAAGTATTTTAGAAGTATATCAATAGGCAATGGATAGTAAGGAGTTAAAGATGACCTTGAGATTTCTAGGTCATATGACTGGGTACCTAATGATGCCATTAATCTTAATGCAGAGTGACCATTAAGTTTTTCTGAGAGGAGACTTCAGATTTTAAAGGGAAACCTGGATAGTGGAGTCAAAATAATGAATTTGTAGTTTGTAGTTGGTCATTCTTAATTCTTCACCTGTTGGACATACATTTTCTTAACCTTGCCCTATTAACAATCGGGACTGAGTAATTCTTTGTTGTGGAAAACTGCCTTTTGCATTGTAGGATTCTGAGCGATATCTCTCGCCTCTACCACTGATTCAGCCCTTTCAGTTTTACCAACTAAAAATTTCTCCAGGATGTTGCTAGTATACACCGAGGCAGGGACAATATTGCCCTCAGTTGAGAACAGCTGATGTGGAGATAACGAGGAAGGTGGTACCATTGGGTGACAAGAATTTCAGATATAGATGAAATATAAAATCAAGATTTAAACTCACCAGTAGTGGCAATTTGAGCAATGTGAGTCAATAACATTATGCAGGGAGAAAAGGTAGATGATTTTATAGTTGACCCTTGAACAACACAAGTCTGAACTGCACTGGTGCACTTACACATGGGTTTTTTCCAATAAATACTTGTCCTGTTTTCCATCTGCATTTGGGAACCCATGAATGTGAAGGGCTGGCTGTATCCATTGATCTACACCATCTTATATGGGGGACTTGAGCATCCATGGATTTGGGCATCCATGGGGCGGGGGTGGTTCTGGAAAAATCTTCTCCAGATACCTAGGGACAACTAAGTTTTGGGGAGTCAAAACTTACACACAAGTTTTCAACTCCATGAGAAGTTGGTACCCCTAACCCCTGTGGTGTTTAATGTCAACTGCTTAGTGATTTTTGCTTGAACAACTCTAGAGATTGAAAATTCCTAACCTGAGGATATAAATTGAGGCAGCCCATTTTATTTTTGGATAATTTTAAATGTTATTATTGTTATATGTTGTTACATTTGAGCCAGATTTCTTGTATTTGGTCAAAATTAATTTTTCTGTATCTCTTTGCTCTGTTTCTGTGATGTTGTGATTTATAAAGAATATATGTATTCGATCATTCATGTGGATAAAATACACGTATATTTCTTATGTGTATTTGGTCTTCATCCATGGTTCCTGGCTCACAGTTCCCAAATCATTTAGAATTTTCTGAGTTACAAGAGCAATGGGAGCATCTTTTGTGTAATGTTTGATTTCTTGTCCTCAGTCCCTGGAAATGCTTCAGAGCCCTGAGGTAAAATGGGTGCCGTATTCATAACAAGTCTTTTACACCAAACTGTTAATGTTAATGAAGTTAATTTGTGGAAAGTGCCTAAGGATGGGAGCTGGTTCCTGGGAGAGCCAACCATGAAGAGAGTGTTGGAACTTTCCGTCGCAATGCCTAATTTCCAGGGGCGGTGGGAGCAACTAGAGGTTGAATCAATCACTGATCACCAGTGAGTTAATCAATGATGCCTATGTAATGAAACCTCCACAAAAACCTAGAAGGAGGAAGTTTGGAGAGCTCCCAGGTCAAGGGACCAGAATGCTTCCCCTTGGGCTGTGTTGGGCACCAAGCTCTGTAAGGACAGAGAAGCTCTTTTGTTTGGGACCTCAACCTATGCATCTCTTTATCTGGCTATTGATTCATATATTTTAATATTCTTTGTATTAAATCAATAATCTAGTGAGTAAACAAACTGCTTTTTTAAAATTCTATGAACTGTTCAAATAAATTAGTTGAACCTAAAGTAGAGGTTTTAGGAACCTCTGATTTACAGCCTGTCTGTCAGAAGTACAGGCAATAACCAGGACTTGTAATTGGCATCCTGAGTTGGAGGGGATCATTGGAACTTCCTTGTGTCAAAAGCACAGGTAACCTGGGCATGCAATTGGCATCTGAATGGTCTGTGGGACTGAACACTTAACCTGTGGAATCAGATGCTCTCTCCAGATAAGTAGTATCATAATTGAGTTGAATTGTAGGAAACCCAGTTGGTGTCCCAGGAACTATTTGTTGGTGTGTAAACCTCCCATCCCTCACATTGGAATTGGTACCAGAACCTATTTAAGACCTAATTTTGCTTTCATGGGACAAAAAGTGAGTTTCTTGGGACAGTCAAATTATTTTTCCTAAATCTTTACACATATTTTAATTCAGCTATTGAACCAATTTCTAAAATTCACTATTGCCTCCTGGATAATATCCTGAATATTTTTAATGTTTCTTAATTTATTATACTTTGAGGATTTTTGCAACATGAACACTATTAGATGACAACCATTTGAAAGTTCCTTCTTAAGGTATAGAGCAGAGAACTGAACAAACTCCATGTTTGACCTGTTCTGTTTAGAGTAAAACAAGCACACAGTCTCCTAGGTTTTGTCACAGAATTTTTATTCCAGCATCTCAAAACTGCATTTTTGTCAGCCACATTATGCCATCATCTTTTTGTTATTTTTATTTTGCATGAACTTTTCTGTTAAATCATACCATCTACCAGTGATGACTTTTTTGTTTCTAACTCAAGTAAGAAACTTTTATTTTTATCCTTTTAAAAGTGATTTCTTCTTTCAGTTAGCCCATCATTTCAAACTGCCTGATCCTTCTGGGTCATGATTTCATCATCCAACATGTTTAGTATTTCTCCCTGTTTCATGCCATCTGCACATTTAATCAGCAGACCCCACAGACACACTCATCCAAGTTATTAATAAAAAAATGAGTAGGTTAAGTCCAGAGTTAATGGGATTATAGAGTGCTATGGATTTTCTTATCAGTGCTCCTCCAGCTACTTTTTATTTAAAGGCCTTTTTATTTTCATGGAGTACTCTAAAAAAGAGAATCATATAAATAAACATTATATTCAACCTTTCCCAAACAAAACTTTCAAACATAATCCATATATAGGAAATGGTAAAGTAAATTATGTTTCATTTATAGAATGGAACAGCACACTGCCACATGGAAAATGATTTTATTAAGTGATAAAAGAAGGATATAAATTTGAATACAAAATATGGCATCACTATATAGATTATAAATATATATTTAGTAGGTCTAGCTTTAGTTATATCTGTAGAGAACAAAAGAAACTTGATAGTTGTTTTTAAAGTGGTAATTATCATTTTTATTGTATTACTATTTTTTAGTCTTAAATGTTACATAATGAATTTGTTACCTTTATATGAAGAAAATAAATCTTAAAATATACTTCCTTATTATATAACTTTGAATCAGCAAAATTAAAAATAGAACCTGGGGGGAAATGTCTGCATCCTTAATGACCTAACAGCCTGATGTTTAATGATAGAAGAAACCTTTCTAAGGAATCCCCAGTTTTCAACATTCCTTAAGACGGGGAGCAAGAGTTGTGCCACCCTTCCCACCATCAACACTCTGCCCCTGCTCACAGTTATCTTAAGAGATGACAGATGTGGCCAAATAGTCCTGAAGAAAATGTCAAATGGGAAAACATACCTGCCTACTTATTTTAACAGGATTGTTATAAAGATCAAATGAGAGATAAGTGTGAAAATTGGTACATAATTCCTACTCAAGGGCAAGTTTTTAATGAAAGGACTTTAAGTTGTGGTTACTTTAATTTAAATAAGTATTGTGTTTCATAAATATATAGTAGTTCTTGAGCACTATGCAAGGTGAGGTCCTTGAAGGCAGAGACCATATCATATAAATGTATATACCTCCAACACTTCACACATTATCTTACACATGTTAATAAATGTCTTATGCATGAATAGTGGATGAATCTCATTGCCATCGATATTTGTAAAATGGTAATGGTTTTTATTAAGATAAATGAAATAATAAATATTATTATAAATTATCAAATACTAACACTGCTACTCTGTCATCTTAGTGAAGTAGATCTGTTGACATTATTTTGAGTGATAAACATTTGATTTCTTCTTTCTGCTTCCTAATTTTAGGTACTCGCTGAGACTTTATGCTTGCTCCTATTCTTTCTTTATATCTTTATTATTTTTATTGTATCACTTCATGAGGTCTAAAATATTTTCTGTGTGTAATGACCCTTAAATCAGTCTTGATTTTTTTCAGTCCTACATTTCTTGACTGTTTGCTAACCATATCTTTGGCTTCTTCACATACTCATATTCACCATTAGTAAAACCTAACCTGATTCATAGCCCTACACTGACCTCAGACCACACCCACTCTTTGAGGCATCTTTTCTGTTAAGGGCCCTATTCTTTCCTGGTCACCTGTGCTAAAACTCTTGTACTGCCTGGTCTCCTTCCTCTATCCATTATTTCCATCATAACAAAAAGTTTGTAAGTCTTAATGTTTTCATCTCTAGTGATATAATGGCAGATACCCATCATTATAGTACTTCACTATCTTGACTACTCAGTTATATTGTATGTCTTGATATCAAGTGCTATTGCCTTTCCTTAACAACCTTGGAATCAGTTTGTTGTTATCAACAAATAACTTGCTGGGATTTTGATTGGGATTGTGTTTAATCTACAGATCAAGTTGGGAAGACCTGACATTTTGACAATATTGAGTCTTTCTGTCCATGAACATGGGATATCCCTTCATTAATTTAGTTCTTACATTTTATTCATTAAGGTTTTGTAGTTTTTCTCATGTACATATTATACATATTTTGTTAGATTTATACCCAAGTATTTCCTTGTGGAGGTTACTAATACAAATGGTATCATATTTTAAATTTCAATTTCTACCTGTTTATTGTTGGTATATAGAAAGTAATTGACTATTTATTTTGTGTCTCACAATTCTTTTATAATTGCTTATTAATTCCAGGAGTTTCTATTCTTTGTTTTTTAATTTTCTGTATAAACAACTATGTCAACTGTGAACAAAAGTGGTTTTATTTCTTCCTTCTCATTATGTATACCTTCTCATTATGTACATTATGTATGTAAAACAACACAATTTGGTGTTTTATCGTATTAGTTAGAACTTACAGTGCAATGTTGAAGAGAAGCAGTGAGAGGGGGCATCCTTGCCTTGTACCTGATTTAGTGGGATAGTTTCCAGTTTCTCCCTACTCAGTAAGATGCTAGCCACAGGATTTTTGTAGATATTTTTTCTCAAGGTCAGGAAGTTCTCCTCTATTGCTAGTTTTTTGGAAGTTTTTAATATGAATGGTAAATATTAGATTTCAACACTTTTTTCTGCATCTATTAATGTGAAAATTATATTTTTCTTTTTTAAAGTCTGTTGATGTGATAGATTATATCAACTGATTTCAAAAGTTGAACTAGTCTTGTATATTTGGGTTAAATCATATTTGATTGCATTTATAATTATTTTATGAATTATTGAATAGTATTTAATAATTTGTTAGGGATTTTTGCATTCACATTCTTGAGATATATTGGTCTGTAGTTTTATTTTCCCCTTGTAATTTATTTTTTTGGTTTTGGTATTAGGCTAATGCTGGCCTGATATAATGTGGAGGTATTTTCTCTACTTCTATCCTTTGAAGTATATTGTAAAGAATTGGTATGATTTCCTCCTTAAATGTTTGGTAGATTCACCAGTGGATCTTTCTGGGTCAAGTGTTTTCTGTTTTGGAAAAATATTAATTATTTAATTCCTTAAAATAAAGACAAATTGTGTATTTTAAGGAATTTGTCCATTTTACTTAGGTTGTCAAATTTGTGGGCATACAGTTACTCATAGTGTTACTTTTTTATTCTTTTAATTTGTAGGAGACTTGTATTGGTGTCATCTTCTCATTTCTGATATTAGAGAGTTTTGTTTTTGCTTTTTTTTTCTTATTTAGCCTAGCTAGAGTTTTATTGATTTTAGTTGTCTTTTCAAAGAATTGGCTTTTGGTGGTGTTGATTTTATTTATTGGTTTCTTGTTTTTAATTGTATTGATTTCGGCTCTAATTCTTTTTTTTTCCTTTTATTTAGTTTGCATGTACTGCACTCTGTTTTATCTAGTACCTTAATTTGAAAACTTATTGTTGATTTTAGATCCCCCCCCCATTATTCCTCTCCCTGCTCCCCTCTGGTTACTGTCAGTTTCTTCTTTATTTCAATATCTCTGGTTATATTTTGCTTGCTGGTTTGTTTTGTTGATTAGGTTCCACTTATAGGTGAGATCATATGGTATAGTTTTGCATTCAAAGCTATAAATTTCACTGTAAGCACTGTTTTTGTCTCTGCATCTCACAATTTTGATGTTGTGCTTTCATTTTGATTGAATTCAAGATGTTTAAAAATTTTTATTAGTTCTTTTTGGACCCATGTGTTATTTACATATCTGCTGTTTAATGCTTACATATTTTGGGACTTTTACTGGAGACTGTATGTCATTAATTTTTAGTTTAACTCCATTTTTTGTGGGTTGAGAGCTGATATTTTATGTTTTCTTTTAAAATTTTGTTAATGCTCCCTTTTTTTAAAATTTAGCTTTGAGTGTTCATGCACTAAACCAGGAATTTTATGATTTATATGATTGTATGAAGATTTTTCAAGCAGTATAATCTAACTTTGGATATGAAGGCATACGCCCCCATGGTTCCAATGAGGACAGTTGTATTTCCATTGATGAAAGATTTTTATTTTCTCATGTAAAGTATTTCTCCTGAATCCCTATAATCACTGAACACCATTCTTCTTTAATTCCTCAATATGCTGTACTTAAGGAAAATAAATTAAATGTAAAAAAAATATGCAATATGTTCCCACATTCTTTCTTCTTCTTGATATTTCAACTTATAAATAATTATAGAAATACTTTCTGAACACTATTGAATGGATATGAAGTATAAGTTTCAGAGCACTTCATTATTTTTTAAATCCTCTATATTGTTATTCTTTTTAAACTTGTTTTTTTTGAATTCATCATGTTGCAAAGTCACTATTCTTTTACGTGATGTCATGGGGCTTTCAAGTACCCTATTTTAACTGGACACTCCAAAGTTAATAGCTTATATTATACCATGGTTTCTTAAAGTGAGGTCTCTCTATCAGCAGATGAGCATCGCTGGAAATCTTTTCTGAAATTGAAATTCTCACGTTAGTTCCCCAAATGCACTGTATCTTGAGGAGAAGTCTAGCAGGGACTTTTATCAGTCCCTCTTGTGATTCTGACAGAGCCATGCTTTGAGCACCATGACTTTGTGAGCACCAGATGCAGGCAATGGATATAAAATAACAAAGAGAGCCTTGATTTTTTAAATGTAATTCTTTTCTTCCAAATTTCTGTTCTTTGGATTTTTTTTTCTGTCAGGTTTCTATTATTGCCCATGATTTCTGTTTCTCGCCTTGCTGACATGTCTGGAACTGGAATTGTTAAGAATTCTTTAGTATGTTTCCTCTTGTTCTCTCCATGACCTTAAATTTCTATTCAGTAATGACAAGCCTGAGTTGAAATCTCTTTTATGTCATTAATTATGTTACTTTGGGAAGGTGGCTTGATTTTTCTGAGTCTTAGTTTCACTGTATGCAAAATGGAGATGTTTCTTTGTAGATGTTTTATACGGACTAAATGGTGTAATTTATGTCAGTGAGTGAAGTGCCTGTTATCTGCCTTTCTGAATATGTACTAATATATGAAGGTAACTTGAGTCTGTTAGATGGGAAATTAATTAATTAATTGTCAATAATGGTATTATCATTAATACTATTAATTAATGCTATTAATTGGATGGTATTATCATTAATTGAATGGTATTCAATTAATAATGGTATCATTAACACCATTAATTAATGGCATTGATTGAAATTAATTAATTAATTGTCAATAATGGTATTATCATAGACAATATTTGGAACATTGATATTCACGGGTAATGTGAAAGAGGACCCCAAAAATGGAATTTATAAAAATTGTGTATTTATTCTCATATGTTTAAACTTCGGTCACCGTCAAAGTGCTCTCCTTTTGATAGCACATACCTATCAGGGCATTTTTTCCATGGCTCAAAGAAGTTTTTAAACTTGTCAATTTTGATGTCTTTTTTGCTTGCTTGTTTGTTTGTTTGTTTGTTTCACCTCTCCCACATTGGCAACGTTTCCTTCTGAGGACTTTTTTCATCTGGGGAAACAGAAAAGAATCACTTGAGTCAAGATTGGGTGAATAAGGAGGGTGGGACACAGGGGTCATGCTGGTTTTGGTCAAACACTGCTGAACACTCAGCACAGGGTGGGCAGGGGTATTCATAAAAACACATCACCCATCATGAAATGGGAAAATGTGTTGAAAGAGTCTTCAAACAATTTATGAAAATGCAGGTGGGAGGGGGTGTGCAGGGCACAGGGGAAAAAAATTATTAAAGCCAAACACAGCCTTTTACAACAACACCACTTTGGTGTGCTGACACTGATGGGTTCCCAGACCACTCGCCTAGTGGGGGAGGCCTGTGCTACAAGAGGCCCACCCTCCAGAACATCATTCCATTTTGGGAGCTTCCTCCTCGTATGTTATAACATAATTGAAATATATCCTTTTATATTTATTTTCTAATGGTTTTTAATTGTCCTAAAGGTATTACTATATACCAAGCATTTGTTTTTTTTTAGAAATTCTGGACCCATCTATAATGGTAAATCATTAGTTTCCAAGCTTACCAATTACTTTTTACATTTTCTCTCTAACTTAAAACCATGCTATGGTTTGTCTCTTAACCATAGCATGGTGTGCATGTGCATCCTCATTTTAAATCACCCCCCTTTTCCTCCCTTTGACTCACTCTCTAGTGTCTTTTAATATCTCAGGCCTTAGTAATTATAGCATCCTTAGTTCAGCTGAGATGGGCAAGTATATCATTATGTTTAAAGTTCAGAGCAATACAGAAAGCTAGGAGATCATGGGTTATTTTTTACTTTGTTTGATAAAAATTCTTCAGGTTGTACTATAATTCGAAGGAACAAAAGAAATGCCATTGAAAACATTTAGCCTTAAGTTCCACCTTTGGTTTTAAGTTAACTTCCTTAGGATGACAACAAAATGCATAGCTTCTTGATTGGGCTTTCTAAAATGATAAAACAAAGTGAGATAAATTGTGAACAGAATGACTATTAGAGACAATAAAAAATTCTTAGTTGATGAAAATGGTTGGAAAATAATAATTAGACTAATTTTAGAAAGTTAACAGATACAAAAGGTATACAGTTTAGCACCTCTTTAAAAAATGGATATCTTCCTGTGTATTACTTAAAACATAGATGTGTCTGCTGCCTGATAATATTTTATCTTGACATGCTGTTCCTATTTTTAAGTCTGTATAGCTCATTACTTTACAGTCACATGGTGTGATGCTTTCTATCTCCACTCACCATCTTCACTTTTCTTAATTTCATGAATTCTCTCTTCTCTCCCAGACCTCCGAGACTACTGCTCTCAGGAAAGGTCAGCTCCTGGCGCAGGGAGGACCCATCTTTTCCATGCATCACCTTTCTTTAACACAGCAAAGCGGGTTACAAACTGTGTGAAAAGAGACCACAGAGACCACTTGGTGGAAGAATTTATTTTACAGACGAGGAACCCCAAACCTAGACAGGCTAAGTGACCTAATCAACATCCTTTAACAAGTTAGCGATTTCAGCAAAGTAGAATTCCTGAGCCCTGATTCCCAATTCAATGTAGTCATATGATTAAAAACTAACTTTTTAGTTCTACAGATAGAGATAAAAGAACTCTTTTTTTTTTCTGTACAAGAATGAGTGTTTGCTAAGTTTGGTGATAGGGGACAATCCAGTGCTTACTGTGTACCAAAGACTTACTGAAAGCTGAGTGTCTTGAGTGGTTGACTTTATTTAATCCTCACAGTAATCCTATAAGGTTAAGAATGTTAATATCCCAATTGTACAGATGGGGGAAATGAGGCTGATAATAAATAGCCTGCTTAATATCAGACAAAGTCATGGACACTTATAAACTGTATGAACAATAATAAAAAACACATCCAGTCTTCTTACTTAAAGGCTGCCTGTGGGTGGCCAGGGAATTGAGTTCGTTCTTACCTGATCAGTGATGGGAAGGTGCAGGAGTGGGTCTCAGTGGGCGTCTCAGCCTTGGCACAGATCAGACACGGGTCCTGTAGCCTCAGCCTCAGGGTTATTTCCACTCGCCCACATTATCTTATCATCTTAACAGTACTTAACCCATGCCCCTCGCACAGTGTATGTAAATTTGTAGTAAAAAGTAAAAATTAAATGTCACTATATGCTAAAATCTATTATACAGTGGTAAACAAAACCCAGTCACCAAAATACTAGGAGCTTGGGAATGGTCTAACCACTCTTGTCCCACAGAAAAACCGGCATTCGCTCTCCATGCCACCATAGTCCCCATAATCTAGTGCTGCTACTAACTCAACCTCTACCCCTGTATTCTCTCCCCATTACTTTTCAATATGCTCTCACTGCATGACACACTGACAAGTCAATCCAGTATACTAAGACATATAATCATTTTAACTTCTGTGCCATTCATTTATTGGCCCATTAATTCCAGCAACATTCATTGAATACCTACTAAAGTGAGACACCTAGCTCAACCAAGGACATAAAATGAAGAAGACATAGTTCTGGCCTTTTAAATTCTATTTAGAAAATAGTATAAATATTTAACAATGCTAATGGAGGAAATAGCTTAAATATCATAATAATAATTATTATAAAATAGCAGTATGCACCTATTATTACACACATATTATAGATATTATTATATAAAATATTTTATGGTATTGTGTACTTGATATGTACCAAGTACCATGTTTTACATAGGATAGTTCAGTGAGCCTTATGAGGCAGGTATTACTAGTCCCATTTTATACAAAAACAAGGTGAGGCTCATGTGGGTTAGGGGTTATTTAAGGTTGCAGAGCAAGTATACAGTAGAGACAACAACGGGGAATGAAGACCTGTGTTGCCACCATGGAAAGCAGTATGGAGTTCCCTCAAAAAAAAAAAAAAAGTGGAACTGCCTTATGGCCCAGTGATTCCACTTCTGGGAATTTATATGAAAAAACTCAAAATATTAATTTGAAAGAATATATACATCTCTAAGTTCATTGCTGTATTATTTAAAATAGGCAAGATTTGAAAGTAGCCCAAGTGTCTATGAGTAGATGCGTAGATTAAAAAAGCTGTGGTAAATTTACACAATGGAATACTGCTTGAATGAAAAAAAAAAGGAAGAAATTTTGCCTTTTGTGACAGCGGGGATGGAACTAGAGAGCATTATGCTAAGTGAAATAAGCCAGTTAGATGAAGACAAATACCACATGATTTCACTCATGCGTGGAATCTAATGAACAAACTGAACTAACAAGCAAATTGGATACAGACTCAGAAAGTAGGCTGACAGCCATTGGGGTGGTGGAGCTGGGTGGGGGGTGAAGGTATTGAGCAAAGAAGGGAAAACAAAAGAAAACACACAAAGAACTCATGGACATGGATGATAGTGTGGTGGTTGCTGGGGAGAACTGGGAGTGGGGGGAGGTGGACAAGGCTAGGGGGAATAAATGGTGATGGACAGAGGCTTGACTTGGGCTGGTGAACACACAATACAGTGTGCAGATAATGTATTAGAGAATTGTACACCTGAAATGAATAGATTTGTTAACCCATGTGACCTCAATAAATTAGATTACAAAATAAAGTTGCAAAAATAAAAAAGAATCAACATGAGCAATCTGACCCAAAACTTGCACTTTACCTATTTCATTATGGCACCTCTCTGGTGTTGTGAAAGCAAAGGTCAGATTTTTGGTCATTCTACTTGGAGGGTTAAGGGAAGATTTCAATGAGGTTGTATGTAAATGAGGTCTGAAAGATAAGTAGGAATTCTGAAAATAAGAAAATGTGTTTCAACTTCCAAAAAAGACACAAAGGGTATGGTGTGAAAGTTATTGGTCAGTAGCTTTATGGCCCTGCTGTGTAGAATGTTCTACTGAAGTATTTGGAGCCCAATTCTGCTGTAGCCAATGAAATAGATGAATGAACTTGGAGTTTAAACATATTTTAAACAAAAAATCCCTATTTTTACAAGACTATTAGAATTTATTTGTGTGCAAATATTGCTTAATAATGGAACAGTAAGTTTTCTGAGAACAGGGTTTATATTAATTAATTCTTTCATGGGGTTTTGTACAACAGCCCAGGAAAGATTTATTAAATTAAAAAAAGAAATAGACTAGATTAAGGAATTAGGCAGTTCTTTGGTCTACTTGTACAGCAAATAGTAAAAATAACATCACTACTAATAACATAATAAAAATGCAAATATGGTTTCCGAGGTTCTCATTGCATCTTTATCATTGGCCTCACTAGCATGTTTCAAAAATGACTCACTTCTTTGAAATCATTGTTCAGTTTTTGTTACTTTAGATTTATTTGCATTTTCCAGAATTTGTGTAAATGGAATCATACAGTATAAACTCCATTTTTGTCTAATATTTTTCACTCGATATGATTATTTTGAAGCTTGTCCACATTGTTTCATGTACCAACAGTTTACTTCTTCTTGCTAAGCAGTGTTTCTTCGTATGGATATACTGCACTTTGTGTATCCATTTGCCTGTTGATTGTTGTTTGTATATTTCTGTTGATGAGGCGATGGCTGTTATAATGAAGTTGCTCTGAACATCCATGTACAATTTACTGCATTGACATATTCTAACATTTTTAGGGGAAAATAAGAACAGAATGGCTGGACCATATGGAAAGTATATGCTCAACATTTTAGGAAACTGCAAAGCTGTTTTCTAAATTACTTGTGCAACTTTATTTTCCTACCAGTGGGATATGAGAATTCTAGATGTTCCATCTCATTCATAGTACTTGGTGTTGTCAGTCTTTTAAATGTTGTCTATTCTGATATGTTACAGTGGTATCTCATTGTGGTATTAATTTGTATTTTCTTAATGACAATTGTTGTTAAGCACCTTTTCATGAGTCTAGACTTTACCCATATATCTCTTTTTAATAGCATTTTCCCAAGACTTTGCCATCTGTATATCTTTCATGGTAAAGTGTCTGTTCAAATCTTTTGACCACTTTTTTTAATAAATATTTTATTTATTCATTTTTAGAGAAAAGGTAAGTGAGGGAGAAAGAGAGGAGAGAAACATCTATACAAGAGAGAAACATCCATCAGTTGCCTCTTGCACACCCCCAGGTGGGTGCCTGGCTGGGGACCCAGGCCTGTGCTCTGACTGGAAATCTAAGTGGAGACCTTTTGGTTTTCAGAATGACACCAAATCTGCTGAGCCACAGCAGTCATGGCAGCCTGCTTCTTTGTAAGTTAGGTTGCTTGTTTTCTTATCACTGAGTAGCGGGTGTTCTCTTTGTACTCTGGACACAAATCCTTTGTTAGGTACATGTTATACACATATTGTCTCCCTGTCAGTAACATCTTTTCATTTTTCAAACAGTGCCTTAAACAGCAGAAGTTTTTAATTGTGATAAAGTTAAAATTGTTAACTTGATATTTTATTGATCCTAATTTTAGTATTATATCTAAGATACCTCTGCCTAATTCAAGGGTACAACAATTTTTGTCTATGATTTTTTAAGAAATTTTATTATTTTAATTTTCATATTTAAATCTTGAATGAAATTGAATTAATCTTTGTATGTGGCATTATTATGAATTAAAGTTTTTTCTTTTTATTTTTTCTGTTTCTCAAATATTACTTTCCTTAACTGCCTGATGCATAGTGTCTTATAAACCTGTATTTTTGTCTGAGCTGTTTGTAGCAGATGGAAAAGTAAATTCAGTATTACTTGATCTTGGCCAGAGCAGCTGTCAAGAAGTTCACTTTTAATTACTAAACATAAACTGGATTTTGTGATGTAAAAAAACTTCCTATTATTTGAGAATGAGCTAAATAAAAACTGCGAGAAACTGCATAAGTTTGTATTCAAAGATAGAAGAAGGGACAGCCCATTACTGAAATTTAACAGGGGTGGGACACCAAAGACATAATTTTCCTCCTACTTCCTAAATTTAAACTAGGCTATAATCCAATTTAATGTGGGATAGATGCGCAGGAGAAAACACCCAAGTTTATTGTGCAGATGTGTATTTGGAGGTGCTGTAGGATATGACATCCAAAGAGCCATTGGTCTGCTAAGGTTTATATGCTCTTCTGGAGCTAAGAAAAATGGGGATTGTGGTTTGGGGTTTAAAGGGGCTGGAAGGTTTACATAGAAATGGAAAAGCAAACGTTTAGTGAATAAATGTTTGCTGGGCCATCTTTGACATGGGGCACAAGAAGGACTTTGATTAGAGGATCCTTACTGGGGTTCTCTCTGTGTACCATACATAGTTTACATTACACTATAGTTTTCTGTGATGATGTTTCCCTTCCTGGAGTAGGCTCTCTATCTCAATTTCTTTTAGGTGGTTAAGGGGAAGGTCACCATTTTTTCTCTGAGTCTTTTACTCCTTAGTAACCAGATTAAAATCAGTATCCAAAAAGGCATATTTTGAGGTGGCAAATTTTGCTTCCCCTCACAGCACAGTGAGAGACAAACATGAATTATCTGCCGAGCCCCCCATTTTACATGGAGGAGTTACATTACCTCCGTAGCAGAACACTGATTTACTCACTTTTAAAAGAAGTTGAGATTTGAGGTATTAATTAAAGTTTGAAAATGAGGAGATGTTTCCCATATGATTCACATTGATAATGGTCTTTCCAATCCTTTGTGCATCTGGGAAGTCTCAAGAATTCTTCCAGCCAATGATTCCAGCATTGAGGGGACTAGAAACATTTTCTAAACATAATCCAATACAATCAAAATTGACATTTACTTTTTTAAAAGTATATAATATTAAAGAAAATGCAAATTCTGATTTCAAATGCCATTGTGAAATGTCACAGAACTACTTATTTTCTCCCTCTCAAGCCATTTCCTTTCTTTTGTTGACACAGTCCCACTTTTTAAATTTCTCCCATATTTAAATCACAGATTTACATCTTTTTCTAAAAGTCTGTCTAAAATCATATTAAAAAGAAATCCATTTTTTCTCTGACAGTAAGAAGATTAACCTCTTGTTTATTCATTCAAGTTGTCACTACATTATGAGAAAACTGAGGGACTAAACCCTGTTTGTTCACAGGCATGAGGTGAATTTGCTGAGAGAATGTCGGTGTTGGTCACTGAGATCCAGGGATGGTCCATGTTGCTGTACGAAAATTGATTACCTTTTTACCATTTAATTGTCTCTGAAAAGTTTTCAGATGAACTGGAGATCATTTTTTAAAGACTTTATTCACTTATTTCTAGAGATAGGGGAAGGGAGGGAGAAAGAGAGGAGGAGAAACATCAATGTGTGGTTGCCTCTCACATGCCCCCTACTGGGGACCTGGCCCACAACCCAGGTATGTGCTATGACTGGGAATCGAACCCGAGACCCTTTGATTTGAAGCCTGCACTCAATCCACTGAGCTACACCAGCCAGGGCTAAAGGTCATTTTTTGTTGACCTGCATATTAAATTAAAAGAAAGTTCTGAGTTGAAACTTAGTGTTCTGAGCTTTGTGCACATTATTCATGTGGATGAAAGGGAAACACTGGATACTTTGTAAAGATGTGAAAAGGGGAAGAAGGTTGGGAGAATTCCAGGGGAGAAATAATAAGTAGTATAGAAAAACTGCAACTTCCAAATCCAGTGCATTATGATTGTTCTATCAAAAATAATATTTTGATGTTTTGTGAGAGTTTTTAAAAAGTAACAAGAAGGTGAAATGTATGAAGTGCAAGACATTGATCTTGTGTATTAACTTTCTGAGGAAAAAAGAAATCATGTTGCACTTTCATTAGTGTTGCAAATCCCTAAATCATTATGGTATTCATTGCAATTTGTTCTGAATTTAAATTTGTTATAGTGTGCCTGGGTAATGCTCAAAATAGGGATTTGTTGTTCTTTACTGAGTTCTCTCCTAAATGTGTTAGAGAAGCATAGAAAATCTGTGTCTCCAACATACTGTTTTGAAATTTTTACCCAGAGAAACCCAGAAGTGCATAATGTTTAAAACATCCAAATAATATGTCACATGAAACTAAGTTAATCTTAAAAATTATGTCTATTTTAGAATTATCTTTGAAATACATATTATAAAACTCAAAATACCATAAGAGAAACTGAAAATCATTAACCTGACCATCATCTTCAAGTAGTAAAAAGTCAATGTTAAAATTTAATATGGCTAATTCCTTGGCTTGACTGTCCATAGTTTAATACCAAGATAACTTACATAGCTCTAAATCAGTAAGTTAAATTGTAAAGTTGGAATTTCCATGTTTAATTTTTTCTGAGGTTCATTGTCACCTTACTCATTCCAAAAATATGTAAAGTAAAACTGTTTTAAAAGATATTTTAGCAAATGTGTTTATCTTTACTTATTTCAGAATATTTCCCTAACCCTGTTAATGTCTTAACAGCAGCAACAACATTAGTAAATAAATATTTTTTTAAAAAGGAAGTGATCTCACGGATTTGCAGACCCCACCACAGCATGCTCAAGAACAGAATTAGTGCGTCTTCGATCCACCCCAGAGGTCCAAAGAAATGCCAACAGTAATGTTTCATGAGATGATTTCCACAAACAAGACCACTGAAGGAACTGAGGTACCAGTAGGTGTCCCACGTAGTTTTGATACTCCTCTCTCTTTTAAAGCTTTCAGACTTAAGGGATCATAACAATAGTAGGGGGTAACAAATTGACCGGTGTCTAACAGGAACCTATATAAATCGGGATCGAGTTTATCCATGCCCTTGTTCCTAACTACTTGAAACTGCAGTAGAGAATTCTTAAAACCAGTTATGGCAGCATTCAATTGTATTTTCTGAATGCCTCCATTGTTTTGCTCCATTTCTTAACATGCTACATTTTTACCTTGCTTAGGCCACCATCTCAAACCTTGCTATTCAAAATATGTCCACAGACCGAGGGCATTAGTGTCATCCAGGAGCGTGTTAAAAATGCAGAATCTGGGGCACTATCTCAGTTGTCCTGAATTGCAGGCTGCATTTTCACAAGTTCGGCCTTAGACTTCTGTGTGTATTAAAGTGTGAGAAGTACTGGTCTAAAAGATCTCATCTTTAGTCTCCCTCATGTAGGATGGGACATTTTCTTGTGACTTCCACTGTTTCTACCTCTGTCCGGTGGATTTCTTCTGTTTTGGGAATGTCATTTTATCCTTTTAAGCACTGATTCAGGCTAATTTCAAATTATGTCAAGTTTATCATTGCTGGCATCTATTTCATGTTATATTTTTCTGTTTTTACACTTGCTCCCCTCCCCTTTTCTACAGAGCAGTAACAGAGATGTCTAAAATGTAAATCTCTCCATTCTCAGTTCATATTGCTCATCTCATTGTTCGTGATGGTCCAGCCACACTGGCATCCTTCTTGTCAGTTGAAAACACCAAATTCTTCCTTGTCTCTGAGACTTAGTACCTTTTTCTTGCCTCTACTTATAATGCACTGTCACCTGCCTCTCCATGTACATGTATCAGCCCTGTCTGATATACTTGACCTGTCTCAGCTGTTCCCCTGTCCTGTTAGGGGCCTTGTATGAAAATCAGATGCATACTTTTAAATACCTACTTTATCACTTCAGAGTTCATATTACTGAAAAGTATACATCATGATGTGAAATCACTGATTGTGAGTAAGAAGTTTTTATCACTTGCTCAACTCTGACTCCTGTGTTTGCAGTGGAAATAAGCCCTTTATAATTATTTGTCGCATAAATAAATGAACAAATATTCTGTTGTCTTTTTCATTCAGTTCAGGTACTTAACTAAACATATACAGAGCACACGCTATGTTCTGATTATTCTTAGTGATACAATGAAGAAAATACAGTCTCAGCTTCCTGAATAAAGCTGACACAGTACAAAGTTAAATCTTAAAGTTCTAGAACATTATTATGGTTGAGCCTTTGTCAGTATCGAGGGAAGCAATGAAAAAAGAAAGACTTTGAAACATATGTCATTAAAGTACTTCTCAGAAATAATTTTCTTCTTGTCATACTTGGCTGAGAGCTTTTGCTTTTCTTTTCTAAATTAGAAATTCATGTACATAGACATGTAAACACCTGAAAAAAAATATTTCCACTGAAATAGTAGTGAGGAGTAAATATCTATAACAGGAAGTGATAAAAAAAGTCAATCAAAGAAAATGTAGTTAGTGAAACTAGAGGCTAAAGTTGAAGTTCAAAATGAAATCAGAATGGCTGGATTCCTGTATCTGACATTTTTGGATTTTATCAAAAAGATGTTTCAAAAGTTGTAGTCACCCACATCAGAGCACTTGTAAAGACAAAATACACAAAACAAAGCCACTGGAAAGTTTCAATTATCTGAAATTTAAATAAGAAAAAGAGAAAAGATGACACTAGGAGAAACTAATTTCTACTATGTGTGCACACGGACACTTATAAACTGATTTATTCGGTTTCTTGACAGTTAAAATTCATAAACCATCTCTGACCCAGACAGTTTTTTCTAAATTAAAATTTCCTTTCTCCACATATTGTTTTCTTTTTCCCCTCCCAGCCATGTTGTCCTTAGCTATTTTCTGAAATACTTGGACTGTGTACAATTCCTGTAAGGTTGCCTCTGCTCATTTTGTAGAACTGGCTGTAACAAACGTAATATCCTCAGGGGGACCTGACAAGGAGAAATGTCTTTGCTTTACCACACCCTTAGAATTTATACTCTCATCAGTGAAACCTGGGGTCCACTTAAGCCTAGGGTAACAAGAGCCAGGGAGTTACTAAATGAGTTAAGAAGCCTTCATGGGGACTGTTGCAAACTCAAGGATGTGAGGCCTATAAAGAGTAGGCACTGGTGATGTACCTTCTGGCTTTCTTCTCGTGTGTCATGAAGGGCTGCTGTCCAGTTTTGCTAATCATCGCAGTTTTTATTTTAGGAATAGCCAAATTTTTCATTTTAAATGAAATCTCCCGAATTTATATAAAGCCTTCTCTCTCCTTTTCTCTCTCTCTCTCCTCTCCTGTTTGTCTTTTCTCTTTTCATTTTTCTGTTTTATTCAGAATATAGTACATCATATATAATTGGGAGCACTAGTTTGATGTTTTTCAAAAAGGGTACTAAGTAAGAATGTATTAACCTTATATTAGAAATCTCTTCAAATAGTTGGCACTAGGATTGATATGCCAATAACAGCATTTTCATTAAAGACCCAGATTGTGGCTCTGAGAAACTGTCTAGCCAAGCAAATAAATCTTGCATAGAATCCCAAAATGCTATTGTTGACTAAGGCAGAGGCTTGTGAGATTTTTATCTATGAGGATCATTCTTCAATCTGTCAGCTACAGACTTGGAGAAGGATTCAGGTAAGACATTTGAAGCAATTAGTGTATATTACCAGTTTTAGAAATGTCTGCCCTTCAGTAATGTTTTCTAAACACTTACATCTCTAATTTTCTAAACATCTTTTTTTTTAATTGCCTGGAGTTGATAGATAAACCCAGTAAGCCATGTCAGTAGACCTAAACCAGGTCTACATAACACATTTACTGCAGAGTTGGTGATACAGTTTGATTTCTGTTTTTTTTTTAGTACAACTCTTGATACTTACTTGGAGATCATTCTAGGTTGGTGATACTCAACTTTGACTTCACATGAGAATCACTTGAGAAATTTAAAAAAATCTGATGTCCTGACTACATTCCAAATCAATTAAATCAGAGCCATTCAGTGGGGTATAAGAAGGATCAAGACATAGTAATTTTTTAGCTTTTTGAGTGGATCAGAAAATTATCTAAATGATAGTGACTAGAATTCTCTTTAATGCAGGTAGTTATAAGACTCTTAATACCATGGGGACCAGATAGGCTTCATAAACATAATAATTCATTTAACAAACATGTATCAAATGCTAACTCTGTACTAGATGGTACTTTGCTTGTGCAGGGCAGATGCATTGCAAAGATTAATAAAACTATTTTGGCCTCTTGAATATATAGAACCTAATAATGAAAGTCAGTTATTATAACTGAGTAAGTGAAGTCTTAAAGTTGCTTTGGTGGAAATATGCCTGTAATAGTGTATTGGGAACTGCCCTTCTTTGTTTCAGGAGCTGTAACCGCCCCCCCCCCCCGCCCCCAACCCGCCCCATGGCTATGGTTGAGTAAGTGACTTTTCGACCATAAGCCACTAAGGAGACAAAGCTTATCTCCCTGGCAGGGGCACCTCCTCTGCCTCTTGTACTTCACCCTGCCTGGCCCCCAATGCATGATCGGTCATCCAATGATGGGTAAGATTCCTCAAGGGAAGGATGACCTCAGACAGATACAATCACTGGGCCCCCAGGGAAGGACTTGGGGGCTACAGAAAAAGGGTGATGGATCCTCGCCCCTTGGCTTTGACATAGCCTGAGTCCTCATTCTGTCTTCGAGAAGTCTCCTAATCTCCGGGCTGCCTTACTTCCCCTGCCTGACTTAAGCCTGAAACAATGCTGGTGGTGGGTGCAGCCCTGTGCCAGAAAAGACAGGTTCCCTAGATTGATGAGGCCTGAGAAAGAATATGTAAAATCCTGTGAAACTTGATTTGTTTAGGATGCTCTCAATTAAATGATAAGGCTCCAAGCAGGAAGTGAGTTTGTTCCCCAAAGTTTTATGGCCCTTTAGCTATCTGACCCTGACTCAAAATAGGCCCTCAGAGTTATTTGTATGTTATCTGTTGTTTGATCTTAACTGTCTGATAATGATTAATGAGCTTTATGTATACATCCTGTAATCCTATGAAAATTGAACCCAATAAAAGCTGGACATGGCAAGGGTCCAGGTGCTCTCCTTTTGATAGGGTGGCCAAAGCACTCCAAGGCTTGCTCTCCCCTTGAGAGAGAAGTCGCACTGTCCCTTTTCCTCCACAGGACTCAGTAGTCCTTCTGAATTTATTTCATCTCATCCATAACGCCACAGACACTGTGGGCCGGTGTCCACGTCAGTAGAAGGGGAAAGACGATTTGATTTGGAACTTAGTTGAGTTCTAAGAGGGAAAAAATAAACAACAACAACAACAACAAACACAGGAATTGTCACTAGTGAACTTGAACAATGAATAATTATTTTTGGCCAAAATAGAATAGGATATTGGGAGGTATACAGTCAGCATGGGTGAAGACAATTTTTCCATTTTTGATCAATGGAAGACCACTTGGATATCACTCAAAAGTTGATTTTACTCTCTAATATTTAGTTCATAAACAATTGTGGAAATTTCTTGTTTTCATCAATGTTAATACGTAATTATCTCTAAAATGTTTATTACACTTACGAGAGTAAAGCTTTCAAGCTATAAAGTGCGTCACAATCATCTGGAGGGCTCATTGAAACACAAATGGCTGTTCTTCATCCTGGTTTCCAACTTATAGGTGGGAGGTTGGGCCTAATGTTTGCATGTTTAACAAGTTCTAAGTGCTGCTGCTGCTGCTGATGGTCCAGAGAGTACACTGTACGTGAAACACTGTTCACTTATAACAAATGCCAGATTAAGTAATCTGGCCAGGGCTTAGGTAAGGACATTTTTAGTCAGCCAGTTCACCTTTTTGAACTTACTCATTTGTAAAAATAAAATAAAATAAAATAAAATAAAATAAAATAAGCAGGAATAGAGATCCCCCACATAAACCAATAATGAGCATCCTTCCAAATTGAAAATATTTTTTTGTGAAAGAATGAGTTTTATGGGAAAAGGGCAAGGAAGTGAAATGGAATAATCAATCTCTACTCTGACCCAAGCCATTCAGTTCAATCCATAAACTTTAATACCCAATCAGCAAAACAAAACCCCAGCCAGACCCATTATCTTCTGATGGCAGTTGAATGATCATCGATCCCCCCTTTGTTATCATCATAACCTCACAGAACTACAAGCTACCTTCTAGAGTGTGTTTTCCAACCTCCAGTCTTGTTCTCCCTGAAAGTTATGGTATTTATAGGTATTAATATGCATTTCTTCATCTCATTGAATTTCCATTGAGGTCTCAGTACACCACAGGGGTTGCCACATCTTAGCTGCTGGCTGACTCACCTTCTAATACAGTGTTTCCAGATTCTCAAGCAACTCTAGCTTTCTGTGGTCTGTATGCAACCTCACTAGTAGGGTAACTCCTTAGTATCCTTAGATTTCAGAGTATATAATGATGGCTGGGCCAGTGGAGGGAGCTATTTACTTGAGAATCACTGATTTTTTAGTATACACCTTACAGAAGAAACAGACTTTTCATGCCTACTGAAGAGCCTAGTGCTAAAACATTTATTGCTCTGAGTCAACACTTTCACTAAGCTGACATACTTATTTTGCTTTGAAATTGGAGAGAAAAGTCACCTTATATCAATGACTCAAAGGACTGTACCTATAATAGGCCTTTGCGACTAGGTAGAAGCTTGGTGGGAGTTGGGCTTGAAAGGGGCGACCTGTAAATGGGGTGAGAGACACACGATTTGCTGAATGTAGTGGTTCCTTATTAAGTGAGTGAGTTTGAGGGTTCTGGGTCCTAACTCGTCTATGGTAAATCTTATGTTCCATAAGAAAAGTGGAAAAAGAGTCTTTCTGTCTTAGTGAATATTTATCTTTAGTTCAGTGTTACATTTTTGGGGGGTGTTCCAGAGTTAAGCATTTATTTTAACAGAATGAGTAAATAAGTTGATTAAATATACAATAGTATTTTGGGACTGGTTAGTCATGCCACTGATCTGAAGAAGACCAGGTGTGTGAATAAAAATGAATATTTAATGATGGCTGATAAAAAATATGAGACTTTCATAATATAAAATTTACCTTTAAACTCAAGTTTAAAGTTATGCTGTATCGGTCTATCTTATTTATGCTTTTCTGTGATGTGATATGTTTTATGAAGTTCAGAATATCTGATTAACCTGTAATTTATAATTTTTTCTTCACCAAATATTTATGAGATTACTAACAATGATAAACAGACCTTATAAGCTAAACGTTAGCTTATAAGATATTCAATGGTTTGCTAACATTTAATTGAAAATGATAACTCAAAAGAATGAAGAAAAAAATAGACTGATAATCAGGAGATCCTAGGTTCTAGAGCTGGCATTCCCTGTTTGAGATTTTGGACAAACTGTTTAATTTTATTGGACTTCACTCTGATTTAAAATTATAAGGTTCAACTTCAAGGCCTTTTTATTTTCCTTATTTTTTATTTTATTTTTTTTCAAGTGATTCTTGCTTAGCGTTAGGTTACTTGGTATACCAAAGTAATACATAAAACTGCACATATTTTAAAAAATATATTGTTGCAAAAAATAAGTTTACATGTTAAAATATTCTAAATTTCAAGTTAAATGACTAAGAAATACATATATTTTATATTCTGAGTTTTGATCACTTTGTTAAGATTATTAATAGTATAATTTTAATAGTATAATTTTAATTTTGCTTAGTTATTAAAATTACTATTTCTTCATTATTTACATAATGTACTTTTACATTCTTACTTCACAAATAACCCTTAAAATATCCAAGAAAAAATTATGAACTAGTTAGAATTTTTAAAGCAAACAATGAAAGTCAATCTAGAGTATATAAAGGAGGATAATGTCAAAGAACTTTATATTATGTATCACATAGTGAAAAATATTAAAAAACTTATTTTTCTGAAAGCTCTAAATGTGATCATGATACAATTATTGATGGAAGCAATGACATTAAGCACAGTTTTAGAAAGCTGACAACAGGTTTTAGAAATCCTAGTAAGGTCTCTAAACCATTATTGTACCACTTCTGTTTAGACAAAGAGCTTTGCAAACTGCTTGTCCATTTAACCTAGTAGATCAAGTTCTATGCATTCTTTGGTTGTGATTTACTATTGATAGGCAATGGTTCTCTTTGATCAAAAAAATTACTTCAGAAACCTTTACAGAACAAACTGTTTGATTTTTCAAGGCTCTCTTTTCCTACTAAAATATTAGAAATAAGACTTATGACTTGGTCTATGATAGGTCTCTTGCTGAGGGGGTTATTACCTCATGATAATATATAGATTTGGATTTTGAATTACATTTCAGGTAATCAGAGATGTTACTAAACATATTATATTTTATGTGCTGGTAAATACATAGTTTTTGTTTGTATATCTCAAACCCAGGAAACATTAATATTATTCTTTAAATCAAATTTAGGACAAAGTGATAGAGAGCTATGGGTATAGTTATTATTCATTATTATTATTTTTTATACAAAGTACTGTCTGAAAATATAAACTGGATTTATTTGACAACTTCTTTCTTCTGTGTTTTCTGTCTCATTAAAAAAAATGTTTCAGTTATTTGAATTTCGAACTAGAGCCCCCTAACTTCTTACGTAAAGACAGTTTTAAATAGGATTGTCATCTATTAATCTTACATGATTCTTAATGAATTCAGAATCATAACTCTTAACACTTCACCTTGGCAGCATGCTTTCAATTTCATCGTCTCCTCTGCTGGCCCGAAATCACTAATGAGAGTCTGGATGTCACAAGGCAATGAGGATCACCCGTCATTTACAGAGCTTAGTCAACTGTGTAATGAAGTCTTGTTTGTTTGCTTTCTTTTGTGTAGGGCTTGGTGAATCTCAGCACATTTTCAGCAGCTTAGTGATATTGCTCATTTCATCACTTCTCCTAAACTGTTTGCGTCATTTTACTAACCATTACTGAACTTTATTTCATTTTGTATACCTACTAAGACAGTGCCAACATAATTGAAACTAGAGCACCTAATAGGCACTAAAACAGGATAATAACACTGTTACAAGCAAAGACATCAGAGATGGAAAATAATTGAAAACTACATTTACCATATTTCTTTACACATTTTAAAAATATTTTAAGACTAAAGTAAAAGGAAAATGTATACTTAGCATTAAAAAATAAATGAATGCATGAATGAGGGATGACAGAATGATAAGTATAAATGCCCTTTTCACATATCTCTCCCATTCTTACTTTAAGTAGTCTTTTTTTTTTTTTTTTAATTCCTTTCAGTTTTTTTTCTGTGTGGGCTCAGGGCCAAATGTAATTTTTAAAAAATATTTTATTTATTTATTTTTAGAGAGAGAAGAAGGAAGAGAGAAAAAGAGGGAGAAAAACATCAATGATCGTTTGCTTCTGGTCTGCCCCCTACTGGGGACCTGCCCATGACCCAGGCATGTGCCCGACTGGGAAATGAATCTGTGACCCTTTAGTATTGCAGGCCCGTACTCAATCCACTGAGCCACACCAGCCAGGGCCAAACATAATTTGAATTAAAGAAAAAAAAAAAAGGTTCTATATACTATGCAGATGAATCCCAGCACTAAAATTTAATGCCATATAAATTTGTATTTAAAATATATTTTACAGTTTTGATTTTATATAAATGGGATCTTATTTTTTAAAATCTGAAGTATTCCCTAAGACAAACATACCACATTTTATTTAGCCATTCATAATTATTGGGCATTTAGTATCTTTTAGTTTTTCACTCTTACCAAAAATTCTATGAACAGCATACTTTGTGTATATATGGACGTATAAAGGTATTTCTGTAAGATAGTACTTTAGGGGGACAAAGAATATACACATCTAAAATTGTTCTTCAAAAATGTATACCAATATGCACTAAAACTTACATTGTATTTTAGTCCTATTTCTCTAATATCTCAATATGCTTATTGAAAAACACTTTTTTGGAACTTGGTCATTACCCTAGAATCTTACATTATTTTTATGTATTTATAATTTGTGGATAATATAACAATGTAATGCACATATAATACTAGGAATAGGTCTGAATTTAAGTTTTATTTAGAGGTTGGAGGCCTTTGACTACTTTTCAGCTTTATCTAAACTTTCAAAATTTTATTCAGTTATTCTTATATTTTCATCAACTTTGGTAGTTAGAATATTATAAGAAGTCATATGGTAATGTAAAATTTCAAGGTTATTAGCTTAAAGTTTTGCATAGATTTTTCTAACATTTAAAAATACTTATACTTTTTCCTATTCTTACTGTAGTTTTTTTATGGTATTTTTTTGAGAATAGTAAAAAGTTTTCTTTTGTTGATATATTTTAAAGTCCACCTTAGATTTCATTGCTTGAATGTGTTATTGTTGTCTTTGATGACTAGTGTTGCTTTATTTTTATTTTTTCTTTTCTGTTCACTGTTTTTAGGCTCTTGTTTATTCTGCCAGTTTATTGAGATAAAATTTTTATTTCACTTATTTAACCTTTATTTTCATGACAAATATTTAAGACTAAAATATTTCAGTTGAGAATCACTTTTACTGGAATCATAAATTTTTAAGATGGGTTATTTTCATTGTCTTTCATTGAGGTATTGAATCATTTCTGTAAGATAGATTCTACTTGAAGTCTGTGATTTACAAATGGTCTGTAATTCATGTAGATTTTTTAAATTTAAACCTTTAAGAATTTTCTAATATTTTACAAATTAATAGTTGTTTGAGCTTCTTTTGTTAATTTCAATTAACTAAATTATATATAAATTTGTTAATTTTAGTCATATTTTTATTTTGGTCAGATCATATTTTTACTATCATTTTCATTTTTTTCTTTGTGGAATAATTTTAGATTATTTTCATAGACTAATAAATGTTCCTCTTTTTGTACAGTTAGCATGATCATCTGAAAAGGAAGTGTATTTCTCTATATTAGATACAAAATGTAATGTTTACGCATACCAAGTTTGTTAGTTTTAATATTTAAATTTTATATAATTATTATTTTTTCTGAAAGTCATCCATGTATTAACCTCCAATCTAATTTACAAAAAAAAATTTGACTTATGGGTAATATTTTTTCTTGAAATTGTAAATATTGAAAATGTATTTAATAATACATGGCAAAAGTTTATTATTGTTACTGTGAGCTATATTTGGTGGTATCTACATTTTATTAATTTAAACTATTTTTATATTGAATGTTTTTGTTTGGGATTCCATTTTCTTAATATATTTGTGCCTCCTTTTGTTTTTAATCTTTTTACCATTCTATCTTAAATACCTGTAGTGGTATCCTAGTAATTTTTAACAATTTAGTCACTGTTCTTTATTTTTTTAAGTTTAACAAATTTGGTTTCTATTACATGTATGTACACATATATGCACAACAATTATTGGAAATGTTGAAGATTTTTGCCTGCAAAAGTTCACAATCTACACTTAATAATTTATCTTTTGCTGAATGTTAATCACATATATCTTCACTAAAAATAACTAATTTGGCATCATTATTTTTAACAATTGTGGAATCATAATTTCTATAAGCATATTTCTCAGAATTAGATTCTGAGAATTTACTGAAGCTATTTTAAGAATGTTTTGTAACAGTAACGATGAATAGAATAAGTCTTAAATGGAAGCATAAAAAAACAGAGAGTAGGTGTTATAAATTATAAAGAAATTTATTGAATGAATATTCAGTAGTTCAAAATATTTTTCCAAACAGAAAATGAGGAATGAGAAGTTAGCCATTAGTATAGGCAGTTAGTAAGTTATTCACAAAAGAGAAGGGAAAAATGGCTAAGCCTGATTAACTTTGGAAGCTAAAGCTTCTTCCAGATAGACGTCCTAGGGGACAGCTTCCTCCCATGACAAACAAAAGCTAATCCTTAAGCAGGCAGGCAGAACCAGTTTTCCAATCCCATTAACCAAGATTATCAAGGGAAGGAAGAACCAGTGACTGGGGTGGGGGGGATTTCTTTGCTGGGCACGTGCTCAGTATAAGCCAAGATGACCCCGGAGAAGGTGTGTCTAGCCTGGGAAAAAAACTAGCTTGGGTAAGGGCACAAAATCCTGGATGATCCAGCAAATGGGTTAGATAGGGGGAGGGCCCAGCACAAACTGGGGAAGAATTAGGAAGAACATTGGTGATTTGAAAGAAAGTCCACTCTCCTCCAAACACAAGGAGATATAATCAAAGCTTAACAAAGGCCTAGGGTTCATGCACTATCTCTCAGTAGCAGCTGCTGGGAGGCCTGGATGTGGCAGCCACACTGGTCCAAGCACAGGTCCCAGAGCAGTGCCAGTCACAGCCCAAGCACAGGCCTGGAGGTGGACATGAAGATAGGGAGGTGAGACACAGAGAAGTTCTACATCTCTGTGTATGGTCCTCCTAAGTATGGTGAGGAATAGTGCAGATCTGAGGCCCCAGAGGCTAGACTTCTTCTGCAGCCAGATGGAGCTGAACCACCGGGTCGTGTTTTGAGACATCAGGCACCCAGGGACTACTCTTTGTTTTCTCTCCAATAGACCTTGCTACAATTGCTCATATCCTCCTATGCATGCTTCCCCAAAATTCTTTTCTTGCAACCCCTGTGAAAGAATCATATTTTTACCAGCAACATAGGCAGTACCCAGCCAAATTATTTCAGCAAAAAGTTTCTCATTGCCAGTACTGCTGATCATTGAATGTCACAGCTTACTCTACTGCTAGGAGGAAATCTAGACTCATCATAGTCCTTGGTGTCACTGCAGCTTCTGTTCCTCAAAAGCACTGCCACCTCTTGCCACTGTAATGGATACGAGCATCTGTGTCTTATAGTTGGGTCTCTTGCTCATGCCCTAACAATAAGGGAGGCCTAGGAAGAACTTGTCTTTATCTGGACCCTTTGGCAACCAGCATCAGGGATCAGTTGAGTGTATTTTCTCAGCAAAGTAAGAGCCAAAAAGTTATTTACAACCAAACTGGCTTTTGAGTATGTAATTTATAGACTATTATGATCAGGAAGAATCCTTAATAATGAATATAGGTTATGATTCCTAAAGACTTAGTTTCAGTGGGTGAGGGATTCCTAAGTGACAGGAAATCTTTAGGCTCATTTCCTCTGTATACAGTTCCACATTCCTTGCAATAATATAGTTCATTACTTGGGACCACTTTCCTGCATCTCTGTTTGCATTAATCACTAAAAATCTTAAGAAGTTAGCTTTAGCTTTGTGATGGAATGAATGCTTACTTCTCTAAGATTTTAAAAAAACACTTTAAGCATGATTGCAATGTTAATCATATGATTGAAACATCTTGATCTAGAATTTTGAATAAGTATAAGGAAAGAAGAAATAGTTTCAACATGCAACATTTCAACAATGTATCTCCCATCCTTCCTGAAAAAGCTCCTGGAACATCTGTTCCACCAAAACAGCAGAGAAAGCCAAGAAGAAAAGGAAGTCATGTATATGACGCAAGGAGAAAAGTTTTACTTAAAAATACTATATGATATTTAACTTAGTAAATTAACTGCTGTAAACACTTTATACATATGAATTAATTTATATTCATAACACCCCTGAGAAGAAGAATTTGAACCGAGTTAGAATTGGCTTAAAAATTCTGACTTATAAACCCTAAAATATGTTTCCTCTCCATGTGCAGTGCTAGAGAGGAAATCATGAAAATTATAGTGGTGGGATGGTCAAGGCCACAGCTGTGTAGAAGCCTTTGAAAGCTACGTCTTTTGGGGGATAGAGGAGAAACTGATAAAATGTTATGTTTAATCTCATGGAAAATTGAATTCACTAATTTACTTCAACTAAAGAACACTATAAAAAGAAAAATATAATCGAGGGACTATTGGATGATGCAAGAATCCACATTATAAATTAGCAAAGTAAACTAAGAAAAAGTAAAAAAATGTAGTCATTATGAAAACAAACTTTGTCCAAAAAGAAAACTAAATGTAACTAGAGTAAACTAACTGGCTCAAGAGTAAAAATATTTAACTATTTATAATAATAAAAGCACCATTTCTTTTTTTTTTTTAAAGATTTTATTTATTTATTTTTAGAGAGGGAAGGGAGGGAGGGGAGAGAGAGAGAGAGAGAGAGAGAGAGAGTTGAGAGAGAGAGAGAGAGAGACATCAATGTGTGGTTGCTGGGGGTTATGGCCTGCAACCCAGGAATGTACCCTGGCTGGGAATCGAACCTGGGACACTTTGGTTCCCAGCCCAAGCTCAATCCACTGAGCTACGCCAGCCAGGGCTTAAAAGCACCATTTCTGATTTTATGTTAATGTGACATATGGTATTGGGATTATACAACAAGTATGTATAAGAACTAAGCTTTTATTTATCCCAATGGGAAAACAAGAAAATCTATTAATTGATAAATTCAGAGTTGGTAGAATTTGAATGGAATTTTGACATATAAAGTTAAATGCCATGATAAATAATTAAAAGAGTTTCAAGCTCCCTAATTGTGGGGAGCAGACTTAAAAGCAGTAGCTGTTTTACTTTTAAACAAGTTTTAACTTTATTCCATTATACTATGAATTCTTAAAACAAGGAGACATACCATTTTTAAAAGCAATATTTTTCAAATATAAGAATAGAGAAGAACAGGAACAAATATAAAGGACACATGGATAAAAACTGGGAGTGGGTGGAAATGGGAGGGAGGAGGGGAGGGCTGGGTAGGTGGGTTGGGATGGGAGTAAAAGATAGAAAATTGTACTGCAACAACAATTAAAAAGAAATAGAGAAGAAAGCATGAGAGATTAAGAGAGGAAAGCTTTTCACAACCAAAACAGATGAGCGTGTCATTTCTGAAACTATTTGATAGATTCTATTATCAATGTGAGCTTAGAATTTAAAATATTAGTATAGTTAATTATTTCATTTTATCTTGCTGTTTTGGTAAAATTTAATCTCTCCAGATATATCTCATCACCCCTGTGCCAAATTATTTGTTTGTTTGTTTGTTTGTTTTTCTGTGCTCCTAAGTTAACTGCATTGCTGTGCTCCTCATGTGTCTCATGTCTCAACAAGGACACCTACAGTCTACTAAGTCATGTCAGGCAGACCTCACGTTCATCTTCGGCATCCCTATTCTTTTTAACTCCACAGACCACAGACTCCTGCAATCGTATCTAGTAATATACCCATGTTTGCCTTTCAATTCCCCTTATTATTGCTGTGTTTCAGGTCTTCATGGTCAGTTTTCTGACTTATTGTAAGACCCTCTAACTGCAAATTTCAAAGGTATCTCTTTTAGCAACACTCTTACTATGAATAATTTCAAACATTCATGAAAGCAGAGATAGAAGCACCTTACAATGAATTCCCACCACACCTAATTTAAAATATTATTTTACTTCAAGTTAATATAGTGAGACATTCTGTGAGCTTATTTACTTTGCACTTACTCTCTCATGTTAGTTCCGATCGTTGTATGTTTTCAGATTATATAGACATGGTGCACTATTTAAATTCCTTGTAAATACCATTTAATTTTAGGTATAACATACTTATGATACTCAGGGCAGATGTCATTAAGAACAATATTCTTTGCTCATAATACTTTGTTGCTGATAGAGTTGAAAATAGTGTAGCTGTAAATAAAATCTTTGGCTCACATTTTCTTCCCTGGAGTTCAATAAATATATCATTCTATTATTTTCTGATATGTTAAAGCTAAATAACCTAAAGTAATCTAATTTTTTCCTTGTTAAGTCACTTGTTCTTTTTGCCTACAAGAAAAAAGTCTCTTGCTTTTCACATCTAATGGATTTACCAATGTCTCTTGTTTTAGTTCTTTTAGGTCAGTTTTTCCAGGTATGTACTCTACCATTTCAATGTCATTTCAAGTCTTCTTTTGTTTCAGAGAAATGTTTATGAAGTTAGAGTTTTTAATGTTTATTACATTCTATTGCCCTGATTTTATTAGCAGGTATCTCTCAATATCTTTTAAGTACTTTGCATCTATTTCTCTTTTTATTAAAATTTTACTCCTTTTCCTCTTCTATTTCTTTTAAGATGAAATATAAAACTTCTAGTTCAATTTCTATTTCTTTTTTAATACACTAATTAATTAATTTATTTTTAGAGAGAGGGGAAGGGAGAGAGAAAGAGAGGGAGAGATACAATAATATGAGGTTGTGTCTCCTGTGCCCCCAAATGGGGACCTGGCCCGCAACCCAGGCATGTGCTCTGACTAGGAATTGAACCAATGAATCTTGGTTCACAGGCCAGCATTCAATCCACTGAGCCACACCAGCCAAGGCTAATTCCTATTTCTGAAATGATTTCTTTTCTTTTCTTCTTATCATTTTTAATATAGAATTGAGTTTTTATGGGACATTTATTTACAGAAAATATAGGTATTTCTATTATCTAAGTAGCCATTCCTAAAAAATATTTTGAACTCCTTTGTAAAATCTCAAGTTAAAAATGACAGGACTTAGTAGTAAAATTAAGGATAGACAAGGCCACTCAAAATCTGTAAAACTTTGCAGTAGGAACAAAACAAATAAACATATAATGACAATCTTTATAAATATGTAAGTAGTTAAAAAGATATATAAAATTCCTAATAAGTATGTATATTACCATACATATAGGACTTCACTTACCAAACTAAAAAAGATACAAAGTTAGCTGTGGAAAGAGAGATAAGAGGGTTTGTGTTAGGTTTCTCTGTTAAGGAGACAAAAATAAAAATTATCAGATGTATCAGTTTTTAGTGATGGCAAAAAAGATTATTTCAACTGGGAGGCTTCAGACTCCACCATTGATTTTCTCGCAGTATTGGAGGGCTTAAATCGAAAATCAAGGCAATGCACCCTCTGAGGGAAACTCAGTTTCTTCCCTTTCTCAGCTTCTGGTGGCTGCCAGCATTCCTTGGCCTGTGTTTGCACGACTCCAGTCGCTGCCTTTATTTTCACACAGCATCGTCTTCTGCATTTCTTTTCGTCTGCTGTCTGTCTGAAATCTCCCTCGGCTTTCCTATTATAAGGGTGTTTGTCGCTGGAATTAGGGCCCATCCAGATAATCCAGAATGGTATCTTCATCTCAAATCCTTACTTACATTTGCAAAGACCCTTTTTCCAAATAAAGCACTATTTACAGGTTCCAGAAATTAGGGTGAACATATATTTTGGGGGCTGCCTCTTTACCCAGCACACAAGTATCATAGCAAACTGTGTGATGATCATTTTCAAGTCAGAAGTTTTGCCACGTGATCCAAGAAGTCGATTGTGGAATCAGTGGGCACCACATAGAAGTTTCCCATGGTTTGCCGCAGTCAGCAGTTACTTCGCACAAAGCGCTAACATGCTGGGGAATATCATGTATGAACCAATGCAATTTCACATCATGTTGGTATCATTACTGCTTGCCAGTAATATTTGACTAATTCTTTATGAACATCGTAGCAGAAAGTCTCTATCTTTCAGAGCAAGCCATGGCTCAAATATATATTAGCAGAAATAGATGATGTAAGTATAAAATTTTAAATTACTACCAGTCTGCAGAATTTTTAGAAAGAAAATTATGTTCTAGTTATTGAGAAAGACTGACAGAATAGCAGTTTACAAATCACTTAACCAGAATTTGTGGTGCATGTAATACACACAGCATGGGAAAACTGGTATTGTGTCATATGGCATAAAAAATGTAAGTTTAAAATAGAAATTATTCCTAAAGCCCTGGCTGGTGTGGCTCAGTGGATTGAGTGCCATGCTGGCCTACAAAGCAAGGGGTCACTGGTTTGATTCCTGGTCAGGGCACATGCCTGGGTTGTGAGCCAGCTCCCAAGTCGGGGACACATAAGAGGCAACCATGTATCGATGTTTCTCTCCCTCACTTTCTCTCTCCCTTAACCTCCAGAAATAAATAAATAAAAATATTTTTTTGAAAAGGAACGTAGTTTTGGGTACCATTTAAGTAGTGATTTAAAACAGAAATATCTTGAGAATGGTTCACTTAAAATAAATGTTGACCTATAAAATATATATTTTAAAGAAAGTATTATCAAAATACAAGTCTGTATTTTCAAAATACAATGTCTCTAATTTTCAAGGTTCACTACAAGCTACTAAAATTTAAACTTTGCCAGCTTGGTGTTTTGCCATCAGACTATTTTTGTAAACTTGAGCAAAGTAGAGCATACTGAATTGTGGTGTCTCCCCTCATACCTTTTCTTGGTGCTGGCTGAAACACAGTGAGACCCACCACATGTCTCTGGGAGCTAAGGAAATCCTTTCATATTTTATTTCTGTCAGGTATTTTTTTAAGAGAATATAAAATACCTTACAGGTCAAGAATTATATTTAGAAGTGTCTCTGAAGGATGTGATTGCCGTATTGAAAACCTGCACTAGTTTCAGTGAGATCATCTTGAGATACACAAATACTTTACAGAGTGTTTCTTATTTGGGACTAAAAATAGAGATACTTTCAGGTATGAGCACAGTACAATGACATTGCCTGATACTTGCTTCAACATTGACAGTAAAATGTGCTTTTTTCCTCAATCAATAACCATTAACTACATTTCCTAATTTCTCTTTGGGGCACAATCATGTTAAACAATTCTCCATACTTATAAAATGTAAGACATGTCCAGCATGAAAAAAAAAAGACAAAATCTTTGAATTCACAAAAGGATGCATGCATTGCATATAGTGTAGTTTCACTTTCAGAAGTTGGACTTGCTTTTGAAAAGGACTATCAATATTTATTTTATTATATTGAGATTATTTTAATAATATATTTTATTATTTTTTAAGACTACAAACTTTCAGATGCACATCCTATATTTTAAAAAAAGGAGGATACCCTGGCTGGTATGGCTCAGTGGATTGAGTGCCAGTCTGCAAACCAAAAGGTCATGGGTCTAATTCCCAGTCAGGGCACATGCCTGGGTTTTGGGCCAGGTCCCCCAGTCAGGGCTGTGTGAGAGGCGAACACACATTTATATTTCTCCTCTTCTCGTTCTCCCTCACTTCCAAGCTCTCTAAAAATAAATAAAATCTTTAAAAATTAGAAAAATAAAAATAAAATGGGAGGAAATGTGAGGGAATATATCAGTCACTCTCTACTGTGTATCCTTTTTTGTTTTGCTCCTTTCTTAATCTGAAGTACTTAATTACATTTTTTATATCAGTTTGCACATTGACTTGGTGGATCCAAAAAGAATCATAATACATATATAAGACCCTCTTCCATATACATCTTTAACCATTTCTTAGCTATTATATTTCAAATTCATTCAACAAATCTTATTGTTATTGCACACTTAATGTTTTTTATGATGCTCTCTTAATAATCATGGGGGCAAGGTGGATAGGACATGGTTACCACCGATACCACAGTTAGGTCAGTGCAAAAGAGCTCCACAAGTAAGAAAGCCTTGAATAAAAATAAATACATGTATTATCAAAAAACACACATATGCTTCTGCTCAGCACAACACATAACCTTAAACATTTACTCTCATGATGGACACCAATGAGATCTGAGGAAAAATTTTACTACATGTCTCGGCACTTCTTCTAGAAGCAAACGGTGACTCTAACCAAAGTTTTGAAGATTTGTGGACTGCACCATTGCCAATGTCAAAGACTGACTTTCTGCTTTGTAGTGCAGGGAAAATTTGAGGGGTAGAAGTACTTAAAAAAAGACAAATGAATAATTTTTAAAAGTCATTTCTTTCATTAATGTGAATGCTTTAGATTCTTACATAGTGAAGGTACTGTGCCCTGACTGGTGTGGTTCAGTGGTATGGGCATTATCCCCAAAACTGAAAGGTCACCCAGGTTCAATTCATGTGCCTGAGGTTGCAGACCAGGTCCCCAACTGAGTGCCTGTGTGATAATGTTTCCTTCTCTTGCACCTTGGTGTTTCTCTCCCTCCCTTCTCTTCTTTCTAAAAATACACAAACTATTTTTTTAAGAGAAAGTACTGTTTTCCAGGAATGTCAAGTCTTCATTTTCTTGCATTTCTTTTTTCCTCAATTTGTGATCCTTAAGGTACTAAAAAATAAGCACTTATTTTTTTTAAACTGGCTGAGAACTTTTCTAGTAATTAATAATTCATATACTGTTCATTTTAAACAAATGTAGTTCTAGATGTAATATGCATAAAACATGATACCAATTTTCTACCTGTAAGGGTAAGGAGAGGAACATTGATGATAGACTTGTGAATAGTTCTACTAATATAAAAATGAAATAAAAATTTACATTAATTCTTATAATTTTTTAAACTTGATATTCATTAATGAAAATGTATATACATATTTTTATTTTACTAGATTATTTTGAATATTTTAGAAAAATAAATATATAGGAAAGCATTTTTCATTTTTGGCTTTCAGTTAGAATTACATATTTGATTAAATATATATTAAATTTTCATATATTTTAGAATAATTATATTTTACTTACTTTTTGATCATTATATGAAAATCTTGATTATCACCATGATTAGTAGTTTTGCTAAAATAAAGATAAAATATTTTATGAAGTAGGTAATCATTTATGAAATATTTATAGATATTTATATATGTATATGTATACTTGTGCATTTTTATGTATATTATGGGGCCTGTCCAGAAAAAGTCCAGCCATTGTTAATATGAGAATGGGTTGCATGACATTGATGCAACCTGGCAGCCAAGGAGAGA
Source organism: Phyllostomus hastatus (assembly GCF_019186645.2). Taxonomy (NCBI): domain Eukaryota; kingdom Metazoa; phylum Chordata; class Mammalia; order Chiroptera; family Phyllostomidae; genus Phyllostomus; species Phyllostomus hastatus. The sequence continues at coordinate 17,888,141 of NW_025333977.1, forward strand.
GGACTGGAATGCACACACATGAACAATGACAACTTCACTGTACTAGTCAGTGGGGACAGTAGATGCCATTGAGTGAACATGTGTACTGTGTGGCCATTACATTCCAAATGACTGAGTGACCAGAACAATTAATCTGCATCAGATTTTGCGTTACGCTTGAACATTCCTCCATGGAAACTATTCAGATGATTCAGAAGGTCACAGCTATGGGCAACGGGTGATTGGCAGCTTCATCACAACAACGTGTCTGCTCATGTATCACATCTAGTGCAGAGTTCTTGGTGAAACATCAAATCGCCCACATAACTCAGCCCTGCTGTAGCCCAGAATTGGTGTCCTGAGACTTCTGGCTTTTCCCAAAACTAAAATCACCTTTGAAAGGGAGGAGATTTCAGACCATCAGTGAGATTCAGGAAAATACAATTAGGCAGCTGATAGCAATTCCAATGAAGGATTTTGCAGAATTTTTTGAACAGTGGAAGAGATACTGGGAGAACTGTGTGATGTCTTAAGGTGCCCACTTTGAAGGGGACTGAGGAGTCATTGTACTATGTACAATGTTTCTTGCACCTTGTATCTTCAACAAATGCCTGTATTTTTCATATTATATAGCTAGATACCTTCTGCACCAGGGAAGTACAGCCTTTTGGCATCTCTGGGCAACACTGGAAGAAGCAGAGTCATCTTGGGCCATACATTAAATATATAAACACTAGCAAAAACTGATGAGCAAAGAAAATGTTTTAAGTAAATTTATGATTTCATGTTGGGCCGGCCACATTCACACCCATCTTGGGCAGCATGCAGCCCTTGGGCCATGGGTTGGACACACCTATTAAATCTGGACAGATCTCATATATGGAGGGAGAAAGAGGGAATATGCATAAGTACGTATACATCCTAACAGCAGCAGCTTGTCTGATACAGAGCATTCAGACATGCATAATGATAGCTATATTATTTATCTTTGACAGGTTTCTAACTCAATCTTTTAAAATGATAGCTGGCACATTTTAAAAAATATTTCATTAGGAAGGTAAATTTGCTGAAGTAAGAGGATAGGATATATTTTACAATTTGTTAGTTTAATTTATAGTTTTATGTATGAAGATATATGATTTATACCCATGTCCTGGACCCTATCAATGTCAGGAGCAGACCAGATCTGCTCTTTTAGGAAACAACAGTTTAATTGAGGAGAAAGACATACACAACCACCCAGACAAGTTCTTTGTGAAGAGCTCTAATGGCATGTTCCAAAATGCCAGCTATGCCAAGTCATGGCAAAAGGTCAACTAATGTGACAAAATACACTATTGCTATATTCATTAGTGCATTTCTTGTATTTTACAATAAAGAATGTTCATTGTGGAAAATCTGACAAATATAGGAAGGTATACAATTCTACAAATAAAAATACATGCAATGCCAACATATTGAGGATGCTAGTGCTAATATTTTAACTGCAGTGCTTCAATATTATTTACTTGTGAGTATTTCCTGTATACAAAATATTGACCTTTTAAGTCTTGTTTTTGAGGTAGGAAACCACATTATATTTTGAAAAAGTATATACAGTAAAAATTACTAAAAATTGCCCTAACTGGCATAGTTCAGTGGATTGAGTGGGGGTCCTGTGAACCAAAGTGTCACAGTTTCTATTCCCAGTCAGGGCACTTGCCTGAGTTGTGGGCCAAATCCCCGGTAGGGGGGCATGAGAGGCAACCACACATTGGTGTTTCTCTCCTTCTCTTTCTCCTTTCCTTCCCTTCTCTAAAAATAAAAAAAAAAATAAAATCTTTTTAAAAACCCTAAAAATTGCCTAGAGCTCAAATAACAATATTTTTGGCATGCTTTTTCATATGCTATTCTTGTATAAGCATGTGTATTTATATATTGAATATACACACAGTCACTGGAGGAACATCATCACTGGTCTGACAATCAACAGGATATGAAAAGGATATATAAATGACAGATCATATCACATCCTAAGTTATACATGAATGTTTTCTCAATTAAAATCAAAGCAACACAGTGGATCAATTAATCTAATACACATTTTAATTATCAAAAAAATATTGTTTCTTGGCTATTAAAATGGCTTCTATGTTGCTCTAAGCAAACTAATAACTTTGAGAGAGGCAAACAGAACAAGATAAACTTTGTTTTAATAAGTCACTGAGCTTAGTAGCTAAGCTCTAAGCTACTAAATAATATTGTAGATATTAGCATGTGCTTGCAGAAGCAACAATGATTTCATGGTTTACCCTTCTATCAGCTCAGGAAAAAAGATTCCATCTGGACTCTCTCCATGAAGGATGTATTCTCAAGAGAAATGTCCCGGTGCAGGAAAAAAATACAGCTGAAGGTAGTAAGTAGTAGCTACCTTCATACTTTAAAGCCTCGCACTTTAGGCTGTGGAATCGATTTATGACATTGTGGTCCAAGCAGAATAAAATGTTCTGCAAATCTATTAATATGACATGTTTGTGTTTTTAAATTGTAAATTTTTATCTACTTCCTGACTTTTTGGAGTTAGATTCAATGGATTTTTATTTTTAATTTAAGAAGATTTATTAGTGTCATTGTTTCTGAGACCATACATAGTTAAGAATGTCTTTTAGTTGTATCCTTGAATGGAAAATAACCTGAAGGGGCATAAAATTTCTGACTTTTAACATTTAAAAATCCTATCACATTACTCCATTGTTTTCTGCAAAGGAGAGATCTTAAACTAATCTTTTATTTTTTCCTTCTATATGGGAGGCTTAAATTTAATTGTCTTTATAAATAATTTTTTAAAGCTACATATGGTGTAAATCTCTTTTTTACTGTGTTTTACTTTTCTTAGAAGGTAGTAATAATTTGGACCTACATTCTTGGTTCTCTTTAATCCAAAGAATTTTTATGAATAATTTATGATATAGACTATTGATCCTGCTTCAATTCATCTTATCTCCTTTTTGGAAACATTTTCTTGGAAACACCTCCATGTTCCTGATTCCTTTTCCTTTCTCTAGGCTGCAGGAAATGCAAGTCCTTATGTGATCTCCTCTCTACTTAACTTCTCAATTTCTCATGGAATCTACTTCATCTTCCTTTGGCTATGTGTGCTTGCTGTCTCACTGCAGGGATTGGTTTGCAGTCCTTGTGATACTTTTCTATCCTTTTCCTTACCTAGGACATATGTCTCATTCTATACTCTCCTCATTCCCAGTGATATATTTCTAAAATGGTCACTTGCATCTCACTCTCGGTTCTTAAAAGGAAACCAAACTGTTCTGTTTTCTTTTTTTAAGTTTTAATTATTTTATTTTTAGAGAGGGAAGGGAAGGAGAAAGAGAGAGAGAGAAACATCAATGTGCGGTTGCTGGGGGTCATGGCCTGCAACCCAGGCATGTACCCAGACTGGGAATCGAACCTGCGACACTTTGGTTCACAGCCCCCGCTCAATCCACTGAGCTGCGCCAGCCAGGGCTGAAACCAAACTGTTCTTACTGTAGTTAAAGCATTCTTCAATATGTATTTTGAAAGGATTTTAAAGCTACCCTCAAAATAATTAGAATAACCAGAGTCTCTTCATACAAAATGAAGGTGTTTTGTTGTTTAATACTGGTAATGCTAATCAGATGTTTCATAATGTCTTCTTCTCTAATATGTGTTACATTCTGTATTGGACTTTAAAAATGTTAGCTATTATTCTGTTCATCTCCTTCTTATAAAATTACTAAATGAAAGCTGGGAGAGATTAAGCTGCTTACCTCTGCCTCACAGGTAGTAGATATGGAGCTTCTGTGCCCTCCTCAAGGACTTTTACACTAAAACATTATCTCACTCTGGATAAGAAATATTTTGCAGGTGAATCATTTTTAGAGTCTTTGCTTTCTCTCAATTTCCAATTTTTTAGCATATCTTCTAAGAAAACTGGGTAGAGTTTTCTAACAGCAAGGCAGTGGCAACCATCACTGGTCCTCATTTAGCTGTATGTCATAGGACTGGACTAACATTGGCAAATATTTAATCATCTGTCAGCCTCTTGTTGGTGACTTTGAACTAATCAATATCCAATCATGCATTTACATCATCTGTATTCAGTTCGGCTTCAACCATGGGGCTGATTCTATTTAGATTGTTTTGAAACTATTCTACTCTGCGCCCCTGCTATCACTATTATGTATGACTTATTATTGTAGTTTTCAGAATTCTCCTTGTCTTCTTTTCAGGCTCTCTCATTCAATGCTGATTCAAAATGTCTTAAAAAATCTTTTCATAAACACAAGGAAAAAGCCTGGTTTAGGATATTTAAATCACCAATTAAGATTTGGGATTACAAAACTAAAAGGAACTATAGATGTTTTCCAATTCAGAGCTGGAGAGTTCTTCTAATCAGAATCTGGGCATCCCTGAGATTCTTTCAAGGATATTATGAGATCAAGACTTATTTCTTAATGATTTAATGTTGTTATTTCTTTTTAAAATTTTATTCTCACATGATTATATAGTGGGGTGTTCCAAAAGCTGCCAATTGAACACCAAAGATTTGTCTAGCCTTTTACTACATCAATGACCATATTTACAGAAAAATAAAATACTATCATACTTCTCAATATTTTTGTTATGGAAAGCATAAGTTCTGTCCTTATGTTTTCCTATTAACATGTAATGAGTTTTTGTTATTTTAAAGTAAGTTAATAAACACATTTTTTTTTAATTCTCAGTTTTAACTTCTAACAGAGTAGAAATTATCACCCACTTTAATTCCTTACTTTAAAATTTTCAAGCATACAAGTTAGAGCAAGTTAATTAACCATGATAAGCTTACTGGTATTCTTATTTTTTTAAGTAGTACCAACAGCATGAAAAATGCTAGTTATTATTAATAAGTAGGATTCAGGATATTTATGCTACCTTTTCTTTCAGAAATTGTGTAAGCATTTTGTAAATAGTAGTGCTATAAAAATATTTTAGCTGATTGTCATTACAATTCAGTCTATAGATGCCACAAACTGAATTCAATGACATGATTTCCAGAATTAGCATTCCAGGTGCCATGTAAAATTGTCCACCGTTCCTGTGCTTCAGAATAGCATTATTTTACCTTGTAGCTCTCAATTTTCTAAATTTGGATATAGAGTTATGGAAAATTATGCATCTCCCAGCATTCTAAAAAAATATTTATAACACAAAAGATCAGTTTAGTCACAGAACCACTCAAGTAAATGAAGTAATGAAATACGATAGTATTTCTTTGCATAAGATATTTAAGAAAATGTCCCATCCTTTCTTTAGAGACTTCCTTTTTTAATGTTCTTTCAGGACTTCAGGTTATAAAGTCTCAGTTGGTTCTTACTTTCTGTAATGGTTGTCACTTCTCATAATCTCACTTTAAAGAGGAGGTGAGTCTGGGAGTACCAACTGTATCAACTAATTGCAGTTAACAAAGTGATTAGAAGATGGGTTCTGTTCAGAACCAGGAACCCTGACTACATAATTCAGGAGAAGTCCTTTGAAGAAAGAGGAGATGGAGCATCAAAAAATACATTACATTTTCAGTGGTAGAGATCATTGCTTTGGGCATATCTTTTGTACTGTAACTATTTTGCACATACATCAAATAGGACTTAAGTTTTAACTAAAAATAAACATAATTTAAGCAATGAGAAAAATAACTCTGTGGCTTCACTAACTTTCATATTAAAGTTTCATATAAAAAGAACTATTTGTTTTAGTCACCTCACCCAATCAGATTGTCTTTCACTGAATTCCTCACGTTGGTAAAGAGTAGAGAAGATCCTTCCTCACAGTGTCTCTCTATTATATTCTGTACAATGGCATGTTTTGCCCAATGACTTCTAGGAGCAGTTCAAGTCTAGATAAGCAAATGGAAAATTTGTTGGTGTTGGAATTAAGTCCCTGCTCCTATCACTAATAGTGAAATGCTCTATTATTTAAGGAAACAAATACAAATTTAACAAATTTGCTTTAACAAATTTAAGGAAAGCACATACATATGAAGCAAATCTGTGAATTTTAACTTATTCCATAGTGTGTATGGACAGAGAAAATGGGACTGCTTTGTTTTTGTTGTACTAATCTGTGAATACTTCTCCTGGATCCCAGCCTTTAAACAGTGCCTCTGTGTGTGCAGTGGAGGGGAAGAGGAGTGACTACCTGAATGCTTCTGTCAAAAACAATCCCATTGTTTAAAGTGTCCTTTAGTAGTTTGCTTTTGGCACACAACTTTTCAATTTCTCAAATAATCTCTTTACCCTTCAAACCACTCACATCCATATAAATAATGGGGTGAGTTTTTTTGTATCTTTGTAAATCTGAGGATAAAGGGACTTTGAGTTGGTCTTTGGGTGTGTCAAGTATCTACTGGTCTCCAGGGCAAGAACTCTAGTCTTCTTGCTCAGGGCACATCCTGCAGGTGAAACTTCATTTGTTTCTTTGGGTGGGTACCGCAGACCTCAGTTATCCTCCTATTAAGGACTCACCTGCCCCTTAGCACTCTGGACCTGCCAACCACTGTTATCTGATAGATGTCCACTTACAGCATCCTGGTGTTACAGTGGGTTCTCAGGTTCTCCATTTACTTCCAATTTAATCAGGAAGTAAAATCAGCCTGAGGAAGATACACTTCAGTTCCTCTCTCCTTGATCATACTTTATTCTACATTATTTATGAAATAACCTGCAAAGTCACCTCCTGACAGTGGTGGAAGTAAGTAGTCAGGAGAAATTTTCCTGCTCTTGTTACTTTTTTTCAGTAAAACATTTATTTCTACTTTTTTTTCAGGATTAAAATGAGGTGAAATTTTCTCTTGGTTCTTCTAAGTCATATTCCCCTTGTTCCTGAGTTGAGCTAAGACAATGGCAGAACCAGAAGGAGACATTTTTGACAATGACTCTGCAGCCCTGTCCTTGTTGTCTCACATAAAACAAAATTTGGTAAAGTGTTTTTTAAGACAGTAGTCAGGCTTGCAAAGTAAATTCAATATGTATCTATACAAATGCTTATAAAAAAAGGGATAGACAAAATAGAAATGTCTCAAGATCTGCAACCTCTGGATAGTGACATAATGTGTCACTGTCATTTCGCTATTATTTCCTTTATTTCCCACAATTTGCTTTACATTACTGATCAGAAAAAATGTAAAATATCTCATTATTTCTAGAAATATCACTAATAATGACTTTTCCCTGAAATTTATCTCACCCACCCCACTTAAATACCATGGAATAGAAAACAAAACCAATGATAGGGAAGACATGATATGGATTATTATGTCATAGTTGAGAAGTTGTGTAACATAAAACTGTAACATAGATATAATTTATGAACATTGCCATGTGTAAAATTTTACACAAACAATTAAAAAAACACTTTGCCCCACGTGATGATGTCTGATTGAGTACAACACTAGTTAGCTGGCCAGATATAATAGATTGTTTATGTAAAAAAGACATAAGAAACTTATTTAAGTATACCAAAAAAAGGATAAATTTTCAGAACAAAAGAGATTTTTCAAAAGGCAGTATCTTTCTGAAATCCCTTTTTTCATCTCTAAAATAAAAGGAATAGGCAAATGAACTCTGAGTTCCCTTCCGACTCTGGTGTTCTCTGATAGCATGAAATCCGACTCCTTAAGGAAGGATAATGTTGCATTGAATCAGGCCAGAGAGATTTACCAATAGGAAATATTCAAAACTTCTATTAATCAGTAGATTCAAGGAGACTAGGAATGGCTTATGCTTTATTATTTTTCAGAATAACAAAGGTCAACAAAGTAAAACTGCATCTGAGCTGAAATAATGATGCTAAAATAATGTCAATATATAAAACCAAAGGTTTCAGTATTTCAGTTTTAACATAATATTATATTGTAAATTTATAATTGTGAAACATAAGTATACATTTTTATTTCATTTATGTAATTATTTTTAAATCTACTTAGTGCTGACACAAAATATTTTATTTTTGTATATTTTATATCTCTATAGCATTTATTAGGGTCAAACAGTTGGTGCTTGATAACATTAATTAATTGCATATCATTTATTAAGAAGCTACTTTTCTGGCTGACTCGCCTATTTAAAAACACAGAAAAATGTGGGAGATTGCCCCAAAGCCACTTAAAATGCATGTCACACTAAAATAAAAGCTTAAAGTCACAGTAAAATGATAGGAAAAAAGTAGGTGGCAGGCTGATAGTGAGAGAGGGGAGAGATAATGATAAAAATACAAGAGCAAAAACTTACAATTTGAGGCCAGATAAGCCAAGAGAATCATTCTCATATACCTACCTTAATACCAAATGAAAATCTTCATATTAAGTCTCAGTATCATACCTGAGGTTCATAATGATGCTATTTTAAAAATGAGTGAAGTTAATAATATTTGTATAAAGGTTTTATCAAAGATTATTGAAGAACCACAGCTTTAGCTATTAAATGGTTATATTTCAGTTGTCTAAAAATTACACGGTTATAAAACTCGTTCATTTTATTGTAATGAATACAAATAAAGCTAATAGTGCTTTTGAAGTATCTTTCCTTTATTCTCCTTTCAGTGAAAACACCATCTACTATTTCCCATAGAATCAGCTAATGTTGGCTTAAAATCTTGGTTTTATATTTTAAATTCTTTAGTTAGAGAGGATAAAATGTTGAGAATATTTTTTTGGATGGTGTTTGCATTGTTATTTAAAGGACTGTTTTTTCTTAATCCCTGCTATTTGTAACCTCTTGCTAGATTATAGATACTATAGGTTTGTAATCCATTAGTGATAGCTAGCCATAGGACAAGTAATGTCTACAGGAAAATTAGGAATGATGTGTTACAAAAAAAGTTTAATTATTTTACATATTTGTATATATTATAAATGAGAAAAAATAATATTGAAATAATTAAAAGCTCTTTTTAAATCCTCTTCTCCTCGTATGGGAGAATGAGGAAGAGACCAGGGGGGACGAAAATGGGCAGGAGCACTTTTATGTGAAATTGCACATAAATGAATTATAGATACTGAAGTATTTTCCTTGAGTGTTGATGATACAGACAACTATAAATAATAGCTAGATAAAGCCTGGTAACCAAGAAATGGAACTAAATATGGGCAATGGAACCGACAGGATTAATTAGCAGTACCAGAGAGAGTTAATGGGGAAAAATGTCTGAAAAATTTCCAAAGTAGCTGTAGACACCTGAAAAAGTTTTGGGGGACATTCATAGAATAGCTGGTGTATATGCATGCTGACTAAATGTACACAGGGGCTGGGGTGAGGTGAAAAGTTCCTTCTGAGGCCCATACTTCTGAGTACATTGGAGACTGTTTTTGAATAAAATGCTATTCAATTGAAGTTTTAAAATGTTTTAGTCTGTTCACAAACACTTCTGAAACACCTCTAAAAATAATTCTAATATGTAATATAGTTATATAATGTAATGTTTCCTGGTATAATTACTAAAATTATAACAGTGACATTTTCAAATAATCTTCCCTGAGTATTAGTAAGGCAGTTTGTCATGTCAAAAGTAAAAAGACAAATACTAATTATTGCAGTATGTACCCATCTAGTATTGGTTGCATTAATTATGAGTATAATTTTCTCATAATCTGGCAAATCTGATAATACCTTAGAAAAGAAAGCATTTTAATTTAATTATGTAAATTATTTTTAATCAAAGAATCAACAACCCTTCATAGATTATAGAATAACATCAGGAAGGTGATTGTCAGAGGGAAGAGGGGGTGGAGTCAGTAGAAGAGAGGATGTGGGGGATAACGGGTGACTGAAGGAGACTTGACTTGGTGTGGTGAGCATACAATACCATACACAGATGATACATTTTACACCTGGAACCTATATAATTTTATTAACCAATGTTACCTCAACAAATTTAATAAAAAATAAAGTAAAATGATGCTCTTCACTTTTAAGACCATATATATGTTTCCACCAATTTTTAACTAAAACCCCCAAACCTAAATTTTATACAGTCTGCCGTAGAGGCACAACAGAATGAAATGACTATTGCTAGGGCCAGTTCAAAATTTTCTTCCAATATCATCATTACCTAGGAATTATGTCATTGTGTAGTCCTTTCAATTCATCTATATCTTATTATTTGATTACATAGACTGCACACTCCATGAAGGCAAGGGCCATGTTTATAAAAATTTACCACATAGCACAGTCCTTGGCATCTACTATAATAGATATTTATCATATGCCTATCCAGTGATGAAAGGAAAGAATGAATGAGTGGATTTTCCTTTCTTTTTCAATTGGTTTGCCTGTTCTTTGCCTAATTCTATTCATTGGCATTCCTGACTGGTTCCAGAACGTGAATGCTGGCCAACATTACCTTTCCCAGCACAATGATTCTTCTTTTCACCATAATGCTCCACTTTCCTGAGCAATAATATTAGAACCCTCACTTTTACAGTTATGTTAGCCTGCTTGATTCTTCAAGTACCAAGCCTATAACTGAATTAGTTCCCTGTAGCGGACTTGCAATATGTAGAATGTAACAAATATAAGCTATTTCATAAACAGTCATTGCTTTAGATTTTCAAGTACTTGGGCTCTTTGTTCCTAATAGCTTGTCAGTAGTGTTTAAGTCTTGGATTAAGTAACTTGAAACAGCTTCTTGCATGAATTTGATAATAATGCAAATTAATTTGTGTGCTTTATTAAAAACTCTCATAATTATTTCTCTCTTTTGAATAAAAACATTTGAGTTTATAGTCATGTTTTAATAAGATAAAATATAATCTCCAGTGTGTATTATACAGAACTATTATGTTAAAATATCATTAATGCATTATCACATACATTTATTTATAAATAGTTACAATGTGTTCTATATACAGGGTCTGGTAAAAGTAACACCTGCTTGAGTGTAGTTGGTAGGGTAATAATATGGGTATAATAACTTATAGTTTTAATTTGAACATTTCACCTAAAATGTCATATGGTGTGCTTGAGTATGATATTGTTATGTTACAGAATTAAATGCTTATCATTTTGTAATAAAAGATTTTGAAGTTAAAATGAGTATTATTTGTGCCAGACCCTGTATATAAGATTCTATATAAGATAAAATAGTATAAACAGTAATAGCTGTAATAATAACAATATTGTCTCTAACTAGATGAATTTACAGTCTCCAGAGGATGTAAAAATGCTCAGATATAAAACAGAATATAGGAGTCACAAATGCTGAGGTTTTAATATCCAAGGGTCTGGTCTTACTCCATTCTATCTCTTCAGCTCCTCCCACAAAAATCTAATGCTTGTATTAAAGTACTGGCTGTTTTCAAATTGTTTTAATTATTTATACAAATTTTAAAAGTACATTTTAATACATAAAGCATGTTATATGACTTACTAAGTAAGACACAAGTATCCAACCTTTTGGAGAGATGACATAGAAACTTATGTTTTATTGCTGATGAAGCCTTTTCTGATCTCACCCTATTAACCATTGTACCAACTAAGCTCACATTATATCCTTACACAGCACAGTTCTTCTATGCATAAATGAAAGAGTGTGGTTTAGGGGTTAGAATCTAGGCATGCATGTTAAGTTTGACCACCAGCTGCTAAATATTATGGTTTTATATTGTAGTGTGGTGATATAGTTTCTGATCTAGTTTGTGATCATGGCCATTTATTTCTGGTTTAGTCTTTTTAAAATCAGATGATTGAGCACAGGCTGTGAACCAAAGCATCACAGGTTTGGTTCCAAGTCAGGGCACATGCATGGGTTGCAGGCCACGGCCCCCAGCAACCGCACATTGATGTTTCTCCCTCTCTCTCTCTCTTTCTCCCTCCTTTCCCTCTCTAAAAATAAATATTAAAAAATTAAAAAAATAAAAATCAGATGAGATTTATTTTCAAAGGATATAAATATCTGTTTACAAATCTTCACTTTTTCTCTCAACTAGAAGAGATTTAGAAAACATCACCTTTTGACCTCTGGATGATTCGTTTTCTGTTCCTTTTGGCGTGAAACTCATGTTCTCTATGTTGAGATCCACCAAATTATCCCAGAACAAATAATTTGTTTATTCAGCCTTGACATGAGAAGCAAACATTGATTGTATGAAACCACCAAGACAGAGGAAATAGCAAATTCATGGAACACTCCTGGTGTATATTTGAAATGGAGAACCTTGATGTTGGTTTCAGAATATTCAACTCCTCATGATTGCTGATGCCAGTTCAATCAAACAACACAGCAGTGTGGCTGTAAAGCACTGGGTGTCTTAAAAATACCAAATATTCCTGTAAACATTGAAATTGCCTTCACTTCAACCATAAAGGAACATTATTCTAAGATTTAAAATAACTCATATTACAAATAGAAGCCTCATATATTTAATTTATGGTAGTAATAATTATAGGAAAGGAAGAATATTGATCTTGGGATCTTATTCTAAAAATTACTGCAAATTGTGGGGGTTTTTTGCTAAAGAAAGGTATTTTATAAAAATAATAATTTCTGTTTTTACTCAAAAAATAGAACTTTTTAATGTTTTGTTTTCTTTTGAGACTAACACTTGTATTTTTTCATTACTTTATCAATAAGAGACTCACTAATTCAACAACAAAAAATATTCCAAAACTAATAGAGAAAACAGGTCAAATTTAAAAACTGTTAATGGAGGAAACAAATGAATAACACAAGGAACTGTAAAATTCTTAAACTTTATCCAAATACTAAAGATCTCTATGAAAATATTATAATTTATTTACTGGTAGTCATAAAGACCAGAGTAAATGAAGATGAACAAAGCAAAATAGAACACAAAAGAACCCTTAATGATTTAAAGTTGAACTAATCAATTTTAAAACATATGATTGACAAAGGACACCATAACAACTGCTCACATTAAGAGATAAAGCAGAGAATCAGCATATGTTTGCAAAATGTATAAATAGTAAGTTATCAGTAGCCTGGAGATAGTAAGCCCTCCAACAAATCAATCTAACATCACTCATCTCCTTCTCTTCTGTCAAGGACAGGGCACAGCATTTACAACTTTAACTGCAAGTTTAAATCTCCAGTAAAGTCACAATACAAATTCATACTTTCCATCTGTCTTTCATGTGTGCTCCAAGTTGTAGTTTCTAGTCTTTATTTCCATTCTGATGATGTAACTCTCCGCTGCCTTTATTCTTATCACACTGAAACTTGGGACTTGGTTTTGCAGCCCCACTGCATGTTATTATTATTTCCTAGCATAACAGAGTAGATTGTCCCATTTTTAAAAATTTCCCTGGGTGTTAGAGACCTTTATTACCTACTATAAGGCTATAAGTTAAGTAACCAGTGCTATACCACCACTTAATTGCAAGTAGTTGAATAACCACTGTAAGTAGAGGAAATATCTTATGCCAGTTGAGTGGGCAACTTATATTGTGGTGTAGGATCTCCCTTAGTTGTTCAAAGAACACTTCTGTGGTGCACTTGGATACCCCATAATGGAATTTTAAATATAATCTCATGTTTGGCCAGTAATGCATGGGTAATAAGTTTATTTTGCCTGAGCCCAGATATTCTAACTTATCCGGGAGCTTCTTAGAGAAATTTCACTAGGGACCAGAATTACTTTTCACAAAACTTCCTTAATATTGTGAAGAGAGCATTTGACATTCTTTTGACAGTTGGTGAAGGCTGCTTTGGGGGAAATTTGAGACTCCAGTACAGCTTACTGTTAATATTTTGGTAATACATCTCCAGGTAGCAATAGCCTTATGGGTGTCCCAAGAGTGAGGCATTTTAAAAGGAATAACAGGTCAGCTTTTGTTTACTTTCTGAGCACAACAGCATGTCCTAAAATAGGAGAGAGAAGCCACACAATGTTTTGAAGTCACAGCTTTGTGTACATTTTTGAACACTTTGTGTATCCATTGTATCTTTACCCCACTCCTGAAACTCTAAAATCACTAAATTTTAGAATATATTCTTATAAGGTATCTGCCTACTACACATACTCAGTTATTCCATGATATGTTGGACAGGAGTAGCCTACAAGAGCAGGAATCTAGGCATTTGATGTTATTGCTGCTGACTGATAATGTTTTCTGGCATTCCCCTGGCCCAGTTTGAAGCCTGTGGTTGGTTAACGTGGAGAAGCTTCTGCTCCTGCTGTCATTGGTTTCTTGCTGGGTCGTTTTATCTGGCCTTTTGCTTTAAAGCAACACATTCTTGTCATGATATGAAATCCCTCTCTTTTTCTTTGTATAAATGATTAATGTACTGTAAGAATAAGCTACTATTTTTGAATATTTACTATGTGGGGCTGATATCATACTAAGAACTTTAAAATAATATTAGCTAATATTTATTTAATGTTAACTGATATGTGATAACTTTACTGAGACCTTTATTTTTACATGTGTTATCAATTTTAATCTTCATAAAAGTCTGTAAAGTATGTGTTATTAGCCCCATTTGCATATTCTGACTCTAAATACCAAAGTTTAAATAACTTGGTCAAAGCTTTGAAATATCAGAGTTTAAAATTTACACCTAAGTCCCATTGATAGTAAGAACCAGAAAATCATCTCCTGAAACCGATCATTAGTGTTACCTCCTATGTGGTGTGGGAGTCATGACCAGAATCCATCCCAAGGAGCATTTTATGATGAAAAAGTGTGTTGGCTTAGGACCAGCTGAGCATAAATTCTTTTTCCCTCAGTCAGTTTCAATTAGTCACACTTCTGTCCACTCTTTGACTTCTTCTAGCTCTTCATTTTTATACCTAATAATTTTAGGATGCTGGAGTCATAACAAAAAACTATTCATCACAAAATTGTTTATAACTCATTATAGCTAAAGTTATTTTATCATATCCTTTCATTTTTTACTACAACATACAACATTTTTATATGTCAAACATTATAGTTCTTAGATGAAGAAAATGTTCTAGTTCTCATTGTTTCAAAAAGATTCTTTGCTTGACTAAACTTTGTTCAGCCTCCTGAATCTTCTCCTAGGCCTATCTGTGTACTTCCTTATAAAATTTGGTTTTAACAATAACCCTACTAAGTTGGAATGCCCATAGCCTTAATACCCCATCGCTCTCAATATTTGACCAGGTTCCTCACCCTCCTCCACCTCCTAGGCATAGTGTGCCACCCTGGGTCATCTTCAGCAAGAATCCTGCTAGGTCAGTTTAGCCAACATCTTTCTAATCCTTTAGGTTTCTTTTAAGTAATTTTCCATCCACTGCTTTTCGCTTACACTATCATGGCTATAAATTCCCACTTCCCTACCTGGTATTCAGAATTGAGCCCAATCTTTCCCCAACCATTGTGAGACCCCATTGCAGTGGTCCCTATACCTACAGCAATGGTCCTGAATAAAAGTCTGCCTTGTTATCTTTAACTAGTGTTATGGAGATTGCTTTCTTTAACAATGTAATTAAATACAGGTATAAAGTATTGACAATCATTTTGATACTTGAATGTTATATTTCTTCTCCTTCTCTTCCTGCTCTCCTCTTTTTCATTCTTTTCCTTCTCATCCTTCTCATATGTTTGCCTCTTCATTAATCCATTAATCCATTTAAAAATATGACCTTCTTTGAGTTCTTTCCATTTTATCTTTTCCTAATTTTTGACTAAGAACGCTCAGAGATCTTTTAGTTCAACTTTTTCCTCCCTGCTTTTCAAGTATATGGTAAGAACATATGTTTTATATCTTTCTTAGAGTGTGTATTTATTATTTTATTCTCATGAATTTTCCTTTTGAAATATTTATGTAACATATATCTTGTTACATTAAATAAAAGCACTAGCTTTCTAATTTTCATGTTGGTAGTAGTTTGTACAGAGTCATTCACTGATACTCTGGAGTAAGCAGAAAATTATGTAAATTGGAAAATAAAGTTTGTAATGAAAATTTTCACACTCTCTTACTCTTAATCTTGGCAGAAGAAAATAGGACATTAATTTATTTAAGGAAAACATGTTCTTGTTAGAATACATACTAAGATAAATTTGAATAAACAGTACATATAGAAAAGAGGGTGTTGCCTCTCTGTTGTTTCAGTAGATTAATTAATTTCTGTATTTCAAAAATAGCAATGTGTATTGGCTCCTCTGTAACACTGTATTTTCTGTATTCCTGCAGATTTGTCTTTTTTTGACTCGATATTAATCTCATGCAACTACTTTGCATGATGTTATCCCAAGTTATTATATGTATTTCTAAAACTATTTTAGTACATTTGAAAAATACTACCAATTGCTTTAGTCATTACTTTTAATTTTAATTTTATTTTTAATGTTGATGAAACTGTACTTTATTGAATGTGAGATTTTATAATTCTGGATGTTAAACTATGGCTATTCACTGTTCTCCCATAACAATGAATGCTTTGAGTAAGTAAGCCTCTTTCTAAGTAAGGTAGAAACTGTGTGATTCTGGATCTTGTTTTGTTTAATTTGTTCTCAAGTTACACTTTTGACTAGGCACTTCAGCAAGTGATTTTTCCCATGTTTTACCATTTTTCTTTGTTTTACTTGGCTTCACAAGGAAAAGAAAGTTTAAAAGAATGTATAATTGTGTTTATGTTAAGGACTGCATCAAAAAGAAGGAATTAACACAACTGTAAGAACTACTTAGGATGGGAGATTGATTGGTGTCAGCTCTTCCAATTTTCAGAACTTAGTGATTAGTAAGAATTTAATAAATGATTATAGAAATAATACATATGATTAGAATGAATAAATATGCTTTCCCCGAATGAGCTTAATGTCATGGGAGAGAGGAATTGTCAGACAGGCAGAGAATAGAATCACTTGAGCATTGCTCTCTGCTTCCTTTATCCCTCTCCCCTCTGCTAGAATCTGATCAAATGAATCTTTCTTTTTCCCATCACAGCCTTTTTTTCACAAGTTATAGTAGTTTTGTTTATTACCTTGCTTGTTTTGTGTCTGCCATCTCTGCTTGGATATACCCTCCAGGTGAGCTAAGGGTCATGTCTACTTTGTTCAGATTTTTAGCCTGGTGAATGTGAAGAAGAACACCTAGTTAAAATATGTGATGGAGGGTGGGTGGGCTGGATGGGAGTAAAAGAAAATTGTACTTGAACAACAATTAAAATAAAATAAAATAATATGTGATACAATGATTGGCTTTGCATAGGTGTATTTTGATTATACTAGATAAAGGAAAGTGATTCTATGTTGTAAAATCTTTTTCTCTTCTGGTGCATGTGTCTGATCTGTGCACCAAAGTTGCCATGAACTCACATTGGCCATAAATTCTTCAGTGTATTTTCCTTGAAAGCTACCCTAAACAAAACCAGAGTATTTGTTTAATAGGTTAATTATTTAACTAAATATGCAGTGCTACTGTTACAGAACACAAGGGGGGCCTGGGGTGACATACTATTACCAAAAGGAACCCCCCAGGTTCACTATCTATTCTGCCTTATAGGAAAGACATCTTTCAAAGACAGAGATTCGTGAAAAGGAAAGGAAATGTTTATTTAATGCTATACAGACTTAAAGTAGTGGCCAAACATCTTCATCAAAATCCCAAAATCCCTTAAAACACCCACAAACACACACAGTCCTTCCTCCCCCACTTTGCCCAGTCTGGGGTACCATATCTAAGGAAAAGAAATAGAAGTCAGTGCCTCAGGCAGCCCCCAGTTCTTCCCAGTAATCCGTCTTAGCTGGTAGGCCTCCCTTGGTTCCCGGCACCATCAGCTGTGTCGCTAGGATCTCTGCTAACGCCGGGTGGTGGTTCCCTTTTCTAAAGCTGCAGGTGTCCCCACTCTGACAAAGCTGTGTGGCTCTCCTTTCTATTGCCACAGCCACATGGTTCTCCGCAGTGCCACAGGCCCATGGTCCTCTCAGCACAATGGCTGCAGGAGTCCCCACTCTTTTAAAGACCAAGTGGTTCTCTCTCCAATGGCTGCCATGTCTGGGTTTAAATCCCCACACCAATCCTCCTCCACAGCCCCATTTCTGACTCCTCCCACAATTGGCTACACTTGCCAGCACTCTCATATCCTTCCAGCTTTACTGGGCTGCCATAGTGAGTTTGGGTAGGCATAGCACCATGTCATGGAGCCAATCATCTCCAAAATCTCATGCAGGCACTGTAACTCGGGGGACCTGCCCCCCAGTTACATCTTGGGGGGAAGTTACTTCCATCCCCCTGGCTCAGAGCATGGCCACAGCTATTCAACATATCTAAGCAACCAGCCAAAAGCTATAGATATGTTAAATGACCACACCAGAGGTTAGCTACAAAGCTGTTGCTATGCAAAACAGCTCTCAGTGGTCCTGCTCCATTTGCCCCTTCCCCCAGCTCACACCTTTGGGGGAAGGAGTGAGAACATCTTATATGCCTTTCTAATATTTCCTGGACACCCTGAGTTCTGGGCCCCATTCCAAATCCCTATTTGGGCCCCCCTCTTGGCTGCACCCTGTAATACTACTAGCATTTGCAACCACCACTCTGGAACTGCTGAAAACTAATTGCCTAAAAATCATTTGACACTTAGATACTTTGCTTGGGAAATTTTGCTTGAAAGTGTGAATTCATGCTACACATGTCTCAGTAATGTAAAAATTCATAAATTGAGGGATCCTACATTTCTATCCTCATTGAAATTTTGAGAGGAGACAATAAGATAAAGAGACCTAGTCTAATTTTCCTTAGAGAAAAAGAAGAGTATCTCCTAGTTACCAAGAATAATATAGTTGAAACAATTTCATCATTAACTGGAGTTTCTCCAAAGATGGGAGATGGCCTCTGATAGCTAAAACAGGTGGTAGTTGTATAGAGTACCCAGCAGAAAATGCAAAAAAATAAGGATAATAGGTGTAGGATAGCAAAGGCAAATGGGGATTTTATATTATGCAAATAAAGTGTTTCCTAAGGCACAGCAGGTGGCTCTTGAAAGATTTCAACCATAGAAATATGCAAAAAAAGCTAACACTTGTGCTCACCCTGTCCTTGACTGAGCTTTGGAGAACTGTATGAGTCTGGCTTCTATACATCTTTTGAACCCTTGCCAGAGTTAATATCTCATAATCCCTTCCTATGGCTTTTCTAACTGCTTACCTTTTGGTCTACCTCTCCCTGGTCAATCTGCATGTTAATGATCTCTCACATTACTTACTTTTTTAAAAAGATAATTTACACTCCCCATTAACTTACAAAGGTAAATCAGAAGCCCTTAGGCTGGCAAACAGGCCTCTCCCTATGTTGATCAATCTTTACCTTTCTCTAGTTTCTTCTCCTTTGCCTTACCCCTTGTCTGCTTTCCTGTAAATATTATGCTGTTTACACATTTTTCACTGATTTACAAACATGAGACTTATTTCTTATACTGAGACTTTGCCATACTATTTTTTTTCAGAGTTACTTTCCCTCTCTTCATTTTGCAAAATCTGCTTTATAGGGCTATCTTAAATGTGATATCTACTGTGAGGTTCTTCTGACTCATACAGAGATGAATACTTGGAAGCATTCAATTTATACCTCTGTCACAGTAAGCCTCACTTGTACTGTAACACGTCTGTTTATATGCCAGTCTTCACCACTAATCTGATAACTCAGTAAATTTTCACTGGCAACTACTTTTCTTTCTAAACCTTGCTTCTTTGTTGATCCTCATCAGATTTTGTTGAATGAACAAATTTTCTTGAGAGCCCAGCCACTTACAAAATTAAGAAAAATAATATTTTAGCCTTTTGGAAGAATTCTCTCTTAAGCAATGGTATAAAATATGCAAACCAAATTAAATATTAAATTGTTGAAACAAAAATTTTATAGCAGGCTTAGGCAGACTAGAATCCTACAAATAAGAGAACACAGCCAGCTTGAAACAATTACCTACTGATTTCAGAGTTTCAAACCACTTTTGGTAGAAGCACCGAATGATATTCTTAAGAGTTTATGGACTAACTTAGTAAAGAGGTATTAACTCACCAAGGCATCAGTTTCCACAGAGGTAACTGACACTAATAGATTCTGCCATATTTGGTGTCTGAGAAAAAATTTAAGTCCATGGATCTAAAGTGAATGTGGATTAAGTGGTTGCTTGGGGAGATTTTATAGATCACTGAATGTAGAGGGCTGAAATAGAAATCTGAGCACCAACAATATTTTTGGAATTGTCAGAAGAAAGCCATTTCCTGCAGAACCTTAAATCTGTTAGAAAGGGTTGATGAGTTGATACCCCCAGCTAGCTATTTATTTAATTATTTATTTACTTACTTAACATTTATCTTCTACTACTTACCTGGTTGTGTTTGAAGGGCATTCATTATAGAAGCAACTTGTGTATGACACACTATCTAGCATTATATTTAAATTAAAGCATTATCATTATTACCATTTGCCTAGATCTACCCAGACCTGATACATACTCCCCCCCACCGCCCGTCTCCCACTGGAGTTATTACCAGTAGCTTAAGACATTTCCTGGCTGAGTATAAAGCAAAACAACTAAGAGACTTAGAAAATTCCCAAGTTCCATTGTACAAACCTGGGTTACAGATAGATTGTACCCTAGGAATAATTCTGGAAACCCATAGTTCCCAAATTAAATTTTAATTCTAAACTCTAATTCTCCAGAGTACTGATTAACATGTGCTTTTGCATGTGTATTTCTTAAGACAAATATGTACCTTTACAAATAATTTTAAAATCTAGAGCATTTTGATTTTAATTAGCAGTTATAATATTATATAAGCATTAATTCATTTCTTAACTGAGGACTAGAAAAATCTTAAAATAACTTTATATGTTGTGATTCTATTCAACTAATGAAATTTTAGAATGTGAACTGAGAGAGTATTGATTAAGTTGTGCTTATGTTTATTACAGTATCAGAATCCAAAATTCAATTTAATTATATTACAATAATAGAGTACATTTTCACAATTAGAATTTTTACAATACAAGTATAAAATACACAAGTATAACAGAGTTTTGGATATTTAATTGACAAAATCTCTATAAAGTCATTAAAATAAATCTATAATGAAGACTTTGATACAAATCTTTGTCAACTATAAACACTATTACTTGTATAGAATATAGACTATAACATAAAAATAATATACCATGAATTATTACGGTATTACAGACAGAAAACAGAAAGTTAAAATAAAAAGCAATGTATCTGTATTGGGTGAACAGAAAATCCAGCCTTCTGGTAACCTGCTAAAAGCAAGTATTGCCACTGTATATGTAATACTTCTGTTTAGTTTTGTTTGGCTGTCACTTCTGAGATACCTTGTCCTTTACATGCTATGAGGTATGATCTTTGTGGCAGCCAAAATACCATAATGTGATGTGACAGAAAATACATAGGGGAAAAAAATCTATTCACTTATGTGTCCTGAATGCTTATTTCCAGTTTAAGTCAGAACATTGAGTTGTGAATAGAGCTCACAGGTGGAGGTTGCTGGCTTACAGGTTTCTGTCCCTTTGTAACACTTTTTTTTTTAATGAACTGTTTTAGCACATTTTTTTCTTTAAAAGTAATACAGTTTGAAGAACTTGTTTTCAAGTATGTATTTCCTAGTAAATTATGTTTCCTAGGGGAAGTTTTTAAATATACTTGGGAGCTCTGCTATTGACTCATGAAAGCACCATTGACCAGCCTCCCATTTCTGTAGTGTTAAGTGTGTAACTGATTTACTCACAGGGTCTGACGTTGGGGCCTCATGGGATGGCTTATGGTGCTATGTCTTTCACAAATGTCTAAAGGTAATGAAACATTCTTTATTTCAGTGAATTTAATGTATGTGTTCTTTTTAAAAAGATTCTATTTATTTATTTTTAGAAGGAGGGGAAGGGAGGGAGAAAGAGAGGGAGAGAAACATCAATGTGTGAGAGAAACAATTGGTTGCCTCTCGCATGCTGCTAACTGGGGTCCTGTTGCGCGTGAGTCACCGGCCAGCAGTGACCACGGAATGCTGTGGATGGCTCGACGATAAACACACGAGAAAAAACAACATGCACAGAGACAAACTAGTTTCTGTGGGGAAGTAGGGATGAAATGGCCACCCCCCCTAGTGGGGAGCGTGCTGATTTACCGTCCATACCTGCTTTTATTAGGCTCATTTTGCATAATAATTCAGGTAAAGTACAATACTTATTAGGGGAAGTAAGGAATATAGAAAACAAAGAACTCTCCCCGTCTATTGACGGTCAAAGAGCTGTAAGGCTGAGGAACAAACTAGCTTCCTCCTAAGACCCTTCTCATTCAACTGAGAGCATTCTTGAACAAAGAAGGTTTCACAGTAATTTACATGTTCTTTCTTAGGCCTGATCACCCCGGGAAATCCGCACTTCCCAGTACCGAGCTGTACTACCCCGTCATTGTTTCAGGCTTAGGTGGAGCGCGGGAACTAAGGCCACCGAGAGATAAGGAGATTTTCTTCCGGATGCTGAGAACTCAGACTTTGTCAAAGCCGAGGAGTGAGGGTCCATCACCCCCTTTTGCTGCAGCCCCCCAAGTCCTTCTTTTGGGGGCCTCCCAAAGTGATCGTGCCTGGCTTGGGTTGTTCCCCCCGTGGGGAATCTTACCCGTCTTTGGCTAACCGACCAAGCTTTTTGGGGTTCAGCAGCAGAAGCAGCATTCCTGCCAGGGAGATAAGCTTTTGTCTCCTTGCCGGCTCACGGTTCCAAGGGCGTTCCCTTAGCCTTAGCTAGGCAGGGGTTTCAGCTTCTGATACCAGTCAGGGCGGTTCCCAACAGGGTCCCGGCCCTCAACCCAGGCATAAGCCCTGACCAGGAATCAAACCAGTGACCTTTTGGTTCTCAGGCCAGCTCTCAATCCACTAAGCCACACCAGCCAGGGTATAATTTATGCACTCTTTTAAAAAGAAATTTTATATTTTTGTATTAAGAACTATGCTTTATGAAAGCAAATATTTTCTTATAAGCATTAAGAAATATCACAAAAATTTATTAGCATCTTCATTTTAACATAGTAATTTAAAATATATATATAATCATTGCTTATCATTGCTATTAATACCTGGGCTTTTTCTTATCCAATATCAGCAAAACAGGTAGTAGATCCAGTGCTACTAAATGAAAATGAGGATGGTTATGTGAAAATAAGAACAATGTAGTAATGCAGTGATTTGTGGTGTTTTCTTTAAAATAGGCCCTAGGGATACAATTCTCCTATATCATATCCTTACTAATCATAGTCTCTGGTCTGGTAGGAAGAAAAGATGAATGTTAGGAGAACCTTTTTTGATTAACTCGAGTAAAGAAAAACTCACTACTTCATGAGTTCTCAATTTTTTCTTGAAATGTTGACAACTCCATTAGCAAAATATAGTATTGAAATGTGTCAGAAGTGCTGGAGTCAAAGACCTACAAAATTAATTTTGTACTCCAGAGAAAAAATATAACTTAAGTTCTAGTCTTTGGAAGTGATCAATTCTGCTTATATCCTGTTGTATTAACACAAGGTAAATCAAATGGGTTTCTTGGATGTAAAATATCTAACAATATAAACAATAGATGATATCTTTCATTTTGATAGAATGACTGAGTAACTTCTCACTCCACTTCTTGCCCTAACTTATAACTGTTAAGATTTATTGTATAACATCAGTACTGTGTCTTCCATCTATTATGAGACAGACATGCTTTTAAGTCCTTTGGTTCTGCATTTACTGAGCACTCATATCTGCCCCTTCAAAAAACTACAGGAAGAATACTAGTTGCTAATTTATCATTCCAATAAGAAAGTTTAAAAAATAGTTTCGTCTGTGTATGATGGCACATATCCATTTATTTCTGTACACAGACTATGTACCTGTAAAAAAAATAGTCATTTTTAAAACTATTTACTCATAATTTCATTAGTTCAGTAATTTGTATTCTGCTTGAAGTCATTGGTCTCTGAGGTAGTTAGATGGCAATTAATTTATATAAAAGTAATCAGATTGACCTCAATTTCCTGATGAAGTAAAACACAAATAGTAATAAAAGCATGAAACTATTATAAATCATATTTTTAGGAGATGGAAAATCTGTAAATCAATATTTCTAGGTCTTGTGAAGAAGAGTTACAGGTAAAGAAGAATATTATTTGTCTTCAACACTGTTCCTTTCAATTTACCATTTACCCCAATTACAACAAATAATGGCTATTTAAAGCATTGATTTATGTATTATTTTAGTAGTTATTGTGGTATTTATCTTCTGAGATATCCAGTTATTTCACTCCAAAAGCTTAGAATACAGAAAAATAGGGACTACATAAACAGAAAATTTATGGTAATAGCAATATGTGATAATTGCACATATATGGTATGCATGTGCTATGCATTTTAAATATTTTAAACAAATAAACATACTGTAATAAATGTTTTAATGTTTATAATATTAAAATGCTATGTACACTTTAACTATGAAATCACATAGCACCTCACTTTTGTCTTCTGCAAAATGTAGAGTAAAAATAAGACCTAACAGAATTATCCAGAGATTAAAATGAGATTAAAAATATTTGTAACACAGACTTGTTCAATAATTATCAATAATTATTGAGTATTTCTAATATATTAGTTTCTTTTTTTTAAGATTTTATTTATTTATTTTTTTAGAGAGGGAAGGGAGGGAGATAGAGAGAGAGAGAGAAACATCAATGTGCGGTTGCTGGGGGTCATGGCCTGCAACCCAGGCATGTACCCTGACTGGGAATCGAACCTGTGACACTTTGGTTCACAGCCTGTGCTCAATCCACTGAGCTATGCCAGCCAGGGCTCTAATATATTAGTTTCTAAGTGTAGTTCTCAGTTCTATAACTTTTACAGATTTTAATTAAAATTATATCTAAGCTTCCAGTCAACATGGAGGCATAGGCAAACATGCCTCACCTCCTCAAATATAGTGAAAAATACAGCTTCATTGCAAAATTAATATCACCTAGAATTGTCAGAAAATTGAGCTGTGTGGAATTCTATAAACCAAAGATTTAAAGAATCCATATCCATCCAGATTGGCAGGAAGGGTGGAGATGCAGAGAGGGTGGAGAGGTGTGGAGACAGTAACAGCCCCACATCCATGTTTGGTGGATAAGCAACAGGAGGGATACCTTGGGAGTGAGGGATCCCAGTCCCAGTCTATACCACCATGCTTAGGGGCCCAGCAAAAGGAAGGTAAGTCCCCATAACTTCTGGCTGTAAAAACCCCTGGGGGTTGGAGCAGTGGAAGAAGCTGTGTTCTCTTAAAGGGCCCACAATGGACTTAGGGCTAACCCCTTCTGGGATTCAGCACCAGAGAAATAGCTGGAAGGGCACCAGTGGCATATGGGGAGAAAATGAATTGCAAGTGCCAGGAGACAGATTCCTCCTGGGCAAAACTCCAGAGCCTAGGCAGCAGCATCGTCCCCTCTGTAAGCCCTCCACCACACAGAATAACAAAGCAGAGACATGGGTTGCCCTGTCCTGGTAATTATCTAAGACCTTACCCCATACAACTTAACAAGTAGTCTAAGACAGGGGTCAAGGCAGATCTACATAACAAACATAAGGAGGCTGCCAAGATGAAGAAACAAAGAAATATGGCTCAAAAGAAAGAACAGAACAACACTCCAGAAAAAAATAACTACCATATTTTACCATGTATAATGCACACACTTTTTGCCCAGTTTTTTTTAAGGAAAGTAAGTATGTGCATAATACATGAGTGGTCCCTGAAATACCTTGTATCTGTCTTTGTGTTTTATAATTACTTGTTACATAAAATTTCTTGTACCATTACATATTCAAAAATAAATGCTAACCTTTCTTTATAATACAAAAAAACCCAAGAATCTAAATATAAATGAATAAAAGATCAAATTAAAATGAAAATTTTGTTACCTAAAAGTATGAGCCAAAAACATGGGTAAGCATTATAAACAATAAAACATGGGTAAATGAAATGGAGGTAAGAAACCTATCAGATACACAGTTCAAAACACTGGTTATCAGGATGCTCCATGAACCCATTGGGTACCTCAATGCCATAAAAAAGACCCAAGCAGAAATGAAGGTTGCACTAAGAATAATCTACAGGGAATCAACAGTGGAGAGGATGAAAGTAAGAATCAAAATTTGGAACACCAGGAGGAAAAAGCATTCAATCAGAACAGCAGAAAGAAAAAAGGATTAATAAAAATGAGGAGAGGCTTAGGAATCTCTGTGACATTTTTAAACATATCAACATCTGAATCATAAGGGGGGCAGAAGAAGAAGAGCAAGAAACTGAAATTTTACTTGAAAAAACAATGAAAGAAAAATTCCGTAATCTGGTGAAGGAAATAGACATACAAGTCCAGGAAGCACAGAGAGTCCCAAACAAGATGAACCCAAAGAGGACCATACCAGGACATCACAATTAAAATGTCAAAGGTTAAAGATAAAGAGAGAATCTTAAAAGAAGCAAGAGAGATGCAGAGTTACCTACAAAGGAGTTCCCATAAGACTATGAGCTGATTTCTCAAAAGAAACTCTGCCAGCAAG
This sequence comes from Phyllostomus hastatus, assembly GCF_019186645.2. Classification (NCBI taxonomy): domain Eukaryota; kingdom Metazoa; phylum Chordata; class Mammalia; order Chiroptera; family Phyllostomidae; genus Phyllostomus; species Phyllostomus hastatus. The sequence continues at coordinate 17,914,672 of NW_025333977.1, forward strand.
GGGGGACTGGCAAGAAGTATTTAAAGGATAAAAAGCAAGGACCTACAACCTAGATTTCTCTATCTAGCAAAGCTATCATTTAGAATAGAAAGGTAGATAAAGTGCTTCCCAGCCAAGGTAAAAACTAAAGGAGTTCATCATCACCAAACCACTATTATGTGAAATGCTAAGGGAATTACATAAGAAAAAGAAGATCAAAATGATGAACATTAAAAGGACAATGAATTCCTCACTATCAATAATTGAATACAAATTACAAACTAAGCCAAAAACCAGAACAGGAACAAAATCATAGATATGGAGATCATTTGGAAGGTTATCAGTTGGGAGGGGGGAGGGGAAGAATAGGGGAAAAGATGCAGGCATTAAGAAGCACAAAGTGGTAGATACAAAATAGGGCGATGTTAAGAGGAGTATAGGTAATGGAGTAGCAAAAGAGCTTATATGCCTGGCCCATGGACATGAACTAAGGGGAGGGGAGATAGCTGGAGGGAATGAGGGTACCAAGTGGAAGGGGGCAAAGGGGAAAATTGGGACAACTGTAATAGTATAATCAATAAAATATATTAAAAAATAAAATTATATGTACATTTTTGTTCATTAATCCCACATTTTGATTTTATTCTACCATCCCTTCAGGCATACTTTGAATATATATCCCCCAAAATATACTTATTTTCCTCATTAGCATAATATAGAGTGAGGAATGTAGAGAAAAGAGGAAATGATAAAAAAACAATCTCTGTAGAGATGTTTTGAAAATGTAGAGAAAAGAAGGCAACATTTTTGCAATAAAAATAATGTTCACTAGATATTAGAAAATAGTTTCTATTAACTAGGAATGTAGTTTTGCATGTTACTTCATTATAAGCTTTACTTTCTTTTGTAAAAATAAGAGGCAATGGACTAGGCAGCCTTTAAGTGTTATAATTCTAAGAATCCTACAATGTAAATGGAATAGACAAATATATTGCGAAAAAAATCAAGAAATTTTGCTAAGCAACCTAAAGCAAGCAAATGAGTTTTTGCTTACTGCTTCTTAAAGCTGCACCCCCCCCCCAAAAAAAAACAACTAATAATGGTCTTCTTTCTAAAAATGAGTACATTCATGTAGCAGATAAATTATAATTTTGTAACTGCTCTTCTATCTCATCTACTCTGGGTTCAAAGTCATGTTCTGGTTCTCTTCAGAGAACACAATATTTTGGAATCTATCCGAGCTAATAATCAATGCAAGACTCTGGCAAAATCTCAACACAAATGGATGCTGGTCTTGTGATATCTGCAGAATTTCACCACCTCTGGTTCAACTACTCATAAATGAATGTTAGAGTAGCTTAATACACAGGACTGAAAGCAAGTAGAGGTGATAGCTACAGAAGGAGTCGGGAATGGTAAGTGCTAAAAACCTGGAAATGTAGATGTTGATAGTCTGAGATAGCATTCCAGCACAGTGAGTCCCAGAAACTGACAGCCAGTATCAAAGTGCAAAAGATCACTTCTAGGTTTTTACATAACTAGGGGGAAAGTCTTTAAACAGGAACTATAGATGTATATAAGCAGCATAGCATGAGGAAGTCATTTTCAAAGGCTACAGGGATTGTGATTTTGTAATAATTATTAATGCACTGCTATTTATATACCAGAGAAGATGACCTTCGCTAAACATGGCCCTGATATGAACAGTTTATAAATTTGTTAACTTTCTCAGTTTAACCTCATTGTATTACCAGTTTTTCTTATTGTATCTCCTTTTTGGATGCTTGCTTGTAATCACATGGAGGACAGAGACGAATGATCTAATCTTTCTATCTGTTTTGTAGCCCAGGAAAGGCTTGGCAGAGTAACTGGTACATGATAGGCCCAGAGTAATAAAGCTTTATATTTAGAAATGCTCTCAAACACATTTATATTCCTTTATTCTTTTCTTACAACGGTCTCATTATGAAAACAAAACAGATAACATCCATGTTTTATATAAGAAACAGCTGAAGTTTACAGATTTTAAATGACTTGTTTGAAGTCAGCAGCTCCTCAATGATACAGCTAGTACTTAAATCTCATCCTTCTGTCTTTAAACTTAAAGCTTGAGCCATCGTATCACCCTGGTTTTTCCCCATTTCAGCAGGTGTGCTGACTGATGCTCAGAAGCCCTAAGTGCTTTCCTCTGCGTGACATTACTGACAAGGAGGTGAGCCAGAATGCAAGCCTGCAGCTAAATAAAAGTTTATCATACTACTATGGGGTTCAGAGTAAGAATATTGAAAATAAAAATACATCATATCACTGAACACTTTAAATAGGAATACAGTTTCAGGAAATCCTGTGTAAAGATATTCACAGCTCAATAATGTAAATTTCTTTTCACATTAAAAATAAGATAACTGTAGAAGAGGAAAATGAAAGAGAGCGAGAATGAGAGAAAGAGAATGAACAAGAGACAGAGAGAGATGAGGGGAATTAAATGTGAGGGAAACTTTACAGTGTATATAGTGGATTAAGAAATAAACTATCTTCTGACAGACAGGTGACAAATTATTTGTTTCTCCTTGACAGATCACGTCCTCATTTGTAAAATGACTGAATTGACTTACATTATTTGTTTTTCTCATCAGAGAGCAACTGTCTATAATAACTCTAGATATGAAGGTTCGTACTAAAGTGTAAAGTCTAGAACAATCTACAAAATCCAGAGTTGTGGACATCCAATTTCTAGCTTTAATGATATACAAATTATTAAAGCTCTCACAATTTGTCTTCATCACCTTCCCTTTTCATAACTGATCCCTTTACTTAATGTACTCCCTCTTAGTCTTTCCCGCCAACTCTCGAGTTCTGAAGTCCTGTCCATGTCTGAATGTCCTTGATTCCCTTTGTTCTTTCTCACTCAGACATATGACAATGTTAGGATCATAAATGACAGCTTACTTATGAAATTCTCATGAAAGTATTAACTTTCCTACCCAAATTGAATTGGTGTTTTTCTCTTCCATTGTAAAGTAGCAATAAAAATATTGATAAAATAATTCATGCTAAGATCATTATAGTTACTCCTAAAATCACATGTAACCTGTCAAGAAGTACTTGCATGTAAGAAAGGTATGGTCTAAACCCTAACAGTGGAATTTCATATGTCAGCACATATTGTGATTTGGTAGCGTGTGCTTTCACATATTAGCAGAAATTCGAAGCATCCCTCAAGCACACTGTGTTGGCTAATCACCTATTCCACCCTCTCTATAAAGCCAACCCGTCCCCAACTCCAACATGTGCATTAGAGAGCCCGGCTGCTGTCCTACCAGGCATGCAGCCAGTTGGATATAAACCTGCAAGGTTTAGTGCCAGAATGTCACTGAATCCTCTCAAAGTTATTTAGTAAAGTGTAGACGAAGATTACCTACAATATTTGCTTTCTTCTCCTTATAGGAATGTGTCATGACAATAAATGAGATAATTTAGGAAAAGCACTTTGGGATCCCAGGAAGAAAAGACATTTTACTCTTTCAGGTTATTGCTGTTTTTAGTATTACTAATAAATGTTACATTGACGCTGGCCTAAAGGTGAGGTCTGACACTTTACTATTACTATATTTGAATATAAAATTTCTGCAAAACTGTTTGCAGTTTGCTTTCAGGCTACCCAGGTATGGTGGCATCTATCAGCTTATTGAACTCCAAGTTGTAGAATGGCTTCCCTTTCTCAGTCTGTAACGTGAACAATTTGCTTTGTAAATAAACAGCATTTTTCATAGTTGGCATGCTGTAATTTCCAATATAAATGTAAGCTAAATTGATGAATTCATTAGAAAGAACATAGAAAGGTAAGACTCATTTTTTTCAAGGGATGACTACTACAGGAACGCCTAGTTTATTTTCATGTTTATTGTTTTTATTCTGTGCAAAACAACAAAGAAACCACAGTAGGCAAAGTTAAAAAAATAAGCAGATAAAAGCTTGTGAATGGGGGGAAAATCTTGCCACAGGGGGGAAAATATATTAATTTGAATGAAATCTTCCCTCTTTCTGTGCCTATATAAAAGGCAGATCCTTTTCTGCACTGTTTTCTCAGATTAACTCTCCTATTTCCCCTATTGCCCAAACCCTACAGTGAGATACTCCTCAGTGCTACTCAGCTTCAGAGCATAAATCTAAGCTCTAAACAGCAGAAGTCTGAGACATTACTCTAGCCTCACCACAAGTCCCCCATTTTTCCTTTCATCATCTCTTTCTTCATTCTCATTGGATCATTTGTATCTGACAGAGAACAGCCTGTCTCCTAGAACAGGAATATTCTTATTTATCCCTGAACCATACTCTGCTGGAAGCAGAACCTCCTCCTGGAGAACAAGTTAGGGATTTAGTTTTATACTTGACATTTCTGGATTGAGAAAAGATAGAGAGTTTTCCTTCATTCTATTTTTTTTCCTGTGAAGAAATTGGCTGAGTTCCACAAAAGGTCACAATGACTTCCTTATTTGAAGTGTTTATACATTATGAAAAGAATTGTATCCCATCAAAATAATCTCTTAGACAAAATTAATATAATAAATAAAATATGATTAAGGTTCTAAAATAATTCTTAAATAGGTGTAAAGATTCAATTCTCTTTGAATTCCAATGTATGCATCTGTGACACTCCCCCATATATTGAAAAACGATATATATTATCTTTATGAATAGTTAGAATGAGTATACCATTTCATGCCTGTATTCTAACAGCACCATCAATATAATGTATTCATATTATTAGAGTTAGAATTGCTAATTCAAATCTGCACTGCTTTATCAGAAAATGTAAAAAGGTTGCCAAAATCCGTTTTAAGAAAATGAACCTAAGAATATAGATATTTGTAATTTATATTTCTAAATTGTTGTCAAAAATAGAGAAAGAACATATATATTTTGTTAAGGAGATGAGTACTTTAAAATTATGTGGGGATTTATTGTTTAAACAGGGAAACTTTGTATCTCAGTGCTGGAGTTACATTGTGGTAGGCAATTACTCACTTAGGAAATCATCAATTCTATTAGATGGTCAGAATCTCTTATAGTCCAAGGCTCCCCATACTTAGGGCCATTTTTTTTTCTTCTAAATCACTGATATTGAACAAATGCTCATTGTAATTGTAATGCTTCTTAAAAGGAGACTGGGGGTGGTTTGTGAATGGTAAGTTGAAGGTCTCTCACTATGCTCCTCTTCATTGGAAATGACTGCAATGTGCAGAGAAGGAATCTGAGGTTAATTTTGTTCCACGCTTCTGTTATATCCTGAACAGTTCTACGTTGGAGACAGAGTGTTGTAGTAGCTGCTGACCTAGGCTCAAAATGGACGAATTCATTACATGTATTGCTGATGGACCTTTAATTTAGTATGCCACTTCTGTTTCTGAATAGAGAATCCATGGATATTGGAACAGAAACATACACCCACGCAAATGCATGTAGATGTGCATATAAATCTCTTTATTTATTTGAGTATTTGTAGTTATATGGCAATATTTCATCTGTAATTTGATTTCAATACAAATACAATAATTTTTAGATTTTTCAAATTGTTGTTCAAACAACTGTCCCTATTTCCCCCCATTACTCTACCCTGTCCTACCTACCCCCCACCTTCCACCTTCAATCCTCAAATACAATAAATTTTTAAGTAAGAAACATTTATTTAAATAAATATTATATGATTATAAGGCCATTTCTATGACAGTATGGGCTTTTCTCCTAAAATTCTAATGACTGACACTCACATCTTTATCTGTATGAATGATGCCCCCTTTGTGTCTGGTCCGTGGAAGTAACAAAGTTTATCTCTCCTACCACACAGAGCCCAGTTTTTGTAGATGAAATAAAATAATAGAAGAGAATGAAATAAATTGAAAAAATATGATTTCCATCCTTGGCTATAAAAATGTAACTAGTTAGTAATTTATTGCTATAATTTAAAACAAGTAGAAAGCAACTAAACATGGAAGACATTAAAATGTAAGAACTTAAGTAAATGATGGGGCCCTTTAAAAGGATGATGCATCAGACTGACCAGGAAGGATGTCTAGGTATGGATTGGTAAGGGGCATTAAGAGGGAGACAATGTTCCCTTGCTGGTGTTTCTTTCCCTCTCTTTCTCCCTCTCTTCCTGTCTCCTCTAAAAATAAATAAATAAAATACTTTATAAAGAGGGAAATAAGGTAAGAAAGAAACATAATCTGCAGGGGAATAGTAAAAATACTGTCTTGACTGTAACTGCGTGTGTATATTACAGAATAATTGCTTATCCAACCTTGGATAGGATAGGTTAAACCAGATCATGGCAAGTCCTGAAATCTAGACAGAAACCTGATGTAGCAGACTAGATGCTGTTACATATTAATTGAAAAGGAAAAATAGCAATGATTTGGGGAGATTAAACCAGTGATAAGAACAGAAACTTTTGAGAAAGCAGATTCTGGAAAGAAAACCAGATTTCATGTATTAAAAAGATAATGAATGGGTTGATAGCTTAAGGAAATAATAGGTGTATAACATGTATTGAAGGATTTTACCACTGCCAGAAAACTATTGAGCAGTGAAAAAGAAGGAAAATGAAAATCATTTCCCCCTTTCCTTTGATTTGTTTAAAATTTAAGGATTCCTTGATGTGCTTATAGTAGGAATGAAAGGAGAGCTTGATGAAAACCTGCTGAAAATGTAAAGAGAGACTGGGAAGAATCAAGGCTGGGTTTCCAGAGACAGTGGGAATTAATGAGTTTAGAATATTGTAGGAAAGAAAGAGAACTAAGTAAAAATAAGAAAATAGATTTAGGAAGGGTGGTCTAGAAGACTATTAAAATAAATTCTTAGTTATAATTATTACTGATTTTTAAATAATAACCCAGAGCAAAAGATCATCTTGAATTGCTTTCTTAATCTTATACAGTAATTGTGATGTGCTTAAATTAGTTTTAGCAGACACCAATGTATGCTAATTATATGAAAGTGTATGTCACATATACATACATGAACACTTTACAGCAACCAGTATATATGAAAATTGAAAACCCCTTTTCCTACTGAGAATGGACAATAGAGCTTCTTTATCATTGTTTATGATAAGCACTAGAAATAATTTAATTTATTCAATATTATTCTTCTTAATTTAATTTTTATTGAATTTTTCCATTACCATTTAGTCCCCTTATACCTCCCTCCCTGCAGCAATTACCAAACTGTTGTCCATGTCCACGAGTCCTTTTTTCCTTGTAACATAGATCTGATAAAATATTGCTACGAGCAATGTCCAAAATTTTGCTGCCTATCTTTTCTATAATTTTTATGGTTTCAGGCCTAACATTTAAGTCTTTGATCCATTTATAATTTATTCTTGTAAGTGGTGTAAGAAGGTAATCTAGTTTCATTTTTCTGCATGTATAAGTCTAATTTTCCCAACACCACTTATTGAATAAACTATCTTTAGTCCATTGCATGTGCTTGCTTCCATGGTGAATATTAATTGACTATAAAGGTGTGGTTTTCTTCTGGGCTTTCTATTCTGTTCCATTGATCTACGCATCAGGTTTTATGATAGTACCATGCTGTTTTGATTACTGTGGCCATACATTATAGTTTCATATTAGGTAGTGTGACTCTTCCAGTTTTGTTCTTCTTTCTCAGGATTGCAGTTCCTATGTGGGGACATTGTGGTTCCATAGGGTTTTTTTGAATTATTTGTTCTAGTTCTGTGAAATACATCATTGGATGCTTCAGATCTCTAGATTGCTTTGGGCAGTATGATCATTTTAAAGATGCTAATTCTTCCTATCCATGAGCATGGCATGTGTTTCCACTTATTTCTGTCTTCTTCAATTTCTTTCTTCCAAGTACAGGTCTTTCAAATCCTTGGTTAGGCTCATTATTAGGCATTTTATTCTTTCTGAAACAAATGTGAATGGGATCATTTTCTTAATTTCCCTCTCTGTTAGTTCATTCTTGACATATAGAAATGTAAATGATTTATGGATATTGATTTGTATCCTGCTACTTTGTTGAATTCACTTATCAGTTCTAGTAATTTCTTGATGGGATCTTTGGGGTTCTCTATTCAAAGTGTCATATCATCTGCAGATATGACAGTTTACTTCTTCCTTTCCAATTTGGATGCCTTTTCATTTCCCTTTTTTTGTCTTATTGCTATGGCTAGGACTTCCAGTACTACATTGAATAAGAGAGGTGAAAGCAGACATCCATGTCTTGTTCCCCTCTTAAGAGGAATGTTTCTAGCCCTGGCTCGTGTAGCTCAGTGGATTAATCACAGTCCTGTGAACCAAAGGGTCACTGGTTTGATTCCCAGTCAGGGCACATGCCTGGGTTGCAGGCCCAGCCCCCAGTGGGGGCCGTGTTAGATGCAACCACACATTGATGTTTCTCTCCCTCTCTTTCTCCTTCCCTTCCCTCTCTCTAAAAATAAATAATAAAAATCTTTAATGAAAAAAAGAGGAATGCTTCTAGATTTGCCTGTTGAGTATGATATTGGCAGTGGGTTTGTCATATATGGCCTTTATTATAGTTAGGTATTTTTCCTTTAAACCACTTTATGAGAGTTTTTATCATAAATGGGTGCTGGACTTTATCAACTACTTTTTCTGTATCTATTTCTATAATCATGTGGTGTCTTCCTTTATCTTGTTTATATGGTGAATCATATTTATTGATTTGCTAATGTTGTACCAATCTTGTATTCCCAGAATACATTCACTTGATCATGGAATATGACCTTTTTGATGCATTGCTGTATTTTGTTTGCTAATATTTTCTGAGGATTTTAGAGTCTATGTTCAACAGCTTAGTGGCCTACATTTTTTTTTCTTTGTAGTGTCTTGATCTGGTTTTGAAAATAGGATAATGCTGGCCTTGTATAATGAGTATGGGAGCCTTCTCTTCTCCTGAATTTTATGAAATAGCTTGAAAAGGAGAACTATTAGTTCTTCTTGGCATTTTGGTATAATTTGCCTGTGAAGCCATCTGGTCCTGGTCTTTTGTTTGTTGGGAGTTTTGGGGTAACTGTTTCAATTTCACTAGGTGTAATTTGTCTATTCAGATTCTCTGATTCTTCCTAATTTACTTTGAAAAGATTTTATGTTTCTAGGAATTTATACATTTGTCCGGGTTGTTCAGCTTGTTGGTGTATAGTTCATAATATTTTCTTATGTTCTTTTGTATTTCTTTGGTGTCAGTTGTTATTTCCCTTCTTTCATTCCTGACTTTATTTATTTGAGACCTTTCCCTTTTTTTCTTGATGAATCTGGTTAAAGTTTTGTCAATGTTTCTTATATTTTCAAAGAAACAGCTCTTACATTCATTGATCTTTTGTACCATTTTTTTAGACTCTACTTCATTTACTTCTGATCTTTATTATCTCCTTCCTTCTACTCACTTTGGGCTGTTTGTTGTTTTTTTTAAGCATGAAGTTAGATTATTTGAACCCTTCCTTCCTTTGTTCCTTCCTCATAGGCCTGCAATGCTATGAATTTCCCTCTTAGGATTGCTTTCCCAGTGTCCCACAGATTCTAGACTGTTGTGTCCTCATTTTCATTTGTTTGAAGGTATCTTTGATTTCTTCCTTGACCCCATTGTTAACCCACTCATTGTTTAAAAACATATTATTTAGCTTCCATGGCTTTGTGTATTTTTCAGTGTTCTTCTTGTGGTTGATTTCTAATTTCATAGCAGTGTGGTTGGGGAAGATGCTTGATATGATTTCAATTTTCATAAATTTATTGAGACTTGTTTTGTGTTCCAACATGTTATCTATCCTAGAGAACATTCCATATGTATATGAAAAATATGTATATTTTTTTGCATTGGGGTGAAATGCTCTAAATGCATTTAATGGTGTGTCATTTAAGGCTGCCGTCTCCTTGTTGATTTTTGTCTGGAAGATCTATCCATTTGAGTCAATCAGTTATTAAAATCCCTGACTAGGACTGTATTTCTGTCAATCTCTCCTTTTATGTTCATCAAGATTTGCTTCACATATTCAGTTGCTCCTATGTTGGGTACCTAAATATTTACTAGGGTTATATCCTTTTCTTGGATCTTTCCCTTTATCATTAGGTAGTGTCTTTCTTTGCATCTTCCTATAGCCTTGGTTTTAAAGTCTATTTTGTCAGATATAAGCACTTCTATTTTAGCCCCTTTTTTCCCTTACCATTTATATGAAATGTCTTTCTCTATCCCTTTACTTTTAGCCTGTGTGTATCTTTCCATCTGATGGTGGGTCTCTTGGAGCAGTCTTGTTTTTTTATCCATTCAGCTACCCTATGCCTTTTGGTTTGAACATTTAAGCCATTTGCATTTAAAATGATTATTGATATATACATATTTAGTGCCATTTTATTGTTAGACTATTTTCCTCCCCCTCCCCCTTCTTCTTCTTCTTATTATTCCTCCTCTTCTTCTTAATGCAAGCCCTTTACCATTTGTTGCAGTACTAGTTTGATGTTAAAAACCTCTAGCTTTTTCTTGTCTGGGCAACTCCTTATTTCTCCTTTGATTTTAAATGATAGTCTTACTGGGTAAAGTAACCTTGATTGTAGTTTCTTGCTTTTCAACAACTTGGACATCTCATGGCACTCCCTTCTGACCTGAAATGTTTCTGTAGAAACAACAGATGATTGTTGAATTGGTGCACCCTGGTAGGTAATTACCTGCATTCCACTTGTGGCTTTTAAGATTCTCTCCTGGGCTTTAAGCCTTTACATTTTTATTATGGTATGTCTCAGTGTAGGCCTCTTTGGGTCCAACTTGTTTGGGACTCTCTGAGTTTCCTGACCTTGTGTGCCTTTTTCCTTCACCAGACGGGGGACATTTTTAGTCTTTATTTCTTCAGATAGGCTCTCAATCTATTGCTTGCTCTCTGATCCTTCTGGTATTCCCATGATATGGATGTTTTTATGCTTCATGTTGTCCAAAATATTTCTTAAGCTCTCCTCATTTTTAAAAATTCTTTTTTTTTCTTTTTGCTGCTCTGCCTTCATGTTCTTTTCTACCACATCTTCCAAATCACTGATTCAGTCTTCTGCCTCATCTAACCTACTGTTTATTCCCTACAGAGTGTTCTTTATTTCAGATATTGCATTCTTTATTTCTGACTAGCCCTTTTTCATGATTTCTATGTCCTTTTTCATGCTGTTGACTATCCTTCCACTTACTTCTCCAACATTTTGGATCTCTCCCAATATGACTCATAAGAATTTAATTCCTTTCATTAGAGAAGCAATCTTTGACATTTAAACTATTTTTAAATTATTTAAGCTAATTTTTAAATTATGTTGTCCTACAGACTTGGGGGGATATCTTATTCTTTTGCAGTTAACTCTCTCTGTTAAATTGTTTGCCACATTTCATCTATCTCTCCTTCTGGAGAATTCTCTTGTTCTTTCATTTGTAGTCTGTTCCTTTGTCTTCCCATTTTGGCTACTGTTTTGTGGTTTGTTTGTTTTTCCCCATGTATTAGGTGGATCTGCAAAGACTCTGGTACAGGCCCTTATCAGACAATGCTTGTGACTGGCCCTGATCAACCTGTTTGAGGCTATCAGTGATCCACAGTTTTTGGCTCCTCTGCTCAGCTTGTTTGTGTGCAGAAAGAACCAGGTTTTATACCAAGGCCAGCTTCTTCACCACCAGACACGGGGGAAGGTCAGCTGAAGCCTCATAGATCTTCCAGATACTTGCCTCAGCTGTTAAATTGATCAGTTATAGCCTCAAGCTGTAATCAGCAGTCTGGCTTAAGCTCTTCAGGGTGGGGCAGAGTAATTCCTGTGGGTGGTGGTATTGCTTTCACATTTAGAGAGGAATGCTTGCCTGAGAAAGATGGCTTCTGCAATACGGGGGATAACTCAGCACAGGGATCTTGGTGGCTGTTCCTTTAATACCCTCCCCAAAGCCACCAACCCAGACTCTCCTCAAGTGTCTCTCACCCACTCTGTCCTCCCTCTGCTGGAGCCCACGGTAAGTGTTTCAAACAAAATTTGTTCATTGACCCTTTAAGAGGCTCTTTGATTCTCCAGCCATCTCTTTCTGGCAGATACTCTGCTGATTTTCACAGCTGGATGTTTTGTGTGTTTTTTTTGTTTGTTTTTTTTTTTTGTTTTGTTTTTTTGGCTCTGGTGCTGTAGGCTGGGAAACTAGCTTGGGGTATAGACCCCACACTTCTCAGGGAAACCCTCTGGCCTCTGAAATATCCCTCCAGAAGTTCAGTTGCTTCCTATAGGACCCCAACCAGTCCTGCCATATGTCCTCTGCACTTCCTACCAGTCTCGTTGTGGTGAAGTGGTTTCTTCAGTCTGTCCATGGTTATAAGGTTTTTCTCCAGTTAGTGTTCAGTTGGTAATTCAATATGATTTTTCTACAATTTAGTTGTAATTCCAGATTGGTCCTGGGAGGAGGTTAGTATAGCTTCCACTTACTCCTCCAACATCTTGGATCTCTCCCAATATGATTCTTAAGAGTTTAATTCCTTTCATTAGAGAAGCAATCTTTGACATTTAAACTATTTTTTAAATTATGTTGCCCTACAGACTTGAGAGGACATCTTATTCTTTTGCAATAAACTTCAAAAATTTTTTAAAGAAAGAATCATTATTTGATGAAACTGAAAAGAATATTTAGAATGCCACAGATTTTTGTTGTTTCTTTGTTTGAGTCACAACATAACATGTTATTAGGGCTATATTATTATTAATGTAAATAACCAAATATATTTTCTTAGGAAAGGGTTAATATAAGGTCAAGGTCAGGCTATTCTTATGTGAAATTAATTTAAGTAATAATCATTTATAACAGAAAATGAAGATTACTCTAAAACATACATTGTATAGAAAATATGTGGTATATGCAATTCAAATATTTATCATATACAAGTACAATTTATCTTAATAGTTCAGAGGCCTCTATTTAATTAGATGAACTTTGTGTTAATAAAAATAAATCAGATCCTAATTAACGAATGTATGACTTTCTATTTCTGCATTTATGATTTCTTATATGATATGATTTTTATTCTTAGGTAAACCAGAGTTAGTAAGAAAACAGGTTTAGGAGAGGTGATGGTGTTCATTGCAGGGCAAGGGTAACTTAACTAACACTTATCGCTTAGCATGTGCTTTACGCTAAGCCCCATGGTAAGTTATTTGCACACAGGATTTGACTTTTTCAAGACTTGTGAGAGGCATATAATATTTTACCAATTTAAACTCAGAAAAATAATGTTGGGAAGGTTTAATAAGTGCCTCTAGGTCACATGTCAGAGCCAGTTTTCAGGTCCAGATATGAATGATTTTCATAACCATGAACTCAACCACTTTTCCGTACTGTCTTTTGGTATCTGGCTCAGAATGAAGAAATTAATTACCTGAGAAGGCACTAGAAGCAATTATCTGGTGTTTGTAACCTGGAAAAAAATGAAACAAATAAGAGCATAAAAATATAAAAAGTGTTTAGAACCTCAGAAATTTAAAGCTGGGAACAAAATTTTCAGTTCATATGATATAATCCATCTAACTGAGAAAACACAGGTACAAAGTGGACAAATAGCACAGTAATTCATATTGAACAGTTTTTAATTCATCAGACCCATTTACAATATAACTCATTTCGAGCCTGAAATGTCACGAGGCCAGTTCTTTACTACATAAGAGAGAAAGTAGAGGAGGTGAAATTATGTTAAGGAGTACAATGTTGTCAAATTATGTATCTAGTGGCCAAATTCTCATCCACATGTTGATTTCAAATTAAAAGAAAAGGCAGAACTGTGGTAATAATTAGGCAGCATTTAATTTAAATTCAGAAAAATATTATGGAGTACTTTCAATGCACCAGACTCAGTATTACATACTTCTATATTTATTCTCATTTAATTCCCACAGTCACATTTGGAGCTATTAAGATACAGTTATGTAGAATTAAGATGAAAACTTATTGACAGGCATATTAATTTTAGAATTATGTAGCAATTCCATATTCAAAGTTAATAATTATTAGATATTAATCAGTCTGGTATAAATATGAATGCTTTGGCAATCAGAATTGCCTTTGGTTAAATATGCTTTGGTATATCTAAGCACTTCTTAAACCATAGGGTATGTTTGTATTACTGTACAAGTTTTTATATCTCACAACATAATACTGTAATTTTTTGGTGATTTATGAAGCTTCAAGGACCATTTTTTTAAATTTTTGTAAAATGTAGCCCTGGCTGGCATAGCTCAGTGGATTGAGCGTGGGCTGGGAACCAAAGTGTCCCAGGTTTGATTCCCAGCCAGGGTACATTCCTGGGTTGCAGGCCAGAACCCCAGCAACCACACACTGATCTCTCTCTCTCTCTCTCTCTCTCTCTCCCTCTCCCTCCTTTCCCTCTCTAAAAATAAATAAATAAAAATCTTTAAAAAAAATTATATGTGTACTAAAAAATAAATTTCTGAAAAAAAATTTTTGTAAAATGTATATATTTTTAAGATTTTATGTATTTATTTTTAAAGATAGGGGAAGGGAGGGAGAAAGAGAGGGACAGAAACATCAATGTGTGGTTGCCTCTTGCACACCCCCTGCTGGGGACCTGGCCCACAACCCAGGCATGTGCCTTGACTGGGAATTAAACCAGAGACCCTTTGGTTCGCAGGCCAGCACTCAATTCACTGAGCCTCAACAGCCAGGGCAAATTTTTGTAAAATATTTTAATGGATTTATTTCTATATCTTCAAGTATTATTTTACTTAATTACTACTTAACAGTGTTCATTAAAACATCCAAGATAAGATAACAATGCTTGGAGCTCAGAGTGTAATGCTAAAAAAGATATACCATGTTGCTTTTAATATAAGATGAGAGAAGAAATTTGTCTTATTTGTTATATTGGGTGCCCACCAATCGGAGGGCCTGCACATTACAGGCACTCCATATCATGTTTAAATGAACAAGTGAAATACGTTTAGAGGAGAAACATAGGCTGATATAGAGTACATGAGCTGCACTGGTACATTTTGGGTAGCTAAGGTAAATGTCTATGGGATGTTGGCAAAGGAGAACAATTTTGGTATTTTTTTCTTTGTCCTTGTGACAATTACATCTGGTTCATTATAGGCACAGATCTTTTATAATGGTTTGTATACCTTTTTAAAGAAATTTAAGCCAGTAATTTGAGTTAAAATGATCACTTGTGCTGAATTAACTTAGAAGAGTAACAACTGAAAAAGAAATGTAAAAGGCCTAAAAACAGGTATTGGAGTTCAGAACTCCCAACTCTTCCAAGTTAGATATCTAAGCCTTAAGTCATTGTACCAAAGGGAATAACATTTAATGTGGAGAAATGAATTAGTCTTTCCATCCCCACTTCCTTAACTCCTCAACTCCTGCTTTTCTTTCCTTTGGCTACTTTAACTTGGCAAAACACCAAATCCTAGAGAAATCTTTTTATTTATTTTTATTGTATTTTTTCTATTTCCTTTTAGTCCTCTTATACCTCCTCTCCCCTGTAATCATCACACTGTTGTCCATGTCCATGAGTCCCTTTCCTTTTTTGCTCCATCCCTCCACCCACTCACTTCCATCCCCCAACTAACTGTCATCCTGCTCTGCATTTATGAGTCTGTGCCCATTTTCCTTGTTAGTTCAGTATGTTCATTAGAGTTCACATGTGAGTGAAGTCATATGGTATTTGTCTTTCTCTGACTGACTTATTTCACATAGAATAATGTCCCCTAGTTCCATCCATGCTGTTATAAAGGTTAAAAATTTCTTCTTTTTTATGGTTTTTATTCAATTTTATTCCATTGTTTAAATGTCCGATAGTTGTTTTATCCACTCATCTACTGCTGGACACTTGGGCTGCTTCTATATCTTGGCAATTATAAATAACATTACAATGAATATTGGTGTCATTATGTACTTTTGAATTAGTGTTTTGTGTTTCTTCAGATATATTGCCACAAGTGGGATCACTAGGTCATAAGGTAGATCCATTTTTAATTTTTTGAGGTATCTCCATACTTCTTTCCACAGTGTCTGCACAAGTCTGCATCCCCAGCAATGTTGCAAAAGGGCCCCCTCTCTCCACATCCTTGCCAGCACTTGTGGTTTGTTGATATATTCATGATGGCCATTCTGACAAGTTTGAGATGATATCTCATTGTAGTTATAATTTTCACTTTTCTGATGATTAGTGATGTTTGGCATCTCCTCACATGTCTATTGGCCATCTGTATGTTCTTTTTGGAGAAGTATTTATTCAGGTCCTTTGCCCATTTTTTAATTGGTTTTGTTTTTTGGTGTGTGTGTATGTATGTTGAGTTTTGTAAGTTTTTGTAAATTTTTTATATTAACTGCTTACCAGATAAATCAAAAATTATGTACTCTCATTCTTTGTTGTCTTTTAATTTTGTTGATGACTTCTTTTGGTGTGCAAAAATTTTTAGTTTGATATAGTCCCATTTATTTATTTTTTTCCTTTTGTTTCCATTTCCTGGGGAGATATTTGATAATTCTGATTACACACAATTTTTCCACAGTGATTTTTGTGTCTTAATTTCCATAGAAGAACCAACTTAAATATATGTATATATGTACAAACAAAATATTTAATAAATGTATACTTAAACCAGAACTGATGTTTCCAGACCATTGTTTCTGACACTGCAGTACTTAATCTGAATCATATTTACCTAAGCTGTTACTAAAATTTCAGATTCCTGGGTCCACCTCAGACCAACTAAATCAAAATCTTTGATGGATTGACCCATGGAGCTTCATTTTTAACAAAACCTGGATGATTTCTATGCACCCTAATTCATAAGATTTGTTCTGTATTCTCTGTCCAAAACTTTTCACATTATCAGACAGAGGTTACATTAGTAGCTGTGAAAGTTTTTCCCTTGTTTATTTCTGCTATAATATAATGTGAGAAATTCTATCGCATGTGAATCAGAAAGGAAATTGTGTTGGGGAAAAAAATTCTCATTGTTGGAAGCAATTATTGTCTTTTTTCTTTTTGAAGAATGTGTCTTAAGAAGAAAAAGCCAAAGTGCTTCTCTTGACCTCACATAAAGAAAACTTTTGTACAATCGAATTACAAAAATGACTTCTAGAATAGATACTACATTTGTCTACATTTTCTACTTATTTTTGCTTCCCCTGTCTACACAATCCATCTTAGTGAATAATGGAAGTCCTGTCTTCTTTTGTAAACGTCTCTGAATGACAGTCATGGAAATCATCTTAAAAGGTCATCTTGTCCTTCCCATGACCTCCAAGCCTCATACATTTGAAATTCTATTTTTAAAAGACTTCTACAATTGCAATATTCTGAAATCCCTTGGGAACCTATTTGGTGTTGGGCAGCCTTTTTCGTTATCAAAAGTTCTTTCTTCCTTTGTTTTGCTATTAAAATTTATTTTTGTCTGTTATATTTTCAACAAAAATAAAAATAGTTGCTCAGCACAATCTGTGGAATAACCCTTCCATTGAAGATTAAAAATTGACCTTCCAGCTCTTTTCTGTTCTGAATAATATAAATCTTTTTAACCCTTCTTTCAATTTTCATTTTCTAACATTTTAGTCATTTATCTTCCTCTATCCTGAATTCTCTTTATACTTCTTAAGTTCTAAGGTGTAAAATTAAATACCGTAGGATCATATCAGTGCTGAATATAGTAGGAGGGTTACCTTGCTATTCTTATTTACTCTACTTTTATTTATGCATCATATAGAACTCTGAGAGGTGCAGGTAAGATGTAAATGTGTGTCCTGATGGTTATGGTCTTGAATACTTTCACAGCATGTTCCATAAAGTTATGGATGTTCTTCCCAAAGTTGTTTGTATCATATGTAATCTCTTTCTGCCTACCCATAGCATTCTAAGTTTCAATTAGATGAGTTATTCTTCATTTCTATTGGTGAAGCCATTATTGCAAAAAAGTTGTCAGAGAAGAAAAAACAGCTCTTCATTTTAACAAAGAGAGAAAGGACCACTTTATATTCATCCTGTAAAGAAGCTAGAATTCCTTAAGGATATGAAATACAGTAAAACAGAATTCTGTTTTCCCAAGTTTCTTAATGCACAAGACCCAACATCCTCTTTATATTTTTCTTTTATATCCTTATCTTGCTTAGCTAATCCTAAATTCGAACAGAGAGTTTTAACCTGAGAATACCTTTCATCCACCAAAAGCAGTGAAATTTTAAGTAAGTGATGTTTAAAATAGAAGATGAAATGGTCAAAGGTATAAATCAGATTTATAATTGTTTCATCAATTTAACTAAATGCAGATGACTTAATATTGTTTTCATTATCTTGTTTGTTGTCAAAGTGACCCAAATAGCACTTCCTTATCATGTCATTCTTTAATTCTTTCCCAGTTCTCTACTCAGCTACATTCTTTTCACTCTCGAATTGGCATATGGGAGCTTAGGGGAGTTCTATGAAGACATTGCATGTTTGCAAAGCATTTTCTTAAAACACAAAAGTCATCTTACTGTTTCCATGTGTTTAATACAATAAATTGCCTCAAAGATAAAATTTACACTTTTTGTATGTACTTTATAATTTGAGATCATACAATGCCAAAATATTCTGCTTTTCAGTTTCTCTGCCCTCTTCCACACACCTTCAACTCAATATTTTATTTTCCAGTTTATGCCATTGGATCCTTGTTCTCATAAATGTATTCAGACATGGGTAAAAATTATATATCATCCCTCTATTAAAGTGCAGCTCATACATTTAATGCATTTGTGAAGTAGCTCTTAGTTTTTCATTAGCAGAAATTTATTTCATTCTTTATGTTCTTATGGCAGTTAAAATATGTTTGCTAAACAATTTATCATTTTTATTAACATTTTTTAGATTAGCAACCTGTCTTTGCTCTGGAAAATATGTCTTTACATGTTAAGACTATATAATCACCTACTCATTTGTTCAATCATATTTTAAGACAGGCTAGAAGTCAGGTACTGTGTTTAATGTAACACTGATGAAGAAAATGAATGAGAACCATGTTTTATGGTGCTTTTTTGTTTTATTTTTGAGAGGAGCTAACACATAGTAAACAATTAAATAAGTATAAAGATTTATTTATTGATTTATGTTTAGAGTGGGGAAGAGAAGGAGAAAAAAATCAACATGTGGTTGCTTCTTGCATGCACCCCACTCGTGACCTGGCCTGTAACCCAGGTATATGTTCTGACTGGGAATCGAACCAGTGACCCTTTGGTTTGTAGGCCGGAACTCAATCCATTAAGCCGCACCTGCCAGGGTTAAATAAGTTTATTTCAGGTTGTGATAGAAAATAAAACAGCATAATGTAATAAAAAGCATTTCAGATTTGGTCTAAATTAAAACGTTTAGCAAAATCATATCTAAGTATATGATCTTTAAACTGGGACCTGAGTAATAAGAATGTGTTAGATATATAAAGACCTGGGAGAAGACAGTTATAGACAAAGGGGACAGCATATACTCAGGCACAATCACTAATAATGGACTTGGTTGTTTAAGAAATTGAAAGAGTGCATGTGACTAGAATACAGCAAAGGTGGAGGAACGTACTCAGAAATAACAAGGGAGAGGCAGTCGAGAACCATACAAACCATGTTATTATAGAAGTTCTTCTTTAACTTTGAAGTCAGTAGTAATTGGAATTAATATTTACTATTTTTTAGCTGTATAAAGGAGGATATTGGATAGAAAGAAAATTGATTAAAAGCCATGTTCATAATATTTAAATACAAGTAGTTTTACAATTGTGAGTATGCAAAATACAAAATTTATTATTGAAATATAATTTATTAATTATTTTATTTTCCATGTGAACAACTGTAAACCTACTTTTAGCAACCCCTGTATATCAACCTAATAGCCAAGTGCTATTATGTATAGTATAATACAGTATGTTATAGTATAGTGTCCAGATCAGGGATAATGTATTTACATACCATCCATATTAGAGACAATGTGCTTTCTACACCATAATTTTTTAAAATATGTCTGAGGCTATGCAAAATGTTACTTTATACAGGTTTGTCATTCACAAAAGGACCTTTGATGTCAAAGAAAGACATACACTAAGATGTGAAAACAAAATTCATAATTTGAGAATATAAATCTTTGTATGGACATAAAATATATTAGGCTATAATCTTTTAAAGGTTAAAACTATACTTACTTTATACAATATTTAAATATCTTCTACCCAAATATTTAATTAAATAAATATCTATACCAAGTTATGTTTTAAAATTGCACCTTTGTTTACTTCAACAATTAAAATTATTTTTTAAAATCTCAAAGCTTGAAGTAGAACTTTTTGTCTATTCTTATCATAACAAATGTTAAATAATACTTTATATTTTTACAAAATAAATTTGAATCAACTCCAAGATTGTTTTGTACATTATTTTAATAGAAAATAATCATTGAGGATGATCTATCATACTTAACAAGCAACGATATCACAAAATAATATTCTAAAGACTGAAAAATTCAACATTACAAGATCATTTTCTCCCATTAAGCATTAGGCAGATGGTTGAGATCACAGTGGTTCTTGTGAGTGGGAAGCAATAACATTTCCATGCTGTACCATGGACAAGCATCAGCTGACACATTTTTAGTGGAATACTTGATAGAACTTAACATTCCACTTCTGTAATGAAGTGTTTGTGTTCAGATAATTCCCATTTTGAAATTTTTCTCAGGGTGCCTAGTCCACACCCAAGGCCGGGAATTCCCTGCAATATTTCATTAGTCTTGTCAACCAAATCTATTCATAAATGAGAATAAATGAGCATGTCAGCATAAGTTATTGTGGTAATTTGTGAAACTGCTAATGAGATATTTTCAGAGCTCATAAAAGGAAAGAGCTATGTCATTAAATTACTGCACAATAATTTTGTTTTGATACAGTAAGTGAGCTGATATTTTATCAAAAACGACACCCTGATGCATCGATGAACTGAAGATGAACAATTAAATGTTCCAATGAAAGAGGTCTGATGTTATTTGGAAGTAGTTAAAACTTGTAAAGGAACATGGAGTTAATTAACAAAGGGTAATTATTTGGAATTAATTGAATGTTTTTAACTTTTGAAAATTCATGAATAGTATAAAACATATCAGTAATGGCTCCCTAAATTTATAAAAAGAGATACATTCAAACATTTTACTATATAACAAGTATGTGGTGTTCCTTAATATACACCCAAACATTGTTTACAGGATACTCAAGAGATAAACAAGTCACAGGGACAGTCATATAATTGTGGCCATTACATTTGGAATTTGCTGTGCTGCCCTGTAAGAAAAGGACATGGACAAAAGAGAAAGAAGAATATATGAGTTTAGCTCGATTTGGGCAGTGCAAAAAAAATAAATAAATAAACTGTATAATCACTCCAGTAGGAAATAGAGGGTGGTGATGTTGGCAGATACCACAGCACACTCTATCAAGAGGAGAGAAAAATAGACTATTGGAATGGAAAACATCTCTAGCTGATTAGGGAGAAGGGAGCCCCTGTGGCTTACTAAGTACTGACATTGGCAGTATTATAGGGGTTATACAGACACCAGCTCATTAAATGTGTACCCTTCAATCCTTCAGTTTCATGTCTGTGGTATCCAGAGACCCAGTACAATTTTTGTGATACAGAGGAGCATTTATTAGATACTAAGCCCTCAATGTGGGAACACCTCAAAGGCAATACAGGAAATATGTACAGCCTGTGTGTGCATGTATACGTGTTAGGTGCCTTGAGTCAGCATTGATGCTTGGTGACCATATGAATGTCTTGTCCTACCAGGCCTGCTCAGGTCCTACAGACTTAAGCCTATGGCTATTTTATAAAGTCAATCCATCTCATATTTGGTCTTCTTCTTTTCCTGCTGCTTTCTATTTTTTCCAAAATTATTTTCCTTTCCAAAGAACTCTGTCTTCTCATGATGTTCCTGATGTAGGATAGCTTCAGTCTGTCATTTTTGCCTCCAGCAATGTTTCAAGCTTAATTTGCTCTGAGATCCACCTGTTCATGTTTCTGGTGATCCAGGGAATCCGTAGAGCTCTCCTTCTCCATATCAAATTAATCAAATTTTTCCCTTCCAGCATTTTTCCCTGTCCAGCTTTCACATCCATATATACTAAAGGAACATGAGGGTGTGAATGATCTTGGTCCCTGTCTTCAATGACAGATCTTTGCTCTTGGTGATCTTTCCTAATTCTTCCACTGCTGCCCTTTCAACTCGCATCCTTTTCTTGATTTCTTGGCTGCGGTCAATATTTGAATTGGTAACTGAGCCAAGGTAAACAAAATCTTTAACAGTTTCAGGGTCTTCATTGTCTATATTAAAGCTGTGCATTTGTTCTGTAGTGATGATTTTTGTTTTTCAAATGCAGTTCTGTTCTGACATTTTCTTCTTTCACTTTAATCATGTCACTTCAAAGTATTGCTACTTTCTAGCAATATGATGTTGTCTTTTGCATATCTTTAATTATTGATATTTCTTCCACCAATTTTCACTTTCCTTTCCCTGTATCTAGTCCAGTTTTTTGTGTGACATATTCTGTGCACAGAATAAACAGATAGGGAAACACTGTATTTTTTCGGACCATAAGATGCACCTAGGTTTTAGAGGAGGAAAATAGGAACAAAATTTTTGAAGCATAAAATATGGTAAAATATTTAATAACAAATAACATAGTATTTCACCAATGTAAATATAAACAAAACTCAACAGCAGCATTGACAACCATTATTCCCCCCAATTTGGGCAAAAAATGTGCATCTTATAGACCAAAAAATAAATGCAGCCTATGTGTACAGGGACTTTATAAAGTCAAAACAAGCAAACAATATATAGATAGATCTTTTGACATTATTATACAGATAACTCATAAATCCTCTTTCCTTTTGACTGTAATTTCAATTTGACTACCTTAATGTACCAAGGTAGATGAACATCTTTCTAAAACCTCTCCTACCTGTGACTTTTATATAACTCAGTAAGGTCGTTACTCTAATGGGCTCTTCCCTAACAAACGCTTGGTCAGACCCGGAAGCCTTGGAGTTGACTAATCTCAATGAATGATAAGAGTAATCATCATTGACTTTTATCAGAAAATGTTATAGGGTGCTTATTAGGGCTAGGGCTTAGATCAGGGGCTTGCGACACACTTAGATATGGAGATTGCCTGTACTGCAGAACCTATACTTTAATCTGGGAGATGGGAGACACACATAAAAAGAAAAGCAAGTTATAAATGAGTGCATTAAAGAGTGCCATAATTCTTTAGGACAGCCACAGACATAGAGGTATGTGATAGCTAAGAAGGCTTTGTGGAGAGGAATGCCTTCAATTGGAACATAGAGTAAAAGCAGTGATAATTAACATGTTTTATAGTTGTACAAAATTTTACATATCTTATTTAATTTGTTTTTTAACAAGAACCATGAACATTATTAGTTCACTCATTTTTAAGCTGCTGAAACTCAAGGAATTTCATGATAAAGTTGAGGGTCAAATTCAGGCATGCGATTTTGTAACTTGTTTTATTTGTGACACAATTGTTCTTCATTTGAGGACTTAGACCCTCAGATAGGCCCTGTATGGGAACTTCATTACCAAAACTATGGAGGTAGTATAGTAGTAAAGAGTATGGGACCTAGCATTCATATCCTGGCACTATTCCATGTTAGCTCCGTGACTTCTGACAAACACCACACTTCCACTTTGCTTAAAAATGATAAAAAAAAAATGTGATTCATTCTAGGATGGTTTTGAGGACTAAATGAAACAATACCTGCAAAGTACTTAGACTACTATTTACCCTGTATTAGGCTAATTGTTCTCAAGTTTGGGCTTTAGGCCTTTAAACTTAAAAATTATGTACACTCTAAGGAATTCTTATGAAGTTTATAGCTATCAATATTTACCATACAAAAAGTTCAAAATATTTCTCAGTTAATTATACATTTAATAATAAAACAATTAAAAACTAAAATACATAAGTTTTAAAAAATATAGCTATATTTTTCAGACAAAAAGTGAAAAGAGTGGCATTGTTACAGTTTTGCAAGCCTCTACTATTTGCCTTCATAAAATAGATCTGTATTATCATTTCTTCTACTTGCCATCTGCTGTGATATGTTGTTTTTGTAGACATGTGGAGAAAATCTGGTCTTACACAGATGTGTAGTTAATAAATGGAGGAATGTTTTCAAAATCTTTTCATATATTTTAATAGTGAATTTCTTCTTTGATACTCTACCCTGCCCTACACACCCCCACCTCCCACATTCAATCCTTCCCCCCTGTTGTCTTTATCCATGGGTCATTTATACATGTTCCTTGACTTGACCCTTAAACTTCTTTCCTCTGTTATCCCCCTCCTGCCTCCCCTCTGGTCACTGTCAGTTTATTATTTATTTCCATATCTCTGGTTATATTTTGCTTGCTTGTTAGTTTTGTTGATTAGGTTCCACTTTTAGGTGAGATCATGTGGTATTTGTCTTTCACTGCCAGGTTTATTTCACTTAGCCTAATGCTCTCTAGTTCCAACCATGCCGTCACCAGTGGTAGTAGCTCCTTCTTTCGTTCTGCTGTGTAGTATTAAACTGTTTAATTGAGCCACAAGTTTTTCATCTACTCATTTACTGATGGGCACCTAGGCTGTTTCCAGCACTTGGCTATTGTATACTGCACTGCT
This sequence comes from Phyllostomus hastatus, assembly GCF_019186645.2. Classification (NCBI taxonomy): domain Eukaryota; kingdom Metazoa; phylum Chordata; class Mammalia; order Chiroptera; family Phyllostomidae; genus Phyllostomus; species Phyllostomus hastatus. The sequence goes on from NW_025333977.1 coordinate 17,939,394, forward strand.
ATGAACATTGGGGTGCAGAGGTTCTTTTGAGTTTGTGTTTCAGGATTCTTAGGGTTTAATCCCAGCTGCTAAATTGCTGGGTCAAAAGGCAATTCCATTCTGCAATTCCATACTATTTTCCACACTGGCTGCACCAGTCTGCATTCCCACCAACAGTGTACTAAGGTTCCCTTTTCTTCACAGCCTCGCTTGCACTTGTTGTTTGTTGATTTGTTACTCTGATGGTATGAAGTGAAATTTTCTTGAAGGTTAATTGAAATGTGGAATCTGAAACCATGAATAAATGAAATTTTTGAACATTACCTCATTAAAGTTCATTGACCTATCATGTACTCTGGATAAATCTTTTACCAACACACAATGTTGGTTCATTGAAAAATACTGGTTAACTTAATTATGTGGATCTTCTACACATTAACACATTTGATTATATAACATCAGAGAGTCACATTAGGTGATATAACCCACCACTAATCACATGAGAAATGGCATTAGTTATGGGGAAGATCTTAAGCTTATGAGATAAATTAAAGTTTTTTAATTTTTGTTTTTACTTGAAATTTTTAATGTCATTGCTAACAAATGGTGTCAGTTGTTTCCTCCCCAGAGCCACCAGCCCTAGACTCTCCTCAGGTATCTCTGATCCACTCTGCCCTTTCTCTGATGAAGCCCAGGGTAGTGGCTACAAACAAAATTTTGTATGTTGACCCTTTAAGAGGCTCTCTGCATCTCCAACCATCTCTCCCAGGCAGGCAGAATTCCTGCTGCTTTTCAGATCTCGAAGTTACCTGGTTCTCTTTCTGGCTCTGGTGCTGTTGGCTAGGGAGTCCACCTTGGGGTTTAGACCCCACACTTCTTAGGGGGATCCTCCCAGCCTCTGAAATATCCTACTGGAAGTTCAGTTGGAGCCCATGGGAGCCCAGCTAGCCCTCTCTCACCTCCTCCACACTGCCCAGCGGTCTTGTTGTGGTGAAGTGATTTCTTCTGTCTGTCCATGGTTATAAGGCTTCTCTCCAGCTAGTGTTTACTTGGTTATTCAAGATGATTTCTCTACAATTTAGTTGTAATTCCAGGTTGGTCCTGGGAGGAGATTAGTGTTGATTCCACTTACTCCTCCATGTTTTCTTTGAAGTATAAATGTTCTTTGTCGATTTTTGAGAAAATTGCCAAATAACCACTGGAGCAATTATAGTTTTTCTGTCAGTTTTTTCAAGTAAAAATTATTTTCCAAATTAAAAGCAATAGTACCCCTCTTAACTCATATCATTGCACAACTGAATTTTCTAGAGCTGACCAGATGACCATAAACTTTCCATTTGATCACATGGAAAAGTAGAAAAGACATATTCAAGGACTGTGATTCAATAAAGTGAACTTTTACTATTATGTGGATAATCTTAAATAAATCTAACTTTTTTTTTTTTTTTTACTTTTTTAACTGTGTGCTGGTACAGGATACAGTAAAAAATAATACAGTTTTCTCTCATAGCCTAATTTGTGCTAAAACACTATGAGTTTTCTCCACCAGTGACTTTTCACTTTCAGTGCAAATGTCAAAGTGGTGAAAATGGTAAACAACACTTTAGTATTACAAAAAATATCTTTGACTTCATGAAACCCATGACAATATCTATGCTCAAGATTTTTTTACCACACTTTCAGGACCACTTTGAGAACCCTTTCCCATGCCCAGTGCTGGTAAAAGCTGGCCTTGTTGTGCAGCCTCATTCTTTCTTCACACACCCAGGCCCAGGAGTGGGAGCCACAAGGTGGGGATCACTGAGAACTCCACACAAGTTGCCCAGGGCCCATCACAGGCACCATCTGACATATGCCTACACCAGAGTCTTTGTAGATCTACCTAATACATAGGAACAAATGCAGAGACACAGCTGAAATGGGAAGACAAAGAAACAGCCCCCCCAAAAAAAAAACACACAACAAAACAAAGAGAATATTCTAGCAGAAGAATGAAATGAAATAGAGGCAAGAAATTTGACAGATGTAGAGTTTAAAGTAATGATTATAAAGATACTCAACAGCATAAAAAAAGACTTAGAAACCATAAAAAGGACCAGTCAGCAATAAAGAATGCAATATCTGAAAGAAATAATATACTGGAAGTAATAAACAGTAGGCTAAGCATTCATTTTAGTTATTACTACTATTAAGAAGGAAGATTCAAGGTTTGTGCAAACATAGATGTGAATGGCAGGAAATGCACTTGGAGAAGTAAGCGTCAGATTGTAGAGTTCTGTTTTATAAGGGATCCTACTTATTAAAACATTTAAACCAACAGCCCTGGCTGATGTGGCTCAGTGAATTGAGCCTCGGCTTATGAACCAAAGGGTTGCTGGTTCAATTACCAGTCAAGGCACATGCCTCATTTGCGGGCGACACCCCCAGTAGGGAGCACAGGAGAGGCAACCACATATTGATGTTTCTCTACTTCTCTTTCTCCCTCCCTTCCCCTCTGTCTATAAATGAATAAATAAATAAAAATCTTTTAAAAAACTAAACCAACAAAACAAGACCTAACATTTTACTTATTTTTCAGGCTCTATCAGGATGTCCCCATGAAGCACAGAGGAATAATTCTACCCACAAAACATACATCATTCAAATGGATATAGGCCATATAACTAAATAGTCCACACAGTGTTTGTGAGTTTGAGCTGTTCACTGTTGGTCAAGTGTACTGCTTTTGTGTATCTAGTTTTGTCAGAGTAGGTGGGCATATGTGTCTTTGTTTGATACATATCCTTTATAGCAGCCCAAAGGACAAGTTATTTGTATATTATTAAGGAACAATTATTTATTCCTACATGAGACATATTTTATAGTCAAACTACATATGCACTTCAGTAACACAGACCAAGGAAGAGTGATTTTGTTCTTAATAGATATAATTTTTGAAAGGTGTATCTGGGTGGCATTTCTTTTATATGCTTCTAAAAAAAGTATTACTTTGTCCCTTCTATATGAGCTCTTATTTATAATTATACTTACATCAAAAAGGGCATGTAGTATAGTATTCAGCTTCACTGAAACTATCTCTCAAATTTAGAATTAACTTATTTGTACAGAACTTTTTATTGACAGTAAATAGTTTGAATATATCATCCTCTCAATATTCTTAAGAATCCTGTGAAATCTGGCTCTTATCTTCGTTTATTTGTCCCTTCTAAATGGCTCTCAGTGTACAAGGCTGAGAACTGAGAATCAGGCCTTTATCATAGACCTTTTGATTTTTGTTTAGTCCTAAAACAAATATGCCATAATTACCTTCACTTTATATGAAAACATACAATTTATCACCTGCCGTATACAATAAAAATGTTAAAAACTTCCCCTAAAGTATACTTTTTTATATTTACATCTGACATGGTTAAATCACATTGTAAAACTGCAGTACAAATACTTGCAGCTCCACCTCTGGTTGCCAGCAGAGGTTGCTCTTAGGTTAGTGATTGCACTCAGATGACTTATGTCAAGAATATCATACAAACTAAGTGAACAAGAAGAATAAAGACAGAGTCTTACAAATGGAGAGCATTTTGTTGGTTGCCAGATTGCTATCATCTCTTGTACCTTCATCTTCATCTACTTCTTAAACATACCATAAATTTTCAATTCTATTTCCTGTGCGCTAAACATTTTCCTTTGTGTAATCCTGAGTATGAGCAATCTGTTCTTGCTTTTTCTCTTTTCTTAGGCTTTTCACATCCTGTCTCTCCCCCACCCTAAATGTTGAAATTATAGATACAATTTATGAAAGCTGTTTTCACCACTCTTTTCTCAATTTTCCAACCAAACACATTTGATGTCTCTTACTCTTGATCCATGCTAACATTTGTCAGTATTTTTATACATACTCTACCCTGATTTTTGTTCACTTTTATTCCTTGCATACAAATTGTGAATGTATTCATCTCTGTATACCCTGAAGGATTTTACATGGAGTTTTATAGATCATAAACTCCCAAATTTGTTTGCTATTATAGTGTCTATAGTTTTTCATTTGATATTATATCTCTTTTTCATTAATTCAGTTATATCTTATTTTAGATTATACTATATATTCTACAAAGTATTAATATAGTGTCATTAACTTTCTTTATATGTTGCCATAGCTCAAGGAATGTTTTAAATGCAATTAATATAATCTTTGTTCTTGATGATATAGTTATATTAACTCAATGGAAATTCACCTTTAAATTTTTCTATGGACTATGGTGATATTTGGTAAAAAGAATTGCAATAACAATGGTGTTAATTGTAGTTTGTTTTCCAGAGCCTGAAGAACTATTCACTTAAATGATTTCAAAGACTGTCTCTCCTCTAACAAATATAAATATTTAATAAATCACAAATATCTAAAAGTAGTTCATAGAATGTCTAAAAATGAGTGTATGTTCTTATTAAAGGATGTCATAAACAATTATAATCTAGCTATATGATAATTTTTAAAGATCTAAAAAATAAATTCTGGAAAAAAACATTAGTAATAAATTTAGTGTTATCTTGGCAAAATTCCTGGTTATAGTGCAAAGATAAATGGAGGTGTTAATATTTGTTTAAAATTATTAAAGTAAAACATGTTCACTTGATATTATATCATGATGTCATCTATGTAAAATTAAACATTGAGCAGTTTGCTCATGTGCTACACTGCTTTGACAGTACAACAGCAAAACATGAGTAAAGTAGTATCAGAGCAATATCTCTTGTTTGGACCGGTTAACAAAGTTTTTGTTTTTTCAAAGGAGAACAGTGGGTTCCTTGATTGAGCAATGTTGCAGGTTGAGTTCTTCCAAAAGCAGAAACTGAGACAAAGTTTTTTGTTTTTTTTTTTTTTTTACTTAGAGTATAACATATTTATTAGGAATGGCATTTGAAATAGACATGTCTGGAAGGGGGGAGAAGGAATCAAGATCAGGCAGAGGGAGAAGCCCAGGTTTGATGCTGACTGGACAGCTACAGAGGACTCCACAGGGAGCTCTGGAGCTAAAATTGACCTATCAGAATCATCCCAGGTCGGGCTAAAATTGGGGTGGTTTGGCTTTTATAACCCTGCCTCCAACGGTCAATGGGTGAGAACTTCTGGAAAGCGTAACCTTGAAGAGGAGGATCTGCAACTCAATCTCTTACCAGGTGTGGTGGCTGTAGACTTTCTGCCAATAACTGGGGCAATAAGAAGCAACATCTGGGCAGTGTGTCTCTATGTCCATGACCAGGTTGCATGATCAAACTTATGGAGTTGCAAGCAGAACCTAGATTCAAACTGATTCTAGGTTTACCTACAAACCCTGTGTTTTTAATGGCTATGCTACAAATCCCTTGCTTCTCTCTCTTCTGCAGGCCCAATAGGCTGAAAGACTTTACCCCCAGTCTACCCATTGCTCCTGTTGATAGTATCATAGCTTGTCTTTCACTGTCTTCCACTGAACACAACTCAGGACTGTAGAAAAATAACAATCACCACATTCACGAGACTATCTATTGAACTTCTTTATACTTTCCATTTGTGAGCACTTGGAGTTATATATTACTTATTTACATACATATTGGTTGACTTATTGAATACATTTATTAAGTAACTACTATTTGCCAACAACTTGAAAATTTATTTGTGAATGGAATTAAGTGAAGAGTAGAATGGTCTTGATTAATCGAGATTTTCAGTTCATTGGTCCTTTAAATTACCCAAGCTCTTGGTACACAGCCTGTTTCAAAGTGCTTCCTGCCCAGCACTCCCTCCAGGATGTCCAGCACTGTTCAAGTGCCCTGAGATTGCTCTCCATCACCCCATGGGGCTATGGAGTGCTTTAAAAAATCCTCCACAAAACTTTTAAATGAAATAATGAGGCCAGTTAAGAATTTTGAGAGGCCTCTAGGTGAAAAAATCTATTGAAAAATGTCACAAATCGAGCCAGCCTTGTGATTCAAATGAATAAAAGCTCATTCAGAATAATGGGAGACAATCTTCCCAGGTTAAATACAGAACTAAACTGAAACCTCATTGAAAAATATAAATATAAAAATTATTTTAAAATCTAAAATTTTAATCGAAGAATAGAGAGAATAATGTGGGTGATGGTTAATGGTTAATGCTATTTGAGATTCTGTTGGATATTAAAGGTGATGTTATTTTGTTTAGTTGTGAAATTTATATTCATTATTTTATTAGCAGTCTGTTTACTCTTCATATTAATGTTGAATGGCAAAAATGACATAGCTGATTTTTTGCAATAACCAGATTTTAAAATAATTTTAAATGCTTTGGAATTCTTTTAAATTCCTGACATCCCTTTTCAGATAAACCAAACATCCCACTGAAAGATGGGGGTCATTGTATAATCATGGGGGAAAATGTTTCTGTATAACATCAGTGTTTTTGATAGCTCCATTGTTTTAAATATAAGGGTCCTGTTTGGTCTCTCTCTGAGGACTGTGCTCATCAGTTATCTTTGGGCACATAAAGATGTTGGTGATGATCATGGCCATGCTTACTGCAACAACAAAATAGCTCACAATATTTTAGCACATTTTAAAATCCAGAAAATATGCTAAGTAATTAACATATATTTTCAATTAATTTAACCAGCAATTTTATTTTCTGTAGTTTCTAGATGTAATTTTATTTTCTGTAGTTTCTAGATAAAACAGAAGCTTAGAAAGGCATAGTTCCTCCCTGGACAGGTAGCTCAGTTGGTTAGAGCATCATCCTGATACACCAAGGTTTCTGGAATGGTCCTGGTCCAGACACATAAAAAATCAGCCAATGGATTCATAAATAAGTGGAACAACAAATTGGTGGTTCTCTCTCTCTCCTTGCCACCCCCCTCTACTTTTGTCTCAGTGTAAAATCAATAAAAAAGGTTAAATTACTGAGTGTAATTTAGCCAGTAAACTAATTTAAATTTAGATCTTTTGCACTAAAAAATTTGCGACAGTATACTGTACTATGCATATGAGATGAATAAACACATTTTACTTCTTACTGTTTATTCTCTATTTTCATTTTGTTGCTCAAAACCACCTAAATATTAGCTAGTACTAAGTACCTTTAAATACCCTGTTTTATAGGGATTGTAAATACTTTTCAGAATTTATCTAAGCATCTAAATGAAAACTCCATTATAACTTCCTATGCCTTAAGAAGAATTTGGTAAGATATGGACAGCATTTCAAACTTTGAAGATTTGCATTAGTAAAGGTTTTGCTATTGCAAAATGTATGCTATTTCTAGCTGTTCATCCTCTGATATCAATTTTCTTACTAGTTGCCATTTATTTACTAAACTGACTACCAGAAATTGTAGACATTTTATTACAGTCATACTCCCTTTCCAAAACCAATATGCAGGGTTTGACAAAAGTAGGTTCACAGTTGTGAATATGCAAAACACAGAGTTTATTGTTGTATTCTTATTTATTAATTACTGTATTGTTTTCCATATGAAAAACTTTAAACCTAAACCTATTTTTGCCCCACCATGTAGGCATTACTCAGGACAGGTTAGAGTAAGAATAAAATAAAATACAAATACCCATAGGTTAATATTTTAAATGTTTGTTTTTCACAGAGGTGTCATGTGATTCACACCAGGTGTCTCCACCAGGTGTTTCTCCTCCAAGCATTGACTCATGCATTTAAAGTGTTTTCAACTTTTAGCCACCCTCTCAGAAGAACATGCTTCCAAGTCACCATGGCAGGAAGGAGGGCAGAAGGTCCAATGGGATGTTTGAAATGGCTAAAGCCTTGAGTTCCTTCCATCTCTTCTGTCTTCTGTATCACACTGGAGGCCATGTAACTGCCTTAGTACCAAGAGTGACAAGGAAATCTAGAAGGGCACATAAGAACAGCCTCTGCCATGGTTTCTTACTGATCTTTTTGAACTCCCAAATCTGATGGAACACAGAAAAGAACTATGTTGTCAGGATAAGTGGAACAGTTTTAGACCAGAAAATTCATGAGGCTCATTTCACAACACTTTGTTGTGTATGTCAAAGTACACAATCACAGTTCTGTTCTTCTAGGCCACTTAGAAGCTAGTAACAAGATTAACCTTTATTAAAATGGTTTACAAAATCATGATGTTATGCACAGAAGAGTGGGATCAAGGTAGTGTAGTGAAATAGGTTGTGGAAAATTGGGGAGCCTAGCTATAGGTCTAGACCTACATGTGATCTAACCTAACACAACACGGAACCTCTCCAAGTCTCCTTGTCTTCATATGCAAAGTGAGAAGGGACACTCAAGTGTTCTTCAGATGCTTTTCCATCCTTAGAATTCTATGGGTTTTGCTTCCCCAGAAGGCAGGACAGCAAAGGTCAAAGGCATAAACTCTGGTGTCAGAATTCCTTGATTTTAATTCCAGCTTAGCATTTATTAGCATTGTGAATTAAATTTTTCATGTACTTCAGTATTATCATTCACAAAATGTTGCCTCATGATTCTTGAGAATATTAAATGACTTAGTACCTGAAAATTCACATACCTGGAATACAATATCTAATAGCTTTTTGTTAATATCTTTATCTAAAAAAGTACTGAAATAAAGCTTGGTAGCTTGTCAGTGGTAACAGTTACTTGGGAGCAAAACTGGAATGTAATTCCTTGATTTTAGTTCTTTCTATTTCTACTAGGCAGCATTATTACTAAATACTTCTAAATATTTTTATAAAATCATTGTTTCAAAATTATTTTTTCTATGAATGGGATTTAAAGTGAAAATGTAATCATCCCCATTTATAGGAAAATATTTCCAAGATTTCTTGCAAAATATCTATTCACCTATTAATATGGAGAAAATATTGAGAGCTTTTGAAAGAAAATATTATTGAATGCTTAACAATAGCAACATCTTATTTCAGACCTAAATTTATTTATTATAGTATTATTCATAATAGCCAAGATTAGGAAGCAGCCCATCAGTAGATCAGTGGATAAAAATTTTATGGGATATTTACACAATGGAATACTACTCAGCCACACACACACACAAAAAAGAAAATCTTACCTTTTTTGACATCATGGATAGACCTGGAGTATATTATGCTAAGTGAAATAAGTCAGTCAGAGAAAGACAAATACCATATGATTTCACTTTTATGTAAAATGTAATGAAAAAATACATGAACAAACAAAATAGAAACAGATTCAGAGAGAGAAAACAGATGACACTTGTCAGAGGGGAGGAGGTTGAGGCCTGGGGGAAAGAAAGTGATGGGATTAAGCAAAAACAAACTAAGAAACAAAACCTTGTAGACACTGACAATGCTATGGTGTTTACCAGAGGGAAAATGAGATGGGGGGCAGTATTGTAGAACAGAGTAAGCAGGGGTTAAAATGGTGATGCAAGCACATTTGACTGGGAAGGTGAACAAACAATGCAATATACAGATAATGTTTTATAGAACTGTATACCTGAAATCTATATAATTGTAGTAACCAATGTCACTGAAAATAAAGGAAAATGAGATTTAAAATCTGAAATACCCAATTCTGTACACAGTGGCTTGTAAAGCAATTGCAGATCCTGGATAACAAGATATTTTTCTGATTGTGAACACAGCCCCATTATTTTTTTAAAGTCAGTTGTTTCAGCAGTATTCAGTTCATTTGCTTAGGGAATAAAATAATTGTTACCAAAAAAACTTGCCATATTTTAAAATAAGTATAGTGTATTACTTTTTACAGAATTTACAGAGGAAGACATTTAGTGATAGCTCCTTATGACGTGTTTCTCACTTGCTTTCAAGTTTAATTTTCACAGTCAAGCTCAGAGAAGGGTATTATTAACCTCTGGTTCAAACAAGAGAATGAACTCACACAGCTTGTGTATAGTGGGTCCAGGACTTATTTAAGCCCAAATGCAAAATTCTTCTGAACACCAGTCTCTCTTGAACTACTAACAATCACTAGGGCCTGATGGAGTAAAGGAGGCATTCTGTGATTAATCCAAAAGAGCACACAGTCTGGGATTAGATCTCATTTTGAAGCTTAAATTTGCTCTCATTACCCTCAAAGCTGCTGAAATTTTCCAACAAAGAGAATGATTGTTCTTTTGTTGAGTAGAACAAAGTATATGAGTAGCTATATTTAGAAATTGCCATCCCAGTAATGTTATTCTACTATTAAATGTATTATTTAAAATAGAAATATAATTTGTATATGAATCTTCCCCATACAGATGTTAAACATAATTTATTTACCTTAAGATTATCAAGTTTACCTCTTAATTAGTAAACCCCAGAGCTTCTTTACTGTAATAGTCTACTTAATTTCTCTGTGGCATTTGACCTTTACTTCTTTTTTATTTTTTTATTGTTATTCTATTACTGTTGTCCCAATTTTACCCTTTTGTTCTCCTCCACCCAGCCCATCCCTCACTCCCACAGTCAGTCCCCACACTGTTAACCTTTACTTCTTTCTAAAATTTTATCAAGATATTGACAAATAACATATGTAAGTATGAAGTATACAATATGATTAGACATACCACAACATTTGTATCCACTCATCTATTGATGAACACTTGGGTTGCTTCCAAATCTTGGCTATTATAAATAACATTACAGTAATAAATTTAGATTTGAAATAAAATGCTGTTATTGCTAAGCAATCAATAGTGCACCTCCATTCCCTCAAGTAATTATGATTTGAGTGGTGATTTAAGATCTACTTTCTTGACGACTTTCATGTATATAATACAGAATGTTTGTTATAGTCACTGTGCTATGCCTTAGGCCACCAAATCTTATTTATCTTGGAGCTGGGAGTTCATTTACTTCTTAAAACTCTTCTGTAGTGGCTTCTTCACATCCCTTCTGCTTTTGCTCTCTTGTGTAGCCTCCACTCCTACTATCCCTTCTTACTCTCTGCATTTTTTTCACACCCCTGCCTGCTGGGGCCTTGGTTGTTACCTCCAAAGTTTTCTCTCTTGTTCTCTCTTAGTAGGATCACATTCAATGGAATGTTTGTTCTCTTCTCTTCCAGTGGCTTTAATGAAAGTCTCAGGTCAATAATTAACATGTATAGTTTTAGCTATAACCTTTCACTTAAATGCCAGATCTATATTTTTAACTGACTTTTTGCTGTCTTTCTCACTTGATTTTCCTTTTCCATTTCTCTTCTCACATAAATGGCAAAATTGTCATTAACCAGTCTTCCAATGTAGAAAAATAATAGTCACTCATATTTTTTTCTCTCTCCTTCTTTGTCTAAATGTAGGTAGTTTTCCAATATTATTAGTTCTAACCATTATGTAGATTTGAAACCTTGTCCTACTTTCTATTTTGACATCCACTGCCTAGGTTGGCATTGCCATTGATTCTTGTCAGATCTATCACAGCAGCCTTCTAAATGGCTATTTACTTCCCAAGCCTTCAGGCCACAAGCAGCATCATTAATTTGGTTTGCATTCTTAAAATATAAATATTAGTTTAAATATAACCAATCCCCCAAATACATCACAATATCTAAAACTTCCCTCTCACAAAAGTAGCGATATGATACTTAAAAGTAGAACTTTTTAGTCGGAAAGACAGTTTAGCAACTGATGTGACAATTAACTATTTGTGTGTAAGTTTAAACAAATTATTATTTCTTTAAAGAAGAGGATCTCCATCTGTAAATGAGGTCATAATAAAATATTTTGACAGAGTAAGTATATGTAAAACACAACACAGTGTTGGAACACCTGAGGTATTTAATAAATGGTAACTATGTTGTTGTTGTTTTCCTGACACATGGCTGTCCATCTCTGCCAGTAATCTAAGCATCAATAAAACTGAGATTTTCAGCCTTTCTTTTAAGTGTATAGTTCTTTCTTATCTACTTGTTCAAGCTATTTTCTCTTCCCAAAATATCTTCTTCTACACTGGTTACTAAATAAAATTCTCCTCATCTCTAGAGATTATATATCACTTTCTCTTGGTGAATCATTGTGTGATATTTAGGAAGCATTTGTTTTGTTTGTGTAGTTCTTTGTTACTTGAATTTGAGCAGGTAAAGAGGTACTCTATCTCACCTTTCTGGCACAAAGAATATTCATATATTCAGCGAATATTTGCTAACTGAATGCAGTATGATCTTTCCCAGAATGCCTACATTACAGAATTTTGTCCAAATTCACTTGTAACTTTCATTTTTCATCCTAGTCATTTTCGTAAATCTAGCATTATTAGCTCTTTTTTAATTCTTCAAGAATTTTTTCCATTTTACCACATTAAACAGTTCCAGAAAAAAATTGCCGTGAGTATAAGAGGGTTTTATTTGTTTGCTTTTGTTATTTTTAAATGGGAAAATATATATTTAAATGGCAGTGAAAATATGGAAAATAGTTACATCAAATATAATAGACAAAATAATGATTTTTATACAGAGATAAAGTTTTATGGTAAAAAAATAATGTAGGCTTATAAGACAATCTGCTTAAGCCATGCTTTATAATATTGGGTTGGCCAAAAAGCCCATTTATTTTTTTCCATAAAATAAAGGGCACATTTTTCATTTTCACCAACAACTTTGTTGATTTGGATATATTACATGAGTCAGCTATCTCCCTCATTGTATAAAGTTGATTGTTCTTAATTTATGCCTCAATTTGATTGCTATCAACTTCAACTGGTCTACCCAACTATGGAGCATCATCCAGCAGGAAAATTTACAAACCTCTTTTGAAATGTTTGATCAATCACAGCACTTTCTCCATACAATGCACTTTTTTTTTACATTTCAATTGTGCTTTTACCTTTCTAGAAATAATAAAACATTCTATGCCAAGAATGCATATTTTATTCCATCTTCAATATTAAAATGGCTACACAAAAATTCACCAATTTTGATTTTTTTAATGCACACTGATATGACAGCTGTCACAATGCAATCTAATGAAATTGTTTCAAATGAAGTTAAAGACAACTAAGTGCTACTACGACCATTGTATGGAAAAAACAAATGACCTTTCTGTCCAACCCAATAGACATGTGATTGTTGGTAAGCTTACTGAAACTTTTAAAATTTAAGTTACTTGAATGAGATTAGTAATACCTATGTCTAATGTTAATGTGAAGATTACAAGTAAAGTAAATTTGTAAAGTTACCAAATGGTACATGGAATAGAATAAGCATTTGACAATTGTCAAATCTCATCTACTTCTTCACAACTTTTACTGAAATGGAAACATTTGCTTCAGATTTATTTAAAAAAAATATAAACATTCAAATAAACAAAAGATAAGAAGAGACAATTTGAAAAAAATGCATTAATTAATAAATATAAGAAAATAATATTCATTTTCTGTAAAAGCTTAAAATGTAAATTAAAGTAACCTTGAGAGAGCTTTTCATATTCATAAAAATGCAATATTTTTAAACATAAGACATCTAATTCTGGAATGGTTTTGATGAACCTGTTATACTAATATATTGCTGTTTGCAATATAAAGATATATAACCTTGTTATAATATGCAACTTATTTATATGTAACAAGACTTAAAATGATATCTATGCTTGATATATTTCTACCACTTTGTTCTTATTAAATAATTTAATGGAAATAGAAGGCTGTAAACATTAAGCTACTCATTGTGGAATTATCAAGAATTGGAAAACTTGATAGAATCAGCCAGAATGCCCCACGCTAGAATTACTTAATAAATAATGCTGTCATGTGTAAATATATAAAAATATTTGAGCATTAAAATTAATACATGGATAGTACATAGTCCAGCTCTGTTTAAGTAAAATATTATGTGAGCCAAACATCCCATTTAAATTTTTCTAGTAACCACACCATGAGAGAGGTAAAATTAATTTTAGCAACATATTTTATGTAAGCAAGTATCCAGAATATTTTTATTTCAACTTTTAATTAATATAAAGAACTTATCAGTAGAAAATACCTTTTTTTACTAAGTTTTTGAAATATGGTGCATATTTTCCACTTACAACACATTCCAATGTTGACTACCCACTTTTCCAATCTCAAAAGACAAGCTACTATCATTTTGGAGAGGGGAGATTATCACTGTATATTTAAGAGAAACATAAATATTTTTAACAACATAAACACTATGTCAGCTATTAAGATGAACTCCTCATTTATGGATTAGTGAACAAAACAGTGAAAGGAAGAGATGACAGAATAACTCTTTGTACACAAATTTAAATATTCTCCTATTTTCATTGTTTATTCAATAAAAAAGTTTTAAGTCTTTAAACAAGTGCCTACTTTGTAAACTACAGCCATTATGTCTATATGTCTTAATAGAAGATGATGATGAGCTTTAATTTATATTACATTCATATTTTAACTCTGTTAGTATGTAATTAATAAGCCTTGCCAACTCAGAGCTATTTGGTATGCAAAATAGCCTGAACATTTTCATAGAGAGTAACAAAAAAATAACCTTTCTGGATTAGGTCAGTTTGGCATCCTACTATTTTTTACAATTTTGACAAACTATATTTGGTTTATTCCATAAGTAAATAAAGTAAGAAAATATTTTCAGAGACTTAGAAAAAATATCTAGCATTATGCCTTACACATATGACAAAAATGTATAATTTTTTAATTTAATTGATTTTTCACTTCTATCAGTTGAATTTCAGATGGGTTTGTTAAAACATTTTTCTTGGTTAAGATTTGTTTTTTCTTAACCTATTTTACTATAACGTTCATAAAGAAGGGAAGGCAGAAACTTAAATTACAAAAGTGTTACAACTTTTGGCTTCTAGAAGTGAACACAGTATTCTTTCATATAACCATTTTCCACCTAAACTTTTCTGCCAGGATTATTGCCTTTCATTTTTATTACTTTATTGCGATATGATTACATTTTAAAAAGCTATTCATATTTAATATCTACAACTCAGTGTATTTAGGAGTAAGTATACCATCATGAAACCATTACCGCCATCAATAAGGAATAGACATTCCATTATCTCCCAAATTTTCCTTCTGTCCATTTATTATTTTTATTATTTTTATGTGTGCATATATGTGTGCAATAAGAAGAAAACATAAGTTCTACCCTCTTGTAAGTACTCAATACGGTATTGTTAGTTATAGACATCATGTTGTATAGTAGATCTCCAGAATTCATGTCGAATAATTAAAACAGTGTACCCTTTGACCATCATCTCCCTATTTCCTCCTCCCCACAGACCCTGAGCTATATGAGTTCCTTATATATTTTTGAAATTAACCCATTGTTACATATGTGCTTTGTATGTATTTTATCCTATCCTGTGGGTTGTCTTTATAGTGAAGTGTTCTTTTTTTTTATAGTTTGATGTAACACCATCTAATTATTTTTGCTTTTTGCAGTGCTGTCAGTGTCATGGCTAAAAAAATAAATCATTGGTAAAAACAAATGTCAGGGAACTTTTTCTGTGCTTTCCTCTAAATGTTTCACACTTCAGGTTCTTAATCCATTTTGAGTTAATTTTTATGTTTGATAAGATATGGGTTAAATTTCAAACTTTTGCATGTGGATATCCAGTTTCACCAATGTTGTTTATTGAGAAGACTACACTTTTCCCATTTTGTAATCAAGGAGCAGCTTTGGCAGATTAGTCAACTTTATATGCATGTCCCCCTCCCCAAGGTCTCTATTTTATACCACTTGTTTGTATATTTGTTTTTGCGCCAGCACAATACTCTTTGAATTACCAAAGCTTTATAAGAGAATTTGAAATCAGTTGGTATGATATGTTCAGCTTTATTCTTCATTCTCAAAATTATTTTGGCTATTTGGAGTCTTTTGTGGTTCCATATGAATTATAGGACTGATTTTTCTGTTTCTGTGAAAAATGCTCTTAGAATCTTGATAAGGATTGAACTGAATATGTAGATCACTTTAAGTACTGTGGACACTGTAGAAACATCCATCGTTCTAATACTTGAACATGAGATATCTTTTCATTTATTTGTTTTCAAATTCTTTCATCAATGATTTATAGTTTTCAACATGCCGAGCTTTAACATCCTCAAATAATTTATTTTTAAATAGTTCATTATTTTGGTGTTATTACAAAGGGGATTATCTTCTTAATTTCTTCTTTGGACATGTGTTGTTAGTGTATGCAGAAACATAACTGATTTTTTTGTATCCTAACATTTACCAATTTACTTATGTATTGCAACAGATTTTTAGAGAATTTTTAAGTATATATCAAATAACATAATCTGCAACAGCTTTGAATTTTTATTCCTATTTGGATGATTTTTATTCATTTATTTGTGTTTTCACTGCTCCACCTAGGACTTCCAGTACTATGCTGAATGAGAGTGATGAGGATGGGCATTCTTGCCTTGTTCATGATCTTAATGCAAAGGTTTCCTGTTTTCCTGGTTTATTGCAATGTGAGCTGTTGGTTCATCACAAATGGCCTTTGTCATGTTGAGTTTTATTCCTTCTATACCTACTTTGCTGAAAGATTAATCAAGAATGATGTGTTGTGGAATTGTGCACCTGAAACCTGCAGAATTTTGTTAGCTGTCACCCCAATAAATTCAATAAAAAGGAAAACATTAAAATAATTCTTTTTAAAAAGTGTTTTATTTTTTTTATTTTTCAAATCTTATTTATTTTTAGAGAGGAAAGGGAGGGAGAAAGAGAGAGAGAGAGAAACATCAATGTGCGTTGCTGGGGGCTGTGGCCTGCAACCCAGGCATGTGCCCTGACTGAGAATCGAACCTGTGACACTTTGGTTCACAGCCCGTGCTTAAAATAGAATGCAGCCCGTTCTTTAAATTGAAAAAGAATGTTGAATTTTTTTCATTTGCCTTCTTTTGAGATAATTACATAATTTACTATTTTTATCCTATATTATATTAATGTGGTATATTACATTTATTAATTTGAGAATGATGAAACATTCTTGCATCTCAGGGATAAATCCCACTTGATCAGGTGTGTGATCCTTTCAATACACCAATGAATTCATTTTGCTTGTAATTTGTTGAGTATTGTTACATGCATGTTTATCTGGGATACTGGTCTATAATTTTCTTTTCTTGCAGTGCCCTTGTTTAGCATTTGTACCAGGATAATGCTGGTCTCATAAAATGAGTTTGAAAGTGTTCCCTTCTTTTCCCTTACTGCAAACCCCTTCTCTTTCCCAGATCCTAGCTGCCCACGCCCACTAAACCATTTTGATTTCCTCAGTGTACTGGGAGGGGAGAGACAATGGGATCTCCCAAGCAGTGCCTCCCAATGCTGGGGGAGCCAGGCACTCTTTCAGCTTTTACCCTTCTCAGTGGGAGAAATAACTGGCTGAGGGCTCTCCCACTGCTCTGAGAAGTGCCACCCTGGAAGAAGGGTGATCCAGGTAAAGTGAAAATGCTGGTATTATCTTCTTTCTGCACCTATTCTTGAATGTTCTGCTCTACTGAGGTGCTTGAACCTTGCAACTGAACTCTTCAGCACCCATAAGGTTGTGTTTGTCTGTGAGTTGTTCTGCAAACAATTTTTTCTGGGGGGAGTTGAGGGCTGGCACTTCCTCATCCACTGTTCTGTAACGTCGTCGCTCTGAGCATTTCTGTGCCTTTCATATTTCATTTATTTATTAATGAGTAGGAAAAGTATTTATTTAACCTCAACATGATGTTTGTTCTCTAGAAGTTACATTTCCATATGATTTAAATTTTTCTTCTAAACCAAATTTCAAAATGCTTCAGGATAAGATCATTGTTTATTCCTCACAATCCTAAATGTTGTCCCATGTTGCTATGCCTCTTAAGGTCTTCAAATGCATTAATCTGATTTGATCTATAAGCACAAAAGTAAGTGTCAATAGGATTAAAAATATGAGCACAAGAGTTAAATTTATGTTTTTAATAGATAATGGCATAATACAGCACTTAGGTAGTTTTATATAATAATTGAGCTATCAAACTGTCTAATAGTGAATAATCATGCATTTCATTAAGGAGGAAAGAAGCAGAAAAAGGGTGGAGATGGTACAGTGTTGTGTTATTTGAAAATGTTCATTAAATTAAATAAAAGCGTTTCTTTACAACTTTCTGTGTAGGAAAATCTTTCTTATCACGGCAACCAATTTCGAATGAGCTGTGCCTTCAGACCAGTTCTTGGCAGTACTGACTCCCCTTTCCCTCATCCCGCTGCAGCACTTCTGGCATTTCCAGTCTCGCATTATTACTGTTTGCCTCCGCTCCCCTACTCTTCACCACTGCAATGCTAGGCCATTGTTCAAAAGAACAATCACAACTGAGTTTATCTAATCTGAAACAGATTTAGATTATAAATAATACCCTGCTAAAACATATCAATGCTGCCCGATTCCAGAATTCCAGTTTCATTTGTAAACCCCACGACTATGCCTGCACAGTCTATCATCATCTCTGTTGAGCGAAAAGCCAGAATGCGATTACACACATTTTGGGATGTGGGAACCAGAGACAAACCAGCCCACCAGTTATATCCAAGTGAAAACCTGGTTTAGGAAGATTTTTAAATATAATCACTTAATTTTGCTTTATTTTTTAGTTGTCTTGGAAATAATATAATAACATTAGTAAGATGCTTTCATTAAGAAATTAAAAATAAAACATCTTGAAGATGTTTAAGCTGTTTAAAGATCAAATTTCAAGGACAATATAAATAGGCTAATTGATTATGGATAATATAGCAATGCACTAAACAATAAAATGATAGATAGATAGATAGATAGGTAGATAGATGGATGCTGGTGAATTTCAGAATTGTGGGTCCACTGGGTTTCTATTCAGTTGTGTTAACTGCTGAAACAGATTTTCAGGTTGAAACTTATTAAATATTGCATTCATTGCAATAGGAGTAGCAGCATTGCCAGTGGTAGTAGGGTTCTTCCACAGTCACAAGAAATGCAATTTCAGGACCTATACATAAAGGACTTGAGGCATAGTGGTAAGATTTATTGGAGTAAAAACAAAAGACTGTTCCCAGGTGCCTAAAGTCTCATCCTCCACCAGGTAGCTCAGCTCTGTCTACCTGCAGAAAAAGTCTAACCTCTGGGGCTTCAGACCTGCATCTGTGCTTTTCAGGCACAGGAGGGCCAAGACCCAGACTTGCAGAACTTCTCTGTGTTTCATTTCTTTATCTGTACATCTGCAGCCAATACCCAATGGTGTCCAGGCTGCAACTGACGCTGCATGGGCCTGCACTTGGGCCCACTCACCTGCCATGCCCACACAACTGCTACAGAGAGTATGTGAATGGATGAATCTTGGGCCTTTGTTAAAATATGACTATATTACCTTGAGCTTGGGATGGGGTAAGCTTTCTTTCAAGCTAACCAGTCTTCTTCCTAATTCTTTGTGGGCTTGTTCTGGACCTTCCCTTCATGATTGCCATTTTTTTTCCTACTGTGTATACCTCCGAGTTCTACATCATCATCTGGCTTCTACTGTGCATGCCTCAACAGAAGAATGTCCCGCTCTTGTTTATGTTTATTTAAGCAGAATTAACATTTGATTTCATTAGCTTTATTGATAACTAACCAGCTATGTATGCTAACAATAACATTTTAGAGGTCTTTAAATTTCTTACGACAAAGAAGCATATATTCTAATAGATCTCTTAATGTAAAGTTTTGCTTAGTGTATGACCTGAATAACTTTGCTGAATTTACTTGTCTGGATCAGTACTAATGTTTCAGTTCTGTTCTCAGAAAATTGGGTATTTTGCATTAATACAGTGGGTCCTCAGTTCTCACAATTAATTTGTTCCAGAAATCTGTTCCAGCAGTGATTTTGTTCAAAAAACAGAATCTTCTTTTTCACCTGAGAAACACACAACTGACCATGTAGGTCTGAGTATAAATGGGTTGTTGGGTCAAGAACTGAAGCTTTGTTTGACAACTGAGACATTTTTTTTCCATGAACAACTTGGTCAAAAACTCAATTGTTTGAGAGGGGTGACATTTGAGAACTGAGATTTGACTGTATACCAGAAATAAATGCTAATCCTTTACAGAAAATAATCAGGGATAGGAAATCTACCAATTTAACTTCTGAATGACATGAATTCAGATGTCTGTCTTCACAGAGTTATCTACTTTAAGAACAGAATTCCAACATCTAGTTTTGGTCTCATCTAGTTCTTTTTCTCTGGTTTCTGTAGGACTGGATCTGTATGTTCTCAGAAGATACTGAAGCTTCTTGAATATTCCCACTTTTCAAGACACAAGACACAAGGTAATTAAAAAACGTATAAACTTAAATTTTTCAAAATATATGCTATCTCCCAGGGTTTGGTGTTAGGTTATCCAGTTTTTCCAATCAACTTTATCTCTCTAGGTGACCTATACAGTCCCATAATTTCTAATACTTATATTGAACACTTCACAGCCTTTCTCTCTTCTCATCTTCAAATCTATACATCTAATGTCTATTTGATTTCTCCACTTGGGTCTCAAAGTGTAATTATACTCTTCTCTTCCTGTTGTCCTCCCAATTTCAGTAAATCACATCATGTCCACTTTATTGATTAAATTAACCTACAAATTACCATTAATTTATTTTTCTCTCAGCTCCCATATCTTGTCCAGCATCAACTCCTATTATGTCTTCTCAAAATACACCTTGTTTGCAGCATTACTACACCAGTCAAGAAAACTTCACTCATCTGGACTAATGCAATAGTTTATTTAATAGTTCGTTTGTTTCCACTTTTACTCCTTAATTAGCAATTCTGCACTCAGCAAACAGAATGATGTTTTAAATTCATGGCATCCCTCTGTTCTAAACCCTCCAACACCTTCTCGATGTTCTTAGAATAAAACCCAAGCTCCATACAATCATCTAAATGATGTAGTCACTGCCTCCCTCTCCATTCCTATTGCTTATCTCTCTCACCTTCTCATTGCCTTTACTTGAACCAGGCTAGGACACTTTAAGTTATTAGAAAATAACAAACTTATTTCTACCCTTGAAGTTTTGCTGTTCTTTCCTCTACTCTGAGTTCTGTGACAGCTGATCATCATATGCACGGTTTCCTCTTTTTATTTAGAGCTCAGCCCAAATGTCATCTTCTCAAAGACAGCTTTCCTGATAGTCCCTCTAAAAGCCTCTCAGTTCTCTCCATTTTATCCACTTTTATTTAGTACCTAGCACTCTTCAGTATTTGAATTTACCTTACTTGTATATTATTTTTTATCTTTAAAATATGAATTCCATTTGAATAATTTCCTTTTTTGACCTTTCATTACTCTATTTTCAACTCTAGAAGAATATTTAGAACATACTTGGTATTTATCCTGGGAGGATATTGACACATAAGAGAGGGAAAGATATAGTTTAATGACAATATGATATTGAAGTAATCGACATTCAATCCACATTACCCCTAATCTGGTTTAGGTAAATGTTAATCTAAAGGACTCTTAGACACAAAAAGATTCTTTAGGTATTTGAGTTTGTATCATGCTATTACAAAATTATAAAATGTTTTACTTTATTATTTTGTAAAATTTTTCAGCAATGAACTTTATTTAATCATATTTAAGGAAATGAATCCCAAAGTTAGTTGGCCTGGAAAAGGTTACTTTCCCTGTTTAACATATTAACCTTTGAAAACTCTGGTCATCATCCTACACAGTATCATCCTGGAACATAAGGTACCAACAGGGCAATATCTTTTTTCAAAGTTTTTTAAAAATAAAACCTAAATAAGAAAAATTAATTTGAGAATCTGATAAAGAATTAAAAATAACTATTTTTTCATTGAGAAAAAAAATATATTCAACTAAGTTACCAACAGTAGAAATCTACAGAAAACTAGCAAAAAAATTAAAAATAAAAGAATGGATACTTTCAAAATAGTTCCAGATTTAGAAGAATGTGATTGGGAAAGGTTGAACAGAAAATAGTGTAGTCAGACAAAAAAGTAAAACTATCAAACTTGCTCTGTAGAAAATCTAACACAGATGGGGTATCATCAACATGAATATCCTGGTTATAGTTAGGGGCAATGTTGTAAAACCAGAAATTCATAGTTAAGTCAAAGGAGAGATTAAGCAGATTAAACTGAGAGGAACAAATCTGTAAAATCTATATTTGAATACAATGTGAAGGGATAGTTTTGAGAAGCTGGTCATTTAAAAATCTGGATTTTTGGCTACATAAAATTTTTAGCTACCAACATGGTGGTAGTGCTTTGAACTTTCACTATATATTTATATTTTGCTTTAAGGCTTAGATAAACAACAAACATGTATATTAAAAAAAGTGTGACATAGGTGGGGAATGTATTTTAACTCCCAAATAAAAAAAGTTATTCTGAATTCCTGCATCTCTATATGCATGTCCCAAGCACTGTTATATTTTTAAACCTCATTCCTGGAAGCACTGCAGATGTCAGATCAATTTAGAAAGTCATCGGGTAGCTCTGAGAATGCCATGACTGCAACTGAAATAGGATTTGGCCAAAATGAGAGCGTATGCCAAGGATGCCAAAAATCACAATAACCTGGCAGATGTGTAGCTACTACTTAACTGTAAGATCATTACTGGTTGTTCTACTGAGAAACTATTGGCTATTGATGCAGTGAAATAGAGCCCAGGATTTAGGCAGAATCTTTTTGTTTTGATGTCAGTAGTAGCTGGTTGTGAATTGCACCCAATCACAAAATAGACTTTCTCAGAAAACTATTTGAAAAAAAAATTTAGTTATAACTCAGAAACAAAAATGGGAGAATATCAATTTAGAGAATATTTTGGCTATATATTTTAATATGCAGAATGGTGTTTATATTCTTCAACACACACACACACACACACACACACACACACACATATATATATATGTTTTTTTTAGTATGGAACATTTTGGGTTGATCTCAGTGTTATCTGAAAAAACATTTAAATTTTAGATGTTTATTCTGTAAGAACTCTAATAAGATGATTATTGTTTTAAACCTTTTTCTGCATATGTTCCAATTCCTGGATCTCTCCTTTCTCATCTGCATGCTGGTCTTATGGTCAATGTTGTAGTTTATAAAGAACTCTGCTCTCATGATTCTTAAAATCCCAAATTGGCTAAAGTTGCTTAAATACCTAGAAATGCAGGATGTGTTCTTAAATTTAGGAAAGATAACAATATGTGTAAATAGTCTCCTCTGGATATACATTATTCTTCTCCTAACTGATACTGCTCAATGGACTGCACTGTATTTTAAAGTGGGAAAATGGTCTACTTTGCAAGTGCTAGGATTTTTCTATTTCATCATTTAAGGAAAAACTTGATACAGAAGACACATTTCACATTGCAAATGTATTATCTTAAAATGCCATATCAGGATACTCATTTTATTTTTGTAGCGGGTAAAACATTAAATTTGACCTGTGTTTCTGCCCTGCCTCTTCCATGTAGAGTGTATTTGGTCAAGTCACTTATCTCAAATTTCATTCTTTGATGAACAGTGTGAGTCTAGTAACACTTAAATATGGAAGTGTTAATTGTAAAAAATAAACAAGGGTTTATTATTATCATCAATGTCATTTTCACTATCACTAATTTATTATTATGATTATCAGCAAATTTGATGCAGTCCATGGAAGATTCCAAAACTCCCATACTCACAAACACAGACAAATCTTAGCCCACTATTTATTGGTTTAGAAGGCAGTATTTAGAATTGTAACATCACTAAGTGGCAAATATAATTCTGACTAATTTTTTATCTACTCTATATTTGTGCCTATAAAATATTTAAATAGCTACCTTGGACAAATAAAAGGAGATATAAAAATATAAAATTTGAAAGATGCAAATATTTGATTCAAGTAAAATAAATTATTGCTTGCTTCTAGGTGTTTTATGACCAATTTTAAATCACGAAAAAAAACTTTTGGTAATCTCAAAAGTGCTTTCTATGGAAATTTAACCCCCAGTTTATGTCTTAAAAGATATGATTATGTCAGTTATAGAACAGGACAAAGAAATTACATTTGTTACTGTTATTATATTAAAATAATACTGATACAAAATAAATTATAGCACAAAATTTTGTTTTGATAGGTAGTATACTTTATGCCATTTGTGCTGGATAATAATAACAATGTAATATTACTATAAAGTAATAATGTAATATAAAATTAGATTATTAAATAATCTAGAAATTCTCTATTAAAATAGACAAATGCAAGTGTTCCTAATAGTTTCAATAATCAACATTGTTGAGGACAAACCTCCAAATCTAGGAAGCAAAACAAATAAAAAAGTCACACATTTGGCAAATAAAACTGAATCTTTTGTCATTTTCAAACTAAACCAATTTAGTTTGTGTTGTATATTTTCTGAATTTTGCACTTTTCTAATGTTTTTGTATACATCCATAAGAAACACATAATATGCTACAATATGAATAACTAGGCTTGGATAGTCTGTGAATAGTCTGGTTATTTATTCACCCATTCATTGACTGAGAAAGATGTCAGAGTATCTATTTCCAGTTAGCCTTGTAAATACAAAGTAAATGTTACAGATTGGTGTCTCACACACAGACACATGTACACACCACATACAATACAATGTCAGAAGAAGAAAACTGTGATTTCAACTTTGAGATACAGACAAAGAAGGCTTTAGAAAGGAAAAAATCACCTGCCCTAGGTTTCTTGAATTAGGGTTTGAAGCCTTACAAGAGGATTTCCAATCATTTAACATAAAATTGTTTATTCCAGAAGGAATTAAAAGTGATGTGGAAAAGCAGAGAGGAGGAGCATGTGGCCTGAGATGAATGAGGTGGGATAAGATATATGAGGAAGGCAAAGGGAGAAACTAAATCATGGAATACTTTGTAATTCCATTTAAGGATTCTGGAGTTGAGACTGTGGCTAATATAGCACCCTTGATGCTAATATAGCATTTGAATAATGAAATCAGATTTTCAGTTTTGGAAACTCATATGAAAGCAATAAGTCTAATGAACTGAAGGTGTGTAGAGTAGAGGCAGAGACATGAACTTGGAGGTTGCCACATAGTTTTACAAAATATGATGAAGACCTAAATAAGACATTTAAATATAAACAAGAAAATGTAGTGAAAATGTGGTAGGATATAGTACTAATTTAATGCATATGAAGTCAGGCCAGTGCAGGAGAAAGAAAACTACCAGGTAGCTCTAGGATTTCAGGTTGAATACTAGCCCATATACTATTTTTTATCCAAATCAGAAAACTTCTGAAAGTGAAAGGGGGTTTTGAAATACTAGAGCTTTTATAATGTTAACATTTATTTCTCAATGAATTTTTGGGTTTTATATCAGTTAATACATGAAATACAAAAATTCAAAAATGATTTTTTTAAAAGTATAATTATTTGTACAAATACAAATGTGTATCTATAGATCAATACTTGTAATTGAGAACTCTCTTCTTTATTCTTCTATAGTACATGTAAGCTCAGAGTTAATTCTGCTAAAAGAATAACATTTTTATTCTATCATTTTTATTAAAATGTGAGATTTTTATGGTCTGCCCTTATACTGTTATTAAGTAGTTTTTCAACAAATATGTTTTTATATAACAAATATGATTCTTTTCAATGTCTAACCAACCTTAGATAACTGAAAAAATGCTTTCTCCATTTTATTCTGATAGTGAGCATTAATTTATTCAATTAAAGAAAGAGAAGCTTTAAAATTTTTTTCTCAGAGTAAAACTTATCCACACAATATATTCTGTAGCTACACTATAGATTTTCAAAATATAAATTATGAACTCTGTTAGAGCTCTCATCATCTGATTCTCCAGGTGTTTTATTGTGTTTCTATAGGAAAAAAATTCTATCTATTTACAATTTTTGAGTTCAATAATTTTAAATTTCTAAAAGTGTCAAAGTTGACATTTTTGACAATTTAAAAAAAATTCCAATGACAAAATTTTGAAAGGCACATTACCAAAATTTAGGGAACCTTTCTCACAACTGTAGTATGCACATATGTTTTGACAAATGTATACACCCATATAGCCATCATCCAATCAAGGTAGAGAGTGTTTCTATCACCCCAAACAGTTCCCTTATGTTCCTCTATATTCAGTACTTTCCCCAGCCCTAGGTAACCACTGATTGACTTTTCACTATTATAAAATTTTTCACTATTATAACATGTTGTATAAATGTAAGCATGCAGAATGCATTTTGGGGCTGACAGCTGCCAAAACTTAGCCATTCTAACACACACACACAGGCTTGGAAGTACAAGAGAGTTAACACGCTATAGAATAGAAAGGGGTCTTGATCAATAGGAAAAACTGCTAGAAATAAATACTTCTCTTGTCCATTCCTCAGGTAAATAACTCATAAACACATCCCACATAGTTCTTCAGAGAGTCTCCAGTGGAATCAAGCCCAGGGATCTACCGCAATCACCACCCTAGCATTGGGTTTCCCTCTTTGTTTCATTCTTCCCACTTCCCTACTTTTCCCAAACACTTTCCAAAGTAAAACGACTCCATGAAAGTCTCTGTTTATGCTCTCTTATTTGTGCCAAACATGCTAAGAAAAAGTATATTAATGTAAGTACTCAGGCATAACCATGCAAGAAAATGAAAAGATCCCTCAAATTTTTCAAACAACCTGGAAAGTGTTGCACTGTAGCTCGAACTATTTCTTCACAAATTTGTTTTGGGAGTGGTATTTGCCCAGAAAACATGTATTTTCTACCTGTTGTATACATGCTGTACTTAAGTATACCCTTTAGATCAAGTTTGTTAATTTTGGTATTCAAATTTTAATTTTCCATGTATTTGAGTCACAACAATGGGTTTGGCTGGGGTGGGGGGGCAGTGACAGAGGTGAATGCAGACACTGTAATTGAATGGCAATAAAATAATTTAAGAAAATGCAAAATAAAAATAGCTTAGTGATTAAAAAATTAATATATAAGATAAATATGTATTTTAGTGGTTACAGTTATGGTGGGGGTGCTATTGTCTTTTGGTCGGGGACACTAAACATTACTGCAATGCCTAAGAGAGTGTCCAGCAATAAACAAGATGCTATCTGACTGAACCAAGAACCTAACTTTCTTTTACATGCACCAAGGATTGCATTTAATCATTGTTTTATACTATATTGAGTTTTCCAAGCATACAATTACTGTAATGGATAAGGGAATATCAAGTCAGCACAAGAGGTGACAGAGTCAGGAACAAGTGGCCCCTCACTCAGGGCTGAATCAACTGGCTCAGAAGTAGCTCTTGTTCCTACGCTGTGTATGTGGGCTAATGCATTTTCCCATCAGTTAAGCCCATTTGATTTGGGGAGGCACAAGATACACATAATACACTTTTTTATTCTTCAGTTTTTTCAGGATTTCCAGGCATTTATTTAATCAATGGATTATTGCCACAAATCATAGAATAATGAATTGTAAAGCGCAAAAGAAAGCTCATTTAAGTTTTTAAAAATATACTGAGCCAGAAACAACCTAAAAGTTCTACACAAATATATTTATTATGACCAAATTATCTTGTTATTTTAGCAAAAATGATCACCCATTTATATAATCCATTAAAAATGTAAAAAAAATCTTAATATTATTCCATTTATTTTAAATGTAGGGCCTTTAGTAAGCTTTGTAAAAAGTACAATTAATCTTTATTTTCCAGTTATATAATTATGCATTCACTTATAATTTCTACCACTTCCAAAAACTACACTTGAAGTGAGTATTGAATTCATTAAATGCTTTTTTAACATTGAGATTATGACATTACTATTTATAAAATGTCATTTTCTATTTTTATAATTTTTTAAATTGTTTTTAATTTTTTTATTCTATTATAGTTGTCCAAATTTTCCCCCTTTGCCTTCCTCTGTCCAACCCTCTGCTCCCACCATCACTCCCCCACACTGTTGTCCCTGTCCCTGGGTCGTTCTCACTTGTTATTTGACTAATCCCTTCCCCTTCTTTCCACCTCCCTCCTCCCTCTGGTTGCCATCATTCTGTTCCAGGTTTCTATGCTTCAGGTTTTATTTTGCTTGTTAGTTTATTATTGTTCATTTGATTCCTCTAATAGATGAGATCATATGGTATTTTTCTTTTGTCTACTGGCTTACATCACTTAGCATCCTGCTCTCTAGTTCCACCCATGCTGTCATGAAAGGTGGGAGTTCTTTTCTTTCTGCTGTGTAGGATTCCACTGTGTAAATGTACCACAGTTTTTTGATCCACTTATTTACTGACTGACACTTAGTTTTTTTTTTTAATTTTATTTCATAATTTTAAAATCATCCAAGCATTTTGAGACATTACATTGTTCAGTTGGTATCTCTTTATATTTTTTAAAATCTCTTTTACTTGGGGGTAGTAAGTGATTTCCTTTTTTATACTATACTTCTGTAGGAGGGTGCAGCCAGGGGGCCCCCAAAAGAAGGATTTGTAATGGGGTCCAGAACTCAAGGTGTCCAGGAAATATTAGAAAGATATATAGGATGTCCTCACCCTCCACCACAGGTGTGAGTTGGGGGAAGGGACATGAGGAGCAGGAGCATTGAAAGCTGTTTTGCATAGCAACAGTTTTGCAGCTAACCTCTGGTGTGGTCATTTAACATATCTATAACCTTTAACTGGTTGCATATATATGTTAAATAGCTGTGGCCCTGCTCTGAGCCAGGGGGATGGAAGGAACTTCTCCCCAAGAAGTAACTAGGAGGCAACTCCCCCTAGTTACAACACCTGTGTGAGAGCTTGGAGATGATTGGCTCTACCACATGGGGCGACCCCTGTGCAGACTCATTATGGCAGCCCAGTAAACCTGCAAGGATATTTAAACCCAGCCTTGGCAGCCATTGAAGAGAGGGAGCCACGCAGCTGTGGCAGTGGAAAGAGAAGCACAGCTAGTGGAGAGAGAACCACATGGCTGCAGCCATGTAAGGAGAACCACACAACTTTGGAAGAGTGGGGACCCCCCCTCCCCTCCAAGCAGCCATGAGAAGAATCACCATGTGGCTTTAGCAAAGAATCATCAGGCGGCTTTAGCAGAGAACCAGGTGACACAGCTGATGGTGCTGGGAACCGAGGGAGGCCTCCCAGCTGAGCACAGATTATTGGGAAGAACTGGGGACTGCCTGAGCCATGGACTTCTATTTCTTTTCCTGAGATACGGTACCCCAGACTGGGCAAAGCGGGGAAGGAAGGACTGTGTGTATTTGTAGGTGTTTTAAGGGACTTTGGGATTTTGATGAAGACATTAAGTCATTACTCTTAAGTCTGTATAACTTGAATAAATAATTCTTTTCCTTTTCACCAATCTCTAACATGGAGAGCTATAATTCTCTGGTGAAGAGAAAGGTGAACCTAGTACAGGGGGACCCCAGGAGAAACAGAGGTCAATTCGGTAGCATTGTGGGACCCTCTTCCCTGGTGTTCAGTCAGGGAAAATCATGGGAGACCACATGTGCAGTAGCTTTAAAGTAATGCAATTACTTGTACATGCTCAGTAAGAGCCCACCAAAACTAGCCAGGAAGGATCTGCCCTGTAAGAATAGAGTCCCTCCAGCCCATGAGGTCAATCTCTGCTTGGAGTTGGCCTACTCCCATGTTCTCTGCTATAAACTCTGGGTGTTCAATTCTTTGTCCCAATCACCAAGAACCTGGTTACCTGTGCCCACCTATGACACTTCTAACACTTGGTAATGTATTGAGTTGGTTTCCATGCTTTTCTATACCATAGAGAATTTAAGTAGCACCTGAATTTTCAAAATTACCTGCAGAATTGTATTCTTTTATACTTGAAAATATTCTTCCTGCTTCTCATGATTATATCTTAATTTTATTTAATTTTCTTCTAAATATAATTGTCTTTATTTTAATTACCCCATTTTTGAATATATTTACCCATTCTATTTTTATGCTTTTATATAGTTCCTTAACCTATACCATTATTTTATTTCTACACAAAATGCAGTTCATATTATATTACTATTTTTAATATAATTCTTAATATATATTCATATGGATGTGCCATCATTTTATTGCTTAGTTTGAATTATGTATGCTATTTCTATTTTTTCTGTTATAACATTGTGATAAATATCATTATGAACACTTCCTTGTGGATTTCTTTGATTATTTCCTGAGGATAAATTCCTGTAAGAATATTACTAGACTAAATACTTTCTCTCTCTATTGCCAGCTTTGTTAAGCATTGGCAAATCAAAGTTTGTGGAATATCCATTTGTATACATTCATAAATTTACTTCTGAAGCATATGGAAATAGATTTAGATAATATTTTATCTTTTTCTAGGTATTACTTATTAAAAATATAAATGGGACTAGGTGACCCTACAATTCCTTTTTTCCAGCTTATAATATTTATTGAAGGATTGTCAAAGATATTTAGTTTTAGAATTCTCAAAATGAAGAGAAAAATGGGGAGATAATGAAAATAGTGAATTTCCATGGAGATTTGGGTGCTACTAAAGAAGAAACAATTGAAGTGATTTAGCACCGAGTTATAAACTTTGAAATCTAATATTTTCTATAATGCCATGTTTTTACTTTATTATATAAATAAGGGAAAGGAAATATATTTAAGCATGTCTAAAGTTGTTAATGCCTTCACCTAGAGAAGTGGAGGAATGTCCTTGAGCAGCAGCAGAGTGATTCTCTAACTTTTAATGACCTTTGCCCTCTGACTTTCAGCTTCACTTTCAGCTTCTTTCTTTGTCAAATTTCAGTACCTTCCAAGGACACTCTAACAGTGGGAAAGCACATTTCAACTTAATTTAGAATAACAAGACAACTCCCTTGGCTTGCCCTAACATAGGCCTCCAATTTTGTATATTGAAATGGTTTTTAGAATAAGGGAACATAATTTTATATTGAGACCTTCAATTGTTTGTACATATAGTGAATTCTGAAGGAAAGGATGGGAAGTTAGAAATGATTGTATTCAAATTTGTGTTGGCTACTTTTTAATTTAGTGACATTGGGAAAGCTAATTAATATCCTTAAGTCTCAGAAAGATTTAATGGTAGGGTGAAAATTTGTAGGAGTTAATTTACAATCTACTGTTTATTACTTATGCAAGTATGTTTTCACTGTTAAGTTGATGTATGGTGTATGTGTGCAAACACACAATTTAACAGGCTCAAGAATCATCAACATATACAGTAGCCACTTTTTCTGAAAGAGAAAACTTATTGAAGGGAAACTTGGACACAGATGTCAGATCTGTCACCCATTGGATACATGACCTTGGATAAGTTATTTAATTGCTCTTCTGTTTTATACAGCACCTTTTTGCTTCCCAATATACTGGTCAGGTGAAGAAGCTGCTTGGGTAAAATGAATTTTATTCCTGGAGCAGATTCTTTCTCTCTTCCAGATCTTTTATTACACCCTAGCTAACCATATCATTATGCACACTGCTAAGGACAGAGAAAGGATGTGGAACAGCAAAAACCTCCTTTGTCATTCAGTGTCATTACTACTCATGCAGTTTATCCTCTACATTTACACTCAACTACCACTTATTTAAATTTCTTCTGTTTATCAATGATCATGTAACAATGATTTTTTAATTGTGTACCAATATGCTTAGAACATATGTCAAATTATCCCTGCAAAGTACTGGGTGAACCAATCCCCAGGAGACAGGGAATCAAGAGCTCCCCAGAGCTATGAATACTTTTGTTGTGTTTCAGTAGGTTTTTGTTTTTGTCATTTTCCCTTTATGATCTTTACTTAGGAAAAATTTGCATGGGGCTCACAATCAAGGCTAGAGTACTCCTCCCAACCCAACGGTGAAGATGAAATGAAATATATAGCTGGCATATTGTCATTCCAGTTTCAGTAATGCTTGTGAATGTGGCATTTACAGACCTGGTAGATGTTTGCCTATGTAACTATTCAGAATTATATTTTCCATTGTTTTTCTATTGTATATTGTCTATTATCAGAAAGCTAATGGCTAAAAATATAACTCTGGATAAATTTTTCACTAATAAAAGTGTTATACATGAGTGATGCCATTTTTTATCAATTACATTTGATTGTGACATTAAATTCCTTTTATAAGCTTAAATTTGAAATAAAGCAAGGGAATGACTATATAAGAGTTTTAAAGTAGATGCTATTATTTTGTTTAAATTCTCCTTTCTGATTGACTGATATGGCTCTTATCACTCTTTGACTTATAAAATCAATTTCCAGATAAGGGATTAAAATCTGTGAGATACATTCTAGACAAGCTTTGAAGTATTTCACACCCTGGGTTTAAGATTTGGTTCTCTAGAATGAACATTTCAGTGTATTATTAATAGAAACTAGTCTAAACTATTGTATACATATGAAAGTTGTCTTGCTCCTTTTGCAGTACATGATAAATCTCTTTTTTTTTATTTCTGTGGTAGCAAGTATTAAACTTTATTTCTTCACAAAATATAAAGTGAATTGGATTTTTCTTTTCCAAATGCTTAAACTGGGAAAAAGTAAAATGTGAAACAGTTTTAGTCAAGATAAAGTATTTTAAGTCTGAGATGTGCTTTCCCTGATCACAGTTAAATACTGCCAGTTTTATGTGAAGTAAAAACAATTTCAGTATACTCCTGTGACTTTGGGGTTCCTTTTATGTTATTATTTTTAACAGCTATGATAGAAAACACATTTCGGAAATGAAATGTGTCCTAAGTTTATTATATCCTCTTTATTACTGATAATAGATACATTATTTAAAAATATTATACATAGACATCCAATAGTTACATTGTTTATGAATACATTTTATTTTTATCATAATACATTTATATTTAAACAATCACCAAAAGTTAAATATAATTCATTGGTGAATGGATGTCATCCTATCATATCATTATTTAAACTCACTTGACATAACTTATTTTTCTGTTTAATTTTGCTCAAAACTCCATTAAATATAATTCATAAATAATTTCATTAGTAGTTTGCAAAACGCCAAGTCAGTAAGTGATTTTAATAACTTTATTTGGGATAAATTTTATTATAAATTAAAATTATCAAAAAATGAAAATAGAGAACTGAAAAATACTACTTCAGTATATGATACATTATATTATTTATATATTATGTTTTGTATTTGTTCCATGCCTTCTATTGAAAAGCTTTTTGGAAACATAAAATTATCTTGTGTATGTATGTTTTAAAATTGAGTAAGTTTTAAGTTTATTTCTTTTTAAATTTTATTACATATATAAGGGTTCATTGGTTAGTAAGATTATATAAGTTTTTAGTGTGCAATTCTGTAATATATCTTATGTATATCACATTGTGTGTTCACCACCCAAAGTGAAGTTTCCTTTCATCATATATTTGACCTCTTTTGTGTTCTCCTACCTTTTCCCCACTCTTCCTCCTATTGTATCCACCATACTGTTGTCTGTGTTTATGAGTTTTTTGCTTACTTGTCTTATTTGTTCATTTTTCACTTTTTGCTTTATATCCCACATGAGTGAAATCACATGGTTCTTGAGCTTTTCCATCAACTATTTCATTTAGCATGATATTCATCATATCCACGTGTTGTCACAAATGGCACTACTTCATTTTTTCTCATGGCTGAGTAGTAATGCATTGGATTTATGTAACACATCTTTATCCAATCATGCACTGAAGGACGCTGAACTTATGCCCATGTCTTGTCCACCAAGAAAAATGATGCAGTGGACATAGGACTGCATATGTCTCTATGAATAAATGTTTTCAAGGCTTGGGGGTAGATACCAGAAGAGGAATTTCTGGATCATAAGGTAACTCTATTATTAATTTTTTGAGGAGGCACTGCATTGCTTTCCATGATGGCTGTATTAGCTTACACTTGCACCAGTAGTGAATGCTAATTCTCTTTTTTTCCCTACAAGTTTGACAACACTTGCTATTTATTGACTTGTCCATAACAGTCATTCTAACAGGTGCTAGATGGTATCAGACTATTGTTTTGATTTGCATTTCTCCTATAGCTAGTAAAGTTGAGCATCTTTTCACACACGTGTTGGCCATTTCACAGGTCTTTTTGGGAGAAGTGTCTGTTCAGGTCCTCTGCCCATTTATTAATTGGATTGTTTCTTCGTTTATACATGTATATGTGTGTGTATGTATGTATGTATGTATGTATTTTGTTGAGTTGAATGAGTTCTTCATATATTTTGTATTTTAGCCCTTTATCAGAGGTATTGTTTGCAAATATATTCTCCCATTTGAACAGTTGCCTTTCTGTCATGTTAATGGTTTATTTTGTTGTGTAGCTTTTTAGTTTGATATAATCCTACTGATTGATTTTTGCTTTTACTTCCCTTATCATTGTGGTCAAATTCATAAAGTTTTCCCTGAGACCAAGGTCCATGAATTTCATACCTACATTTTCCTTTATGGTACTTTTTGAAGAAGTAGAATGAAAAATTATCAAATTTGTGTGGAACCAAAGAAGACCCAAAATAACCCAAGCAATTATTTAAAAAAAAAAAAGAACAAAGCTATAGTAATCAAATCGGCATGGTATTGGCAGAAAAGAGACGTACAGATTAATATGATATATCTGAGAACCCAGATATATCATATGTATGGACAAGTACTTTTTGACAAAGGAGTCAAAAACTTTAATGGGAAAAAGAAATCCCCTTCAATAAATGGTGCTGGGGAAATTGGAAAGGCACATGCAAATTATTGAAACTAAACTGCTATTTGTCACCACACACAAAAGTTAGCTCAAAATGGACAAAAGACCTAAATATATGACCTGAAAAAATTGTGTAAGTTTTTGCAGAAATAATATAATAGATACCTTAGATATATTGCTTAAATCCTTAGTATACTAAGGGTAATTTGAGAACAGATAAGATAATGTATTCAAATTTATTCCTATAGGTTATGATAAATATAGGTCATTAAATTCATAGGGAAATATGAAGTCTCTACTTTAAGACATATAATTTTCTGATATAAATTCTTTAGTGCACATTTTTACTGCTTATTTCTTTCACTAGGAGTTCAATGATCAGAAGATGAAATTGAATAGGCTTATTACAGATTCTACACTTAGAGAGATTACTGAACAGAGTGAAGTGCATCTCAAGTATGTATGTAGAATTTATAACTATATAGTATATCACGAGAAATGGCAACAATGTTCAGACATGTATTCAGCATGAAGGGACTGCCTTCTACAGTAGCCTGTTCATGTCAGGGACCTGGCAAGGGCAATACACTGATGATTAGAGCAAAGCTAGAAGAATAGCAAACATTTGAACACCAATGACATCACGGCTGGACAACCTATAGTTACCAGTTTAAAAAAGGAAACATAGATTAGGAAAGGAAACATAGTTTCTTTCTGCAACTAAACAGTTTCTGGAATCTTTGCTTTTGGAAAAATTAATTTGTGCCAGGAACTAAAAGGGATGTTTATCAAGAGTATAAGAAGACATGCCATGGACTGGGAGAATACATTTGCAAAACCCATATCCAGTAAAGGACTGCTCCCCAAAATACACAAAGAAGTCATAAAACTCAACAAAAAAATAAACAACCCAATTTTAGAAATGCACAAAATATCTAAACAGATATCTTACCAAAGAAGGAAAACATTTAGCAAACAATCAGATGAAAAGATACTCAATATTATATGTCATCATGGAGTTGCAAATAAAAACAGTGATGAGATGTCTGCACTACTATTAGAATGGCCAGAATCTGGAACACTGACAACACCAAAGGCTGGTGAGGATAAGGAGCAACAGGAACTCGAATCCATTGCTTGTTGGAATGCAAAATAGTACAGCCACACTGGAAAAGAATTTGTAGCTTCTTATAAAACTTAATATATGCTTACCATACAACTCAGCAGTTGTGTTACTTGGTATTTACCCAAAAGAGTTAATAACTTATTCCCACACAAAACCCTGCAGATCTATGTTTATAGAAGCTTTATTCATGATTTCCAAAACTTGCAAGTAAACAAGATATCCTTCAGTAAGTGGATGGGTACAATATTTCATTGTTTTATCGCAGTTTATGATACAGTACTCTCAACAATGAAAAGACATTGAGTCAACTTCAAGGCATATTACTAAATGAAGGAAATCAATCTGAAAAGATACACACATGTGATTACTACTATATGACATTCTGCAAAAGGCAAAACTATGGAGGCACTAAAAAGATCAGTGTTTGCCAGAGGCTGAGGGGAGGAAAGGATGAATAGGCAGAACACAGAGGGTGTTTAAGGTAGTAGAACTAATCTGCATGATGATAATATAATAGTGGATTCATGTTGCCCTGCCTGGTGTGGCTCAGTGGACTGAATGCCAGCCTGTGAACCAAAAGGTCACCAGTTCAATTCCCAGTCTGACTGGATTGCAGGCCAGGTCCCCAGTGGGGGTGTGTGGGAGGCAACTACACATTGGTGTTTCTCTCCCTCTCCCCCTCCCTTCCCCTCTCTAAAAATAAATAAATAAAATTGAAAACAGTGGATACATGTCATTATACATTTGTCAAATCCCATAGAATGGATAACACCACATAAAAATTGGTGAAAATCAGATGTGAGTGTAGGTTCATTGATTATAACAATGACAAAACTGTGCGGGGTATAGACAGTGCTGGACAGTGAGGGAGGCTGTGCACAGGTGAGAGGGGGCTGTCTGAGAACTCTGTACTTTCCAATCAGTTTTGCTGTGAACATGAAACCCTGCAAAAAGTGAAGTCCATGGAGGACTGCAGGGGAAGGAAAGGAGGGAAATAGGGAAGAAAGGTGGAAGAGGTAAAGGCTTTTGGAAGGTAAAGCCAACCCATGAAGCCCAGAAAAATTAAATAGAAAATGGGAATAGACCAAGGAGCCAAAGTAATACAATTTTTGCCATGATTTTTAAAGTTAGGTTGGATATAAACACATTCCCATTGGATTAGGACAGATACATTATTCAAACCTAATTATGAACCCCCTTAGGGTCTTTCAATTTTTTTAGATTATAACCCACATAAAAAAACACAACATTTACATTGTAACCTATCAGACACAGGCGTACCTCAAACATCTGCACACGCAGCTGGATGAAAACATTCCCTAAACAATTTTACACTTGATACATGGATGCACTCTGATATTTCCTCTTTTTTCAACATTATTAAAACATATGTGAAACAGAATTCAGTTAACTCTTTGTTTCTCTGTTTACAACTCTAGATCACAAAGCTTTGCTTGTTCAAATCAGAGACTGTGTTAGGGTCAGTCACACACATAGTTGCTGTTCTTTGGTATTTTACAGACCCCAGAATGGATAGACAAAGCTAACATAATATTCTGTCTGCCTAGACATTTAGGGATTGACTTCAAGAGAGGCGCTGAGGGGCATCTTGGGGTTTGGTTCACATGTGGAGAACAGGGCTTGGTAGATATCCCATCTTCCTCCTCCGGGCAGAAGCACAGTCACCAGAGAGTGACAGTTACTGAATCCCAGCACCAGGTTGTTCTCCCCTGGATGGGTTAGGTTAGCCAGGAGAGTTCATGATGGACCCATGCAGCCAAGGAAAGCTGCACCTCATGCCCTGGATTATCAGAAAGGAATCCTACCTAACACGTAATAAAAAGAATGAAAAGAGTTGGTACCAGGCCATGGACGTAACGGGTAAGTAGCTGTCACTGACTGGCATTTTATCCCTCTTTGCAGGGCACTGAAGTGATTTGACTCTGTAAAAAGAAGAGATGGAAAAAGGGTTACATATGTGTATTCAACACTTTATTACTTCCCATGGCTGCTAAGGAGAATTGTGCCTTCATTCTCTGTCTTTTCTGTTGTCTTTCATGTCTTTAATCTACCACCAGAAACTGTTGTCGGCCTGCCCCATCACACAAGGACTGTTCTAAGGGGCAGCTTGACCAGTTCCAGGCCATGTCTACCTCAGAGTGGTAGCTGAACTTGTGCCGAAGGTACTAGTGGTAGAAAACCATGATCACCAACATCATAATCGGACAGAGAAAAGGGAAAGAGGCTAGAGAGACAAGAGCCTCCCCAAGGTGGACTAGGAAAATGTGTTTGGTAGGTTGAGAGGAAGAGAATATTTTAAAGGAGGCTCTATCCTCCCTATGAGGGTTATAAAAAAAAGAAAAGAATTTTATGACATGTTGCTCTACATTAAAATAAATAACTCTACTGCTGTTTCTTCAGAAACTTTAGAAGATATACATTGCTTTCAATCATATCTTGGTAACCAAATTATCATGCTGTTGTTTCACTGTTATATTAGTAGTAGTAGTAATGATAATAATACTACTACAATTATTATTTTGAGAATACTATACACCAGGACTTAACTACAAATGGATAGGAGTTAACAACAAACTGAAAATTAGAGGTATTGAAATCTTATGTAGTTACTTTTTTTGAATACTATGTAACACTTAGTATTGCTCTTTAATCCACCTTTGGGTCTCAACTCACGTTTTGATGTTACTGGCAAAAGGGGAGATTTAGGACATCAGTAAACCTAAATATAGCACAGGAATAAATTCAAAAAAGCTTAATTCACTTGCTGAAAGCACATTTTTAAATATGAGTCATTTTTTTCCTTTCTAAGAATGCAATTCAAAGTTTTAAAAGCAATATACAGCAGCATTCAACAAGCCCTGGAAAAGATTAAGGCTCAGATCTTAAAGTAACAAAGCAGATAGCTACGAGGGTTTAGAAATATTTCAATTTCAAAAAAGTTTTCTTTTTATTCTCTCAGTTGTTGATGGTATTATTAAACATATTTTACTATCTGCAAGTTCTATCAAAAATAGAGAAGGCAGAAAATATGAATGGAATCACTATTCCTTGTGGATTATATTTGACATGATATACTATAGTGTTTTGAATACCCAGTTTTATGTATCTTTGCTGAGAAATGGATATCTTTACTTTGTCCTTTTTATCTGATTTATAACATCATTGAATACAGAAATAGCACTCAGTCCAATATGATTTCTCATCTGTCTCTCAATTTAAAAATAACTGCCTAAATAAAAATCAATGACTGCTTTTTTTGGATTTTGTTTGTTTGTTTTTTTAAGAAAATGACTCAAGTAGTCCTCCTTCTCAAATAAGAAAAAAATGGAAAGCACTTTATACAAATATTATCTGACTGAGAAAATCATACTGTAGGTTACTGGTTTGGGAGATACTGATGTTCATTTCAGTACTAATATTGTATTTTTAGGTGTGAAATCTTAATATTAGCAAATATGTGGTGAGGCACACAAACAAAAACCTTCCTTTGGTGTGATGTATTGATGTGAAATTATACCAGTAGGGTGTTGTGTTGGGCTGGAGTGAAAATTTTGCTTCCTCCTTTGATTTGTGATAGTGTTTGCTTAGGCTGTTCTAAGGACTATATGCATTAATCACCTGTTAAAAAAACCTTAATTTCATCTTTAGTCCTACTGATAAACTTCAAGTGTTGGGCCTCCAAACCTACATTTAAAAAAACACCTCTTAATAGAGAAATGCTGGCCTGTGTTTCATAATAAAACCATATTCCATAGAAATTCTTACATAAGTTTAAGTTACCAGATAGATAGTCAAAAATGTTGCAGTTAATGATAGCAGATAATTTGCAGTACTAGGTAGAATTTTAATTATATAATTTAATTTGACATGTCTTAATACTTGAAATGATATAACAATATTTTCTTATAATTTAGAAATATGTATTATTTTATTATTTACTAGTAATTGGGGATGGAATCAGTTATAGTCAATATGTGACATTAAAATTAAGTACTTAATATTTAATAACAGTAACATTTTTCAGGGTCTGGCAGAAGTAAGGCCTGTTGAGTGCGGTTGGTGGGGTAATATATGGGTGTTAACAATTTACAGTTTTAATTTGAACATTTCACCTAAAATGTCATATGGTGTGCTTGAGTGTGATGTTATTACGTTAAAGAATTGCATGCTTATGATTTCGTAATAAATATTTTGTAATAAAAAAGGGGCGTTATTTGTGTCAGACCCTGTATATTCCAAGGTAGGTTAGTGTTTAATGTTCACTATATGAGATTTGTGTCAAGGAATTTGTTTTTAAAGAGGTGACAGAGTTTGTTTTGTATTGTGGTTAGAGGAGGTCTAGGGGGTCACTAGCCCAGATCGTCCACTTCAGTGATGAGAGAACAGAAGCCCAGGAGAAGCAGGGAGCACCTGTGCTTGGCTCCTGGAGCATTTTTCATTAGTGTCGTTTTGACTTGTCATTCATGTGCCTTTCAAATTGGGAAGAGACCAGGGCTGAGAGCATAGACTTTGTAGTCAGTGACACCTGCACTTGAACACTGACTAATCTATTTCTGCAACATTAGCAAAGTTATTTAATTTCCTGTGCCTTAGTTCCTCAGCACATTGGGGAAAATATAATTTTCTTCATTAGATGAGTATAAACATTAAATAAGATACAGCATTTCAAGGGTCTCACCCCTCATTGATATCTACTGTACGTATTTACATATTTGACTGTAAATAATCAATCATATGATATATACAGAAAATAGAGAAAACTTTTCTAGAGACCTGAAATCTAAGCAAATTACAGAGTAAACTAGAAAGTAAAGAGTAATTTTTAACATTCTGTATTAATAACTCTAAGACCAATTTATCATTTTGGTAGAGATAACTTCAAATGTAACATTTGATAGTAAAGAACATAATTTTTTTCCTGAAGAATAAAACCATCAAAACAGAGTAATCCTTAGGAAAATTTTAACATATTTCATTGCATTTTTAGACTTTACTATATGCAGGTATTTTAAATTAAGACAAATAAAAATTATCTTCCTGCAGACCTACAACAGTTTAGAGATACCCAGGTTTATATTTCACAGACATTTTTTACATTCTAGACTGCAAACAATTTAAGAAAAAAACTACCTTTTTATCTTGATGAACTTCAACATATTCTATTACTTTGTCTCCACATGCCTATGTCATTGCCATCACTTTTCCAAGTAGAGCCGCAACAAACTATATTAATTATAACTTTTAACCAAAACAACAAACTCTAATTTATACAGCAAACAGAGAAGTAGATAATCAATATCTTATATGTGTGTGTGTGTATGCATTTTAACAGACCATCCAAGCTAACTTGATGAGCTCTGCAAGTCAACTGATATCCTTTTAAAGTTGTAAACATGAACTCATTTGTTTTCATTACCCAAAGAGATAGCCACTGTATAGTATATAAAAATAACAAAAACTATATAAATTTAAAATGATGTTTAGTATCCATTTTAATATTTAACACACTTTGAAATTAAGATTCCAACAGTTATCCATAGTTTTAAGCTACCTCGAATCTTGAAATTAATGGTTAGTGTGACATACTACAAATATAATCACTTTTTTAAAAAGTATTTTGTGATTTGATTTAGTCAAATACAAATTTAAATTTTTATAATTTTAAACATCATGTAAGAGTAATATTAGCTTATTGGATTAATAAACCAATATGAGAAGTTTAAGTAGCTTACTTAAATTAACTAGTCTCTTCATGTAATAACAAGCCCATGATGTTAAAGATAAAATATATGTTTACATTAAACCCATCCTGATAAATCCAAGCCAAAGACATAGAGTTATTACTCACATTTTTAAAAAATATATTTTATTTATTTATTTTTAGAGAGGGAAGGGAGGGAGAAGGAGAGAGAGAAACATCAATGTGCGGTTGCTGGGGGCCATGGCCTGCAACCCAGGCATGTGCCCTGATTGGGAATCGAACCTGTGATGCTTTAGTTCGCAGCCTGTGCTCAATCCACTGACCTACACCAGCCAGGGCCTATTACTCACATTTTTAACTAGCAGTATTAGATAAGTCTGATTTGTTCAAGAATAACTATAATTATGTGATTTAGATTTTTAAAATGTGTCTGAGAGCATTTTCCGTAAGAATTATTTTTAAGATGTCTAGCATCCTTAAGATACTAGAAGCTCACTTTCCTTATTTTCTGTAAATTTTAGGAACATTGGATTTATATGTAAGTGTATTTGTCTTTATAAAACAATCAAAGCAGAGCTACTGGAAGAAACTTAATCATCTAATTTGTGTCAATGCCCTCTGGTGGCAGGAAAAGACATAAGTCTAACACTAGGAAAGGTAAAAGCTTTTCTGAATTCCAGACACATAGCCAATAGTTCTAGTTTTACATGAGTCACGGTCAGAAGTAAGCGATAAACACAAAGCCCACCAGTGCAGTTCAGATATCAAAGAGCTATTTCTCTTCCCAGTGGATACAGTGTTCTTCAGAGGTTTGAGTCGGTAAGTAGATAACTAACACGTAAGAAGACTAGCAGAGCAACATAGTCATCTCTCACCCTACTGAAGATAGATCACCGTCATCCACCTGACAGAGCTCTTCAAATGCTCAAACAATAAAACCGGATCCCCAATTACTAAAGCCACCAATGGGAACTACTTATCAGCTATGCACAAATCAAACACAAATCCAAAACACGAAATTGCTAGGGAAGAAAAAAATTAAAAGCACAACTGGAGAGTCAGGAAAGATAAAGTCCAGGGCTTCACTTTGAGAGCCAAGAAGACTTGCTTGGGCTTAAGTGGCACAGCAGATGCACTTTT
The DNA here is from genome assembly GCF_019186645.2 of Phyllostomus hastatus. Taxonomy (NCBI): domain Eukaryota; kingdom Metazoa; phylum Chordata; class Mammalia; order Chiroptera; family Phyllostomidae; genus Phyllostomus; species Phyllostomus hastatus. The sequence continues at coordinate 17,982,003 of NW_025333977.1, forward strand.
TAAAAAGGTTTTAAGCATTTTATTTTTAGAGAGAGGGGGAAGTAGGGAGAAAGAAAGGGAAAGAAATATTGATCTCAAGCACCCAAACTGGGGACTGAACCTGCACCCCAGTCATGTGCTCTGACTGGGATTCAAATTGGTGACCTTTGTGGGACAACGGCCCACCAACAAGGCCACACCAGTCAGAGCTGAGGTAGACTTTTCTGGCATTGCAACTTTTCTAACTTCATCAGCTAAGTTCACTCGGGCATCAAAGTAAATGACCTCCCAAACTGTCAAAGGTTAAAAAACGTGATTCACATGCGGATATAAAATAAACCTGTATCAAAGATTTTATTCAACTTAATGAGGGAGCTGACACCACGATAAAGCCATACACACCAAGAAGTATTCAAGAAGCTGGAATTTTAAGGCAATGATAACATAGGATCGCTGGGTTTAATTCAAACCGGTTAATGTCCGAAACCTGTAAGCTTTGGAAAGTTTTTTTGCAACAGAAAAAAAAAAATCACCTCCATTTCTTCCAGTCAAAAATTCACATATTAAACTCAGACACTTTAGAAGTGTAAAAGAGCCCAGTAAACTGGAAGTCTAGAAAGTCAAGCCCAGGTCTGCACTGAGGAACACTTAGTAATCTTTGTGTTTTGTCTTATCTCCACGTTTTTAATGCTGTTTTCTTCACTAAGATCTTTCTATCTCAGATTGTTCCTTTTTATTATTATATGTTCTTATTGCATGGTTTTATCTTAAATATTATTTAATATATTAATTAGAATTTTAATGTTATATTTTAGACTCTAAGGTTTTACTATGTATTTGAGGGTTACTTTTTTGTTTTTAACTTTTATTCTTTACATTTATTTTATTGATATTTTTTCTTCAGTGTCCAATGTTCCTTGATTCTTTATTCATATTTATGGGTAAAATATGCTGATTTGTGCACGGGACTAGCAATGACATTTAATGTAACATTGGGGCTACCTCTTTAAGACCTCAATTTTGCATGAGTCAGTGACCGTACGTTCTGTATAAGTGGACTGTACATTTGACAATCAGGGTTTCTATGAATGCATGGCTGTCAAAAGAGCAATTGAGTTGGTGACACCCACCATTCCCAAGTTAAAGAGGATGTGTGAGATGGTATTCTGAGATGTCGTTCTCTCCTAAATGTCTCTGTTTTCCTTTTATTCTAGATTTATTGAAAATGGATGAGGTAGCTTAGTTGTGTTCTATTTTTCTCTCCAGTCTCAGAGCTCTAACCCAGAGCCTCCTGCACACAGAGCCCTTCTTCTATGGATGTCAGTCCTTAAGGCAAAGTCCTCTTCCCACTGGTTGGTTTAATATGGGAAAAGGAAGAGGCCAAGGCCCAGCTCAATAAACTGCTCTGAATGCTACAATTCTTCAGTCACCCATTCTGAAAATTTGTGGCTTTTGAGGTTGTAATATCCCCAAAACTCTCTTAGAAAGGACAGTATCTACTTTGTTTTTCTCAGGCTAGTATTTTTTGTCCCACTGGTTGTGATCATATTATATTATTTGTGGTATCTCCACCATTCAATTACATATGCCTTCTATCATTCAGGTCCTCTCATGAAAATTATTTTTTTCAATGCTATTGAGATTTCATTAATTTTAACTTAATGTTTTTATAATATCCTTCTGTCATTTAAATTCAAAATTTAGAATGGGGCTGGAATACATTTGTGCATAGTCTGCCCTTTTTAACCAGAATTTAATCCTCATAACCTAACACATTTTTTAATTTAATTATAGACTATATAAATTATATTAAAATAACTTCTTAAATGTACTTGAATAATAGAAACACATATTTTGTAATAATATGTCATTTTTACTACATGAAAATCTTTGGAATATATGTAAGATGTGTTGAGGGAAAAAACTTTTCTTTCTTCCTCCTTGAGCCCAGTGTTTGAGGATCTGAAAATTGACAATAAGCAGACTAAAAAAGAAAAGGACAAAATTTATTTATACTTGAATGCAAGAGTTACTCAGTGATGAATAGCCAGAAATTAAGGTTTGTATGTAAAAAGTAACAAAAATGAAGAGGGAAGAGAGGGTATACAGGGCTTCAATGGGAAGGTCTGGAAGGTTCTGTTGGGCTTTTCTGATCCTAATTGGAAAGGGCATTCTGTCTCCATAAAAGCTGAATGAATTCACAGGAAACTTTCTCAAGGAAAGTTAATTGCTGCATACTCGGAAGACCCCACTTTAGTCAGATAGAAGAAATTCAGATAAGTTTTTTTAATGCATTTTCTGTAGCTTAAATGTTTTCATTTTACAATGAACTTGATACCAACTCATAGAGTTCAATGAGTTTCCCATTTCAAACTTCCTTGTAAGTTTAACAAAAATGAGACCATATTGGCTGGTATGGAGGGAGATTTAGGTAGAAATTGTAAAGTAAAAGGTTTGCAAGGGGAAAAACAGCACAGATTTAAAAAGATGAGCTAGTAGAAAAAGGCAGTGTAAGGCCACTGCCCCATATCCCGGTGAACCAGCCTCCTAGTCCTGGAAATAGTTAGACCAGTCAAGAGTCACATTTCAGGAGAGAGCCTGGCATGCATCAGAGCTCATCTTCTATATTGATGGGCCAATCAAACAACCACTGAGAGGCGTTTACATGGGATCAAACAGACAAAAATAGCAAGGGTTGGAGCTGACTATAAATCTAATTTTTGAGTCTAGAGTTCAGATAGTTGAGAGGATTCCAGATGTACGGCTGGCTCCAAATGCCTTTCTGTAGTGGAGTGAGGGCAGAACTGGCAATCTGGTGGCCTTCCAGGATGCAGTCTATGTCATTGCTGATGGCATGGATGACAGTGTCACAGTCACAGTTGTTTTCAGGAGCAGAACATGGAAGACACAGGTGTTCTGGAGAACTCCCTGAGGGACCCTACCTGTTGTGATAGCTCCTTTCAAGTTTATGTCAAGTTTTCCAGCTTCAGCTTCCAGAGCTTTGGGGCCTGAGTAGCCTAGAGACTCAGTGTGGGCAGTCAGTTTTAGTTCTCATTGATGCCAAGTCAGGAGGGTGGGAGAAAATTGGAAACATTAATTTTTACAAACTCATTACTGACAAATGTTAAAAGTAGCAGGATATAATTTGCAAAGAGGTGAAAAATAGCTCAAAGACAATGAACAGGACCAGAATCTGATAAGCCACGTGGTGCATTATCATTTTTCCATTGAAACATAACATTTACTTCTATAATAATTTCCATTTTGACCAAAGATGAAGTTAAATGGTTTTTGTTTACAAACTATGTCTACTTTTATTAAATTTGGCCTATTAACTTACATAACTGCAGCATGAATTGATCACATAAGCTTTTTTAAAATTCTGCTTTACTGGAACTTTCTATACAGAGCTCCAGATTGGAGAGCCAAGAATTAAACATTGAACTTCACCTGCAGTACCTGTAGATCTGGGTGAACTCTTCTCTTCTCAATTTTCCCCAAAATATCCTAAGGTTCCTGGACCTGCCTGGATGTGACCTTTCTCACTTACCTGTAAGGCTCAGAACCCTTCTGTGCCAAGTGAGAGGACAATTTTTACAAAGAGTGCTTTGTAAACATTGGCTCATAAAGACTGTCTTAGTTCCTTAAAATTGTCTAATCACATCAGATTCTGTATATATCATTCTCAAATATGACTTTCCAGTTAAAGCTTTGATAACATGATTAATTTTCTCAAGTATGTTCTACATAGAACACATTCTCATTGAATTTATGCAAATTACTATATTGCCATGTAAGAATACTTAATGAGAATGCTTAATGAATTCTAGAAAGATCCGGCAAGGAGAAAAGATAAATGTTTTACTTCTGTGTGCAAAATATAATCTACTAAATTTGTATAAGTTATAAATAACTTAAGGAAATGAGAAAAGAGACTCCTTAAATATGAAAAATAGAACATGGAAGAACAACTAATGTTCCAAAAGAAATTCATAAAATGTGTAATAATTATGTATCGCTTTATTTCATCCTATGTAGTTAACTCTTATTTTTCCTGATCTTGAGTTAGTAGTTTTATCACCTTCTCCATCCAAGTTCTACAAATAAATCCTTGCTCAGCCTAGTGGTATAATTTTAAAGTTATAATGCTCTCAGAAGTATATACTTCAGAGTACCTGTTAGAAACCTCTCTATGGGTCTGAGACAGTCCATTTTGTTGAAGATGAAGCATTCTACCTAGCAGCAGATTGTAAAAAGTTTCAGGAGCCCTGGCTGGTGTAGTTCAGTGGATTGAGTGCGGGCCTGCAAACCAAAAGGGCCATTGGTTTTATACCCGGTCAGGGCACATGCCTGGGTTGCAGGCCAGGTCCCCAGTGGGGAACATGCATGTGGGAGGCAACCACACATTGGTATTTCTCCCCCTCTCTTTCTTCCTCCCTCCCCCCCATTCTGAATATAAATAAATAAAATCTAAAAAACCAAAACTGTTTCAGGAAAATCATCAGAGTAAACTGATAATTATCTCAAATGGCAAGAGACTTAAAATAGCTGTGGTTAAAGATCTTAATAGAGTTCATAAAAGTAATGTAATTGACAAGGAAATTTGGTTGTTTCTATGATGTACAACATTTTAACTAATAAGTAGAACTATGAAGGATAACATTATACCATTGTTTTGTACTATGAGACAAAACATCATAAGGACATATTATGGACAGCAAGGATATTAGCATTTTTCTAGGATTTTTTTATAATTCCTGAAATATTTATAGTGATAACATTTACCCATAACCAAGAGAAAGTTAAACATCTCTTCTTATTTGACAAAGCTTTTCATGCCAGTTAATATATTAAACAAACTGATTACTTAAAAACATGTCTCTTTTTTTTTAATAAGGTGAAAAAACAAGCTATCTGAGACTCTTAAGGACATTCTGGGAAACCTCAGTCAGTTTAAGACTAAGATTTCATTTAGAATTCTAGTTTGGGAATGGAAAATATCAAAAGTTGTCAAAATGCTATGTTTTGAACACTCAATTAAATAGGATGACAGGTAACTTGAAAACAATCCTTAGTTACCTATTCAACCAAACTGATGATAAAAGATTTGTAAAGTATCAGTAGGAGGTAACATTATAGAACAAAGAAACAAAAACAAATCTTTAACTGGAAACCTATTTCTCTTAAATAACAGAACATGATAAACACAAAAAAAGCAAACTAAATCATCCTGATAAGTTACATAATTTTTCTTTCTTAGACAGGGTAGTCAAAAGTTAAAGAGAATACTTTTATTTTCTTATTAAGGGCAGACTAATTGTCTTTTAAGAGAGAGAAAACCAAAGTCAAGTTTTCCATCCTGTACTTTTGATATTAAAAATTATTAAAAACACAGTCAATCTAAGCTATCTTGATCACATAAGATATTTTTCCCTTACCTAATTTTTCCCTTTTATTTATTGTAGACTCTTTACAACTCTCTATAGCGATGTAGACATTTTTCTTACATTTTTACTTTCTTCATTTTGGAATAAACTTTAAATAACTTCTCAACTACTATAGGACAAGATTAACTTTTAATCTCATAAAAGCTCATTCTATATTCATTAACTATTTTCTATGATGGTTCATTTTATTTGTCAACTTTACTGGGACATGGGATATCCCAATTAAAAATTATTTCTGTGTGTGTGTGAGCGCGTAAGTGTGTGGGTGTGGCATGGGGCTTGTTTCTGGATGAGATTAGCATTTGAACCAGTGAGCTGAACACAGCAGATAGTTCTCTTTAATGTAACTGGGTATCACCCAGTCCACTGACTGCCTGAATAGAACAAAATGGCAGAGTGAGAACAAATTCACTCTCCCTACCTGACTGAGGAGCTGGGCATTAGTCATCTTCTTTCCTCTACTGAAATTTACATCATTGGCTCTACTTGTTCTCAGAACGACACCACTTGCTTTTCTCGGATTGCTACCTGCCCATCATGAGACTTCTCAGCCTTCATAATTGCATAATGCAATTCCTCATAACACATTTATAAGGTATATATGTATTTATTGTATATATTTTTATTATATACAAGTCTGCTTGTAGAACTTTTACTAATATAATTTCAAAGATTTTTCCCTTTACTCTTGTTTTTTATTTGTATATAATACAAATAAAAAACTCTTGGTTTACTCTTGGTTTTATTTGTATGTTTTGATTATAACTTTTAACCATTAGTAATTTTCATTTTACAGAGATCCCTAGGAAATAGACAGTTACGAATTGCCAGTCATATACCAACAGTTTATAGTAGATGAGGAAATTTTATGAATATTATAACTTTACAAGTTCTAGAGACACATGCTTCTTTGTAGTGCAATTTTTCAGTGTAATAGGAAGAACATGTTTATTAACTGACTCCAATTTCTTTACTCTCTCTGCAAGAAGTCAATATATATGTATAAATGTATATGTGTGTATATATATACTTAAGTTACATTTAGTAACTAATACTTCAGCATTTTAACTTATTTAGAAATAATCTAAATGTTTATGGAATTCTATTACTTAGAATAACTCTAATGTTTCAAGTTACTAAAAAGATCTTGGGAAGTACTTTTAAGCAGACATATAATAAAACAAAATTATTGTTGAAATAAATTTTTCAGAGGAATAACTCAATTTTAATAAAATTTGATCTATAAACTTTATAATCTCAACCATCTAGTAGATATAATATTAACTTATTTGACTAGCAGACTTTGGTAGAGTGAAAATGTATATTTGTATTGTAGGCAGCACTATCAACTTTGAGGGCATGCCTGCTGTATTGAACCAACAATATTAAACTACTCTTATTTACCAAAGGCTTATCTAAATCACATGGATTTGAAAAGCATTTAGATTTGTTCCTACATTTCTGAGAGTATTAGAAATACATAATTTATATAAAGGCTTATTTTTCTATAAGACAGTTAGAATGCATCTCATTTATTAATTTGGTAGAAAAGGATTATTTATACATAACATACATAAATATTGATCAACAAATCAAAGAGTTCTTATGCCTTTCATTATAAAATTTTAGTAGTAAGTTATAAATACAGTAATACAAATTTACTAGTTTAAATATGAATTTACTCTCTTTTTTAATTTTTTTAAAGATTTTATTTATTTATTTTTTAGAGGGGAAAGGGAGGGAGAAAGAGGGAGGGAGAAAGAGAGAGAGAGAAACATCTATGTGCGGTTGCTGGGGATCATGGCCTGCAACCCAGGCATGTGCCCTGACTGGGAATTGAACCTGTGACACTTTGATTCGCAGCCCACGCTCAATCCACTGAGCTACACCAGCCAGAGCCTAGAAGAATTTACTTTCTTCTTTGATGACTCTATATTTTTATCTGAATTGTGTTTCTGGCAAATAGAGGACATTGCTACCTTCTCAATATGAAGCTAAAACTTCCCATGAATATTTGCAGAGACATTTTAAACATTTTCTTTTGTCATGACATAGAGTCTTGTGGGGGCTGTGGACTAAATTTTGTTACCAATTATCCCTGTTTTTATGAGGGTCCCTGAGGCCCTAAGAAGACCTGGAGGGAAACACAGCAGACTAAAATTCCAGTAACTGGAGATCTGAGGAACATCTTGGAGGTGGAACCAGGGAAAAGCAGGCACATTACCAAAAAAGTTAAAATGGTGCTAGGGGCCCTGCTCAACCAAAGAGGCCTGGCAGTCTAGCCTGGGAAGAAGGGATTGGTATGGAGGTGGACCCACTCAAAGCATCAAAGTTTAGGAAGATGACTGGACATTTGTGAGAAAAGCACCTGGTTCATCCTACACCCTAGCTAATATAATCCCAGGGAAAAAAGAAGTGTTCTCCTACTCACCTGGCAATGCAGTCACCTGTGCATTCAAGTGTTCTCTCATCTGGGAGCATGCCAGCTGCATAGCTCATGGTTATTCAGGCTCCTCCTGCAGCCTCCAGGAGAGTGGCAGAAAGGAAGAACAGCTGGAGCAAGCTGAGCTACCTGGGTGGGGGCTAAGACTGCTTGGAAGCCACGTGTGGGCACCAAAGAACTATACTTTAAAATGGAGCAGGAACTCTGGATACTGGCTTTTGTCTTGGCCTTACTGGGGATACAACTGGAGTTTTTCCATGGGGGAAAGAAGAGTCAGTCTTTAAGATGAGAGTCAGCCAGTCTCCCATGTCACACAGCACCTGAATAAAGCCTCTTGCCTTTTGCTCCAACATCTGCCTCATGAATGTTGGGAACTGCCCTGCCTGGTATCAGAAGCTGTAACCCTGGCCAAGGCTAAGGCTGAGGGAGTGACCTTGGACCATAAGCCAGCAAGGAGACAAAAGCTTATCTCCCTGGCATGAGCGTTATTTCTGCTGCTTCATTCATAACTGACCCCCAATGCTTGGTCAGTTAGCCAATGATGGGTAAGATCCCCCAAGGGGGGAATGATCTAAGACAGGCACGATCATGTGGGAGGCCCCAAGGAAGGACCTTGGGGGCTACAGCAAAAGGGAGTGAGGGACCCTTGCCCCTCAGCTTTGACATAGCTTAAGTCCTCAGCGTCTGGGAGAAAATCTTCTTATCTCTTGGTTGCCTTAGTTCCCTTGCTCTACCTAAACCTGAAACAAAGACAGGATGGTGCAGCTCTGTGCTGAAAAGGGCAGGTTCCCCGAGTTATCAAGCCTAAAAAAAAATATGTAAAATCCTGTGAAACCTGCTTTGTTCAGAATGCTCTCAGTTAAATGATAAAGGTCCAAGGAAGAAGTAAGTTTGCTCCTTAAAGTTTTACAGCTCTTTGACCCTGACTCAAAATAGGCCCTCAGACTTCCTTGTTATCTATTGTTTGATCCTTACTTCCTGGCGATGAGTAATGAGCTTTACCTGAATTCTTATGCAAACGAAGCCAATAAAAAGCTTCTCCAGCGGGGGTGGGGAGGGGGGTGGGGGAGGGGAAACGGGGCTCTCCCCACCAGAGAGAGTGGCCATTCCATTCCTACTTCCCCACAGGACCTGGTTGTCTCTGTGTATGTTTTTCTTGCGTGTTGACGAGCCATCCACAGCGTTCCGTGGTCACCGCTGGCCAGTGAGCTCGTGTCACATGAGTCTGCCTTTGTGGCAACAGGCATCTGAGCCCACATTTTTGTTCAGTTACAATATTCTATTATGAATATTATACTTGGGAGAATATCTAGATATGTGTGTATGCCTTGCACACATACATATACATATATAGACTTGTAGTTATTTTTATCATTACTGTTGTAATATGGAATCTATGATTTGAAAAGTGATATAATTTTCAGTAGAAGGCAGAAGATGACTAATGCCCAGCTCCTCAGTCAGGCAGGGAGAGTGAATTTGTTCTCACTCTGCCATTTTGTTCTATTCAGGCAGTCAGCAGATTGGGTGATGCCCAGTTACATTAAAGACTATCTGCTGTGTTCAGCTCACTAGTTCAATGCTAATCTCATCCAGAAACAAGCCCCACGCCACACTCACACCCACACACACACTCACGTGCACACACAGAAATAAGGTTTAATTGGGGTATCCCATGTCCCAGTAAAGTTGACAAATAAAATGAACCATCATAGAAAATAGTTAATGAATATACAATGTGTTTTTATGAGATTAAAAGTGTAATGTTGCCCCGTAGTAGTTGTTGAGAAGTTATGTGAAGTTTGTTTCAAAATTAAGAAAATGAAAGTGCAAGAATTTCTAATAGAATGATATATGAATTTTGTACACGTTTTTAAATAGATAAAAGCACAATTTCCTGATAATGTACTAAAATTTAATGATCTCTTTCCTTTAATTACACTTTGTTGAAATTTACTATTATTTTTCAAAAGTCATAGTTTTTTTATTATAAAGACACTATTGCAATGATATGCTTCTGGTTCTTTTGTGGTTTTGTTAATGTTAAAATATGGAACACAACCTCCTTGTTCATGTATTATACTGAAATTTGCACTCCTTCTTAATTTTTTTTTAGACTTGTACTCATAAAATTGAAGTTTTTCTGCATTAAAACATAATGCTGACTGACACTGAGTTTCTTTAAGAGATAACAGTTGGAAGGAAAGGAGAAAGAGGTGAGAAGGCTGAGGAGGAAGATGGAGCCGTGCCAGGGAAAAGGAAGGCTCATTTTGCACAGGGGCATGTGAAAGGGAAAGTAGTGGATTAAAGCTAAAGAGGAATTACAAATATTTGGTTAGGGCAATCTGAAAGAATTTTAACACCGGAAATATGAAGTTCTTCTGCTTTTGTTTATCTTCATTTGTTGTTTGCTGTGAGATTTACATTGTCTTGCATTTTTTTGCTTTTGTTTTTAATTACTTATTGTTGTTCAATTATAGTTGTCTGCATTTTTCTCCCCACCCCTCCCCCTCCCCCAGCCAAACCCACCTCCCTCCTTTGCTTCCATCCTCCCCCTTGGTTTTGTCCATGTGTCCTTTATAGTAGTTCCTGAAAACCCTTCTCCCCACTGTCCCCTCCCCACTCCCCTCTGGCTATTGTCAGATTGTTCTTAATTTCACCAATTTACACCACACACAAAAATAAATTCAAGGTGTCTTGCATTTTTAAAGGGAAATTAGGCCTTATCACTCACTCAATTTCCCTCTGTCTTTAGAATTTACAGGGGCAACATTTGTTGTAATTGACAGGCACATTATTGTCAGATGTACTTGGTAATTTCTTTTTTAAATCTAGTCTCTCAATCTGTAGCTTCCTTTGTTTCCTTTTTGCAATTCTGTGCTATAAATACCTTTGGTTTAGGGACATCTCTCTTTCTCATCATACTTCTTAGATATTTTGTTGTTGGGGAAAAAAAAAGAAAAAGAAACAATACCAGTTCTCTTGATTGTTTATCTTTTTGTACCAACCACTTTAATGATTATTTGAAAATATTTTTGTGCCCTGGCTGGCTTAGCTCAGTGGATTGAGTGCGGGCTGGGAACCAAAGTGTCCCAGGTTCGATTCCCGGCCAGGGCACATGCCTGGGTTGCAGGCCAGAACCCCCAGCAACCGCACATTGATGTTTCTCTCTCTCTCTCTCTCTCTCTCTCTCTCTCTCTATCTCCCTCCCTTCCCTCTCTAAAAATAAATAAATTTAAAAAAAAAAAAAAAGAAAATATTTTTGTAATGCCTATTAAGGTAATATTGGAAGATAATTTTCAGATAAATGGAAAACACATTATGTATTTGCTAACTCTCATGAAATGGATTTCCTCATGTGCTATTTAGCATTTAGTTTTAAGTAAATTTGTGGGAATCCCATATGCTGGTGGTTTTGTGTCTACTCACTGGGTCCTTTGGTGCCAAATTTCTTAAGTACAGTGTAAGGGTTCTACAGATTGTTTGGAGTCTCAAGAAAATGTCTGCTCCTTCTTAACTACCTAGAACAATCTGAATTAGGGGCCTGGTTAGAATGAGATTATAAGAAATAACTTCTCTGTCTGAAGGGCATATTACTGATTGCTGAACATGTGCTCTCCCTTCAGTTACCTGCTGAAGCCTCAAGGTGCCTCAGCTCATCCTTGGCTCAGAGTGTCTTTTATGCCTCAATTGCCCTTTCTGCCTCTGAACTACTTTTGTATGTTGGGTTCTCATACATATGTATGGAATTAAATTTGGTCATTTTCTCTTGCTAATCTGTCTCATGGCTATTTGATCATTAAACCAAGCAAAAGAACCTTGAGGATAGAAAAAAGTTTCCTCTTCCTCAGCTGTAGAAAATCCTAAATGTGTAGCCAAGTTGTCACAGGCATTTTAGATTAACTTTTAATTATTTATTTTTATTCCACCCTACCAATTTATTTTTAATTTTAATTTTATCTTTTAAAGGATTTTATTTATTTATTTTTAGAGAAAGGAGAAAGAAAGAGAGGGAGGGAAACATCAATGTGTGGTTGCCCCTCACATGTCCCTTGCTGGGGATCTGCCCTGCAACCCAGGCATGTGCCCTGACTGTAAATCAAACCAGTAAACCTTTTGCTTCTCAGTCTGGTGCTCAGTTCATTGAGCCATACCAGCCAGGGCTAGATTAACTTTTAAAATATTTCATGTATATTATTTATCTTTCAGGGAATCATTTACTATGGTTAATGTGTTTGGATTTATCTTTAAATGTTTTTATATAAATTTTAAATTCTCTTCACAAATAAAACTTATTTATGATTAAAATATGTTGTTTACTAAAACATTTACATTAAATCCTGTATACAGCCCAAATTTACTTGTCATCTTAAAATCACATGACTTTTTTATCTCACAATTAATTTTTTCAAAATTAATTTCCTAGTTTTAAAAAACAGTAATATTTTTGTCAAATATTCACTACCTCAAATACTACCAGGTCTTATTAATTTTTCTAGAAATAATTAAAAATAATTTAACAAAAATGTTACTTTTTCAAATAAAAAAGGATACAGCAAAATATATCATATACTTAAGAATATTAGAGCTGGGAAATTCTGCCTTAAAAATCTTTATGTTATTCCTGCCCTGGCTGGTATGGCTCAGTGGATTGAGCATTGGACTGTGAACCAAAGGATCACTGGTTCAATTTCCAGTCAGGGCACATGCCTGGGCTGTGAGGCAAGTTTTGCCCTCAGTAGAGGGTATCTGAGAGGCAACCACACATTGATGTTTCTCTCCCTCTCTTTCTCCTTTCTTTCCCCTCTCCCTAAAAATAAATAAATAAAATCTTAAAAAAGAATCTTTGTGTTATACCTTCTCAAGTCCAAGTATGAAAGACTTCTATCATTACTGAACTTTTTAAAATTTCTATCTATTGTATGGTTCTTGCTTTTAAATTCAATATTTTTAAGATAACCAAAAACATTTAATAAAACTCGGATCACTGAACAAAAATTGTACATGAATATTCAACTTACTTATTTTACATTACTTTTAAGCATAAAATATACAGCATATGTACATATATATTTGGATTCAAATTTATACCAAAAATAGTTCAAAATTTTAAACTGAAATAAGTTAACCCTAAGAATTTGAAATGTTTTTAGAGCTACCTATAAAATTAATTATATTATCATCTACATTAAGCATTACCAAACATATCAGATGAACATTTCTTAACTATGAATTCCACTTCATAATTCTCATATAAGCTGAAGTAACACTTCCCTGTAGTAGAGCAGTCCCTGACATAATGTGCACACAGAAATGCTTATCAAATAAGAAGATGAACACATGTATTCCTAACTAGAACTTTATGTTTATATAAACTGATTTCTAAGTGATAGCTTCTCTTTGAACTCTCTTAGGATGATAATACACTTCTTTATGTGGAACAGCCCCGCTTTATATTCATTTTCCTGCTGTATCTATTAATAATATATCCTCTCATCCCCTAATGTAGCCAATGTCCTGGGGTGGGTGATTAGATTATATGGCTCTTCTACTTTTATTTAAGTACATACATGAGAAAGGATAGAGAAATGTGCAGCTCACATCACTATAGTCATTTTCTTCCTAGACTCTGTGTGCATATAACCAGTTTCTGTTTCAAAATACTACTTTGGTTACAAAAACTTTAACGTCAAATTTTTTTGTGATTACCTTATTTTTTTACACATATAATTAACTTATTTAAGTCAAACCATGACTGTCTATCTTGCTTGAACTACGTGATCAGATAAGCTAGTTTGTCTCCCAGGAGGACACTAGTGAAATGAAAAGGGGAAATAGGTAAGTTTTAAAGCCCTGAATTAAAATTATGTATCGGATGTCTGCTTAGTTATGAGCCATTACCAGTGTAGCCTTTTATTGTCGTCTGCAATGAAATAATGTGGAAGAAAGTGATTAGTAACTTACTAAACAATCAGAAGCAGAAAGGTGACAGTGGTAGTCATTACAGCTGTTTACTAAGTATGTGCGGCTCTCCTATTTCTGGACACAATAGCATTGGTCTTCATTGCCCCTTGGAGCTAAACAAATGGCCAAAAAATAAACTTTATAAGATAGTCCATGGTTTTTCATCTTCCCTTTCCATGAAAACTTAAATCAAGATTAAGCTTTTGTGTAACCTGGACTGCTATAACCGCCTGAGTGGAACCTGCTGTATGTGTATAGCATGACTGAGAAGTCAATTCTTACATTACACCACTGAGATGTCAATGTACTTTGTTGCCGTAACATAACCTAGCCTGAACTCAGCTATATCAACTGCTAAAATAACCTTCTTGAGTAGTACTTATCAGATCCTGTGGAAAACAACTGTACTTCTTGCTTTCAGAGATATAAACCATTCCATTTCTCAGCCCCGCCACCCCGCTGCATGCCAGCACCTTGACCCTCTATTGTGGTGAGTCCAGATGGCAACTAGTACATTTGACCATATAGTCTGCAAGTTTTCTGTGAGGAAGTTGTGAATGAAGAGTTAAGAGAGATTTCAGGGATTATGTTGTTTAATTCCACCATTTAGCTAGGTCACATGGAAAAGTATAAACTAAATAAGTTCTGGCAGTCACTCACGTGAACTTGGCCAACATACTTAATCTTTATGACTTTATCTTCCTTAACTGTAAAAATGCTCATCACCACAGCTTTCTGTCAGGTTTATTTAAAAGATTAAGTGAGTAACAATTAGATATTGTGGTCACAGAACATCTGTACAACCCTCCATTGTTACAAATTTCATCAGGTTAGGAGGTAAAAAGTGGCGGAGTTAGGATTAAAAAATAACATTTATAACAAATTTTACTATTTTATTTTTATATCTTTTGGCCATTTTCTACAAACTACACAACAAACTTGTTATTTAGATAGAACAGGAATTGTTATTATTATTCCACAATAGTCAATTGAGACCCAGAAAGGGTAGGGTTTACCCAAAATCATCCTGTAGTATACAGCACAACTGGAGCTTGACCCAGTCATCCCTGACTTAAATACCACAATCTTTCTTTCCACCACCTTGAAGCTTATACTTGGTACTATGGAAGTTCTAACCACAGCTTTTCCACCAAAAATAACTTTTATAAAATGAGTATTTCTGATTTTGTCAATACTCAACTGACAATGATAATAAACAGTATTGGATAATACTTAACAGGTTTTGGAGTGTATTGATTAGAGAAAAAATATCAAAATAAACTCCTATGTAATAAACAATGTATATGGGTTTTATTTATAAATTCCTGGGAGGTGGCCTCTAAATCTTTGACATTTTCATATTGATAAGAGTGTCTTTGTTAACCACACTAATCCCTGATGATAAGTTTACGCTAAGGAGGTGACTGATGGGGGACTCTTGGATAGTTTGTATGAATGGGATGACTCAGGATAAGGGCCAGCCAAGCCAAGACAACCAATTAGTTGTAAGGTTGAGAGTTTTGAGCCATGTGGTCTCAGCCTAATCTCAGGGTAGGAGAGTGTGGCTAGTGATTGAGTTTACAGGCACTGCTGGGGTCAATCATGCCTTTTAACAAAACCCCAGTAAAACTCTGGAGTTCAAACTCCAGTGTGTTTTCCTGGTTAATAACAGTAATCTGCACATTGTCACACATAATGTGCCAGGAAGGTGATGTGTCCTGACACCACAGGGAGAGGGCAATGGAAGCCTCCTAATTTGAATCCCATGGAGCTAGTTCAGGTTTGTTTTCATTTGTGATGACAAACCTATAATCATAAATATAGCACTTTCTTGGGTTCTGTAAGTCATTCTATTGAGGGGGTAGTGGAAAACATGGAATTAGTAGTCAGCTAATTAGAAGTGTGCATTTGGGGTCCCCTGAAGTTGAAGCTGGTATCTGACTTGAGTGTGTCTTTAACTTATGAACTGTGGTCCACCTTCTGCTGGTTGTGCCAGGGGATATTTCACAATGATTCTTAGAGGAAAAGCTTTCAGTTTTTCATTGTAGGGTGATATTAGAGGTGAGCTTTTTGTTTAAAAAAATATTTTATTTATTTATTTTTAGGGAGGGAAGGGAGGGAGTGGGAGAGAGAGAGAGAGAGAGAGAGAGAGAGAGAGAGAGAGAGAGAGAGAGAGAGAGAGAGATCAATGTGCGGTTGCTGGGGGTTATGGCCTGTAACCCAGGAATGTACCCTGGCTGGGAATCGAACCTGGGACACTTTGATTCCCAGCCCGCACTCAATCCACTGAGCTACGCCAGCCAGGGCTTAGAGGTGAGCTTTTCATAATTGACTTTATTATGGCTAAATAATTTCCTTCTATTTATAGTTTATTGAGAGGTTTTTGTTATTATGAATGGTTATTAAGTTTTATCAAATGCTATTCCTAGATCTTTTGAGATGGTTATGTGATTTTTATCCTTCATTCAATTAATGTGGTGTTTCATATTAATTCATTCCATAAGTCAAGCCATCCTTGCATTCCAGGGATATATCTCACATAATTATGGTGTGTGATCCTTTTAATATGCCATTGAATGTGGTTTCCTAGTATTTTGTTGGGGATTTTTATTTTTATGTTCATTAGGCTTATCCGGGCCTATGGTTTTCTTGTTTTATCTTTGTCTACCTTCAATCTCAGGGTAATGCAGCCTCATAAAATGAGAAAGTGTTCCTCTTTTCTGTTATTGAAGGGATTTAGTTGTAGGATGTTAACTAGACCATGATTGTAAAGAAGATCTGTTACCTTTAGACTTGGAAGATTCTTCTTTGAGTAATAACGTTTGAAGAATGTCTGAATATGTTTATTTTCCTGTAGATCTAATCTCACAACTTCATTTATATTGAATACTTCTTCATATGGTCTTAGATTTTAAGTGCTGTTTAATGGTCTTCTACTTACAGAAAACATAAATAAAGCATAGACAAGAAGTATAACAAACTGGTATATAAATACTAGATATTAATTTGAATAAGTAATTATTATCTAATTATATGAATATTAATTTGCTTATATGTAATACTTGTATATAATTAGAGTTCATGAAAACAAAAATTGGAAATGAAGATTGGATGGTAAGATGTTGAAAAAAGTATAAACATACCAACCTTCTCTGTAACCCCCAAGGTTCCTCCAAAATCTGCAACATTATTGCTTATATATGATCCTCTAGAAGTTCAACTGCAATGGGAAATATTATGTTTATGATTTATTAAGGGGTATGTTTTCAGGAGAAATTAGTAAGAGTATGAGAGAACCAGAGTGCAGATGAGGAAAGAGATGCAGGGACATCATTTTAGAAAAATTAGTTTATATTCCCCTAAGAACTTTAGGGAATAAATGGCAATGTGGTACATCATGACTTGGGAACAGGGCACAGGACTTTTGTACACTGCCAGCACTCAAGTTGTAATTGATTATGAGTTTCAGTACAGAGAAAGGGAGAAGGTGCCCACTTTACTCCTAGTTACTTTTAGGAATATGTGTGTGTGGTTAATTTGACCTGTCAACTTGACCTAGCCACTGGTTGCCCAGAAATTTGGTCAAACATTATACTGGATGTGTCTGAGAGTGTTTCTAAATGATATGAACATTTAAATCAAAACAGTAAAGCAGATTGCTCCTCCTAACCTGGGTGGACCTCAACAAATCAGTTGAAGGCCAGAGTAGAACACAAGAGCTTATCATCTAATGAGGAAGAAGTAACTTCTATATGACTGTCTTTTCCCAGAAGTATTTAGTTTTTTTCCTGCTTCCACACTTACTCTTCCTAGATCTCAAGCTTGCTGGGCCAGAGACTGGAAATATACTATCAGGTTCTCAGATCTCCAGACTTATGTTAAAACTAAACCATCAGCATGTCTGGGTCTTCAGCTTGGAAGCTGCAAATCTTGGGACTTTTGAGTCTTTGTAATTAGGTGAGCCATTCTTTATAGAAACTATTTCTATAGATTAGATAGATATAGGTATAGGTATCTATCTATACAGGGTTGGGGTAAAAGTAGGTTTACAATTGTGAGCATGCAAAACACAGAGTTTATTATTGTATTATTATTTATTAATTGTTGCATTATTTTCCTTACAAACAACTGCAAGCTAACTTGTGTCCCACCCTGTAAATTGGTTCTTATTTACACCCTGTCTTATTGGTTCTATTTCTCTGAAACACCATCATTCACTGACAGATGGATTCTATTAAATAGCAAAATCCACCAGGAAATGTCAGTCAATGTGAGGTAATGTCAGAAAGATCGTGATGCTTGTTTACTTATTATTGAAAATGCAAAATCTCCCATTGAAATGTGATAATCAAATAATATAATCATAAAAACACTTTTAGACCATTTGCAACGCATGGATGAAACTGGAGAGCATTATGCTAAGTGAAATAAACCAGATGGTGAGAGACAAATACCATACAATCTCACCTTTAACTTGAACCGAATCAGTAAAAGAAAAAAACAAACAAAATATAACCAGAGACACTGAAAGTAAAAACAATCTGACAGTAACCAGAGGGGAGATGGGAGGGGATAATGGGGGCAAGGGTTTTCAGGAACTATAAAGGGCACATGGACAAAATCAAGGGTAAGGGTGAATCAAGAGAGGAAGAGGGTATTGGCTGAGGTGAAGGAGAGTGGTGGGGGGAAAATGCAGACAACTGTAATTGAAAAACAATAAAATAATAAAAAAAACTTTTAGAAATAGACATTTCTTAGGGATTATCTTGTCCAATATACTTTTTCTCCATAAAAGCAAACAGAGGAAGAAAATGTAAAGTCAATTGAGGAGCAGATGATAAATGTGAGATGACTTTTACTTATATTTTTAACACCTTGATCAGCAATTATTTTTACCTGGTGTTCAATATGAAGCCATTTATATACAATACATTTTTAATGTTGAAATCCTTTTGCTCGTGGCTCTAAATTCAACTCAGAAAATGCCTCAGATGCAATTTTCTACAAAATGTTTTATTAAAAGTGATGTATTGTTTATAGAGAATAGAATATTATGAAAAAATATAGCCATGTAGCCATGGTTTTTTAAGTAGTCTGTCATTAGAAATTTTTAAGAAAACAATGATGATGATAGAGGCAGCAATAGCAAAAATATCAACAATATAGTCATACTGATACATTTAATACCTAAATGGTCCACGTGTTCATTGATTTATTATCCCTGTTTTGCATGTAAGCAAACTAGAATCTGACCCCAGTCACTGTGGCTCAGAAAAGTGTTTTCTCAACTGCTGTATTCTTCTCTAGAACACAAATGCTCTGAATACCTAACGGTTATTCAAAACAGTTTCATATACATTTACCAGAAACTTATGAACTTAAGTACTATCTCACTGCTTTTATTGTTTTGCTCTGTTTTTTTTTTCTGTGAACTCCAAAGAGTGGACATTTATTCTACATAATTTCACTATCAAGTGAAAAAATCCTGCACTTCATCATGACTCAATAAGTTTTTGAGTAATGCCATTTGCTATTTGAATGTGAAGACGATGGTCCTGCTCCACTGTCAAAAGGCCCATGTGTGGGTTGGTTTTGCAGCTAATGAGGGATTGGGTAGGCTATAATAATCATTCTTAGAGGAAAGTGAAATGCACAGAATTCAGGGAGGGGTGGTTGGCTTTAACTTCTCCTTTGTAAGCAGCCATCTGTCTTTTGCCAAGTCACCTAATACTATAACAATCATTTTCCTCTTCTTAACATAAGGAGGTTGGAGTTTGGACATAGATAATTGTGAAGATTCCCTCCAGGTATATTCTAACATTCTATGATCCTAGAATCTAAGCCTCATTAGTAGTGGGTAAGACTCAAAATGAAATACATGAGGTTGCTTTTTATATGTGGCAGATACTTTTGGCTTTGCAATTTCCATGTTTAATTTCTATTTTGAGATTCTCTTTCCTCTGCTCTATGGTCTTTCAGAAACCTTGCTGTTAGGCAAGAACCAAAGTGCTTGGAGTTGATAAAATTAGTTCTTTGAGTTCTTAAAAATTATTTAACAAGCTGAACAACAAGAATGTAAGAAGTTAAATGTCTAAATTTTCAAAATAAACCTTAAGTCAACCAGCCTAACAATTGTTTCCTGCTGAATTGGAATGACAAATAAAACACATTACCCTACCTTATCCATGTAGACAAGTTATGCAACATGTCAAGAGAGAAGAATGACTTTGGACCTGCCCTCTGGAAAAGATAACCTTACTTGGCATTCTTCATTGTGATCCTTGAACACTGTGCCTGGGTAGTTAGACACTGGATGGAACAATTGGAAAACATTGAATTAGTGGGAGGTAAGAGAGATGTCTGCAACAGCTGAAGCAAAATGAACTTTTCTGCTGAAAAGAGCATCCTAGTTACAACCTTCTGAGCTTAGGCATCAATCCACCTGTGAGCAGGACAAGTGATATATGAAAAGAATATTTTAAAATCTGCTTGAGCTGGCTAATCTGGAGATTTGCCCAGAAAAGAGAGCCTTGGAAAAGTCATGATGGAAACAAGCAAATTTTATTATATTTATGCAGAACTGTAGGGCCATAGAAACTAATTGGACAGACTACCATTGCTAAGCAGATAAAAATTTCATCATTAATAATTAATATGGCAGAAAACTCTTTTAACTGTTTTTCTTTAATATCTATTGCACAGACTAAATAAGTATGTGCATTAGTTTTATGTGATTTCATGATAGGAAAATTACTTTCCTCACATGTTTTTATAAAGCTAAACCTGCTCTTTTGTAACTTGCTGAATCTATTAAATCAGCTTTCAAACATTGCTATGCTGCCAAGTCGAAGTAATAGGAAGACATTTTTCTAAAATTGGAAGCATTTTATATTGAATGTTCAAGAAAAATCACAAAAGCCAAGTGCTTAATTCCTTTAAAATGAAGGTATGTTTGACATCTTAAATTATGCAAAGTATTTATAACACTAAATAATAATTACATACTTTTTCTTCAATACAAACAGGGTCTTTTTTTAGCAAACTGAAACATCTATTAAAAATAATATTAATGTTCATTGGCACTGTGTATTATTGTCTTTTGCAGACATCAGTTGAGTGATTATGATTTATTCCAAATGAGATATTTTTAATGAAAATATGTCACAGAGACAAGCTAAACCATTTCCAGTAATATTGTAACAGCTTCAAAAAGAGATACTGTAGCACTGAAGAGAAGCATATGATTTTTGGTGTCAGTGCCAGAGAGTTATAGTTTTAATGTGTTGAATCAGTTATAAGTGATGACATGAATGAATTGATGTTATAAGAGCTACTTAATTTGAAAAGAGACATTTTTACTCAGGGACTTAACCAATATTTTATAACAAAGTTAAAAAGAATTAAAATCTGCCAAAAAATCTGGGGTAACTTATTTTTAATAAAAATAAATTTTAGGGTATAGTGATTAAGTTCATAGACAACGTAATAGTTGCAGTATAAATATTCATATTTATTTTTGTAAAATATTTAATATTTAGCTATTGAGCTAGTCATCCTGAAACTTATTTATTTAAAGAATTCTAGCCCTGGCTGGCATAGCTCAGTGGATTGAGCACGGGCTGTGAACCAAAGTGTCACAGGTTCGATTCCCAGCCAGGGTACATGCCTGGGTTGCAGGCTATAACTCCCAGCAACCACACATTGATGTCTCTCTCTCTCTCTCTCTCTATCTCCCTCCCTTCCCACTCTAAAAATAAATAAATAAAATCTTTTAAAAAAAAAGAATTCTAGCATGTCAAATTACAATGCTGTTTTAGGTAGGTTGTATTTATTAACAATCGAGGTATTAAGATAATGGAATTCATAGCACATAAAATAGAATAATATGTACCAAAAGTTTAATTGCCTGTGCTCTTTTGGAATGTATGTGTATTGTACTCGCTTGGAAAGACTAGCAACAACACTATGAATCCAAGAATTGTAGATCACTGCTGATAACCAGACAGTAATTATTATTGCACATTGCCAATGAAGCTATTGTTTTAAGTCTTGGAATAGCTTTAGGTTAGGGTGGTATACCTTGGAATAAATTCTGACAGATATAACAGATTGATGCAAGCTACATTCAAATTAAAAGTAATACTTAAGAAAAATGTAACTTGTTGTACTGCTACTTGGTATCTTTATACCACCTCTAAATGCAGTATACTTTCTATCTTTTTCTCGTTACAGAGTGACATAGTACATGCTTCAGAAACAAATTTGTTGTAGAGAATACATTATTAATTTTGGTAGCCTTAGTTCAAACTGTAATTAAATAATTCTGTAATTAGTTGTTGAATGGCTGTCTTTCAGCAACTAGCATCCTTGAGATTATAATTTTTGTGAAGACTTGGGTGGTGTCTGCCTTGTGAACATAGCCTCACACCCTGTCTAGGGCCTGAACACAATAGGCAATGACTCCATAAGAAATTCTTCCTTGATTCAGTGACTGCCTGGGCCCACAGCTAGTAACTGGGAGGGGAAGGAATTAAATTCCGAGCTGCTAACTCCTTGCTCAGTGCTTTTAGGGACAGTTCTGAATTTGTAAGTGACAGGGTATGAGCATTAAATTCATGGATATATTTCTCAGTGAATGGAAACATTATTATTGAATAAACTATGTGTATAGTGAGTAGCTTGACCCAATAACTTGATTTGTTTTTGTGACACGGTTTTATAGTTTGCTAGTTATGGAAATGCCTTTAAGTTACAGTTTATGCTGTGTATCATGATTCTAGAGAGTTCTTGGCTAGGGCCACTGATTCAATTCTCACAGGGAAATTAGATTTTCCAGGGAAATTTTTTCCCCATAGAGTTCACACTCCCAACTTTAGCTGAAAATGCCTGTCTTATTCTAAAGGAAAACTCCAGGATCAAATGTGAACAAACATTGACCATTTCCCATGTCCAACCCTGAATCATTGGTTGACCAGGTGAACCACTGTTAAGGAGTTCTCTTAAATACTATCTAAATTTCTTCTCCAGGTTCAAATTTATATGAAGTTAATAGCATTAAGTATGCAAATTTTATGTCTTTAAATTCTTAAAACATTTCAATTAAATTAATACTGACATCCCAATTTGAGATGAAGAGAATGAGACAGAGAGGAAAGTCAAACCTATGGCTTTCCAATTCAGCACAAAGTTAAATAATTATTCTGCAAAAAAAAAATAAGAATGGCGTGAAGTATACTATTGATCACAGTCTTTTATGAACATAAAATATAATAGAAAATATTGTGATTAATGTGATTTGTCTAAGAAGTAATGTACACAGCACAAACTATTATTAGTGTCATTTAATCTAGACTTCAGAGTATTGCAACTGGGGAAAAACTTCCTGAGTTGATATGAAATTCTAAAAATATAAAAATTATGTATGCTTCAGAATTATAGGAGCTCTCAAATATTTTGAACTTACCTTTTATGACTACTATATGTTATTCTTTAAGTGGTATAATATTTTGAAAATATAACTGTGAATATTACAAGTAAAAATGGAGCTCTCTGGGCATTTTGGGAGGCTTGGATAAGGATTCTTATTCTACCTCGGAGGTAAAGTCACACCGGGATCACACTCCTCTTAGAGCTTCATCAGAGAAAGAGGATCATAAAGCATGTAGGGTCATATTTGTGACCCAGTAATTTTTTTTATATTTTTCCCTCCATATTTGACAACATTGATACCAAAGAAGAATCCAAGATTGAATTTCCCTTCATGCTTGGCAACTAAAAGACAGGCACTAGCCAAGTAAAATGAACCTACACAATGCTTCAATTCAGCTGTGAAAAAGCAAAACAAAACAACAACAAAAACAAACAACAGCACAAGCAGGCTTTTTGAGAAAGTCAGATCTGGTGATAGCAGACTTTGGCACAGGCAATGAGCCTGAGAAGTAATTATAGCAGAATTGCTGAGCGTAGAGTCCCAGGTCCCCAGTTACAAGGCCTGTGCTGTAATCAAGTCTGTGCATAGTTTAGTGCTGGAGTTTGGGTATTATTACCAGCAGCATAATTGCTAAACAAAATTTTCTGGCCCTCTTGGAACTTCTGAGGGCTAATTTATATTGTTTCATAAAGTCGTCCTCTGTTTCACTTACTTTGTTCTCTTCTTGCCACTAATAAACCAGGCTAAAATAATCCCATCCCACATACTAGGCTTGTGTGAGACAAAATAATTATTCCCCAAAGATGTTTGTGTCCTAATCCTTGCTTCCTGTGAATATATGAAAAGGATTCTGAAGATTTTATTAGATTACAGACTTGGAATGAGGGAGTTATCCTGGATTTTCTGGGTGGACCCAGTTGAATCATGTAAATCCTTAAAAGCAGAGAACTTTTCCTAGCTAAGTCAGAGAGCAAGAGAGAGAAATGTGACCGAAGAAGAGAGAGGAAAGATTTTATGTATGAGAATGAATCCATCTACTGCTGTTGGCTTCAACGATAGAGGAAAGGGGCCCTGAGCCAAAAAAACTCAGGCAATTACCAGAAGCCTGGAAATTACCCTCGGCTGACAACCCACAGAGAATGGGGATCTTAGTCCTACTGCTGAATGAAACTGAATTCTGTTAATAACCTGAATGGCCGAGAAAACAGGATTTATTGTGGTGCCTACCAGGTTCTGATATACAAACTGTAAAATAATACATTTGTAATTTTTGAAGCCACTAGGCTATGGTCATAGCAAAGTAGTGCAAGGCTAGAACAAATTCAGTAGTTCATGGGGCAGTGTCTGATTGGGAACATTGTCCAGCATTTGTATAAAACCAGGAGAGTTAAGTCCATCTCTGGAGACATTGATAGGACAGAGAGCCAGATTCTTAGTCTCAGTGTTTATAATCATTCATTCTTGCACAGTCTGTTAAGTTATCAATCATCAAGTGTGCTGTTGGATTACAGAGCTGGTATCCTGTCCACATGGGCCCCTAGAACTATCATTTATGCCTTCATTCTTATGATAACCAGCTTCATGCACTTGACCCTTCTTTGCTCTGGATGCTGCCATATTCTGTTCCTGTCACTCATTCTTTTGTTTGCTGCCTTGGACTTGGACAGAGCTTTACTAGCTGTCACCTTGGCTATGACATAATCCAGTCCCAGCTTGACTATGATTTCGACTCTTCTCCTGCAGACTGCTCTGTTCTACTGTCTGCTTTGACCTCTGAACCCAGATTCCAAGGCAGAAAGATCTCTGTGCTTTATATCAAGAGGCAAAGTAGAAAGAAGAAATAAGGGGAGAGATTGGTATATGGCAAAAATTCAGAGGAGGTAACAAGAAATGCAAAATAAGGGTTGAATCGGAAGGTACTGAACCTAGGCAGTGCTAGTGACACTGGACAGTGAAACAGTTAATGCTTCTACTTCTCTGTGTGTAAAATTTAGATACTATTAACAATTCATAGATTTCTGAGACTATTGAATAAAATAATACCCCTATCACTCTTAGTACATTCTCTGGAAGTAAATGCATTATAAATGATACCTAGTTTGATTGCTGTAGGGTGCATGCTAGTGTACTTTGTGTACGCAGAGAGAAAACAGACAGAGGAGAAAGGCAGTTGTATCTTCTTAAAATTTTTTCTCCAAGTTGAACTGCTTTCTTTATGAAAACACTTCTGATTTTGAAATATATGTTTTTCAACAGTAATTTAATAAATCTAAATATTAATACTCAGTAAGTTTCAACTAACATAAAATTAGTATGTGCCTACATACTAATGTAGGCCCTTAAGATATGAGAACTTAAGGTCTGAAAAAAAGGAAAAAAAAACAGTGAACTAAGGTTTTGTTTTGTTTTGTTTTGTTTTAAGTATATATATGGCCTGTGGAGTGTGTTTGAATGCCACATCTCGGACACCTCCTGAGACCTATTAAAACAGAATCTGTGTTTTAGTAACATACCCAGGTGGTTCAGGAGTACCCTCAGGTTTAGGAAGCAGGGATATAAAGCACAAACAGCAAAAATTTGTAGAGGTAGCCAAATTTAAATTTTGAACAATTTGAAGTTGTCACTACAATTAAATTATTCTTATGCCTTTTCCATTTTATTTCATCATTTATAAAATGGGGGACAGTATAGTACCTATTTCATTGGGTTAAAAGATTTAATGACCCATATCATTAATAACTAGATAATATATACAAAGCTTTCTTTTGATAAGTGGGTTGGCTAATAATAATGGTTATCAAATGCAAATGTGACCAGAAGTCTTTATTAGCCCATTCCCCAATGCAGGGCTTCTTCTTTCCCCAGGTCCAGCAACCCTGTTTAAACAAAGCTATTCAATAACTTGGGTACTCAGGTGTGATTAATCATTTGAGATGGCAGCCAAAGTAGACCAGGAGGAGAATCAACCTTTTTTTGTTTTTATTTTTGCTGGAGTATTAGGAAATATAAGAAGAAAGAAGGCTCTTATTACACCTTGTTAAAATACTTAACATTTGAGTTTTTATATTGATTAGTTTATTACCTGTGAAAATTCTTCAGTTTCAGATATTTAGATCTTGAAAAAGTCCTTTAGTCTATGAGAAGGAAGCTATAATAACATCTTAAATGAGAAAAGACATAGATTAAGACATGTGGCTTTTTATCACTCCTGTAGAATTATAAGTATAAAGCAGAAAAATGGAGGCCTAGCCTAGATCAAGCAGTACTTGGGTTTAAATTCTATTTTTCTTACTATATGACATTTGGCAAATATATTAACTGCTCTGAAGTTCTGTGTCCTTATCTATAAGCATCTGTCTTAAGGGATTATGGCTCTTATTAAATGTAAACACATATTCCATGCTGTCTGGTACATGGTAGGCATAAAATAGGCCATTGTTTTCTGTTTTTTCTGAATTTTATGTACATAAATAAATCCCATACCACGATAGGATTTGCACATCTTCTTTGCTCTCTTCACACTGTTGACTAAGGCCATGTCTTCCTTTCTCAGATTGTTCATGGAAAAGCAGGAACAAAGACTTGAATGTAAGTGTAGGACAGAAGGATTCAGCCATCTGCTTACAGAGCAGACTAAAACCAAATAAACATAGACCTGCATATAAAAAAAGGGAGCATGGAGGGTAGGGGGTAACTGATTGAAAAAAGGAGAAAAGGGACCCTAGCCATGGATAGAAAAAAAAATAAACTACCCTTCTTTTCAAGGACAAGAACCACAAAGAAAAGGAGTTGAGTTTCAATATTTCTCTGTGTTAAAATTCTTTACCAATCCATCAGCAAGAGACACAACTCTGTCCAACAGTCCTGGACTCTTAAGTATATCCTGGATATAGGTTAAAAGAGTTAGACATTATGTTGGTGACTAAAATGGAACCAAACACAACTGGAGGTGATTTCACTACAAACCATAGCAGGTATGCATGCACCACCAAGGATAACTCCTGTCTGGATCTTATTTCCAAAGAGAGCAGACACAGACCAGAAAAAACCATTGAGGCTTCATTTCCAATGAACCTCATGCCAGGATATGAAAAACCTTAAACTTGTTCATAAATTTGAGTGACTACCAGTGTTTCACACAATCACTGATAAACTAGGGAATATTAATAAATATTATATAATATTAAAAATGCCAGTATTATTTGTAAATTACCCTAATAAAGTTATTATATTCTTTTTGCTGATATATTTGGATATATATAACAATTATTTTTCACATAAAATGTATATTATATGTTTCTTTATTGTGTTATTTTGATATTTTAGGCTTCAGAACCAAACCAAACAAAAAGATACCATTTTACATTGATGGTTAGTTGTTTTATGTATCTGTGTAGACAGCTAACGTAAAAGTGGCCACTAAAAGTAGTCCTTGAGTTCTTTATGAAAATTATTTTATCAAGTATGACTTTATAAGATGCATTGAACACTCACAACATACCATGCACTGTCAATCGTGCCAAAATGGTAACAATGAAAGAGATATGTTTTTACAAGTGCTGTGTTAAATGTTGTAGGAATGCTTATAAAATTTAGAATAAAAGATTCTATGGAGATGAATATTTCTGTGTATGGGTTATAATGTTTAAAAAAACTAATGCGTGTTTTGCCACTCTGCAGTGATATTTCTTTTTCATACTTTAGAGATATATCATCTAAAAATTATAAAAGACTTTTTGTTGATGTTATTATTTGCATAGTTTTACACTGATAATTCAGACTTAAAATATTTATAATAACAGATTAGGTAATTTGAACTAATCTTCATAATGAAAACAACTTTAAAATGCTGGATAAAGTTAAAAACAAATTTCTTGAAAGCATTTTTGAGCTAACAGGGCTAGGAAAAGTTATAAGGCCAAGATCTGAAAGGTGAAAATCTAAAGATGGTTGTTGGAATTTTGTGCCCCTTTCTCCTGGGGGGTGTTAGCTTATGCTGGCAGAGGAAGCTCATGGTTTGAAAATCTGAGCAGTCCTATTGAAAATCTCTCAAGGCTGGAGGGAAACTTGGGTAAGCATGTAGTTTTTGCTCTTCTATGAATTAATGACTAATTTCAAATTATATCAAACTTGAAAACAAATTGAGACAATCACAGATCCTAGTATCTTTTGCTGCATTAAAGAGTTTAAACAATTATGTCTCATATATGGTGACAGAAGGAATTTGGTCTTTGGAGATAATGCAATATACAGATGGTGTATTATGGAATTGTACACTTGAAATCTGGGGGGGCGGGGGGCTCTGCCCACAGAGCTCCCCCATCTGCCACAGATGAGAATAAATCTACCAAGACATGATCTTCTTGGGTAGAAGAGGTGGCCAATCTCTCAGAGGAGAAGGGCCATGAACTTGTTCTTCAATGGGCTTTTATTGGGTTCAATTTGCACAGGAATACAGGTAGGGCTCATCAATCATTGCAGTAATGATGAAACAATAGATAACATACAAAAAACTATGAGAGCTTATTCTGAGTCAGGGTCAGTTAGCTAAAGGGCTATAAAACTTTGGGGAAAAACTCATTTTGTGCTTGAATACTTATTAGGAAATTGAGGGTATTCTTAGCAAAACAGGTTTCACGGGATTTTATGCATTATTTCGTAGGCCTGATCTCCCTGGAGCACCTCTGTTCCCGCCCAGGGCTACACTGCCCTCTGGCATTGTTTCGGTTTTAAATCAGGCAGGGGAAGCAAGGCAGCCAGGAGATTAGGAGACTTCTTACAGACAGAATGCGGACTCACACTATGTCAAAGCGTAAGGGTGAGGGTCCATCACCCCCTTTTTCTCTGCCCCCTCCAAGTCCTTCCTTGAAGGCCCTTTCACAACCATGCACGTCTTAGGGTTGTCCCTCCTTGTGGAATCTTACTCATCATTGATTAACCAATCATTGGCCCCAGGGCCAAGCATGGTGAAGTAAAAGGGGACAGAGGTGGCATCCCTGCCAGGGAGATAAGCTTTATCTTCTTAGTGGCTTATGATCCCAAGGTCTTTTACTAAGCTTTAGCCACGGGGCCGGGGGGGGGTTACAGCTTCTGAAACCAAGCAGGGAAGCTCCCAACAGAAATCTATCTACTTTTATTACCTAATGTCAGGACAATAAATTTTTAAAAAGAATGTAAAACAAAATATGAGAAATATTTTCTCAGTTATAATTGATAAGGGCATGTGTGTGTGTGTATAGTTACCACCTCATAGGAAATATGAGCAGGAACATGATGAGAAACTTTACAAAATAGAAATCAACGTGTCCTATACAGGCACATAATTCGCTAAGTTAAAAAATGCATAATTCATTAATTTTCAGGGAAGTACAAGCAAAGTCTTTCATAAGTTACCATTTTTTTAGTCTACCAGAATGGGCAAAATTAAATGACCTCAGATACAAAATATTGGAAAAGATATGAAGTATCAAGAATTATCAAATGCTCCTGTTGGGAAGGTAGAGTGGTACCGACATTTTGGTAAACAATTCAACAGCACCTAATAATGTTTTAGATCTGCACAATTTATTATGCAGCAGTTTAACTTCTGAGTGTATATCAACAAAAAGCATGCACAGAAATACTGTATAAGAGTGTTCATAGCCACCCTCATACAACAGAACCTATGCAGCAATAACAATGAATGAACTATAGTTACACAAAATGTTAGATACCAAATGTATATATACTGTATTATTCTATTTACAAAAAAATCTAGCACTGACAAACTTGAACTATAGATTCAGATATAAAGGGAGTGATTGTGTTTGGGGAAGAGGAAAGTGTGAGGATGTATTAGATACATAAGGGGCTTCTCTGGATGTGGTCTATTTCTCGACCTGGATGATTGTTATGTGATTGTTCTCTGTGATCATTTGTTGCTTTACAGATATGTTTTGTACACTCTTCTGTCTATGTATTATAATTCATGCTATAAATATTCAAAAATCATATTTTAATATAATAGAAATCATTTTTATTTATTTTTATTTTTTTAAGATTTTATTTATTTATTTTTGGAGAGGGAAGGGAGGGAGATAGAGAGAGAGAGAGATACATCAATGTGTGGTTGCTGGGGGTTATGGCCTGTAACCCAGGAATGTACCCTGGCTGGGAATCGAACCTGTGACATTTTGGTTCTCAAGCCTGCGCTCAATCCACTGAGCTACGCCAGCCAGGGCTAGAAATCATTTTTAAATAAATAAGTTACAAAGATTAAGGAAGCCTATCAATATAGAAAGTATACAATACCTTTGCTTACTTAGGTCTTGCACTTGTTTGCGTGCACAGAAACCCATCGTAATGACCTCATCTATGCCCACTTGGCAGCACTCGACCTCCTGAAAGCCAATGGAGGTTATTTAGAAAATTACTTTTTCTAGGGAATTAAATCAGCCAAATATATTTGTATAGCCTATCATGCCAAATGTAACTGGTAAAGCTGCCTCCACATTTAGGATTAGACAATGGCAGATGACTTGTTTGAAAAATTAAGTTAAGTTGATATTCTATTTTGTAAAGTTTCTCATCATGTTCCTGCTCATATTTCCTATGAGGTGGTAACTATATACACACACACACGCCCTTATCAAAGAAAGGAAAACAGTGCCTTAAAAAAAAAACAAAAACAAGCAAACACAATGATGATTATTTGTACTTCAGAGAAATTGTGTATGGGTTGGAGTGAATTCCCCCAATTTTTTATTTTTATGAACTCTTCCTGGCAGACAGCATTTACTCTAGTAGAGCTATGTGAATATTATATTGAAAATACATTCCTCAAAAAATGTAAAATATGTTGCATTGTCAGGAATTGGGTGAAGACATATGAAGACATATTGAGACATATAAAGGCTATGCGGATTTCTTGTTCTATTGCCAGTAAAATTAGCAGTCTGTGTCTGACACCATGAACTTTCTACAAATTCCTTCTGTCATATCTTTACTGTTCAATGAAGTACAATAGAGGATTGGACAATGATCTTGTTGAGTAACTATAGATCTACAATTAGAATTAATTTCCTAATTGAAATAATCACAATATCTACACATTTAGAATATAAGAATCAACCAAATCAACCACACATTTTTTGGAGATTTTTTTTTAATTGTTTATTATTTAAAAATAAAATGTGGGCTAAATTGATTTTCATTTCAAAAAATATTTCACCACTAACTTGTTTTAGGGAGAATGTATTCTTTTAATCACAGAGTAAACATAAGCCACCACTAGAGGTTTATTATTTAGTATACTACAAAACAGTTTTACTGTAGAATTTGTGGAAACTGAGATCATGAACAAATAAAATTTCAAGCCAGAATTCCAAATACCTTGCTGTATAATTACTTTAGGTATTCAATAATTTAGTAAATGTTCAAAATACCTTCTACAAGCCCTGTATATAAAATATATTACTCATGGAATTCTATAGATTTTCTAAAGCTTTTATTGCAACATTCATCAAAGTGGGGAAGACCATCTGTTGTGCTCTCAGAAGTCTGAAATATGCGAAAAAGAAGTTTGCAGCAATACCAGTGTTGTCAAGAAGTTAAACCATCGCAGCTACACACAGATGATAACCTAAGTTTAAGTAAGAAGGACACAGGCAGAAGTAAAAATGAATAAAAAATTTCTTTCACTGATTATTTGAAGCAGTGACCATAAAGTTTCCAGACTATAAAAAAAAGCAAAGAATAAAAGGAAAAGAAAAATAAAAACTTTTGACATTTGCCTTGCCTACATCCAAACCTTCTGCAGTAGTGTATATATGTGTGTGTGCATGCGTGTATGTGTGTGTGTGTACAAGACATGAGATACAAAAGGAAAAAACAAAACTAGCATTATCATTTGCAGACATCTGTATTGTTCAGGGCCTTTTGAAACTTGAATGTCTTTCAATTGCTTTGTTTCTCTTTTTTCTTTCTATTTTTTTTTTTTTGGTGTATTAACATGTATCTAAGCTTCAATGGTAGTTAATTACCTGAACCTAATTTTGATTAATACCTTCACCTGAAAGTAAAGGAGACAGTATGTCCATTAATGGATACACTGCCACCACTTTACAAATTCGCTTTCACCACCCCAAATTTCGGTCTCCGTGTTGCTTTAATTAGGTCATCTGGTTGCCAAAATGAAAAATAAGGTTACAAAGATAGGGTGATATTTCGAGGAACTCTCCAGGAAGTTAACTGTGATTGGAGGCAGACACAGATATAGGAATAGAAGAAGTGGTTTGATTCAGGATATCAATATACTTGAGAAGACTGATAAAGTATGGAGTATTCTGGCATTTAAATGAGGTAGATCCCAACCTCTAAATATGCACGGTATTATTTTTTTGGAGCAAGAGTTGTAGTAGATGATAAAAGTGGTTCATCCCTTCTAAAAAAGATACAATCAGAAGAAAACTGGCACTAATGGTACATCCTGTTGTGTCTTTATACCACATTCATTTTCTCCATTAATCCATTGATGGATATTTATTTGCTTCTACTTCTTGGCTAGTTCGACAAATGCTAAAATAAATCTGGGTATACAATCTATGTGTTTATTTTTTTAATTATTTATTTATTTATTTTAGAGAGAGAGATGAAGGGAGGGAAGAGAGAGAGATGAACTTGTCTTTCCACTCATGGGTTGATTTTTGTATGTGCCCTTACCAGGGATCAAACTCACAACCTTTGTGTATTGGGATGACGCTCTAACCATCTGAGCTACCTGAGCAGGGCAGTAGTCTTTGTTTTTGAGAATAATTTTATCTTACTAATTTTGTATACTTTGAGTTAAGTACATCATGTTAAGAGGCTGTTTTGAACCTCAGTAAAAGCAACTTCATGGAGAAATGTATGAGATAGACAAGTAAAAAGAGCAAGTTATTTATGATTTTAGTAGACAGACTATCAGAAAAAGACAGAATATGAGAGAGAATAATGGAAGAAGAAACATTTTAGAGAAGATGAAAGAATAGATGACTTAAGCAGATAAATTAAGGCTTGGGATTTAGGCTCAGGCTGAAAGGGAAAAACCTCCTTCGAAACTTGGAACAAAGAAGTATGATTGGATATATAGGTATATGTTCTCGGGTAAAAGATTTCATGCCTAAAATTTCCATATTTTTTGTGAAATAAAAGTCTAAATTCTCTGTTTAAAATAAGGGTCAAAGATGTTGAGGAACATAAGAGAAATAAGGCACATTTTCACTGAGCAGAATTAGAGAGGGAATAGTTAAGAGACAGCTAAAAATACTTCTGAAAAAATTTGTATGACCCTATTGATGTTAAAGAGCATATGTATTTGCAGTGTTCTGACTCGTGCACCTTCTCCAAGGGTTCTCTGTGGTTAGTTTCTGACAGGAGGCTATTCTAAATTGATTTATTGTTTCATTTTCACTCATTTAAAAGTGTACTGAGTGCATATACTTTTTCAAACTAATGTTTTGGGTTTCTTTGGATGTATTTCCAGCAGAATCTCTAGGTCATAAGGCAGTTCCATTTTTAATTTGCTGAGGTATCTCCGTATTGTTTTCCAGAGTGGCTGCACCAGTCTATTCTCACCTACAGCGAACAAGTGTTCCCTTTTCTCTACCTCCTAGCCAGCATCTGTTGTTTATTAGTTTATTGAGGATAGCCCTTCTGACAGGTGTGAGGTGAAGGGATTAAGCAAAGGAAAAGAACAAAAAAACCTCATAGAGACAGACAATAGTATGGTGATTACTGGGGGGGAAAGGGGTGGCAAGAGGTAGAAGAGAATAAAGGGAGAGCTAAATGGTGATTGAAGGGGACTTGACTTGGGTTAGTGAACACACATTATGATATAAAGATTATGATTTATTGCAATTGTACACTTGAAAACTATGTAATTGTATTAACCAGCATTGCCCCCAAAATTCAATAAAACTTTAAATAAATAAATAAATAAATGCGCACTCAGTGCATACATATTGTTTGTTGGGCACTAGGTTTTGCACAGGACACGCACGACACCCAGAAATGTAGAGCCCGTGAACACCCATTAGGGTTCAACCAGAAGAAACAAAACTAGTGTGAAACATCGCAGGCAGGAAGATACTCCACGGCTCTCATCCACGGGAGAATTTCTTCTCTGTTTTAGGGAAAACTCACACTTATTCTGAAAGCCTTCCAGGAGTTCAGCCAAGCCTACCCAATTTATCAGTCCAACTTAATGTCAACTATTAGAAATTCTGGTTTGGGCTAATAGCAGAAGTGGAAGTAGTGAGAAATGATTGCAGAGGTTTAATATACTGAAGATAAGAGTGAACGGTTTGACTGCTGACTTGGAAAAAGGACATAAAAGAAAAACTTCAAGGATATCTATGTACATTGGCCCCTCTTATTCGCAGTTTCATTTCCCACAGTTTGAGTTACTGACCCTCAACTGTAATCCAAAAATATAAAATAGAGAAAATGGGTGTGGGTAGGGTGGGGGAAAGTGGTGGCGGGAAAATGGAGACAGCTGTATTTGAACATCAACAAAAAAAGTAAAACAAATAATATTTTCGTGAGATGGTATATGGTATCAGATGAATGAATATTAATGGACAGACACTGCCAATAAGTTATTAAAATTGCTATAAAAATGGAAAATTCCAGAAAGAAAGACTTCACAAGTTTTAAATCATACCCTGTTCTAAATAGCATGATGAAATCTTGTGCTGTCCCACCCCATCTCTCCAGCGAGGTAAATCGCCCCTTCGCCCAGCACATCCATGTTTGTGCACACCATGCTCCCTGCCCATTAGTAGCTTAGTAGATGTCTCAGGTATCAGATCGACTCTTGCAGTGTCCCATTGTGTGTTCAACCGAGCCTTATTTTACTCAATAATGCCACATGTATGTAAGTTTTATTGCAGGGTATTTTAAAATTGTTCTATCTTTAGTTATTGTTAATCTCTTACCTTGCCTAAGTCATAAATTAAATTTTATCTTAGATATGTATATATAGGAAAAAACAGTATATATAGTTTTGGGACTATCCATGGTTTTATGCAACCATCAGGGCATCCACCATGGAACATATTCCGTGTGGATAAGGGCAGACTACAGTATGTAGGCCTAAACAATGATTCCATTTACTTAAATAATGGGGAAGAAGACTGTGGAAAGTTCAACTTGGCCAAGATTGTCTGGGCTGGTAATATATCATGTGCTCAGTGTTAGGCATGCTATGTTTGAGGTGTTTGTTAATATATCCAAATAGTGGTGTTAAAAAACAAATTATATTTATGAATTTAGAGTTTAGGAAAGAGATTGGCCTGCAGACATAAATTTAATTGATCATCTAGATACCATGAGTTTGAGCAAATCACCTAGAAAGTTAATGAAAAGGGGAAAGAAAAGAGGTCCAATGACTGAAACTTGTGTGATTCCAATATTTAG
Source organism: Phyllostomus hastatus (assembly GCF_019186645.2). NCBI lineage: Eukaryota > Metazoa > Chordata > Mammalia > Chiroptera > Phyllostomidae > Phyllostomus > Phyllostomus hastatus. Next base: position 18,017,701 of record NW_025333977.1, read on the forward strand.
AAGTCATGAAGTTGAAATAAGAGACAGAAAAAGAGATTGAGAAGACACAATCAGATGTAAGGGGTAAGTAAAAACAAAAACAAAAACATTGATCTACTGGGCTATTTCTATTGACATACAAGTATTTTAATAGTTCTTCCATACCAATTCTGTATTTTCCTTCAGCTCTCACCACAAGTTGTTTCCTATCTCTTTCTTTAGCCAATACTTCTTGATAGAGAAGTGTTTTCCTACTGTCTCCAATTTCTCTCTTATAATTCTCTCTCAAATTCAATCAGGTGTTTGTTCCAACAAGCCATCAGCAATGCTCTTTTCAAGGTTATTAGTGGCATCCTCATTGCTAAAAGCAATGGTCAGTTCTCAGCTCTCATTTAATTTGGCCCATGGGTAGCATTTGATATAATTACATAAGCTTCCTCTTTTTTAAAATGTTGGCTTTACTTGTTACCCCGTGCACCTTCACCCAGCACAACTGACCAAAACCTTGGTTTCCTAGACATTATTCTCTCTCTTATTTCCATTCTACCTCTCTGATGACTTTTTTCAGTCTCATTATCTACATAGTATACACATAGTATATAGTACACACAATATATATTATATAATATATATTCCTCATGGCTTAGACCTTGAAATACTTATTTTTAGTACCTACACTCACCTCCTACATAATCATTCAGTTTCACATTTCTATCTGTTAATGGCCCCGACATTTATACCTCTATTCTAGACATTTTCTTTGAACTATAGACTTCAATATAGAATTGCCTAATCAATATCTCCATTTAAATGTCTACTTGTCATCTTAGTTTATTTAAAACTGATCTCATGATGTTTGTCCCGAGTAGATCTGATACTGAACACAGATTCAGCTGCCCTCTGCAAAAAAGCCAATACTTGTGAGACAGGTGCTGGTGAAAGGAAAGAAGTTTATTCAGGTGCCAGCAACCAGAGAAGATGACCAGCTCCTGTCCTAAAACCATCTAAATATCTCTGGTCAAGCCAGTAACTTTTATAAAGAAAAGGAGAGGAAGTAGGGATGTGGGGGCAGTGTTTTACCTGGTTTTGATAAGAATCTTCACATCAGCATATTGAATCAATCTGCATCAGCTGAATTCCTGTGGTAGGTTGGCCCCAATCTAAGTTTCTGGTCCTTGCAATGCGCTAAAATAGAGGCTAAAATAAGGTTGTTAGCAAAAACTTTCTTTTTCCTACTTTTGTTTCAACAGGCTTTATAAAACTATATATTTTGGTTAGTATAAAATTATATATTCTTTATTCTCTATTTACAGATCCACACTTAGTATTCCACATCCTAGTGAATGACAACGCCATTCTTCTGGTACCCAATTAAAAACCCATACAACACACTCTACTTCTTTCCCTCACATCCTATATTTGATACATCAGCAACTCTACCTTCAATTCATTTTGAAATGATGTTATTTTCTGCTCAATATTCTCCAATGGCTTTCCTTTCCATTCTGAATAGGAACTAGCATCCTTAAATGATCTACTAAGCCTACAAGATCTGGTTTCCTATTATGTCTCTGATGTTTTCTCCTTACTCTCATTTACTCCTCCTCAACTCCACTGACCTTGCTATTCCTCAAAGGGATCAGGCATGCTCTTAAATTGGGACCTTAGCAGCTGCTACTCTCTTTTCCTGCTCCTTTTCAGAACTTTACTCAGATACCATTTTCTCAGTAAGATTTCACTTGGCTACCATATATAAAATTAACTCCTTTACTTTTTTATTTAGTAAATGATAAATCCTGTACTTTACTTAATACTCCATTTATTTATTTATACCCAAACTAGAACATACATTTTATATTTCCAGGTTCTAGAACAGTGCTTGTTGTGCAAGATTCAATAAATAGATGCTGACAATTAAATAATGAAGTTAACCAGTTTCTACTGTATTATCAGCATCTTCTCTTTTCTAGATCATCCCTACCAGCATATAAATAAAATGTTAATATTTCTCATCTAATAAAAAAGTGTCCCTTAAATCTCTAACTTTTCCTTGTTACTATTTACTTGTTCTGCTACTTTAATAGGAAAACTTAATGTAAGACGTATCTCTTCATAATTAGAATTCCCTCTTCCTAACATCTAATCTATTTCATATGTTGCTCCAATAAGACTTTCTATCTCCTGACCTCTCTTGGTTTTTGTTACCAAAATAATATTCACATCTTTGTCTTCTTTGTAAAATATTCAAACCTCTCAGCGGCATTCAGCACAGTTGAACATTTTTTCCCTTTGGACACACATTCTTCTTTTAGCTTTTTGGATCACACATTACTACCTCTTATCTCAAATTTTGCTCTTCTATGTCAGTCTGTCCTTTGTATGTCTGATTGGCAGAAGCGATTTCACATACCTGATTTGCATCTTTAAAGAGGAGTGGGAAAGTGAATTTTCAGGCTTTAGTCAAAGAGAACTCATAATTGGCAAAGTAAAAAATATAAAAATATGTTCAAATGTTCTGGAGGCTAAAATGTGACAAAAGTTCACACCTCCCCAGATTTAATTCATTATGAAAGACTTTCTGCCTTACATTAAACATGTATCTTATATTGGTCTGTGCCTTTAGCTCTACTGCATCAACTTAATTCAAGCTACCATAATCTCTCATTTGGAAGACTAAAATAGCTACCATATCTTCTGTGGCCACAGATTCCCCTTAATATTTTCTCCACACTGTAACTAGAATGAGTTTTTTAAAAAATATATTGCTATCCTGGCTGGCGTAGCTCAGTGGATTGAGCGCGGGCTGGGAACCAAAGTGTCCCAGGTTTGATTCCCAGCCAGGGTACATTCCTGGGTTGCAGGCCATAACCCCCAGTAACCGCACATTGATGTTTCTCTCTCTCTCTCTCTCTCTCTCTCTCCCCCTTCCTTCCCTCCCTCCCTAAAAATAAATAAATAAAATCTTTAAAAATATATATATATATTGCTATCAACCCACTTAGAAGACTAGGTAGTTTCTCATCTTTCTTTCATTAAGTCTAAATCCATGCCACATCCTACAAATTTCTATATAATCTGGCTCTTTTAACTTCATGTAAATCTAAAGGATATCCCATAATTTTCCTAACTTTCTGGTGTTTTTCTATCCTTAAACCCTTTCCCTTGTCCTCCCTTTGCCTGAAAATTTTTGAAAATGTTTCAGTGAGAGCATCAAGCTAGTTTCCTCCTACCATTCAGTCCTTATTTTAAAAATACTTCCTTCAGATAAACTTTTCCTTGATAATCAAGATAATTAGAGCCTCATCCTATTAGCTAGTCATTTTATTCTATCACTGTTACATTTTTTTTCTCTCTATGGCCTTTATATTGCTAGGTAGAAGTTTAGGAGAAAGAGGAGGGATAGGAGGAGGTCCATAGTACTTGCGGCAAAAGCTCATAAATAATTCTGATTTACTGCCTCCCGCCACATATCCATCTTTAACAGGATAACAAGAGATGGTTTGGAACAAGATAAAAATCTGAGTTAATAGACCTTCACCTATACTTATGCTTAGGAAGTCACACCCTTCCTTGGAAGAGTGTGTACCACCTTTTCCCACTAAATCAATGTGTAATCCCCCTCCACACACACACTTTATATAAATCATCAGGACAGAGAGACTTTCCCATCCACCTGGACTAAGGCTGTTCTCTTTCATGAGGATGTATCACTAATATACTTTGCTTACATATTAATAGGCTTGCTGATCTGTAATTCTTTGCTGCATTGGCAAGAAGAACCAAGCTGCCCACAACATATCTGTTTCATTTACTTTTAAAATTTGCCTCATTTCCACCCCTTCTCAGGTTCTCTTTCCCTAGACACCTACTTAGTTTTAAGCATGATAGAGGGACATGGAAACTAAAACTGGAGCATCAGTTTGAAGAAACGAAAACAATTACTAGACTAACAAAATTATTATACCTTAACACAACCTAAGAAGAAAGTATATTTTGTATAATGTTGTTTTTCTATATTAGGGTTCAGATTATAATATAATTCTGATTCTTATAGAGGTATAATCATGGATCTGGAGTAAACTCGATTGTTTATTTCCAGTCAGAATAGCTGAAATACTTCAACTGGACTTCAGATATTCACATAAACTGCATTGTTCATACAGGAAAAAGTAAACAGTTTGATTACCCTTTGCCAGGATTACTATTTGAAAAGTTAGCTTTCTGAAAGCATTGATATGTATATATTTCAAAAGCATTAAATTAGAAAGTGAAAATTATATAACTTGTCAGTTCATTATGCTAGGAAGATTTGAAGGGTGAATTAAATTTTATAAAACACATTGAGTGTACTATATCTTTTCACCATATCTTTGTGGTACTGCAAATATATGAAGAGAAAAATATAATTTTAATTTTTTGCCTTTAAAATGCAATTCTGTTCCTGGGCTCATTCAGCAGAGTAGAAATAACTTTGACATGTGTAGTTTCAATATATGGTTTAATATGTGAGTAAACGTCCTTGTGGGAAATCTGTGTTTGTAAATTTAAACATTTATATCGAACAGTTTGAAAGTATGAGGACTACTTTTACAGCTGAGAAAAAGGCAGACTCTTAGAACTGAACCGAAGCTTGAGTCAACAGAATGGAAACCTCTTCTCATGTTGATTCATATGGACTTGCCTGTGATATCACTTGAAAGTACAGAAATAACATCACCTTCAAGGAACTTCCTTGTCTGGGGTCATGACAATGAGGCCTGGGTGGTACAGGGTGGCAGGGGTGGTGGGAGGACTGACAGGATTTTGAGATTAATTCATTTTAGCTGCTCTTAAAGGGACAACTCATAAACATCTAATATAATTTTATATTGAAAAATTTAGTCTATAGTGGTGATCATACAGGTATCTTGACTATTTTAATTGTATAACCTATCATTCTGAAATGTATTAGTGAGTTTTATGAATTATGTCACATGGTAACTAACATTCATAGTAGACAGAGTATATCTATTCAGTTAACGGTTATATCATAATTGGTGGTATGTAATAAACATTTCTACCCAATTGCCCTTTATGACTAGTGACCAGGAAGTTTATACTTAAGGATATAAATTTAAGACAGTAATTTACCATTGTGAAAATCTTAGGGTAAACATGGAAGACAAATAGTATATCAATCTTGTTATTATGAGTTACTTAATACAAATACTTTAATATTTAGAACACATAAGATTAACAATTAGAAATGTTAAACAAAATAATTTTCATATAGTCCCATCATATACTTAATAATACCAAAGTTTTGTTTGAGAATAATGATCACAATTGTATATATTTACAGCACTAGGGTATATCTAGAAGATAACAACATTATAATCTATCATGAATTGCAGTAAGTGTATCCAGTGGGAATAAAAATGCAATTTAATATAATATACATATATTTTTTCTCTGTTGATATCTTGTTTATAAGTCTTTGTTTTTTGAAACATACTTTTGCATTTAACTCTTCATAATTTTCGTTGTTTCTGGGATATATTTTTCTTTATATCTGAATTAAATTCACCCTTTGGGAATATAATGTTCTTTAGAAAGATTAAAGCAGCACTGTGAGCCATTGAAACTATAATATTATTTTCAAAAAAAAGATTTTAAGAGGTTATATAAAGTAAATCATATCTACAGTTAGGATAAAGTAAGAATTGTGCTTCCAGAGATTACTGCATAAATATTTGTTGAAAGGAATTTCCCTGTGGTTTAGTGATATTAAATTATGTGAGTTATGAGCTTTTGCATTTTCTTTGGAGTCATCTATCATTTGCTCTGTCACACATGGAATTTGATGAGACTATGTACCAGGACATAGTGCATTTCTTGGTTTCTTGGGCCCACTTTTCTACACTGTGGGACCCATTGAGGATCAGACCATACTAACAGTGATTCCTAATCTGATAAAATAATGACAATAATAATACATTGCTTTTAAAGGCATAGGTTTCTTTGGTATCATCTTCTTGAGTATGTGAAATGTTATGTCCTATTTGAATGCCATTAATTTTGAAGCTGAGCTAATCTTCTCCGAAGATTTGTTTGTAACAATTTTCTACAACCCTGTGCTGAATCCAGAAGTCTTAATGGCAACCATTTAGTTCTAGGAGTTTATGACTTTGGACTAAGCCACTAATTATTGGATATGTTTATTACAAAAACATTAAAGAGTACACTTCAGGAAAAGCAAGTCATTCACACATAATTTATCAAAATGCTATGGTTGTCAGAATTTGCTACTTACCTTCAATTTTGTGTCACAGAGTGGTTAAGGCCTCCACCAGGATTCTGTAGTGTTCTTTTTCTTTCCTATTGAAGAATCACAAATATCAATTCATCATATAATTATTTGTGGGTCATGTTTATTATTAAGTTAAACAACTGATTAAAAAAACGGACAATCAGCAAAAGAGATAGAGTCTCAATTTGTAGAGGTTCATTAAATAAATCTTACTCATAATTTTACCCTCACAAACAAATATTGACTTCAGAAGTCTCTTTGATTAGTTTACCAGAAAGTCTATCTATTAAAGATAACTTGGGTTATATTTTGATAGAATATTTCCAGGAAATTACCATGTTTACCATTTTACTGAGTGTAGGACTACCTGTGTAAGGTGATCATTTCTATTTTGTGTGTGGTCTGAAAGTTGCACTTATTTGCTTGATATTTTCCCATCATGCAATACCAATCTTTGATGCAGTTTCATAGTTGGTTTTTCTCTTAACATTCAGGACATCTTGCTGTTGACCACTCATCTCATGACAGCAGCCAAGGGTCTGTTTGCATACGAATATACTTGCAGCCCTGGCTGGTGTGGTTCATTGGATTGAACATCAACCTATGAACCACAGAGTATCTGGTGCGATTCCCGGTCAGGGCACATGCACTGGGTTGCAGGCCAGGTCCCTAGTCAGGGGTATGCAAGAGACAACCAGTTTCAATTCACACATCAGTGTTTCTCACCCACTCTTTTTTTCTCCTTCCTCTCTCTCTAAAAAGAATAAATAAAATTAAAAAAATATGTACTTGTAGAATAGCTTTTGTTGAAATTTTTTGACAGAAATTTTCTGGATGTGTTTGTCTTATAAACTTTTTCACTCATTCATTTTCTTTCTTCATAGTCTGTTTCCATAAAGCAATTTTCTGTTACAGTTGAAATCATTATTGCAGCTATAACAATTTTGAATCATAGTAATTATTTCATCCTGTGACTACAAAAATGTTAAGTCATCATTATTCAAATAATCATAAATTACTACTAACATTATCGTACTTTGCTATCCGATCAGGATTAGCTCTCAGAGTGATGTCAAGCTAGATACTTCTTTCTGCTTTTTATTTTCTGGCTTCTGTCTCCCTTGTTTTTATTACACTTAGCTTTCCAAAAATGTGTCTTTTTTTAAGGTTCTTATCAAATGTGTATAGTACTTTTTTAGAAGAGTATTTGTAAAGGCAAATCCCTGGATCAGTGTTCTCAATATTATATTTTAATTACAACTGAGAATTGTAACTAACAAACCAAGAATTGATTAAGTGCTTCTATATTATATATAACTATCAAAGATATAAATCATAAAATTTTGTTCTTTAATATTATTATATATCCTATTATATTATAAAGCACTTCATTTGATAGATATATTTGTATTAGTTCTACTGTTAATAGATAACTCCTAGAAACATCCACACACAAATACAAATAGAAACAAACTATCTGAAGTCTGAGTAAAAAATGTGATGCACCTTAGTGGTAAATTTTACTGCTAAATAGTATCTAAAGTTTATTTTTTCCATTTAAATTGTATGACTACAAATCTCAATGGAAAAGGAAAACACTTGAAACTTCTGTGAACGTGTTGAGCCATTTACAAAGTTATAGGAAATAACTTACATAATTACTACCACCAATTAGTATGAACAGTTACTAAAGCATTTTGCATAAAACTTCTTTGTAGGATAAAGCAATAATAATGAATATTGCCTCCTAGAGAATATCATCTACACTTTCACGTAGATTTAATAGGAAATACAGCTCTTTGAAGAATAACTTGATTTTAAGTTTATGTCAAATAAAAGTATTTTCCTTGTTTTGCAAAATCTGCATTTTTATCTTTTTATTTCCAACTCATTTGTAGCTCCATATAAACATGCTATGAACTAGATATTAACAAGGTAAAGAAAGTTTGATCTTACATAAGTTGGTATTTTTAACAACTTGCTAAAGGTAAACTTCCTTTATAATATGTGTTTTGCGTAGCTCAGTGGATTGAGCATGGGCTGGGAACCAAAGTGTCCCAGGTTCAATTCCCAGCCAAGGTACATCCTTGGGTTGCCGGCCATAACCCCCAGCAACCGCACATTGATGTTTCTCTCTCTCTCTATCTATCTCCCTCCCTTCCCTCTCTAAAAATAAATAAATAAATAAAATCTTAAAAAAAAATAATATGTGTTTTAAAGCATGTCATTAAAAATGGACTAAAATATCCTAGGAATAAAAGGAGTCTTTAAAGGTCATTATCCAGTTTACTAAAAGTACTGCAACTAAATAATTTCAGACAGATTGGTATGTTTTCTACTTTTATAGACCTCTAGAGAGAGAGGGAGGCCCTATGTCTGTAATTCCTATTGTGAGAAATATTTAATTACTCCTAACTTAAAATGCTTATGTTTCAGTTCCCAATGATGAAGATGAGAATGATGATGGCGATGATGATGCCAATTGTACTTATCACTTTGGTTGTGGCCTCAGTTGACCTGAAGAACAAACTTTCTCAATCTTGCACTGGTCATTTTTTTTTTATTATTTTATTTTTAGACAGATGGGAAGGGGAGGAGAGAGGGAGAGAAACATCAATGTGTGGTTACCTCTCACGCATCCTCTACTGGGGACCTGGCCCCCAAACCAGCATGTTCTCTGACTGTGAATCAAACCTGGGACCCTGTGGCTCCCAGGCCAGCCCTCAATCCACTGATTCACACCAGCCAGAGCTAATAATGTTCTATATTCATGAAATCATGATTAAGTTTCATCTCAGTCTTTTCACTTATGTTTTAAATTATTTTATTATTTCATTACCATCTTCAACTTTTCTGTGAAAAATTGTTATTCTTTGTAGATTGACTTCTATTTTGCAGACAATATAAATTAATATATATCATGTCTATATAAATTTCAGCCAGATTATCTGTTAGCACCTCATTAGAAACCAGCTAAATATATTGTTAGCAAGTTAGGAGAATATGTTTCAGATGGGTTATTTTCAAAGCTAGCAATTAGCATACTTCAATTTTGTTTTTATTACAAGCTCAAGAACATCTTTAAAGAAAGAGACAATCATCTTTCAGAAAAATTAACCTAAATTCTCATTAAACTTAGTGAATATTTTTGGGATGGTATGAATGAAATTATGTACTAGCTGAAGTACACAGTTTTCATTGAAAGGTAAAGTCTAGAAACACCTAAAAGACAGTTATTCAGCTGAACAGCCAAACATGAGACACTATAAGAAAACTTTTTTATTTAATGTAGAGAAACACTGTATATTAAAATGTCCTGAACATTATCACAGGAATGAGATGATACTATTGACGAGGAAGGAATATGAGGAAGCCTGCTGGGAAGCTGGAAATATTCTGAAATGTGGCCTGTGTTTAATAAGGCCATGTGAATAAATATGTAAAAACGTGCTTACATACCCACTTATGATGTGTGTATCTTGCTGAAAGTCATACCTCCATTCAAGGTCAGAAAGATAGGTACTCAAAATTGCAGGCACTGACAGTGGCAATTCTCAGTAGTGCATTGCAAATAGCCTTAGGGATTTGTTCATGTAACCTCAGTAATGATTTCTCAGAGCAATAACACCCTAGCTACTGCATGTGTATGGTTGTGTGTTTGCATAGGGTTAGATTTGTAGATACCTATTTCATTGTGAAAACTTTATTGCAGACAAGAAATAACAAAGTAAAATTAAACATAAGTCAGTTCAGAATCATATTCAACAAAGCATTGCTTCAACGTATTTCATCTTAATCCTTTTGCTTGAAGGCATCATTATACACTCTAAATTTGTTCACAGTTTCCACTGAGAAAATATTGAGTATCCTGGATTATGAAATAATTTATCTTTATGGGTATTATCATTAATAAAGTCTTGCAATATATAGCCTGTTAAATTCTTAGGCATGAGAGCTTCTTTTCACATCATTAAGATCAAAAGATAAAGTAGAATTGCATTTATATGTAAAAGTTAGGGAACAGAGAACTTAATATTTCTTTCAGCTTCATTGAGGTATATTTGACAAAATTGTAATATGTTTACTTAAAGTGTACAATGATGATTTGATAGACATGTGATTGTAAAAGTAAGTGTACAGCTGGGAGTATGTGAAACACAGTACATTCTTGTATTATTACTAATTACTTTATTATTTACTTGTATTACAACTGTAAACCTACTTTTGCTTACTCCTGTATGCTTATTAACTGGAGTCACCATGTGATACATACGATCATCAGAAGTTATTTATTTTATATTGAAAGTTTTCAATCTTTACCATTCTCTCACTATTTCTCTGACTTTCACCCCCAGCGAAATGACCACTATGCTCTGATTCCATAAGTTTACCTTTTCAAATTTTTTCTTAATATTTTTATTTTAATTCTATCTTATTATTCATGCAACAAAAGTTGTCCACATTTTTCCCCCTTTGCCCACCACCATGAAGTGCCTCCATTCTCCAACTGTTTCCACATAGTTGTCAGTTCCTTAAGTCATGTACACACAAGGTCTGTCCAGAACGTATCCAGCCATGTACTACAAAAAATAGACATTTATTGAAGATACAAGAAACATTGTACACAGGACAACGATGCCTCACTCCCATTCAAAATAGGCACTCTGGGGCCTCAGGCAGTTCTCCCAGCATCTCTTGCACTGCTCAAAACACTCTGTAATAATCCTTTGTTGGAATCACCACCAGCTGCCCCATCCTATTCTTCTGAATCTCATATCTCATCAAGGGTCTTAAATCTCTTCCTTTCCAAACACAATTTTAGTTTTGGGAAAGCCAGAAATTTCAGGACACAAAATCTTGGCTGTAAGGAGGCTGAGTCACCTGGGTGGTTTGAAGTTTCACCGAAAAGTATACTCGAGACATGATGCATGAGTGGGTGCATTGTCCTGATGAAGCTGCCAATCACTAGTTGCCCACAGCTGAGGATGTTTTCATCATATTGCATCTGTCAACCAACATAGAACATGAATATAGTACTCTTTATTAATTGTTTGGCTTGGAAGGGTGTACTTGTGATGGACAGCACATTCCCAATCAAAAAGCACAGGCCACATGGTCTTGATCTTATTGCGACTTTTCCATGCCTTCTTCGGGCATGGAAAGCCAGGCAACTTCCATGGGTGTGGCTGTGCCTTTGCTTCCAGATTATAGCTGCAAGCTTAGATCGACAATTCATCTCTAGTTATCAACTTTTTAAGAAAATCTGGTTATTTGGTAGCAGTTTGAATCAAGTCTTTAGCAACTGCAGCACAACGTACTTTCTGCTCTGGTAGCAGAAGCCACAAAACAAATTTTGCCATGACACATTTCATGCCAAGAGCCTGCATTACAATCTTGGACACAATAGTTTTGGGAATCCCCAGATCAGCTTCTACACAGTTCTCACACTGTCAGTCATCAGTCTTCATTAACTGCAGCCCTTAAGTATTCAGCATTCTCAGGTGTTCTGCTTGTTGCAGGTCTTCCAGAATGTGGATCACTCTCAACAGATTCTCAACCATCTTTGCAGTGTTTGAGCCACACTTTTATTTGCTCTGAACTCATTGCATAGTCCCCAAAAGCCTTCTGAATCATCTGAATAATGTGATAAAAATCTGATGCAGATTTGTTGGTGTACTCAGTCATTTTGAATGCAATGGCCACACAGTACACAGGCTCATCAACAGTGTCTTCCACCCCCACTGAGTAATACAGTGAAGTTGTCATTGTTCACACATGCACATTCCAGTCCACTCTCCTTGGCTGCCAGGTTACATCTTTCATACAAGCCATTGTTGTTATATTAACAATGGCTAAACTTTTTCTGAGCAGACTTCACCTACTACAATCAGTCACATATAAGTGATACAATACAGTATTTACCTGGCTTTCTTATTTTGCATAATGCCTTCTAGCTTCACCTATGTCATAGCAAATGGCAGGATCTTCTTCTTTTTTTTAAGGCTAATTTAGAATACATTGCATATATACACCACATTTTCTTCATCTGTTCATCTTTTGGTAGACACTTAGGTTGTTTTCATAACATGGCTATTATGAATAATGTTACAATGAGCATAGGAGTATATGAGGTCTGTCAGCCATTGTTAACATAATGAGAACAGTTTGCGCAACATTAGTATAACCAGGCAGCTAAGGAGGGTGGACTGGAATGCACATGCATGAACAATGACGACTTGACCCTACTAATCAGTTGGGGTGGTAAATGCCATTGATGAGCATGTATACTATGTGGATGTCACATTCAAAATGAGTGAGTAGAGTAACAAATCTGCATCAAATTTTGCCTTAAGCTCAAACGTTCCTCCATGGATAATATTCAGAAAATTTAGAAGGCTTTCTGGGATTATGCAATGAGTTCAGAGCAAATAAAAGCATGACACATTCACTTCAAAGATGGTTGGGAATCTTTTAAAAGTGATCCATGTACTGAAAGGCCTGTAACAAGCAGAATACTTGAGAGTGTTGAATATTTATGGGGGTTAAATCAACAAAGATCAATGACTGGCAGTATGAGAACTGTGCAGAAGCTGATCTGGGGAAAACTACTGTGTTCAAGATTTTGATGCAGGAGCCTGGCATGAAACATTTCATGGCAAAATTCATTCTGCAGTTCTTCTGCTATAAGAACAGAGGGAACATCATGTTGCAGTTGCTAATGACTTGATTCAAACCACTACAAAAAAAACAGATTTTCTCAAGAAGTTCATAACTGCTGATGAATGGTGGGTCTATGCATACAGCTATGATCTGGAAATGAAATCCCAGCCACACCCATGGAAGTTGCCTGGCTCTCCATGCCCGAAGAAGGCATGGAAAAGTCGCAATAAGATCAAGACCATGTGGCCTGTGCTTTTTGATTGGGAATGTGCTGTCCATCACAAGTACACCCTTCCAAGCCAAACAATTAATAAAGAGTACTATATTCATGTTCTATGTTGGTTGACAGATGCAATATGATGAAAACATCCTCAACTGTGGGCAACTAGTGATTGGCAGCTTCATCAGGACAATGCACCCACTCATGCATCATGTCTCGAGTATACTTTTTCGGTGAAACTTCAAACCACCCAGGTGACTCAGCCTCCTTACAGCCAAGATTTTGTGTCCTGAAATTTCTGGCTTTCCCAAAACTAAAATTGTGTTTGGAAAGGAAGAGATTTAAGACCCTTGATGAGATATGAGAATCAGAAGAATAGGATGGGGCAGCTGGTGGTGATTCCAACAAAGGATTATTACAGAGTGTTTTGAGCAGTGCAAGAGATGCTGGGAGAACTGCCTGAGGCCCCAAGGTGCCTACTTTGAGGAGAATGAGGCATCATTGTCCTATGTACAATGTTTCTCATCATCTTATAATTTCTATCTTCTTCAATCTCTATTTTTATAGTACATGGATGGATACTTTCTGGACAGACTTCGTATATCTTTTCAAGCTAATGATTTAATATTCTTTGACTATATACCCAGAAATGGGTTACTGGGCCATATATTAATTCCATGTTTAATTTCTTGAGGAACCTTCATACTGTTTCCCCATAGTGGCTATACCAATTTGCATTCCCACCAAACAATCTTTAAGGGTTCCTTTTTCTCCGCATCCTCCCCAGCATGTATTATCTTTTTGATAATGGATATCCTCACAGGTGTGAGGGGTACCTCACTGTGATTTTGAATTACATTTCCTTGGTAATTAGTAATATTGACCAACTTTTCTTGTACCTGTTGGCTATTTGTATGTCTTCTTTGAAAACATATCTATTCAGGCCATCTGCCTATTTTTAATTGGGTTGTTTTGTTCTATTATTGAGTTGCATGTGTTACTCGAATGAGTAACACCTTTTTAAACAAGTTTAACAAATATTTTTCCCAGCCTATAGGTTGCCTTTCCATTTTTGTACAGAAGCTTTTTAGTCTGATGTAGCCCCACTTATTTAACTTTGTTTTTATAGCCTTTGCTTTTGGAATCACCCCAGTCAATTCAATAAAAAATATGTTTCTGTTATGTTGGTATTTTTATATGAAACTATTATAAAATTGAATATCATTTTTTGAGATATTTGCATGTTATTTTATAAATCCTCCAATATTCACAGTGCTAGGCTAATATATAGATTAAATTATCAAGCTTCCCTCTGAGATCTATGTGCAAAATTATTAAATAATACTTCATGTCTTTCCCCCTAACAGTTCCTTGATAGGGGCACAATTTAGAAAAATAAAATATATTGGAAAATATTAGAATGAAGAATTGTTTATATTTCTTTGACATTCTCCCTACATTTTTGGATGTATTATTATGCCTTTTACTTTTAAATACTTCAAAGGTTCTCTATACTGCTGAATTAAGCTATATCTATGTTTGTTTATGGAAAATATAAAAGGTAGAAATTCAAATAAGGTTTTATCACTGCAGTTCATAAAATGTCTGGTATTTAAGAGGAGGATTTTAGCCAAGGACTTCCTTCTGTAATTGGGCAGATATTTGTCTCATTCATATTTGATGCTATATTACAGTTTTCATCTCCTTGTTTTAAAACGCTGACACCCTTTATGGTTTGGTAATGTTCTCTTCTGTTTGTGCTTAATTTCAGCGTTTTTTTCTCATATGTACATGTAAAACAAATCTCACTTGATTACTAGACCAAGTCAGCCTATTTGTGTAGAGAACCCCAAGGGACTAGAATTAAGTCCCTTGAGTACTTAGCATTTCTTGTGAGTCAGAAGCAAAGCTGAAGTAGATTGATGATCAGAGGCACCAATACCTAAGTTCACGAGCAGAGCTGAAAGACACACTCTTTGTTCTATTAAAAGTATGTAGACCCATTGTTTTTCCTCAGTATTGTCCAAGAGAGACTAAGAATGAACACAACTCAAATGCCAATGGATATGTTTTAGCCATTACTGAAAGTGCTGTGATGGCCTCATATTAATTCTTTAAAAGCTGAACTTCAATAAAATGGTGCTCAGTGACAATTTCTATTTATGTAGCTTATTTTTGAAATAAAAAGACATCATGAATGATTTCTTTGGCTATCCTCATTGCATAGTCTCATTTGTGTGCTTTTGATTTTCTTTCTCAGATTCTCTGGCAGTTAACTGAAAGGGAGAAAGTTGCCTTACTGCTAATCTTCAGTTCAGTTTCCAGTGTTTGTATTAGGCTTGGATTTTTTTTTTTTTGCATGTGTATATTCTATTATACTCAATTTCCTTCTCCTCCTGAACTGGCAAGGAGTCAGGACTGAGGAAGACTCATTAGAAAGCACTTGGTAGAGGGCTGACATTTACTATACACACGAAAGCTAATGAAAGTAAACATGGGCTACAAAATCGAACAGGGCTAAAGCAAGAAAAGGGAGTTAAGAAAAAAATCAAGCTTTTAGGATACCTATGTGTGGGTAGGGTTAAAACAGATGAAGAAAGATGCATTTCAAAGCACTTCATCAGGTTGGGGGAAAGTAGGTATAGAATCTTTTTATGCCGTATCTGCACTTGTTATAATGGGATTCATTCGGCAACATTTGATATTTATTTTCCACTGGCTTCCATTATACTCATGAGAATTTTGTTTTAAAAAATCAAGTTGGCAATCAAAGACGGTCCCCTTTGTTTTATTTTTAAGTGATATACAATCATTAGTACATATATGTTAATATGCAACAGGCCTATACCCTGTTTCAACTATTTATCCTAAGTTATGTATCAGTACACATATTGACCAGCAGGACTGTCTGTTCTTCACAGATAAGCAAATCATAGTAGCCCAGTGCAATTCCACACCCTCCCATGAGCTCTCAAGATGATTTGCTCTGGTGTTACTAGGTAGATGTGAAAACAGACCCTTGTCATTCAGATTTTAAAATTATGTGGGTTTTCCCTTTTACCTCCCGGTAACTAATGATCTGAAGCCACAGGCCAATACAGGATATTGCTGTGGGGCTACATTCGCCTCTTGCCACTGTGCTCAGAATTTGGGGTTTATGTGGTCCCTACTTTGAATTTCTAGATCTGGGCTGATCTTCAATCTACTGAACTAGATCTTTCCAGATGCCTGTATTATTAGATTATTATTAGATTCTTCAGCTTTATATCACTTTAACTTCGAACCATTAGCTGCTTTCCTCGGAGTCTCAGCTTGTCTGATTCCCTATGGCGTTAATCAAGGCTATGGCAGTGAGTCTTTAAACTTCTCTGTATCTCTACTTCTCCCTCATAGAAGCTGCCATCACATCTTTCTTTAACTGTGGAAATAACCTCTTTAATAGCCTTCTTCTTCCAGTCTTACCACGCATTCATCTATACTCCACATGGTAGCCACAGTCCTCTTTCTTCCACAAAAATCAAATCACATTACCAATGTGCTTCAAAGCAGTTCAATGTCTTCTTTTATGAGCAAATTTTGTTATCCAAAGATGACTTTCACATTCTGCACGTCTAATGTGACTTGATATTTCTGCCTCTTGAAGGCGGTAGCCTGTGTCCTCTCCCTTTAAATCTGAATGCACTATGATTCTAGTGGAAATGACACTAAAGCTGATAAAATCAGATAAAACCATGCCTGGTTCTCTTGGACACTTGCTTTTGCCCAATCCCCATGCTTGAATACGCCTAGGTAGCTTGCAGAGAAGTCTGTATAGAGACAGACTGAGGGCTCCAGCCTCAGCTAAGTTCCCAACCAATCACCAGTGTTATTTTGCCCACCCTCTGAGGCATCCATATTCATATCGGCAACAGAATGAGCCATTTCCACCAAGCCCTGCTGAGACTGCAGAATGAAGAGCAAAGGGAATTGTTGTAAGATTTTAAGTCACTAAGTTTTGGGAAAGTTTTATTTTTAAGTACAGTAATATGAAACTAACACAGGTTTTAGTACCTGAAAGTGGGGTACTGTTGTAAAGACCCCAAGCTATGTAACATTGGCTTTAAAACAAGCCACATGAGGAAGCTACAAGGTTTGGCAAAATGTTAGCAAAAGCCCACATACCTTGAGGAGTCTGTCTTTGACAGCTTCAATAAAAATAAGAAAAATGTGATTGAGAAATGTCTGTAATGATGAAAATTTTGGCTACTTCCATGAAGTAACATGGAAGGTAGGAAATTTTCCAGTGAACTCAATGATCAAGCTAAGGGCATTTTCAGGCACAATATTTAAAATGTCACCTGGGTTTTAAAAAATTTCCTACAATATAATATGAGAAGAGAGAAATGAGCTCAAGATGAATTTTTAAAGATAAAGGATCCAGAATTTTCCTAGTTCCAAACAAAATCTGTTTCTCTTCCCAAATCTCTCTAGGTGGCAAATGATGCTCAAAATAAGTTCTGGTTTGAGAGGGAAGATCAAATGTACCATGAAATTTATATTAAGATCTCAGATCTGAGATGGCTCCTCACAGAACCTTTCAAACAGACAAAGCCCTTCTAAAGATCATAATGATGTAATTTTCAGCACTCTCCATTACATTATAAGGCTTATAGTCTTTTCAAGGGTTTTACCCCACAGCCGTTCCACTGTGAGGTCAGGGAAGAGGATGACTTATCTGGAAAAGAGTTGTGATTATAGCTTTTGTCTGGTGAAGTGAATTCTAAATCAACACTCAAAAAGCCCACCAAAATGCTGAAAGAACTGTATCTGCTTATAATAAAAGGAAAAGAAATAGGACACAAGAAAAGGCCCTGGACCCTTGAACTTTAGAAGAAAGAAATAGACTGACAAAAGCTCAGGAAAAAGAAGGTGGACTCAGACAGAAGGACCAAGGGCTCATGGGTTGAACCTGGAGCCATGGAAAATAACTTTGAGGGAGCAGGACTAAACTCCAATCAAGGTACTGGCAACATGTGCCTGCCTGTCTGTATTGAGACGAATTAATGACTACTCTGCTCCTTCCCTTTTCCTGAAATTTTGAATGGGAGCCTCTACAGCAGTTATTCAATGCCTGTCCCACCATTTCATTTTGAGTATTTGGAGACCTAAAAAAATGATCTCTTCAGGTCAGATGTGTCACATGTCATCACATCATAGAAAGAGTGCTCAAAGAGCTGTGTAAGAGTGGCTGCACATAAGCAGTGTCATCTACACAGAGATCTGATTTAGATAATTGAATTCTTTGAGCTGATACAATTATAAAATGAGACTTTTCAGTCTTGGGAAACTATGTGAGAGGCATATAAATGCTGCAACCTAAAGATAAGACTGTGGCAGATTGTGTTTTTCAAAGATGGCTTTAACAAGACCTTCTATCTCAAATGCTGCTTCTTACAATATGACGTTGATACTCCTCCACCGGGAGCTATTGCCTTCCCTTGAATCTGGCCAGATAGTGACAATACATGCTACATGACTTTTGAGATAAGGCTATGAAGTGTGATACATCTTTCCAGTTTACTGAAAATGTTTTCTCCTAAAACCTAACCTGCATGTGTATAATCCAAAGAGACCGATGTGGAGAGGGCCATGTGAAGAACTTAGGACCCTGGCTTACAGTCTTCAATGAGCTCCCATCTAATTGTCAGCATCAACAAGGCAGTCATGTGAGTAAGCTATCTTAAATCTCTCCACCCCCAGCTGAACTTTTGGCTGCTGCTGCAGAGAATATTGCAGAGTTGTGAGCAAAATAAATCAATTTTGTGATTTAAGCCACTAAGTTTTGGAATGGTTTGTTACATAGAGTAGACAATTTATACAACAGTGAACATAGAATAAAATAAAACATCCAAACTTTCCGATGAAACCCTATATGATCTAGTTCTACCGATTCCCTAGCCTCATGTCATACTATTTATTCTCCACTGTGCTCACTTTGTTCCAATCACACTGACTTTTCTTCTGTTTTCTACAATCTAACTAGTTTCTGTTTTAGACTTTGTCATTGTCACTCCCTGGATAGAAAATTATCTTTTGATTTTGTAATTCAAGTTAAATTGTATGAATTTACCAAGAAATCAGCACATGTACCTATTTATTATTATCATGGCATATCTATCTACTATCTATCTATCTATCTATCTATCATCTCTCTGTATATTATCCATCATCTATCTTATCCTTCCCACTACTAGAGCAAGCTCCAGGGGAACAAAGTCATTGGTTTTTGTTGTTGTTGTTTTGTTTTTTTTCTCTGTCTCCATTACCTTGGCATATAGTAGGTACTCCACAATTATTTGTTGAGCTAATGAATAAATGGTAATAAATATACACTATCAAGAAAACTAGAATCTAAGATTTTATACATTCTCTAGAAAAAGGCAATGTTTTCTGTTTTTATTAGGTCCATTAAGTTGACACAGAAAAATGTTTACTATTTTGTAATATCATGAAAAATAAGTTGATTTATACACATTTTGAATAATTGCTATAAGTTTTTCCATATCCAAAATGACATAAAATAAGATCACATTTTCAGATAAAGCTTGACATATTTAATTAGTTGTTTTTATCTGTTGATATAAATATTTTACATTCAATAAGACAAAACATAATTCTGAAATTTTCCTTTTTAATATCATGTTTGGAGTTTAGTATTAAACTATATAAAAATTATTTTCTGGAGAGGAAACATGTTCAGGTAATAGTCAATAAAAGCAAATACTCAATTTCCAGGAATTTGGGGTATGGATCCTTGGCATAATAGTGATACAGCTTTTCATCTAGTCAATGTGTAAAATAGTCAAATGATTTTAATTTATTTAGTTGGTTTCTACTTTTTTGCACTCCAAAGCCTGGGTAACTGAGTACACAGATATTGTTAGAGTAATCTTTCTTGCATAGAATTTGCCACCTTTTTAGAGTTCTAAAATAAGTAAGAAGAATTGCCCCAGTGATTTTCTCCCTTGGGAGGAACATTAAGCTGAAGTCTCATTAGCATCTAATCCTGAAAGAATCAGAGTATCTATTTATATCATAGCCTAATATTTGCAGCTTTCCTCAATGTTCCTTGGGATTTTCTTAGGTATATTCTTAATGAGAGATGTACACCAAGTCCTTCAGATTTGAGAAACGTGAAGAGGGAGTCACAGCCCTGGGCCCACAGATAACCTTCTACTCTGCTCTACAGCCCTGTTCTAATCAACTTCTATTATTGGTTCTTGCAGAAGAATCTCTTGGGATTAGTAGTTGAAGATGCTAATTGGCTATTACTTCTTGCTCATTTTCTTCTTTGATAAGAGTGAGAGGTTGAACCTTCAATAGATTTTATAATTATGTCTTATTCAATTAGCAAAATCATAATGTAATTCTGTTTAAGTACAAACCCAGAAACAATCGTTACTTAATTCTAATTCCTAATTCAAAGTAAATAAGTCAGCTCATGCTTGTACCAACAAATTCCAACGTACATACATAACAACATATTGATTTTATTGCAGTGCCTAAGTCCCCTGGTGAGCAAAAATATTATATTTACTTGTGCTTATCTTTCTGTTTCACAAGATATCCCTTTAATTTCCATACTGTTCCCTCAAGCGATTATGTACTTTCCCCATCACCTGCTTCCCATGTTGCCTCCTTATCTTTTTCTTTCAATTCCTGCTTGGCCTTGTTTCTCTATTAGTGACAGCTCCTTTGGTGATCTAGCTTCCTTGACACTCCTTACCTTCAGATAATTTTGTAGTATCTTTCATCATTCTCCACATATATTATTTGCCTTATGCCATACTATATTTGTAAAATACATAACAAATTGGTAGTATTTTTATTTTATAGTTGATGAAACTGAAGTGTAAAGATAAATGACTCCCCAGAGGCTGTGATTTGTGAGGCTTATAGCGAGTTTAATGGGGAGAGAGTAGAGGTAAAATGCCAAAATGAAGAAGTTAGAGAGAGCTGAGATGAGTGATAGAGACCTAAGGAAGAGGGAGTTAAATGGTCCAGGGCATACAATGACCTAAGGCACAGCACAAATAAAAAGAGGGGTAGACCTTAAAATTGATGATTCCTCTCTTCTGATAACTTCAAAGTACAGATAAATTTGAAATCTCTATCATCTCATTGCATGGGGATGGATTAAAACAAAACAGTATTTATCACTTCTTGAAACTTCAAAAATTTGCAAAAATCCTAAAATGTTGAGTAAAAAATAGCATGAATGTCTTAGTTGTACATGTTATTGACATTTCTCTTTATCCCTCCTAATATACTTTATAAACTCAAAATATTATTCACATTTCATTACCTAGCATGATATTGTTCACCCATCACATTCCACTTATTAAATATTAATCACACATATTTTATTGGCCTAAGTTGTGCATTTATTATACTTTCTTATGTGGGAAGGAAAGTGACTTCAATAAAGATCATGGTTTCTAATATTAGTACCTGCATGATAATATCGCCAGCAGTAGATTTAAGGGATGCTATTACTACTCCTTCTTGAAATTTATCAGCTTTTCCCAGTCCTCTCTGTCAGCCGCAAGGTTAGGCCTCTGTACAAACTTTTCTTCTTTCTTGTTTACAGGTCTGATGCGAACAGCTGCAGAGTGTGTGTATGATGAAAATTTAAGGGATGCCCCTGGCATTCTGAAGTGCACAAGCTGCAAAAATCTATCTAATGGCCCTGCATCAGTTCTGTACAACAGAGTTTCTATTAGTGCCCTCAGCAGAACATACTCTAAAAAGGAAAAAAAGAAACAAATTTATATCTACTGATAAACAGAAGATATATTTGATAGGTATCTACAATGAGACAAGCTGTGTTCTAACTGTTGGAAACTCAAAAGTGAATAGTACACATCTAGCCCCCGTTTCATGGAGCTGACATTTTAGTATGTGGAGTAGCAAATAATAAAATAAAAATAGAACCAAACATTGGAAGTAGTAAGTGCTATGAAGGAAAATAAAGAAAGGTAATAAAATAGACACATATAGATGTTGTTTTAAGAAAAAATAAGCATCTCTTAGGAGTGGAGATATAAGCGGAAAAGCTACTCTGTAAGAGGATTATGAATGTACATCTGTTAAAGTGGACAAGTGAGGCTGCCGCACAAGCATGTGGTGGAACAGTATTTCAGGATGGGGGAATGGCAAGTGCAAATGCCCTGAGACAAGTGTGTACTTGGATTACTCAAGGAATAGCAAGGAAAACACTGTGGCTGGAATGAAGTAGGCAACTAATGATAGAAAATGGGGACATGGAGAAAACTAGGGTAAGGCCAAGTAGTGACTTATAAGTTAAGTAAGACTGAATAATTTATTCTAAGTGTGATAAGAAAGTATGGAAAGGTTTTAAGCAGAAAAGTAACATTATCTGATTTGCCACTTAATAGCATCTTTCTTGCTGCTATGGGGAAAAGGTAGATTGAGAGATGAAAGATAGTAAGTAATGAGGCAAGTAGGAGGCTACAGGAATTGCCCATCTTAGATGTGATGATAACTTTGATCAGATTGTTGTTGATGGTGGTGGAGGTGGTGAGAAGAGCGAAAATAAGAACATATATTCAAGGCAGCTCTGCTTGCTCTGTCTACTAATCACTGCATGATTAGATTAGATATGAAGTTTACGAGATTTAAAAAAAGGATGAAATGTGATTGTAACGTTTAAACCTGAGCAACTACATAAGTGGTAAAGCCATTTTCTTTCATAAGAAACATTGGAAAATAGAGAAGTGGAGGCAGAAAATAATAGAAATCAAGAGATTATGTTTGGAGTGTTGAGTTGAGATGATTGAAGATATCCAGTTGGAGATCATTGTGATTTATATTGGGTCGATTCACTTCCCTGAATAGTTCTTGATGGGTCATAGAGAAATTTTTCACAAGGTTTGGAAGGCAGAAGTGAAGCAGCAGCCATATTCCTTTTATTCCCGGAAGCATAATGCAGGGGGTGAGGTTTGTTTGAAAAGCACACATGTGGTCACTTATCTGCTGACTCACCTTGCTGGTGTGAGGCAGTGTCCAACTCTCAGAAACTGAAGGCATATTAAAAAAGGAAGCAAACAAACCCTGTATGTGGCTTCCAAAACATATTCTTCACTGTTTGCGTCATAATGCTAGATGCATAGTGAAAACAAAGCATATCATTTAATAATGTGACAAGGGATTTAAGTCATAATTAAAGAACACTACTTGGCCAGAAAGGATAGCAAACACATTTACACAAAGCTTCCACTAGTCCTGGAGCCTGGCAGGTGCTGGCAGTGCCTGTAAGAGGCTGCAGATTAAGATCGGCTGCAATTTTGCTGGACCAGTTAAAAATAGCCATAGGACGGACACATGCCATCTATCAGAATTAAGTGGATCACTCAGCACCTGCTTCCTGTACCCAGTCTTCTGTTACTCCATGTGCTTTCCTAGATACTGACGGGTCCTTGGCCCTTGCTTCTAGGTGTAACAGCGATCTCTGCCCAGGGAAAAGGTAATGGTCCCTGGAATAAGATATGCGAGCTGGGCATATATTTATCATCTCAGAATTGAACTTCCATCACTAATAGTAGCTATCCTGCACTGGTGTCCTCACTCCATGCCAACATTTTGCAACACACATTCCAGGTTTTAATCTCATTTAATCCTGGCATGGTCTAGTATCATCCCTAGTGGTATAAGGCAAGGTCTAGTATCATCCCTATCTTGTATTTGAATAAATTCAGTTGAACAATTACCTAAGTACATTGCTAAGGTCTCATAGTAAGGGCAGAACTATAAAGACTTGGTCAAGAGCCACCTGCTTCTAATGACTGACCTAACTTGCTATATTAAATTGTTCCCATGGGCTAAGAAGGAGCTTGTAAAAAGCTTCTTTCTCACAGAGATTTCTGGGAATGTATGACTGGCTACATTGAAACTGAACTCTGATATGGGCACTAGATTCTTTGAAATCTTGAAAGAAAAAGTCAAATCTGCAACCACTCTTATGCTATTTCAAAGGAAATAAGATTCTGTTTTGAAATCAAGATGACAGATGTATCTTTAAGACAGACCCTTTTATTCTTGAGAAATCACTTGAATAAATCATATAACTAGGTAAATAAAAAGCCGACTCCACTATCAATAAAGCTATTCTAGATTCTTCATTATAAGCAGTAAAAATGTTTTGTATAATAATAAAAATATATTCACTCTGGTACATCTCTGCAGACTGACACCTGATTTTTTTATTGAAAGAATGTGACTTGACTGTTCTAAAAACAACAGCTTGCCCTGCAGAGAAATCTGAGCACCTGCTGATGGAAAATTTGAAGCTGAGTGTCAAAAGGCAAAAGAGATGTTTTGCTGAGGGTCCTTCAAGGAGCCCAAGTACAAGCAGTGATGAGCTAGACAACCAAGGTGAGCCATAGAACTGAAGCAACACTAGCTGGAAGAAAAAGGCAAAAGGTACAATCCACCAGGAAGATGTCATCATCACAACCATGTATGTACTGAAAAACCTACAGCCACATATTATACAGAGCAGAACTCCTAGAAATAGGATTTTAGAAAATAATAGATTTTAAAAGTCTAATAAACAGAGAATATGAATTTTTCCTAAATACTCATAGAATATTATTAATAAAAATTAATAAAATGCAAGCAAAATTTATATATGTTATGTTAGTGGGAAAATAAAATAAAATTAGAGTTTAAAAGCAAAAATAGACAAAATTAATCTTTTAGAAATGAAAATAAAAACCTTTATTATTTGTGTTAAAGAGGGAATCAAATTGAAATTATAGATGATTTGGAAATAATATTCACTACATATCAAACAGTATATCAAAGTCATCCTTAACAGAAATTTTATAGTAGTAAATATATTTTAACAAGCCTGACAATACATGAAACTTCTGTTCACCTTAAGAAGGTAATAAAACGACACAACATATCCTAAAAATGTCAGGAACTGAAATCCATGTGCTTTAATGGCCACTATGTCAAATAAAACTGGATCGAAGCATACTTCTTGTCCCTTTATTTAAAAATATTTATAAAAAGCAAAAATACATAAATTACTTGATCTAGGAAATGTAAGTAAGACTATTAACCAACTAAAGTAGCTTTTGAAGTTATACTAATGGCTTATTGATCAAGGCTCATTTTAAGACTCTCGCTTCATGGTGACCAGCAATTTAAAACTATTATTTTTTAGCCAGTTCATTTCTGGCAAAACCCACTGTAAACTCATTCTGTCCAGGCACTAAAACCTAGTAAAAGTGTCTTTCTCCTCCTGACTTTTCCTCTCTAAGACACTAAAATAGTACTGCACCAAGGTTGTACTCTTTACTACCTTCAGGTTAATAAACTTAGCTTTGGTTGATAAATGATATTTCTGGAGGAATTTTAAGAAGTCATCTGAAGGAAAAGAACAAAATTAATAAATATAAAAAGTATTTAAATGAGGGAGAATGACAAATCTTTTTCAATGAAAATCTGAAAGTAATATATTGAGACACTCATTCTCCAGAAAGTGGAGCTAATTCTCGTACTTTCCCAACATCTCCCCCTTGAGAATGAATCAGACCTGTTGATATCCACCAAAGAATTGTCTAAGGTAGGTGAAAATGGTGAGTGTGCAGTGGAGAAAACTGGCAAACACCCACCTCAACCAAATGGTGAAGTTCAAGTTCAACATTACCAATGATGCCTGAGCATATCATTACTCCTTAATGTGGTATGAGAATGATATTCTTCCCGAAATCCTATAGCACCAATCTAATCAGGAAAGAAGAAAAAGACCCATATCTGGGGACATTCAACAGGATATGTGGCCAGTGCACCTCAAGATTTTCAAGGTCTTGAAAATCAGTAAAGACTAAAAAACCATCACAGATCGGAGGACACACTGTAAATGTAAGAAACTGTATGTGAAAGGGTGGCCTGGTCTGAACCATGGAACAGTGTGAGGACACTAAAGGAAAACTGATGAAATCCAAGTAAGTCTAGGGTTTAGTTATAGCAATGTTCAAAAAAAAGTAGTGAAGTTGAAAGCAAAAGAAAACAAATAAAAGGAAAACACTACTGATAATTCTGATTAAAAACAAAGCAAAAAAATTATTAGTACTTAAAAAGGGACATAGCTAAAGATTCAGAGTTGATTTAAAATTGACTCTATCAGAAATATTACTCCGCATATTTGAAATTTTTAATGAAAGATTTCTTAAAAAGTTGCAGATTTAAAATACCAAAACATAATTTTACCCTTTGTGACAGCATGGATGGAACTGGAAAGCATGCTAAGTAAAATCAGCCAGGCAGTGAAAGAGAAACACCATATGATCTCACCTATAAGTGGAAACTAATCAACAAAACAAACAAGCAAGCAAGATAAGGCTAGAGACATTGCAATAAAGAACAAACTGACAATTACCAGAGAGGAGAGGGGAGAGGAATAAGAGGGAAAGGACCATCAAGGAGCATGTAAAAAGGACACATGGACAAAGCCAAAGGGGGTAAGTTCAAGGGTGGAAGGCGGGATGGGTGAGGCAGGCAGGCATGGTAGGGTAAAAATGGAGACAACTGTACTTGAACAACAACAAAATAAATTAATAATAATAAATAACTAAATAAATAAAATACCATAACAATCAAGTCTATTGCAAAGGCCATGTGATCTCTAATGAGATTTAAATGAAAGGGAATAAAATGCTACCATAAGTAAAGGGCAGAATATATGATTTCTACACAGAAAGTATAAAGTTTATAAATAAGCCAGTATTAGAACATACAACTATGTATATATTAGTTGATATCAGTACTAATATATACATAGTCTTTTTTGTGTGTGTGATAATAAAACAATGTTAGGAGAAAAAATACAGTTAATAAAAAACTACAAAATACATAGAAATATTCTAAACATAAAATACTTCATATTTTTGTGAAAAAATACAAACAATTGCTTAAGCACTAAAATAAAACATGCAAACATGTAAGGATACTGATATGTGCCAAATAAATCTGCACATCGAATACAACTCTACTCACAATCGTAATCAGTTTAGCATGAAAACGTTTTAATTACTTTCACAGTTTATCTGGAAGACTGACTGTGTAAGGAAAACCATAAATATGTTGAAAGGTGGGAAATAAATTACTCAAAGTGGTGGGGTGTCTCTGACAGACAGTAAACATTCCCTACAACAATATTCATGAAAGCAATACAGGGGGAAGGCAGTGCATGTATATACACTGGAGGTATACAACTTGCATAAAGATGCTAGGGCTACTCTGGAAAGGCAAATATTGCCTTAAGTTCCTGGGCTCTGAGATTTGAAAAGGAGGGGCTCATGTGGCCCTGGGCAAGTTTTATTTAGCAGAGAAATCACAAGAGGACATAGATGGGAACACATCAGGAGTGACGGTGGCATTATCTCCAAAACCTCAGAGTTGTTTACTGATCAGGACTCGTTCAATGATAATGTATGGATGAAACAGAAAGGTCGTCTGGATCCAGTCAAGCTGCCACTGTCGCTGTGGTATGTGTCAGTGTTCTCCAGAGAAACACAGCCAACAGACAATTTAGCATGGAAATTGGTTAGCAATTTCCAAAGTTTAACTAGAAGAGCAAATCTGTAAAGAAAATCATGATTATGCTGAAATGTTTGAAACACTTAGTGATGATGTTATTTAGCAAAAACTAAATCAGTGCTTGCATCATAAAAATGGTACTACCTGATGTAACACAGGGCCTAATGAGTTTGCACTATTGGCCCTGCTGGGCCCCATGTGATGACTCAGTTCTCTCTATATTTTCCCCATTCACATTACCATGAAGTTTCTGTGGGCAGAGAAACAGCTTCATGCTTTGGCCTTTGTAGCTCAGTTGATTTGATTGTTGTCCCTTATACCAAAAGGCTGAGGGTTTGATACCCACTCGGGGCAACCAATCCATGTTTCTCTCTCACATCCATATTTATCTCTCTTTCTCACTCCCTTTTCCTCTCTCTCTGTAAGATCAGTAATGTATTTTTAGTCTTTTAAAAGAAAAGGTTAGCATCATTTGGCTTGACTTCTTAAGTAATCATATCATAGATAGAGAAAGAGCATCTAATTGATGTTCTAAAACTACCTCGAGTCTCTTCTGGTTTTCTTAGGGCCATTAAAGGATTCCCCCATGACACCAACTCAGTTCCAAACTGATGTGCAATGCATGCACCAGAATTCTCTGCCAGTCCCTGTTTATAATGGCCCTCCAGGTAACCCGATAGGAATACATAACTGAAATGAAGAAGAAAATTAAACTGTTTTCATTAAGAACTTGTAATTACCAGAAGATATTTGCACACCTTAATTTTGTTGAAGAAACATCAACCCACAGCAACAGTGAGAACATTTTAAAAGAATGGAAGTGCAGGTTTTCATCAATTTGTTCAAACAGTAAGGAAAGGAAGAGAGATGCCACAATGGTATTTAATATTGGAGCGTGTTTTATTACTGACATCTAAAACTTGAGCACAGAGTCAAAAACAGGTCTCCCTATTTCAATAGAATCCACTATCCTATAAACAACCTAACAAATTTAATAAAATAAACACATCAAAAGTCAATTCTACATAATATAGACTTATGAAGGAATTTATCAGAATATGGAAGGTGTGTTTTCTGCATGGCAAATGCTCATAGCCAGCCGAAAATAAAACAAAAGTTGCTATAGCCAACAGTTATGTAGTACAGGGTTCCAAGTCTTTTTATAAATAGCTGCCAAAGCAAGTGGTAAAAAATAATAAGTGCTTTAAAAATGCTGAAGGAGTTTGATTTATTAGAGAAAATTGTATG
Source organism: Phyllostomus hastatus (assembly GCF_019186645.2). NCBI lineage: Eukaryota > Metazoa > Chordata > Mammalia > Chiroptera > Phyllostomidae > Phyllostomus > Phyllostomus hastatus. The sequence continues at coordinate 18,046,707 of NW_025333977.1, forward strand.
ATATAAAGTTCAGGTATGTACTGTAGTGAAGATTCATATAATCATGGACCACAGTAAAATTCTGATTACTGTAATACCACATCCATGTAGGAAAAATAAAACTGGCCAAATCATTATATTTCATCAGAAAATAGGATCTCAAATTTTAACTTCACTTAGCTATATTTTAGTGCTTGTTTACCACTTTTAGAGAGAATTCTTTTCAATAGTTATATATATATGTATATATATGATCATAGAATTACTAAACCAATTAAGAAATTATGATCCTTCTGGATAATTCATCTCTGATTTGAACATGTTCCAGGTACCAACAATCTCTACTGTTTAACCAACTGTTCTAGAACAGACCATGGAATTTGCCTGGGGTGAGGATTACTGAGAATGATGACCTGGACTCAATTCTAGGTTGTTTTTATTTTGATTTTCTCCCAAAGAAGCCAATAAACAGAGTGGTCAATGTAATGAAATAAGAAAAATAGCTGTGTGCATACAATGGCATAATTTGTCTCTTTCTCATCACCCAGGTGCTCCAGTGTGATGGTGTTAGCACACAAACCATCGGGAATGAGATGCGGCCGAGTCAGAGTGTGGGTCCATGAGCTCACAACCTTTTGTGCCCCCAGTAGTCATGTCAGTACCCAAAAGAAACTTGCATTATCTTAAAAGGTAATGATTCCATCATTTCAGAATCTGCATTCCCACACCATCTCTGCAGGGCCTAGAAGGCTCACTTTTATGCTCACTTAGGCATAGCAGGGACTATCATACCAATAATATCCCATTTTCCTCTTTACTAGTACATGAAAAAAATTGCTTCTTGAAACAAAAGGAAGACCCATGTACAAGTAATAAGGAATATGACAAATAAAAATTTGTCATATAATTATTCAAAATATATCATTTTTGAATAATTATTTTGATAAAAAGAAACTTTAAAATATTATCATAGGATATGCTGCAAGTTTTTTATTATTTTCCAATTTTATTGGTAGTCTTCACAATATACTTAGAAACTTTAGTATATGCATAAGTGGTATCACAAATGCAATAATGGCACATTCATATCCTGATGTGATATATGAGCTTCTTCTGATGTAGTAGCATCTTTTACATTTCCCTTTTCTCTCAGAATAGACTGTGGCACATTATAAAATAGATTCCCTTTAGTTCATGACTTGTTCAGTTGCAAATTCATGTAAACTACAGGATCAGTTTGGCACCTGCTGTGATCATGAGTCTACTGCTGTTTCTCTAATCAGAAAACATTCCTATTAGATAAACCATCTGGCTTGAAAGCATTCCTTTTGCATTCAAAATGGTTTTGTGAGGCTGCAGCCAAAGTATATTTTTAAAGGAAAGATGTGTCAGCAAGACCAGTCTGTTTACTAATGGAATAGTCCTCTATTAAAATACCATTTATGGAATAAAAGCCATAGAATGAAAATATCACACAACATGAATATGTTCTAGTACATGTGAAAATGTGGGTGCTGGCAATCTTCGGCTAAGGTCATCCACTAAAATCTGTTGAAATTTAGTCAGGCATAGTCATTATCTGAACAGAGCCAAATAAATGACATGTTATTCTGATTGCAATCATTTTCATTGAAGTGTTGTGAATGTTGCTTCGTGACCATCGGTATTATCTCTGGGTACTAGGACACTACTTGTTTATTGACTGAATCATGTTTATTCTTGTGTGTGTGAGCAATTTTTATTTATGCTCATATTTTTCAGGCTATATACATTTTATATCATTTAGTCAAATGACAGGAAAATATAATTTTACTTTAGAAATAATTCATAGGAACCCAAAATACATAGTTTTAATATTTTGAGTAAATTTTGAGTACCTACTAACAAGAAAAAATAAAATATTGAAGTACCAGTGTTTTAAAGTAAAGCTTCACACTCTCAAGGAAAAATGAGGAGGCTAAAAAATACTACTTTTCAATCTTTTCAATTAATGCATTTATCAACATTTTATTGTATGCTTACACTTGGCAATATTTTCTTAGTTATATCCTCCCAAAAATAAAGACATGGTTCCTGCCTTCAAGGTGCTTGATTCTATTTGAAGAAGCAAGACTAATAGATATAATAACTGCCTAGTCATGGAACAGTACCTGTGGATTTTTGATATTTAGTTGAAAATATCATAGAGATGATAAAAAAGAAAAATCAGAATGGTGGAGGTAGATTTTATCATTGTTTTGATGGTAGAGTTGCTGTTAGAAAGCAAGAAACTCGTGAAGAATACAAATAGAAGAGCAGAAATGAAGGACACAGGTAAAACGAACTTTTATATAGTATGTAATGGGGTTTGAATTTAGATATGTCAGACTTAAGGTATTGAAAGCTATCCAGAGTCCTTGTAATATGAGATAAGCAATGTAATATTTGTCCACACAAATCAATACTCTCATTTTTTGCTGTTATTTTCTCAACTGGACTCTAAGGCCTTTACCAACAAGGCATACACAGGTAGGGCAAAGGTAGGTTTACAGTTGTGAGCATGAAAAAACATGCGGTTTATTCTTATGTTAATATTTATTAATTATTTTATTACCTTTAATTTGAACAATTGTAAATCTACTTTTGCCCAACCCTGTATTGTATCTGGAGTATATAGTAATGTATAATGCCTTGAACATTGTAGCACTCACATGCTACTTTTTCGAACATTTGAATGAGTATGTGCGTGATAGATGCTGGCCATGTTTTTTTGTTTGTTTGTTTTTGTTTGTTTTTATATGTGTGTTTAAGAAGGGGAAGGGACTAGACAAAGAACATGTATGAATGACTGAGATGGACACTGAGCCAGCAGTATCCATTGCTGCTGCAGATGCTTGTTGAAGCATGAGAAAAACATACACATGGACAACCAAATCCTGTGGAGAAATAGGTACCAAATGGCCACTCTCTAGTGGAGATCACCCTGTTTTCCCACTCAAGCAGGCTTTTATTAAGAATACAGATACAGTTTGTGGATTACAGTCTGGCAGGGAAGATCAAATAAATAGGTAATTTTCAAATAGGCTGACAGAACTCCCACTGGGATTCTGGGCTGAGATTTTGGGCTTTATCACTTAAAAAGACTACAGGACCTAAAAGGCTAGTTTTGTTTCCTGCCTGTGCCTTCATATTCTAATTCAATAGCATCCTCCAGCAAGCAGAACTCACAGGATCTTGCATATTCTGTGTCCCAGGCCTGATTACCCCGGGGGGTCCGCCAACTCTGGTCTGGACTGCACCGCCCCTGTTATTTCTGCAGGCCTGAGTCAAGCAGAGGAGACAAAGGCAGCCAGGAGACTTGGATTTTTCACAGCTGAGAACAAGGACTCAGCCTTTGACAAAGCCAAGGGGGCAGGGGTTGATGTCGATCACCCCTTCATTAACACAGCCCCCCAAGTCATTCCCTGAGGCCTTCACATGATCATGCCTGTTTTAGGTGATTCTCTCCGTGGGAAATCTTACCCATCATTGGCTAACTGAAGCACTGGAGGCCAGGCATGGAACAGGCAGCATTCATGCCAAGGAAATAAGTTTGTCTCCTTAGTGTCTCCTAGTTCAGAGGTCTCTCACTCAGCCTAAGTCATGGGGGGTTACAGTTTCGTGAGACCAGGCAGGGCAGTCCCCAACAAATGACCCATGGCCATGGACAATGGTGTGGGAATTGAATGTGGGAGCAGGGGCGGTGGGATGGGTGGAGGAGGGCAAAGGGGGGAAAACTGGGACAATTGTAATAGAAAAACAATAAAACATGATTTAATAATAAATGAATAAATGCATTAATAAATACAGAAAAATACCTCTGTCATTTTATGCTAAAAATACAAAATCTTTTTTATTGGCAATGTCTGAATTATCAAGTAATGTAGTTGAATTAGTATAAAGAAACAATTGTTGCTCAAGTAAAAAAAAATTATAAAGATCAAATTGGAGAATCCTAGAAAATCCTAATAACTCCCTTGAATTGCCTCTTTTATCCTAACTTGTTACCATTTTCTTTTTTGTTTTTTCTGGCTTTAAATTCCCACCATTTAAATCACTCTTTTGGAAAGTACAACAGATGTGAAATCATTGTCTCCTGGAGGCTACTAAGAACACTCTTTATTTTTGGAACTGTTATGTATTATCTGGATCAGGTGTTGGAATACTTTGTCATCACACTATTAACAAGGACATTTTCATCAGATTTGTTAACAACTCTATAAGCAGAAAAGAGACTTTTGTTCTGAAATAAAATGATAAAGTGCAGTGAAATTTCAGTAGCAAGAAAAAAAGTGCATTATCAGTTGCTCAGACTTGGGAAGGTACACCATAAGAAATTAAGCATATGGAAAAGCAAACTGTGTTAAAACAGGTCTACCTACGTATCCTGTGTGTATATGTGCGTGTACACTGGCATGTACTATGTCAAAGTATCATCACCTATAAATGAACTAGAAAATAGAAAAATACTATATAAAATAATAAATAATAAAATTTTAGTAAATAATTATTTTCAATAATGGATGTTCATATTCAATCTTAATATAAGCATCTTCTATTTTCTATTAAGGTGTACCTTAAGAGTGGGTACTCAGCCCTGGCTGATGTAGCTAGTGAATTTAGTGCTGCCCTGTGATGCAAAGGTCACTGATTAGATTCCCAGTCAGGTCACATGCCTGGATTGTGTGGCCATATCCCCAGTAGGGGGCATGCAAGAGGCAACCACACATTGCTGTTTCCCTCTTACCCTCCCTTCCCTTCTCTCTAAAAAATAAATAAAATCTTTTAAAAAGTAGGTATTCAAGAAATTTACTTAGCCAGAAAAACCTATTTCTGATAAACATACAAGTTAATAAAACTAACATAAGGCATTTATCGATTATTTACATATGTCAGGTACTGTGCTGAGTGTTTATGCATTCATATTTTATGATTTATTATTTACTATAATATTATGGCTTTTTTTTCAATATGGAAACTGTCACAGAGAGATTTAGAGGCCTCTGCAATGCCACAGAACAGGGCCTATAAATGTAATCACTCAGCAGCCCCATGCATAATAATGCCTGTCTTGAAACAAAGGAGGAAGTGGGTGACTCCTAGTGTTGGTTTGATTGTTCTGGTTGATATTTTCTAGATCTAGTGAACTCTTAAGGATACTGTTCAGTTAAGTATGGTCATTAAAGTTGTTGAGGTGAAAAGCTGATGTGTTACCACTGTAAGGATGAGAATCCAAACTGAGGCAAGACTTCTTGAAAGTGATCTGTAAACTCAGAAGTGTGGTCCTAATTCAAGGCATCTGAGTCAGTGGCTTTCAGGTTTCAAGGGCTTGTTGATTCCTCACAAGAATATACTTTTGGATTCTTTTGATCTTGCCAAAAAGAAATGGACCAAACATTGAAAACATTCATGAATGAGCAAGTGAATAATGATATGTTTTAACCAGCATTATGTATTTATGATTTTTAATCATTGGGGATTTCCATGCACCTCTAGCAGAATAGTTTAGCAGTTAAGATCGCGGTGTCTTATCTTTGTGCCTGACTGAATCGGAGATCTGTTACTTTCTAGCTGCATGACTTAGGATGAGCCACTTATCCTCTCTGTGCCTCAGTTTTTTATTAAGTGTAGGTTTGAGACTTAAATGAGTTGAGTACTTAAACACTTAGAACAGTGCCTGGCACATAGTGAGCACTAAATACTGTTAGTCACTGTTATTAGGGGTTTTATGTAGACAATCTTGAAGGAGGCAGATGAATATACTGATTACTGAAATTCTGTTTAACTCCTTCTCTCCCCATCCCATGCTGCCTCATACCAACAGCCTTATCCATTTCCCAGTTTAGAATCATAAGTTCCAATAAGAGATCTTACTTACATGACTCTCTCATAAATCTTAATGATGTAGAGGCAGAAAATGATTAGAAGCATTGATTTAAGTATGGGTGGATCACATGATCTTAACTATTAATAATATCTTTCTTCACTCAGATTTTTGACTTGCTTTATGAAACAAGCTTTAAATCTTGTTATGGAATGTAATCCTCAACAGTGACAATCATAAGCACTCCAAGAGCCCTCTATCTCCAAGGGAGAAGCTGCTTACATAGCAAATTTCCAGGAATAAAATGCACCTTCCTTGAGGAATTGGAATATAATATTCTCATTTCACTGACAAGAGATTCATGTAACTGATTGTGTCCTTGTCTTTAATGACATGCAAAAATAGTAGGTATGTGTGTTGTTAAATATAATATATATATAAAAGATGTAAGTTACCAAAAGGGATGCAGCACATACTCTTCTGTAACAAAAGGAAGCCCCCATGGCAGTTACAGTATTACTTTGGGGTCACATTCTTTTACTTACATTATTGAGAGTGTGGTGATTGCTCAGGACAGGGGCTTGGTTGACAATGGAGGAGGGTGTGCAGGGATAAATGGCAACAGACAGAAACCTGACAGAAGGTGGTGAACACCCAATATGGTGTACAGATGATGTGCTGTAGAACTGTGCACCTGAAACCTGTATAATTTTATTAACCAGTGTTACCTCATGAATTCAAAAAAAGGAAAAATAGATTTCCATTAAGAGTAAAAATATATATGTAAATGGTGATTTATTGTAGCTATTTCTAGGAAAAAAGCAAATGATTAAAACATTTTAAATACTCATTTTTATGCTGCAATTAAAAGTGACATTTTGAAGGCAGCTATTGAAAAATAATAAAATATGTACTAATATACTAATATGTACTAAATATAATAAGTTATAAGTTTTAAAAATATTACACAGGAATGTGATTCTTATGCTATGACTCTGGTGAGAAAACATAGATATATCATTCAAAAGATCTATGCAAAAACTGTTGCCCCTGACGTTAACTAAATTGTTTAGGGTGAGTAGCACCCTAAACACTGTAAGCTCTTTTGAACTTTTTTGTCTCAATGTGTGTATTCCTTAGTATTAACTCTCTCTTAACCCTAGTGAAATTGAAAAGGAGATCTTGTTCCACTAAATCTCTGCAAAGCTTTGGAATATTGGGTAGTACTGCTTTAAAACCAATGCAGTTAATACACTTAAAGGGAATGAGGCCCTCTCTCCACTTCTGCATGATAGACAGTGTGCACAGGCACACTGGAGAGTCTGGAGAGAAGGGCAGCTCCTTCCATCCAGTGCACTGTTGGCAGGGTGTTGGTGTCCCACAGCAAACAGCAGTAGTGCCAGATAGTGGCCGATGGACTCATGCTGAAACACCAGCAGAGTAGCTACAGGTAGGCAGCAAAAATTTTATCAGTAGATACTACAAAAGACAATTCCCACAGAAGAATGATAAGAAGGTAAATTCACCTTGATGCTGTCAATGTGTTTATGAACATACATGAACTTTTTCTGCAACTCTACCCCTCACTAACCCTTGAAATTTGGGAAGCCTTGGCAGAAAAATGGAGGTTTTGCAAAAGCAAGTTAGGATGTAATATTAGAATGTAGTTTGTGCTATTCGAGCTACTGTGATCAGGAGCTAGAGGATCATGGTAGCATAGATAAAGTAAAATATATATATACATGTTTTTACTTTTTAATAACAAAAAATGTATGTCAAATTTACCTAGGAGTTCATGCTTGATGCCATGTCCTCAGATATTGATGGATTTTAATACAATTGATAAAAAATGACCCCTATGAGCAAAAGAAACACCAAGTAAACTTCAGACAATTCTTGCTTCTAGCCCAAATGTTGTGGATTGAGTTCCAAACAAGTGTTTCTAAATAACTCTCCTTCACCCAGCAAGGAAAGGCTAGCAGTGGGAGTGACAGGTAACAGGTGGCATTTGAATATTTCACCTGTTCCCAGACTCCTGCCTGCTTATTCAGACTTCTCATTTTGCTTTTGTCCTTACTGTCCTATCACCCGGTACTCTCTGCTTTGGTCATACTGTTGTTCTGAGTCCTGTTCAAAGTCAATTTGCCAAGAGAGCTGCAGGGAGTGCGGCTCTGGCCTGAGTCACTGGAGCTCTTCTTCCCAGCCTGCTGCTCACCTGAGGACCAAGCAGCTGGAGGTGTCTTTTCCAAGCAGCCCAGCACCATGGGAAGCGGAACATCCCTCCAGTGCCTTCACCATCCCTTCACACCTCAGTTCTGCCTAATATCAGGGTTTAAAATGACCAGCACCCTGGGAGGATTATTATTAGTTTGGAAAATCACACAATAAGCAGCTTGAAATTCATTTTCCATCATGTAAGCATTACAGTAAGGTTGAGGTGCAATGGAAAAAATTAGATGGAGTGGTGATTTCATCCTGTCGTTAATTTTGTTTCTCTAAATTCCTCTAGCACTCATTACCTTTACATTCTTGAAATTAAAGGAAGGGAAACACTTTTATTTTTTTATTATTTTAAATTTGCTTACTATGTATTTGTGACTCTATTTTAAGTGTCAGTTTTCTGTGAAAACCTGAAAACCTTTTGAACTAACTTGATTAAAATTTTCTATCAAAGTTTATTGTATTAAAAAACTGTTTTGTGCAGGAAGCAGAAGAGAAAAGCGATTCTTTTCTTTTAAATATTTTATTTATTTATTTTTTTAGAGAAGGAAGGGATGGAGAAAGAGAGAGAAAGAGAGAAACATTAATGTGTGGTTGCTGGGGACCATGGCCTGCAACCCAGGCATGCACCCTGACTGGGAATCGAACCTGTGACACTTTGGTTCACAGCCCATGCTCAATCCACTGAGCTATGCCAGCCAGGGCTAGAAAAGCAATTCTTATTGCTAAATTCTGTCCTACTCAATACTCTATTAAGTGGTCTCCATTCATCATAAACACTACACTAAAGGTGGACTCAGGTTCTGGCTTGAAACATGCATCTACCTGCTGTGGGTTAACAGTTTCCCCCCAAATTCATACCCATCTGGAAACTCAGAGTGTGACCTTCACTAAAATCTCTGCAAGGTTTTAGAATATTGGGTACTACTGCTTTAGAACCAATGCAATCAATACATTTAAAGGGAATAAGAGATCCTTTCTCCACTTCTGCATGGTAGAAGGTGAGCAAAGGAAAGGAAGGTGAGGTGGAAATAAGAGTCATGTGACCAGGGAGGCAGAGATAGGAGATGTGTGTGTACAAACCAAGTAACACAAGGGATGGCCAGTATCCACATAAGCTAGGAGACAGGCATGAGAGAGTTTTTTTTTTCTCCCTCAGAGCTTCCAGGAGAACTCAACCTTGCCAGCACCTTGAATTTATAATTCTAACATCTAAAATAATGGGAGAATAATTTTTATTGTCATAAGCAACCCAGTCTGTGGTACTTTGTTACAGCAGCCTTAGGACATTATTATATACTTTTAAAAATATACAAAATAACACATTTTATATTCTATTTAATTTCATTTTCCAATAAAATATATTATTTTCTAATAAAACACATTTTATTATATTTTAGCCTCTGCTGAGTAAAATTATTGAAGGCAACTAACATCTATTGAATATTTTAGAACTTCTAGGAATTGTGCATTAATAATTCTCACAACTATTGTGAGTAGACATTGTCATCCCGAGTTATAGATTAGGGTCCTAATCTATAGGAGGGGAAGGGGAAGTGGGTCTTATAATATTAAATAGTTAAGTCAGTATGCAAATTCACTTCTGTTTAACTCCAGTATTTATTGTCTACCTGTTAATTTTTAAGAAAAGGAAAATTAATTATTCTAACATATAGCAAGATTTTAAATCATGCTGAGCAAAGAAAAGAACTCTCAGCCTTTATCAGTGTGAAACCTATGTGTGTTTTTTCCTCCAACATTGCAAAATGTTGAACAGTGTATCATCAATCAGAATGAGTTTACAAATTCATTTAGAAGCACATGCACTTTCAAGTGTCAATTCCTTTTTCAATGAGAGTTCTCTCTGATACTGCAAAGCTTTTATGTTAAAGTGATTCTAATGACAAGACCATTACTTCAGGTATTGATCAAAACTGCAAACAGAAGAGCAACAGGGAGGTTCTCCTAAAGATGTTCTTACAAAGTGGAAACTGTTGAACCAATGCATTATTCTCTTATGTAAGCAGAGTTTTCCCTTTATTCTGTATTAGTTCATGTCTGATCCTTAATGATAGATTTATTTATAGCAAAGTAATTACTACCTTTTAAAAGGAGCATCTATTATAACGAAGGAGTCAACAATAGTGTTGGAGCAGTTCATTAAAAGTATAATAGGAGTGTTTGGGTGGAGAAGAGAGAATATGTGGCTCATCTCAAGCTTAAACTGCATCCAACACTGGAATTCATGCCTATTGGGTATGTCAGGGAGATTCATGGGCAGAGGGAAGAGAGGCATTTGAGAGAGTATTTTAAGGGATGATGAGAGAACATCAGAGAACAGGCTTCCTCTAATAACAAAACTTTAGATCTAAAGAGGGAGATGTATTAGTTTCTAAGGCTGCCATTACAAAGTAACACAGGCTGGGTGGCTTACAGAGCACAAACTTATTTTCTCACAAACCTGCATGCTGGAAATTTGAGGCTAAGGTGCTAGCAAAGTTAATTTCTTCTGAGGCCTTTCTCATTGGCTTGTAGATGACCATTTTCCCTTTGTATCTTTACGTAGTCCTCCTTCTCTGTACGTGCCTGTGTTCAAACTTCCTTTTCCTGCAAGGACACCCATAATATTGAGATAAAGCCAACCCTAGTGAACTCACTTTAACTTAAATAACCTCTTTAAAGAATCTACCTCCAAATACAATCACCTCTGAGGAACTGGAGGTAGGTCTTAAACATAGGGATTTGGAGGAGATAAAATTTAGCTCATAATAGAAGGGATGATTTTCAATACAATATTACTTTTGTCAAAAATTACTCCCTGGCCCAAATGTTCATAGATTTATGTCTAATTTCTCCAGAAGTTTTGAAAAATATAGACTATGAGACACTATAATAATCTTACAATAAAACATAATGGCTAAAGTGAGAAAAAGATTTTTCACTTCTGCACTGAATATAGAGCCATGTATAATCCACTGGGGTCAGTGTTGAAGATGCTGAAGGAACAAAAGATTTCCACCGACAGCAGCAAGAATTTAGCTCCCAACTGTTTTCACCATACCTTTTCCTAAACCTAGTTGATAACAGATGATTCTGTTGTCCCTGAAGCTTGTCCCATGATTAACACAACCTCATTTTCTTCAAACCTTTCAAGAATATGAACAGTGGAAATTTTCTTTTTTATTAATTTTTATTTATTTACTTTAGACAGAGGGGAAGGGAGGAAGGAAGAGGGAGAGAAACAACATGCAGTTGCCTCTCACGTGTCCCCTACTGGGAACCTGACTTGGCCAGCAGCTTAAGCATGTGCCCTGACTGGGAATCGAGCTGGTGACCCTTTGGTTAGCAGGCCAGCACTCAATCCACTGAACCACACCAGCCAGGGTTTAACAGTAGAAATTTTCTAAAAAAAATGTGCTGAATTTTTCCTGACCATCCTAAATTTTTCTTATAAAGTTTTTAAACTTCTTGCTCTTCATAAAACAGTCATGTACTTTTCATGTTTCCATATTTTAGTAAATGTGAGCTATTGGCTTTTTTATTCTACAAGAGCCTCATTTGCTTTCTGAGATATCCATCTCAATGGGGAAGGAAGTTCCTAGCAGAAGAAGGGGAAGTGATGATGCTGAGCAAAGATGCCAGTCCCAGCAGCTACAGCAGAGACTGGGAAGGTGATGGCAACACAGGATGGACACAATTTAGTGGGGGGTGATAGAATGTTAGTCAAAGTGCCTTCTTATAGTTGTAAACAGAGTGGTCTTGTCAACAGACATTTCTGTGGAGAGCTAAATCTGGAAATGAAAGAGGAAAGAATCTATGTGGTTAATAGGACTTACCCAAGAGTATATATAAAGAAGCCTTTTGGGATTTACATATGTTTTAGGACACCTTAATAGGGACAGAAGTTTCAATGACAGTAAAAGGAGGAGACAGTCAACATAAGTGGGTTATTATTGCTGATGTGACCCAGGCCCACAACTTTGTGAATGATGCTTCACAACTTAGAGCTGTGTTCTAAGGGAAATGTGTTTTATAGAATTCTATACTCATACTTTATTCTATAGAAATGGTCCTGTCTGGAACAGCGCAACTACTCATGGCCATAAAATATGACCCAATATCAAGACCTAACTTAAGTTGTCCTTAAGAAATACCTTAGATGTTCATATAAATGCATTTGCACATTTGTAATTATATTTCATTTTTTACTTTCAAAAATCCTATTAGGTAAATATGATGCTGTTCATATCTAATGGAGAAGTCTATTTCTACTGAAACATATTCCAATAGCACAAATTTTAGTATATAACATGTCTTCAGCAAATATTTGATGGCCATGATAAAATAGATTTTTTAGATCTTCATGAGTATGATAAGTTCATTCATGGTCAGCCACACCAGGAAGAAGAATAGATCATTACCCGTGTCTTTCAATTTAACAAAGATAACAAAAATCCCTGGGGTCCCCGGGCTGCATGATGGCCAAGTAAAAATAATACTTAATATAGTACCGTACTTAATTGCAAATGAATAATATTTTTCTTCTAGTAGACTGATAAGGGGGAAGAATTAGAAACTCACTTCCCCATCTGAAGACAAAAAAATTGTTCATTATTCAACAAATATGTACTGAGCATTTCTATGTGCCAAAGTAACTTATGAGACATTTAACGACGAGACAAGTTTATGTTGTTCAAATAAGTGACGATTTGTCCTCTTATGAATGACAGAATTCCAATTCACAGTGGCTTTAAAAAAAGAATTTATTGATTGAGCATGACCTTGTTTACTGGCAGGTTGTCTACATGGGGCTTCCAGACTTCCAGGTTTACATTCTACCAGTTCATAATTTTAGGGTAAAGAACAACTCTTTCTATAGTTCTAATAAAAATTCCAGGTAATATTATTATTGGTCATAATTGATTCACTTATTCATTCATGAATAAATCACAGAAATCCAGGCAATGATGAGTGGAGGTATTTGTCTCATCTGAACAACATAAACTCCTAAGAGTGAAAAGAAACTTATATTTTGTTACCAAATAAGTGAGATTTAATTTTGGACCAAAAAAAAAACAAACAAAAAAACACAGAACTACATTCCAGCTCTTGGTGCATACTGCAATTCAATGACTTTTCACCTTGAATTTTAGTAACTTTGGAACCAAAACTAAGTTGAGTCTTAGATTCCTAAATCCTAGGCCAGAATTATTTAATTGTACTTCCTGTCAGTTTTCATTATGGAGAGTAAATAAGATCATGAGCTAATTATGCTTTGAAAAAGTAATGATGTGATGAATAAATGGCTATTATACATGCACCTTAGGCAATAATCTTAAAAGTTCCAGATGTCCTGCTTCTATTTGTACAATTAAAATTATTCAATATTGCCTTGGCTGGGTAGCTGAGTTGGTTATTGTGTCATTCCCATACACCAAGGTTGCAGGTTCCATTTCTAGTTGGGGCACATACAGAAAACAACCACCAAATGAGTAATAAATAAGTAGAATAACAAACTGATGTCTGTCTCTCTCTGTATCTCTCTTTCCTTTCTTCTCTTCTTCTAAAATCAATAAAAAATAATAAAAGTATTCAATCTTAGTGAATGTACTAAAGTTACTTGGAAAATATGCTACGGTTAGATTTTTTTTATGCAATGTATTTGATGATGACCACTTCCAGATGACAATAATCTTCTGTGCTAAGATTCCTGTGCAATGAAAAGTCTTCTCTAAAACAAAGATTGCAAAGTGTTGGGCAATGTTTTCATTTGAATAGGTCTCCAGTCTCTCCCATAAGGCTCTTCATAGTAGCTCAACTTGTCTGTTCACTGAGCTCTCTCCAGCCTATGAGTACTATCAAACTTCAGGATCAACTCGCTGGCCTGGTAACTATCTCCCAAGTCCTCAGCCCTACTTCTCTTCTAGGAGAAAGTATTTCTTCCTTACTGCTTTCCCCAGAAGAACCATATTCTTGTCTCTTCCAAAAGTATATTTCTTATTATTTATCTGTCAAGAGGCTTTAAGGGCCTACTAAATTCAGATTTGGAGACATCAAGAATCCTAAAATCAGTTCATTTTCCTTAAGGAAAAGAAAAGCTTAATATTTAAAATTTTTATAGAAGTAGGGAAAAATTTGTTTCCCAACCTTTTAACATAGCAAATTAAAAATAGAGTGGATTTTTTAATAAAACAATTTGAACCATTCAGGCACAATGAATTACATTATTATTTTTAGAAAATATCTCATTTTTCATCATAAATTTAGTTTTTAAGAAACATGATGGCACCCTGGCTCGTGTGATTCCATGGTTTGAGAGTCATCCTGCAAAGTAAGTGGTCTCCAGTGATATTCCTGGTCAGGGCACATGCCTGGGTTGCAGGCCAGGTCCCCAGTTGGAAGTATAAGTAAGGAAACCCACTGATGTTCCTTTCACACATCCATGTTTTTCTCCTTCTTTCTTCATCCTTTCCCTTCTCTCTAAAAATAAATAAATAAAAATTGTAAAACAAAAAATGATGGAAGTTTAACTTTTTTTAACATGAAAATATCCCTTATAAAATATTTATATGATCAAAATTATTAATCTAAAGGGAGCACTTACTTGAAAGATTAGTCTTACTACAACTAAACTTTGGCAAAGAAGAACTTTGATGAAGTAAGTACTGAAGTTCTAATTAAATAAAAAAGAAAATGACCTTAAAAATGATCAGGTTCCTCCAAAAGATTTTATAGTTTAGAAAATTTTCTGAGTAATGACTTATCCATTTTTATGACAGTATATGTACTGGTCAAGTTGGTTTCATGTATGTAATGATTATGTTAACTGTTTTATTTGTCTGCTTGTTGAATTTTCCCTATAAATTAACTATTCAAGATGGTTTCACTTCCTAAATAGCATATGTTGCATATTATTAAAAATTTCAGTGTTCTAGAAATTGTTTATTCCATTATTTTCCATGAAATAATTCAACAGCAATAACATTTATGGGGGAACAAACAAAAATTTTTATATTAAGAAAATACAGGAGGAGCTGCTAACACTCAAAACCTAAAGTGGATGGAATAATTGGCAACAGCAGTATTTATTCATCAAGAAAGGCATGTGGATAGAACTAAATAAAACATATCACTAACAAATAATGCAGCCCTGCATCTCAGGAGGCTATTCCAAAAGTGCTCTTTGAAGGTAAAGCAAATATTTAAAGTAAGGAGAAAAACTAAATGTTTTCAGTGCAACAACAACCTCAAGAGGGAATTGGCTAGGAGTAGAGGAGAAGACTAAATGAGATCTTTATACGTTAACTGTAGTCATAGGAAACAGTTTTCTCTGTGAGGATGGAAGAAAAAAAAAATAAACCCTGCACGGAAGGGTCAGGGGGAATTACAGTTTCCTGTTTCCATTGACAAAAGAGTAAAAGCTCGAAAAACACAAATTCAAACTCCTGAATCATAGGGAAGTCTCCTTTTAGCCTAAAATACATTCTTACACCATCTGAAATATGGACTTCTTATAAGAAAGGAGCCCAGAAAAATAAGTGGGCCTTGGGGAAAAGAATTAAACAAAAAAAAGGGGGGGACTATAACAGTATTTATTATAAGATTTATTGGACAGGCAAAAGATTTTTTTTCTAAATATTTCTGCTTGAATTGTGATAATTGAATAAAAATTAGTCCCATCCAGTAATAGGGAACCTATCTTCTGAGTACTCTTTTTACCTATGTGGATCCCTTAGGAAAAAAAATCAAAGCTGTACTTGAAGATACTGGAGCAATAACATGAGAGTAAAGATAAACTAGGTCATTCTTCTGGGGGAAAGGAAGAAGTTCCAGGGGTATACTAGGAGCCTATTAGGATTCTCTTTTCTCCAGAAGATATATGTTGATTCTGGAATCATAAAAATATCTATTGAGCCATATTGTTTTTGTGGAAGACAAACAGATGCACGAGAGGAGTACAGGGGAGAGATTCCCTGCATAAGTCAATTTTTGTGCTTTTCAAATTTTTACTTATGTGAATGTATTTCTTCATCAAAACCTTGGTTTTTATAATGATTCTTTTAAATAAAATTGAAGTAAAATGATTTATCAGAATCCTTCATTAATACAAAATATTCCAGGCTTTCTGCTATAATAATTTAGTGAAACGATGAAAAAAGCCATCACCAAAGTCATCTTGTTGCCTTCAAAATGTATCTTCAAAGTTGCCATTGGCATTTTTCACATTGTCAGTTCCATTTAAAATATTCTGTCATTTCTTATTTTATTAACATATGAATCAGAATTCCTACTTTACATCCACAATTTATGGATTTATGTTGAATGAAGGCTGCTTGATTTCTTTTAATTTTTCATTCTCAGAAGAAAATGATATTTTAGTGACTAATGTGATACAGGACAAAACTTTTCTCCAAGTTTTTATTTCAGTGTTTTTTAGAAAAAAATTACTTGCAAGCATCATTCAAATAATACTTTTGACAAAACATTCTCTTGATATCTGTAATAATATCTATGTTCAGGTATATATTTTGGTCTGAAAGCTGATTCAGTAAGGTAATATAGAAAATGGGATTAAAAAAAACTCCTATGTTAACTTCAGCATGAAATAAATAATTATTTAATAATAAAATATTGCTAATTTCTTTTTAAAACTTGTTTACTGACACTTTCCTATTGTTTAACAGGGTTGCTCTATTCAACAGTTATTGGTTTAATCTGTGTTTGATACCAAGTTATATTTTGCAGGCACAAAGCAGGTAAAACCATTTCTTCCTAGAAAGATGTTTATAGGTTAGTGGGAATGGCAGACAGTTCAAATGATTGCTATTTAATGTAAGTGTTTGATGACTATGTGTACTGATGCTATGTGACTGTAAAAGGCTAAGGATGAGAGGTTTAGTTGTTTATATGATGCTAGAACAATATAAATGGTTTCCAAGGAGAAACAATACTTGTTACTACTTTTGAAAGTTGATTAAAATTTTTCCACTTTCTTCACCTAAAAAGACTCTCCCTTTCTTAACGATTCCTTTAATTTCTGTGAAAATGTGTGTTTCTCATTACACATGTTACACTTGTAGTCATATCTGATATTGTGATAAAACTGAGCATTTGTCTCATGTAATTCTCTCTTTGGTATTAATTTTCTTTCTAGTCTCTTCTAGTACCCTTAAATTATCCTACATTATCTTTATTTTGTTTCAAAATATTATCTTTTTATAGACATCATCTACTGTTTAAAATGTTTCTTTTCAACAACTCAAATTAGAAACACAAGCCATTCTTCTTATATAAATATCATAAGAACTTTTGTTAAGCCACAATTACTTTTTTCTTCTCTCTTTTATGGGAACATTTTTAAACATACACAAAAGTAGTAAAAATATTGTAATGACCTCTGATAAACATATCACCATCCCCTAACCATTAACATCTGGCTAATTCTGCCCCAGACTTAACCTGTTCATACCTGGTCTAATTCCCATCATTCTATATTACTCAAAGATAATCTCAGGTTCTATATAATTTAATTGAAAAATATTATAGTATGCATTTTTATTTTTATTTTTAAGATTATTTATTTAATTTTTAGACGGGGGGGAAGGGAAGGAGAAAGAGAGGGAGAGAAACATCAATGCGTGGTTGCCTCTTGCATGCCCCCTTCAAGAGGGACCTGTCCTGTAACCCAGGCATTTGTCCTGACCAGGAATCGAACCAGTGACCCTTTGGTTTCCCAGGCCGGTATTCAATTCACCAAGCCACACCAGCCAGGGCTATAGTTTGCATTTTTAAAGATAGTTTCATTCATCAAAACATCATTATGTCTAAATATTGAATATTTTAATAAAACATTAAATTTTGCATATAAAATATGTCATCAATGTTCAAATTTTCATTTGTCTCATAATTTTTGCTTTGAATAAGTTGGCATGTTCCTACACTTACTATAAATCAAGGGTTGTAAAAAGACCACATATTAATAAATATAAGCATGTATAAATGATTATATTTAGTATAAATAAATACTGAAGTAATAAATTTAAAGAGTTATTCATAACTGAGATATTTTCTCAGTTGCTAAGATATGTAAAATCTATTTTCACAATAAAAGTTATTTAGTTTACTTAGTTTGTGTGTTGTTTTTTTTCCCTGGCATCATCTGAATTCAGAACTTTTGTGAAGACTTAACTTTCTAGCAGACTGCTCTCCAGTGAACAAAACATAATACATTTATATTTTCATTACATTTAAGTAGAAATTCAAAATTTGAATTAATAATATAGGGCACTGAAAAATTCATGTCTTTCCATTTCACTTTTTAAAAACAAGTACAAATCTTGGAATTCAGGTATTTCATATTTGAAGTTTGTTTATATGCTCATAAGCCAGTTACAGAATCATTACTGATATAATAACTTTTTGTGTGTATGTGTTTCAGACACTTTTTGTGCGTTATTCTAAATATTGTTATTTGTTTACTGTGCAATACACTGTAAGCACCCTATAACCATTAAAGGAAACAATGGACTTTCTATAAAATAAGGAAAAGTATTCCTTGTATTTTCACGTTAGATGAGCAGTTCTTAGACATTTTTTCCAATAGCTTTCCAAAAAACAAAACCCCTACACAAAGCTGAGTCTGTTTCATATGAATTCACTACCCTTACTTAAGTAATTGGCAATGTTGAATATTTTAGTCCATTTATGTTTAATGTAAAAATTAGTTTAGTTGGTTTGCAATGCACCATCTTCCAATAATTTCTATGTGTCCCATTTCTTCTTCTTCTATGTTTTTTTCTCTTTCCTGTTTTATTTTGATTAGAGTTTTGTTTGTTTTTCACACCTGACTTTAACTCTTTCATTGGTTTTTAGCTCTTCATCATTTTATATTTAATGGGGAAATTAAAATATTCAGTCTTAAATTATAAATGTCCACATTAACATGCCACTGCATTACATATTAATATAAGAAAACTAATATAATTTGTTTACTTCTATTATTTATGCTATAGTCATGCAGAGTTTACTTTTTCATATTCATAAACTCCAAAAATGCAATATTCTTATTGTTGCTTCATGCTGATTTAGTTTCTATTAAATTAATTAAGAAACCAGGTAAATTTTTATATCATTTTAAATATCCACCATTTATAGCACTCTTAACTGCTTTTTCTATACTTTAAGTTCGCATATATAGAACTTTTGTTGAACATGAAGTATAGTCTTTAACAGTACTTGTATTTGCCTTTCTGTGCATGGCCTATTTCACTTCGCATAATGTCCTCCAAGTTCACCTCCAGGATTTCCTTCTTCTTATGGCTGAATAATATTTCATTGAACACAAACACTACATTTTCTTTGCCTATTCATTTTGGGTATTGTGAATAAAGCCACAATGAATATGGAAGAGAAGATATCTTTTTGAGGTACATCATTTTATTTGCATATATACCCAGAAGTAAGATCTCTGAATCATATAGTAGTTCTGTTGTTAATTTTGAGAAGCCTTCATACTGCTTTGTATACAATTTAGTTTCATATCAACAGTGCTTCTCTTCACACTTCCCTATACTTTTTATCTCTTTTCTTTTTTATAATAGCCCTCCTAACAAATATCATAATATCTGATTTTGTTTTTAATTTGCATTTCCATGATGATTTGTGTTGATGGTTAATAATAGTATTGGTTCCAGTGGTTGGCATCCATCATTCCAAGCACACTATCATTTCCTTATGCTTCTCTCACCAGCTTTGAGGGCAACAGACTGTCCTGTGACTTTAATGCTCTGACAAATCTAAGAAGAGTTTTCTTTAGTTTCTTCAGCATTTTTCTTGTTGTGAAGACAGTAAGAATAACAACTTCCAATTTCTTTACGTATCAAAGCTAACATTGGAAAGCTTCCCCATTGTTTTGAAAGGATATCTTTGGTGGGTATAAAATTCTGTTTGGGGAATCTTTTCCCTTATTCTTTTAATGATATTATACATTATTGTGCAGTTTTCAAACAATTTTATTGAAAAGTAAGTGTTAGTCTTTATTTGTAGGTAATGTATTGTCTTTCTGCTTTTAAGATTTGCCTCTGGAAAACTCATGGGCTGAGGGCAATTTGCTTGCCCAGGAACCTAATAGTAGGCATTTCTCTGTTACATAACTTTGGAACCAATACCATTGGGACACTTAACTGTAATTGGGGAATACAGGGGGCTCCATGTGGACAAGCTTAAAAATTAAACACTTCAGAGGTCTTAGACTTTTTATGTTTTGCTTCTAGTAACAACACCAGCTTCTCACTCTGAAAAATGCAGAAGTGCATTTTTCATCATGTTCCATCAAGGGAAAGAATAAACTATTTTGAAATATGCTGAGTAGCTTTTCCTCCATTGTGTTATTGTAATTAATATCAGGCTTCAAAGGAAACTTCAGTACCCGAGTATTATCTGACTTGGGAAGAGCAACCCTGTTCTATCTTCTTGCCTCACCCAAGTGGGATAAGAAGGCAGAGAAGGATTTGTGAAAGCCTAAGCTCAGGGATACAGGCACACCAAAAGACTGAGTTCTAATTACAGATTAAGAGAATGGCTATTTCCCTAGCACCCCAGCACCAATAGGGCACAGTTAGCTGCCATTAGTTTCACTCACTCTTAAGTGCCTGGAGTTTTATGTGCCACTGCTTTTTAACTATCAATGCAATCTCAGTAAAAAAGCCAAATAACATCTTAGTATTATTAGGAAAACTGTCTTACTCTCACAGTTGTCCCCAGATCCTAAGTTTCTATAGGCCACATTTTGAGGAGTGCTATTTCTTATATAAAAATGATCAAGATCTGAAGACTAATGTTGCTATTGTAACATTGGATAGAGTACTATTTACCAAAGTAGCTAATGCCAAAAAAGTTGAGAGCATAGATTTATACAACAAATTTGGACTCTCACAAAACAAACATAAAACATCAAGTTGGTCCAAATTAACTTTTTTATGTTTGGGATGTTTTCATAGAATTATTACCAACTCAGGACTGTTCTAAGCACAGAGTTCTTGCTTGAAGAGTTAAGGAAAGTTTTGCAAGTGTCCTCACTTTATAATGGTCTGGATGCACAACTTATATTTATTATATCACTCAAGGGGAGCAATCTAGAAAGCTTTAGATCAAGCTACTTATCTTAATATACATGAGAATTTCCAACTTTTATTAAAGTTTTTACAACTTGTAATAAAGAGTAAACTTAAAGTTAAATCTCTAGAACCATTGAAAATTACATTTTCAATGGTTTTGTTTTTTATTCTAATTTAGTGGGCTCTGAGGAGACCACCAAAATTGATTGGTATGCCACAGCTCCCGTAGAATGAGATTCTATCTTGTTCACTAGAATGTGAATTAATTCACTTGAGTCATTGCAGCATTCACTTGCAGTAGAGTGCATCTAGCTCTTCATTATAATGTATACCTTCTTTTATTTATGGGTAATAAAAAAGAGAACTTATTTTATCATATTATTTTTGTAAATTTTCTTTGATTTTTTATTCTATACAATTAGAAACTAGTAGTTATGTAATTTTAACTATTTCCACCTACTTATAAGGAATCAATATTTTTATGTTTGTAGTTTTAAAAATTTAGATGTGCTGGTGTGACTCAGTTCATTGGAGCATCATCTGGTAAATTAAAAGGTTGCAGGTTCAGTTACTGGTCAAGGCACATGTTTAGGTTGCAGATTCGATCCCTGGTCTGGGCACATACAGGAGGCAGCCAGTCAATGCTTCTCTCTCACGCTGATCTCCCTCTCTGTGTCTCTATCTCTCTTTTCTTCCCTCCCTTTCTCTTTCTGTAAAAAGAATGAAAAAAATGTCCTCAGGTGAGGATTTAAAAAAGGTTAGATCTGATTTAGCATTAAACCATCATTCATATATGGAATAGATAAGTTTATAAGTTGTTTCAAATCACATCACTACAGAATACATTAAGTAAATGACTAAAATTCTTCATAGAGAAAATTAAAGAGAAAAACTGGATTTTATCCCAAATATTAGAAATTTTTAAGATATTTGAGATATTTAGTTTTACAGAGATCATATATGAAACCGATGTTGGGAATTGAAAGGTACAAACTGAGCTTTTCTAGTAAGCATTATAGTAATGAATGTGTTTGAAAAATATTGTAATCAGTTTCAAAAAACACTTTCTATGTGCTTTATGTACAGTACCTCATTCAATTATCACAATAAATCTATAAGTAATTTTTAGTTTTATTTTTGTTTATGCTGTTACTGCTGTTCATGATTTTTCTCTTTCCTTCCACTTTCACCTAGCTCCGCCCTTTTCTCACCCCAAGCCCGTCCCCATATCGTCCATAGGTTATGCAAAAATATTCTTAGATTATTGGCCCCTCATATGCAGGTTAAGTATTTTTTTATCTCTAACTGTCAGATAAGGGCAACGGGATATGGAATACATTACTAATTGCCCAAGATCACATAACATGAAAATGGTGGAGGCAGACTTCAGCCCTGACAACCTAATCTCAAAATCTACAAACATTAACTTCATTTTACTTTTGAAGTTAAAATGGTCTGGAAAGGACAATGAAACACTGAAATAATGCTACCAAAATTATTTCCTTGTCCAGAGACACACAAAATACAAAAGAATGAACCTCCTCTCCCTTTAAGAAAGCTGAAAGAGAAAAGATGTCAGGGGTTATTTCAGGCAAGGACAGGAAGGCAAATTTTTTGAAGAGTTTCGGATTAAAGGAGGTTCTCCTTATAATGAGCAGGGGTCTCAAAGATCACTGTGGATGTGGTTGAGGGGAAGCACGGGTCTTTGTAGATATAAGAACACGAATCAGTCATGTGAGGTTTCTGCAGGTGTGAAGTATGGTGTCGTTAATTGGGTTTGCAGGGTCAGGCCCAGTGGAGATGCTGACACCCAGGGAGATGGAGTACAGCAGCTGCTTAGGATTTCAAGTACAATATTGCAGAACTGTGTTGTTGACCCTGAAGGGCCACTCCTGTGATGACTGGGGATTACTCCTCTTGGATAAATCAACAATGGCAAGAACACAGTTTGTATTACATTTATAGATGCTTATTTGCTTTTGATTTTATTATGTTTCTTAAAGTCATGCCTTCTTATATTTTTAATTACATGAAAAATTAAATAAAGATAACTGTATGAAAACATTTAATGTACATATGCCCACTATTCAAAGGTTTAAAAATGTTCATATTTACTTTAAATAATTCACTCTCTCTTTGTGAAGAAATAAGAATTTGCAGATAAGGTTACAACTCTCTATATGCTCTTTATGTCATTTTTTCCCTATCCCTAGAGAAAAACCATTATTTTCAATTTAATGTAATCTGAACTCTGTTTTCTCTATATAACAGTACTATGTACTTCATTAAAAAACACTAAAACCTCATTAAATTTTATGCATATTATATAAGTAATTTTTCTTTATACCAAATAAAAAATAATGAGATAAATATAATAAATCATTGTTAAAAACTGTTAAATAAAGTGAAAGAGCTCTAGAGAGAAAATTATAAAAGAATATTAAAAGTCATCAGAGAAAATTTGAATAAATGAACTGATATTAATGTTTGTTGATATTAAGGCATAATACTGAAAATGTAAATTTCCCTAAATTAAACTATAATGATAATGTACTTATAATCAATATTCCAATAGTTTCTTGGGAGAATATTAATAAATTAATTCTAAATGTTTATAAATGCATAAAACTTCAGATCAAGATTTCTCAGGACTATTCTGAAAAAAGAAATGAAATTGAAGACAGTGGCATGTTTTCACAATAAATTATTGAGTATGATTATTTTCCACATTGACAAACATTGCCAGTTGTTTTCTAAATAAATATATGGCAAGTTGGTAAAAAAAATGGATAGAAAAAATAGATCCCTATCTTACATTAAGCATAAAATCAATTCCAATGGGAATAAACATCTAAAATGATACACAGATAATTGTTAGTATTACAATATCTGTTTAAGTCATTTCAGTATGAAGAATGATATCTATACAAGATACAAAGCAAGAATCATAAGGAAAAGATTAATACATTTAATATTCTTATATTAGACATGTTTATAAGAAAGTATCACATAGGCAATGGTGAATACTGGAACAAACTATTCTTTACAAACCCAATAGATTATATTAGTGTCAATAACATTTACAGAATATTTACAAATCAATAATACAAAACTCATTAAGAATATGTGCAAGAATATGTGTCAATATTTTAAAGAAGATAAAATACAAATGTCTAATAAACATATGAAGAACCACTTAACCTATCTAATAATCAGGAAGATGCAAATTAAAGCATCAAGACACGAGTTTACAAACAAATTAAAAATTGAATAATATGTGCCTTTTATGAGAATGTAGAGAAGAAAGTCTTAGGTACTGTGTATCACAGGATAAATCTTAACAACTTTGAAAAGGAACTGGCAACTTTTAATGGTGTTGAAAATAAGCTTTCCATGTATACTGAAAAATCCTACTTCTTGCATATGACCTTGACAAACTCTTCACTTGTGTATAGAGAGAATGCGTAATAGTATTTTCTACTGTTTTCTCAGTATTCTACTGGCTCTCAACTGTTTAGGTTCTCAAACACTCCACAGGTTTTGATAGAATCAATATACTGCCACTTATACCTGAACTTAAAACCCATGGGCCCAGATCCATTGTTAGTCTTTAAAATTTATGGTGTATGTATCTCTAAAACAGATTAAGCTATTGTTGCTGTTTTTAGAAAGCAGAAATTTACAGTAATATTTGAATTTCTGTTTTTAGAAAGCAGAAATTTACAGTAATATTTGAATGGAAATTCAAGCAATCAAATTTTGCTTTAAATAATAAAAAATACTGTCTAAAGTATTTGATCTTTAAAACAGAACATATCACCTTGTCAAATAGCAAGATTTATAACTGATAGAATTGAAACAGAGATTATAGGAATGCAGATTATTTCTCTGTATAAGTTGAATGGGTAACAGAAACCTCAGTTAATACTAACTTAAACATATTGGCATTTTGTTGTATGACACAAAAGAGTTCAGAGGTAGCCAGGTTAAAAGGTTAAAAAGGCATGTGGACCATTGTGGGCAGCATATCTCCAAATCTCCTAGATTTTTCTTCTGCTTGTCCTTTTATTGTAAAAAATCTCTTTCACCTGACTTGTTGATTTTTACCTGAAGATATCCAATCACCATTTCAGGGAGAAACAGAATAATGATCAAAAGGCAAAAGTGGACAATGCCAGTTGATTTTTTTCTCTTTTTTAAATTTACTTTTTATTGAGGTAACTTGGTTAATAATGTTACATAAATTTAATGTGTACAAAATTGTAATTCAGTATTTGTATATTCTACCATGCACTCATCTCCACAAGCCTAATTTCCATCTATTACCAAATACTTGACCTTTTTTTATCCATTAACACACCCCAAATCCTTTGCTTCTGGTTACCACCCTTTTGTTGTATGTGTCTGAGATTGTTTTTGTTTTGTTAGTTTACCTGTTACATTTTTATTTTATATTTCACATGTGAAAGCGAAAGAATACACATTATTTTCAATACTACATGAAACATTCTCTAAGATAAACCATATGTTGGAAAACAAAGCAAGTGTTAAAAAAATTAAGGATATCAAAATCATATAAAATATATTTTCAAACACAATGGTATAAAACTAAAAATCAACTACAATAAGAAAGATGAAATAAAATCATAAATATGTCAAAATAAAACAACTTCCTATTGAACAATTATCGGGTCAATGAAAAAAGAAAAGATAAGCCAAAAGACATAAAGAGAGAAATATAGCATATAAAAACCTTTGGGATACAGCAAAAACAGTATGAAATGGGAAGTTTAGAGCAATATAGTACCACCTCAAGAAAAATAAAAACCTCAAATAAACAATCTAACATTATACCTTAAGGAACTGGAAAAAGCACAAACAAAGTCCCAAATTAATAGAATGAGAAAAATATATATAAAAACCAGAGTGAAAGTAAATGAAATAGAAAAAAAGAAAACTGAAAAAAATGAAGAACTGTTTCTTTGAAAAGATAAACAAAATTGATAATTATTTATATAGACTTACTAACACAAAAAGGGACAATATTCAAATAAATAAAATCAGAAATGAAAGGTAAGTTACAATAGCAACCACAGAAGCACAAAAGTTTATACCAGAAAATTATAAAAAACTATGTGCCACTAAATTTTATAACCTAGAAGAAATGTAAAGATTCTTAGAATCATACTACCTTCCTAGACTTACTCATGAAGAGTTTAAAAAGCTGACTAGAACAATTGCTAAAAAGGAAATTGAAACAGTCAGTAATCAAAACCTCTTCCAAAACAAAAAGCTAGGGTTTGATGGCATCACTAGTGAATTCTACCCGGTGTTCAAAATTTATACCTATTCTTCTCAAACTCTTTCAAAAATTTGAAAAAGCAGGAATACTTCCTAACTCATTTTACAAGACCAGTATTACCCTGATACCAAAACCAGGCAAGGACAGCATGCACATCAAAAACTTATAAGCCAATACCTCTGGTGAACATGGATGCAAAATTCTCAAAAAAAAAAAAAGAAGTACTAGCAAATTGAAGGCAACAATATATATGAAAAGGATATTATACTGTGATCACTTGTGATTTGTTCCAGGTGCAAGGATGGTTCAATATCTGCAAATCAATCAGCATTAACAAAATGAAGAATAAAAATTATGTTTCTCTCAATAGATGGAGAAAAAGCATTTGATAAGATACACCATTTATTTATAATAAAACTTCTAATGAAATGGACATAAAAGGAAAGTATCTCACTGTAATAAAGGCCATATGACATATCTACAGCTATCACCATCATCAATGGTGGGAAAAAAACTGAATATGTTTTTCTCTAAATCAGAAAAAGACAAGGATGCCTGTTTTAACACTCTCATACTGTTATTCAACATAATACTGGCAGTCCTGGCCAGAGCAATTAAGCAAGAAAAAGAAATAAAGGATATACAAATTGGAAAGGAAGAAGTAAAATTTGATTAGAGGGTTTTTTTTCGCTTGCTTTTTGTAGATGAAATGTTTTTATTTATAGAAAATCTTAAAGACATTACAAAAAAAACAATTAGAAATTAATAAATTACTACCATAAAGTTGCAGGATTATTTCTCTTGTTTTTAGGAAACCAAAAGTTGTTGTTTTTTTTTTTATAGAAACCACACCCTGTCTACTTCTGCAGAGATCTCATTGGTTCTAACAGGATTATGTGGCTGGTGAAATGCAACCATGTTACAACCAAGTTAAATCAATCAAAACCATCCCTTCAGGAAACCCTTGAGATTAAGGGAGTTCCAGCACAAACTGAACAAAGTAAATTTCTCAGATGAAACACAAGGGGACAGTAAACAGCGCCAAGCATACACCTTTTCTTCTGTTTCCGTAACTTTTAAACATAATATAATAGTGATTTATTTGCTTGTCTCTTTACCCTAGATGTTTACAGATTTGTTGAAACATAAACTAAATAAATTTTTATGGATCTGGTATATAGAGCAGTGCTCCCATCCCTCAGCAACAAGAATTCAATAAATATTTATAAATTAATGAATGTATTAATATCGAAGAAATAATTTATACATCAGGATGTTTAGTGGGTGAGATCTAAGTTTTCTAAAAACTACAGTTTGTTTATTATAGTAGGATTCTTTTATCTTTAAGATTATAAATAAAATTCTGATTAAAAATATTATTTCCATGTATTTTGATTTTTCTAACTTCTGATTGATATGGTAACTTCTGATCAGATATCACTGGAGTGGAGTAGAGAGGGGTCTAAAGAGGAGGTTGCCTGAGGCAATGGTAAACAGCCTAGGATGGGACTGACTGAAATGCTGAATGTCTGTGGAGAACAAGGAATTATAGGCCAGAAGATTTAAAATAAAAGGAGGGCAGGGACTGAATCTCTGGCTCTCCTTTTCAAGGATGCCTGCATGAACCTGCTCAACTACTTGGGCACAGTATTTTGGGCGGTACAAGGAATTCAGGGCACAGACCAGGATGAGGCTGGCCTGGTGGTGGTGGCAGAATTATTCTTCTTTGGGTGTCAGAAGGGCCCTAAAAGGAATGGGCTCTGAAACAGCAGTCTGAAATTCTTCCAAAAATTGTGTAGTTTGGGTATTTTATGGTGTTTTAGTTTGTAAACTAATCCTATAAAAATAAGATAATTAAAAACTAACAGGGAGAATGATAGTTAAAGTTCAACCTTAATTGATAGGCTTAAGTCAGGGATTAAAATTATATTAATGAGTTAAAGAAGATTTTAGCCTTAACTGGTAGACCTTACATGACTAACACATGTGGAAAGCTATTATTCCAAAACTGTGTAGCTTTTAAATAAAAGCTTCTTTCCTTTTTCCTCCAGAATTTTGTCTCAACAATGGTGGGGGCAGCAGGACCCCTCTTGCTGTCCAGTAACATGATAAAAAAAGACAAAAACAGATATTTAAGACAATAAAAAAATTAGGAAATTCTGAAAACATTGGGTTTGCTAATCAGGCCATTACTTTAAGGCCTGCATATTTGGTATCATGTTTTTGAAAATGACAAAAAAATTGTCTGTCACCGTTTTTCTTTGGCACAATAGATACTAGTAACTTATGTATAGACAGTATATTTTTTTTGGTCAAGAAACAATCTGTTAACACTGCTACAATTTATTAATCTATAAGAAATCTTTTTGTCTTTAACATAGCAAACATCATACATAATAAATAAAACAAGGGTAGAGATTTTAAAATCTGAGAGAGCCATACATAATTATTATTATTAAATGGCTATTCAACAAAAATAAAAATTATAATGATAGTAAAGAAATAGACCAGTGAGAGAGGTGGTAAAATGAAACCACTTAAAAGTCCTTTCTAAGGTGAAATTCCTTGAAAATTACTGTTAATTAATGACTTTACTAACTAAGTCCAGGACATATTTGAATAACTGTAGAAATATGACATTATCCCTGACTGGTGTGGCTCCGTGGATTGTGTGCTGGCTTGAGAACCAAAGGGTCATAGATCTGATTCCCAATCAGGGCACATGAAGAGTTGTGGACCAGGTTTCAGGAGGGGGTGTGTGAGAGACAACCACACACTGATGTTTCTCTCTCTCACTTTCTCCCTCCCTTCTCCTCACTCTAAAAATAAATAAATAAATAAATCTTTTAAAAAATGACATTAATATAAAGAAAAAACCTGTTTCATTAAACTAGCTAATTCTGTTAAATTATATAATTTATTCTGGTTGTACACTTTTTTTGCCCATTGCAGATTAATATAAAATTGTGATTTTCTATTAAAAACAATTTCCCTAGAACTACAATAAAAAGGCTTTTTAAATTTTCTCACTGAGTTTTGTTTATATTCATAGAGATATATCAAATCAAGAGTTTTTTCTTCCTCTAAAGGGGAAGGGGGAAAATAAATCAGAACAGAGACAAAGGTAAAGAACAATTTGACACTTGTCTTTCATAATTTATGAGCTCTACAATATCAGGAATGTTTTGTTTTCTAAACCCTCTAGTCTTCCCTTCCTTTAATACAATCCCCATCAATTCCATCAAACATGAATTACTTTTTACAAACTTAATGTCATATAGTACCCTATAAAATATAGTGTAGATCCATATTTAATCCTAAAGTGGGCTGCATTTCCCACATTATTTCTATATTTCTCCCAAAGTCACTTCAAATAAAAATAAACTCCTAACATGGACAATTTCACATTTTTTCAATGTAAAATATGTATAAAATAGTTTCTATAAAAACTTTACCATCTAATTAATAACCATGAATTTACTATGCAAATGACACTACAAGGTAAGTCACATAGTCTTCTAATACATAAAGTGATTTTCTCTTTCTTAAAGATTTTTTGTTTATTTTTAGAGCATGGGGAAGGAAGGAAGGAAGAGCGGGAGAGGGAGAGAAAAATAGATGGACGAGAGAAACCTTGATTGTTTGCCTCTTACATGCCCCCAGCTGGGTACCTGGCCTGCAGCCCAGGCATATGTCCTGACTTGGAATCAAACCAGTGAACTTAAGCTTTACGGGAGGACTAACAACCCACTGAGCCACACCAGTCAGGGCCATGCAATGATTTTCAGAGTGACTTCTAGCATAGCATCACTTGGACACTTGTCAGAAATGCAAATTCTTCCCTAGGTTCTCCAAAACGTATTAGCTTAGAGACTCTGGAAATGGTAGCCAGGATTCTTGTTTTATGTTTTTAAAGCTATTTTATTGTTTATGATATTAGAGTTGCACCAGTTTTTCCTCCTTTGTCCCCTCCCTTCAGTCCCCCTTTCTCACAGTCAATCCCCACCCCATTGTTCTTGTCTATGGGTGATGCATGTATGTTTTAATAAGCCCTCAAAATGATTCTGATACAGGTAAATTTTTGGAAAGCATTACCATTAAGGTTTTATGCATAGAAATTCAAGAATCTTCTTTGATATTGATAACATTACATAGGGAATTAACATGGTTTTGTCATACAGGATTTTTCTTTTTATCTTGTAGGATCAATTACAGCTGATGTAACCACAACAGAATGTTGTGTTTAGTATTGTAATTTTGGAGTAAACTACAATAGGAACTTCAACATAAGAAGAAGAAAAATAGCTGTGATAGTAAATTCCAGAGAAGGAGACATTCTGATGGCTGATAAAATACATAAGTTTTTACTGAGGTACCAGGTTAATGGTCTTGGGTATTATGGGAATTTTTTCTATCTTGGATATTTAATTATATTATTCAGCATCTGCCTTTTTTTTTTGCCTAACTTGTTGCCTCTGAATATAGTAGAGAAAAATACTGCATAGGAGCCCATGTTAGTAATGACTAATGCTTTTTGGCAATTGACAAATGTACTTACCTTTAAAAAACATTCATAATCTACCGGGAAATATTGCCTTAGAGAGAGGTTGCATTTAGATAGAGTGATGTTTTGTTGATTTTTTTTTTTGGACTATACTACAAGTTTCAGAAAAATAAAATAACTTACTCTAGCCAAGTTAAAATAAAATTTTAAAAAAAGAAAAAAATTATCAGTAATTGAAATCTAACTTGATTTGAGACTTACTAATGGTGAAAATAGAAACTGTGGCCATGAGTAAAAAACAGGTAGGATTTCCACTATTCCTAAGCCTTACTATAAAATAGCCCATGGAAAACACATTAATTAGTGAATTAAATGTCTAAATGGTAGAATGGAAGAGATGGAAAAAAGGAAAAGAATGAGGTGAGAAAAATAAAGGAGATTGTGCATCAGAATTAAATATATAATTAAAATATTTGAATATAATATTACCAAATAGAGACTGTAAATTATACAAATCAATCCATTTATCAAGGAATATAGCCACAGGCTACAGTAAGAGAGTGTTTTATTAAGTATGCCATGTGGATTGTAGATATCCTGCAGGACTTGAGAGAGGAAATTAAGGGCTCACAATACATGCATTGTCAGAATCAGAATGCCCTTTATAGAGAAAGATTTTATATCGTATGTTCTAAATTTATCTGCAAGTAGCAATGGCATTGACTTAATTACCATTGAAAAGTAAAATCTCACCAAATGGAAAAAAGGGAAAGCTGAAAAGAGTAAAAGTTAAGCTATTCTCAGAAAGGACAAATTAATACTTATACAATAAATGCATTAATAAGATGTTGCTATAGTTATTCAAAGACTCTTTAAAAGACTATTTGTTTAGGTTGCTAACTTTTAAATATACTTTATTTTAGGTGTGTTAACTATAAAAGAAACCTATTTCAAACTTCAGCAGAATGTATACCTTAAATAACAATAACAAGAAGTGTATTATGCCCATACAATCTGGACAATCTTTTGAAAAAAACAGCACTTGAATTATGATTTTTGAACAGAAATCATTAAAAAAATAACCACAATGCATTTTAAAATACACTTACATTATATATAATACACACACACACATATATATACATACATATATATGTGTGTGTGTATAAAGTATATAAATATGTTTATCCTAGGAATGAACTCATCTAAAAGTCTAAAGATGTTTGAAAGTTCACAACGTATAGCACCAAATAGATCCTATTGATGTGAGTATGTGTGTGTGAGTGTGTGAGTGTGTGAAAATCTTATTAAAGTCACCTTCAATGCTTAATCAACATTTATTTCTTGAAAAGGATTATGTATGGCCCCAGGATTTGTAAGGTCAAACATAAACCAAAAATTAAAAGAATCTCTGTTACTAAAAGAGAGACTCCTTTCCTTGCCCCTTTTCTTTCAAAGTGTTTCATTAAAAAATTATAATTATAAATTTTTTCTTGTCCCATGAACCTGTACAAAATCTTTTACAAATCTAAATTAACCTCTTTTCAGTTTAACAAGCCAGAAAAAATCTTTCTCAGGGAGCCAGGAGCCACCCTTTAGAACAGAATCATCTCCTATCTCAGTTTCTATGGGAGGGTCGGAGCCCAACTGCAGCAAGCTCCTTGCTCCAAAATCACCACCTGCCATAAAGATGTGAGTTTATTGTCCTTTTTAACAAAACCTATTAACTAACACAAATAGTCATCCCATTTTCAGATTAATTTAGGATCAACTGCATGTAACAAATGTTGCCAGTTCCTCTTATTTAAGGACTAGTAATTATACCTGCTAAAATTATGTGAAAGGGTGAGATCCTTTTTATCTTGCCAATATCTTAGATTGCCTGTGATGTGGATAATCTCCTCTACATCTGTGGACCATTATTCTGGGTTGGGAGGAAATTTTGTGTTTAATTATATTTCTTCAACAGGACATAACAGAAGACTGAAGATATTTAAATAATGCAAGTAACACAAGTGGCCAATATGTATATAAAAATATTTTCTCCTACACAATAATTTTATGTGCATGATATTCTGTATGAACTTTTTATCTTTTCATTTAATATCAAATTCAACGTGGTCTTAAGGGTGAACAACTAAACAGCAACAAATCAATTCAGGATAATGTTCTTAGAGGAAAAGAAGTGATGAAAATGCAGGAAAAGAAAAGTTTTCCCTCTTAGGTTCTTTGACTGGTCTAATAATTAAATTAACATAAGACAGATTAACAAGAGAAAAATGGAACATTTAATTTTGTACATACAGGAAACCCAGAGATATGAGGCTCAGATAAATGACCAAAGCAAGCAGCTTTTATACCTTTTATACAGAGAAAAAATACATTTGTAAAGAATTGATAAGACCAAAAAGTTTGGGCTTGGAGTAGTCAATTAGTTCAGAAGTAATAAGGTTTGTTTATACAGCCATCTTGGCCCAAAATTGCCCATCATTATTGACAAAGATATCTTTTAGCTTCGTGATACAATGGAAATAATTCCACATGGGGAATTTATTTCCTGCTTTCAGGGGGACAGAGGAGGTCAGGATGTCCTTCTTGCACTGATGTTTCTTAAGTAACTTTAATTCAAAATGATCGATATGCCAAAGTGGCCTATTTTGGGGTGGCATATTCTGTTCTCCCTCGGAAACAAAAGTACTATTTAGACTGTGAAACATTAAGGAAATGCCTAATGCATAAGGGAAAAGTTGGGAAATAAAGCAGCAATGGTTTAAAACCATTAGGTACAACAGACTATTCATAGTACTGGAATTTTTAAAACTTACTGTGAAAGAAAGGAACTCATAAATATAAAATAAGGCCATAGGGGCCAAAGGATAATGAGATAATAAAATAAATAGTGCAAGTAAAAATAGGATAAAATGACAAAATTGAGCAGGGCCTTTTCTTAGGGTGCTGAACTTATATTAAAGAAATGTAAGTGCAGATAGTTGCACAGATGAAAGGAACTATGTTATCCTGTGGGTTGTATGATGATTAAGATTAAATGAATAATTTATATTAAGTTGTTTACCACATATTATTACAGTCTATGCATTTATGTAATATATTGTTTCAAAACACCAGAAACATTAAATATGTAAAGATGTATGAAAATATACTTCATTTTAACAAATTTTTATTGAGTACTTACAGAAGTTGAGGTGCTAACAAAAGATAGAAAGACAATATAATATCTGCCTTCAACCAAAATACTCTATTTAAAATAGGTTGAGTCTGCCAGCTTTTCAATCAGAATATATTAAATAATTATGATAGGAAAAAATCTATTGTGAGTGCTGGCCATCAAAGTGTAATTTGGGGAAATTTTAGTTGTAGCACCACTAAAAGCTTAATGTAGCAATCGTTCACAACAAAAACACAGTCACTAACAAGAAAAGTCAAGCAAAGGAAGTGCAATGAACACTAGCTTTGAGCAAATCTGCTCCCCTGTGAAATGTTCAAGATCAGTCACTCACTGATAAACCACAGTAACTTAGATTTTAATAAGCCATTTAATTGTTCACAAATATTATTTTGCTTGGTTTAATTATTTTATCTGTGATTATTTCTTACTTCAACAACACCTAAAAAAGTTAACACCTAACTAGAAGTTTAAACTGTATGTTAAAGAATCCCACCTGCTTTCTGCAGAAAGGCACATGCGGTGCAGCAGGCCGGTGCATTCAGGGAGCACATGCTGTAACGCTAAATGGGATGAGGGGACGGCTTTCCTAATGATTGTGAGAGGAGAGAATATATATTGTATAAAAGAGATTCAAAATATGTGGAATTTTCTACTTCACAAAGTCTGTTCTGATATCCTTATCACCTAGGATAAAATGGGCCTTCAGCTGCCATGATCTTACATTACCTACAATATCCATTTGCATTTAGTTCCTGCGTTTCTGTCTCCCTTCACTAGGTTGTGTTCTACTTGAGGAGAGAGACCATGTGGCTTCATTACTGAATTAATTCATTAAATAATGAAGGAATAATCATGATACTACAGTAAAATTTTGGGAAATGCATTTGATGTTACAGTTATTGATTAACATGTTATGGACTATTACTGGTATTCAGACAACTTTGCCTGGTATCCCTGAATATTTCATATATTCAGTATATATTGATTGTCCCCCATGCTATTCCTCCACCCACTCTACACTGTCACGACTCTGTGTTGAGCATGGCAACATGTGCTGCAATGTGCAATCGAAAACACTTTTGCAGAGTTCATAGGTCAATGTAATCAGTGTCCTTCGGATAACCAGAATTCCCCCAGCAACAGGAATCTTTTCAGGGAATGTTGAGGGAGTAGAAAGAAACACTGTATACTGCTATGTCTAAAAAAAGAACCGAGGAAGTTAAAAAACTGACCTTGATATTTTTTTATTTTTTTCCTCAGCATTCAGGTTTTTGTGAAACTTTACTCCTTGCTGCAGAAGATTTTTAACTTTTGTTAGACCCTGTAAAAAAATAAAATAAAGTCCTAAAGCAATTAATCTGATCTACCATTTCCATTAGCTTACATTGTCCTTTGCCTTCCCAAGTCCAACAGTTTGGGGAAAGGCCCATAAAAGACACTGGAAATTTCCAGAGAGAAATAAACTGAAATCCAAGTTATATGGACAATTTTGTTTAACCCAAGAACCCATAATATAACATTTCTGAAAAGCCAAATTCAGAGAAAAACTTGTTTCTCAGGTCAAATAAAATTTTTTTTCCAGGTTTGTTTTACCTATGGATTGAATTCTATTAATTAATTGGTTTTGCTCTGAAAGAGGTGCTAGAGATTCACCCTGAAGACAATACATTCTAAGAGGTTTGTTTACTCTATGAAAAAGGAATAGTAAATTCTACTTTTAAGAAATCTTACATGAAAATTAAGATTTCATCTCTTTTTACTTAACTAGTTAATTAATCTTCCTGAAACTCAACTACTCAGTCAAAAATATGGGAATATTGTATAATACTTCCTGGAATTATTAGGGAAATTAAATTAAGTAATATTTATAAAACAGTAGGCATGAGACACACAGTAGCCGCTCAACAAATACTAGTTCTCCAGTGTGATAAATAAAACTATCTGGAGAGTATGCCATTAATTCACATACTGTGTCATTTATAAACCACAAACCCCACTTGTCATGGCATCTGTAGAACACATATCTAAAGGAGGTAACTTTGCAATAGTGGTAGATGATTGTGGTACAAGCACATCCTTGGAATTGTTTATTTTGAAGCCTCATGCCTTCAGAAGGTTAGCAAGAGAGATTAATTATGTATTATTTGGCAAGCATTATAAAAACAAAACAAATATATAAATAGTCAACAAAATATCATATTGTACATATTCCAAAAGATTTGCATACATTTTCTGGGATTTTCCTAGAGGGGTTTTTGGAGTTATAATTTTAATAAAAATGACTATAAAAGAAACCCCTATTTTATTAAACCAATACTGTTTTAAAACCAGTTCATGTTTCAACCCAATCCAATATTAAGCAAGATCCTTGTCTCTATGATGTTATTTAACCAAAAATATAAAATTGTATTTCCCCACCTGTGAAGGTATTAGTAACGTAATCTCAATTCGTATATGTCATACGTGTTGTGTTTGAGCACTCTATCTCACCAGCTCAAAGGGGGATTTCTGCATCGAGGTTGTCTCATCTCTGCACGAGAACCACAGAGTCTCTAGCAGTTCTACAGTTACTTTCTTTAGGAAAGGCTACAAACGTTTAAGAGAGGGGAGAGGGGAGGGAATTTCAGGGGAAAGGGGGAAGGATTTGCAGGAACAAGTGCAAAGGACACATGGACAAAAACAAAGGGGGTTGGAAACAGAAGGGAAGTGGGGAGGACTGGGTGGTGGGCTGGGATGGGGGTAAAAGCCAGAAAACTGTACTTGAACAATTAAAATTTAAAAAAAAGAGTGTACTTATTGGTCAGTTACACGTAACACTGTGAAATTAATCTCCCACTATGTGAAGTTAAAGAATTATTCAAGATAATTCTCCCCTTTAAAGTATTTTAACCTAAAATTTCTAGAACAGTTATTTTGTAAATCATACTGTCACAGCAAATCACTCACTCCCAGCCTTCCCATTCCCAAATGGGCTAAACACCTACATTCCTACATTTCATAGTGCTCTCTGCATTGGGCATCACCTTTGACTTAGTCATTATGGATATGGAACAGACAGAATCCTTTGCAGGTATCAGCCTGATTTCTGTATCCACAACATTCAGTTAAGTTTTTGTCAGTGTAAAGAAGACAATCCTGTGCCACTGAAGACTGAGACTTCTTTCTGCGTATCAAATCACACACTTAAAATGTTTTGCTTTGTCTTCCTTTGAATCCACTTCCTCATGTTATTTCTGTATCTCTTACAACAATCATCTATTTTTAAATGAATACATAGTGTAGTTTTGACAGAATTGGGTATCATCTGAAGACAAACATTTGGTGTCTTGGTAAATGATATGATCACACAGGGCTGTTTAAAATTAGGTGAAAATGAAGAGTGTGAATTCAGATTTTAGTGCTCTATATTCCTCTCCATCTTTTTATAACCTGTTTTCATTGAAGTAGAGTCACTCAATGGCCATTACTACAAATGTTTAAAATATTGTATTAAATTTTACTGAAGTAATTTTTTTTATTTTGAAACATGAATTTAAATGGCCTGGAAAGATACAAACAATGACAATATGTTCTGTTTTTTTCTTTCCTTCTTTTTTTAATCTGGATAAAAGTGACTCAAAATGACTCACAATTATCAGTCACGGATGGCAATTTATTTTTATCATTCTTTTTTGTTTGTCGTTGTGTTTTTTTTCATTTTATTTTTACCATTCTGTGTTCTTTTTAAAACTTGTCAGTGAAAGTTTAGAATTAATGCTGTACTTTAGTTCACTTCTTTTTTAATTATTTTCCAGAACAACACACAGATCCATTTGTTTCTTTTGATTTTCCACAGATGGGTATGTTTATTTTTTAAACAAATGTTTTGTGGTGGCATTTGTTAATCCCTCCTTGTTGGAATACTTTTATGTTACCACATCCCAGGTCCTCTACTACTTTGCTACATTTGATCAAGTTCCTTGCAGAATATTCTTTCTTCTCACAACTCTTATGGGATTAGAGGTTTTACACATCCTCTCATGACTCATTTTCCATCAATTCTGATGAATTACTATTAGATAGCCAAATATTACTGCTTTAAGGAGCTTCAGGCTCCAGCACATAACTGAATGCCAAATACCACATGCAGTCAGCTTAGGGCTGACATGACCAAACCGGACAACAGTTTGTCCCTTGCCTCTCCTCATGGAAGCCTTGCCCCAGAGAATGCCATTACCATCCATGCCACTGTCAAAGCCAGAAACGCAGTATCAGTCTCATGTCCTCCTTTCCCTCGCCGTGCGCCACAAGCAGATGCTTAATTCCTACTATTCTATTGATTCCACTTCCTAATCATATTTTCAAAACCTCTGCTTATCTCCATTTCGTCTGTCACATTCTTAATCCAGGCAACAATATTCTTTCCCTCTGACAAGTTAAAAGGTCTCTAACAAACATTTTCCCAGATTCAGATCTTTTCTTTTTCTGTATTGACTCAACATAATTTTTCCAATACGCTAAATATGCCATACCACTTCTTAGTTTAACACTCATAAATTATGTTCTACTAATAGTAGGAGTAAAACAACTTCTTAATATGACTAAGAATTTATGCAGCCAAGTTGATACATTGTGGAGGGGAAACCACCACTGACGGGCAAGTGTGGTTCCAGAGTACACTTGGCAGCAGTTCCTGAGCAAATAATTCTCCCCAACTAGAAATGTTCAGTTAAACCAGGAACAGGGTTTTCTTCTTGTTTCTCTTGCTCTCGCTCTTTGTGTGTGTACAACACTTTCCTTTCAGGTATGAGAGCAACCAAATAGGTTTGGTAATTGAAGAGAAAAAGGAAGTCACCTTGTATCAAGAAAACTTTTGTGAAAGAGGTTATCCCTTTCTAGAAAGGTTTAAAGGGAGAGAAGCTCATGGTAGACCTAGCTGCTCAGATCTGAGGGAAGGGATTTCCAAGAAGTTTGGCCAATATCTTTTTATGTGGTACAATATATACTGAGAAAGTATGCAGGCTGACCTGTCTCATTGCTGATACAGGAATGGCTCTGAGAGTAGAGAGAGACAGATGGATTGTTTGAATGATCAGGTAGAGAATGTATAAGAGTAAGCCTATTTTACTTCCCAGTCATGAGACGTAAAAAGATGAACTCATTGAAGTTTACAGCCCCTAAATATGGAAAATTCTCTATGCAAAAAGACATTCATTACAGCCTTTTAATGAGAGACGAGTCACCTGTATCATGGACTAACAGGTCTACAAATTCTTGATACTGTCCCTGTCCTTAGTAACTAGCAGCACTATTCATTCAGTTGGTAAAGTAAAAATCTTGAAGTTATTTTTAAATTTTATTTATTTATTTTTAGAGAGAAGGGAAGAAAAGCAAAAGGAGAGGGAGAAAAACATCAATGTGTGGTTGCTTCTCATGCACACCCTACTGGGGACCTGGCCCGAATCCCAGGCGTGTGCCCTGACTGGTGACCCTTTGGTTTGCAGGCCCATGCTCAATCCACTGAATTGCACCAGCCAGGGTAATAAAGTTATTTTTTACTTTTCCTCTTATATTCTTCTAATCTATCATTAAAGCTGGTCAGTTTTAACTTTAAATAAGCCTGATAATTTCTCTCTTTTTCATGACTAACGTGCTAAGTTAAGTCACTCTGATCTCTGTCTTTTGTGTTTGGAATGTAGCCAATGCTCAGTGAATTTTTCTAGAAAAGATGATTAAATATTACATATGCATATATTCATAGAAATATCATATGAAAATTCTTCTATTTTATTTTAGTCAATAGACAATTTTAAAAGAAATGTCCATTACTTAATGAACTTATTTAGCATTATCTTGACTGTGTATTCTTCTCTCCCAAAAATGCTTCTTGTTTATGAATGTAAAAATTTGTTCTCATTCTTTATGATTTATTTGAAATATTCTATTCTGCAGGAAGTTTTCTCCCCTTCTGAAGAAACAAATGCTGTTTTTCCCTCCCCTAAATCTCCATGTGTACACTCCAGCTCTATCTCTCCAAGGAGCTTACCCCTTCTTTTTTTCCTCACAGTTGATTTATTGTTCTGAATATGTTTCTTCCTCTATCAAATTAGAAACTCCTTAAAGACATCTTCTTTTAAATATTAAACCACAGTAGCCTAAGCTATTGTCTTATTAGAATCCCTTCCTCCCACACCAGTAAGTTAATGTAATTATAATGTGACTTCTTTAAATAAAACAGTCATAACACATACATGAAACACACATATAGCATGTATCATATTTGAACTTCCAACATAGCCTTAATTGGCTAAGTATTTTACATAAGTGAATGAAAGAATTAAAAATTCCATGAAGAGTAAAATATTTCCAGCTGTGTGAATTATAAAACAGTAAAATAAAAATGTTTATATTTTATGGTGCTGCATTTTAAATTTTTATATATGTATAAACAGGAACTGCAAGATTAATGTTCATATACTAATACTAATGATAATTTATTACCTGTGCATGCTATAATTGGTTTGTTTAAATAAGGCACATTATAATCACATTAACTCACTTCAGGGTGTTTAATGTAACATTGCTATATCCTGCTGTGTCTTATTACTTAAATGGAGTTGCAATTTGGTTTTCCTGCTGACTATTCAATTGTGTTTTCTAGACAAAGACAAATAGTAACCTACATCAAATTATTGTTGTTTGTCTAAAGAGAACAGTGATCAATACCACATGAGCTGAGGCTGGCTACCTCTTTTTTCTCTAACACTGAATTTAAATTAGTAAAGATATTCAGCACAGTTTAATTTAGAATGCATTGGACAGCCTGATTTGCTCCCTGTGAGATTTGAATATGCACTCAGTTGGGCACCATCTATTTACCTAACACTTTGCATATAAGATAAGACATCACATTTATTATTGTATTTAATTCTCAAGGTAAAGAATATCATTAGTAAAAATTACCTATGAAGTAGGTAGAGCAGATAGGATTAACCACAATTTAATCTCTGAATTGTAGAGATCCAGGACTACAGTAATAGTGTCTCAACAAATACTTGTGCTTTTGCACTATATAATATTATGCTTCAAAATTATAATATTATGCTTGATCTCTTCCTCATCATACTATCTAAATCATGTCAACACAAAAATAAAGTGCATAACACTTTACCCTAACCTCGTAGTTTCTTGACCGTAACTTAATCCCATACATTTAATCTTATTATCACTCAATACAGGATTCCTAAAATGTAAAAGTTCAATACTATATGTATGTACAATTTCTTGCCTTATCGTTCTCTTATGACATTAGTTCTACTCTGGCGATCAAGCCCTCAGCACTCTTCACTCTATTCCCATCCTTGTCTTAGCTTCTGTTACTTCCTTACATGATAATGCCATATAATAACTCACTAT
The DNA here is from genome assembly GCF_019186645.2 of Phyllostomus hastatus. NCBI lineage: Eukaryota > Metazoa > Chordata > Mammalia > Chiroptera > Phyllostomidae > Phyllostomus > Phyllostomus hastatus. The sequence goes on from NW_025333977.1 coordinate 18,088,251, forward strand.
AATCACTTCCATGGCCAGAAACATGAAACTCTTTCCCTCTTGCAAAGTTGTGCTCCACTGGCAACACCATGTAGGTGTACGCAGGAACCATCATCTGGGTCTATTTCCCTTGAAACTCATGTTCTGGGTCCTCATTTGGTCTTTGTTTCTACATGCCCTTCATCCTAAATCCAGGGGCTCCTCCCTCTCAGTCCCTTTGGTATTTATTACAAACTCACTTTTACCCCAGTTTCCCTCTTTTTCCTTTCCATGCTTTCAGGGGATGATTTGGCAATTTTATTTCCAAGAGAAAAAGGAAGAAACACTTGAGCTCTTCCTGACTTCTCCAGTCCCGTGTCTGCAGGTTTATTTGCATTCCTAATCAGTCTTACAAATATTTTTTTTCTTACTTAAGTAAATTGTTTCTCTTCACCTTGAAAAATTAAGTTTTAACTTATTAATTCATTTCATTTTCTTGTGTTTCCTTGAAAACCTTATCTCATATATTATCTCTTTTCACTTATACCTTTAAGCTCTCCTTTTATATTGATTCTGTGCATGTGTGTGTGTGTGTGTGTGTGTGTATAATATATATAATCAGTGACTTTTCATGATTGAGAATAAAAATTGTCATCATTTAACACATTAATAAAGAATAAATAAATATAGCAAAATGGGAAAAAATAAACAGCAACAGCAACAAAAACTTCCTTCAATCTTCTTCAAAATCTGACGTCTTTTGTCTTTCTTCTTCACTCTCCTTTTTTTCCTCTTCTCTTCTTCCCTTCTCCCTTCCACTGACCCTTGGAAACAGCCATTTTATTCAGTAACTTTTGTCTAAGAATGCTTCAATATTTTCTATTATCTTCTTTTATTGTGGTTGTGATAAGTGCCATTCACTGAGTATTATCATTTCTTCCCTTTTCTGCTGATTAGTAGGATTGCATTTCTGCACCTCCTTAAACTTAGGTGTGTTGTGCCTTGCCATTGAAATGCATATCAAAGCTGTCAATGCCTGCCTATCCCCTAGGATCCCTTTGCCATTTTAATGCACAAAGACTCTTGTGTTTTCACTGCCAAATTTCAGATCTGTGATGCTCTTTGGGACACTGGAGCCCAAAAAGCCTTGAATTTTCTATCACCACAGTGGAAACCCAAAAAAGTAATGGACATGTAGAGAGGTATAATAACACAGGCTCCGCGCCTCCTGTGGTAAGGACACATTTCAGAGTTGACCTGTCCAGTCTCCATAGCTACCCTGATGATGAAGCCAAAATTTCAGGGCACTTTGCTACATATTGCAACATTTCTTGGCTTTGTTTCCTTTCAGTCCCACTTTCCCACTCTGCTACTGCTTTTGTCTGTGGTCACTTACTGCTTATATTCCTCTTACATGAACTATTAACTCACCATTAGTTCAAGGGCTATTTCTGAGAAACCCAAACTAAAAGAAAATATCTATGGAATTGACATGTCATATCAGGCTGAAGAAGTCCATGTGTGATTTGCCACCTACTTGTCACTGTTTGGCGATATTCCAGACAGTGACTGGTCTGTTGGCCTGGAGCCAGGAGTGAGGAGAATGTGGAACAGAGTCCACAGTTAACTCATGATGGACATGCAGCATGTGAGGAAAATGAAACTTTGTCATTTAAAGCTACTGAGCTGTCTATCTTATTACTTGTCTCCCTAGCATAACCTAGCCTACCCTTATGCTAGGAGCATAAATTCACACTCCTCTTATATCAATGTATACATTATCAGGATAGATTAGGTTATGCTGTAACAACAAATTACAAAATTTAAGTGCTTATAATAAGAAATTTTCACTCTTCCCTGCTACAGGGGCTCTTGTTCTATTTCCTGGTCCTCATGTTGCCTAACAAAAGTGGGGTTCAGCTGTCTGCTGCTGCCCACAGGCATGTTCTGCAGACATGGGCTGGTGAGAAAGGAAAGACGTCTTTATCAAAGGGCTGCACAATTTGGGACCATTAGAGACTCCCTGGCTGCACGCTCGTCTCTTTCCCAAAACCGAGTCTAAGCACAGCCATTCCCAGAAACAGAAAGAGTGCCCAGAATTCCCGCCACACCCTTATCTGGCCTTTAGAGACTGAGGCTGCTAAGCAGAAAGCTCTCTGGCTTCAGGCTCTCTCCCTGGAATCTGCATGTGGGACTGGAGCTGCCATGTCACCACCGCCTCTTCCTGCACAGGGACCTGGGTCACTGCCAACCACTGCAGTAGCCGTTCGGGGGCTCCGTCATGCCAGCTGTGGGGCCCAGCACCTGCCACAGGGTTCAGTGCCTGCCACTCAGTCATGCTGCTTCCAGGGCCCACCAGCCCTGCAAGTACTCCACTTCCATGGGCTCTGGGAGGGTCCAGTGTCCACAGGCAATCTGGTCCTTTTCCCAGGCTAGACTAACAGGATCTTTCCTGGCACAGCACTTCCCCATTCTTCCCTGCATAATAAGGGAACAGAAGGGCTTTATCCTCATCCAAACGTTTCACTGTCTTCATACTTGCTCCATGCAGGGCCTTCTGCAGCCGTGCCTCTTTCTGGTGGTAGAAAAATCTGTTGTCTCGCGCTGCACTAGCAGTGTCACTTCACCAGAGCTGCCTCTGGAGATTCCTGTGGCCTCTCCCTCACTCCAGGGTCTAGCCAGGCCATCTGGCCAAGTCTACCTGCATCAATGGCTTGGCTTTCCCATTTTTTGTGATTTTTATCTTCAAGTTGGTACTCTTAACTTCACTCAAATCTAACCAGTGCTGTCCGAAAATATAATGATGAAAGCCACATTAATAATTTAAAATTTCCTAGACACCACATTTAAAAAAACAAATAGCACTAGGTGAAATTTATCTTAATATTATATTTTATTCAAACCAATATATTCAAAATATTCTTATTCCAGCATATAATCTACATAAATAAAATAGTGATGTATTTTACATTTTATTTTTTATGCTTAATCTTGGAAATCTGATTTGTGTTGAACATCTCAATTTGAACACTAAATTTTCATAAGAAGAATCTGATGTATATTTCATGAAATGTACAACTGAGAAAGTAAATTCACATTCCATATTTTTAAAGAAAGATATTTAAAAATTTCCCAATAATAAGTTGGATATCAGTTTTTAAATTAAATTAACTAAAAGTGTATAAATTTGAAAATTTCGCTTCTTACTTGTATAAGCCACATTTCAAGTGCTCAGTAGTTATCTGTGGAGAGAGGCTACCTTATTGGGTATAGCCTGGCTCTACCAGACATTTTCTCTGAGACAGAACTTTTCTTTATCTACACTAGCCAGTCATTTCCCTTTGTATCTGTGATGGCTAATTTGGGTTATACATCCTTTTCTAAACCAATTCTTATATAGGGGGATGGTGTTTCACTCCCATATTCCTGTGGGTCTTTCATCTATCATTCTCTCATGTTTCTGATATTTTAAGGCTTATTTTTGTTTAGTTGCCACTGACTGAACTCAGGAACTGAAAAATATTAATATTTTTTTTTATCCAGGAATGTTAAACAACCACCTATGTTCAGAACAAAAGCTAAACACTAGTGAAGAAGAAAACATCTGCCTAGTTAACTGAATCGGTCCCGTGCACCCTAGAAGGCCATATGACATACCTTATTGATGCTGAATTTCCTTCATGTTAGGTTGATGGATGGTTCATATGAGTAAAGGCAGATTATTTTGGAGATAATTAATTTACAAATACAGTCAATTAAACATTGTAAAACTTGGATAGTATTTTGCTTAGCTTAACGTTGGGTCAGGTTTCCCAAATTTCACTTTCAGGACAGAAGCAGGCCAACAATGACAACAACAACAACAAAACAACAGGAAAAAGCAGACCAGAAATTGACTAAGCATTTATTTAGAACTGGTATAAAAGGAATTAAACTGGATATCTGGGTACTGAATAATGTCAACATTCTGAATAGTGTTAGAAACAAGAAAAATGAAGTTTATCATTATTTCAAAGGAACAAGGTAAAACTAGAACTGGGGTTGAAAATTAAGTGCTTAAGAGTCATATCAATCTAAAAACAAAATAGCTTTATATATTAAGAAGCAAATGGTGTGAATGAAGCCAAAAAGTCCTAATAATATTTATCTTGAATGTATATGAGACACCTCTAACTCATTTAATTAGATGGTGTGTGTGTGTGGCGGGGGGGCTCTGCCCACAGGGCCCCCTGGGCGCCAGGGATGAGAATAAGTCTACCAAGACAAGATCTGCTTGGAGAGGAAAGGTGGCTGATCTCTCAAAGGAGAAGGCCCAAGAGCCTTTTCCTCAATGGGCTTTTATTGGGTTTGTTTGCACAGGAATACAGATAAAGCTCATTAATCATTGTCAGGCAATAAGGATTAAACAATAGATAACAAAGAACTCTGATGGCTTATTTTGAGTCAGGGTCAGATAGTTAAAGAGCTATAAAACGTTGAGGAACAAACTTAACTTCTTCCTTGGACCCTTATCATTTAATTGAGAGCATTCTAAACAAAGAAGGTTTCACAGGATTTTACATATTCTTTCTTAGGCCTGATTGCCCCAGAGGACCTTGCCCTTTCCAGCACAGGGCTGCACCACCCTCCAGCATTGTCTCAGGCTTAAGTCAGGTAGGGGTAGTAAGGCAACCAAGAGATTAGGAGACTTCTTGCAGACAGGATGAGGACTCAGGCTTTGTCAAAGCCGAGGGGTGAGGGTCCATCACCCCTGTTGCTGTACCCCCCCAAAGTCCTTCCTTGGGGGCCTCCCACATGATCATGCCTGGCTTAGGTCATTCTCCCCTTTGGGGAATTTTACCCGTCATTGCCTAACTGATCAAGCCTTGGGGGCCAGTTATGGAACAAGGAGCAGAAGCGGTGCTGCGCTCCTGCCAGGGAGATAAGACTTGTCTCCTTAGTGTCTTTTTGTCCAAAGGCCTCCCACTCAGCCTTAGCCATGGGGGGTTACTGCTTCTGAAACCAGGCAGGGCGATTCCCAACAATGATGACTTTGTTTTGCTTGAGTGAGTTAGCTAGAGTTTAGAGCATGAATTTTTGTAGAAAATCTGATAGAATTTTTAAAAAGGCCCTAGAACTACTAATTGATGGTAGTAAGATTATAGGGGAGAAAATTAATATACAAAGGTTAGTGGTGTATCTATATACCAACAATGAACAATCAGAAATTGAAATTTAAAAATCAATATTATTTTAATAGCATATAAAAAATGATATATGAGGGATAAACTTGACAAAAGGTGTATAAAAGCTGTAAAAATGATAATATCTAGTGCAAATCAATTAGAGTAAATCTAAATTAATTGAAAGAACAATCAGATGACTATTGTTAAGATGGATTTATTTTGCAAATTGATCTATATGTTCAGTGTGATATTAATCAAAATCCTAGCAAGTGTTTTTTGCAGAAATTGAAAAGCTATTCTAAAGTTGATCTGAAAATACAAAGCTCATAGAATAGCCAAAGTGACTTTGATTTTTAAAAGGACAATGTTGGAGGACTAACAGTATTTTATTTTGATAACTATTATGAAGTTACCATGTTCAAAATACCATGGTATTGGCATCAAATTAGATCAATGAACAGAATGAAGTCCAAAAATAGAGTCACAACACTCAGACAACTGACTTCAAAAAAATGGTGAGTAGGAAATTCTGTGGAGAAATGGGATTCTTTCCAAAATGTGGTGCTGGAACAATCAGATATTCGTATGCAAAAAAGCACTTTAACCCATATTTTTTTCCACTTACAAATATATCAAAATGAGTCATGTCTTGAATGTAGAAAGTAATGCTATAAAATTTCTAGAAATATGCATGAGAAAAATCTGTGTTTCCTTAGGTTAGGAAAATGTTTCTTAGGTATGACATGAAAAACATGATCTACGATGAAAAAAATAAATCAAACTTCAACAAAAGTTAAAAAATTATTTTAAAAACCTCCATTCCTTAATAGATCTTGTTAAGAAAATGAAAAGGTAACCTTTAGATGAGGAGAACTGTTTGCAAAACATATATCTGCTAATGGATATATATAACTTTAAAAGCTTTTAAAATTCTATAAGCTAAAACAGCACCCTAAATAAGATACAGAGAAAAGTTTTAAGTAGATATTTAATCAAAGATGTATTGATAACAAATAAGCACAAGAAAAGATTCTGAACATTAGTCATTAAGAAAATGAAAATTAAACCATAACCATGTACCACTACTACTTTTATAGATGACTAGTATTAATAGCACTTACCATACCAAGTGTTGGCAAAGGTGTGGAAAACTGAAGCTCTCATGCATGGTGGTGGGAATGAAAAATGGTACAGCTACTATGGAAAATAGCTTCATACTTTTTAAAATAATCCAACCTAGACCTACCTTGTATCCCATATGTTCATTATCCAAGAGAAATAAAAAGATATGTCTATATAGACATTCATTCATGGATATTCACAGCAGTTTTTTTTTTTTTGTAATAGCCCAAATTAGGAAAAAAGAAATAAAATGATCAGCAGGTAAATAAATTAAAAATCTCATATATCTATACAATGAAATACTATTCAGGAATTAGAAAAACAATTACTATAATATAAATATCAAAATACTCATATGAAAAAAGCAACATAAAATATATTCTGTGGGATCCTATCTACATAAAATTCTAGGAAAATGCATTATGACAATAAAGCTGATAAGTAATTAACTAAGGGTGTTGGAAAATCCAGTCAGAAAGTGAGGGCTGATTACAAACACACATAATGATACCTTTGGGAGATAATTGATATGTTCATTATCTTAATTGTGGTCATTGTTTCACAGGTATATACATAAATTAAAACCTATCAAATTGTCCAGTTTAAATATAAGCAGTTAATTGTGCATCAAATTTCCCTCAATACCACTATTAAAGTTTTCAAAAAAATCATGTGATTAAATTCATTGCATTTGGAAGAGTTTACAGAGTGACTGTCTACAATTCCATGAGATTAAGAAAAGCTAACATCACAATTTCATGAGATTAGAAAAACCTAACATGATGTCATCATATGATAAAACCAAAGGTAAGGTTAATTCAGAAAATCATTACCATAGAGTCTTCTTTCTTTCTTAAGGTGACTATTGCTAAAGTGAACAGGTAAAAGCAATCAGTTGATAGATTCTTAGTTCATATATAATTAACATAAATAAGTTGTTTAAGATAAGTCCAGCTTTTCCTGGGGAATGTTTTTAGAGAATTAATTCCTATAATTGGCTAAAAAGAAGATTTTATATAGTGTTTTGTACTGCCAGTAATTACTTAATTACTTTAAAAAATATATATATGTGTAGTTTCAAATAGTATCATACACTGTAAGCAGTTGGAGGTCTCATCAGTTCTGCAGGAGCCATGCTACAACGAATGCAAGGGTGCAGAGTACATATGTTTTACAACTCCACTGACATGAGGGCAGAGGTGAGAAACTTCAAGGAATGCAAGACTTGACTCCCTTATGGGAAAGTTCTAGTACATTATTGCTTGACATAAATCTTGCACTGATAATTGGACATCATATAAATTGAGGCTATAAGTAATAATATAAATTACCTCAACCAAGTACTCCTCAATCATATAAAGCCACAGAACTTAACCAAGTTGCTAAGATAAAGTTTTTACATAATATACTTACAGATAATGAAATAGTTTGATTTGTTAGAGTTTTGCTAGTTACAAGTCAATTATATGACTATCAATTGTATGTCCAAAACAAAAAATTTGTTTTTATTTTTGTGTTGTCCTTATTAAATTACTTTTGGGACAAGTAGTAATTACGAACTTATGCTATTCACGCTTTGAAATTTCTTCTCCATGGTTGAATACCATCAATCATTGTACTAAACCTGCAGTTTGAAGACAAAGAAATACATATTTTTAATGAATAATTATGAAAACCAACATATACTATTTCTACTGATTTTGATTCAGCAACACTAATGTTGCTGAACATTACAAAATTCATCTCTAGATCAATACCAAGCCATCTATATTAATTCATGTAATTTAGACTAACAATTTCACATGGTCAAATAGTGTGAAGGAGCACAGGAAATTGGTCCCGGCCAGATGGCTCAGTTGTTTGGTTTGCTATCCCATGCACCATACTGTGCCCAGTGAGGGCACCGACCTGGGTTGGGAGTTCCAGCCCTGGTCCGGTGATGTCTGTCTGTCTGTCTCTTTCTCTCTCCCCATTCCTCCCTCTCTCTAAGATCCATAAACACATCCACTGGTGAGGATTAAAAAAAACAAAATAATGTAAAATGTAAACGCTATGTTTGTTCGTGACAGATATATTTAGCAGTACTCCATAGTCTAGCCATGATGAATTGCTGATGATCACGGCGAAAGCCTACCAGATCCTCATGGCTGAATACTGACCCAACGGGCCTGAATACTTCCCTTTCTAGTAAGGTAATTACTTTTTACTTTAAGTAGACAGTAGTATATATTTAAATTTTAATATTGCTCCAACCTTTACTCTGGGTGTAACCTTGTTAGGAAAATATTAAGTGTTGCGGGACATGGATGAGGACCAATGCGGTTCTGTGGGACTGGACTGAAAATGGGTTCTTCTATGGTATCACAGAAAACACGTTTTAAAGATCCATGCATAGGAGGACATGAGGTGCAGTGGTAAGACTTTTGGAGCAAAAACAAAGGACTGCCCCCCGCCTGCAGTGCTGGATGTCTCATCCACCACCAGGTGGCTCAATTCCTTCTTGTGGTGGTAGAAGGCTGGCCCCTGGGGCTGCGAGCCAGCACTTGTTCTCACCAGCCTAGGAGATACTACATTACCCTGGCATTGGCTTCTGAAGTTTCTGCAGTCTTCATTACTCTCCATTCTGGTACAGGCTGTTATCAGGGGCTGCACTTCAGCGGGGCATCTGCTACACCTGCCACACCCAGTCCCCTAAGGCTGCTATGGAGAGAGAGCAATTGAACAAACTTCTGGCTTTTGTTAAGTTTGATTTTAGCTCCTTGGGTATGGGAAAGAGTAAGCTTTCTTACAAACTAATCAACCTTCTTCCTCATTCTTCAGTGTCTTTCCTGGATCCTCCAGGGTTTTGTGCCCTTATCTGATTCTTTTCCCAGACTTTCCCAGGCTAGCCTCCTCCTTTTTATGGTCACTACCTTGGCTGCCCCTCACCCCTGCCACTCAATCTGCAGGAAGGGGCTGGTTGTTCCCTGGGGAGAATGAAAAGCTTATCCATATCCTCTCTCTCTACTGGGGTGTGGGGATAGAGAAATGTTAGCCCCTTGATGAAGCAATGAGTCTTTGTCCTGCAATGTCTGGAAGCTGTAGGTTCAGACTTAATTGGGCTTAGCTAGTTTAGCTGCCTCTTTTTTTGTTAACTCCTAAGTAGCTGCCTACTTTCTCATTAGTATAAGAGAATCTGAAATGATATGCCATCTGATCTTATTAGTGCAATATTGTTATGAAAATTAATGGAGAATCTCAAGTTTTTCTGTTTCTTCAGTTTAGGGTCGAGTTTGTAGCCAAATGTGACCAAAGAGATAATGCTATGACTCCCCACACACCAGCCATCTCCTCAGCTTGAGACTCATCATGGCAGTCCTTTGAGGATTTTTGTAGAGGATGACCATGTTTGCTCAGTTTGGCAAAGACTGCCAGGATTCTATCTCTACTTATGTTTGGGGCCTCTGAGAAAAAGTCAGTGTTTATCCTGAGAAAAAAGCTGAGTTTTTCCGCTTCTATATTCTGGTTCTTGGCTTTCAACATGAAAGATACTAACTTGGTCTTTATAGTTTGCATAGCATCCCAGCATCCCAGATTTTATAAAACATTAGTTGTTAAAGCTTCACCAGCATAAATGAACCAGTGAGTGGCTATTTAAAGTTTGTTAAATAATTTTGTTTGAAGTTATTTTTGATTCAAATTAAATTCCTTGTATTCATTCACTTGTTTCTCTTTGTGGGTTATATATATGTATAGGCCTAAGTATATATACACACACACATATATACATATACATACACACATACATAAACCATATATATAAGCCTAAATACATATATTTAGTCAGCCATCTATCAAGTTGTTTACTCTAAAATGTTATTTCTGAAACAAATTTCCCATTTAAATTCAAAGCCATTTTATTTAAAATAGAGGAATTTTAATTCATTCATTTAAAAGAGATCAAATTGGAAAGTTGTTTTAATTCACTGCTTAATTTTGTGTCAACTCCTTAAATATTTTAATTATACTATTAGACTGCGAGTAAATTCACTGGCATCCTGCCTGCAGATAACAAGTTAATACACAAATAGAAATTCCCACTGTGCTGGGATACTGTGACATTTTAATGCCAACAAAACTATGGTGGCACTCTGACCTTCAGACAGGGAAGGTCAGAGGGGAAATTTGCAAATTTCCAGCACCATGCCCAGCTTAATGAAAACAAATTCAAAGAAAAAAGAAATAGAGAAGCCAGTCAACTTTGTGATTAACATACATTTTGTTATTTATATCAAATTTGACTAGAACTAGCAACAGCATAGATTCTTAATTAACAATAGAAAATCATTTCTGGAAAGAAAAGAAAAAGAAGCAACAATAAAAGAGGGAAACACAGAAAAGACATGTTATTTTCACAAAGAAAAGTAATTCATATCTTTTAAATTTATTAATTTATTCAGGCTACCTAGAGTGAGAAGTTGTTTTAGTTTTGATTTCCAGAGTAAAAAGAGAGAATTACAACATTTTAGACCATGTTTTAGACTATGATACTGCATTCTAAATCATTTTTTTAGTCACAGGAATCAAAATTTTTTGTTGAATAATTATCAAATATGTGACCTTTTACATTTTAGACATGTTATTCATTAATTGGCTTGTTGTATATACATTTTGTGTCTTTAACTTGAGTACAAATTCTTTGTGGTAAAGAATTTACATCTCATATTTTTATAACTCAGCCCCCATCTCCCTGATTAAATCATAATAAGGCTTCCTAACTGTCGCCATCTGTAGTCAAGCTTCCTCTAGTTCATGTCAAAGTAGTCTTTCTAAAGTTGAGATCTAATCCCATCACTGCCCTATTCTGGGTGAAATAAAAAAGACCTAAGGGCAATCACCTAACTCTGTGTACTGCTTAAGGTTATGCCATTTCCCCACAGACAAACTGTGGCAAGAAACCAATCCAGTTGAAATGGGCCCAAATTCACAGACTCCTTAACAAGACTCTGTCACCTGCTTGAAGTGACCAAGCAGAGAATTAGTCAAACATAAGGAATTGGTGCTGCAGGTCCCTCAAGGAACCTACATAAGTAATTTTGGACTGTAAGAAGTTAGAGTAACTTACCCTCAGTTGCATCCACTTGGATTAGCCTGTACAATATCATATAAAGGAAAGAATGGGGTTCTCTGAAATAAGAAGATTCTTAATAATTATCTTCTCTGTGACTATATAGCAGAGTTTGTAAGAGAGCATAGAGAAGCTGGCCAAGTAGAGAACAGAAGCCACCGCAGTGAATTGGAATTATTACTGTATATAGCCATGTATAATGTGTATCCATGTTTTTAACCCAAACTTTCAGGAAAAACATCTTTTTAATTTTTTAATTCAATTATTTATTAATATATATTTAGCAACAGAACTGATTATCATATTCCAGAATATTACTTTGCATGTGGATATCATTATTGCTTTCTAGAGGTACACATTTAATGCATAAGCATAAAGAATTAAAAATATTTATATAGATATAGAATTAGCACTACCTATGTATAATGCACATCCTTACCTTTCCCTCAAAAATCTGGGCAAAAGAGTGCACATTATACACAGCAAAATGTGGTATATGCTTTCAAATAGACTCCTCATATCCTTCTCAAAAACTTAAAGTAGTCTTAATTATCTAATGGATGATGGCCAATTTTTTTCACCCACTTTAAAAGTCTGGTAATCTTTTACGATAACTCTTAAATGTGTCATAATTTAGTCAAAGAGAAAACTTTGAAAACTTTAGTGTTTCTGATGTAATCTATGATATTTAGTGTTTTTGTATGTTCAAATACATACTACACATAAGAACTTTGGCACAGTACTTGAAATACAGCACATGCCATATTTATTTATGACTCTAAACAGCCTTTCTTAACCAGGGTTCTGAAAAAATTGAGCATTGCTATTTTTCTCAGGTCTCTCAAAGTAAGTAATTAGCTAGTGCCATTTTAGATGCTTAAAAGATGAATTAATTTATTATACACAATGGATGCCTTGGGCATTAGAGAAATTCTGTCATGGCAACTCAATTGAGAAGGTCTGTTTGGAAACCAAATTAAATCCAACTTGTGCATCAATTTTCAAAAATAGAAAAGAAATCCAATATTTGATTTCATTTAACCCTTTTTTAGGTCTACACAAGGGAGGCTTCTTGGAGAGACTAGGGTTTATTAGGTGTCACAGCAGCTGTATTTTTCTCTGTGGTCGTTTATACTGTCTAAAAAACAGTGCTGACGCTCCACTTTAAGTGTTTTCCTTTTAAAAAAAATTAATTGTGGTAAGAACACACAGAGATCTACTCTCTTAACACATTTTAAATTGTACAATTCTGTATTGTTAACTATTGACACAGTGCTATACAGCCTAATCTCTAAAACTTAGTCATCTTATATAAATGAAATTTTATACCTGTTAATAGCTTCCCATAACCTCCTCCTCACAGTCCCTGACAACCGCTATTCTGTTTCTGAGTTTAACTGTTTTATATACCTCATATAAGTGAGATAATGTAGTACTTGTTTTTGTGACAAATTAAAACATGGCAAAGCACTTGAATAGATATTTCTTCAAAGAAGACATACAAATGGTCAACAAGAGTAAGAAAAGATGCTCAACGTCACTAACAATGAGGAAAATGAAAATGAAAACTCCACTGAGATTATCATTTCATACCTATTCCTCTCTCTTCTGCCCCTTCTTTTCTCTTTCTCAAATCAAAAAAGAAAAAACAATGTGTGGCCTTAAGTAAAAAGTCTCTATTTGCTTTAGATCAAACTTTAATTATACTGTTCAAATTTTCCTTACCCTTTTCATTTTCTACTGTATCAATTACTGATAGAAATTTGTTTTTACTGCCTAATTAGTTATTAGAGATTTTATGTTTGTTTTTATTTTAACATATTTAAAATGCTTTATTATCCTGTGAAATTACGGCTTTTATATTCAGGCTCCACCCTTTTTATTTTGGGCAAAGCATTTCTTAGAGCTATTTGACTGCTGTTACTACTGCTACACCACCATTTCACTTGGTAATTTTTTGAGATAGTTCACTGATCATTTGACTTCAATTTTTCAATGTCCTTATGGTTTCTGAAACAATAAACACATGCATTTTCTTAAAATACAGTCTGCCAGTCTTTACCTGAGTAGTTTATTGAATTTATTATGATATTTGAAATGCATTTATACTTATTTCTACTAGGTGTCATACTATTTCATTTTCTTCTCTTTTGTTATATTCTCCTTCCAAACTTATCTCCTACCTTTTATGTTTCCGTTCACATGGTACTATTTTTGGTCATTACATTTTTCCCTTTATTTTTTAAAGAGGAGAATTATGTTCTTCATGTATATAATTTTATTTAATAATGATTTGAATACTAATATTAACTTAATAAAATCTAAAGTTCATTAGCCTTTTTAACCTATTTGAACAGTAAAAATAAATACAATAATATAATACAAAGAAAAATAGTTATAATTACTTACCCCATTTTTATTGTGTTGTTCAATATAGTTCTGGTCTGTTTACAACCCAGGCATTGTTAATATTAAGTTGTACTATAAATATCAGCTTAGCTTTTATCTATCATTTACAATATTTATGTTTCATTCTAAAATTTTCAGTTTCTCTGGGAACATTCTTCCTCAATACATTTCCTAAAATTGTCTTTATAGATCTTTTTGTGAAAGGGGAAGCTATTTTCAGGAGGGAGGGATACTAAAACTTTAAGCCCTGGCACTGATTAGTCATTGGCTATGGTCTGCATGAGAAAGAAGCTGTGACCTCAGTAAAGCAGCTTTCTCCAACTAAGATGATGCCCGAAGTGGGTTAAGAGTTCAGAGCTGTCTTCCTGAACCATTCTCGGATGCTGGTGTAATAAATTCTTTATTCCTGTACATTGATCCTGGCAATTCATTTCAGTGACCCCCTCACAAAGAATTTTATGTTGGCAATTGTGTTCTGTCATCACAGAGAGCTATGTGATGGATATGTTTGTTTGGAACTATAGAACAATGATTCCATTGTATTCTGGCTTCTTTTTTTTTTTTTTGGCTATTGAGAAAAGATTAATCAGTTTAATTGTTTTATACTAGATGGTTGACTGCTTGTTATGGCTACTTCAAAAAATCTTCATCTCTTTCAAAAAAACTTTTTTTATGTGTTTATTTTGCAGTTACTATGATGTTTCACGTGGGGGCTGTTTTCATTAACTTATAAGCAATTTAGGAGGCTTTCTAGATATAAGTGTTTTATTTCCCTCAATCATAGGAATGTTTCAGCAATTATCTCTTCAGTTTCGTGTTTTCTTTCTGTTACAGCTTCCTAGACATCCAGATAGACTCTCGTTAGACCAAATTCTATCTTGATGTTCCTTAAGATGCCTTTCATATTTTCCTTAGCTTTGTCTCTGGGTTGCACTCTGAATGATTGATTTTGCTGTATAGTAAATTTTATGGATTCTCTTTTAGCTGTGTTTAATTTGTTGTTTAATCCATCCATGGATATTTTAATTTAAATTATTAAATAATTTATTTCTAAAGGTTCTATTTTGTGACTTGGGAAAGATGATTGGTTCCCTCTTGTTTTATATCATTTTTTTTATCTTTTAGTTTTTAATACATTATACATTATTGCTTTATATTCAGTACATCTTACATCTCATTTTAATATAAGATTGTGAACTTTCCTATACCTTGTCTGTTATGTTTGATACATGGGACATCATTTAAATGTTTAAAAACTTAAATGGAAACTGCTGACTATTTTCCTTAGGGTTCTGGTGTTTTTTTGTATGTATGTGTTTGAGTAGCTAGAAATACAGTTTCTCTAGTAAGCATTTGCCTTGGTCTTGTCAGTCAATTAGGTAGTGCTTTAACTCAAAATCTGTAATGTTTTCCAGATCAAATAATGCTAATTTTGATGAAAGCCTCTCAAATTGATGATTCTATGATTGCAAATTCCCACGGCCTATCTCCCCCCATCAACTCAATACCAAGTTCATGGTAGATTACTGTCCTTCAAAGTGAGATTTCTTTCTCATTTGTCTTTACACTGAAACTGTAACTATTCAAGGTCTCAGCTTTATACCAGGTCTCAGGTTTATGTTGAGGTATTTAATTATATTTCTAAAATTGGCAATAAGCTCTAGATCCTTTTTTCAATATCCCACCCAGATAAATTAGGTGATTAAGGTTTCCAGGTTTTGGCAGAAACATGATTTAAGCTCCTAAATGCTTTCTAACTGTTCTGTATTCAATTTGTTTCTGAGACTTATATATTTATTATTTTAAATATTTAGCACTTCATTAAAAATTACACACACACACTATATATTTATCTCTATTTACATATTCCAATTATTTTATATACTATAATAAGAATGACAATTCAAATGTGTATTCAACTATATTACTTCAAATGTTCCACACGCAAATAGAATATCACATCTAAATGTTTCAAAGATTTTCAAAATTATCTCTTTATGGATAAAACATAAGATAAGCTTCATCGCATTTTCCAACCACTAATTCAAATATCTCCTATTATAACACACTAAGACTCATTATTTTTTAGGTCACCCCTTTAAAATTTTCTAAATTATTTAAAAAAACAAACAGTTACAATTCTGCTGATAGTCTAATAATACATACTATAAATTATTAACAAACATAAAGTCATTACAAAGTAAAATTTAAAAATAAGCTCTAACATGAGTGTTGAAGTATGATTAAGCTAATATAGAAATCCAAAATCTTCAAAATAACAATATATTCCTCTATCTTCATATATTTTGTTTAAGATAAATGGAGAGAAGTCACACTAATCTATGCAATAAAATGTAATTAATTACTATTTCAGACTTCTCAAATTTATGTGAAATTTGTAAAAATATGTATACATATTTACATGTATATTTTAAAAAATAATAATTGGGGGAAAACAAAATAATAACAATATTCTTATTTCAATCATTCTTACTCTTCCATTCAGATTATTGAAATAAATAACAAATTTTAATATAATACAAAATAATTCAAAGAATAAGATACAGGAAAATAAGAGATTTAAATGTGCCATTCTATAGTGTCTTATGCTATGAGGAAACTGCATTTAACTCTAGGATGTCAAGAAACCTGATAAACAAGATATTGCCATTCTAATTCTATCATTCCTCAAATAAAACAGCTAAATCCTTCTGGTATTTTTGCTTTATATTGTGATGTGATTTTGTTTTATTCTTTATGAGTTGTCTCCAATATGTCAGAGATACTTAGCACTTCCACTAGATAATGATAATCTTTGAAAATTACTTATGTCTCATAAAGATATATAAATATGTAAAATAGACCAACTTTAGGAATTCTTGTGAAAGATTATTAGAAATAAGTGGTCTAAAATAATAGCTTATTGGTCAGCATTAACCCTCATTGGGTTGGAGTATAGTACCAATATTAAAGCTTGTAGAACAAAAGGTAATATGATTGAGTGAAATGGTGATGTACAAGACAGCAAGGCATGATGGGAATAAAATGGGGTCCAGAGTACATGCTTCTTGGCAGTCCTTACTGACTCCAGGGGATTATTTGAATGTAGGCTCTATGAACAGATTTTGTTTGTTTATTTATTTATTTATTTTCCAGAGAAGACATATATCTCATTTTTTGATGAATCTTATAGAAATTTAACACTTACAATTAAATTGTTATTGTTCTTTAGCTTAAATTCCCTTCTACTCAGTCCCCACTTTGCTTCCTCTAAATTGGAGGTTGCCAGCTCACATCTCTTTAGGTCATTGATGTTTCACTGATGGCAGAGATTGGAAAGTGTCACATCTGACCTAAGATTCATTAAGTGTTTTCAGTCAGACTCATTGAAAAATCAAAAGCTGTTCTTGACCCATATTACTCATGTCAAAAGTAGCTTCACTTTTCTATTTGTAAAAAAAATAGATCTCATTTTTCATGTGAAGATCAAAACAATTTAGGAAGACATTCATACAACTAAATTCAACACATATTTACTAAGAAATGCCTGGGTCTTAAGCACATCACTAATACACTTTTGAACTGTGTTTATGTATTTATATGCTGTGCTCTTTTGCACGGTGTTAACACATTTAATGCTATGCTGTTGCATTTGTTGATTGCTTGCTGAGTAAATAGGATCTTTGGCTTTTTTCTTTCCATAGCTGTATTTATCATTGTTTTTGTCTTTCAATTTAGATTTAACCAGACTTAGGAATACCATGCCTCCTCACCAATATCCTTAACAGAGCACTCTTCTTTTGATAAAAATGCAGAAATCTTACTGAATGTACAGAAATGTAGCATTAAAATGATTGCATGTATTTTTAAAAATGGGTTTCAGGGTAAGATTTCAGCACTAAACCTCACCATCTTTGATCCAACTCTTGTCAGAATTTTAACCTTTCTGCCTGTGCACTCCAGGCTTGATCCAAGGGCCTTGTGTGCCAACATCAGAAGTATTTCAATAGTTAAACATTGCCTGGACCTTTTCTTTCTTCCTCCAGAGGTGGATGAGGTAATGCATTTTTGTATGTTAGTAATATAAGACTCTGTCATTTAGCCAGTTAGCACAGGCCTGCCTTAGAACTTTGAAAGATAGAAAGGGATTCTGAAATTTTATTAAGATTCTACAGTTTCAACATCACTACTATTAGAGATCTATAAACCTTCAGGAAGGGAATGTGTAAAACTAATTTTTTGATTGTTTTGTTTGGGTGGAGGTTATAATTTTTTAAAAATTATTTTTCCCAAATATTCTTGAACATTGTCCAGGTTTTTAAAACAATAAATAGGTAAAGATGCCCACAAAATATTTAAAGTTTGAAATTTTTGCACAAAGGCTCTGACATACATATAAACAATAGATATTTAACTAATAAATAAACTGAACATTTTATAATCTTAGTATATTTTCCATGGGTCTAAAAGCAGAATTTCCTCACTCTTTTCCAAGTTAATGTATATTTCATAGGTCTAAAGAGAAAAAGAAAAGTTGAAACATGATAAAATTTTAAAACTCCAGGAAAATAGTATATTTTATCAGTCCAGAGTTGCTTTGCTATGTCTTTAAAGAAATTATCTTTGCCTTCAATTGCATAAAATTTGATTTGCAATTGAACTTAAACTACCTTCACAAATAAGAAACAATTATTAAGAACAAGATTTAAAATATCAGATTCTTTATAAGATTAAATATTATCTTGAGAAATACAGAATAGATTCTTGCAGCCCAAATGGAAGTAACTAATATGACTCACTAATACAAATTTTTCATCTATTATAAGCAGGATATTATAGTAAGTTCTTTACAGAAATTACCTAATTAAATCCTCTGCACATACTCACGAGGCAAGTATAATAGCACCTATGCAACACTATTTAGACATGCTCATTTTCTTAGGAGCAACATCCCCTTTTTATAAAGACACATACTTTCCAGACTTAATAATAGGGTATGTCACTAGTGCTGTGGTAACAAGTCAGACCCTCTCCCAAGAGTGTGTTAGAGGATGATCAATTTTCAATGCAATGGCCTCTGGCTTTTATTTGACAGATTAGGGTATTGAAGTAAGGGTTAAGAAGTAATTTTAAACATCAGATTCATGGGGTGATTTTATTCTTTATAGAGGGAAAGAAAGGAGACAAATGACTCTCAGAGAAAATATCTTAATGGGGAGAAAACAAGCTATGAATTACGCAAGTTGAGTAAGCTTTTTCTGTAAAGCATATAATAGAAAACCTGGTCTCCTATCTCCATAGTATCTTCAGTAAACTCTGTGATCTTTGGGAATGCAGAGTGGATTGGATCTATTTGCTTGGTAGGATAATAAGAGCTGAAATTTAGTAAATTCTTATTCTGAACCAAAAATATAATGACCTTCATTCTTCCCCCAAAATGTTTTTAATGGTACTATTGTTATCCCTGCTTTTAGATGAGGAAACTGATCCTTTGAGCAATTTCATCATTTGCCCAAATTTATTGAGTTGGTGTAACAATGGGGAATGCTAACAATGTAACAGTGGGGACTTGTAACCCTCTCTACCATGCTTTAACATTCCTTCTGAAAATGCTGACTCTGACTAATATGAGCTTATAGAGAAAGAACATGTTTCTGCAAGAATCCTTGAAACTAACTACAAAAAGATACAGACTCCAACCTTCAGGCATCACATCTCTGGGAGATTTGCTGACCTGCAAACGTGGAGCCAGGATGATGTAAGGCCAGGATGACTGACCCAGAGTGACACACACCGGCTCATCACTTGTCTCATTGGAATGGACTGTGCTCATGTGCACTTAGAAAACTTTCCAATCTCCTCCCTTGATCTCTTTGTTCTGCTTACCTTTTCCCTCCTTATAAAAACCTCTGCCTGCACTGAGATGTGGAAATGGACTTTGAGATATGAGTCCCCCATCTTGCAGGTGGCCAGCATCTGAATAAACCACTTTCCTTTACACTAGCACTTGTGTCTTGAGTATTGGTTTTCCAAGCCCCAGGCAGCAAGGCCTGCATTCAGCTACTGTCTTTGGCTACTCAGATGGGAATATGTGGATCCTAGTAGTCCCTGGAGGGCTGGGGTTAGAGTTTTAGCTGCTTGTGGCAAGCTAACCCCATGTCAGGGACTGCAGGGATTTTCCAGCAGCTTCCAACAGCTGTTTGTCTCAGGGAATCTCTCTGCTCCCTTTCTCAAGGCATCAGCCAACTTTAAATGTTTTGCTGGTGAAACAAAATATGTCTCTGGGGAGTCAACAGACTTTAATCTGGGGAATTGATGGACTCCAAGACTGGGTGAGTCTCTGGTGTGCATGATCAGCAGCTCCTGCCCAACTA
This sequence comes from Phyllostomus hastatus, assembly GCF_019186645.2. Classification (NCBI taxonomy): domain Eukaryota; kingdom Metazoa; phylum Chordata; class Mammalia; order Chiroptera; family Phyllostomidae; genus Phyllostomus; species Phyllostomus hastatus. Next base: position 18,108,386 of record NW_025333977.1, read on the forward strand.
CTAGGATTTTTTGAATCATTTGGGATTCTGCTGGAATCAATAAGGGCTATTTGGTGGTAGACATAACTAGGTACCAAGAAAAATCACCATTCCTCAGCTTGGGATTTGGTTGGAGTATTATTTCTGGTCTGGTTACATTAATTCTAGGTACTATTGCTTTCTTAATTGCTTATGTGTTGTGGGATTTCTTTTCATTGTGTTTCTACCCAATTCTTCTATGTGAGGAAGGCACTTTCTCTTTGCGAGCTCTTGTCTGTCTAAAATGAAACTCTGCTTCCCTTGTCTGTCTGAAATGAAATGTATACAGAGGTTGGCAAAAGTAGGTTTACATTTATGAGTACTCAAAATATTTTATTCTTGTATTTTTATTTATCAATTATATTATTTATTTGTATGATCTGTCCTCTTATTATTATTGTTATGATGTCATATTCTTATGATTTAGCTTTTAGGTAATGATGGCTTGTAATTTAACCTACTGTTGCCCACTCCTATACTTAATAAAACAAAGCATCCAAGTAAAAATTATATTTTTCAGTTCTCTCTTATAATTAGTGTTAATAAGTTTTGACCATTTAGAGGTAAGAAGTTTTTTTTTTCTTTTATGAGATTTCTGGGGATGACCCTTAAAACAGAAACAATTTGTTCCTTATTTAAACCTTTCCCTCTGCAGAATTTAAACATGGTATACTAGTCTGAGGAAATTTTGAATATCAACCTGGAATAAACTTAGGTTCTGGAAGAGAAGACCTGGGTAAAATGCTTTGAGAGAAAAGCAGCAAACTTGTTCATCCATTATTTATGTTGTTTGATTTGATTTGATTTTTGTTTTGTCACATGTTTTTTAAACTAAAACTAGCACATTCAGGTCCAAAATTCCCCAGCAAAAATATATATATTGACACTTTTTAAATTTCTAGAAATGCATATGTTAAAAAAAGTAATAATACAAAAAGGCATAAAACGAAAAAATTAAAACTATTTGTACTCTATTTCCTCTTCCCAACAGAGAATCAGTTAAAAGTTTTGTTTTGTTGCCCTAAATAGATATTTATCTACAAATCTAGATAAAAACATGTAGAGATGGATAACTACCTATGTACACTGGACTGTGTTAGTTATGTTGGTGGTATTTTTAATATATGATGTAGATATAGGTACAAACACAGGTACATTTTTGTTACATTTTGTCACATGTACATTTTTGCTATACATTATCTACTTACATGTTTTGAAAGATAAGAACAAGAAAACTTTTCACTTTTTTCTATCCTTCCACTCTCCTTAACCTTTTTGATTTTATTCTTTTTTAGAACAGTAATGGCTACTCTCATTTTTAACCTTCATTTTTAAGTTTATTCAATATTTGTTAATTCTCTACCAACTAAATTGATAAACTAAGATAATTTAATATCTACTATTTTTCACTCTGCTTCACAATTTTATGCTGTTATTATGATCTCTACATGTGTAGTATTATGTATTATTATGCCATATATGATATATAGTGTATGACATTTAATGTCTGTAACCATATTTTATGTAGGTTTATATATAAATGACTTCCATACTGATAATTCTCCTTTCATCATGGCTTACCTTTTATTTTGAGATACTGGAATTTTCCTACTAGTTATATCTCAAAAGGCTTTTATGCCCTGGCTAGGTTGCTAGGTTGGTTAGAGTGTCATCCCAATACACCAAGGTTGCAGGTTTGATCCCAGATCAGGGAACATACAAGAAACAACCAATGAATGAATAAATAAGTGAGACAACAAATCAATATTTCTCTCTCTGTCTCTCAAATCTATATATAGATTTTAGAAAGAGAAAAACATTGCTTTGTTCTATATATGTGTGTGTATGTGTGTATGATGTTGTGCTTGGAAATGTTTTTTTGCTTCCTGTGCACTTTTACACAGTTGGATGTGCACTCTTTTGCTGTGTCTTCAGAATTTTACAGTCATTGCTCCATTATCCTCAAGGATTGTGTGGATCATCATGGTTCTCAAGGACTCTGAGGTATGACTTCCCTTATTTGTTCTTCTAAATGTGTGAGAAGTTCTTTATCCTTAACATTCATTTGTCTGTGCACAGATGACTTAGAATCAATCAGCTTTTTCTACATTAGCGATTCCTTTCAATCTCAGAAAATTCAATTATGTTTTTCAATTTCAGGATACATTTCCATATTTTTGTTCTTAATAATTAGCCAACTTTTTATATTTTATGCCATGAGCATAATTTTCTGTAGATGAGGTCAGTTTTTTTTTATGTTTTAATGATTATTCTGAAATATAAAGTGATATTCGATTTTGGTTTACACTTGCAAGTAAAGGAATGTTTTTTTTATATAAGTAATTTGACTTTATTTTCTCTATAATTTAAGAAGGTTATTAGGTAAACAAACCTTAAATAAAACCAATTTATGTTCAAATGTATTCTCAGTGCCTGAAAAATAGTGACACAGGTAATTAAGGTAGGGTTTTGCTTACTGAAAATGTCTTTATTTTATCTTTAAATATCATTTGGTGGGATAGATAATCCTGGCTGGAAGTCATTTGTCTTTAAATTTTGAAGACTTGACTTCATTTACTTTAGCTTTTACTGTTGTTGTTTAAAAGCTTAATGACATTCTGTATTTAGTAACTAATATTGTTATTTCTCTCTGAAATCTTTTAGAATAGTTTCTTTTTTGTGAGCTCTAACATTTCAGTATACTAAGTATTGACATCAATCTTTTTCATTTATTTTGCTGGGCATTCAGTGATCCTTTCCAAATTTATGTCTCTTAGATCTTATGACATTTTGACATTACTCGTTCCATATTTTTCTTTTCTCTATTTTCATTCATCTTTCTGGAACTCCTGATATTTGTATTTAGAACATTAGAAATAGTTACTTAACTTTCATCTTTACTTTGTTCCCCTTTCTAAAAGATCCTTCAGTTTTATCTTTCTTCCATTTATACCATAAAATTATTGATTTCTCATAGTTCTTTTGTGTTGTCTGCATTGCCTTATATGGCATCTTTTTCATACACATGAAATACTTCCATTGACAGAAAGTATTTTACCCTCTGAAGAGAATAGATCTCCAGACTTCTGGTTTCACAAAGGAAGAGAAATTACCTGACAGCGCTGAGTTGGGGAGTTTTTTTAGAGGCCTAACTTCTTATTAAACAAAATTTCAAACTCTCTTGATTTAGTTTAGCTTTATTTTCACCTCTTCTTTCTGAGAGATACCAGATGCTAACAATCCCTGAGCCTTTAGGTATCTGTAATATAAACTGTGTTGCTTTATTGTTAAAACCAGGGCTTTAGAAGTGAGCTTTAGGATTTGGCTTTCTTAGGTATGTTAACATTCATAAATCTGTCTACAGTTCTTAAAATTGTTTAGATATTTTCCCCTCTCTTCCTTGTGTCCTTTTAGGTGCTTAGTGACTTAAAAAAATTAAACCCTTTTCTGTCATTTTTTATAGGGCTTGGGGGGTAGAAAAAATACAAACATGTGTCTTTATTCTATTTTCTTTAACTTGACAATTCTTACTAATTTTTGATAAAAATGATTGCTGAATATTTTATAAAATTTACTAGTTACTCTTGTGCATAAAGTAGAAACAAAGTAAAAAAGAGAGAGATCCTAATAGGTTGCCACAATAAAAGGAGGAGGAGAGAAAAAGGCACGCAAATTTTCTCATCTTGAAGGTGAGGAATATGGACTTTGGATTAGTAATGGCTTTGGTAAGAAATATTAAGTACTTTAGGGACTTATTTATATTTTAATGTAGGCATTTAATTGTTGAATTGAATTCAGCCCAAAAGAAGTGGTCTGAACTGTTCCAATCTAAATTAAGAAAAATCATTATAATCTTTAACATTTCGGAGTGTTGCAATAGTATCTCATAGGGATAAAAATGACCAGTGTGATAGTTCTCCTGTCTACACAAGGTTTATGAAAGCTTAGAGGAAGTGCTCCGAGTTGATCCCCACGTTTTGTTTTCCACTCTGTCTCTCCTTCTCCCACTCCTCCTCTCTTTCCCTCTTACTCGCTCTCTCCTGCCTCTATCTGTCTGAATCTTTCATTCCCAAACACATTTTGGCATCTGAATGTGAGTGCATGTAAAATGTAAGAAGGAAAGAAAACCCTGGATGTTATGGACTTGAAACTTCTAGACAAAACACAGCTGCTTATGTTGGAGGACATTTCATTGAAAACATAAATTCTCATAAGCAGCACCTGGAACCCAATATCTTCTAGCTGACAACACTGTACCCTGAACATTCTAACTGAATATTTAACAACTGTGACAAATGTCAATTATGTGAATGGTAAAATGATATACTCTGGATTTAAAGATTTTTAAAAAGATTTTATTTATTTGTTTTTAGAGAGGGAAGGGAGGGAGAAAGACAGAGAGAAACATCAATGTGTGGTTGCTGGGGACCATGGCCTGCAACCCAGGCATGTGCCCTGACTGGGAATCAAACCTTCAATGCTTTGGTTCACAGCCCACCCTCAATCCACTGAGCTTTGCCAACCAGGGCTTACTCTGGATTTATGTAGCAGAAACTGAGCTCATAATGGGACAAGTCCATGCAAATAATCACTTATGGAATATTTGAGTTCTTAATGAAATATTCTAAGATACTTTCAATAAACAGGAGTGCAAACCACTATTTTCCAATTAATAAATACATATGAAATAGGAATTCACAATGTGATATGGAAGAAATTAACAATGGAATTGCAATTTCCTGACCACAAAGTGACATTATAGATGTAGCACCAGTTTCTCTCCAAACAGCCTTCCTCCCCTCTTCCCATCCTCAAAAACTGTTCTATGATTCTAAGCATCTGGATGAGAATTACATTTTCCAGTTGAAGTACTAAATGTTTAAAATATTTGGGTGCTCTTTGTCGAGTACACCAAACCCATAACTTTATAATTTTTTCTTAATTTTCATTTGGTATTATTCTAAAACATGTCATTAGTTTGTTCAAAAGCAAATCATTCAAGTGTCCTCTTAAAAAAAAAAGTATACATGACATCACCTCAGGTTCTATTTAGGCTCAGTATTAATCATATTTTCTTGGGGACCAGTTTCTTAACAAGTATGACTAGAGCCATGTTCTTCAAGGATATGTTTGGTTTGGAGGCAATGAAGTTATTCAAAATATAAATTTATCCAACCTCTGAAACTGATAAATTCCTAGCAGTAAATAGTTTCTCTTTCTCAAAGTCTTCTACTCTATCTTTAGCAACACTGCACTAAGAACCTATTGTGCACTAGAAAATTATGTTACCCAAGGAAAAATAGTTATATAGCATTGCCTTGGAGTTGCCTTTAATCTTGTACTTCCGAGATGCCTTCAGACTTGCCTTCAGTCTTCAAGGCATACAACGAATGGCTATGATCAAAACAGAACTAGATTGTTCAGACATAATTATTGATTATCAGAATACAGAGTCAGTGCATGCAAACATCACACATTTTCAACCTTTAAAAGTACAAAATCGCCCTGGCTGGCGTAGCTAAGTGGATTGAGCGCGGGATGCGAACCAGGCATCGCAGGTTTGATTCCCAGTCAGGGCACATGCCTGGGGTGCAGGCCATGACCCCCAGCAACCACACATTGATATTTCTCTCTCTCTCTCTTTCTTCCTCCCTCTCTAAAAATAAATAAATAAAAAATCTTAAAAAAAGAGAGAACAGATTCTTATAAAAAAATACAAAATCAACTTTGAATAATTGTAAAGAATGATTAAATAAATAATTTTAGGCTTTGATTCTGTGCATAACTAATTGTATCTTCAAAAAGATGTAAAGCCAAAAGTGAGGGAACAACATGAAAAAAACCTGACAACTGCAGAAGAAATTTAAATTTGAAAGGACAGGTAAATTTAATCATTGTTCTACACCACAATGTTCAGTCAGGTTGGTTGAGTGCTAATTATATACCAAGTGCTGTTTTAGGAGTTTTAGTGAATTAACCAATTTACTTCTCATAGCAACACTTTGACATTATTCTCATTTTCTCAAAATGTAAGGTTATGTTAAGACAATTTTGGGTTAGGAAAGTTGGTATCCAGTTGTGGTGTTTTTGTTTGGGGATAGTGTCTAGGCAAATGTTTTATTGATAAAATGAGATTCTGTGACAAGGAGACTTCAATTTATCTTTTTCAGTTCTGAAAAAAACACAGATTTTAAGCTTTTTCACTTATGGATTGAGAAAAATAAAGATATCTGACTTAAGCATTTTCTTTTGCTTGATTCTGACACCATGAACTGTACCTTAGTTGTTTTTTTAAATTCATTAAATTAAATAATAATAATAATAATAGTAACAATGTTATTCTCAGAGGATTTATTGGAAAACATACTGAATTATTATGAGTTAATTCAAGTAAATATTTAGAGCAGTACCTGGTCTGTCACAAGCAGTAAATTTGGCCTGATATAATTTTTAACTAAATATCAAAATTTAAAGATTTTTATTACTCTGTGACATTTAAAAAGATATTTTACTACACATTATCCAACAAATTTACATGATGCTTTACATTATATTGAAATAATATAGCCATTAATGATAATAGTGCCCTTAACTGTTAATCATAACTTGTTAATACAATTTTAACATGTTAGTATTATGAAGTTATCCATTATCATCATTTAAGTTATTCAGGTTATTCAAGTTATTAAGACTGACAAAGATGTGAAGCTCTATATATGTTTTGTCTTACCTGTCTATAACAGACATTGCTGACGCCAATATTTTGAATTCTTCCCATAGTTTTTGAACTAGGCTTTGACATTGTGGGGCAATGCAACATAGTAAGATTTGAAATTAATGAGAGGTAGAGATGAACAGTTGTGTAAAGAAATGTTGCTAGGCAAACAGGCTGGTTGCCCCCCAGACTTTGTCAGGCAAATAAATTTGAAGACAGAATGTATGTATGTTTGAGATTTGAAATTTGATTCTCTTAGAACCATGAAGGGCCATGTGTACATTGTAGTCTTAGTGAGCCCTGCAGGCTGTATATCACAGCATGAAGATGACTGTTTTTAACCATTGATTCCTGTTGGTGTGTAGGTCCAGGCAGGTAACATAACTGCATTGAGTCTTCATAGACTTAACTGTATTAAGCAGAGAAAATAGGAATTGCAGTAAATTCAAGAGAAGGTGCTCTAACAGAATATTGCAGATATTTTGCCATTGAGGAATATAATGTTAATTTTACAGTTTAGTTTTCAAAGTTAGAGTTTCAGATTTTTTTACTACTCTTAAGAATTTTAATGTCTAAATGTTGGGAATTCATTTACTATTTCCTAAAAACACCAAATAAGCTGAATGAAACATGTCTGTTGGCAAAATTTATCTCAGTGCTATATGTTTATCTGCCCTTATCTTTTCTCATGTTCTCTACCATTCACATATGTTTATACTTTCATTTTTTGATTAACATTCCATTACATAACTGAGATTAGAGACTGGTCTTGCTATAAGCTCATTAACACCTGGCTTGTTCTTGACATTGCTCTCTGGTGTTAGGGTGGGTGGCTTCTACTGTCCTCACCCTGGTTGTGTCTACACATGAATGGACAGATTACTTGGGATAAAGCATTTTTAGGAATTTATCTTAAAGGTAACATTCTGTGTCAGATCCTCTGCTACTTTCCATCACATTTTAAAAATTTTATTGTTCAGTTACAGTTGTCCTGCCTTTTTCCCCATTGCTTATTCCTACCCCATCTCCCCACTCCCACAGTCAATCCACCCCATTATCTGTGACCATGAGTCCTCTATTAATGTACCTTTGCTTGCCCCTTCCCCTTCTGTCTCCCATAATACCCTTTCCCCCTCCCCTCTGGTTACTGTCAGTTTGTTATTTATTTCCAAATCTCTGGTTCTATTCTGCTAATTTGTTTCTCTTTAATGCCACACAGAAGCTTTCAAAAGAATGTCTCAATTTGATTTGCTTTTGCAAATACTATGCATTCAACCATCCAGTGGCTTGCAAATAGTCCAATTTCTACAAACACATTAGCTTTCTTAGTATATTCCATCAGTACTCCTGCCTCCTTTTTATGTTTCCAGTTGGCCCGGTTGCTGTGGACACCAAAATAAACACACCAATTTCTTTATATTTCTCTTCCCTGTGTCTGATGCTTGTGCTCCACTTACTGCCTACTGCACACTTTGTCTTTTAGCACTTTGCAGTGGACTCTCCCTTGAAATTCTTCTTGCATTCTTACTACTTGTCAACATTGTACTCATTTTTCATTAATTCCAGCTTTATACACCTCACTTACCCTAGGAGTGTGTTTTTTTCCTTTTTTCTTTTTTTTCTTTGCTTGAATACTTCAAGTTAATTCAAGCTCTGTCTTTTGTGAAAACCTATAACATTAAATTCAAAATACAGAGTGAGTTACACTATTATGATGATTATATTTTAAACTTCTTAGAAGCTGGTCATGTAATTCGACTCAAACAAATTGCTTTAAAACTCATTAATGACAGGCCTACAATAAGTATTTATTGAATGCTTGTTGTTTAATTCATCCTAGAATTACAAATAAATGCTAAAAGAGTAAACATAATGTTTTAAGTGGTATAATTAAGACTTAATGACTATAAAAGTAGTTCAATGCACAATTCTTGTGAAAATAATTAGAATTTAATTATTAATTGATTTTAAGTTACTTTTCTGTCTTTTGTACTATTTTCTTCCTACTTATCTGTGAATTTTGGTGAGTTATATATTCCTTTTCAATCACAACATTTGATACTCTAGATCACATCCTAAATGTCACTCAGCAATTTAGGAGAACAAAAAACCAATATTCAAGAGAATAACTGTAAACTGGTAAAAAAAAATAACAATCTTTAAATCTCCAATATTTATCAGCTGTATATGCAAGGCTCTTTTTAGAAAGGAGACTTTCACAAAGAGTGGGTATCAGAAAAGTAAACTTCAGTTCCTTCAGTGTTAGACAAAGATAAGTTTTGGTATCTTTTGGAACAAATTCAATTTAATCTATGTTCTCTTATATACTTCTTTCTTCATTTTGACTACCAAATATCTTTTTGAATTCTTAGTATCCTGTTATTCACACTTTTATAATGTCACTGAGATTTTTCTGATTTTTGTATTTTTCTTATTGAAACATTTTACCATAGAGTCAATCATATTGAGGAAACAGTGATGCCTAATATTATCTTTAAACTTGTTTCACATTTAATTTAAATTTATAAACAAACCCTTTGCTTAATCCAATTTTAGTGTCTAGTCAACCTCACAGCCAGAGCAAGCCCTTTAATGTAACATACAGAAATTAATCTACTTGCATAGTTGTATTACAGTTAAATTCATGATTATGTAATTATCAAATTTGATGGAAAGAACTATTTTAATGCATAGAAATGTTCGAAGGTAATTAAAATTAGAATTTCTTTGAATAGCAAGGAATATGGCTTGTGGTTTTCCTTTGCCTTTAGATATTCTATTCAGGATTATAATAAACTAATCATTATAATCAATGTATTAGTATTCCTATTTTCTATTGACCCTTCTATGAATGGCAGACTCAATGTCTAGGTTCTACTACTTGCCTTCTGTGTTCCCAGAGGAGTTCATTTTTCAGTTTATCATTTACTGTCTGCTAGGTGAACAGAGTAGTAACTATAAAACTGATTTCACTATGCTTATAAAAAAATTGAACTCACATTTTCTTCCACACAGATTATTCTCTCCAGTATACTTACACTGGGTAGTATGATCTGTTAATGATTAAAATTCTGATCAGTTGATTTCTGGGTGTCAACATTTTTATTTCCCTTTAATGAAACAAGTTTTATGTTGCAGAAAAGCATTTCCCATGTGAAAGCTTACACAAGCATATTCTGCATCTGTACATCAATGGCTCCTCTGGTTTAAATTGAAAGCACTGATTTTTGGAAAATGAAGTGCAAGCTTATGCCATAAAGAAGTTGAAGAGCTGGACCATAATGAATCAGTAATGAGTCATTAGTGACTAAGGTGAAGGGAAAATTGCTGTAAAGCAATAAATGGCTTTTCAGCACTTACATTATTCGGCAACAACCAAATGTCAATGGGAATCCAGGTGCCAAGGCTTCCTGTGAGTTTATAAACTATTCAGAAAAGCACAAACAATTTATTCCTTAGAGTAAAGAATAAAATTGAATCCTTAAATCCCCAGTGTTCATGTAGCCTAAGCCACTTAGGTGATAGAACAGTAAAAACAGTTAATAAATTTGTGTAGCATGCTGATTACTTGCAGCTCTTTCTAAAGTCAGACATATAATCATATTCCAAAACAGTTAATAGCAGTGCTCCTTATTTCTTTGAAACTGCTTTTCTTTCCTGAAAATTAAGCAGAGACCTTAAATTCTCTGATACAACCATGTACATCTTATTCCAAGAGGTACTTGGTACATTCAATAATTACTTGTTTAAAGCAAAACATTTTAAAATCTAATTTATAACTAGTATACAGAAGTTCTGCTTTGTTAGAAAGGATGTGACCTATGGACCTAGAGCAGGATTCTGGAGGATCTTGCTGATCTAGCCTTGTCTTTTCTTTTTTGGACAGGAAAAAGGTTGTATGGATTAGGGAAAAGAAGATGGAAGACACAGCCTGGGAAGTGGAGAGGCACTCAAGACCCTGGGAAACATCTACTGTGTTTATTATCCAGGAAGTGTTTTAGCATTATAATCACCAGTATCGGCCTGATGGCATAAAGGCTGAGCATCAACACTTCAGCAAGGCTGAAAATGTGCTGAGCAGAGAATTAGTTAGTGTTAATGCAACCACATGACACTGTCACCAGATGTCCAATGAAGCTGACACCTTTTATTTCCAATAGACATTTTTTGTTCTCTTCACAGATTAAAACATAAAGGCTCAGTCAAGTTATGTGGCAATTTACAGAGCTAGGCAATGGCAGGGCAGGGCTTTAGCAAATGCAATAGTTTGCTATACCCGTTGCATTTAACACTCTCTCTCCAGAGAATAAAAAGCCCCCTAATGGAACCTTGTATGAGGCTCCAAGTCCAAGTAAAACCATGGTAGGGAGGTCTGCTCAGTATAGAAGGGAGGAAGGGAAAAAGCATATTTTAGGAAACCTGTGGAACACTTTGTCCTTTATAATTTAAAAAATAATTTAAAAAATACTTTGTATGAATTATATTTAAATAAGGCTTAATTACAATAGATTGTCCAGGGGAAATAGGTACTCTGGACATAGAGACTCCTTGGTTAATGACAAGGAACCTTAACTGAATTCTCTAGGGTGTTCTGTGAGGTCAGCTCCAGAGCCAGGCTGCTGCAGTGTGAGTCTTAACAGTACTCTTCACTAGGCATAGTACATCGCATGTGTCATTTAATCTCTCTATGTGTCAGTTCCCTCGACTATAATACAGGTATGTTTTTCTTAAGTCAATTGTGAAAATTTTATGAGATGAATTTTATTTGAAGCTTAATGCAATGTTTGTTTTTTAATTGATTTCATCTTTACAGTATTTTTTCCATTATCATTTAGTTCCCTACTACTCCCTCCCCCAGCAATTTCCACACTGTTGTCCATGTCCATGAGTCCTTCTTCCTTGATTCTCAATCCCTACACCAGCTCATACCTTCACTCTACTAGTTGTCATCCTGCTCTCCATCTATGAGTCTGTCGCCATTTTTCCTTGTTAGTTTAGTTTGTTCATTAGATTTCACATATGAGTGGAATCATATGGCTGTTTCCTTTCTCTGACTGGCTTATTTCACTTAACATAATGTTCTACAGGTCCATTCATACTGTTGCAAAGGGTAAGATTTTCTTTTTTTTAATGACTGAGTAGTATTCAATTGTGTAAATGTTCCATGGTTGTTTTATCCACTCATCTATTGATGGACACTTGGGTTGCTTCCATATCTTGGGCTGTTTCCATTGTATTGTAAATAATGCTTCATGAACATAGGGGTGCTTATGTTCTTTCAAATTAGTGTTTTAGGTTCCTTCTGATATATCCCCAAAAGTGAGATCACTGGGTAAAAATGCATGTCCATTTTTAATTTTTTGAGTTATCTCCATACTGCTTTCCACACTGATTAAAACAACTTCCATCCCCACCAATAGTGCAAAAGGGTTCCCCTTTCTCCATATATTGGGTTAATATACAAAAATGTTATAGAACTTATAGAATTCAACACCAAAAAAAAAACCAGCAGCCCAATTAAAAACAGACAAAGGACCTTGAATAGATATTTCTCCAAGGGAGGACATACAGTTGACCAATAGACACATGAAAAAATGCTCAATGTCACTAATCATCAGAGAAATGCAAAAGAAAATCACAATGAGATATCATCTTATACCTGTCAAATGGCTATCATCAATAAATCAACAAAAAACAAGTGCTTTGTGACAGTATGCACAGACCTGGAGAACATTACGCTAAGTGAAATAAGCCAATCAGAGAAAGACAAATGTCATTAGATTCCACTCATACATGGAATCTAATGAACAAACTGAACTAATAAGGAAAATGGGGACAGATTCATAGATGGAGAGAAAGATGACAGCTAGGTTGTTTGGGGGAGGTTGTGGAGTGGAGGGACTGAGCAAAAAGAAAAGGGGCTAATGGACATTGAAAATAGTGTGCTGATTGCTGGGGAGAGGGTATATAAGGGAACTAAATGGTAATAGAAAAAATACAATGCAGATTATTTTTTTTTAAATTTAAAAAACACTATGATTGGGTTTCTAATTTTCTACCTCCTTTATATTTATATTTTTAAAAGTAATTTGCTTTTTTATTTACCCTAGTTTTATCCATTTTGTACACTTTTCATTAGACAGTCCTTAAAAAAATTTTTTAAATGCTACTATTATATTTTCAAGTCTTCTAAGACCAAACATCTAAAATTTCTTCAACTATTTCCATATAATGCAGTTTCTAGGTCTTTGATCATTTAGGAAAATGTTTTTTCAGCAACAAGGATAGATTTGAACTATTAATAAGACCTGGGGTATCTGGCCACATTTGCTGATGGCCTGTTTTAGAATAAAGTACCTGTAGTACTTTGTTGTCCCCAGCTTTTTTTGTTACTTCCTCCAATTTTCATATTAGTTTTTATAATTCTTTGTATTCTGTTATAATTACTAGGCTTTTTAGATAAACTGACAGTTTTTTCTCATTGTGATTATGATGGTATTATATTTTGATATTTATAGTTGATTTGTTAGAAAGACAGTAGCTTAACCTCAGCTGTGCCCATATTACCTCTCTGCACCTTTAGTTCTTCTTCTGTAAAAGAGTCATGATCAGATAAATTCCCAAGTAAACCTTAGCTCTAAAGATCTTATTCCATGTGTCTATTATTCTCTTTGCTGATTGTATAACATCAATATTACCTAACAATAATAATTACAAAACAATAATGACAATGATAATTTTTGTTGAAGCAGATATGTTGATCTTTGTTCCTGGCTAGATTTCAGTAGAGGGTGTATAATTTATAGCAGAGAAAAAGCAGGAGAGTGAGAAGGAAGGCCGACACAACCTTGTAATGAGGAACACAGCAATTGTTCTTCTCCTATGAAAGAGAAAAATAAGGACCCATAAACAACACTTCACAGTGTAACAGACACCAAAGAAAAGAAAGGACAACCATTGGTAAATAATGGGGCAATGCTACTATCTCTTGCCATTCTTTATTCTGTCCATGACATGAATGTAGCCTTATAAATTACTTTCTAAAGCTGGAAGTGTTTTTCTTTGAAAAGAGATTCATCATCTATGATTCTGGTTCCCTTACTGAAATGAATGAAATCAATTGCATTCCCTGTAATAATGCTGAATAAAAATGACCTTTTAAGACCATAACCTTTTCCAAATAGCATAATAATTGAAATGCTACCCTGCTACATGACAATTGTGAGAATCTTACTTCTCCTTCTATTCCATATGAGACCTCAAAATCTCTCAGTGATACAATGAATAAATAAGCTTAATACTCTACAAGCTCATATCCTTTCCCCTGAGCAGGTCAAATTATCTCAATTGTGCAAAGCCTCAGAAATAATAAGCTGTGATGTGTTCTGGTAATTTATAAAATTACTAATTATATATTTTCCAAGAATTATATCTAAAAGATGATAAATATATAAAAGATTATAAGTAAAAGTATATACTGCATAAACAAGGAATACATACTTATATATGTATACACATACATACTGCAAACATTTGTGTGTTTCAGTTGATATAATGCTTTTCCCAAGTGCTCATACAATCTTCAAAATTCACAATAAGCCTATGGGGTATTATTATCACTGTATTACAGGTGAGTTGTATAAGGTACAAAAAAAGGAAAGTGATTTACCAAAGTCACACAGGATGGGGTGGAGGATACAGTGCGAGTCCAGGCACATTACTCTTGTCATTGCTCATCTCCTTATCTATATACACATATTCCATAAATCTGTATCTGAATATCTACCTCCTATTTTCTATTTATCAACTATGGAATTAATAAAGTTAACCAAGCTGAATATTGGCTTAATAATGTTACATGGATTCTTTTAGACTCTTGTAGTAGAAAAGTGTAGAAAATGCTGGATAGAATAAATTTCTTCCAAAACTTAAAACTTGAAGTTTAAAACTAAAAATTAATCATTTTTTTCTTCTCATATACATTACCCCTTCGCTATGCTTTAATGTGTGTGTACAGGATGAAGAAATAATCTGTTACCAAGGAGTTTTCCTTTCTAAATCCCAGGCATATCTGTAGGGTCCAGGAAAATATAGTATACAATTCATAATTCTTATCACAAATCATATTCAATCTAATTGAATCTTCCTTAGAAGGAGCTTGAAAATCTGAGAGGGATGTAGAAGGAAGAAATTCAAAACCCTCATTACCTCATTCAAAACCCAGGATAAAGAGGAGAAAAATGAAGAAAATTGACCTTGCGAGTCTACCCTCACAGTTAGTCATCTCAAATGGAAGTAGTCATCTAGATCTTTGCTTTACTGACAATGCAAACATGTGCTAGCAAAATCCCAGTGTATTATCTTATAAAAGGACTCAGTGTTTTATCTTTAATCCATTATTTTATTATCTTAACTCTTCTCCTTCCAGGTCATCAGGAAAGGAGTACATAATTGGTCATGAAAATTCTCAAATATCCAGGAATACCCTGGTGTAAGCCTATCGGTATCTACTCTAGTTCAGCAGATACCAGAAATATAAGCTCAAAACAATTAAAAACATAATCTTTGGCAGGAGGCCCAAGAATGGGACCGTTATGATCTCTCCAGGTGATTACAATGTGCTTTGAGAGCACTTTGTGCCTTCCCACTATAGGTAGATGTTTTAACCCCACTTTAGTGGCTAAGATGCAAAGTCAAGAAACTTGGGTTTTCTGAGGGGGAAAACAGAAAACTCTGAAGGAAATTTTGATTATGTGCCATATTCACAGCTCATATGGCACTGCAGAATCTCAATCCTGATTGTCTTTAATATCATCTCGTGTGCTTCTCCTACTCCTTTACTAGTAGTATCCAACCAGTTTCATTCTCGATTCACCAAATGTACCAAACACTTTAATGTCTCAAAGATTTCACACATATTGGATCCAATGCCTAGAATATATGTTTCCCTACTCTTTACCTGACTAGTGTAATATTTGTGGTTGTATTTTATTATATCAACTTAGCTGAGAGGCAATCACATTCCTTGAATTCTTTCCTGCACGGTTGCAAATTAGAAGCAGAGACAAGATATTTGGCAGGAAATTTGAAATACAGAAGAGGGGCAACAAATATACACTTTTTATTCATTTTCACACTCAGTGGATGGAAGGGAAATGTGTACATGTGCTGTAGTTTGCACGTTTTTTCTTCTTCTCAGCTCACTCACCTTGTTTACAAGAAGCACCAGTAGGGCCTATGACTCCTTCAGAAACTACTATGTCATCTGGTAACTCTGTCAAATCCTATACTCAGTAAATATTTAGCTCCATGACAAATGTTCTAGCTTTTCCCAAAAGTAACTTGAATCATTGAAGTTGGCAGCTTAGAGGTGCTGAGAAACTGATGCAAGTCCCAGTCAAACTGTGCCTGTTCCAGTGGGTCCTCACTCTCTCCACTTCACATCCCTCTTTCCTTTCCAGCTTTCTGCACTGCTGACTTCAACCCCAGCTTCAAGATGCAAAAATGGGAGCCTTATATCGGCTTCATCATCTTCCACATCATTGTGTCAGTTCCAATCTCTGTAAGAAATGACCTACAGAGATTGGTATATCCCAAGGGATTCTGTTCCTTCAACCAAACACTGACTGACAGATCTAGCTCTGTTCCTCCTTCAGGCTTCAATTTAAATATCCTTCCTTTAGGGGTCTTCCCTGACACCATTATCCAGAATTGCCTCTTCTCATTCCTCTGGTTACAGTGCAGCTCATCATCTTGTTTAATTTTTCCGAACATTTATCGGTATTTTTATGTTTACCCATCTCCCTCATTGCTATGTATACTCCATAAGAAAAGGAGTTATATCTGTTCTTTTTGTCACTTCCTCTTCAATGTATATTACAGTGCCTGGCATTCAGAAAAGGTTCATTAAGTATTTTTGTACATGTGAATAAGTGAAATAAGCCAGTCAGAGAAACATAACTACCATATGACTTCTCTTGCATGTGGAAACTAATGAACAAACTGAACTAACAAACAAAACAGAGACAGACTCAGAGAGCAGGATGACAGCTAAGGCGGGTAAGGGGTGGAAGGATTGAGCAAAAAGGAGAAAAGACTCATGGACACAGACAACAGTGTGGCAATTGTGCTGTATAAGTGGACTAAATGGTAATGGAATAAATACAATAAACTTTTTAAAAGAATAAGACAAAAATTTAAAGAATAAAGTCTAAAATAAAATAAATGGTAGCTCTGAGGTTCATATAAACAAAGAATTCAAAAAAGAGATTGATGGCTGGCTGACCACAGAGAAGACAATTGAAATGGTCAAGGTCTGAAAGAAGGCAGGATGAAAAATGAAGGTGAACGATCTCAGACATGGACATAAAAGAAGACTAGATGAGTTAATTTGAATTTTCTATGAAGAAGATGGTGAAACAGGAAAGAAGAATCAAGATAATGCATTCCTCATGTGCTTGAAGTGACAGAATTCCTAGAAGTGACATATAATTTCTTACAGTGGTTTGAGCACACACAGTACAGGAGCTGATTAAGCCTAGTAAGGCTTCCCTCTGTAACTTGTGTGCTGAAATCAGCAGTGCAGGAGGTCAGATGGATGTGAAGTGGGGAGAGTGAGGACACACTGAGACAGGTGAGGATGGACTGAAACTCGCATCAGTTTCTGATTCCTCATTGCTTGTGACCAGAAGGGTGATGATTCTTCAATAGATTAAAGATGAAGAATAGGCTTTAGGGAGTGAAATACTGAGTTTTGAAGTTTTCAATTTGGATGGAAACTTCTGGATTAAAACCAGAATTGGTGACACACACTACTTTAGATATATCAGATGGTAGTATGTTTTAAAGCCATGACAATAATTAAGATTATCCAGACAGATTGTAGACTTGAGTTAGGAAGCCCAGGGAATCCTTAAATATTTATGATGTAAAAGGGCAAGTAAAAATATGAAGCTTAAGAGATTGAAAAGATTTTCTGTGCTTTGGTATAAAGTGAAATTGTTTCAGGTCAGCAAACTGCACAAATAGTAAGAGTGAACAAAGAATTGACACTTCATCCTCTAAACCAGCAGCCTGAGAACTTGGCCAAAACTATGAGTATTAAACACTTGTTTTTATTTTCTTTTCTTGAGCCCTTCTGCCAAAATACTCATTGTAGTGTTCCAAACTCCCTTCAGTAAGTTCAAACCTGAGTAGAAATACTGCATTGTCTGTATCAATACTTCTCAAACTGGGGCAATTTTGCCTCTGAGAGTACATTTGGCAATGTTTGGGAATATTTTTTATGTTGCCTCTGGCATCTGGTGGGTAGAGCACAGGATGCTGCTAAGCAACCTACAATGCACAGGATAGCCATCCCTGCCCCCAACAATAGTGTTGAGACTGAGAATCACTGATTTAGAGAAACATTTTGCAAAGAAATGTTTTTTAGAACACAATTTGCACAAGTTTCTTAAAAGCTGAATAGATTTTGTACATATACATATACACACATGTGCATACTTATAAACAGCTATGTGGTCAAATTAGTTGATTAAAAATGTATTTGGTTTATTTGTTTCAGTACTCCCCAGAGTCTTAAATATATTAATGGACACTTAAAATCTCTTCAATGGTGTTCTGCATGTCCTGTTCCCCAAACTTAATCAACCTTGGAGCCTATTTCTGATGAAACATGTCGAGGAACTAATGTTGTGCAAGAAAACTTTGGGAAGCACGCTTTTGGAGTTTGGGAACTGAATCTTAGAGTATAAGGCACACAGTGATACGAGCATTGCCTCCCAAAGTGTTTACTAAAAGATGAGCATACAGAGGTGACCATTTAGTTTCAGGTCCATTTGATCTATTAATTGAAGGCTAAGAAGCAATTTATTTTCAGGGTTTTAACTTAGGACCTAGTTGTTAACAAGATTTTGATTCTGATAAAAGCTTATAACTTTAAGAATGTATTAAAAATTCAAAACATAATATAAATTCTATAAATATTTATAGAAAATTAAGAAATAGGTAACAAAAAATTATAAACCAAACCAATGAATTCAAACCAAGTAAAAGAATTATTTTCAAAAATATAAAGTAAACTAATCTATTTAAAACAGAGAAGATTAAGATTGCACTAAAAGATAATTCAAGCTAGGTAGATTAAAATCATACTTAAAATTGCTGCTTGTGATTACTTGACATATCCATAAATACATGTCAAATTTAATGTCTGGGTGAAATCACTGACCAGAAATCTATGTATTTTGGATTCACTTTATACTGTGATTGCAGTACCACATTGTGGACACCTCTTTTTTTAAAGCAAGGGATCTTATTTGTTAAATGATGCTATCACTTAGGCCTTATTTTTATTTGGAAAAATAGTTTAGGTAATTGACAGACAAGTATATTAGTTTCTTGTTTTGTTTTGTTTTGTTTTTGTATCAAGTTTAAGTTACTTTGAGAATTTTATGGTATAAATGTTAAAGGAGAGAACAAAATCTGGAAAGAATCCAGAGAGTAGCCATGAGTGATGTTACTACTAAGTGGCCTAGAAAATAAGATATATGAAGAAGACTTAAAAAGGTAATTGGCTCATAAAAGAGAATTCTAAGGAATAAATTACTTAAAATTCTATTTGAGCCCCAAACATAACATATAAAAGTTTACTTAAATTGTACCAGGGAAAAGGTTAAACATAAAGATGAAATGTGTTGTTATATACTAGAATCATTTCTGAGATTGGTGCTTTAATAGCATTTTGAGGGCAAGATGCTGAATTATAGTTTGTGCTACTTGGATTAAAAAATGTTTATTTTTTCTCTAGATACACCATTTATGATGGTAACAAATGTTTTTAAATGTATTTTGCAAAAACTGGTTAAATGAAAAGTACATGCAGCAATGGCAGAATGAAACTATTTCAAAAGATCTTACCAGGATGAGGGTCGGAATTTGTGTGTACAAGGATAGAGTACCATTCATGAGGGAACTACTGTAGTTCAGTACCAGAACTCAGTAGTTTAGGCTCTAAAACGTTTTTATATGTGTAAAAGAACTCTTTATCTTTTGACAGACTAAAATTAACAAAAACAAGAATACTGATGCAAAAAATCATACCCCCAATATATTCATTGACAATGGAGTATGTACCTGTCATGTATAAAAGATGTTATCATGTTGGCCTGATCACATATTCTTGTTCAGTAATTAGGGTTGTGTGCAGAGCAAAACTGTAGTTTTGTTTGGTGAATATAAAATTACAATAAGAAGAAAATTAATGCGTTGAGCAGATAGATCAGTTTATACTTTGGTCACACAGCACACACTAAAATCTTAGTGGTTCAATATAACAAAGGTTATATTTTCTCTTGAAGAAGTAAAGAAATATGTATTAGTTCTCAAATATTCAGTTGAAAGTGACACACACCACTTTTGCTCACATCCAATCGACCAGAAGGGTCTAATTCAAAGAAGGTTGAGAAACGTGGAATGCATGCAAATATTTGGGGATCGCAAATGACTTTGTCCTGGTTAGATCAGTGAATTATTTAATAGCATGGGTTAAGATAGGCTACTGAAACTATATTTGTAGTTCCAATTAAAAATCCATTTTTGACAGAACAGAATAAAACCATCTTAATCATTATTGGAATGTGCATTTTTTTTACCCAAAGAATTATATTTCTTAATATCACTAAGCACATTATAATGCTGAAAAGAAATGTTGGGGAAAATTATCATTTAAATTATAATGGAAAAACTCTAAAAAATCAGCATTATTAAAAACTGCTGAAAATTCAAAATCTAAGTAGATGACTAAACACCTGGCTTAGAGGAAGAATTGAATAATTGGCTAAAGAAGACATTGAGTGCTAAAAATTTAATTTTTCAAAGACTCTGAAATTATACTGAACATTTCTGAAGATATGAATATAAACGGGTGTCTGTATGAAGGTCTCCTAAAGAGAAAATGGGTTTCAAATGGAGAAACTACCTGGTGCCTGTTCTGTTGTCAGTGTTCCTGCTGTACTGATTCTTAAATATTATGTTAAATATAATCTCTGTTACTATTGATTAGTTTATGTTAATTGAAGAAGGTAATTTTTAACATTTTTTTGTTTCCTCCTGCATATTTGATTGAACTTTTTCTTGTATGTTTGGTCTTGCAATATCACTCAAGCTATATCATTATTTTTCTTAAGTTTTAATTCCTTAAAATTTTGTAATTACAATTTAACCTTCCTTATGTCTAAACAACTCATAGCCGTGTTAAGACCTGTAAGGTAAAGTCTCAATAGACATTTCAAGAAATTCAGGAGCAGTCCAACCCACCAACCCTGCTGCCGCAGTGTGTTTTACTCCTACGTGCTATGTCTCTGGGCAGTTTTATGATGGCCTTCCTACTGCTGATTCTACCTACTACACAGCAATGTAGGCACAAATGAAAGCTGAGCATTCAATCCCTCTTTCCTGCAAACTTGTTTTCTTTTAAATCTTTTTTAAGTATACAGCTCTTCCTCAAATGTTTATTACAATGTCTCTCCTTTATGTTTATTTCATCTTAACATTTCCTCCCCTAAGGTGTGAACCCAGTCAATACATTGCATACATTTATACTGGGGTGCCACTCACTCACTACACAAAATATTAAAAATACATTAAAAAGTCAGAATAAAATCAATCGTCTTTTAGTGTAGATGCCGGACAGTGGGCTTAAATCATGAATAGAGTATGATCTCTGTACTTTGGAGATCACAGAAATGTTGCAGGCATTGTGACAGAACAGAGAAATATATGACTGTCTGGTATTGTCAGAGGAGGTTTCCTGGTTGAGGAAATATCTAAGTTTGATTTTAAAAGAGGAATAAGAAAACGCATGCAGTTCTAGCTCTATGAAGCAACCTCAGTTTAACTAGCTGGGTTAACTGCCCTCTGTGAATTAGTATAACACAGCCCCAAGGCAGGGATGGAATAGAAGATTGCTTCCTGATGGAACCCATGCTCTCCAGCTCCATACAATTGAGTTGCATGCTTATCACATACTGCATTTATTCTTAAATAACATGATTTTAGAATTAATTACATATTATATAAATGTAGCAGAACAAAATAAAAATCTCTTATATAAAACATTATTGGAGCATTTTGAAAATAATTGATTCTCGAATACATTGCTGTCAATTTAAGTATAGGACAATGCTGAAAGAAATGGTGGGAAAAAAATAAAGTAGTTACAATAACAGGTTTTTTTTAATGTTGTTCCAATACAGTTGTCTCCATTTTCCTGCCACCACTTTACCTCGGCCCACCCCTCCCCACCCCCCACACTCCATCTTTCACTCCTCTGGCTTTGTCCATGGGTCCATTATACATGTTCCTTGATGAGCCTTTTCCTTCTTTCCCCAGTCATCTCCCTCCTTCCTCCCCGCCGGTTACTGTTAGTTTGTTCTCTATTTCAATGTCTCTGGTTAGATTCTGCTTGCTTATTCATTTTGTTGATTAGGTTCCACTTGTAGGCGAGATCATACGGTATTTGTCTTTCACCACCTGGCTTATTTCACTTAGCATAATGTTCTCCACTTTCATCTATGCTGTCACGAAGGGTAGGAGCTCCTTCTGTCTTTCTGCTGCATAGTATTCCATTATTTAAATGTACCATAGTTTTTTGATCCACTCTTTTACTGGTGGGCACTTAGGTTGCTTCCAGCAGTTGGCTGTTGTAAATTGTCCTGCTTTAAACATTGGGGTGCATAGATTCTTTCAAATTAGTATTTCAGGATTCCTAGGATATAACACCAGCAGTGGAATTGCCTGGTCAAAAGGCAGTTCCATTTATAGTTTTCTGAAGACATTCCATCCTGATTTCTACATTGGCTGCACCAGTCTGCATTCCCACCAACAATGTACTAGGCTTCTCTTTTCTCCACAACCTTGTCAGCACTTGTTGTTTGCTGACTTGTTTATGATAGCCACTCTCACTAGTGTGAAGTGGTATCTCATTGTGTTTTAATTTGCATGTCTCTGATGGCTAATGATGCTGAACATTCTTTCTTATGTCCCTGGGCCCTCTGTATGTCCTTCTTGGAGAAGTGTCTGTTCAGGTCCTTTGCCAAATATTTTTCATTTTTTTAATTTGTTTTTGGAGAGGGAAAGGGAGGGAGAAAGAGTAGAGAAACATCAATGCATGGTTGCCTCTCACATGCTCCTCATTGAGGACCTGGCCCACAACCCTGTCATGTGCCCATGTGCCCTGACTGGGAATCCGAACTGCGATCATTTGGTTCACAGGCCAGTACTCAATCCACTGAGCCACACCAGCCAGGGCACAATTTTTTATTGGAATATCTTCCTGGAGTGGTGTCCTTTGAGTTCTTTATATATTTTTTAGATCACTTCCTTGTCTGAGATATCATTGGCAAGTACATTTTCCCATACAGCTGGTTCCCTTTTTGTTTTGCTGATGTTTTCCTTGGCTATGCAGAAGTTTTTATTTTGATGAAGTCCCATTTGTTTATTTTTTCCCTTTATGTCCCTTGCTCTAGGGGACATTTTGGTGATAACTTTTTTTTTAAATTCAGATTGCTTTTTAGTAGAGTCCTATGCTAATTCAAACATCCCAGATATAATTGTTTATGGATGTGCTTATTACAAATCATGGAATTGTAGTCAGTGGGCCCACAGTAAAGAAATACACTCAATTCCACATCAGAATATATATGTATTTTTAACTTATAGCACATTTTTTAAACTTTAAATGTATTTTATTAATCATTGTCCACCTAACATTTTTTTCAATAAAATTACCATTATTCATTTTTATTTTTTTGGAAAAGAACTTTTTAAAAATCAGATAAAGTAACCAAAGTATGGCACCAAAAGCCATTGTTGTAGAATAAAATAAACATGACTGTTTTTTTCTTTTTTAATAATTAGTTTATGTTCTCATTTGATTCTAAAACAAAATTCAAAGCTAGTTTTTAATTAAACACATTATCATGGAGAAAAAAAGAATACCAAGAGAAGAAAGTTTTATTGTTTTTTTTTTTCAAGAGATACCATCAACTCCGTAGTAGACACAGAAAGTATACACAATGTGAGAGTGATAAAACTTTTGCCATCATGAACAAAAGAATGTTCTCTATTACCAGATCACTGAAAGAGTACTTATTCTTCCACTCAACTTATATGCCCAGCATTGCACAGGTTACTCAGGGTATTCAAGAGGAGTTCCTGTCTTCTGGGAAGTAGGACCTGGTGTGGTCAAACAAACAGAACATTATAATTCTGCATTCCAAGTAAGTTCTCCAGTTATAAATACTACATAAGAGTATTAGATTACCATTTCTGTTTTAACAAATTACTACAAACTTGGTGGCTTGAAACAATACACATGTATGGTCTTACCATCCAAAAATCCAGAAGTTCATAATGGGCAGAATTAAAAGATCTCTCTACCACTAATATCAAGGATCCATCAATCAACACATGATTATTAAGAACTTTCTATATTCAAGGCTCAATATATGGTACTGTCACTGTTCTTGTGTAATTTATAGCTCTTTAATAGATGAGCTAGACATTAATAAAATGATCCCCAAAATGTAACATTGCAGTTACAACAGAGTAAGACCCATGAAGATAAATTTTGTGAGAATAGGGGAAAGACCTATTACTGGGGACCAGGGAAGGTCTGGTCCGTGAGGATTTAGCACAGGGAGGAGGGGTAGGGAGTGCATTTAACCCAGAGGACAAAACATGTAAAAGACCTGGAAGTAAAGATTGAGGTTCAGTTAAACAATTAAAGGAAGAAAAGTGTAGGTTTTTAAAAATACCTCTGTTGTTAACACTTTAAGGTATTTTGAGTAAGAATCTTGATCTGATTAGACTTGTTTTGTGAACTAATTTCACTGGTAGAGATGGGCAAAGGTGGACACAGAGGGACAGGTTAATAGAACTTCATTGTAATAGCCCAAATAGGAGATAAGAGTTTTGTTTTGTTTTGTTTTTCAGGGATGAAAATGTGGAGAATAAAGAAAAATGGATGGAGTCTAGAGATCTGCAACAGGAAAGACCACGAAAACTGCTGGTGAATTTGAAAGATGAGATAAGATGAACTATAAACAATGATTTCTAGTGTTCTATATGGGGAAAGGGAATATATGCTAATGCTGTGCAGGGTTAAGTACCATCTATAGAGAATTGAGTTTGTTGGGAGAGGATACAGAGTTACTTGTCAGATGTGTAGAAATAAAAATCAATTTTTTCTGAGTTATGATGCATTTCTGATTTGTGGGGTAGTAATCAAATAAAAAATAAAAGGATATCAGTAATGGCTTAGAGAAGAGGATCTGAAGTGCCCATTTTTCTACTACTAAGTATGGTTTTATCTGGGGTGAGTTGAAGGGTGGTGGGGAGAACTTTACACACAATAGCATCTGGAAATTTCATGTTTATATAGCAAGAAACAGAAGTGTAGGGATTTTTCTACTTTCTGGTCTATCAGTACAGATTTAGAAAGTGTGAAAGGAAGGTGGATTGCTAATACAATAAGTAAATTAGGAAATTTGGGGTTGAAATTGGAATATTACAATAAAATTTCTACAGTAGAGCATATTAGTAGGGCAATATCAAGGTTTAAGTGTTGACCATGGAGATAAATTAGTTGCACTTATTGTTTGACATTGACTCTTTTCCCAGCTGTATGACTTTAGGCAGGTGACATAAATACCTTGCATTTATATGTCTTATTAGAAAATAAGGATAACAATAGCTGTGTTGTAGGCTTATTGTGAGTTTTAAATGGACTAATATATAACATATGTAGCAAGTACACAGTACATGATGAGTTGTGCATGTTATTTTATTGTATATAGTATATGGATCTTTTCCCATATTTTTACTATAATATCCCCTAAGTATAGAAATTTTTATCCACTTAGCAGAATAAAATGATACAACCAATTTTACTAGATATTTCCTGTGTAACTCTTTCTTCAAGGAATAAGAAAATAGTAATATTATTTTTCAACAACTTAATAGAAGTTTCTTTTCTTTTTTATTGCTGTTCAATTCCAGATGTCCCCATTTCCCTCCCATTACTTTCCCCTGCCCTACCCACCCCACCTCCCACATTCTATCATCCCTCCCCCATTGTCTTTGTCCATGGGTCCTTTATACAAGTTTCTTGACTTGAACCTTCCCCTTATTCCCCCATTAATGACCTCCCCCCTTCCCTCTGGTTACTGTTAGTTCTTTGTTTTTGTGTTTCTGGTTATATTTAGCTTGTTTGTTTGGTTTTTTTTATTAGGTTCCACTTATAGGTGGGCTCATATGGTATTTATCTTTCACCACCTGGCTTATTTCACTTAGCATAATGCTCTTCGGCTCCATCCATGCTGTCACAAAGGGTATAAATTCCTTCTTTCTTTCTGCTGTGGAGTATTCCATTGTGTAAAGAATTATTCCAAATAATAAAAAGCAAAGGCCTGCAACCAAGACTACTCCACCCAGCAAGGCTCTCATTTAAAATGGAAGGTGAAATAAGGAGTTTCCCAGACAAAAGAAGGTTAAAAGAACACAAGTCCACCAAACTGGCATTGTAAGACATACTAAAAGGACTGCTTTAATAGCAGCTTCTTAATTGTAATAGAATTCTAATGGCTACAAATAAAATGGTTGCCTACTTGTTTGAAGCATTATTTAGTATATTTGCATAGGTACACTTTATGGTCTTATAACTCTTACAGTTTCCTCCTTATTGTTATTGCAATTATTAAAATTTAGCTGCCACTGGACATTTTCAGTATTAAAAACTCTTTTTTAAAGCAAGAGCACAATTAAGTTGAAATTAAGCCATTAAGCTGAAATTAATCCTCTCCAAATATGAACAAGGCCCTCTGTAAATAAAAAAGGAAGGAGAAATATCACTCTTGAAAAATTTACCACTTCCAAATCATCTGCTGCATATGTTGTCTAATTTAACCATCATAAGATACCTATAACTGAAGCATTATAAAACAAATATGTAAACAGATATGTAAATACTATTGGACAAGTACATTTTGTCTCCAGGCTGAGAAAACAAATGCCTGGAGACAAAATGTACTTGTCCAATAGTATTTACATATCTGTTAAGTAGTGGGCACAGTATTCAAATTCAGGCATCTAACTGGTTTCAACATTTGATTTCATTTTTACTAGGTTTGTCTTTATTTGTAGAAGAATTTGAGCTATCTGTAATGTGAGTTAGGTGTAATTTAGACAAGAGAAAATTACTTCATTTTATGAAACATTTTCTAGTAGCATTCTGGATATCAGAAACTATTCTTCAGGGAAATAAAACACTCTGTGTTGGCAACACAGGAAATACACATCTGTAGATTTCATAGTAAGTGTCGCAGAAATTAGGAAAGTTGCAGATGATATTTTTAGAAGTGCACTTGTGGCAGATCAGATTCCTGAAGACTAAAAAACGGTTGTCATAACACACTTATCGAAAAAGCATTAAGGGATGACAAGTACAAGAACAGAAAATTGGTTAGCATAACATACATTATGGGGGAACTACATTAGAAAAACAAGTACAAAGAATAAAAGCTTATAAAAGCATGCCACGTTCAAAGTGAAAAATAAAATTACTTCAGTATTGCCTCAACAACTTATTTCAGTTATCATTTCAGACACAACTTCCAATTACCTGTGGAATATCCACAAATATTTATATTTATAATAGTTTACCACCTAAAACCATGCATTTATTATTTTCAGTGCAGCAAATATGTTCATAGCTCCAAATAAAGAAGCACATAAGGTATCAGTAGCACTCTCCCAATTAAATACATTAGCATGATTTTGTTTTTGCTCTTCCTATAAATATGCCTGGCCAACCAGTTATCTAATAGGTAAGTGTTAGATGTATAGATTAATAGTTGCTGCATATCCAACCACTCCAAATTCAATGGTTTAACAAAAAAAATATTTTCATGCCACTGTGCCTTCTACACGTGGCAGGGAAGCTGTGCTTCATGCTGTGGGTTTGGTTGGGCTTAGCCATAGAGCTCTACATTAGGTGTGTTCACCTTGGGGCCCAGGCTATGGAGGTGGCAGCTACCCATGCATGCTGGTTAATTTTAGGTGTCAACTAATCCCTGAGCCATGGGGTACCCAGATATTCATTCAGTGTTATTTGGGGAGTTTCAGATGATGTTAACATCTGAATCAAAACCTGGGTAAAGAAAATTGCCTTCCCTAGTGCGGGTGGCCTTCATCCAATCAGCTGGACATCCGAATAGAACACAGAGGCTCACTCCCCCTCAGGTGAGGAGGAACTCCTTTTCCTGACTACCTTGAGCTGTGACACAGATCTTTTCCTGCTTTAGAACTCCAACTGAAACATTAGCTTTTCTTGAGTTGTGAGCCTACTGGCTTGCTGACTGCAGCCGGGTAATCTCTTCTTTTGAAAACAGCTTACGTAAGGCCTAAGCACAGAGCTTGCTTACTAGTACTTTCAACTCTGTTTTATTAGCCAGAACAATTGCATGTCCAAGCCTAGAATCAGGGGGAGAAAGGGACACTATGCTTATTACGTGGCCTTGGTAAGGGGGAAAAGTGGTACCATTTATTCATCATACCGTTATTTTGTGACCAAAGGAAAAAAAAGAAAAGCATAGATTTGTAATTGGCATAATGGTTATGAATTAATTGGACTAAAGTTTGTGTAGAAAAATAGAATATTACAAACAAGTCTGAGGTGGAAGAAAATATATATTATAGTGTACTTAAAAATGATAGTCTTAATGTAGTATAAAGACAGTAAAGATAGATAACCTATAAAAGAAAGGTTGGAAAAATTGGCAGAAAGAATGAAGTGCTATCTTCTGAGTTAATTAAACTGTTATCATTAGCGTAAATGAAATAGGATGGCACCAGAGAGTTTTAAAGAGTAGGGAAAAAGTGATCATATATGTTCAATTATGAATTACATCTGATTATGATAATTTCATCAATTTTACTCTCTTAAAGAATCATCTGTTGTTTAAGCCCTGGCTGGCATAGCTCAGTGGATTGAGCAAGGGCTGCGAATCAAAGTGTCACAGGTTCGATTCACAGTCAGGGTACATGCCTGGGTTGCAGGCCATGACCCCCAGCAAACACACATTGATGTTTCTCTCTCTCTATTTTTCTCCCTCCCTTCCCTCTCTAAAATAAATAAATAAATAAAATCTTTAAAAAAAGAATCATCTCTTATTTAATTATGGGTCACAGAGAAAATGTGTACTTAATTGTGAGGGTGAATCTGATCATGGATCATAGGATTTAAGTTCCATATAGACAGAAGAGGGGATAACCTACACTATACAATTTCACAGACAAATAGAAATTACTTACCTAAAGTACATTATTTCATTTATTTATTAATTCTTATATTCCTCCATGCCCCTAACCCCAGTGTAGGTTACAAGAGGCAACACATGGTTTTTAATTTACATTAAAGAGCAAAAGATATATAAAACTTTTAAATTGTTTTGTCAAGGTCATTTTGTCAGTGAATTTATCAAATCCTTCTTTAAAGATCTTATTCTTACTTTTCAAGACTTATCTTCTGCTCTTTTTTCCTTTATGCAGCATGATCATTAGCTTCACAGACACTGTTTTGTTTTTTGTTATTATTCCCACTGGAATTTGCATGCCAATTACTCTTTATATATTGTAAGTTGTTGGAGGACAGAGGCAGTAAATTATTTTTTATCTTATCATTGCTCATGAAATATGTGTGAAGCATATTTTTTTTTCAGATACTAATGTACACAACAAGGACAGAAAGAGATTGGATACAGTTTTGTATTGATTCTAGTAGTACTGGCCCATAGCAAGTGCTAAACATATATTTCTTGATTGCTATTATGTACCAAAAATAATTTTGAATAGTTTTCTTCAATTAGCTTTTTAATATTTAAAGCTTAGTTTGTGTCAATAAAACTTTATTCTTAGCCAAAAACATATTTGATGTTTTTTCTTGTCAAAAAATATCTCTGTAGTAAGCAGAAATTTTTCTTCATGATTTTTATGCTTAGTGTCACATCAGTGAATATATTACATTATGGGGCAAAAATAAAGCTTTGCAGATGTAATTAAAGTTACCAATTGATTGCATTTAAGAAAGAAAGATTATGTTGGATTATTCAGGTTAACCCAAAGCAATCCCGTGAGGACTTAAAAGCGGAAGAGGAAGCCAGAGAGACGTGGATAAAGGGTCGGTGAGAGATATGTGAAACATGAGAAGGCCTCCATCTGCTTTTGCTGACTTGAAGATGGAGGGAGCCACATGAAAAACATGAGTATTCCTCGTGGAGAAGTGTTGTGCCAATGACTAGTGATCTCGAAAAAGGAACCCGAAGCTTAGATTGACTCACAGCTCTGCAGACACGTTGATCTTGACCTTGTAAGATTCTGGGAGGAGAATCCACTTATGCTCTCCCAGACTTTTGACCTACCCAAACTTGAGATAATAAATAGGCATAGTTGTAAGCTGCTACATATTTTGGTAATTTGTTATGCATTAATAGAAACCTACCGTATGAACTAAATCATTGTTCATTGCTATCACGGTTTGAGTTTCTGAGGTAACACTTAAATATTGACATTTATCACATAAGATTGATAAAAGTATTTAATTGTGTTTTTAATTTATTAATTATAATAATGATACTATATTTACTTTTAGTAAAAGCATAATCAGTGAATGAACAGTATATAAATTTATATATGTTTCTAAAGAGGACTTGTATTATAATAGAAAAAGGACTGGAACAACTACCTAAATAGTAGACTTTAAGTCCAGTAGTACCCTGTGACATTGAACAAATCTTTTGTCTTCTCAGAATACTACACTTTTTGTTTTAAAAATAGGGGTCATACTAGGTCTCTTCTCTACTCAACAGGGTTGTAAAATTCTAATGTTATAATGTGTTACAAATGTGCTTTGTGAAGTATAAAACATAATGTAAATGTAACATAATTAAACTACAGCTAAGTAAAATATTAATGTTTATTATTTTCTTAGTTAATTAAAAATAGTTTCCATAATTCCTTACTAATTATTTTTCATGATTAGATGTAGCTTTCTCAAAAAATTTAGATGGACTGATAAATGGTTTGGTGGATATTTTAAGGTGTATGTATTTAGAGTTTAGAAGATGTGTTGGAAGGAAGATTTAAAATGCATTTAGAAAACTCCTCTTTCTGCATAAATGATTTTAGAGGGTTAATACCATTGCAAATGTCTCACTCTTTAAATGTCACTGTATAATTTATGTACTTTTTGAAAGCAAAGTTGCTCAAGCAGCAAATTCAAAGTGACAAGGCTCTTTATATCATATATGCAGCATTATTAATTTTGCAGCATTTCAAGGAGATGCTAAAAATAGTATGTCATTAAACCACAAATGTACATAGTTTCCTAAGGTCTAAGTACTTACAAGTCTAAACTCACAAAGAAAAGACGAAAGCATTACAAAGTTCATAATATAAATAACAGAGTGAGAAAAACATATATTGCCTTAGGCATTATAATTAATGATCAATAAATCCTTATCAGTTTTATATATTATTATCTCAGTTTTAGAATTTCACATGTTTTCCTTTAATGTGGTAATTCTTTTGTACACCGGGACCTCTCTGTTATTTTCTGGCAATCAAATTAACCTAGTGAATATTTAACATAAACAATCTATATGTGAGTGTTTTCATTAGATCTTTATTAATACAGAATTTTAAACTTTTAAGATTTTTTCTTTTTTACTGGTTTTGAATATATTGCTATGATGTGCTTCTACAATATTTACTCTGAATGGGTTTGCTGAACTTCTTTTATCTGTGGTTTGTAGTTTTCATCAAAGATAATCCTTGGCAGTGATTTCTCCCAATATTTTTTTCTTGTCCAGTTTTGTTTTCCTTGTGCTTCATTCTATTGCTGCATCTTCAACTGCACCAATTGCTCTGCACTGCTAAAAGTTCCATTGTCTTATCTTTTTAAATTATTGGTCTTTTTGCTATTTTTTAGTTCCCCTATCACCATATTCATAGTTGTGTTTGTATTCTTGAGCATATGGGGCACATGCATTATTTCTATTTTAAGATATGTATCTACTAATTCCCTCTTCTCTCTCATATCTGTATCTCTTTCATGTGATAAACTTGTCTGTTGGCTAGATGTCATATGGTTTTTCTTTCTTCTTTATTCACTTAGTAATTTTACATTGCATTCTGGATATTATGAATTCTATATTGTTGGGTGATGAATTTTGTTGTATTTCTCTAAAGAGGTTTGGGCTTTTCTTTTTATGTGGGTAAATTAATTGCCATTGATGTGAGCCTTTGGAACAGGTATTAAGCATTGTTAGGGTGGGTTCAGAGAAATCTCTGGTTTACAGCTGATTTTACCTAACTTCTAAAGTGATGCTAATATGTAGACTGTCTGACGTCCCATAAATTTAAGTTTATTTCTCTTTTTAACAGTTTTTGAGCTCTACTTTTTGTTTAATTGGTATTCCCCCAACTACCTCAGGGAATGTCACCACATTCTGGTAAAGACCGGTAAAATGGGAAATATTCAAAGAGACCTATCTGTAGTTCTCTGAAGCTCTCTGTGCCGTCGACTCTTCCCTGCTATAGTGCCTAATGCTTTTGAGCCTGCTTTGCATCCTTTATCTCTGACTTCTGGCTCTTCAACTCATTGAGATTGCTTGCCTTCGTTTGGTTTCTCTTTCAGAACCACAACCTGGAAACTGCCTTCAGAAAGAACTGGTGACAATCCTAAGGCTGGCTTATTTTTTGCTTTTCTCCCAAAGATCACGGCCCTGTTCTAGGTGTTGTCTAATGTCTGAAGCATATTATTTCATACACACACATGTGTATGTGCACACACGCACACATAAATAACAGCAGGGGTATTCTTATGGCAGTGCTTTATGGGAATACTCTTAAAGTCATTTTAAAAATAATTTTCTTCTATCATTCACTGAAAATATCCAGAGATAATGGTATATTATAGGCATAGGACACCCAGTGCCCAGCTTTTTTGCTTGAAAATACTATTATGCACCAACATGAACCAGCACCCTTGAGGGGTGTCCAGCCTTTTGGTGTCTCTGGGCCACACTAGAAGAAGAAGAGTTTTCTTGGCCCACACTTTAAATATACAAACAGTAATGAAAACTAATGAGAAAAAAGTTTTAAATAAATTTATGATTTTGTGTTGGGCCACATTCATAGTCATCCTGGGCTGCATGCAGCCTGCGGGCTATGGGTTAGACAGCTCTGCTTAGAGCGATGATGACTGATTTCAAATATGGGACAGGGAAAATAAAAGATGACTCTGGAAATTCTCATTACACTAGGAAGTAAAAATGCTAAACAGTAATAATAAAGCTGATATGATTATACTTCGATAAAGCAGACTTTATAACATGGGGTATCACCAGGTATAAAAACATTCATAAAGATAATGTGTTAATTTAATAAGATTTAAGAATATTAAACTTGTATCTACCTAATAATAGAGTTCAACAAAACATGAAGTAATGATTTTCAGAACTAAAATGAAAACAAGTGAAATCCATCATTTTTGTTGGACATAATGTATGATTTTAGTTTACATACATTTCTAGAACATTAAAGGCTAATCTCATCTAAAGAAAATCTCAATAGTGGCTGCTCTTGGTGGGACTTTGAAAATAAAAAGATTACGATATTTTGTCATGGTGATGAAAATACATTTTTTTCTTAATTGGGATAGTTGTTTAACAGGAGTCCCATTTTTTAAACATCTTGAGTCATACACTTAAATATGTGTATTTTATTCCATTGTAAATTCTCAGCAAAACCTCCTATCACTGCCCAGTGTTCTGCATAACAGTCTTTTGTCACTTACCACATTTAATATTGGACTTTCTATGTATTTGTATGTCTTACATTGGTATCTCGGTACTTGTCATTAATTCATTCCAGAACTCATGACGAGTTCTGTAAACCCACAAGTACTGAACAATGAAACATTTTCTCTTGCAGGATGGCATCGTGACTTATACAAGTTCTTGCAAGTGCAATAAGTCCCAAGGAAAGACCCAGTACTGAAACATTTTATTTTTCCTTTTCAAAATGCAATGAGTACAAGGTTTGATGGGTTTTGATGCTGACAGTATCAAGGTATGACTGTATTTCCTTCTCTGTTGTGTTTGTGGAGTCTTGCCTGAGTTATTTATTTACCTTTGCCATCTATTTATCTATCTATCTATCCATCTATCTATCTATCTATCTATTTATATTTTTAAAAGATTTTATTTATTCATTTTAGAGAGAGGAAGGGAGGAAGAAAGAGGAGAGAAATATCAGTATGTGGTTACCTCTTGCATGGCCCCCACTGGGGACCTGGCCCACAACCCAGGCCTGTGCCCTGACTGGGAAGAGAACCAGCAACCCTTTGATTGCCAGGCCAATTCAATCCACTGAGCCACACCAGCCAGGGACCTTTGCAATTTATTTACTTTGTCCAATTTAGATAATTAATATATATCAGTTGAGAAAATAAAGATTAACTATAAATATTCTACCCAACATTTTAAGTTGGACTAACTTTGTTTTGTATTACATAACAGGGACTGGGAAACAGTGCCCCACACAGCCCAGTTCACCCACTGCTTGACTTGGCATGGCCTACAAGCTCAGAATAGTGTGTCTGTATTGTAAATGGTTAGAGGAAAATAAAGAAGAAAATAGTGTATGGCAAATGAAATTTTATATGATATTCAAACTTCAGAATGAATAAAGATTCATTATAACACAAGAAAGTAAAAGATGAAAAAAGATACACCATGCATATGCTGAGTATGATAAAGCTGATAGGACCTTAGGATTCAGGGCAAGGGGTAATACCAGATATAAAGAAGGAAAATTCATAAAGGTAAAAGTTGAAAGTATTATTGCCAGTTCTAAGATAGATTTCAGGAACCAGATTTTAACAAGTCCTATGTAACAATACCTGCTGTAGGGTAATTGGAATAACAAAAATAAATTCTAATCATGAGCTACACAAATAATCAGCTATTTCATAAGATGCAAAGTAACAGATGGGGTCATGCAACAGATTTAATAAGAGGAGCATAAATGATTATGTTGGCTACAGAAGATACAATTTAGAAAGCTGTGAGATAAGGAGATAACTGGTTTCTGCCTACACAGTTTCAGCAGCTTTGCAAAGATGAGATTTATAAATACTTTATAAATTAAAGAAATTGACTACAGCATTACTAAACTGAAAGTACCACCTACACCACTTGTACAGTTTTCTATTAATAGTGAGTGAAGCATTAGCTGCCAAGGCCTTGGAATAAATTATTATGGAATTAGAGCTTGCAGAAATGAATTATTGCCTTTCATATGCACATTACTTGTAGCAAAAAAAAATACCATATTTGGAGTCAATCTCTTGTAGAGTCCAAGAGCTACACAGTTACAGTGACATAGAGCTTAAACTTATAGCCTTATTAATGTTTTATAGAATTGGGGTGGGGAAGATAAAATGGATAATAATTTAAATGAAGATGAGGTGGTTCTTCAGTACATCTTGATTCTTTTTTGGTCTCTTAGCTACTTCTAAGAGTACAAGAAGGTACTTCTTGTTTTAAGAAACTCATTCTGTGACACTACTTATTAAGGAGGAAATACATACAGCATTGATTACATGAAAGATTGTAGTTAGAAAATGTTGAGGTCCATGCTTAATAAATTGTGATCTACCTCATCTCTGCCATGTGGGTGAAAGCAGGTTTCATTTCGGGATCACCTATCCATAATTAATGCAGTGATTGTAACTCTTATTGGCAAATAACAAACCCACAGGGGATTTGCTTAATCAAGAAAGGAAAATTTATTAGCGCAGTACAATATACAAGTAATTCACAGTTTATAAGGACCTCATGTGCCCAGGCCTCAGGAAAAGAACCGGAACCACCACCATGATTGCCATTAGGGCTATCTGTCTCTTCCATGATTACTCTGGGTGGTTTTCTTGTTCAGTTTTGCTCCTGATAAACCAGCTCTCATAAATGATAATGTTTAGAATCTTCTATGGTAGAGAGATGCCATAACTAAGATTAAATGTCTAGAATCTTTGCTGAGGAACTGTTTGGCTCAGTTGGTGTCAGGTAGCACCTCTCCTGTTCTAATCACAATGCGCCCACCCGCAGCCCTGTCCAAAATAAGAAGTCTCACTGTTCTAATTGGACAAGTACTCACTAGTCAAACTGGAAACTAGAAAATACAGTACTAAGATCAAACTGATGAAATATCAGTTGTCTAAACACTACTCTCACCCATAAAACAAGAATGTTTTGCTTGTGTTGGTGACAACTTTATGGGGTTGTGGAGCAGAAAAATGAAATGATGTATGTTAGTGATATTGGCAATCTGTTTGGGCACCAGTCACACAAAATTCCTCACTATATTTAAAGAATTTCTTCCTTTATGGTTCTTGTTGGGAAGGTAAGCATGCTGCACTCACTATAGGAGCTCAAAATATTAGACTCTCCTATTCTAAGACCTTCTGACTAGGCATGGACACGTAACTGGGGGCGGAGGGGGCACACCCAGGGACATTCCACAGGGACTGTGCATCTCCATGGAGATTTTTATGTTGGGCCATGGCAGCTCAGGTGGTCATGTCACTCACCCTCATCTTAGTCAGTGACAACAGCGGGGCTGTGGCGCTATTCAGTGTTACATTGTGTCTCCCCCTGACCAGGTTTAACAGCCTTATTAGACCTTGGCTCTACTTGCAAGCCTGGCCTTCCAGCTTCTGGTGGTTTTGTTTTGTTTTTTCTCTCTATGCTCTTCAATTGAAACATATAAACTCAATATATTTTTCAATAAATTTATTTTCTGTGTAGGCAGAAAAGATTTAGATCCACTTGAATTGGTTTCCATTGCTTGCAACTTAGGACTCTAATAAAAAATGAAAACTAGTAAGTAGTGAAAATGCTCATGAAATAAAATTCATTAATGTGGAAACTGATTTTTTATTTAAATGCCTCAATCCACCAACTGAGAAAGCTGTTGAGAAAAAAAAAACAGTAAGAAAAATAGCTCAATATGAGTCCATGTCCCTTTTTTATTATATATTTTTACTTTAGTTTTTTTACAGTTTACCTTTAATAGTGGTTTCAGGTGTACATTGTAGTGGTTAGACAATCAT
Organism: Phyllostomus hastatus; assembly: GCF_019186645.2. NCBI lineage: Eukaryota > Metazoa > Chordata > Mammalia > Chiroptera > Phyllostomidae > Phyllostomus > Phyllostomus hastatus. The sequence goes on from NW_025333977.1 coordinate 18,145,351, forward strand.
AAACTTTACAAAGTGTTTCCTCTGATATTTCTAGTACAAACTGGCACATATATAGTTATCACAATTTATTGACTATATTCCCCATGCTCTACTTTTTATCCTTGTGACTATTTTGTAACTACTTATTTGTATTTCTTAATTCCTTTACTTCTTTCACCCAGACATCCAATGCCTCCCCGGCATCCGGCAGCCACCAGTTGGCGTTTTGTGTCTATAAGTCTGGTTTGATTTTGTTTGTTTATAGTGTTCCTTAGTTTCCACGTGTAATTAAATCATATGGGAGCACATGCCCTTTTAAAAGTAACACTTAGTTACATTTGTCAGAATTCATTAAAAAGACATTCAGTATTTATACATTGAATTGTATGTAAATTATACTTCAAAACAATAAGAAAAAAACACTGGAAAATACTGAATGTGATTAATATATATGAATAGTGAAGTATTTATGGGAATGTACTGATGTCTGTAATTTTATTTAAAATGCATCAGAAATAAGATAGATGAATCCGTAATTAGAAGGTTAGGCAGACGAATGTAGATACATAGATATACGATAAAGCTAATATAGTATAATGTCAATTCCAACAGAAACATAGTACATACATGAATTTTAACTGTAAAATTCTTTCAGTTTTTCTGTGTGTTTTAAGTTATTCTAATAATATGTTGGAATAATAACAAAAATCTAATGATTCAAGAATCAGCACTTCCTAAGATTAAGAATGCATTCTCAACTATTATTTCTTGCATTTGAGAATCTAGGTGAATCTCTATTCATACTGTTTTCATAATCATAATGTACATTGCTTTAACTCTTGTACTTTTGGAGTTTCTAAATGTAATGTATACCATCCTCACTGTTTACCATGACTCATCTTAAATATTCAAGTTTTTAATTTTGCAATAAATAGTTATGCATTTTAGAAATACAAAAAGAGCAAAATCTGAAAATATAAATGTTGTATATACTCACTACTAAGAGATACTTGGTATATGTTCTTCTAGACTTTGCTCTAATAAATGCCCTGTTAAAATCTGGAGACCAGGTAGTGAGGGATAAATACCATACAATCTCACCTTGAAGTGGAACCTAATCAACAAAATCAAACAAGCAAGCAAAATATAACCAGAGACATTGAAATCAAGAACAATCTGACTGTAACCAGAGGGGAGGTGGGAGGGGATAAACAGGGAGAAGGGGGGAAGGGTTTTCAGGAACATCTATAAAGGACACATGGACAAAACCAAGGGGGTTGAAAGCAGTGGCGGGAGGTTGGGACAGCTGGAGTGGCAGGGAGTGGTGGGGGGTGAATGCAGACAACTGTACTTAAACATCAAAAAATAATTAATTAAAAATTTGGAGAGACTAAAGCAAGTATATAGGAAGCATGTAAAATATTATCTATGTCATTGAATAGATCTGGGGAGAAACACTGCTTTTTAAAATCCAAATTTGTCATTTTCCACCTGAACTTTATCATGACAGATAGTTGTTTTTATTCTTCAGATTTCTCATTTACCTATCCCATGGTTATTTTATGTTTTACTGATTTCCTCAGCTTGTACAGTATTGTACAGATACTTCATAATACAATACTGGTTTATACTGTCTCAGTAGCTTAGGGACTGAAATATTTATCAAACACTGCTTAAATGGCAACATTATGAATAGTGCCAAAATAATATTGAGGAAATAAAATTTATTTTAAGAAACATTAAACAGGTCATTGTGTCGAATGGTTAAGATAAGTAACTTCTGTGAGCCCCAGTTCTTGAAACTTAATAGCTTTAAAAAAATAAAATAAAATGCTGTAGCACCTCAATGGGTGCAAATCACATGCTCTGTAAATATAAGTGATAGTTGCTATTAGAATGTAACCGTTGATTTGCACTTGTTAATACACTGACACACAAAAGTGCTCAAAAACAATTTTGTGCTCAAAAGATGTTTCAGCATTTTCCAATAAATGCTTTGCACATCACTGATATTTCTATTAAGCCCCTTTCATTGATAATTGTGTCCTATCTTCAGCTTAGATAATTACTGAACCCACAACCTCTGAATTTGTTGAGTCTCAGTAAATGAGATTTTGTTATTTAAGAATCTAATAAAATGAACCTCACCTAATGTTCACAATCCTTTAGTAAGACATGATTTCTTTTTCCTTTTTTCTTTTTTTTTAACTTTAAACAGGACTAGTGACTCTGATACTCTATTTGTGAGTAATGGGTCATTAAAGTAAGTACAGGTTTTGTTCCTTATGTGTGTATGTGTGTGTGTGTGTGTATACATATATATGTATTTTTTCTTCTTGACTTCAAGCATTTCCATTTGTCATGTAACAGCAGTTACTCATCTATTCAAATCCTTTGTAAAATTCTCACTTTCCATCAATGCTTGCTGTATTTCTCAATCACAAACAAGAACAAATGATATGTTAATTTTGCTGTACCCCTTATCTAATGGAATTTCCCTTCCAACCCACCTTATGTGAGTCAATTGACATGGGGCAGGTACCAGCTTCACAGATGGATTACTAATGGCAACCACACAGCTGCTGAGTTTTGCAACACAGGTGCTTGGATTGGCTTTGTTTGCCTGCCAGCAATATGCAGATTTTTTGGCAGACCCCTTCGATTGTAAAAAGAAGCAAAGACAGAGCACATACCCAGTCAATTGACACTCATTTTATTCTGCAATGGCACTACAAAGTTGAGTCAGGCTTGCTGCTATTATTGCCTCTTAGTCTCTGACTCACTGTCATGTTCTTGACCCCTATGTGCAACTTGCAAGGAGACCATTTTGGTTTAATTACAAATGTGCAAATTTAGTATGGAGATAATGTTTCTTTATATAATATTTACTAACAACAAAGAAACTCGAAGACAGTATTTTTTCTTTCCAATTCATAATGAAATATTTTGACCGTGTGTGTGTATAGTTTTTAAAAATAAAAAAGCATGTTTGCTATTAGTTTTCAAATTAAACTTTTGATTTTTAAAGCATACCTTTGTCCTTTGTACTTGAGAAAGAGTGATTGCTATTTATATGTATGTGGGTGGGCCTGAAAATACTGCTTGTGAGCTATTTTTCAGCATGAGTGCATATGAAAATTTGTCTGTAGTGAGAATTTATGCACTGGGCTGGTTTCCAGGAATACTAATATGAATTAGAGATAGCTCACCCTTGAGGAATTCATAGTAGAGTTGATGAGAATGTTAGTGTGACACTTTATATTAGAAAGTATAAATAAAGTGAAGTGATACTGCTAGGGCAAAGACACCTGTCTGTGATAAGGGTCAAGGAGAACTGTAGAAAAGACACTGACGCATACTTAGGGCCTATAGGATGCATAGTACTTCACTAGGAAATTATGCAGGTGCCGGTAGTTCCAAGGAAAATGAAGAGCAGGTTTGTTTTGGAAATGAGATTTCTGTATGTTAGAAAAATAGTCATACTAGAAATGAAGATCTAGGAATTTATCCTAAGTATGGGATTTATTTAAACATAAGCTAGGTCAATTTTAATTATCTTCAGAACAGAGAACTTGAATTATACCCTCAACTAATAAACATGTTCTGCTTCCTAAGTTTTCCCATCTCAGCTGCCCCACGTAACTGTACCACCATGTAATGAGTTAATTAGACCAAAAATCTTAGATTAATTGTCAAGTCTTTCTTTTTCTTCACACTCATATTCAATACATATAACGCTTTGATCATTTCATCTTCAAAGCATATTCTATCTTCTTATTTGGATCTTCACTGTGAGTATTCACCTTCATGCCGCCGTCATCTCCTGTCTACTATTTTGAAAGCCTCTTTACTGGAGGCTTATTACAGCCTCCTCATACTGCCTTTCCCAGGAATCTACTTGCCACACAGCAATCACATGAACTTTTAAAATATAATTGAGAACCCGCCATTCCTATGTTTCTTACCCTTCTAATAGCTCCTTACTGATTTAAGACAAAATGCAAATTCCTAATGCTCTTTTAAGACCCTACAAAATTCAACTTTATTATCTGTGGTTCCTGCTATCCTTGCTAAGCTCCAATCTTTTTGTCAAACATAGTAAGCTTATTTTTGCCTTGATGTTTTGGCACTAGCCTAGAATGCTCTCTTAGATTATTTGAATTGTGGACACCAAGGAAAAGATTCATTTGCTGTGAACCTCAAAAGGAATTTATTTTGAGTCCATAGAGTCCATAGAGATGGACTCTATGGTCAATTAAGGACCCAAATTTTATAAATAATAAGAGCTTAGTGGCTGCTTGCTTACAGGGGCTTCTCACAAACTCTGTATTCAAAGAATCTCAGACTGACCTCTCTGCCTCCCACACTATGCCCTCGTCAGTTATGCCTGGCTGAATAAACTTTACAAGGGAGTTCCTGCCCCATCTAATCAGAACTGCTCCATGATGACCAGCCAGAAAGTGCACACATTGGATACCTCATGTACGTAAAATGGACCTAACTGGACCATGGGCAAGAACTTTTGCCTTGTTTTCACTTTGTCTTGCGGAACACAATTTAGGGTGCTCACTGAGTCTGTGTCTCCTAGGCTACAGCTCCTTTTGCTCAAATAAGTGTTTTTAATTCTTTATTATAGTCTAAATTTTGGTTAACAACATGAAGGTCTTGTTCTTGCTATCTGCATCTCAGATTTAGGTCATGACCACTCAGCCTAGGTCATCCTCCAGGCATAGGTCATCACAGTGCCCTCTAAGTAAGACCTCTGGGTAGTTGGCAATGGGAATAAGGAATTCGTGACAGAATATAAAATGATGCACTACTTTCTTTATAGAGAATTTTTGCTGTGTAACAAAAATGTCAACGATAATATCTAATATGTAAGAGTCGTACTTGTTTTATTTGTAAACTATAGATACCAATATGGTGGAAATTCTAGAAAGAAGTTTTTCATCTTTGTGGGTGTGTTGTCTGTTGTCATTTTCTTAATTTATTTTTTTATTTTATGTTTTCCCATCACAGTTTATCCCCCATACCCTCTTCTACTTACACCCATTCCCTATCCCTATAATCATCATACTGTGGCCCATGTCCATGAGTTCTTTCTTCTTTTTTCTTTTCTTTCTCAATCCTTCCACTCCCACCAACCTCACCAACCCCCAGAGTTGTCAGCCTGCTATGGGCCTGCCTCTATTTTGCTTATTTAGAGTTCAGTTTATGCATTATTTCTTTATTTAAAAGATTTTATTTATTTATTTTCAGAGAGGGAAGAGAGGGAGAGAGAGAGAGAGAGAGAGAGAGAAACATCAATGTGTGGTTGCTGGGGGTCATGGCCCGCAACCCATGCATGCACCCTGACTGGGAATCGAACCTGCGACACCCTGGTTCGCAGCCCGCACTCAATCCACTGAGCTACACCTGCCAGGGCTTATTCATTATTTCTACATGTGAGTGAAAAAGCTAGAAGTAGCTTTCTGTTGATCATAAATCAGTCCTGATTATCTGATAAAGACCTGTATGAACATGATATTTTTCTATAAATTATGAATGCAGCTATTTTATTTATTTTTTAAATTGTATTTTTAATTATAGTTGACATTCAATATTATTTAATATCAGTTTCAGTTGTACAGTATAGTGGTTAGACAATCATATACTTTACCAAAGTATTCCCCTCAGTATTTCCAGTACCCACCAGGCACCATACATAGTTATTGTAATATCATTCACTCTATTCCCTGTGCTGTACTTTACAACCCTGTGACTGTTTGTAACTACCAATTTGTAGTTCTCAATCCCTTCACTTTTTTCATGGGCATAATATTCTTATTTTTAACCCTTAGTTACCATCCTATTACATCTTATCAGCCAAAAAATGGAGGAATGATGTGTGTCTGGGTAACATGAAGGTCAAGGGAATTCTGTTAGTGTGTAGTTACAAGACAAAAATGTCAGTGCTACTTTTCCTTTATCTTGTGAGAGGAAGAAAGGACAGAGGCTCGGCAGGTCCGCATATCCATTTTATCTATACCAACAGCCTAAAGTACAGATACACTCTGCAACTGATTGAAGTAAATTGTAAGTGCTTATTTGAACATTGCATTATGGAAATTAATGACTATAAATTGTATTTTCATTTAAGGAGTTTTAGTGTGTTTTTTCCCATGTAAAAGAATTAATGTCCTGGTTAAGATCCCAGAATTATGTGCCACAGAGCATGGAAGAGCCATTTTGGCCTGGAAATGTTAAGGGCAGATGTGATCAGTTATTCATAGACATTGAAAAACTTTAATAAATCTTTTGCAAGTGCATAATTTTCAAAAGCACAGCCTTCGTGGATTAGTTAGCAGTAAAATGCTATTCCAAGCAGTTGAAAGTATTAACATTATGGATGGAATTATATCTCATCATTCATTATATTTCTGAACAATTCCTGACAAAAAACAACTGTGTTGGTATTCAGTTGTTGTTACTGAATATTTTCCTCCTGAGACTAATTAAACAACAGGTTTAGCTGCCACTTTAAAATTATGTTATTATTTGGTTCAAATAGGTGATATATGTACATGTTATAAAGTAGAAAGGCACTCAAGTGTAGAACATGCAAAAAAATTCTCAGTTCCATATTTCTATCAAGCCATTTAGTTCCTTCCTCAGAGTCATTCACTGTTATTCTTTTAAAGTGTGTTTCCAGAGATAATTGTTTTCATTTATTGATTTTTTTGGAGAGGAGGAAGTGAGAAACATTGATTTGTTGATCCACTGATATGTGCATTCGTTGGTTGATTCTTTTTTTTTTTAAGATTTTATTTGTTTATTTTTAGAGAGAAAAAGGAATGAGAAAGAAAGAGAGAACAACATCAATGTGTGGTTGCCTCTCTTATGCTCCTTGCTGGGGACCTGGCTTGCAACCCAGGAATGTGCACTGACTGGGAATCGACCACGACTCTTTGGTTCACAGGCCCATAGTCAATCCACTGAGCTACACCAGCCAGGCATTTATTGATTCTTGTATATGCCCTAACCAGGGATCAAACCCACAGACTTGGAGTATCAGACAAGGACCTAACCAAATGAGCTACCTGGGCAGGGCCCAGAGACCATTGCTTTCAAACAAAAATCACAATACATCCATAATGTTATGCATCCTGATTTCTTCCAATTCAAAAAATTGGAGACTTTCCTTATCAACACATAAAGATTTACCTAATCTGACTGCTAAGTGGTATTCCATCTTATGAGTAAACCAAATTAGCTTCAATACTATCTTAGTATTACTAGACCTTTATGTTTGTTTGTTTTTTTCTAATCTTTATATACAGAAAAAATATTTTACAGTCTAGTTGAATTCCTAGGATATGCAAACTACTCTCGCTCTTTCTTTCCAGAGAAATAGGGTCCTTTCTCAATTTATAGAGAAAAAAAGTTGTATTTACCATACTTTTCCTTGATTTATAAAAAACTCTTCTGTCCTCTTATTTCAATTTTCACATTTAGCAAACTGATTGTATTAGATCTCCTTTCTTAATCTTTTCTATTAATCTTTTTCTCTTTTTTGTACTTTGTTTAGTTTTATTTCATTTACTTTTCAATCCTATTGCTATTTTCACTGTGTTTTCAGCCAGAACAGTTCTCTTTTGTGTTGCTCCTAGTGTGGGATTTACACCTGAGAATTGTTTATCCCTCTTACTTTTTTCCTCTGATTTACTAACACATGTGCTGTCTTTCTCTGTTAAGTGCCACATCTTTTTAAAATTCTTGTATTTCTGCTGTAAAGTATTGGTCATGCTATCTCTCATTTTATTAAGATTTAAACCCTGGCTGGCATATCTCAGTGGATTGAGTGCTGGCTGTGAACCAAAGTGTTGCAGGTTCGATTCCCAGTCAGTGTACATGCCTGGGTTACAGGCCATGACCCCCAGCAACCACACATTGATGTTTCTCTCTCTCTCTCTCTCTCTCCCTCCCTTCCCTCTCTAAAAATAAATAAATAAAATCTTCAAAAAAGATTTTAAAAAATTTTGTGGCAATTTTTTGTCATAATTTTATCTGCTCCACGAAATCATTTTTTTTCCTACTGAATGTGTTTGTCCATTCTTTATTTTTCTGTTTCCTTCTTTTTATTCCAGAGTTTTTCTGTAAATCTAGTGCTGGCTTTTTAGTTTCAATGAGTTGAATTCTGGGATCAATAATTTGCAGAATTTTTTTTGTGTGTAAGGCAGTTTTTCTTAGGGCATTATTGAATTAGGGCATGATTTACTTAGTTTATTATTGAAGAAATATATTCAAAATATATATTTTTATATTTAAGGCATTTAAAATGTCTTAGCTTAATGATCCCTTCATGTTCATTTTGACCTTCATCAGCCAGGAGTATCTTAAAATAATGAAAAGAAGAGGTATTGGGTAAATTTAATGTCTGAGCAACAAGAATTTAATTTAACTTAGTTAGCAACATGATACCTCCTGGCTCTAATTAAACAGAGCTCAATAAAAAATAAGTTTTAAATTTTAAACAAATAATTATATAAAGTATATTTGAGAGTTATTGACTTATTTATAAAGAAATAAAATCACTGGTAGAGTGCTACTCAAACTGGAAATATAATATTGTGAATTACTAAAATAAATTTAAAGCTTTTGTGGCTATTATCTGATGGTGTTAACATACATTTTTAAAAATATTTTTAAAGATTTTATTTATTTATTTTTAGAGACGGGGAAGGGAGGGAGAAAGAGAGGGAGAGAAACATCAGTGTGTGGTTGCCTCTTGTGTGCCCTCTACTGGGGACCACACCTGGGACGCAGGCATGTGCCCCTACTAGGAACCAAACCAGCAACCCTTTGCTTCACAGTTTGGTGCTCAATCCACTGAGCCACATCAGCCAGAGCTTAATATACATTTTTGATTGTCTTTTTTTATAGAACAAAAGTGTGATCAACAATTGATAATCATTGTATTGAAGTTACTTTTTCTGGGTGATGTACCTCTCTGAGATTCTAATAAAAATTTATTACCACACTGATTTACCTATAGTTTTTGAGAATGTAGGTTTCTTTTTTTTTCTTCATTTCAGCATAGGAATTTGAGCATTAGCATAATATATAAAACCAACCTATATCTCTATATATTTTTAAGATTTTTAAAAATATTTACTCTTATATGTCAGCATCATTTGGACTCTACCATTTAAAATAGTCATATTTCTAGTACTAAGGACTGAGTTAAGCAAAGAGCATAACAGACCTTTGAAGGTAAATCCCAGTGTATCCAAGGGTCATGCAAGGTTGAAATAGTTTGAAACAAAACAAAGAAATAAAATGAAAAACAATATGTAAGAGTCACACTTGCTTTATTCAGAAACTACAGAAGCCAATATGGTGGAAATTCTAAGCAGAAGTAGCTTTATCTTTCTGTGTGTGTGTGCATTGCCCATTGTCATTGTTTTAAATACATATTTCTTTTATTTGTTTTCCATCACAATTCATCCCTCTATATCCTCTTCTATATCTACCCACACCCCTCCCTCCATAATTACCACACCATTATCCCTGCCTATGAGTTCTTCCTCTTTAATCTTTTTTGCTCAATCCCTTCACACCCTCAACCCCCCTCCAGAGCTGTCAGCCTATAAGTCTGTCACCATTTTGCTTATTAGTCCAGTTGGTTCATTAGGTTCCACATATGAATGAAATCATATGGAAGAAGTAGCTTTTTCTTGGTCAGAAATCAGTCTTGATTATCTGATAAAGAACTAGTTTGAACATGTAATTTTTGTAAAGAAATTTTGAATACCACTATTTTATTTATTTTTTTAAATTTCATTTTTAATCACTATTGACATTCAATATTACTTCATATCAGCCTTTACTTAATATGCCTTTACTTCATATGCCTTTACTTAAGGCATAAAACATAGTAGCTAGACAATCATACCCTTTGCAAAGTATTCTCCTTGATATCTCCAGTACATGGCTAAAGCAATTATGTCTATCACACCTACCTTCGAGAACAAACCTTCCGGAACTCACGTAAGTATCTTTTTTGTGACAAGGCCTTCCATTAGAATTTCCTCATAGACCCTACCATATGGTGGATTTGCCCACTGATAGGTTAAAACTATATTAAATATAATCTGTTTCCTCTTCCTTTTCCTGTTTCTTAAGAGTTAGACCAGGAATTCCCACCTATTTCTGCCAAAATTTGTCAACACTTATTCACATAACACTGTATTAGCATAGGGCTATGGGAAAATAATTTATCTAAAAGAAATGGAAGAAATGATTATGTCCAAAGAATACTTGCTTTTGAAATTGTTAATGCATAAAAATAAGAAAATTTTAGAATATTTATGAATAATAAAAATTTATTTTGAAAGGTTAAAAGGAATTTTTGCATTTATGAAATTACATCAACCATAAAGAGAATAAGTTGAAATGAAAACTATCTGGGAGGCAAAACAAAAATCACTACCCTTAATAACAGTGGTAATAAGATAATAGATTAGCTATAGAAGGCAAATCAGAGAGGAAGAGCAAATATCAGGGGGGAAACATCCTAAGTGAGAGTAGTTCTAAGGAAGCAATAAAGAAAAATTAAAGGGAGACTAAATTGGGACAGTTTGATGTAATTAGACTCAAGAATAATAGGACCAGAGGAGGTGAGAATAGAGTGGACAGAGGAAAAATAAGAAACATATATTTAAAAATTGTCACAAAATAAAGATACATTTTAACTAGTAGATTGAAATACCTTTGACGACTTAAGGAAGAATATGTTAGATAAATAATAATTAAATATATTTGGCAAAATTATACATGTGTATGTGTGTTTGTGCATTTCAGTTTACTATGACTGCTGTAATACATTAACACAAACTTTATGACTTAAACAATTCAAATTTTTCCTCTCTCAGTTCTAGAAATTAGAAATTTGAAATAAGTTTCACTAAGTCATAACCAAGGTCTCATCAGGGCTACCTTTCCATCATTGGCGCCAGGGAAGAATTCATATTTTTGTCTCTTCTAGATTCTGGTATCTGCTGACATTCCTTAGCTTGTGGCTGAATCTCTCCAATTTCTGCCTCTGTGGTCACATTGCCTTCTTTCTCCTCTTCTGTGTTGTCAAATCTCCCCTCGGTCTCTTTCTTATAAGAATACATGTGATAGCATTTAGTGCCCTCCTGGATACTCCAGTAAACACCCCCTTCTCAAGATTTTATAACTTAATCATTTCTGCAAAACTATTTTACACACTACAAGGTAACATTTACAAGTTTCAAGATTAAGAAGTAGATGTCTTTTGAGGACCCATTACTTAACCTTATGAGCTACATGTATGCATGCATGCATATGTAAATCTTATCAGTACCCAAAAAGAGATATGGGTTGTATGCATGGAAACAAAACTCTACTTGTTTTTAGATTTTTATTCTCTCAATAACTCAGTATAGTTGAAGAAAAATATTTAAATGGTGATATTATAAATTTAACCAAGTATTTATTTATTTGCAAAGGCAAAGCAACCAAAAGATTCACTGAGCCATAAAAACCTTGGTTTATTTTTTCTAAAGAAAACATTTTGCTGAATTATAGATAGAAGGTAGATGAGTCAAGATTACAAACTTATGGAGAAGAGAGTTGTTTTATAAAAGTCTCGCAGTAAGCACTATGGCTTAAGAGAGACTCAAACATCAAATCAAGTCTCAGTGCTAGAGAGTGGGCTCTGCTCAGTCCAGATTTACACTCAATCTCTACGTAATCTCCTTCAGTCCAGTGGCTTTGTATAACATCTTGATGCTGGAGACAACTTAATTTATATCTCCAATCTAGAAATCTTCCTTCAACTCAACTCTCATTTAACAAAGAGTTTTTTTTTCTCTTTCTTAGATATCTAATAGGCATCTGGAAGTTAACACACTCTCAAACAAACTCTTGTTTCTTTTTTTTTTTACTTTTTAAAAAATTTTAATTGTTCAAATACAGTGTTCTGCCTTTTACTCCCATCCCAGCCACCCTCCACTTGTTTCTTTATTTAGACCTTCTGGACCTACAACTTTCCTTTTCTCAGAATATGATAAGCCTATTCAACCAGTTACTTAGGCAGAAAATGTTTATTTACACCTCTAAATTAACATTTTTTAATTAACACATTGAATGAATAAATAAATTATGAATTAAAATTTCTCTCAGTAAATACCAGCACATATTTTAATATATATATGTTATGTAAGCATATACATTTTTATAGTAGACAAAAATTCACATATATGTAACTATATATCAAAAAACTTAAAAAGTTTTCTTGGTATGATTACAATTTTTAAAAATATTTGCTAAGATTTATTTTGATGAACACACATCTTAAAATTTTGAACCAACACTATTAACTTTTTCTACAAATAAGTCAAAGAAAAAAAGAAATGATAATTAATTGGGATATGGATATGAATCATCAAATTATTTTCAAGATGGAGGACCTCCTCAGGTACTTGTCTTCTTACATGGTAAAAGTAGTTTATCTCTAAAGTTGCCTTTAAAATCTGTTGAGTAGGAGTGTTTTATATGGGAAAATATCCCAAAATATTACACTCTTGAATTTCTTTAGGTGAGATCCAGGTAGATTTAAGAAAACTGATACCCCATGCATTGGATTGATACTAGCAATGTGATACTTTTCATCAGGACATTAATATACAATAATTTAAATATTTCTTCAAGGAATAGGGATAATTTAAAAAGTTGAAAATATGATAAAAAGACATCATAGAAATATCAGAATGTTTTCCAGAAATTGAAAAATATATATGAAATAGAATTCCATATAATAGTGCTAGACAGTGATCAGGAAACTTAGGTGTTCTGGAATTTGACACAGTCCTTGGAAGCCTTACATCTACTTTAAGAGAAATAAATAGTTGCCTCTCTACTTGCCTTTAATGCCAGGGAAATTGAGAGAAAGGACATGGTACTTACTCTCCATCTTTGAAATCTTCAAAAATCTAAAAAGAAAGAAGGAATAGTAGGGTTCTGTTAGAATTTTCACTTAACATTTTGCATATGACTTCAAAGAGAAAACTCCAAGGGAGATTATTAAAATTTTATCGTTCATGGTTATGTGAAAATGTTAATTCACTTACCAAAGAGAATATTATACACACATTTGGTTTAAAATTGAAATGCTACAGCAGATGTTAGCATTTGAGTTTTTCATTCACTTAATACCTTGCACAAAGATAGTAACTTCAAAATTATCATATTACAATGTTGTAAAACAAAGGCACATTTCAACTAAAGAAAGCCAGAGAAATATCTTTAAGAACAGTGGGAAAGGAAGAGTCTTCTTGCATGAAAAATGTTGTTTTGGGCTTGGGGCTATAGACTAAAGGCTCATTTCCATTGCTGTGAAAAAACCATAGCTAAACCAAGTTATGTTCCTTCCAAACTCATGTTTCTGGGAATCACATTTCCTAGGGCCTGTACCCAAAGGCCTAATAGTATAATGAAAATTTGCATTATACATATAAATGTAATCCTTTATATCACAAGGACTTCTAGACAACAGAACAAAAATCTGTAGCTATTACTTTGCATTAAAGAAAATTAAAGGAGAAGAGAAAAAGGAAAATAAAAGAAATAATATGTGAAAAATGAATTTGTTCCCAGCCATTCTATCAGGAAAACAACATCACCATGAAAAGTTACATTTGATGTAGAAAGGAAGAAGAAAAATATTCTGAAATATTAAGTAAATGGTAAAAATTAAAAATGTCAAAAACTTAAAATTGACACAAATATGCAAACTATTATCTGCTTAACTTCTTACAGGGGTGTTCAACCTTTTGATGTCTCTGAGTCATACTGGAAAAAGACAAGTTGTCTTGGGCCACACATTAAATATATTGTGACACATAATCACAAAAATATCTCATAACATTTTAAGTAAATTTGCAATTTATTGTTTGAACACATTCATAGCCATCCTGAGCCACATGTGGCCCCTGGGCCACCAGTCAGACACCCCTGGAAAATATTAGGGGAAAACCAACAAAAATAGGCATTCAATACCTCATAAATTCAAGTTCTGCCACCCTTTTCATTAGGTTGTTAAGAGAGTCATTGTTTCTGATGAATATCTGCTGCAATAAAAATATTTGCATTTTCCTAGTTAGAAAGTGGAAAATTGGTAGGATTATAATGGTTCCTAGGTCTTTTAAGAAGTCTTGGCTGTTGGTTTAAGCTGTTAAAGTAAAAATTTAGTGGACAAAGTCAATGGGAAGGGATGATTTTATTCAAGGCTGCTGCAATAGAGGAGAGAAATTGAACTCCTCTGTAACAAAAGCTGTGAGGGTGTTAAGTGCTAAGGTGAGTTAGTTAAAAATTTCTTGAGGACATTGGGAATGGGTTGACCAGTTGGTTGTGTTGAACACATTGAGTCATTATTGAATTTGCAAATGTTTTTTGTCTATGATTAGGCCATCTGTGTTTGGTAATCGGCTCCCATCAAAGTTATGATCTTACCTTTCCACAGAGACTGGCAGATGAAGGCACTATCTTTTTAATCCCTAGTTTCAAAGGAATAGTTCCCAGGTCTTTGAGAAACACATGTCCTGTGTAGTAAATCTGACAAGAGGCTGGGAGATTTACATACATCTCCAGGGGTGGAGAAAGAATTAACAATTGTCAGATTTCTGAAATAGGTCAGAGGCCTGCAGTCTGGAAGAAATCTGTCCAAAGTTTAGTCAAACTGAGGAGAACATAAGAGAAGGAAGGAATTCCTACCATTCATGACAGCATGGATGGAACTGGAGAGCATTATGCTAGGTGAAGTGACCCAGGCGGTGAGGGACAAATACCGTATGATCTTACCTATAAGTGGAAGCTAATCAACAAAACAAACATGCAAGCAAAATAGAAGCAGAGACATGGAAATAAAAAACAAATGGACAGCGACCAGAGGGAAGTGGGAGCAGGATAACAGGGGAAAGAAGGGAAAGAGTCAAGAAACTTGTATAAAGGACACATGGACAAAGACAAAAAGACAATGGTGGTGGAGGAAGGGTTGAATGTGGAGAGGGGAGGGGAGGGCAGGGGCAAGTAATGGGAGGAGATGAGGACAACTGTAACTGAACAACAATAAAACAGAAAACAAAAAACAAAAAAGGAGTATCTTGGTTAAGGCAATGACTGAATTTATAGTGCAGTTGAATTAGCTATATAAGTAATGTTTCTCTGGTGTTTTTCTTTTTTCTCCCCCTTGGTTAAACTTAAGCATAGCTATCATAGGTAGATAATCCATGCACAGATAGATAGATAGATAGGCAGCCAGACAGCCAGACAGACAGATCATTCTCCTGGCATATTCATTTCAAAGATTTTAAAAATTCTTAACGTTGTTAAATAAAATTTTATAGTATATTCTCCAGAGAATTATTTGTTAAGTATATTTTTTCCTCCCTGACCTGTTTGAAGGAAATCGAAATAAATAAATAAATAAATAAACAAACAAACAAATAAATAAATAAATAAAAGCAAATTAAATGAGAGGGTTTTTGCTTAATCCTTTTACTTTTTTAACCCAGCCCCATACCCCCTCTCCTAGGAGTGTTAGTCTGGTCTCTGTCTGTGACTGTTTCTATCTTGCTTGCTATTGTATTATGTTAATTAGATTCCAGATGTGAGTGAAATCATGTGGTACTTGTCATTCTCTGGCTGGCTTACTTCACTTACCATAATGCTCTCCAGGTCCACCCATGCTGATGCAAAGGGTGAAATTTCCTTTTTTATGGACTTGTGGTGTTGTGTAAATATATCAGCTTTCTTATCTACTCATCTACTGATGGATACTTGGGTTGCTTTCAAATCTAGGCTATTATAAATAAGACTGCAATGAATATAGGGGTGCATATACTCTTTCAAATTTGTGTTTTGGGTTTCTTTGTACATATTCTCAGGCTATATCTTACTTTAGTTTTTAATACGTGACATATGAATAGATAGCCATCATATAGTATAATGCATTCTCCTTATTTGAATATGGCAAAATCCCCTTTATACTCCATCTTGGAATAATTCAGTGAAAGTTTTTATGGTGATCTTTTGCTGAACATTAATAGACTCCTATGTGTATAAATGCATGTATTTATGCATCTACCTCTGTGTGTGTGTTTGTGGTGGTCCTTTCTTTATTTTTTGACCTTCTGATGGTTCCACCAAGATTGTGTCTGTAAATGACCTATTGGTTTATCTTCACATTAAATGCATTCAGTCAAAAACCTTGTATTCCCTTTATTTCTTACCATCTTAATTTTAAAACAAACTATAAAGAGAACCTTTTGCTCTAGTTGGTGTAGCTCAGTGGATTGAGCATGGGCTTCGAACCAAAGCATCTCAGGTTCGATTCCCAGTCAGGGTACATGCTTGGGTTGCAGGCCACGGCCCCCAGCAACTGCACATTGATGTTTCTCTCTCTCTTTCTCCCTCTCTTCCCTCTCTAAAAATAAATAAATAAAATCTTGAAAAAAGAGAGAGAGAACCTTTTTTAAAGATTTCATAAGACTACAACTACCACAGGAAATTTGACTGCTGAGTTTGCTTTCTTCAGCAATGTTTGGAAGGTTCCATTTATTAGAATATTCTGTTAAAATGTCACAACAGAAATTACATTAAGATTTATCCATGGAATTTATTTTCTGATTGATCAGAAATTAATTACTTTACTTTTAAAAATTATACCTTTCCTCTTGATGTTTCATATATTAAAGATTCCACATTAAGAGGGGGTTCAAGTGATTCCGAGAAGCATAGTGGATCCTGGAAGGACCCTGCAATGGCGCCTGAAATCAAAGCCTGATAACGCACCTACCACTTGTGTATGTGTGTTTTTCCCTTCATCTCAAGATAAGGAAGAACTAGAAAGCCAAAATGTCCATTTCTAGCAATACTGAAATGCTGTCAAAAGTGACTTTGCTTTTATACCAACTCTCTCTAACCAGCTGAAGCTGATCAAGTACCATGAACTTTGAGTGAGGATGGCAGACTCGTACTAGCTCTAACTATAGTCACACAGGAAAAAAGAAAATGAGACTGACTTAAACAGTGTATGGACATGTAGACACACTTTGTTACATCTTGAGTACTAGTTTTCAATTAATATAAGCAACAAGTCTGCAGGTTTTTAAATCTTAACTTGTACCCTTTAGTGAACTACAGTGAATTTATTCACTAGGTATGATCCATTGCCATGCAAGTTAGTAAATGTAGTTTTGTAAATTTTAGGTTTTAAAAATAGTATTATTTGTCTGTCAAAAGTATAAATATTTGTCTCTTAGAATAGAACAATGTTCTTATGAAAACTGAACAATTGTTCCTAATCTTTCTGGGTCTAGCCAAGTTTTCTATCCCAGATAGTACGTAACTTCTGACTTTAGATTTCTGCTCATCTATTTTTTTTTTATTAGTTAGTTATAGGAAGAGCAATTTACATAAGCACATGTTTGGGGAAGGTCAAAGAGTGGGGAGTTGCAAAAGGGCAAGAGTTGAAAGAATAAAGAATATGATTTGGTGATTCTAAGCATGTATATATTTTTAAAAAATATAAAACTGATGTATATTGTTTTACATTTTTTCTCTTAGTAGCTTCATTTTGTTTCTACCCAAGGGACCAGTCTTCTTTTTTTAAGATTTGATCTTGTTGCCCTGGCTGGCATAGCTCAGTGGACTGAGCATGGGCTGCAAACCAAAGCATCGCAGGTTCGATTCCCAGTCAGGGCACATGCCTGGGTTGTAGGCCACAGCCTCCAGCAACCACACATTGATGTTTCTCTCTCTCTCTTTCTCCCTCCCTTCCCTCTTTAAAAATAAATAAATACAATCTTAAAAAAAAAGATTTGTTCTTGTTTTATGGTGAAAAAAAAGGGAGGCATAAATATTCTGTTTCTTTTTGTTATTCACATTGACATTAAATTCATAAATTAATTAGATGAAACAATATTGTAAATTACAGTATCCAATGTTTCAAAATCTAATCATTTAAAAAAATACCCATCTATGAGTGGTAATTCAAATAAACATCCAATTAAAAAGAGAATAAAAATACTTTTTAGGAAATAAATGTTGAAGTTATTTGGGAAATAGACTTGAAGCTGTAAATCATTTTAATGTGCATATAATTAATTGTCAGTTTTAAATTGTGAAATTTACTTAAATATGTTGTAGCTTTTTGGGTTTTGTAATGCTAGGTAAAATGCTAAATGATAGATGTGAGAAGTCGATATTATCCTTGTGGCATTTTTGTTCAGCTATTTAATAGCTTTCCTACTAGGCATGTAAGAGAGCAACCAATATTTTTGCCTTGATTTACAGGAAAATGAACACTCTATAAAGGGTAAATCTATTAATTAGAGACCTGTGCAACTTTCTTTCTTGCTTGTGTAATCGTTAAATTGATTTTTCCAGTCCATCATGTAATTGCTCCAGCGATGGAATCCTGCTTTCCACTCTTGTTCTGCTTCATCAATATTTCCTTTAAAACATAGAATAAATTGAATTAATCTAAATTTAATTTTTCTTTATGTTAATTGTAAAATAATTTTTATAACAGATGCGAGTTTTTTCAAGTACACTGCACAGCAATTTTTATTTTTCATTATTTATTATTAGCTTTTCTTACTACCTGAATAGCTTTTAATAAATTGTATGTCATATAATAATGCACATAATGTACTTGTATTAAACATATATAAGGTACAAAAATGTATAATACATAAAATGCAAACATTGGTGTATAGATCATATGTTGAATTACATTGCATTGCATATGTTTGTTTTGTTTCTAAAAATATATATAATATTCATTTTATTGATTACCCCACTCATAACAAAAATTTTAATACAACTTACTTACATAAGTAATTATAATTCAGAGTATTATTTCTGATGAAATGTTTATATCACTATATATTTGCAGAGATAACTTTGCAATTGGCACTCTGTATCAATTTTGCACTCATCCAATATCAATATATTTTAATTCCAAACAACAATTAGTTGTTAAAAATAGTTTATTGAAACTAGTATTGGAAAGCCATTTATTAATTGCTTTGCAAATTAGAAAGACTACTAAAATAATCTCTGCATTCAGTAATTTGCAAAGTACATTCATGTATCAAGGGAGAGAGCTGTTTTTGTCAAAAATAATGTGAGGCAATGAAGCAAAAATGGCCTATGTACAACAAAAATCTTAAAATCCTGACTTATTTGAAAGCATATATCTTGCATTAAAGAATAAAGTTTGTGAACAATAGAAACTTTAAATTATAAACTTTTAAAATCATATATTTATATTCCAGATATAAATAGTCTAGAAGATGCTTTTCATTATTTAAATTTATAAGTGGTTTATACCTCTGTAGCTATTTTCCTTTGTAAACATTTAGGATGGCAAGCTAGACATTGATTTTTAAAAAATTTGTTACTTCTATTTTCTTAAAAATAAGACTTAGACTTTTTTAAATATATAATTTTCTGTGAGGAATTTTAAATAAATGATTATAAATTTTAAGGTATTAATTTAGAGAAGACAGTTCATATGTTATACTGTAATAAAATATACATACAAGTACCTTTCTTTCATTTATACAATAATGAGGTGCATTCATTGATTCATTTTTAGTTTATATAAAAATCAAAATACTTAAAACATTTGTACTGCCATCAAAATATTCTCTGTAATTTAGATTAAACTGAGGTTTGCAATGTTCATAATGTTTGGAAACATTCAAATATTTGAGAATTTATACAAAAATGTCCAATTTTTATGCAAAAATTACTTTTAACGTTCAATGACTATAAAGGCTCAAAAACATTAGATGTGGGAGAAAGATGTTTAATATCATAACCAAATTAGCCATTTTGTATTATTTCTTATGATAACTATTATGTTTAAAATGCTATATGCATGGAAGAAGGACTAGAAAGTTCAGAAAAAACAAAGTATTTGATATAACAAATAAATTATTGGCAATTTAGCATTTAGATCATAAATTCAAATACTTAGAGAAATTGTCTCAGATATGATTTTCTTTTCTTATTGGGATAATTCCAAAACTATTAATTCATATACAAGCAAATTTATTTGCTTATGTGTCATAATCAAATCTCTGTGTGATATATTGTATTGACATACTTAACTTTATATTGTATAAATGCTCTGCAAACCTGACAATATTTTTCATTTGAAAGTACTGAACTTTGACTGAGATGATAAAATATAAATAATTTAAATATTTTTAACAGACTTCAGAGAAACTGAATATGCTGAAATAATATTTTGAGTCTCATGACATAAATCAAAACCAAAACTGAAAGTTTTTCTCCTCCCCTCACCCTCTCCAAAACGAGACTATTACTTAAATGTTCATAGATTTACCATCTGTGAGAAGTAGATTACAATGTACAAACAGCTCTAGCCAGTGTGGCTCAGTTGGTGGAATGTCTTCTCATGGGTCAAAAGGTCACAGGTTCATTTCAGGTCAGGGTACATGCTTAGGTTACAGGTTTGGTCCCCAGCTGGGGTACATTTGAGGAAATTGATTGATATTTCTCTCTCACATCATTGTTTCTCTCTCTCCCCCCCCCCCCTTTCTCTTCCTCTCTAAGCATGTCCTCGAGTAAAAATATAAAAATAAAACCCCTCCAAAAAAAAGCCATGCAAGGCACTACAGTGTGAAATAAAAAACATCAGTTTAGACTTTGTAGAGACATGGGTTGAAATTCCAGATTGAGCACTTATTGTATAAGTGATAGAAAGAATTTTCAACTTAGGTCAATCCTTCCTCCCTACAGAAACAGTAATAAAAATAAAGCCATATTTTGTCTTGTCAATTAAAAAAGAGCAACATTTCAAAGGAGCTGATTCTATTTAGTCAAGTATGACAAGTTAAAAAAATAAATCAACACTAAGAGGTAAGTCAATCCAAAATTGTTAACAGTTCACATTTGAAGAAGAAATTAAATTGATATTGAATTTTGTTGAGCATTATAAGAAGACTATTTTATGTATTTTGAGAGTTCACTGAAAATGTCTTCTGCTCCTCTTACTACTTGCATATTTCCATATTTGTTGACAAATTATTATAATTACTGAGAAATACATATTCTTTATGCAGTATATCAGAATTTATTAGTTTTCCTGCTATAATTTTGGTTATGTGATGATGTAAAGGGACTTACATAAACTCAGGCTAGGCTTTGTGAAGATTTCATAAATAAAGTGAAACAAAATTGGAATTTTATTTAATTATAGGTTAGTACCCATTTTTGGTGTTGTTGTTGTAATGTTTTGTTTTGTTTTTAATGAAGGATAGAAAATCCAGAATTTGGAAACAAAAAACATTTTGATTTTTTTCTCCAAATCAGTTTTTCACTTTCATTTTTTGGTTTTCATTCTTGCTAAATGATTAGCAAACAGAAGTACATGATTCTTCTAAGTAACCAATCCGAGTGGTAACTCAGGTCTTAAACTTATATGTGGTCTTCTTTAGTTTTGACAAGTAACAATGTGTCACCATTTATTCAAAGGCCAAAGGAGCCAATGGATATAATATGTGAAACTGAAATGTTTTCTTTTCTTTTAAATAAATACACTCTTTCGCTTTTAGTGAAAAATGTTAATTTCTTGACATTGACTGGGTAATTTCTCTATTTTCTTTTTCCCCCCAATGAGATTTTATAGTTAAATTTTTAATGAAAACTCTGAGTGTGATAACATTTGAAACAAATATTGTACATTTTATCTCTTGCAAGTGCACATAATAATAGCATAGGCATGTGCTAATGTATGGTTGGAAAGTTAAGTGCTAGAATTCATGTGTTTAAACAAGTTTTAGGGGTTGTTTTATTTGAGAACATTTATTGCTCACATGTAAACTACTACTTATAAAGCTTACTGAATTTTCATCTCAAGTGAGGTAAGCATTATTACATTTCTCCTTTTAAAAAATCCAGTCTTTAATCATGCTTTGAAATTTTACTTGTAGAGCTTCCTTTTTTAAAACAATATTTTCATTAAAGTTTCCACCCAGGTCATCTGAACAACTTCAATGTTCAAAACATCAAAAATTGAAATGTTTGAAGTTTTGCAACTTGAAAAATATAAAGTTCGATAAAAACATGTGCTTTTAATTTTCTAAACACCTTCATAAAATTATTTATAAAACCTAAAAACCTTTAATTTTACATTGTTTTTCTTTGTTTAAATGTAATTTTATTGTTAATGAATACATTGTTGATGTTATAAAACCACATGCATTTACTTTAAAATTTATAAAGTATGTTTAATGTAACTTTTTTGATAAATTATCTGAGATAAATAGTGCTGAGTTATTGTTATATTTGCAGGACACATGGGACTATTCCCAGAGCATGACAGTAACCCAGAGCTAGCAGGGCATTTCCCCACAGTGCTGCTCAAACTAAAAAGCTGTTCAGCACTGCATAAGAAGGAGCAGAAACTAGCTAAAATTTTTAATGTTTGTTTATTAAATCTACTTTATGGCAGTTTAATATTTAGAGATAGAGATTTTGAAGTACATCTACGGAAACTGCTAATTCTTAAATTTCATTTCATCAACAAATAAATTGCAATAGACCATATGTGCCTGAACCGGAATGGCTCAGTTTGGCTTATAATGAATTAGTTAGTCATTTACAATCCCTCCAACCCCTCTCTTAATTTTTCTCAAATGACGACCTTCTCATTTAAAATATTTTAAGTAAAGATTGGGAACCTGTTGTGTGTGATATGTTAAATGGTACCTCTTCTCTTGGCAGATTAAACATGTTACTTCATTGTTATTCACACCCAGAGGACACAAGGGCATCACTGTGTCTCGGCCAAGGAGTGCGGAGCCCATCTCTGGATATATACTATGTCACAGAACATTTGGTAATATGCAGAATGCTGGTATATAAGAAACATTTCCCAGACAGATGGAGTACATAATTATAATTTTGGTGAATAATGTGTGATAATCAGAAGGCATATTAAATAATAAAATATAGCTCCGAGGTGCCCCCATTTGCCTGAAACTAACCCCTTCCCTCTCTAAGGGGGGGTTAGTTTCTAATAAGAAACTAAACATATCTATTAATTTGTGATATTGAATATATAGTTTGAAAATTACAGTGTTACGATAAACAGAATGATAAAGTGTAAAGGAAGTGGCCAGCAATATGTCTGAAGGTTGAAAGTCAGTTTACTTTTATTTGAAAAAATTTAGGTAGAAATTGCCTGGAAGAGTCACGTGTATTATAAAACAAATGGTCATTTTAAACCCAGGCATTGAATTGGTTATGTATGTTATTTTTTTACTGTCACAAAAAATGTGATTATTCACGTTGGATGTTCAAGTTGATTTAAATAATTTTTCGCTAATAAATTTTCAAATAATATAATATTTGAACCGATTTTCTTAGTATCTCCCTACATAATTCTAGAAAACCACTCCTTGAAGATTAGTTAACTAAATTACTATCCATTTACTGCATTATGCAATATATGTACATGTTCTTAGATAAATGTCTCCAAGTTCTGAATACATTTAGAAATATTTGTATTGTTTTAAATGTAAATTTTAGAGTTTTCTCTTTTAGAAATTAAAAGTTCCACTATTTATCAATAATTTGTTTTATCTCTGAGTATAAATTATATTTTGTTCTAGTTGTAGTTATAGATATTATTTAGTTTATGTATTTGTTTATTCATTATCCATGAATTAATTTCACAAAAAAAATAGCTGAATGGCCAACAGTACCCTATTTTAGTTCCACAACTGTTTTATGTTCTTCTAGGGAAAATTTTATATTTTACGTTTATTTGTTTAACTACAAAAATGCTACTTATGTAGTAAGCTCTCAAACATAGCCAAACACACCCAAACTTGCTGTAGGAAAGTCGTTAATATAATGGACTCATTGGAATCAAGTAATTAAAATGTTACAGATTAACACCATCACCATGGCCTGGATAGTCTAACTTTTCCCTCTTTTACATAACCCACAACCAATTATTGAACTAAATACTAAAAACACACACTTGTTATTTCCAAGATTTTGGGAAAAAACAGTGTCCAGAATCGGCATTGTTGATCACGTAGCTTAGTAAAAACTTTTGGTGACTCTGTGTTCAAGGTTAAATATTTTTGTTCAGTGCTTTTGAAGACAGGCCAGCTTGTACTGCTATTCTGGGTCCCATCTGGATTTCTAAATCAAAAGAAAAAGACATTATAGCTCCACTGAAATCATTGTTAGATAAAAAAATATTGTTTTAAAAAACCAGAGGTTTTTAACAAGTCAGAAAAATTTGTGGATCTGGTTTAATGAGGTCAAGCATAAATGAACTCGGATGAATGTTTTCAGTACCTCGAAGCAGTATGTTAGTTAAAATTGTAGGAAGTAAAATTTAGAGAACTTTTTACATGCATCTCTGCATAACATTCATGGAGAAAAACATATTTTCTATTCAATAATGATTTTTTTAAACATGCTCAAAGGTTAGTGTTATTATTTTTTTCTCTTTTCCCTTATCCCAGGCTCAGTCTTTTCACAATGAACATTAATAACATCTACTAAACATCTCTTGCATCTATCTCATTCTGTTTGTTGTCCTTATTGCCTGAGTATGGGACCAATTACACATCTCCTTATTATGTAATAAAACATTACTCTAGGAAACTACCTTTAGTCTCACTTTTAAGTTGATCTTACCTTCTTGAAGATCTGTTCACAGAATAAAATGCTTTTAAGAATTCCAAGTGAGTTCAGACAAAGGTTAATAAATATGATGCCACTCATTCTTCCAAGCTTATTTTCAGATATTTTCTTCATAAGCCAGCCAACAAGAATTAGGAATAGTTCCTTAGTAATGTCCTTCTTTATTTTGATTTCTTTGCCTTTGCTCCAGCTATTACTTCTGCTTGAAAGTATTTCATTCCCTAACATCAATTGTCTGATTCAAAACTTGTATATTCTCTTTTTGTGATGATAATTTTCATACGTCTCATTGTATTTTTAATAGTCCATTTTTTTTGTTTTTCCATTGCTATTTTTTCTCATATGCCCTCTTCTACCTCCCCTCTACCCCACACAAAAAGACAAACACCGTATGTAGAATCGTATGAACAAACAGAACTAACAAGCAAAATAGAGACAGATTCATAACTAGAGAGCAAGGATGAGCAGGATGACAGTAGGATGTGGGGTTGAGCGGTGGAGAGACCCATCAAAAGAAACAGAACTCATGGACAAGGACAACTGTGCCATCATGGTTTTTAAATCAATAACACTTGACTCTATTTTTAGAAATTTATAGTTCTGGCTTCATTTACACCTTTGCAGCACTCATAATATAGTACTACCTTGGTCACACAAATGGCAACTCCAATAGTGAATGTTGTGAAACTGGCTCCAAGTAGAAAATCCATAGGTTTTCCATTAATATATATTTTAAGCAAGAATTGTGAGATAAACATTGCTCTAGGCACTAGAAATAGAAATAAATACAGGAAACATAGTCTCCATCAGCGTATGTACAAACAAGCATATCCATGAAAACAAAGAACCACGAAGATATGGTAGCCTAAACCAGACATAAACAACAGGCACATCATCTGAAGGGGGAGCAATGGCTACGTTTGAAAGCACAGTAACTGAAGGAATGAACTCCAGTTGAAGGAGAGGAGACGAGGAACTGAACAAGAATGAATAGTTGGGGAAACTGAAGAAAGGGAACAGAATTACAATGGGCAGAAATAATGAGTGTTTGTTTCAGTTCAAATATTAATGAAAACCTAGTTTTCTTGGATGCTAGGGTAGGGGAAATACTATTAGAGTTATAGTTTTAAGATGTTAGTGTTAACACATTAAAACCTGACAGTCTAGAAAAATGGTTTAGACTTTAGCCTGTAGGTATTTACTATTCTTGGGAGATTTTTTTACTAAATGGCTTACTGTGAGCAAAACATTTTTGAATTATTGACCTGGGGGTAATATCTAGAATAATTAAGAAACCTGTAAAGTAGTCACAGGTACTTCCATCATGAACAGAAGAGTGTGGTGATAAGGAGTAACAAGCCATTCCTTTCTCTTAGAGGCATTCTGCCTTAAGCAAAATCATATAAGAAAAATTCCAGTTGAATTTTCCTAAAAGTTCAGCACATAAAATTCTTCATCATTCAATACTTTGTGTATGGAAAGGAAGTTGGCAGTAGTGATAGCAAATGTATTTTCTTTTTTACCACAAGCCTGTGAACACAGTGGGTTTTGGAAAGAGAGGCAGACATTCATCCAACATGATTATCTAGAGGCAGATTTTTCATCAAGAACTTATATCAAATAAGCACCACAAATTTATATTTTATAATAGATGCAGACATACTCAACCATGAATTCAGGCACTTTAGCAATAACTAGCTTTTGATGGACTAGTTGATTTTACTTAAGAATTGGATGATTTAATAAGATTTATTAATAAGCAGAGCTATTCAAGCTAAACCCATAATATAACAAGATTGAAACCTCCTGCTTTAGAGTATTATTTGGGAGAGGTCCTGAAGCAATTTCTCCAGTTCACAGATGGCACACTTGTCTAGTTGAATTATTGAGTCTTTCTCCTTTCCTTCAAAGCTTTAGAAACTAACAACTACAGCTGCTGGAGGCTGGATGTTACACCGGGATAACCACCGGTCTGATTCGGTACAGCAATTCTTATGTTCCTAAATTGCCCACTTGCCTTCTAATTCCACTCTAATTAACTTATGGCAACATTTTAACTGCACATTCATTTCTGGGTTCTGCAAATGGTGACTTAAGCAGAGCTGACTTGTACTTGAGTTCAACAGTGAAGCAGTAATGACACTGCCAGTGTTGATTTAACAAACTTTGTCTCATGAAATAACTCATGACACTCCAAATTACAATTCAGAGATAATACAGTTCCTTTGCCTATGGATTCACATTGAGTTTTCAAGAAGTGATTGAAATAGCTACTGAAAAGATGAAGCATTTTACTTTGTAATTTGAAGAAATATACAAAGACTTTAAAGTTTAGCAAGAGATATTATTCTCTTCCTATCTGTAACAATTAAAAAATTTTGTGAAATACAACATATTTTCCAGATATATTCTTAAAATACATACAATTTTAATCTCAACATTGTAAGATGCATTTAAACATCTTAACTTTACTATTTTAAAAACAAAATCTGTTCTTGTAACAAAATAGAGAATTTAAAATGATAATGCCTAAAATTTTCTATGAACAAGAATGATTTTTGTTTTATTTTCACTATCATATTATTTTTGTACTTTGCAATATCTAAAAATCTATTATGCTTATCTTCTTATATAGGTCTGAAAAGTTTTACATTTTATTTTATTTAACCAAGAAAAGGCAGATCAAGCCCTGGCTGGCGTAGCTCAGTGGATTGAGCATGGGCTGGGAACCAAAATGTTCCAGGTTCGATTCCCAGCCAGGGTACATTCCTGGGTTGCAGGCCATAACCCCCAGCAACCGCACATTGATGTTTCTCTCTCTCTCTCTCTCTCTCTCTCTCTCTCTCTCTCTCTCTCCCTTCCCTCCCTAAAAATAAATAAATAAAATCTTAAAAAAAGAAAAAAAAAGAAAAGAAAATTTAAAAAAAAAAGGCAGATCATCTTTGCAACATCTGTTAGATGCTAGAAATAATAAAGTGGAGAGTAGAAATAATAGGCAATGACCAGTAAGTATCAGTGAGGAGGGGCGGCAGTGAGGGGGGTGTAATAATGATGGAGGCACCGGTGAAACAGTGACACTAATAAACAGGGAAGGATACACAAGACGATGCTTTTCCTAAGGTCGTGTTCTTGGCTTCATTTTGCATACAGAAAACTCCTAAAGATAAAGAGAGACATTTAAAAGAAGTTTTCAATGTGTTCCAGGGGAATTTTCTGTGACTGCAATACATTTTTGAACTTAACCAAATTTCATTACTGATTTGGTTTAATTATGTGTTCTAAAATCTGCAATATTATAGTTGACTAAAAGAGAGCTTTCTTAAATTGTTATTAATAATTATATATATTCTTAATTATATAACCAATCAAAATAAGTTTAGGACCCACTGAATTCTATTATAGCAACTTTGTAGTAATTCATTAATTCATTTCCAATATCTCAATCATACTGGCTCCATTTTAATCTACAAAGCTAATCCTAGATTGATTGGTTTTATAAAATTTCTTGTATTGAACTTCATGGTTTTCTACAGGCTTCTAAGATGAATCTTTAAAAAAAATGGAATAATTTAAATAATTTTTCTTTGTATACATATACAAATATGCCTGTTTCTGTTTGAGTCTTGTATAGTATACAGATTGCATATGCATATTTGTGTATATACATATATGTGTTGCATGTGTGTCTGTATTCTGCAACTCAAATATTAAAGAAACCAAATACAATTGAACAAATATTAGTTACATAAAAATTTAATTTATATTATAACATTCTATTGCACCTCACTGTAAGGATGCCAAATTTTATAAATAATGAGTACATTTTAAGCATTTTGCATGCTCAGCATCTATCATAAACCTAAACAGGAAGTTCAAAAATATTTGTTAAAATGTGAAGTGAATAGCCTTCAGAACTTTGGATATTTATTTGCATTAATTCAGTATCTGTTATAAATTATTAATTTTCACAGTATTAGTAAAGAGAAACTCACTTTACTCTCATATGTTAAGATAAAAAAGTCTTGTAAATATTACTTTAAAGATTAAAAACTTGAAAACTCACATTGACTCTTTAAGTGCCTAAAGATATAATAATACTATATTTATCTTCAAAGTCCTGTATCAGCTGATGAAAACTAATAATATGCATGAGTGTCTCTTAAGCCTGTTCAATTATGTCCTCCATCTAGACTCACTGTCTATACTGTTTTCCCCCTGGATGAATAAAGACAATAATATCAGTTACTAAAGCGCCTTGGAGTGTATAATAATGCAGTCATGCTTAGAGTACTCTTTATAAGTGGATTACTTACAATTTAGATTATATTTAATGCAAATATCTAAATCTAGTTTTTATTGGTTATTTGCTCCCTTCTATTACTCAACATTTTCTTTGAAAACTACAGAAATGAAGGCAGTAATTTTTGAGGAACAGTTCCCTAGATTCCTTAGTTTGTTGTGTCCTCCTCACTCCAACAGGTTTGTTTGTCTAGGCAGGAATCTGGTCACCCAAGGGCCAGAATTGCGTTGATACAGTGGGCACATTTGCAGTGATTCAGACATTGTCTATAAATGCCTTCTTGAATCTAAATATAATATGGAAGTAGAGTCCATGTTCAATTTGGTTATTTTTTAAATTATTTTATCATCCTTAACTACGGATTGGGATACTTTCTAAGCTTCTTCACAGAGAGATTGGAATATAGATCTGTATGAGAGAAAGAATAGAAGGGAAAGGAAAGGACGAGAAGGAAAGGGAAGGGAAGAAAAGGAAATAGAAGGGAATCCAAAGGGAAATATATAAACTGTGACTTTGTTACTAAATTTTCTGAAAAAGTAAAATACATCAGTGAGCCAAACTTTCTAGTGGAGGACAAAAAGGAGAGGAATATTTATTTCCACTCAACACTAATAAAAAGAAACAAATTACATTTCAGGTTTAAAAATATCATTAGAAAATTGAAGTACATTTAGCTGTACATCATCTTTCAATCTGAAGATTAATTAGCAACTCTAGTAACTTGAGACCTGCATAATATGGGGCGAGATTTCAGCACTAGAAATGGGCAAAGGCCATTTACATTATAATGCAGTTAGACATGTGCTATGAAAATGGATGCCAGGTAAAGCAAGAAGAAACTTTGGTCTAAAAAATTATTTTAAAAATAAACCTAAATACAACATACAAGGTGAAAATTCTTAAGTGCTGCCTTGTGTTAGGAACTTTGTCTAATTATTTAAAAAAGATTTTTATTACAATCATCTAACAAAGGACCTGGCACTGGTTGTTAGTAAGTGAGGTAAATTCAATCGTATTTGCAGGGAAAAGTACTAAAAAAATGACTTACACACAAAGATTATATGCCTTTTAATCCAAATCTAAATCTTCCAACATATTTTCACCTTTGCTAAGATGTAATTTTTGTTCTTCTAAACTTACAACTAGGAATCAAATGTCCACTTTAAAATACATTTTTTTATGTTTTATTAGAACATTTGAATTTTCATTAGTAGTTAAAAGAGGTTTTGTACTCAACCAACTTTCCTGAATACTTCATGAAAGTCATTGGGGGTGAGTCATGCAAACAAATCAATTCCCAGTGCAAACATTTTACAATTAGGTTGCATGTGTTGAAAGGGCAAAATATTGTCAGGAAAAGGATCTCAAAGATCTTTATTACAGTGTTGGTATGATGGATTAACAAAACTTTCATTGTCTGGAAGATTATTTCTTCTTTCCTCCTCATTTTTTTTGGACAGAAGTTTTGCTTAATTTCCTGGAGAATTAAAGAGGAATACTAGGCAAAGTTGAGCCTCTAGCTCTCCAGAAAATTAACTGGGCTGAATACTGGATTGATCTAGAGAGAAGCAAGAACCTTTCTTTACTTCTTTCCTTCCTTCCTCCCTTCTTTCCTTCCTCTCTTCCTTCCTTCCTCCCTTCCTTCCTTCCTCCCTTCCTTCCTTCCTCCCTTCCTTCACACACACACACACACACACACAATAGAAGTTGTTTATATAGAATATACGCTATAATGCAATAACATAAATATAATATAATGCAATATATGATTCCTTTATCTAATATATAATAATATTTCTATACCATCATATAAATATCTTTATATTTACAAATTATATAAGTATACAATTTGTTATATATAATTGCATAATATAAATTTTATAATATATTATATAATATATAGCTATATAATATTTAACAGTATATCTTTATATATGTACAATATGTGTGGCATATTATATAAAGGTATATATAATACATAGAATGCATATAGTTATATATTATATATAATTATATATATAATTCCTTTATATACCCCTCCTTTCCTCCTTTTTTTCTTGCATCTTTTCTTTTTTTATTAGTTCAATAAATGTATACAGATATCTTGCCTAATTTCTAAGTGTTGTTCACTAATGACAGAAGAAGTGCTTTTATAATTTTGTTTGCACCTACTTGTTTTCTAGTGTCAGTAGAGTAATTGCTATCTTTGGGAAGGAATCACATGAATCTCAGAGGGGCCTGGAGGTTTGTGGAAAGTTACAATGCATTTGCACATATGATGCCAGAGAACTTATTTTAATAAGAGGGCAGACAGCAGGGACACTAGATAAGATAATAACCCCAGACTTGAAACAAATTAGTGGGGTTTTTTTGAGTCCTCCAAATTCTATCAGTTGTGTTCTTCACAACAATTTGTTTTAGTCTGTGCCATAAAGTTGATGACAACAAGCCCAATCTTCTAGGAATAAGCCTGAGAAATTCCAAGGAAAAGTTATGAAAACTTAATTTTGTAGTAGCATATAAAAGTATTAAAATAGCTTGATTTTAAGGAAACATGAATATTACAAGGGGCTGGGGAAATCAAATGCTCTAAAAAACTATACACAACTTTAAAATATTGTAATTTTTTCCTCTAATGGGTAATTTGAGCTTATCAAATATTTCTTCTTGAATTCAAAATTATTTCCTTTTAGCCCTGGCTGGCATAGCTCAGTGGATTGAGCGCGGGCTGTGAACCAAAGTGTCACAGGTTCGATTCCCAGCCAGGGTACATGCCTGGGTTGCAGGCCATAACCCCCAGCAACCGCACATTGATGTTTCTCTCTCTCTATCTCCCTGCCTTGCCTCTCTAAAAATAAATAAATAATTTTAAAAAAATTATTTCCTTTAGAACACTATTTGCTGGAGGGAGATCCCTATATGCACCTCCATTTGACAGAAAAATTCCATGAGAGCCGAGAGTGCACCTGTTTTTACCCATGTAACCTAGCACAGTCAGTGTTCAATGGAAGGTGCTTGGTAAAAGTTTTGCCTACCAGGAAGCTTGCTGAAATGAGGAGACCATTTCATTGCAGTTGAATTCAGTGCAATGCTATTACAAAGGTACACATAGAAGTATCTCCACTTTTCAAAGAAAAGGTTTAAGTAATATGATGAACACATTGCAAACTAAAATTTTAACAATGTATATATTTGATTTTATTTTTATATTTACAAAATACCGTTTCTGGGGAAAGTAAGGTGAAACGAATGTGTCATGTTAAGTTGTATATAAGAAAAAGACACTATTTTTGAAGGAAACTTTTAGCACAACAAACAGTTTAAGTTTTACTGCAATACAAAATAAACTCCCAAATTATGCTTGATAAATTTGCCAAAGTGAGCAGCCAACCATATTCCATTTGTAATCATTAATATGGTTATCGTGGAAAATAATACTATTTGAATGGTTAACTTTACATAATTTAATTAATGGATGAAAACACTTTACCAAAGTAATGTTAAATCTATACTAACATTGAATAGATAACAGTAAATATTTGCTACTTACCATATAATATACTGTCTTATTTTTCAATATATATTCTTCTATTATGTTATATGACAAATACTTATAAATTAAAATTATCTTATATTTTTCACTATTGAACGTTTATGATGTTTCATTTAAGCCTTCAATTATTAATCATTTAAGCATCATATTTTATTAGCATGGAATTGAAAATATTTTATAATCAAAGATGTCCATTTCTTACATTGTTGCAGTTAACTTTTTTCTGGAGATTTTCCCTAGAATTTTTAGTATTTATATCATTTTTATTTTTTTTTACTCAAAGGTACATATTATGTTCTTTAAATAAACTTGAAATTTTCTTGAAGTAGTGTTCTCTAATCTCCTATTCAGCATTTTATTCTCTCTAGGAAATATGCAGAAAGGTATTCTAGCTCCTAGTTGTTCATTTTCCATAATTAGGTATATGTCATTTTCTGGACAAGATCATTCTAATCTCAGACAACTTTACTCATTACTAACTCTAGTTGTTAAAATAGACCTGTATTCAAGCTCTACTAGAATTTCAGGCGCTGGGGTTGCTTTTTCACTTGTTCTCCGAAAGAACTTTTTTATACTAGTACTGGTACTGGTCTTTATATAAGTTTTACCCAAAGATTCTCTGCTTTTGCCCACATAGTATATACCTAACATTTCCTTAATGACAGAGATTTTGTTTTACTTGAAAGTAGAAACATTTAAGTCTTCACACAAGCACCTTTTTTGTCCTGAGGACCAAAGATAACCTCTTCACTTGTGAGACAATGAGGCCTTTCTATCAGGAGATGTATTACATGATATGGCCAGTATTCTGTTGACTATTTTTGAATCTGTAATAGAATATTGAACATTTTTTCAGAAAGCAGTTTGTTATTCATTCATTGAAATTTATTAACTTCTCTATGGGCAACACACAGAGCAATGAATAGAACTGATAAAGTCCCTGATCTCAGAGGTCCATCAATTTAATCTATGGAAATAAAAAAATAAAAGTGCATTAAATATTTAAAAACTCATATGATAATATTGTCTATAAATAAAGACAAGAAGTATAGCCAAATATCTGTAAAGAGCATGTAATAACACATAACAGGCTACTGAGTCACAGAAAATTGCTGTAAGAGGAAATAGAGAAGGATTATGCCAGCAAACCTTACTTCCTGCCCTGCATCTTGGCTACAGCTTCTTGGCTCTTACCTAGAAAGAGAAATGCGAGAAGGAGGAACAGAGTGGAATTTGCAGACCCTAAATACAGCTCAGGCAATTTCTTCCGGACTCTTCTTTAGTGACAATGATGTATGTGACTTCCAAATGACTTATTAATTATAGCTAAGTCAGTCACAGGATTTCACTTCGTATATCCAAGGCAGAAGGACTACAATAAAAACTACAACAATTATTCTCTACTGAAAAATATGATTTACTAACTTGTGAATTTAAAGGCAGTGTTGCCTGAAAGCCATTTTATGCAAAAATATCTAAGGTAATGCTGAAGAATTAAAAGTGTTGTTTCCATCAAAGTGTATGCTTTTTTAAGATTAGAGCTATATAGCGTGGGCTGTGAACCAAAGTGTCGCAGGTTTGATTCCCAGTCAGGGTACATGCCTGGGTTGCAGGCCACGGCCCCCAGCAGCCGCACATTGATGTTTCTCTCTCTCTCTTATTCTCCCTCCCTTCCCTCTCTCTAAAAAAAAAATAAATAAGTAAATAAAATCTTAAAAAAAAAGATTAGAGCTATATAAATATTTCTTGATACGATCAGATATGTTTTCAGCAGTTTAAATGAACATACAATTATGAGATTTAAAATATAAATATGGAACACAATATATAAAAATAATAAATATAATTTTAAAATTAGAAATATGAAAATATCCTTAATCTGAGAAGTAAAATAAAATTTATTTTACATGTAGAGAATGGTAGTTTTATAAATATATGCAATATCCCTGCAATATATTCATTTTATGACTTAAAGTTTGTTATTTTTTTCTGACACTAGGCGCTCTAAAGCATTAATTACTTTAGGTACAATAATTTGAAAACAATTTTAGTATTAAGAAATGAGGTAGAAAAAGCATTTATTTATTAAAAATATCACTTGGTATGTGACTCTGGGCAATTCGCCTAACTCATGAATCATAGATTTATTTGTAAAATAGGGATGTAAATGCATTTTACAAAGAGTGATTGTAAAGTATACATAAAATATTTCTTCAGAGTATTCAGAACCATGATGGATCTTATTAAAATGTTAAATGAGCGCTGGCTGGTGTGGCTCAGTAGACTGAGCACCTGCCTGCAAACCAAAAGGTCACC
The DNA here is from genome assembly GCF_019186645.2 of Phyllostomus hastatus. Classification (NCBI taxonomy): domain Eukaryota; kingdom Metazoa; phylum Chordata; class Mammalia; order Chiroptera; family Phyllostomidae; genus Phyllostomus; species Phyllostomus hastatus. The sequence goes on from NW_025333977.1 coordinate 18,180,267, forward strand.
AGTTAAGATTCCCAGTCAAGGCACATGCCTGGATTGCAGGCCAGGTCTCCAGTAAGGGGAGCTCAAAAGGCCACCACACCTTGATATTTCTCTCCCTTTCTTTCTGCTTCCCATCCCCTCTCTAAATATTAATAAATAAAATCTTTACAAAATAAAAAATAAATAAAAACATATTTATAAAAAACATTTAATGAGTGGAAGCATGGATTTGATGAGGATGACAGGGCAATAGTGAAGATTGTAGTGAACAGTCCATTCTGGCTGTCACTTGCAGGTTTTCCACAGTAACATACACATTACTGGATATGTTTTCCCAATAAAGCTGTCAGGTAGGTTTTATTAAGGAAATACAGACACAGAGGAATTAATTACCTTTGCAACTACGTGGTAAACGTGGACTTCAAAATTAAGTATATCTTCCTCTAGTGGCTATGCTCTTTCTAATCCCTAATAGCTTATTGGAAGTTTAAAGAAAAAGCAAGGCTTTTTTTGTTGTTGTTGTTCCTTTTTGGAGATGAAAGAAATATCTAGCTATTCCTATGTAAGCAAGCATTTAGATTTTCAGTTTTTAATTTAACTTATTTCAATAATTTTAGGATTGGGAAGTAATTAAAATTAAGTAGTATTTCATTTTTTAAAACTGTAATTTAAAAAATCTTCAACCCAACTCTTTCTTAAAAAAACACATTCTATCAAATATGCATTTATCAGCAGTTTATTTATCTGTACAATATTGAGAATAATATCCATGAGATAGCTTTTAATTTAAATATGTATTTATTTTTATGTTGTGTCTCTTTTGCTACTACCATTATTTTCTCTTGTATTGTTAGCCTGCTCTTGTGTACGTAGTTTGAAAAAAATATTTTAGGTATATTTTTCCTTCCTACATTATAAATTAGTCATCCTCTATCTAAAGGGAAGTAAGAGGAGTAGAAAACATTGGTGATGAGGAGACACATCTAATTAAGGGTCATACCAAATGCATTTGCAAGACTTTTGAAAATTGCACTTGCCTCCCTAGAAATTTTTGATAAAGATACCCGCCTTATATTTTACCTTTAAAATCCCTGTCATTGTGACCAGAAGCAGGTAAGATCTCACTATTCAAATGATTGTAATAAATTTAAAAAAAACTGTCACTTAGATTCTAGTATCCCAAGGCATCACTTTAACTCAAATTTTCTTCTGCTTCTATCCTCTTCCTTGACAAACTTATCCAGTCTCAGTTTTAATTATCTTTATATGTGGGGACTCACATATCCCCAAATTTCTCTGATCAGCAACACCTTGCTCAACTTACAACAGTAATACTTCACATTTTTCTTACCAAGTCATGATTTTTTCATTTAGTTAATAAAATGGAGATAAAAACTCAAATAGTTAATAATTTTTATTTCTTATTTTTGAGATATATATTACAGAACAACAACAAAAAGTTTCATTAGGTTCCTCACTTTAATTTCTTCAACTTTCTAGCATCTGGGATATTTTTGGAAGTTTAGAAAAAAATTCTGCAGACTGATGTACTTTACAGTTAAATTATAATATTTGTTTATTTTGATATTATATGATATTCTTTTCTGTTTCTTTTTTTGCTGCAATCTCTCATAATAAAGATCATTTTTAAAGTAAGTAATATTTTCTAGAAGATTGTTTGCCCAATAAGTTTCCTTAGGAAATATAGCTGAATTTCTCCCTATCTAAAACACAATCATATTTAACACATTTGGAAAAATTTATAGTTGTTTTTAAAAAGGTATCACTGCACAGTACACTGAGATATTCATGTAAAAGTTATTGCAATCAGAATGAAGAAATTTTATTATTAGAAATTTTATTGTAAGCAGTATATTACTTATAGTAATATTACTGTGGTTACAATTTTGTTGATTTAAATTTCACTAAAAAAACTAACTACCAAATATGGTCCTGCTCATTTTAAATAATGTCAAGTATTTTGACACCAGCTATTGAAAAAGGAGTGATGGATATGTTAGATACTGTTTATGAATTCATGTATGTAAATAAAAAATCAATTAAAAAAATTGGACTTGTCACATACATACTTATTCTATATATCAGTTATAGACATCATTAGGAAACTAACAATTTGCATAAATTTTTAGTCATTTTTATGTTTAATTATTATTTTATAAGGGGTACTTTATAAGGGGTATTATTTTATAAGGGATATTTTATAAACAAATGCTACATAATTTGTTATGATAAGATTGTCTTTAAGAAATATCTCCTTTTTTAATGATATTAATTTGTTCTTCTTTTATAATCTTAATTGCTAAAACTTTAGAAGACTTAATCTGATTAGCATTTAGACTGATATGTATATATTTCTAAAATGCTATTCATATCAATAAAACAGAGGCATATACTATAAAAATGCTGAATATAGTCTTATCTATGGGCAAGTTATGAAAGTGAAGTGTAGGAAAAAATCTATCATCAATTATAGAGTGATATAATTAGAGTTATTTACTCCTTTTGATTTTGTACATTATTAACTTTCAACAATGAGAAAGCTACATTTTTTCCTTATACTGTACATTTAAAAGTAAACAATGCATTTGTATTCCTTAAGTAATTATGAGATGATTTCCTGTTATGATAAATGGATGTGCATAATAGTATGATATTTATCTTGTGAATGACAAAACAATGATACACTTTTATTTTTCTATAGTGTAAACATGTTTCACCTTAATTTTATGGAGGTTATTTGCAGGTTTGGGTAGGTGACATAAAGCCAACATGAGTGAAAATATTAAAGTCTAGGTTCAAAAAATAGCTAAATCCAATTTCCAGGCAGTTTTAATTTTTAAAAATTTATGAAATATTCAACTTTTATGTCAAGACTACACTAATATTCAATTTGAATGTTTTTAAAAAGATTTTTTATTGATATTTAGAGAGAGGGGAAGGGAAAAAGAAAAAAGAGAGAGAAACATTCAGTCCTTTGCCTCTCACACACCCCCACTGGGGATCGGGCCTGCAACCCAGGCATGTGCCCTGATATAGAATCCAACCCACAGCATTTCATTGTGCAGGGCCATGCCCAACCCACTGAGCCACACCAGACAGGACCTTAATGTGAATGTCTGTGTGTCTCCTCTGTGACATAATGAATACAGCTTAAATACTTAAAGAACACTTTTATTTTTAAAATGTTATGTAACAAAAAGCTAAGATGCATAGAGTTTAAAGATTTTTTACATTAAATATTCTTTAAAAGATGTTACTTCCAATTATGTATGTGCCTGTGTCATCTCACATGTGTAGCTATTTTGACCCATTGCTTATATTTAAAATCAGTTTATCAGTGGCACATAAGGCAAATGTTTGTTAGGTGTTTTCCTCTCTAAATATCTCACACATTTTAAAATACATTTTTTTTGTAATCCAAGGGTAGTGTACTTTCATATTACAGTACTTCCTTAGATAAAGTACATAATATAATACTGTAGAGAGTATACAGTTCTCCAAAAAAAGGTAGCATGGTTATTATGATTATTAAATTTATAACAGTAGAAGTTGACTTTAAGCATGTGTACTAGGACATGGCCACTCTTTAAATTTCCTTAACTGTCAAACTTTTAAAAAAGTATCATCAAGCTAAGTATTATTTTATTATCATCACATTGAAAATTGCCACTATTTCTTTGATCTTTCATGGAGGTCAGTAGAGTTTTACACATCTTAAAATTTTGTATGTTTATGATTTCTAGTAATATTTAAATTATCATTGTTAATCATGGTTGCTGTGTGATAGACATTGTGTTAATTGATTTAAATGCATTCTTTATTTTCACTCCAGTTATAGAAGTTGAGATTTATTGGGAGACACTAATAGCATGTTTTAGGTAGGCTAAATTGTTGCTTACTGAATTTTTTAAAATATATATCTAACAGGAAGAATTAGTTTTAGTATCTACAGTTATACTCAATACAAGCTACAGATAATTTATTTCTATGTTGTGATTTTCCAGCAGAAGATTCAAATTCACAGAGAAAATGTCTGTGAAAGTTATCCGTATTGTCTCTACTAAGCAGATTATGTCCACTTAAAATATCTTTATATGTGCTCTATATAGTGTCCTGGAAGAGTGTTTATTTCTAGTACATACCCTTCCTCCATCTGTGTGGTTAAGGTGTGTTTTAAGGGATTCACTACAGACCTCACATAGCTTTATCATTTTATACATGTGTTCCCATTCTGCCCTTGAGTGTGTTCCTTTGTTATCAGTTTTCCACTTGAGGGAAGGCCATGTCACTGGGGCAGCAATCATCACTGGTCAAATTGCCCCTGAGAGTAAGGATGCATGGTGCCATCTGCTCTGCTCCAGTGCCCACCCGGAGAACCGAGTTCTTCCATTTGAAATGAGTAGTAACTTGTTAAATACTGGTTTCCTTGTCGGTATTTGAGGCAAGCTGTTACTCCTTTTATCTCTTAAAAATGTTTTTTTGTTCTTTAGTATACCATAAAATGAAGAACTGGCATGGTTATTTTGTCTTATATGACAAACTGTGACAAGATCAAAGGATAAAATGGAGGGGGAATTTCTGGAAGAATATAACTATCTGAGGCAAGGTTAATACATGAAAATATGCAGTTAGTGATAGTTTCCCCCCCTTTTTTTTTTACAATTTACTTGTTATAAGTCAACTTTACTGAAATTTATTTCACAACAATTATCGAATGAAGATGCTGCAGAACACTATCAATAACTAAGATAAATACGATTATTCTTTTATTTTTTAAATCAGCCATGGAAAAAGCAGCTATGTTAAATTTTAATTAGTAGACCATAACATAAAAACAAAAGCAATGAAACAATTTTGCTCAAAAAGTGGATCACTCAAACTGCATAAATACAATTATTTTTATATTTAATAACTATGTATTAAGTGCACATTTAATAGTATACCTCGTATGTGCAAAAAGTAGTCCTCAAGTGCTATTATTTTTACTGTAGCATAGTCATTTTATTTTATCAAATTCATTTTTCTACATTGCATATTTCCCTGAATGCTAAAAGACACATAAAAGACACTATATAGTATGTTAACATGGTCTCTGGGTCAATATTTTGTCACTATTTTTACTGGTTCACATATCAGAGGTTCTTCCCCAAGCTGATTGCCTTGTTGTTGTTAGTCTTGGACCTCTGGGTCTGTTGTAAAGTTGCTTGCTTCCTGCCTTAGCTCTCAGAAAACTGCTGCTTCTGATTTGTCTCTCGTCTTTTTTTTTTTTTTCAGAACACCAGGTTGTTTTTTGTTTTTTGTTTTTTAATTCAATTACAGTTGACATTCAATATTACATTAGTTTTAGGTATACATCATGGTTATACATTTATATAACTTATGGAGTGATCTCCCAATAAATTGTCTCTCATCTCAAAAAATAAAATAGTTCTCTAAAATTTAGGGCGCATTACAAGTCAATAGGGTCCAGATGTTAAAATACAGCCCTGTATGTGGAATAAATACAGGGGTGGGTAAAAGCAGGTGTAGAGGTGTGAGTATGGAAAACATAGTTTATTCCTGTAGTATGACTCGGTTATTATAATATTTATCATTATTATTAATCTACTTTTGTTCCAACCCTGTATCAAATAAATGTTTCATGATAAATTGTTTTGGTGTTCAAAATATTTGGGTGCTGTTATTTTCCCCATTGTTTCTTATCTTTTGATTCCCTTAGTTTGTTCTCCACAAAATCCAAGTTATAAACAGTCTCACTTCTAAGAGCTTTCACTGTATTTAGATGCACTGTTTTCTTAAAAGAAAATAAATAATGTAATAAAATTAGGTGGGTGATTATGATGCTGACGCAAAACCAAATTAGTCACATTAATCACTGTACCTTTCCCATCAGCATAGAAACATGTGATATCTCCCACATAAAAGCAAAAACAAAAAAAACCTCACTCCCTCCCTTGTCCCCACATACCTTGATTTGATTTCCTCGCTCCACTTCAGAGTAAAGTTCTTTGTGAAAGTTGTTTCAAGTTGCAATTCTAATTATTCTCCTCCTGTTCTTCCTGGAATCTTCATTAAAGTTTTTGTTCCTACAAATCCTTCAAAACATCACATATTTCTGCTACAAATAGCATTCACATTTCCAACCCCACAGACCTTTATATAGAATTCCATGTAGTTTTCATTTTATTCATTCTATGTTTGATAGATATATTAGCGCCCTCCTTGAAATGCTTTCTTCATTTGATCTTGGGGAGATATTTTGTTCTCCTAGCTGCCCTTCCAACACATTGGCTATCATTCTCCCTGCTGTCATTCTCTCAGGTGGCTCTTCCTCCACCTGACCTCTAGTCATGGAGTACTCAGACATCTGCTCTGTATGCCACCGCCATAAATGACAGAATCCTGTCTCATGGCTTTAAATGTATCTCTAGCTCCTACCACTCTCTTGATTTCCAGACTTCAGTGTGCAAATAGCTATTTTGTTGCTCCAAGTGTCCGCAAATAAGCGACTTAAATTTAAAATGCAATTGTGACTACACAATCCCAACTATACACTCCCGTAGTCATTCTTCTTTCAGGAAATGGTACCCCTTCATCTGGTAAGTCAGGTCAAAATCCAGGAAGCATCCTCGTCTCCACTTACTCTCTCATATCGCATATCCAACCTATGGGTAAATATTGCCACATCTTCTTTCAAACCATATCCTGAATCTGGCCATTTCTTTCCACTTAAACCAAATCCAAGACGCAATCTTTTCTCACCTACATTTTTATATGGCCTCCTAGCCTTCCTGTTTCACCCTTATTTACCTATTGCTCAGAGAGATGCTTGCAAAAGTTTAGTATAATTATAAAATTTAGTATCATTAACACAACTGCCCCAAATCTTCTGTGGCTTACTGTTTCATTTAAAGTAGATTCCGAGGACTTATCTAAGCTTCAAATCTCATATACATATTGGTCTTCTATGCCTCTCTGACTTTACATTCCACCACTTACTACTCACGTATTCTAGCTTTCTTGTTCTTTCAACATCTTAGAAACTTCAGTCATAGGCATGTCCTCACTGCTCTCTCTTCTGAGAAAACTTCTCCAAGATATTCCCATGATAACTTTCTCCTAGATATCCACATGATTCCACTCATATCATGCTCTATGCTTCTAACTATGTTTAGTAATTTTAGAGTTGGTCATTATGAAATATATTATATGTTTATTTTTGTCTTTTTCCTTCTATTAGATTGTAAGGCCCTGTGAAGTAGAAATTTTCTCTGTGCTTTTCTTCCCAATATTTTTTTTGTTCTTTTTAACCTTTTTTTCCTGCATATTTTTCATTGTTGCTATATCCCCATTACCGAGGTAATGCTTGATGCATATAGACTTTCAAATATATTTGTTGAATGACTAAATATAAACAAATCACCATGATACATGATACATCTGCATACAAAAATTTTTAATTTGTGATTAGCAAGTGCCCTATAAAAATATAAATTCTTATTTTAAGGAGATTGATAAAATGTGTAATTCTGCGTACTTCCAGAAATATTACCAAACCAGCAAAACCATAACTGACATTATGGATTTTAAGTAAAACATGAAATTTAACATGTGACAACATTGTTTATTGGTTATTTTGTTTAAAATGGATTATCAGAAAATGTACTTTAATTAATATTTTAACACTAATAAAATAAACATTATTTTGATGTCAATCCTTTCAAACTGATACACCAAAAATAATTCAATTTAATATATATAAGGTAAAGAGTCACTTACTTTTGCATAACAGTGGTCTATTAGCAAGTAAATATTAACATTTCATTTATGATAAATCTGTTAGTCACCCAAACAGGTTAGCAGTAACTATTATAATAATAGGAAGAAGCCCAGGAAGTGTATTAACACATAGAAAATAAAAAGAAAATGCAGCCATGCTTCCCAGCACTCTGACCTTAAGTGTTACTGAGTGGGACGGCAAATGTGAGCAAGGATAATTTCTTGGGACACCTTCAATCTAGCCAAACACATTTTAGTTATTTTTGATGATGAAAAAGTAGAAACCAGATATCAGTTATACAGTAAAAATATTTAAAGTCATTACATTACATTCTTTGTCATTTGAAGTTATTATTTTGTATTTGAAAAGTTGTTTAAAGTATTACATATTTTGTATCTCACAAGTTTTGTTAAGTATTATATTCATATTATATTTTTATTATACTATTTATATGTATATATTACATTTATATTATAAACTTAATTGCAAATGATTAATTAATTCTGATGTGAGACTGAAGTTAAGATTTACAAATATGATACTTTTTTCAAATATGGAACATACTTGGGAAAATATGGAGAACAAATCACATTACTTCCAAGTATATGGATCCTATAGAGATGATTTTTCATGTTTTAATGAGCTCCCTTATAGTGCAAAAGCATTACTTTTCCCCTGTTCCCTATGGTAGATAGAGTATTTTCAAACACTTAGTCAAACGTATTTTACTTTTATAGCTCTTTTTACAGATGTAGCCCTTTGGGGATCTGATTCTTCCACCTCATTCCACAGTCATTGACCGTGAAATATTGCTGCACTCCTAAATGGCTTTGTAAGTGATCTTATGTACACTTTAAATTGTTTCATGATGTAATCCTTCCTTTTCAAATAAGTTACATGAATGAATATACTTTTTTTCCCACCTGCATATGTATTTTACCTGGTAAACTTGAAGTACTTTAGCAGGAAGGCTGCAGCTAATGTTTACAGTTTTATTTCTTGAAAAAGAATCCCTTACCTAAGTCCTTAGCAGGGATAAAATGACTTGAAATAACAGAACATTAATGCCATCATGATAGCAAATAAAATAAATCCAAGGGGGTTTGAACCCTTGCCCTTTTGCAAAGCCATCAAAATGTTCCAGTTAGGTTAATTATGATAATGTACCACAATAATTATAGAATCAGAGGGTAAGGATTTTTTCTTTACTCTGGAAACCACATGAGCTATTAGCTGTCAGAAAATCTAATTATATGCCTGATAATAATTGGACTAGATGGCCAGATGACAGACTTTCACAAACTTAAACTTGTCTCTATGTCATGATGTCTAATTTTAGCCTTTTCTCTGTCCTTAATTCTGTAACATTAACCAGGCAGGTATCAGCATGCTAACATGTGAAAATTATAAGTTTGCAACCAAATGCATTTCCTAAGCATATTTAATGAATGCTTTCAATAATTCACAGTGAAAGCGGCCTGGTAAATGGATAATACAAGGAAATGAAAGTTAATAGCCTTGAGTCATAGTTAATCTTTGTTCTGTCCCTTATTTGATCCAATTCTCTTTTTTCTACAACCACACTTTTCTCATCTGAAAAAATGCTTGATAGTGTCATCATTTCAGCATGTTTTATTCTAATTCTTGTATTCCATACCTCATTGGTGTAATGGTAGCATTCATGTTAATACACTAAATTTAACGACTATCTTTTTGCTATATTTTAAAAAATGTGTTGTCATGATATCCTAGAATATTATTTCAATATAATATTGAAAGGTATAATAACTGAATAAATTCAAATGTAACTTTAAAATTAATTTCTCAGTGAAGGGATTTGCATAAAATCCATGTACGGAGTACATACGCATGCTAACTTCCTATACGGACATTCAGAATAAGGGAGTGCTGAGTCTCCACTTTTGCTTGTTACTTTCCCTCAGTTTTTCTATTACTTTTAGAAGCATAAAACAATGCCAGGTATGAGTAATCAAGAAGTACATGAAGAAAACACAAATATACCCATTTGAAAAATAAGTAGGATTAAAATATTGTGTTTTAAATTGCTTTATTTTTCTGTCATATATAAGTAAGTAAGCTGGGAACATATCTACTAAACACTATACATTATTAGGGCAACTTCACATTATACACATTCAGTATGTTATTATTCAGTGCATTTCTAGTAGTAAATGCAGCTATAGTAATGCACATGAAACACCCATCCCTCTGTGTGTGTGTGTGTGTGTGTGTGTGTGTGTGTGTGTGTGTCTCCTAAACAATTCAAATCACAAAGTGCATTGCTCTAGGAATCTGGAAAATCTGTAACTTTAATGATTACAATTATAATTTAGTACACAGAAAAGTCCTTACTTTTATATTATCTCAATTTTTTTCAAATATCTTGTGAACTAAGAAATTAGGACATTGCATTTAATTTAACCACACCTAGTTTCTAGCACAAAAATCAAAAATTGCTCTCATTTTTAAGTAGATTATTGAACTATGAGAATGACAGTTTAATTATATACTTTTATTTCTATTTAGTAAATCATACCTTCTGTGATAAATTTCCTTGCAGTATAAAGGAGTAAACAATAAATAAAATATATGAGAATAGCAGCAGTCATGATGGTGTAAAGATACTTACAACTACTTTAATTGTTGTTTTTCAGGATATCAAAATCGGATAAAATAAAAGTGACTTGTGCCATAACATTTATTTCTAGCAAAAACTTGTTAGGAAACATTAGTCATTTCAGAGGTGCTCTAAATAAATTAATTATCACCAAAAAATGAAAAGGAGAAGAAGAAGAACCAGAAGCATGTTAACTGGCTCAATTTTTCAGTTTACCTTTATTTGTTTGAAAACTTAATTGATCGATTAACATTAAACCAAAAATTGTACATTTTTGGAGTGGAACCCAAGTTTAATGTTAGGTAAAAATAGATTAAAGTAGTTTGTGCTTGGTAGAGGAAAAATTTAATTTTTTCATAGAAAAGAGAAATACAATCCCCTGTCAATAATAAGTCATATTTCAATATGTCTCTATGGGAGGTATATTTATATCCCCATTTTGCAGGTTAAGAAAACAGTAAGAAATTTTACATAACATGCCTCAGTTTATGTATACATGGGATCTGTAGAAAGGTTAACACTGGACACATCAGGGCAATCACATATGACAGGGAAGACTGCATTGCTACTCAGGGAAAGGCTGCCCTTGAGTTAATCCAGGAGAGAAGCTCTGAATATAATACCAGAGAGGATATAATAAACAAAAGTGTTTCACTACAACAGTAGGAGGCAATTAGAAGGATACTGGAATAATGATCTTCTTCTGTTGTAATTGTATTTGGTCTTATTTTCCTTCTTTAGCTCTTCTGGTTTTGCTGATAAACCAAGTCTGATTCACCAATTTCCTGTATCACTGGGATAGTGTTGAAAGGATGTTATTAGGTGATGCTTAATTTAATTTTTTGGTCACCAAGTTATTGCTTGGATGAATAATTGATGGATATATGGTATACTGACATTTCAACATATACTATTACCATATGTTAGATATAATGCATATATGGACCTCTGTGCTATTTGTGTAAGATTTTAAGTTCATTCTTAGAGATGGAATTGAGGTTAAAGTAGGAGCAATCAATATATATGGATGGTAATTCCAGTTAGCAAAAGCCTACTTATGCCTCTGTTTTGTAACTAATAAACACTGCAACTAAAGATACTGAATTTGAACAACATAATGTTACCACAGAAAGTGTTTTCTTTATTTTTGTCAAAGACTCAAATTATAAATGTTTTATATATGCTTTGGAAATTAATTCAATATTTTAAAGTAACTGAAAAAATCAGTTCTTATAACTGAATGAGAAATGAAAGGTTAAGTTTCCCTTAAAATACAAATCTGAGAGAGGCTGGGCTTTTATCTTTGTCTATAGTGGAGTGACTGAAAGTGGATTAGCATTCCCAACATGAATAATTATAATACTTGGACAACAACAGAAACAAGGCAATTGGTTTCAGGAATTTGATATTAGATGGTGCAGGAATTTGATGATTGAAACCAGGGGAACTTCTAGGTGACTCCATGTTTAGTGTGGCTACTTATGAGGATAATTCCTTGTCCAACATGCAGGATGCTTCAGCCACAGCAGAGTACAGTACCTCCACTGAGGTTAAGACACAGAAATAAGACGTATGGAATATGGAAGAAGCTAGGGTCTGTAAAGGCAGAGCTCCAGAAAGAAGAGAACTAGGCAAAGGGGTGAACTAGAATTCTCTGCAGGGGTTCCCTGTAGATCTTTGGCTGAGATCTAAGCCAAATATATATTCACACATACACATATACGTATATACATATATACATACATATACATATATATAACTGACAAATTTTGTTTACATCTTATTAATACCTCATTAATACTCAGTGTTCAGCTGAATGAAAGCTCATACCTCATGAGTAAGGAATATAATGGGACTGAGTCTATACACAACCTAACAGATTCTTAAACCAATGACCTGCAATATCCTCAGTGAAGACAGACTTTTGAGTTTGAATGGGCCAAATTGGAGGGCTATAAAATATGTTGGATGTTCCATGGATCCACTCTAACAAAATATAAAACTAAGCCTATTATACATATGAGACCAATTCAAGTGCATACACATCCTTTAATTTAAGTGCCTGATAAAATAAAACATATTTTTCAGTGGAAGCATACATTCTTCAGAGGAGGATAAAATAATAGAGAATTTCTACTGCATATCATTCACAAAGTTTAGCACAAATTTGAAAATTATTAGATATGCAAAGAAATAGGAAAATAACAACTAAACTCATGAACCAGATATTAGATGAACAGACAAAACCTTGAAATTATTTTTGATATGTTTACGAACTTAAAGAACAATGCCTTCTAACATAGGAAAGAAAGAGGAATCTTTAGCAAAGAAATGAAACTACTAAAAAAATGAAATTTTAGATCTGAAAATTTAAATAAGTGAAATAAAAAAGAATTCAATCGATGGGTTCAACTACAAATTGGAGAACATAGAAGAATCAGTAAACTTGCAGGAAAATCAATAAAAATAACCATTTGAAAAGTAGAAGCAAAACTGAAGAAAAGGGAAGAGGACTTTAGTGACCTGTGGAATAAAATTAAGCAGCTTAGAATACGTATAATTGGAGGTTTGGGAGAAGATTTAAGTGTGAATGATGCAGAAAGAATATTTGATGAAATACTGACCCAAAATATCTCAAATATGACATTACAATTAACAGGAAGTATCTTAGAGAACCCCAGAACCCCCCAAAATACAAAGAAATCATACTTCATAACATTATGAACAAATAATTGAATATCAGAGATGAAGAGAAAACTTTGAAATTAACTTTGGGGTAGGGAGGGAGAGGTTTTGTATGAAGAGTATAATTATAAAAATAAATGCATGCTTCAAACCAGAACTGAAAAATCAAGAAGGCAATGGAACACACTTTTACACTGATGAAAGAAAATTTTTTTTAAAGATCAACTCACAAAACCCAAAATTTTATATTCTTAAAAAATATCGCTCAATTTTGGTAAATTCAAGATATTTTTATATAAAACAAAGCTGACAGGATTGTAATGAGCCAACCTGGACAATGAGAAATCCTAAAAATGTTCTTTGGCATTAAGAAAAATGATACCAGATGAAAACTAGAATCCACAGGTAAAAATCAAGAACACTGGAAATGGTAAATATGTAAGTAAATGTAGAAGACTATTTTTCTGTTTTCATTTCTGCAGTTACTGATTGTTTAAAGTAAATAATATTTAAGAGAGATTTTATATTAATGCATTGCCTAAATGTATGAGAACAATATAAAAATATGGAGAAGAATGCATGGTATACTATTAATGGCTTACATTTGTGAAGTAGTAAGAGTAAAATAAGAAATGGGAAGCAAGAATTGTGAAGAAAGTGGGTAATGTCTGTTGCAAAGTTAAAAGTGGTTCAATATTAACTCTAAGTAGACTGCGTTATGTTAAATAAATGATTATTGGTACTAAAGCAACTACCAGAAAAAAGCAAAGGGGAACAAAACATTTATATAAAATGAAAATAAATTTAAAAATTTAATTAATGCAAAAATAAAGCTCTAGAGCACAATAGAAACAATGAATTAAAAACAAAATAAAGCAAGGTTTTTTGCTTTGCCAGACTAAAATAAGCCAGACAGAGAAGGACAAATACCATATGTAGAATCTAAAAAAACAAATAAATGAATAAAATAGAAATAGACTCATAGGTTCAGAGAACAAACTGATGGCAGTTAGAGGGGAGGAGTGCTGGGAAACAGGTTAAAAAAGATGATGGGATTAAGATGTGCTGATTGCTAGTTATAAAAGAAGCATGGGGATACAAAGTACAGAATAAGGAATACAGTTAGCAAGACTGTTATAACTATGGTGCCAGGTGGGTGCTTGTATTACTAGAGGGAACACTTTGTAACCTATGTGAATGTCTATCTACTGCACTGGATATCTGAAACTAATACAAAAAAGTGTTGAATGTAAACTGTAATTCATAAATAAAATTAAAAAACCAAAAATATAACAAGGTGATATGCTTAAAGAAAACCATATTGATAACTACATTAAATGTTAATGGATTAATTATACCAACTCTAAGGAAGGTTAAAAAAACAGGTGGGTTAGATGAAAAGATGGAACAAAATGCATTATGTAAACACAACAGGGGAAACTTTATGCTTCTATCAGTATCAGACAAAGCCAATTTCAGAACAAAGAGAGACATTTCATTGTGATAAAACAGTCAATTAGGAATATGTAATCTTTTAAATGTGCATCTAATCGAAAGCATTAATTTAAGTTGTAAAAGGAAAGAAAGCAGAGATAAATGGAGAAATAAATGGAACCACAATTATAGTTGAAGATATTAATACCTATTTTTCCAAAATTTGAAACAAGTAGACAACAAAAAGAAAGAATATCACAAGACCTGGTGGGGTGCAAATGGAGACAATTGTACTTGAATAACAATAAAAAAAAAGAAGAAGGAAATAAAGTTCCAGACAAAATAATTCAATAAATAATCAGTTTTAAAATAAAAAAGAAGACCTGAGAACCATGAATTAGTTATTTACAAACACACCAATACACCACGTTGAATAACTGAAGAATGCACATTTTTTCCAAGAGCACAAAAAATAATCACCCATATTGATCATATATTAGGTAATGAAATAATTCTCAATATATTTCAAAAGGGAAATCTTACAGAGTATAGTCCCTTACTAGAAGCAGGTTAAATTAGAAATCCATAAGAAGATATCTAAAAATTTTACCAATATTTGCAAGTTAAATAACAGACTACTAAATAACTCAATGACACAGTAAAAAATCAGAAAGAAAAATTTAACATTATTTTGAATCTAATTGTAATGAAATATACAGTGTATGCCTGACATTTTTTTAAGAAGGAGAAGCATTTATTAACACATTCTATAAACCACAATCTTGAATCTTTCTGAAAGATAACTATAACTCCTAGTTCTACTTTTACCTTTCTTAATGTATCTTTTTGGAAAATGTGGAAGTACATATCTGCAATTTTTCAATATTCTTATTATTGCCATTTGGAATGACTAATTCTTTGTAATGGGGAGTGTCCTGTGCATACCAGGAAGTTCAACAGCTTCTCAGGCCTTTATTTACCGCATTTCCAATGGTGACACTTAAAAATAGCTCCAGATGTTATTACCTGGATTGAGAATCAGAGGTAGGTTTCCAACCCAAACACTTACCAACTGTTTTCATTGGCGCCTACTTAAATATTCTAAGCTTCTATATTTGTTCACAAGTTTGCTTTGAAAAAGGATAATTCCCATCAGAAGATTAACATTGTGTTTGTCATAGTGTCAACTCTTAACAAATATGAAATATCTCTGTTCAGCTGTGTAATCATTGACTTTACAGCAACCCATCAACTAAAATGATATCTTGTTATCACTAAACTACTTAAAAAGTTTAATTTAATCTTTTGGTTTATAGTTTTATGTATATGAATTTATCATTATAATTAAAATGTGTCAACCCTCATTTATTTACCATTAACATATGTTAAGCATAGAAATAGATTAAGATTGAACAATCTGTTCTATTAGGTATTACAGATTCTATTGCTTGATCTGTCACTAGCCAGTGCCATAAACAAGATATTTACCGCATCTGACTCTCAGTGTTCTCCATTGTGACATGAGAAAACATGAATTTCTTGTTCATTTCAACATGCAAAATACAAAATGTTTTAAAATTATAGGCATCGATAATTTTAAGAAATATTTCTCATTAAATTGATTATAATCTCTAGAGTTGTAAGAAGTAAAAACTAATTTGACTAATTTAATATGAATATAACCTTTAGGAAAAGAACAGAATAAGATATAAGTAATTCTAATTCAGCTCTAGCAACAAGATAACTCTTAAGCAGACATTTAAATTAATGTTAAAAAGACGCAAGATATTGCACAATTTCAAATAATACAATAATCCGTGTATCTTATAAAATTATATTTTTACTCATGCTAGCTTACAGATTCTCATTCAATCATTAACTAAATATTTGTTATGTATATATACCCAAGTCACTACTTTAATGAGTATCCGATATTACCACAATTTTTCTTTCAAGAAGCAAGTTTAGTGTAGTCGAGGAGGCTCAGGATACAATAAAAGATAGTGTAAGGACTAGGAACAGTCAATAACTTCTGTGAGAGCAAAAAGGTTGTCTGAAGCAATTAAAACTCTAAGAATTATCAATACACTTGATGAAACACATTAGTTGTTGAGGACCTTAAAAAATAGCAAGACTTCTATTACTAAAAAGAAGAGGGTAATTGTCCTAAACAGGGCACAGAGCAAGAACAAGGTAAAGCCTGAAATCTTTGATACCCATGATGTAACTGCCCTAACAAGCAGCCAGGCCCTGTTGAGAAATATGATTGGCAACAAGATTAGAGAGACTTTTTAATGCCAGGTGGAAGAAGTTTAGCTTTATGCACAATGAGTTAGTATCAACATTTTTTAAGAATTATATCACAAAAAGCACTTTGTAGAAAGATACACAGAGTAACATGGATTACAATAATTTTCAAGTGGGAGTAGGAAAAGAAAACCAGAAAATAGTAATACCACTATCAACATTCTTTTTAATTATAAAAGGCAGTATGACTGATTGGATTAATGTATTGACTATTTGGTGATTTTCAATAAGTACTCCTTTTAAAAAGCGATGCCCACATTTCTATTTTTTTATTATTCTAAATGACACAAGTTATTCCAATGTATACCATAAAATTCGTTTTTGGTTTACAAAGGCAGTTTTTTAAAAGTCTTATTTTCTATATATAGAAAATATACAAATTAAAGTATATATTCGAGCAGATTATTTTTTCTGACTCTTGTTTTAAAGATTTTATTTATTTACTTTTAGAGAGAGGGGAAGGGAAGGAGAAAGAGGGGGAGAGAAACATGTGCGAGGCTGATCAGTTACCCCTCACGCACCCAGAACTGGGGACCTGGCTTGAAACCCAAGCATGCGCCCTGACTGGGAATCCAACCTGTAACCTTCCAGTTCACAGGCCGATGCTCAGTCCACTGAGCCACACCACCCAGAGCTGACTCTTGAGGATATATTATACTATTTTTAATGTATGAGGGAAAACATGTTATTTTGTAAAGTTCTGTTTATTTATTATCAGCCATATGACACCTCAAGTGGAAAAACAGTTTAGCTAAACACAAGGAACCTTGTAGCTCCTGACACATGTCACCTGAAAGTTCTAAGCAAACCTGTTATGGGGAAAAATTCAACAAAACGGCAAACTCTGTATATTGGGCAACCTAAGAACCAGCCTCATGCATGTGTTGCCCTGTGGTTTCCCTGAGCCGGCGTGTTTCTGCATGTGTCAGTTGCCACTGTCCCCCTGCTTAAGAGATTGAGAAGATAAATGTGTACTCTTTCCGAAACCTGTGAACATTAAGAACTTTCAGGTTAAAAACCACAGTCACAGTAATTTCAATTCTCAAGGTAAACATCTGTTTTTGTACCAACTCCATCTTACATTGCTAAAGTGTTCCGCAGTGTTTGGGAAATGATATCACAAAATATTTTTTCATAAAAGTTTGTTGATGGTTTCCTTCAAGCATGCCAATGCAAAGAATTGAAATCTACTATGTAATAAAAAGCAAAACCACCCTAAAGTACAAAGAGAATAAATATTTTAAATGTTTCTGCGCTTTTAATGAAGTCTGCACCAGACACCAAGCAAGGCTAAGCAAAACAAAACAAAACAAAACAAAACAAAACAAAACAAAACCAGACTAATTACAAAAATTGGCACTTACCCATATTTTGCAAAATTTGCCCAACGTTTCATTATGGATCTACTCAAAATTTCCTCAGCTTTTGTGTAATTTACTCTTCTCTCCAGAGGTAAGCCAAAGACAAATTCAATTTCATAACCATGCATCACTCCCATCCATTCAGGCCAAGGGAGTTTAGATGACTGGTGTTCAAAATAGTAGAAAAAGGCATCATTTCCCAAATCTGTGAGCTTTTTGGTGAACTCCAAGGCAGGGCATATGAAGTTGTAATCCCCAACAACGTCATCCAAGGCCTCCCGGTATTTTTCAGCTCTTTGATCATCTAAAAAGTCCACGTAATGGAAAAGTATCGATTCCCTTCCAAGTTCACTCACTCCTTGAAAAAACATTTTTAAACCTTCTAGAAATTCTTGTCTAGTTATGATACTGTCATTATCTTTGCTGAAACCAGGAGAACCATATACCAAAAATGCTGTTCCTTCATCTTTATTAACACCCACCAAGATCTGGGTTTTTTTGAACTGTCCAAGTTGAAGTAGTGTGTCTGGCATGTCAGTGAGAAAATCACCATCCACCAGTGGACCAAAAGGTACTTGCAAGAGCGTACCGTAGGGAACAATAAATACTTCATTCAAAAGAATTTCCTGGGGGTCTTTATTTCGGAGACATTTGATTATCTCAGTCTCATTTTCTCTAAAGCAACCCATGAATTTAGCTAAGGTCAATGTTCTGTTCCTAGCTTCCTCAAGAGAGTTGACTGCCCAACGGGCATTAGAAGATCCACTTTGCAGAATGGCTCTGGTAAACAATGGGTGGCTTCTAGGGGAGAGTAAATGAAGGCTCACTGAAGCTGCTCCTGCACTTTCTCCAAAGAGAGTTACACTTTTAGAATTTCCACCAAAAGCTGCTATATTCTTTTGGACCCACTGAAGTGCCAACTGTTGGTCAAACAAGCCCATATTACCTGGTGCCTCAGAATTTCCTGGTAAAGCTAAAAATCCTAGGGCACCCACCCTATAATTCATTGAAACTACAATAACTCTCTCAACTCGTGCCAGAAACTTGCCATCATAAACAGGCAAAGATGACGTTCCAGTTTGAAAACCACCACCATAGATCCACACCATCACAGTAGCGTTTTTGGGCTTAGGTACTGGAATCCACACATTCAGGTACAAGCAGTCTTCACTGAGGTCAGTATTTGGATTCCACATCTCTGACCCAATAAAGCCTGGGAAACTTTGATCTGTGTTCTGATAGCAAGAATTTGAATATTTTGTGGCATTCCAAATATCAGACCATTTGGTCAAAGATTGTGGCTTTCTGAACCGAAGTCTACCAAGAGGTGGCTGTGCGTAGGGAATTCCAAGAAAGGCTGTCACTGTGCCACCAAGAACTGACAAGTTTATCCCTCTGACTTTACCACTCTTGGTTGTAATGATGATGTCTTCTTCAGAGTGTGATTCCCCGATAAGCACCCAGAGCAGAAGAAACAGCAAAAGACATTGGATGTTTATGATTATACCCTTGCTCTGCATATTGGTTTCTGAAAGAGATAAGTAGCAAGTTTTAACAGCCTCATGCATCTGGCACTATATTTTGTTGATGATAACTAATATATAGTAGCTCTAATTTATCTTATAAATGATGAAAACTAATAAATGTGCAACCACTACAAAGGTTTATGTAAAAAAAAACAGAAAGAGTTGGAGACATTTTAGTTTTCAACTTCAAAAACAAGTGGAATGAGAAGGCAGAAACTATTTCCCTTTGGCAAAATTTATTATCAAACCTCTATAAGGAAGATTTAGTATTTCATACAATGGAGACCCAAATAAACTGGAATTATTTTCTGGAGGCAGACCCATTGTAGTACAGGCTTCCCTCGCTAGGTGAGTGTTCTAGGGAACTGTCTCTATCAGTGCACCAGCTGGAATTGTGAAGCCAAGCTGCACTTGGCTTCAGTGAATTTTTCTGAAGACTCTTTGAATGTGTTTGCACATAATGGGTGATTTACAAGCACCTCTGCCCACACCATGCTGAGCGTTCAGCAGTTTTTGACCAAAAATGGCATGAACCACATGCCCCACCTTCCCCAAGCAATATTTTTTTTTGTTCACTTCCTGGAATGAAGAAAAGTCCTCAGAGGGAAACCTTTTGCTGAAGCGGAAGAGGATAAACAAACAAAAAAAAAAAACTGCAGAAGCAGAAAAAGGCATCAAAATTAAAAGACATCAAGTTCAAAAACAGTTTTGAGCAATGGAAAAAACGTCTTAATAGGTGTATTGCCTCAAATGGGGAGTACTCTGAAGGTGATTCAAGTTTAAAAATGTAAGAATAAATACACAATTTTTTATAAATAAATTCTAGGATTTTTGGATCTCTCCCTTGCATAGGAAGTTTCTCTCAAGCATGTACTAGTTTGTACACTTCTTCGCATACACAACACTACCACTAGTGGCATTAAGTTGTACTGTATTTATTACAGGTGTAATTTCTACCATGGTTAGAGGAGGAAATAGAAGCTCATGCAGTCTCTGAAATATTTCCAGTTCTAATCATGGCTGGCTGGCTCTTGACACAACTGTGAAGTAGGTTAAGAACATTTAAGGATCTTAAGTCTATTCTTGTCTTTTTCTGTTTCTTTCTGTGGTCCTTTTTGACTAATGGCTTATTCCTCTATGCGATCTCAAAGAACTTTTGCTTCTTCCACTTTTTCTAGGAATTTCTCAACTTTATCCTTTTCATAACTATCAAAACACAAGTAACTCTGACCATGCCTAACACATTCGACCTCACTAGCTGCACATACTTTAATAATTAACTAATATACATATACACAGTGAATAACCCCTGAGTGTAAAATTCCTTCTAAATCAGTATCTTCTCCCATATATTATCAGCCACTGGTTCTCTCCATTAGCATTGTAGTTCAGATAAAGAAGACTACATGATTTTTTAATTTATTCAATTTTAGAAAAATTATCTAGTATATATCCACAACCCTACCTTTTCTATTTTTCCCATAGTTCTTACAGTATTAACAAATTAGTTTTCATACTGTAAAGAACAAAAGGCAATTTATTGTATTATTTGCTATTTAACAAGCAACAAATAGATCGTCCAAAATCTCTTCTGACTATACACTGAGATCATATAAAGGAAGAAACCTTTAGGCATAAAGGACCACAGAAGGGACGATGGAAACAGATTAATTTGTATATTGACAGTTAAGAAAAAGGCTATTGTTGAGAAATCACTACAAAAAGTGGGGAAAGATTAAGTAATCTTTGAGACCAACAAAATTATAACTGTTCAGCATTTTATTAAATAATACTTATTTGAAGACATGAAAGACCATTTGGGGAGATCAAATTTTATTAAATATTCAGAGTGAACTCTCAAGATATTAAAAATAATATAAATAAAAATCAGATTCAGAAACTTTCTGTGACAAAGAGGGAAGGAAAATGTAATCCAAAAATAATTTTAAAGAACTTACACCTTTATATAACTGAAAGAAAACTTGACTCACATCGTCAAATACAAACAGCAAACTCATCCATATAATGGTAATAAAGGACAACAAATATACAAACTATTCTCTTTAATACTTTTTGATACTATAATTAGAAATCCAGCTAATGTGTCCAAGAAGCTAATCTTCTGAGGATTAATAATTTGTGTTATAATTAGTTATTATCATTATTTTTTAGATTGTCTTAGAAGGCGAATATAAGGTCCTATCCTTATAACCATCCTAGATATAAGATACTCATATTTTAAATCAACCTAATTCATCACTGCTCATAAGACAGCTAATGATCAACAAGTACTTTTGATTATCCAAAAGCATCTGAATAACCCATTGAATATATTTTGTTCAGTGTCAAGTACTTATGGATATATCTGTATCTCTACTTCTATCTGTCTCTATCTTTGTTGATACCTATGACTGTGTCTATATCTACATATCTACTCCATGTCTAATCTCCCTCAATATATGTATATACATAAATATATATATGTATATGATTTTTATATTTTTTAAAGATTTTATTTATTTGCTTTAGAGACAAGAAGGAGGAGAAGGAGAGGTAGAGAAACATCAATATGTGGTTGCCTCTAGCGTGTCCCCCACCAGGGATCTGGCTTGCAACCCAGGCATGTGCCCTGACTGAGAATTGAACTGGTGACCCTTTGATTCAAAGCTGACACTCAATCCACTGAGCCACACCAGATAGGGATGATAATATATATATATATTTAAATTAAGTGATTGTTATTTTTAATGTTCTTAATTGTGGTACAATTGAGTTTGTGCCAAGATCAATTAAATGTGTTATTGAACCATAAATATTTTAACACTTTTTATACTGTTGTAATTTTAGGTATTATAACTATATTAAGTGGAATATTTATATCATAAATAATAATAGACTTGACATTTACTAATAAAATTTTATACTTCCAAAAGCTTAGGAGTTTTAGAGGTAGTGCTAACACAGTTGTTTTTCCCCCTTCGAATAATTCCTTAGCCCTTTCTGTTAAATAAATGGAGGTGGGCATCTGGAGTAAAACAAAGCACTGTGATGCAATTTTTTTCCTTTTTTAAAAACATGCTTTGGAAAGAAAAAGGAATTAAAACACAAACCTGGTTTACTTTGAACTGCATTTCAACAGATTAACCACAGCATCACTGGTGGAACACATTTCTCTCTTCAATTTACCTCAATCAGTGTTCTTCTGCATCTAATGTAAGGATTGTTGGATTTTTTTATTGGTTTTATATAACTATTTTTTGTGTTTAAAAAACAAAAATAAAATCCTAATAATTTTTGGTTTCTGATAATTTTCAAATTATTTTTATATAATTTACTAATTATTACCAAAATATTTTGTTTTTCTATATAATTAATAAATGTAAAAATTTTATTGCATATGTTAAAAAATGTTTGCTGTATCAACTAAAAGGTTTTAATATCATTCTAATGCCATTTCCTTTGACTTTGCTTCTTGTATGTTTTTATTTATAGTTTATGCCAAGTGGATCTTATATATAGTATGATTTATATGAATAATAATCTTTCTCTTTTAACAATGATATATATGAGTAATCACTGTGTAAACTACACAATTAGTAATATTAAAAATAATTCTAAGCATGTATTTTTTAGAAGAATGGCAATATAATTCTAATGCACCTTTATGCTACCTGCTGGAAAGCATTACATACCATATTATTAAATATAAACTATAATACTCAAACATGCACCTGTACACACACTTACTGTTAGTGTAACCTAACATTTTTCTACTTAGCTGCATTACTTTATTTAAATAAGCATTATTTTGTCCATTTATTAATTTGTTATTCTCAAACCTAACTTGTTGCTCTGCAGTTTTATCCTTAAGAGTGTTTATATTTTTAATATGTACCATCACATGATCAAATAGTGAAAGCAGAAATAATAAAAGGTAGCTATGAAAAGGTCTATATCTCTAAATATACTAATAATTAAAATATTCAACAAAACTTTATTCTTTTCTATTATAAATTCTGGTACAAATTGACAACTATCACATTAAATAAACACTTTAAACACAGAGAACACATGTTGATCATAAAAAATACAGTGAATTTTGATGCAATGTACAACTAAGTATCTGAATTTAGGTTAATTAACTTACTTCCATAATGTTTAATATTTGAAAGAAAGGCTGCAGTTATTGTTGGGATGGCAAAAGGAAGCGAATGATGAGAGTAGGAAGAGGGGAAACCTGAAAGACAATGAACACTGCCGTGTTCAAAGTTCATACAATGCTCCAGGATATAAAAGTCACCAGTAAACTTTTGGAAAACATTCTAAACTTTTAAAAATATAACTTACAAAATAAAGAAGGTACAGAAATAATTTTCTACATTTCATATTTTAATACAAGTTTTTAAGTAGAGAGTTCCTTGACCAATTAGTAGTTACATACAGTCTGAGACAAGGGCATAAGTAAAGGATTGATATACAGAGGTATGTATTTGCCATGCTTTCCATAATGGGATATCAGCTAAATTTTCTAAACAATGGTGCATTTAAGCAGTTCTCAAAGAATGGTCACGTAAATATTGATAATACTTTTCTCTGAATATATAGTAATTTTCCTATATTTTAAATGGTTATAATAAAATACATTTTTATACATAAATAATGGCTCTTAAAATTGTGGGGAAGTGCTACATGGATAATATGATTTAACGCAAGCACTACTAAAATGAATTTGGTTAAATTAAAACAGCTATGCTATTATACTAAACCTTAAAGGCTTGTTTTGTTGTAAGCGAAATGAACTGGGGAACTGAGGAAGTCTGTTTATAAATAGACTATAGCGCTGTCTTTCACAGACCCTTCAGATACCGTTAGGCAACAAAAGGATGTGTGTAGATAGATGACAGTATATTAGGTATGAGAAACATAAGATCTGTATCTGTCCTCAATCGGGAAAACATTCACAAACTTTTTAATGTGTGAATAATTTAAACATTTAATATTAGATATCTTGGATTTCCTTTGAAAGTTGAATTTGTTTTTAGGTTCACAACTATTCAATTATAATTCTCTAACATTTGGGGCAGTTTTTATAAGAATGAGCACATTTTGCTAGAAAAGCACTAAAATAAGACAACGTATAATATAAATATGTTTCATTAATC
The DNA here is from genome assembly GCF_019186645.2 of Phyllostomus hastatus. NCBI lineage: Eukaryota > Metazoa > Chordata > Mammalia > Chiroptera > Phyllostomidae > Phyllostomus > Phyllostomus hastatus. The sequence goes on from NW_025333977.1 coordinate 18,205,160, forward strand.
ATTACTGAGGAATAAGTCAAAGCTCAAACTGAATTTGTTAATAAGATGCCACTTAAAAGATATTATTAGCTTGTGTTTGAAAACTGAAATGCAGGGTTGATCCCACATATTTTCTTAGGATTAAAGAGCAGGACATTATAAACAAACAATAACAACAAATCTAGGTAAATAAAGCAAAACTTTGCAAATCAAATTAGAAATTTTATTGAGCATCCAAAAAGCCTTGTTACTTAAAATTAACAGAGAATTCTAAAGATTCTCATTTTAAGGATAAAGCCACTCTCTGAAAGCTCATCCTCATTCCTTTTAAAAAGTAACTGTACAGATCGAATATATCTATTATAACTACAAGATAGTTTATATTATGGAAAGCATTACACAGACTATTAATATCACCTAATTGAGGCATACTCTAAAAACTAAAAAATACAACTAGAAATCACTAGCAATGAAATAATTTTGTTTACATTTAGTTTACTTTTAATAATTCATACATTTTACTCAATACCTAATTTTCTGATTATACAAGAACTGATATCATTAAAATAAAGATAGGTTTACAAGACCAGACTACAGATAAAAGTCTATATTTGTTTATAGACTATAATAAAAATCACAATAAATATAAAATACTATGATATAATTTACATATATATTAAAAGAGGACTACAAGGCACATGGTCCAAAAGTTTGTAAATCAAATTAGGAAATAGATTTTCCTTTTAGATATGAGAAACACAGATTTTCCTTTGCCTATTGATACTGTTCAAGTTTCAGATGGCAAAAATGTTGATTAAGAAAAGTACTCTATCACGCCCGACAAGAGAATTATTCTTTTCATATAACTTAGAAAAATACGGTAAAACTGGTGAAAGACCATTTTTGTTACTCTTTTAAGGAGAAATTCATTAAACATTTCATTTAAGGGAAAAATAGCATAAAATGTTTGCACTTAGGGAGTGTGCTAAAAACACACATAATAGTGATTCCACAAGTGCTACGATCCTTTATGTAAAGTTGAGCAAATTTATTATTTCCTCAGCAGTTAAATGGACTCAGTCTGTGTCCCCTGAATAATAGGAAAATTCATGCATACGTCTGCTCACTTGTTTCATCTGACCTTTTTGCTATGACTGCCCCCACAGTGCACCAAAGGGGCACAACAATACACGTGAAGGTATCACACTCTTCTAAGAATGAGCTTTGCAGTAACTTGCGTTGCTGCACAGAAATGCAAATTCAGAGTAACTTACCCGACAACTGCAACAAGATGATAAAGTTTGCAAGGAGTGGAAATCATGTATTACTTCAGGGAAATGCAGTATGCAGCTGCTGCTCCAGCCTGTAAATTGGACTGCACTGACATTACAATCAACTGTTACTGACAAAGCTCGCGAGACTTGGCAGCAGCAGCTAGATCTAGAAGCAGCCAATCTTTACTTTCTGACATCTGTTCAAGGCTAATGGTATGAATGCAATAGTGAATCATTTACAAAGTATTACCGGATTCATGGTTTAAGATTGCAGGCAGTCATCTAAGAAGGAAGAAAAAATAGAAAGAAATGCTTCTTTAAGAGAAGCTGAAATCGAATAGAAAATGTGGGGTTTTTTAAATACTACCAGAACTTTTAAGAATTTTTCCTCTTTATAGACTATTTTCTTAGGATCATGTTAAGATTTAAAGATGTACATGTTCTAAAAAATGCTGTTATTGAAAACTTTGTGCCTTCAATTTGTGTTAGTGATAAAGGAATGTAAAACATAAATTAGGAAACAACACAATTACTCTGAGGGCAAAGGTATGAAAATCAAAAGATTAGTTATATTAAGTGAGTGAATGTCTCTTATATGCATGTCTTTTTAATATATATGAGTTAAATATTATTAATCATAATTTTAGTTGATGAAGCTACGTAAGACTTAAAAGGATCACAAACTTGCTATATATCCTATCATTAGTAGTTTTGAAATCAGCATTTTAACCTAGATTTGTCTGATGTCATTTCATGTCACCTGTTTCCAAGCCAATAGCTATTTTGTCTTTTAAAGTTATCCAGGCTGGGAAAATTATTACACAAGAGGTATTTATTAGATAAACTTTATACTGTATACTCATAATAATTTGTGGTTTGTTTAGAATATAGTTTATATAATGACAACTGTTCTCTAAAGGAGAAAACTTTTTGAAAATGGTACACTGACAATTTTGCAATGTTTTTTACAAAGATGGCATTTTTGTAAAAATGTAGTCATTCTGATGGTCTGCAGGAAAAATAATTCATTGGTTTAATATATGTTATTTTTTATGCAAATGCCAAAATTCTTCTCTCCAACATAGTTCCAATGCATTGATGTCTCTATTATCTATGGTCAGTCTCATTCTCAAATCCTGCAATTTTTGAGAGATGTTTTACCCATTGACAAATTCAGCAGGGCATTTGGTATACTCCCAATATCTATCTACTCACTATTCTGTAAAATATACTACATATATACACATATTTTAATTTTAAACAAGAACCTAAACAATAATCTCTTATAAGAATTTTTTTTTCTTAAACACATTTCCACTGGCTGCCTAGCAACATCAACTGATCACAAAACCTTACAAGTTTTCTCTGCTCAGGTTTTGCTTCAGGGAACTGCCTTTAGCTCCTGCTCCTATAGTTCATGATTTCTTGGTTGTACCCATTATTTAATGCATAATTTCAGTGCATTCGTCTTTCTGTCTTATTTGAGGGTTTCTTTCTTTGTGGCTGATCTGCTGCTTTACTTCTGTGGTGTCATAGTGGGAGGATGTAGACACAGGTGGTGAGTCTCATTTCAGGGTCATAGGCAAGTGTTCCCTGACAGCCTGATGGTTATATGCTCATGCTGTTAGATGTTGTGTGTGCCTTTAAGTGACACTGCTGAAATACCGCACAACACCACACAGATTTAACACTGTTCAGATTTCGCAACCATGTATGTTGAAGCTCAGGGAAGATAACTGAAATGGTCTTGACCATGGTTATTGCCAGTTAGCCTATTTCAGTGACTCTGCTTTTAAGGTTTAGTGTAACTTAGTTACCACTGGGCTGGTTGTTTTCTAGATAGCGGCATTCAAGAAAATTTGAAGCAGTGTGGGAAATATTAATTAGTAGTATAGATTCATCTTGCTTAGGCACTCTGATGTCACACAAGTACTCTACCTTTGTTAGTTTTTTACAAGAGCAATGTATTCTCTAAATAAAATATGAATTACAAAGTGTATATTTCTGCATTTTACATATAACAGAGGTGAAAAAGATCAAATGCTATATTCCATTGTAGCTTTTTAAATCTATGTAGAGTTGGAGTTACATATAACAATAGTTAAATAGGTTGTTATCATAATTTTGTTTCCTGTTTTAATACATTTCATATTATTTTGATTAACATTTTTAAATGACTGAATCATATATCAGCAATGTGAATATCATTGCACTATTTGTTACTTATATGATGACAATAATAATTTTAACTATTAACTACTATGTGCGTACAGTATTCTGAACATTTTGGCTACATTTTAATATATTAACTCATTTAAAACTGAAAACCACCTTTTAAGTAAGTACTATTATTATTCTTATTTTATGGTGGAGGAAATTTAGCCACAAAGTGTTTAAGTAGCGTGCAAAAAAATCATACAGGCAATGAAGGTGATTTCTAATATAATTTTATGCAAACACTATTACATTTGGCAATTTTGTGCATGAATAATTTAATTGCAAATTTTGCTTATTATCTTAATATGTCCTTGCAGAAGTTAAGTAACTCAGTATGACTTGTGCAAGATAGTGGTTTTCTTTTCTTCTTTGCAGTCTTCTAAAATCCTCGCACTATAGCTGTTGAATAAGAATAGGTTTTCAACAATTCCTGCAAAAAACAGAAAATGTTTTTACTCAGAATAAAACTGAACAAATCCCTGGAGCCAAGAGATCAGACATGCATACCTGGATGTGGCATGTGTTTAAAGTGGATTTCTTGACAGGTTTTATAAGTGAGCCCAACTCTGCAGGCAATACAATTATTTAATAGTATGGTAGCAGCTAATATAGAAGTGCCTGAAGTCAGTTGCATCAATGAGACAAAACAAAGATTTTTAAAGTGAATGAAGAATGAGTGATGGGGGTCTGAGCTAGCCTGCTATGTGACACAGATTCAGGAAGTTCCCAGACCACACTCCAAGGGGCCGAGTCCCAGGGCCGGGCTCCTCAGGGACTTGTTATTCCATCATGTATACGGTTTATCTTTTTTTCCAATTTAATAATGTTCAATGATACCTTTTACTTTAAGCTTATTTGAAAATGTGTCAAACATAGTTTTTTGACATCTATTTTCATATAATTAACATCATCAATTATTTTTCTTTGACTCTAATTCATCTAACTCACTTTTGTTGTAAAGGCAAATTAAATTTGTCATGGAAATAGTAACAAAAAATGGACAAAACAATTATACAGATTTTTTACATTTATTATTTTTCATGAAATAATTACTTCAACCAGAGTTTTTCCAAAGGATGTATACTTTTATGGCTAAGGTACATGTGACTAACTACCTGCACAAAATATTATCAATTTATCCTCCCACCAGCAAGCTAAAAAATATGTCTCCTTCATGCTCAAAAGACAGACAAGAGTCTCATGCTTTCCAGAGGGAAGCAGGGGAATAGCAAAGGGGGTCAGATATATGGTGACAGGGAAGGATTTGACTTTGGGTGGTGGGATCACAATGCAGTGCATAGATCATGTATCAGAGAACTTTATACTTGAAACATATATAATCTTATTAACTCTCACCTCAATTAATTTAATGAAAGAAAAATGAGCTATCAAACTATGAAGACATGAAGGGAAATTAAATGTGCATTACTAAGTGAAAATAGAGCACAGATGTTAATGATTTCAACTATATGATGTTCTGGAAAGGCAAAGCTGAAGATATAGTTAAAAACATCAGTGGTTGCCAGATTTTGGGTGGAGGGAGGGATAAATAGACAGTAATACTATGATATAGGATTATACTCTGATTATTTCAAAACTGTGGATACATGTTATTATCTGTGTGTTCAAACTCAGACAATGTACAACACCACGAGTGAACCTTAATGTATACTGTGGACTCTGAGTGATGATGATGTGTCAACATAGGTTCACCCATTGTAACAAATGTCACATTCTGGTGGGGGATGTTGATGATAGGTAATACTACACATGTGTGGAAGTGGGGATATGTGGGAAATCTCTGGACTTTACTCTCAATTTTGCAATAACCTGAAACTGCTCTAAGAAATAAATATTATTAAATAAAAATACAGTTGATTATTGTTCATTTCCCATTTTTTTAATTTTACTTCACAAAATAAAAATTTACATTTAACTGGTTTGCTTATTACTGTGATCAATTATATTTTCATGTGTTTATTAGTTTCCAAATACTACTTTTATTTAGATATAATTTTCAACTTACAGAAAAGTTTCATAGCAGAATAAATAAGTCTCATATACTTTTACCCAGAGTCACAAAATGTTAATATTTTGTCCCATTTCCAACAGCATGCTCTTTTTTCATATATATCTAAATGATAATTCAGATATGTGCCTATTTTTTCTGAATCATTTTGCTGTTATTTGCTGACATCATGTTGGGTACTGCCCTGCCTGGTATCAGAAGCTGTAACCACCACCACCTCCCCCTCTTCCCCCCGCCAAGGCTAAGGCTGAGGGAACGACCTTGGACCCTAAGCCACCGAGGAGACAAAAGCTTATCTCCCTGGCAGGAGCACCACTTCTGCTCCTTTTACTTCACCCTGCCTGGCCCCCAATGCTTGGTCGGTTAGCCAATGACGGGTAAGATTCCCCAAGGGGGCAATGATCTAAGACAGGCATGATCATGTGGAAGGCCTTCAAGGAAGGATTTTGGGGGCTACAGCAAAAGGGGGTGATGGACCCTCGCCCCTTGGCTTTGACATAGCCAGAGTCCTCATTGTCTGCAAGAAAACCTCCTAATCTCTTGGCTGCCTTACTTTCCTTGCTCCACCTAAGCCTGAAACAATGACGGAGGGTGGTGCAGCTCTGTCCTGGAAAGGGCGGGTTCCCTGGGTGATCAGGCCTAAGAAAGAATATGTAAAATCCTGTGAAACCTGAGTTGTTTAGAATGCTTTCAATTAACTGATAAGTGTCCAAGGAAGAAGTTAAGTTTGTTCCTCAAAGTTTTACAGCCCTTTAGCTATCTGACCCTAACTCAAAATAGGCCCTCAGAGTTCTTTGTTATCCGTTGTTTGATCCTTACTTCCTGGCAATGATTAATGAGATTTACCTGAGTTCTTGTGCAAACAAACCCAATAAAAGCCATTGAGGAACAGACTCTTGGTCCTTCTCCTCTGAGAGATTGGCCACCTTTCCTCCCCAAGCAGATCAGGTCTTGGTAGACTTATTCTCATCCATGGCAGATGGGGGGGGGGCTCCTGTAAGATCTATGGATACAACCTGCTCTCTGACTGTATAAATAAGGGAATTCAATCAGCAGTCTAATAAATAGAAAACACAATTAAATAATGCTCTTATTGAGGAATGATTCTAGTTTAAGAAGACACCTAGTATATATAAAAGGAATAATATGTCAGAAAAGAATTCACAGACCCCGATGAAAATATTAATACAGACAAGTATTAATTTGTATTAACAAATTTATATTAAAATCTTTAGGTGTACAATTGATATGGAACTGGAGATTCTATATTCCTGAGAAACCACACAGTTTACATTAAGAATTTCATAACTTAAGCAAAAGGTAAAACATAGCATCATGGATGATGGAATCAATAGAATATTGGGCACATAGCAGTCCTTAATATACTTAATTTATTTAAATTGAACTTTTATCAAACTTTAAGATATGACTTATACTTTACATAAAATAAAACAAATAAATGAACAAAATAAACTATATCACAATGAAGTAACCAAGTGACTCCTGAAGTTGGCACGTCCCGGCCTGGTCATTTCAACAGAACAGGTTCTGGGTGAGACTGGACAGCACGTCCGGGACCAAACCAGATGCAGTGGGTGGCACAGGATAGAAATGGGTTGGGATGCCAGAGAGGATATTTGGGAGTCACATTTGAAGATCTAAATAATTTCTGGGCATTAGATTAATGTGGTGAGAATAATGAGAATAAGGAGAATAATGTGGTGAAAGTTCTTGGTTAAAGGAAGTGAGTCACAGAACATTATGAAAATATAATCCCATTACAGTATGCATACACACACACACACAGAAAGATTTGGAAAGACATGAATTAAGATATTAACAGTGGGCCCTGGCTGGTGTGGCTCAGTGGCTCTGTATAATAGACAGATAATATATTATATTATCTGTAATGCATGTGTATCATTACTATAATTATTATTTCTATATCCTCAAATAGAAAGTGAAATATAACTATAGTCAAAAATTCCAGCTTGCACCTCATGTTCAGATGATCTAACTGGAGTTTTTGTCTTGTGTTAATTGAGATGTTGAAGAATTGAAATGATACAAAGCTGCCCATTTGACATTATTGAAATTAATATGTATGTATGGAAAAATAACATAAAGGCAAAAAAAGTTGCACTGTGAAGACGGTGAGGCAAAGAGATTTTATGGTGAGAGGAAGTGAATAAAGTGAGAGGCACTAAAATTTAAGAGAAGAGAGTGATATGGTCAGCTGTCCTCGAGCAGAAATTTTGGGCACAGTCATTGGAATGACTTTAGGAAAGTTCGGTCTTTGTGGGGAGGTGTAAATCCCTCCTGAGAATCCTCAGAGATGTTAGTAGAGACTAACATTGTTTTCCAATGATCTCAAGCAAGTGTGTTAATCTGTGTGTGTGCCCCCAATAGAGACATTGGCTGAAAAAATAGGCAGACGTGGGTCTAATATGAGGGGAAAAAGAGACTTATGTAATGTAAAATAAAGTTGTTATGCTACTATATTATAAAGTGGACATTATAACATTTGACTCTCCATTTCTACAAGTATAATTTGACAAGTTTCCAGTTTGTATACAACACATTTCAATAAAAATAAGCTTTTATAAAATATTTTTGACCATTTTAAGAGCACATTTTGGAGGCATACAGTGACTTCTGAGATAAGAGTTGCAAAAAAGCAACCGGTGGCACTTTCCCCACTAAGTTCTTGCCCTCATTCCCAAGTAATCTCTTCTCATTTTTTCCTTCCAGATAATCTTCTGTCTTCTCTGCTGTATTTAGGGATACCTCTTTTTTTTTCTTTGATTTGAAATTTTGTTTTAATTACTCCAGGATGATTTTGCAAAGACCAAAAATAGACTTTATTTTGGGGAAGAGTAAGAAAAATAGCCAAAGCCACATGTAGAAATTGTGAACTGCTGAGACTCATTTCTGTTTTGCAACTAGCTTACAAATGCACTGCCAAGTAGTCTGACACTTAGCTAAGCATTGGATTGCCAGTGCATTACTTCAGTTACTAAATATAATCAGGGCATTAATAATTAAACTTGTTATGTCTTATTACAGTCAGTGTCTTCATATTGTTTTTCAGTGTTTTCATATTTGATGATTACATTTATGGAAAGATTTTTATCATGCAAAGAAAATGTATTCAGAGTCTATTACTAAATATGGAGAAAAGTATTTTGTTGAACATGAGAAAACTTACATTAAGATAATTTGCTGCCTCCAAGTAATGATTCTACCTTTGATTTCTTTCTTAAACCCATCAGATGCCCCTTTAGTCTTTCTCTGTATAATCATTTTTCTGATGTCAGATTTCTGGTTTTGTTTAAATGATCAATATTATATAAAACAGATTAGTTCTGAAAATTCTAAGAAGTATGATTTGAAAGGGTGACCTATCTAGACCTTACAAAGTATTCCTCTCCAGGTAAATTGATATACATATCTAACTAATTTTTATGCAGTAATTGTTAGAACTATGGATGTATAAGCTTTATGGACATAGAAAAGTGATTACTTCATTTAAAACATCTAAATAGGTCAGTGAAAGTGGTCAGACAACAAAAGAAAAGGTGCTCTTAGAGTAAATACCTTAATATGTAGTTCCTTATATGTTAATTTTCTTGTGTCACCTTCTTATATTTGAGTTGATAAAATGAATGTCAGTTTGCTTATCTTTGTATTCACAGCACTTTGTGAATTCGTTGGCACCATAGTAGGTACTGTATAAAATCTGGTAGTTGTTTTAATGTAAATGTAAATGTAGAAAACATAATTTTTCCCAAAACCACTTTAAATGTACAGTATGTGTATTTCACTAAGAGTTTCACTGTTAGAAAGAGAAACCATACTTAAAAAAAAAAACAAGAAATGTTTCTCATCACTAGAGATATCTTTTGCAACCACTCATCTGTTATAGGTGATTATCTGCTCCAGGATTTGTCAGTCCCTTTCCTCGAAGGAGCTTTCTCGACCAGTTCAATTCCAGCTGGATACACTCAATGCAGCAATTTATAAGGTTAGTTATACCTCTCTTGTCTAAGGAATAAAATTGAAGATCTGAAACGTGAAATTTGGGAAGGTGTTCTTGAACTAGTCATATGCATCTCCAAGTTGAGTTCAGCTCTTTGTGGGAGCCATGAAATGCAATGGCAAAGAGGGACTTAATGGAGCTTACTGGTAGACCACGATTAGCGCTCTTATGCATTGGCAATTATAACTGAAATCCACACCTTGCTATTCTTGCTTTTACAAAAATCTGTATAAGATTTCAATGCACTCAAACTTAAGAACAGCTGATTACTTATGATACTTTGAAGGCAAACTATTAGTGGTATTTTGAGAATATTTTTATGAGAACTTAAGTTTTCACTTACATTTTACATTATGTAATGGGACTCAGTTTTTTCAATCTGCAGATTTGTATTATATTTGTCTGGGACACTACTGGTAAAGGCCTTTTTTCTGCACATAATTATTAATAATACTGTTTTTTTTTTACTCTCAGGAATTTAAAGACAAACCATATAGGCCTGTATAGATAGGTGAAAATGAGCCAATGAGAAGTATTATACATATATAAGTGGTAAAAAAATAAATATGAAGTCAGAGTTTTCAGTAACATCTTTTTCTGTAATGATATAGCTGTTAATGACTTGTATATATTCAATCCAAGTGAAGAAGAGTATCCTTTCGTATGAGGTCACTCTATAAACAAAGCATGATTTTCAAAATCTCATTAGAGTAATTACTTTTTACCATATTTTCTTCAATGCATTGCCAAAGCATTTCTTCACCTAGAAGGATAAGCCTGACATAGGAAGGATTTATTGACTCTGTAGTCTGGACTGTGACATCGTGATGAACACAAGCCCTGCTTCTCACCACTCACACTTCACCTTACAGGGTTGCAGCTGTGCTTAGCAACAGAATGCCAGATGGCATGGGGACATCAATTGATTAGTACTCAAGAACAATGTCACCTACCGAAACAAACCACAGACAAATTGACAAAGACAATGCTATGTTTGCAGGCCTGAATGATGAAGCCCTTTAAATAGGTTTATGCCTGCAGTCTTTAAATGTGTGCTGCTTGGAAAATTTTGTTCTAGGGAGAAGGGAGAATCTTAATTATATAACTATGCGTGTTTTTCTGGGAACTTTTCTTTGATGCTTAATCCTCTTTACTCGCCTGCACATCTATAAGCATAATATAACATATTAAAGCTATTTGTTGTCTGTCACTGCAAATCCAAAATTACCTAAACTCTCTCTTTAAAATGCATCCTTAGCCACCTTATCGTGGGCCAGAGACAATGGCAAATAGAATTACCTAAAGAGTTCTGGAATTCAAAAGCTGTCAGCGTGAGTTATCTGTTCACAAATAATGTCTTTTCTGTATGCCTTGTTTTATAGAAGGCATTTATTATCATGTTTGGCATCGTATGTAGCATACCTTGAATCATTTGCATTCAGACCTTGGATACAGGCTCTACCCGGTTGGCCTTAGAATAGATGCAATGTTTGAAAAGCACACACACCAGGTTATTCAGCTTAATTTCAGTAAGTAAGTCAGACTGATTTTTCAAAAATATTCTTGGGGAACTTTTTGATTGTTGTAGCTTCATCTCAAATTTATGTGAATTGATGCTAGTACAAATAGTGAAAATTCTATTTCAACAAATGTAGTGTACTGCTGCTTTTATAAAATTATGGGTTGCCTGTAACTGCAACCCATAACTTACCTGTTTCAGGTAAGTAGGGTGCATTTACTTAAGTGCAAATATAATATTACTCTGGACTCAAAATTGATCTACTGTCTTGGATTTCTGAGTTACTTTCACTGAAATATTTAGTAAACACAAAGTTTAAGCATATTATTACTGCCATTTTCTACTTCAGTGGTTCTTTCCTCACCTTGACTTTCTAGTTTGATACCTTTGTTCAAAGCCAAGCTTTCTAATCTTCATGGGAGACATTGTCCATGCACATCTTATTTTCATTGAACTTGACCCTGACATTCACTCCCGAACTGCTGTCTGCTCAGCTGCACCTACCTGGTTTGGCTTCATTTTAGATCATCGGGCTGGTACTCACAGGTGATGACTAGATAGCTCCCCACTGTCTCACATCACAGTTACCAGGTTCTGCTGCTCCCTGTTTCAACTTGGGGCACCTTGCATCTACCATTTCTCAACATTGCCATGTTCTTAAAGAGCACCTGTAGCTCTTGCATGTTTCAAGAAAGCTCTGTTCAGCTCTCTCTCTGCCTATGAATGTCAACCTGCTACTTCTACTTTTCTGTTGCTCTATCGTGCCTCAGGCACCAGGTCTCCCCTTTTAGCTTGTTCTTTGCCCTATCTTGCATTTATTTTTATCCCCCTTCCCACGTCACCCCCATCACCCTGCTACAGAAGTAAGGGTGTTGGCCCCTTATCAGAGGGCTACCCAATATCTTAACAAGCTCTCTATTCTATATATTTATATTTCCATCACTGCTTACACATTTACTTACTTTCTAAGCCACAGTAAATCTGTCTTAATTTTTATATATATCCTTTCTACACTTTGGCTTTGACAAAAAGCTATTCTCAGATTTCTAAATTCTATCTTGATATTTGAAAAGAAATTTCTATAAAGTAACAAAAAAGCAAATTCTATTATTTTCCTGTAGACTAAAAAAATACTTTCTGATGTGAAACCAAAAATTGATCAATAAATACTTTATTTAGGCTTTAAATGAATTTCCTCTGATACAATGTATATTATTATTTCAATGGGTATGGAAGTTATGATACAACTGAGATAACAGTAGAATACTGTTTTCATCTGCAAAAATATTACTTCAATTTCATCCTATCCCAGTAAAATGTTGTTTCCTTGAAAAAGACACTTAATCTTATATAAAGATGTCATTTCATTATAGAAATTGAAAGCTAATGTTATCAACTTAATTTTTCTGTTACTTACCATGCTTCCAAAATGGAAACAGTAGAAGACACTGTGTCTCAAATAAATTGTGCATGGGAATCACCAGAAGGGCTTGCTGCAGCAGATATCTGGGCACTACTCCCAGAGGTACTGATTCAGTAGGTTTGCAGTAGGAGCAAGAATGTTCATTTCCTTCTCTAGTAAGTTTGCCAGCAGCACAGGCAAAGTTTTCTCTGAGCAATTGTCTATTCAATTGTGAGTCACAATTGCATCTGATATAAGAGTGATGCCAGTGTCCTCCCATCCTGAAATATGACAAGAGTCTGTTCTCACTTCCCAAGACATCTCCAAAGTGACCTAGTGTCCACATTACCAGCTACACATGTTCTTCCTGTCCTGCTTCTAGAGACCAGCCTTGCAACCTCTTCAAATATTCTTTAGGCCACAAAACTTAGGAACTGAGCTGTACAAATTTGTATTATATACCTGAAAAGAGGTTCCAAAATTCAGAAAGATGCTTTCAAGGTTTTTTTTCTTTTTTTTAATCCTCACCCTAGGACATGTTTGTTGTTGTTTATTTTTTTTATTTGAGAGAGAGAGAGAGATCAAGGTGAGGAACATTGATGAGTTGTCACCTGTATGCATTCTAAATGGGACTGAACCCACAACCTAGGTATGTGCCTTGACCAGGAAATGAACTGCAACCTTTTGGTGTATTGGATGACACTTCAGCCAACTGAGCCACCTGCCCAGATTATTTTCTATGTCCTTTCTTTCTTTTCTTTCTCCTTTCTCCTCTCTCTCTCTCTCTGTCTCTCTCTCTCCTCTCCTCTCCTCTCCTCTCCTCTCCCCTCCTCTCCCCTCCCCCTCCCTCCCCCTCCCCCTCCCTCCCCTCCCCCTCCCCTCCCTCCCCCTCCCCCTCCCTCCCCCTCCCTCTCCTCTCCTCTCCTCTCCTCTCCTCTCCTCTCCTCTCCTCCTCCTCCTCCACCTTCTCCTCCTCCTCCACCTTCTCATCCCACTTTCCCTTCTCCTCCTCCTCCTCTCTCTTCTTCTTCTGAATAATCAGTTTCTTCTTCCATGTTTTACTGTGGTTCTCCCCCTAAAGCATTATGACCTTGGGTTCAAATGACTGTGTTTCTAACTCTCTCTCTCTTTCCCTCTCTCTCTCTTTACCCTAAGGGTTGGTAATAACTCTCTCATGCTGACAATAGTCTCCATAAGCAACAGGTCTTGGATGTTCACACATTCATTTCTGAGCAGCTGAGTTCTTTCCTTATATATCACTCCAACTTCATACATTTTCTGGTGTTATTAAAAAGATTTACAAGAGGTCTAGAAGTAAATATTGAAGCTCCCACATTTGTCATTTTGAATGGTGCTCTAAATTCTTGCCACATAAGCAAGAATCTTCTCTTTGTGATGACTCATGGGCAACCTTGAGGAAATTGTTGATAATGGCCTTTATCAGCCAACGAGGAGAAGAAGTTGTAACCTATGTGACACCTCCACCCAGCACTTATGAGGCATGCCTTCATGTGGGAGCTGATGTGCCTCAATCATGGTCATGGATCCCATTAGCTCCACAATGACAGTGTGACCCAGGCTGGCTAGGCTTATCATGCGGCATTTCTTTCTCCATGTACAGCCTCCAGAAATCTTATTTCTTATTGCAGTGTTTGGTGTCTTCTTCCAGACCTCATTCCAGGCCAAATGAGATCATCTTTCTGGGGTTCAAAAGCCTTCCTCTGTTACCTCTCCAATTCTTGTTGTGACATAAGCTCACATTTTACCATGTTAAATGCATAGTAACTCCACTTTTGCTTTCTAGGAATATTTTATTCTCTTCATAAAGCTCAAACTTTATAATCAAAAACTTGGACTTTGAAATAGACTTCTAAAGCCTATACTGTAAGGGTATCTTTCTTTTTTTTTCTATTCCTCCATAATAAACTAAATTTCTTGAAGCAATGTGCATAACCCAGGTGGAATCTGTATCTTCTGTAACTAAGGCACATCAATTGTTTGCTCTAATTGCAGATAAAGACTAGCCAAGGTCTGATAATTAATGTAAAATGCCAAAAACAGTATTTCAGTAAACAATGCTTCATATCAGACACATGCCAACATTTTATAAGAGGATACTGACCTCTGAGTTGTTAAAACATGATAATCCAGATTATCGTTTCCTTCTGTGATAGACGCAGCATTTTATTAAACATCCAGGACCAGTGCTTAACCTGGTGATTTGAATATAAAAGTCTTAATATATTTTGGTTGAACAGATTAACAGAAGACAGAGATGTACACACTAAAGACATCTTGGTCACTTTAACGTTTTACATTCATACAGAAAATGGCAATGATATGAGGTTCCGGGGGTTAATTTATGGCAGAGGTTCTTAAAGTTTGGGAATTTGGGATACTTTTATATCCTTAAAAATTTTTGAGGATTCCAAATAGCTTTTTATATGACTTGTAGCTATTAATATTTACAATGTTAGGACTTACAACACAAATTTTAACATATTTATTAATTCATTTAAATAGATATAAACACACTATATGTTTGGTGTTTTTCCTCTTTTTTAAAAAATTGTTGCTCAAATACAGTTGTCTCACAAAATAAATAGATTTTTCAGATCGTAAACAAAGTTAATCAGAAAAGTAGCATTAACATTTTTGAAAATCTTTTAAAAGTTTGTCTTAATAGAAGATAGTTGGATTCTCATATCTGCTTCAGATTTAATATGTTGTAATATCACATGTTACATGGCCTCTGGAAAGTTCCACTGTACACTCATGAGATAGTGAGTGTGAAAAAGGCAAATGAGGTCTCAGTGTTATGAAAATAGTTGTGACCTTGTAGAACCCCTGAAAGGGTCTCCATAGAAACCCAGGGATTTCTACACCATATTTTGAAAACTGTTAGTCTGATCATTTCTTGGTTGTTTTCTTGTTTTGTTATAGCTACTAAACACAATACCTCAAAATAAAGTAAATAAGTAAAAGTAAAGAGTAAAGAAAAATTAAGATACAAAGAAAAAATGTTTTTTCTCCTCATATCTATTTAATCTATCCTTTGAAAATTTTTCTGTA
This sequence comes from Phyllostomus hastatus, assembly GCF_019186645.2. Taxonomy (NCBI): domain Eukaryota; kingdom Metazoa; phylum Chordata; class Mammalia; order Chiroptera; family Phyllostomidae; genus Phyllostomus; species Phyllostomus hastatus. Next base: position 18,220,691 of record NW_025333977.1, read on the forward strand.
TATTTTTAACACTTTTCTTAACAAAACTATATTTAACTTGAAATATAAACTGAAGGAAAAAAATACAGCTTCCACAGTTTTCTATTGAACCAATAAATTATTATGTTCCTTTAAATCAGAAAATGACTGTTTATGGGCCACATTAAAGAAATAAAAATATTAACAATTTGTAAGTTCTAGTTTTAGTATTAACTGTCACAATTTTCTCAATGCAAGTCCCTGAGAGTATTTAAATTTTTTAAATGGATACATAAAATTTACTTATGTCTCTAAAAATACACCTTTTTAAACAAATCTCAAATGTACGTAGTTAAAGAGTGCCCATAATTTATCTCAGAAATGTAAAACTGAAAGACAGTTGATGCATAATTGGAATCACAATTCATCCCTATTGTTTCCTGGATTTAAAGTTTATTGATGACTCCTAATACAAGGAATATGTAGACAAATGAGAATTTCTCATATGTAATTTTGAAATATCTTAAATTAGTTGACATAATTAGTAATATTTATATATGTTCCCTATGGTTCCATATCTACTCCACAGAATTTTTAGAAAGTGTCTACATGGCAATTTGTGAGCAACAGACACACACAGAGACAAAGAGACAGGCTGTAAATATAAGGGATGGATTAGAAAATGCTAGGTCCTATGTATGTTCCCACAGGTAAATCGGAGCAGCCCTAAAACTGTGTTCACATTTGATACTCAGACACCAGAATATTAGAGAGTTAGATATTCCATAATTAAAGAACCAAGAAGTAGATCGTTATGATACATGTTTCTGTCAGTGATTCCTATTCATATTATATCAAGTGATCTATCTGCCTTCCTTGGGAATCATCACTCAACCTTCTAAGTCACTAGCTCCCTGTCAACATCATCTTAAAGCACTTTATAGCTCATGTTGATTAGGTTTGTGGCTTTAGAATACATACATATATACACACACACACACACACATATACATATACATGTATACATATATTTGTCTGAATTGTCTGTTTTACCTGGTATTCTGTAACCTGCATTTCAAGGAGAATTAACATAGCACCACAATTCACATGTCTTAATACAAATATCTTATTTTTTACTTCAAATGGTATTTTCTCCATATAACAAGATGAAGTTTTTCTCCTGAGAGACTGGAGAGTTCCATGACTAAAAATTAAAATTGTATTGAGATCTGTAAATCCAGTTTTGTAAATACCCTTAAGCCCAGAGTATGTTTCACTTCTTTGGTTAAAATGAATGAACTCTAAATTAATATTTTCTTTCAAAAATTTAGCTGAGAAACATTTAACCCTAAAGCTTAAAACCACCAAATATAACAAGTCCATTTTGTGGGGAATATATCACCCTTAAAGCAAAGCACAACATAGCACTAAACATTACTGAAAGCAACCGCACCATATCAATGCCTTTCACAACAGAAGGCTGTGTCCTTCTCTGAATGTACAAGTGGTATGTGATCATGAACATCGCATTATAAGCATCTGTGCAAAGTTCCCAGATTCATGCCATGATTTCTACATATTGGATAATTTATCATAGTGCCATCTGTTTCAAAAACATAGTTGCCAACATAGATGGATTATCAAAAAATACATTATTTTGTCTTTATGTAAATGCTTCTGACGATATGTGCATGCAAATTCTGCTGAGATCATTAGCTTTTAAAGGCAAAATAGCATTGTAAAGATGGCATAACCATAAAAATAAATATAATTTCAATCAAAGCAATAACTAAACAAAAATCATCACCAAGTATCAGTCATTCTGATCAGTATATGAAAAAAAATGTTTGATAATAACAAAATAATTTGGGGGAGGGAATCTAGATGTTTTTCCTCTCTCTCCCATTTGCATTTGGTATCCTTTGAGCATAAACTTATTTCCTTAGAATCAAAGTGTACATACATGGTTGGTTATTTTGTTTATAAATACAAGTGCTGTCCTCTAACACTAAGGATTATGTTGTAAGTGATCAACAGTGGAAATAGAAGGTAGCTACCTAAACTATTACATATCACAATTTTTTCGAAGCATAACCTTAATTGTAGCTCATAGAAATTCTGACTAAAATGGGTTTTGAAGTCAGCGAGTCCAATTCCTTTTTATGGTTGGAAAATTGTTATCCAAAGTAGTTAAATATTTACTATGAGAGAAATAGTTGTATTAGTCAGGGTTCTCCAGATAAACAGAACCATTAAGATATGTATGTATATACAATTTTATTTTAAGAACTTGGTTCACATGATTGTAGAAGTGCAAGGCCAAATCATCAAGACAGGTCAGCAGGCCTGAGACCCAGGGGAGGATCACAACCCAAGTTCCAAAGCAGCCTGCTCACAGAATTTCTTCTTGCTCAGGGAAGGTCAGTCTTTGTTTCATTTATACCTTCAACTTTTTGGAAGAGGTTCATCCACATTATGAGGCTAACCTGCTATGCTCAAAGTTCAATAATTTAAAAGTTAATCTCATCTAAAAAACAGCATCACAGAAATCTCCAAAACAATGTTTGGTAAAACATCTGGACTCCAGGGCCCACACAAGTTGACACACAAAAAGAAATGATCACGCTAGTGTATATGCTGTGCCTTCAGGGTTCTATGAACAATGATCAGGGAACTGTTTGGGTAGTTCCACAGTATTTATTACACACCACCTACCCTTTAATGAGTCTGCTATGAGACTGTTCTTTTTAAAGTGCATTTTAAAAAGGTATTAAGTATATAACTTCTTTATCAACTGAACTAAGATGATCACTATATTAAATGACCAGTTTAAGGATGTTACATAAATATTAAATAAGAAATTTGTCTAGAATTTTCACACTGCTTATGAAATTTAAGTCTGATCTCAACTCTAGGTCTATTTTGAAACTAAAAGAATCTTAGTGTGTTAGAGTAAAAAAAAATTACACAAATATTTACACCACAAATCACAAATGTTGAAAGGAAGCTTCTCAAAGAGACTTTTTTAATAGTTACTGTGTTTTATTTTACTTTTTTTTAAATCATTCTTTTTTTCATAGTCTTTTTTTAAGATTTTATTTTTAGAGAGAGAATGGAGGGAGAAAGAGAGAGAGAGAGAGAGAAACATCAATGTGAGGTTGCTGGGGGCCATGTCCTGCAACCCAGGCATGTACCCTGACTGGGAATCGAACCTACAACACTTTGGTTTGCAGCCCGAGCTCAATCCACTGAGCTATGCCAGCCAGGGCTTATTTTACTTTTTTAAATTTTTCTTTTAATAGCTGATCAAGTACAGTTTTCTGCCTTTTACCCCATCCCAGCCCTCCCCACAGCTTTCCCCATCTCCCTCCCATTTCCGCCCCTCCATGTTATTGTCCATGTGTCCTGTATACTTGCTCCTGCAAACCCTTCCCCTTTCCCTCAGAAATTCTCTCCCCTCTCCTCTCCGGTTACTGTCAGTCTGTTTAACTAAAGGTAACTATCCATCCTTAATACGCCATTATTTTATATTTCTGTATCTGTATCTTTGCTATTCCTTCTCTGCTTCTCAACACATGCTTACTCTCTAAAACAAAATTTAACTATCTCCTGAGCTTGTAATTATGTTCTGGTGGCTCCCCTCCTCCATGCTCCCAGAGCAACTTGCATGTATCTCAATCCCACCCCCTCCTGTGACATAGTTTGGAAGCTTAGGTGAATCAATATTATTTTGCACAATAAATATTCTAACATATTTTGTTCTTTATGACAACTATATATTTCTGAAACTATAAAAAGAAAACTTTAAATATTTTAGGACTAGTCCTGGGCAGTTTTATTAAATGAAATAGATAGGATTCAACCTTTTGATGAACATAAGTCTAGATCTCACTATGATGTCTGTATTTGTTAATGCTTTTTATTTATTAGAAAGTAATACCTGTCCCATGTTATATTTTAAACTCAAATGTAAAAAAGTTTCACAGTTTTCTCATTTGCAAACAGTGAAAGCAGTGGCTTTTTATTTCAACATTAATTTTAATCAAGGTTGAATCAAAACGTTAGGGATGTATAATATTTATCACTCTAGTTGTAAAATATTTGATAAAAGGTATTGTGTTTTATTCACCCCTTTATTGGTGGCACATGTCATCTGTTGTCATAGGTACTACTCAGTGCTTGCTATTTTAAAAAGCACTCATAAATTATAAATACTGTGTGACTTTTATTAAAAAATTTGATTTTGGATTTTTACCCAAAGTAAACATAGTAAAAGTACATGTTTATTTTTCTATGTCTTCACACCATTTTTAAACACCCATTTGGCTACTAACATGTTTTTTATACTTCACTAAGTTTAGGGATCCCATGTCGTCTTTCTTTCTTCACATCAGAAAGAATTCTAATTTAAATATCTCATTAAAGAATGTTTAAAAACATACATGGATATGTAACAGGGTGCAGCCAAGAGGGGAGCCTCAAATAGGGATCTGTAATAAGATCCAGAAGAGCCTGGAGATAATTGGCTCCACACCACAGGGCCACACCTGCCCAGAATCTGGCAGCTGTAGCCAATTGTGGGAGGAGCCAGAAATGGGGCTTCAGAGGAAGATTGGCGCTGGGATTTAAACCGAGACACGGCAGCCACTGAAGGGGGAGAACCATGTGCAGCCCTGCAAGAGAGAACCACACAGCTTTAGCAGAGTGAAGACTCTCTCGGCCCTGAGGGAGAGAACCACGCGGCCTTGACGGAGTGGAGACTCCCATGGCCTGGGGAGAGAGGACCATGTGCCTTTGCCAGAGTAGGGACCCTCGCAGCTTTAGGAGATACGGTACTCTGGACTGGGCAAAGGGGGAAGGAAGGAAGGACTGTGTCTGTTTGTGGGTGCTTTAAGGGACTTTAGGATTTTTGGTGAAGACATTAGGTCCCTACTTTAAGTTTGAATAGCATTAAATAAATGTTTCCTTTCCTTTTCACAAATCTCTGGCATTGAGAGACATCTTTCCTCTGGCGGCAGACATAACTGACCTGGGGGCTTCTTTCAGTAATAGTATATCGTCCCAGGCCCCCCTTGTTTGTTCTGTAACAGATACATTGCCAATAAGTTTTTAAATTTACATAATACGTAACAAAAATTGATAGGGATAAATATAAATTCATGTTGATTGTCAACTGCCACACTTGACATTTAGGTACATTTTATCTTGAAATTTATAATAAATAAATATAAGCTTTTTATATGTGTATAGAATTTCATACTATAATAAACACATTCATTTGTATTCTCAAAACTGATTCTCTTCTCAAAAGTATGTGAGATGTTAGGGTACTTCTTAGTTTTAATGGAATTAAGATAATCTAATTAGCCCAGTTCAGTTTTCAAGCAGGAGCACCACCTGTCTTAGTTTAGAAAATGGCAGTTGTCCAATCTTGACTTAGTAAAATGTAGCTAGAAAAGTAGAGAAATGGCCTCATTGGTAAAAGTTTGGGGGCTGGGTTGGTATAGGAGATGTCTATTTATATGACAGCATCTTCTAAGTGTATTTACATAGGGAAGCCACTAAGATTTGCAAATTCGTTTTTTTTTTATCATCTATTGCTATATAGAAAATTCCCACAAACTTAAAGGTTTCAAACAACACACATCTATTATCTCCAAGTTTTTATGGTTCAGGAGTCTGGGCCCAGTTTAGCCACCTACATTACATAAGGTCTCAAAAGGCTGCAGTAGGGGTCTTGATTATCTGGAGGCTGGACTGAGAAAAAAATCTGTTTTCATATTCATATTTCCTATGTGTTTTCATTTCATAATCCAAGGTTTTCAAAACACTCATTTCTTTGTCGCTGTGGGATTGAGTGCCCAAGATGCTGTCTGGCTAGAGGTTGCAGGTCATTCACAGCTGCTAGAAGCTGCCCCCAGTTCCTAGCGATGGCTACAGTTCCTAGTCATGTTGGTTTTGCTCGGCATGCCATTTTACTCTACCGAGTCACGAAGGAGATTCTCTAGCAAGACAGCTAGCAAGATGGAGTGTTATTTAAAGTAACAGCCACAGGAGTGACAGCCATCAGCTACTTTTGCAAAATTTTGTTGATTAGAATCAAGTGACAAGTCCTGTTCGCACTGAGGCGGCGAATATTACACAAAAGCATGAAGTTCACTTGGCCGAGATCATGGCACAGGAGTAGAGGGACCCTAGGGTCTGTCAGCCATAGTTGGTAGGGACAGGTTTTGTCAGCCCCAGATGAAAACAGCAGAAGTTAAAGATTCTGTCAAGTCTTACACGACTAGCAAATGATGACGCTAAGACTTAAAAATAAATCTTTCTTGTTCCCAGAATAAAAACCTCAAGGTGATGAAAAGTTGATATCTAGCTCTTTTTGGCTCCAGGACTTCTGTTCTACATCGCAGTATCATGAGCCAGTTCAGTCCTGGCTCCATTCCCAACACCGGCTCCAATCTTGGCCTTCACCCAGTGTTCGCCACTGCATCTTGTTGGCCGGTGAATTGTTTCAGATGCCTGCACCCTGCACCTGCTTCTGGAATTCCACATTCAGAGAGGCAGAGCATGGGGAACAGGCCCCTGGGACAATGTCTGGAAAGAGAGATCCTAAAGCAAGCAGAAAATAACTCAATAGAGAGCAGAGGAAAATCTACTGAAGAACAGAGAAAATAATAGGATTAAAATAAAGAAAAGTGGGGTTTCTCCTCCTCCTTATATTCTACATGCTATATATTGGATTTTTTAAATTATAGACGTTATAAATAAAAAATTGTAGGTGGCAAATTAGTACCTTTGAAGGCTGCATATTTTAAGAATGTAAAAGTGAAGTGGGCTGCTGTCTACTTCCCTCCCTTTGGGCAGAATGACAAAGGTGATCCTTTGTGGATGGTGGACAAGGATGTGGCATAGAGATTAGAGATTAGGAACCCAAACCAATCACCAACATGAAGGGACCAGAAATTGAGGTATAGTCCTGAGGTATACTGAAGCCAAGAACCAGAGACAGCACCAGAGGAAAGGCTAAGCAGTAAGTCTTTCAGAGTGTTATCCTGGGAAAATACTTAATAACTACATTGTGCTTGAGGATGATTACTTGCTGTTCAATTAGCTGGCTGCATGTGTCAGGAGTGTAACCGACTCGCAGATGGAAGATGTATATCCTGTGGCATCAGGAAGTCCTGAATACCCTTTACTTTATTCATTCTACATGAGGCTACAGTCACTCATCACATAGAGCAGTGTGTAAGAGACAAAAATACCTGCTTTCATGGAATTTCTATTCCACTCAGGGGATTCAAGTGCCAACATACTAAATACACATATTATACAGTGATAGGTGATAAGTCCCATTGAAAACAAGTAACAGGAGAAGGGAGTCAAGAAGTGTTAATTATTGGAAAGTGACATTTAAATAAAACTCTAGAAGGAAGTAAAGGTGTGAGCTAAATAGATACACTCTGAGGTGGGTTCTGCTTGCTGTGTCTGAGGGATCACAAAGAACTAAGCACGTCTGGAGTGGACCAAGCAAAGGTAATTGTGGATGAGGGCAGAAAGGTTATGAAAGGTTTTATCATCTTGGACATGGTAAGTCATCATCAAGGTTTGGGCACTGACCCTGAGTGAAATGAGAAGCCACTGGAGATTTTACATAGACAATAGGAAGCCTGGAGAGATTTCATCATTGATATGTTACATCTACAAGCAGCTTTTAGTGTTCTCCAGAGACTGATTTCTGTCTCTACTCTTTCCTACCTCCAAGTAATAATAATCTCATTAGAGTTACAGGAATTTCCTGACATTGCATTTGTCTTTAATTCAAGCAACAGATAATCACTTATGTTCCTTTAGCATGGTTTGGGAAATAATGTACAAGAATTTACAAACACACCTTTAACCAAGCAGCACCTGAGGGGTACTTTATAATTTTACTTTATCCATGGTGATGTTTTGGTATTTTAATAACATCTTTAAAATCTAAGTCTGCAAAATATCTCTCGATGAATTTGTAAATCACCAAAATCCAATGATAGTACTCTGCATTACATCAGGTTCAGGACTAGGTCAGTGATGCCTACAGTTCATATTCTGATTTCACATATTTTCTTTCAACTCATTGTTAAATATAAAATGACCCTCCTTCATATTTCCAATTGTCCTGATTTTTCATACCTTCAATGTTCTCTAAACTTTTTTCCTCTTCTTTTCCCATTACTTTTACTCTCACAGGTATAGCCAATTATCTGGTTGCTAGATAAGAGCTATTGCTATGCATTTTTCCACTTGACTGAGCAAATCTATCAAAAGATACAAGCATTGAGGATTTTGTCTCTTTTTCCATCTCCATTTTAAACCAGTGTAAGACAGAGAGCACTTGCTACACAGATTTAAACCCTTTCCCAGTTGGGCCTTCCTTGGCCTGGAGTGAGGGTCAGTCCATTTGACTCTCATTTAAATTGTATCCACTAACATGGCCTTGGAAAGCTGACATTTTGGCCTTTTCTGGTCTTCTCCTTAATTTGTTAAGACTGTTGGGAGTGGTGAGGAATGTTTGTTGAGCCCCTTCAAATCCTAGATACTCTTTGTAGATTAAAGTTTTATGTTGGCTTGCAGACACAAGAAATTAGGAGCCATGGTAACTGTAAGAAGGAGATATATCACTGAGAAGCTATGATTTTCTAATGTTTTCAGCTATGGGCTACAATTCTCCTTATAAATCTCATTTCTAAAATGGTAATATGCTGTTACTAGGAGACATATTCTAGACTGAAAGGCTTAATCCATTTTGATTGAACTAGAAGAAACAAGCGTATAATTTTTGTCTCTGTTAAAAAAAACAGCAGTGTAAAACTCCATCATAAAATACAAACAAAAGACATGAACATGGATCACTCTATTTTTAATTGAAGAACATTTATGTACAGGGAGTTTATGCATCAGTTTTAATTGTATAATTTTGTGAGTTTTGACCAATGTGTAATCCATAAAACCAAAAGCTCAATCAAGACAGAGAACACTTCTATCACATCAGGAAGATTCAAGTAATTTTTACAGAATATGATTTTTCAAAGGGGTGGAGTACAACAAAAATAGAGACAGACCTAATTTAGAAAATATCAGAGTATCCAGGGTTAAGTATAGTTTAAAAACCATCCCTCATCACAAATCACATGGAATGTGGGAGGTCAGTGTCTGAATGTATGTCGTTCCTCTGCCTTCAGAGTGTTACTTATGAAAGTGTATGGTGCAAGTCAATGCTCTCAGACTGGAAAAATGAGAGAGAAGCCTAAAATATATAATGAAATAGGTTCCTAGAAACAATATGGCACGTATTCCAGTGCTTTTCAACCAAGATTTCCTTTAATCTCAGACCTCACCCATTTGTTAATTTGAAGGCAGAAATTTTCCCATGAGGTCCTTAGCCTTATTGTTAAACCAAACTATGGGGTAGGTGCAGGTTAGCTCAGTGATCAGGGTGTCTCTCCATATTATCAGTTGTACCTCGTTGGTAGCTCACTTGTTAGCGGTAAGTGAATAGCTTATCAGTGTGGGTCCTCTTGGCAGAAGAGCTTCTACCACCCTTGTAGTCTGATGTTTGCTTCCCCCACCCAGCTTTACTGAAATATAATTGACATGTAACATTGTGTAAGTTTAAGGTGTACAACATAATGATTTGATACATGAATATAATGTAAAATGATTATCACTAAACATATTTCATCATCTCACATAATTACCATTTGTGTCTGTGGTTTGAGAATATGTGAGATCTATTATTTTAACAACATCTATGTATATGATACTGTTAACTATAGTCACTATGCTATAATTTAGATCCCTGGAAGTTGTCCATATTAGAATCTGAAGGTTGTACCTTTTGACTAACATCTCTGTATTTCCCCCACCCTCAGCTCCTGGCAACCACCACTCTGCTCTCTGTTTCTATGTTTGTTTGTTTTTTAATCTACATATAATCGGTGTCACACAGTATTTGTCTTTCTCTGTTTGACTTATTTTACTTAGCATAATATCAAGATGTTTGCTTTTGTCATAAGGAAAGAAATATAAATTCACTCATGAAGATGAACAAATTACAGTTTCTAGACATTTCAGCTGAATTTTTACATCTAGATATAATTTGATATTTTGGTTTTTGCTCCCCTAAGATGGCTTAACAATCTGCAACACTTATAAAATGCAAATTTCTTTGTAAAATAGCTCTAAAGCTTTTGTCTTAGGAAAACAAAACAACAGCAAAAAAATTCAAACAAAACATAAGAGCAAATTAAATAAAAGTTTTTAAAAATGTTATCAAAGGAAATAGAAACCATTAAGGGAAGATTCTTCTTAATTTAGAGTGCTATGCTATATGCCTGTTAGACGATGATGATGATGATGATGATGATGATGATGATGATGGTGCCAAAGATGATAGCAGAACTTAACGGTTCCTTCCTAGTGCCAGACTCTGAATTAAATGCTTTGACTGCATCATCTCATTGCATATCTACCACTACTCTAAGATATAGGTAGCAACATTATCCATGGTTTGCAGTTAAATAAAGCAAGGCTTAGCTACTTAAAATAAGTAATGTCTGAGGTGTCTGAATGAAGAGTGGCAGGTGCAAGGTTCAAGCACAAGCTGTATGACTCCAAAGACCTTGAACTCAGTTTCCATGGCATGTTTTTCCATGTATAAACCATGAATGATCTACGTCAGTGTCAGTGGAAAATGGAGGCTCTTTGGCCTCACACTAAACCTTAAATATTTATGTTCAATGCTAATAATTAAAATTGACCAACTTCACATTAAATATTAAAGCACACTTTCAGTGCATATGCTCATTTAACATCTGTAGGTGCATCTGTAAAAACAGAGAATGAATACCAAGGAACCATTTCATCCTTAAAATACATTATTAGACTGAAACAGAGATAATCTGTGACTACTTGATTGTCTATGAAAATTGCCTAAATATCATGGCTTGATAGAGAATGACTTCTTTTTACTCTGTGTAAAGTTCTTTTAAATGCATTGTAATCCAGTGGTTCTCAACTATTTGCCTGTCCTTCCACACACCCAAGTAATACAATGCAGCCCTATCAGAAAGACTGACTAAAACAGTGATCGAAAATGAGTAAGGAAGAATGTGTGTGCGAAAAAGAATGTATTGGTGGAGGAAGTAGTTAATTAAAATGACTTCCCTATACCATTCTGATATAACACCTAGGTTAGCTGAGAATCTTTGATGTAATTTTTGTTAACAATTACTACTGCTAATTTCAATAACATGAATTTTTTTTTTCATCTTAGTGAAAAAAAATCATAGAAAACATTACTGGTGAAATTTATAAAAATATTTATCTATAAACCAAATATCACATATATAATAATAATATATACAAAACTGTCAGATATTAGCCAAGATGAGAGTCCTTTGTATCTTATTTTATTAAAAGGAAATTAAAAAATTACTTGCTATTCAATGAGGGGAAAATAATATACTTTCAATACAAAATTGTAGTTAATACTTTTTACCATGTAGTCAATATTTAAGAGAAAAAAGGTTTATAATATAGTGTCTATGCTGATACAGCATATGACTTTTATATGAATATAATGTATAGAAAATAGCCATTTCAGAGATTATTTTATAATTTAGTACTGTAAGTTCTAAATATTTTGATGCTGAAAAATCAATGATCAATTCCAGTTTAGACTGACAGATGTCCTCAAATTAAGATGTCAGATATTGAATTAATCATTTAAAATAAAATCATAATACCAAATGTTGCTACAAATTGTAATGGAAATTGTCATATCAATTAAGATGAAATCAGTAATGATCCATATGTTATAAAGTCATAATTGTACAGCTGAGTCATTACAGAAGCACTTAAGTTTTATGTGTTCATGAATAGACCGTTGACATTTTAACTCTTTTCCTATTTTTGGTTCTATAAAAATAGTGATATGAAAGAAAAATACACCATTTTTGTTACCAAATTTCATGGTGTTTTGAGATAAAAAATAACTTATTGCAAGTGGATACACCCTGCAGGTCTCCATAATCACAGCTCTACATCTCCATAAGAGTGCACGATTATCACAATATAGTGCACAGAGCCATCATTTTCTTTGTAACTTTTACAAAGCCTCGTGAAATCTTGCCTGTATTGAAGCCCTCTGTGAGCATTACTTATCAACCCTACTGAACTATAAGTTCTTTGAAGGTAGAGTCATAGTGTTCATCTTTGTTTTCATATTTGTAGCATAGAGACTTGAGAATGGTGGATTTTGAGTAAAAAAAAAAAGGAGTTTTCTGTGCCTGCTCTTTCCATAAATGCCTTGAGCAGAGAGGTTATAAAAACAGCTATTTCATTTCCATGCTATAAACCATAAGAGAGCCAGGACCTGTGGTTTCTGTAAGCCGTTATCACAGAACTGTACTATTTGTAGTTGTCATAAACACTTACTTCAATAATGGAAAAATTTAAAAAGCATTTTCTTGCGTGGATATGATTTCATTAAAAATTTTCAAGTTTCTTCTCTCCAATACATTGTGAGAATTACTTCATTTGCTTATTCATCACCTACCACATGCAAGGTTCTAAAGGAACAGGAGAGAAAAATATAAACATGTCCCCTGCAGCACGCACAGACCTTACCAAGCATCTCAGAACTAAAGCAATCAGGATTCAGTCTTAGGATGCTGAGGGAGGAAAGAAACATTGTAATTTAGGATAGAGGAAGTAAGAGGTGGGGTCAGGAATGTAAGACACTGCTCTGTGGGCCCCACCAAAGCAGTGCAGGATTCTGCTGTAATGTAGAGTTCTAGGTGCATTGTTTGCAAAGTCAGTTTCTGAAATAGAAATTGTGAATTATGCTTTTTAATATAAAGTCAGCTCTCCTTCTTGAACATTGCATATAATGAAACAGGCTTTTATTGTTATTAAGGATTTTGTAGTGCAGATCTTATGCTAAAAGAACCAATGTTAGGGGTTATGTAAGGTGGGAAAGGAGAGGCTGAAGTAGTAAACCTACTGGTGTCTCATCTGAGCATGGTTCCATGTGTCTGGAATCATGTCACCAATCCAAAGTCAGGAAATCTCTAAACTTAGTTCAGAGACAAGGGGTATGGATATACAAAGGTAGACTTGGTTAATAACCTAAATTAAGTGAATATCATCAAAAACTATTGATTTTGCTAAAGTACTTAATTTAGGTAACCCAAATTAGACTAATATGTTGTATATTAATTATCTAAATTATACTTACATTCTATGGAAATAGCTAATAACAGAATTAATCAATTTCTTATGTTAATTGAGAATTATAAATCAAATTATATCTTACATTTCTGTTCACATTGGCATTTTAATTATTAAACCGCAACAATTAGATATTTCAGTTAATAAGATTTCTTATTTTTACTAAAAGAGATCAAGAAAAATATAATAAAATTGATTTTTAATTCCAAACTACAAAATGTTTTTCTATGTAGCTAACCTTCTAAACAATACAGAGTGTGATCTTTAATGACTGTTTAAAAATGTAAATCTAGGACACATACATAGCATAATTATAATATACATGTAAACTTAATTAAATTTTACCTACAAAGAGGGAAATTTAGTTTAACACAGTTTAAAAATATGTATAATGAGTGCTGAAATAAAGAAATATTCCCTTTAAACATAGTTTCCCAGAGAAATTAGAAGTAGGATTATTTTCTTTTATTAAGAGAAACTGAACTTGACAAAATTTTCTAGTGCTCATCTTAGGCAGAACTCACTTCCTCTGTATCAGTAGTTTTTTGTGAGTTTTTATATGCATTCTCTCTGAATACAAGAAAAGAGAGGCATACTCTGCAATTTCTAAATAAAATCATCACTGTCAGAGTTTCACATATACCTTAATGGTAACTTTTCTCTTTTTGCTCCTACAACCCATTTAACTAATGCAATAAATACTTTAATACCTTCTGCTTTTGATTCCAGTAAAATGCCCTTGAGCCCCCTTCCTTTCTTTCATGGCAATATTAACATCTAAATATAATTAATAATCAATCTAACAGTTGGACTTGAGAATCTGTCTTATCTCCCCTTATATTTCTTATACAACTTATTTTAGGCTCACAAAGGACATACTTCTGAAAGCAGACTTAATGGACTCCCAAGAATGGGCTAGGGTGAGACAAGTATGAGAGGTGAAGAAAATAACACTCTCATGTCTTGAATATTGTCTTGACTTTTCAAAAATTAAGAATAAAATAGTTTCCAATAAAAATGAATATAAATTTTTCCTTAATCAGAGGAGGAACTTAGGATCAACTAAAAGAACCTCCAAATTCTTTTCATCTTGATTTCATCAGCAGAGTTAAATTAGAGAAGTCACTGTAACTCTAGTGGTGCATTAGGCAATTTTACAAACAAAAATTTAGTCATGCACTGGACTACTTTAAAGTTTTCATATAGTAGATATGCTAAATCTCCCCAACATTTCACCAATGTACAACCAATATTCTAAAGTGAACAAAATGTGTTCAAGCTTTTAGTCACATTGAAAAGGTCAATTTAAAATTTATATAATAGAATCAGCCTGCATTAGGAATCTATTTTCCAAATTACTGGTATGGGTGTTCTCGTAAATCTGAATGTTGACAATAAACTTTTCTGTAGGAAAATGGTCAACTCTAAATATATGAAATCAAAGCAGATTTATGCTGAGTCATCTTTGAAAAAGGCATGGTAATATTAAAGTCTGGTTGACAAGATTAAGCTCTTTTAATAAAGACTGAAGTGGAAGATGGTTAGTAAAGGAAGAACAGAGTGTCACATAAGTTAATTCACATATTGTATGTTCCGAGGACTGTGCTAATTTCTATCCTCCTGGTCATAAAATTAAATGAATAAACACATAAACATATAATAAACAAACATTCATAACACAGTTAAAACATATTAATGTAATAAATATATAAAGTATATTTATACATTCAGATATATTCTTGCTGTATGTATATACTGCAAGGCAAAGTGGGTGAGTGTAGCAGATAACAGTTTTCTACTTTAGATTGAGCTGTCAGAGAACATAGCTCTTGGGAGTTACTACACATGCTAATATCTAAAGGGTAAGAGGACCATTTCATGCAAAAAAATTTTAAAAAGTGAAGTGAGATAAAGATTTACCTGTTGAGAAAAGAAAAGCAGATCATCTGGACTGGCACCTAACAATGAAGAGAGTAGTCAAAATTAATTTCCAATTATTTGAGGGCAAAAATAGTGCCACCTTTGATTCTTGTCTAACACCTCCATATATAAACTACCAGTAGTTCTTATAGGAGGCACCTTCCAAATATTTTCATGTCTGCCCTCTCTTATCAGAAGGGCACCAGCTATCATCATCTTTCACGTGGATTATTGTGAGAGCCTTCTCAGTGATTTTTCTACTCCACACTTGCTCTGCTTGTCTATTTTTAATGCAACTGTCACTTCTGTGACCTCATTTCTACCTCATCTTCTATCCTTTTTCTTTGCACATGCAGCTGTAATCACATTAAAAAGCCATAATTATGTACTATTTTTCCAATCTTTGGTTCATCATATCTCTCTCATGAAATTGTTTGAAGAATTATATAAAAATACACGTTTTTGCTGTATAATTTCTAATTTCTAATGAAATATTAGCTGCTACTAAGTTTATTGTTTTGTTATAAAAATGAATAGTCAATGGAGACAAAACATGACAGTTATAGAGACTTTTACTTTCATTGTTCTATTTCTGGTTGTCGCCATAAGTTAACATGCTGCCATTTGAATTTAAACAATATATTTTCATCTGTAAGGCACCTACTTTAAAAAGTTGTTATTAATTTTATATTAAATATGGATGGAGTAGAAATACAATAATATTGAGACTCAAAATTCAGGTTTTAAGTGACTGGAAAGGTGCAAAACTAATAGCCTTTAAGGACAGCTGCCTTATAAGCTACAGGCAAAAGGGCTTGACATATTGAATGACTCCTATATATTAATGGAATATGTGAACAGTGACATGAGATTCTTAATCTCCACAAGCACTGAAGTTGAAGGGAGTTATCAAGAGGAGGTTGCAACAAATTTGTGGGCTGTTATTATGTATTTGCAATTTCTCATGTTGAGTCCTTTATCCCTGTATTTTACATCTCAAATAAAGTAGTAAAGGGACTTGGAGAAAACAACTTACTTCACAGTGACATTTCTTATCTTATTTTCAGACTGCTTCTTGCTCTAGAGATTTCTTTTTATGCTATTTTTATCCTTTCTATTTAAATGATAGAAGGAAGTTCGTGATAAAGGACCAATCACATTTTATAAAACCCATGTGCTGTATGTGGTAGTGAGAACATTATTGTCAACTCATGGTCATTGGCACAAATTCAACACCAACAGGAATCCCCAGTTTGTGGTGTGGAAACTTTATCCAGTGCAGAGCAGTTCAGCTCTTATGACACAGCTCTTCTGTGAGACAGCCAAGGGGCCAGAACCCCCTCCAGATAGACAGTTCTGCTCTGTTTCTTACTGTTCCACTTGACCTTGTGCTGGTCCTCTCCACTCTGCTCTGGCAAGACCTGTTCAATGTTTCATCTCCAGCTAGGGATATGCAGTCTTCAGGGAAAAGCTAAAGGGCTTCCCATAACCAGAGGGGAGCTGACTTATATAGACAGAAGTTCCCACCCCTGGTTCCTGATTGGTCCATCCTCATGTAAATGAGGAAGCCAAATCCCTGAAGTTTGGTCCAAAAAGCACTGTCTTGATTAGTCAAAATGGAGACACTCTGGTCCGTGAAGATGTTGATGGGGGCATAGCTGTTCAGCTCTGAATAAATGGGCTAAGCCTCAGTCGTATTGGTTGAAACAGAATTCTGGGAACTCTTTATAAGGTCTGGCTAAGTTGGCAGAAACACTGTGCAGACAGGCAGTCAGTGTAGAGGCAAGTAGTTCAGTGTAGGCTATTAGGTTCTGCTCTTTTACATTTGAGTGCAGTTAAGCTACCAGGAGCCCTTCTCTGTAGGTATCTTCTTTTTTTAAAAAAAAATATTTTATTGTTGTTCAGTTACAGTTGTCTGTGTTTAACCTCCACCATTCCATCACACCGCTCCCAACCAATCCCACCTCCCTCCCTTACTTACATCCCCCACCTTGGTTTTCTTCTTTCTCAGGGTCCATACTATCAATTTCACTTTTACACTATTTATTGCCTTATCCGGTTCATTCTAAAATTGATGAAGTATCTCCACTCTCTGTATTTAAAAAAAGTCACACAACTCATGTATTCTATATTCTAATTACTCAATTATTTATGAAGTAGTAGTACAATGCCTAAAATTAGAGAGGACTATTTATACCAAGGTACTTAAACTCCTTTTATAAAGAATCTCTTGCCAAGAAAGAATTGAACTGTAAGTACAATGTTATAGGACATGCTTTTCTGAACATATTTGAGCTATGCAAGGAGAATGGTATTTTTTTAAAATCCTCAACCAAGGACACTCCCTTATTGCTTTTAGTGAGAGAGGAAAGGAGAGAGAAAGGAAGAGAAAGCAAAGAAAGTTTGATGTAACAGAGAAGCACCAATTGGCTGCCTTCCATACACACCAGACCGAGAGCTCACATTTGTGGACCTGGAATCAAACACGCAAGCCACGTTTGTTGCTTTACTAAGAATCTGACCCACAACCCTTTGGTGAGAGGATGACGCTCCAACCAACAGAACCACACTGACCAGAGCAAATGGTACATTTCTGATAAATAATAACAGAAATACATTTTCATTTAAAATTCATAAAAGAAGTTCCTAATCTGCATGTTTTATGTAAATCAATGCTCTTTTTTGGTAAAAGTGTAATTTTGTAGACAGAATTAAGTTTTGTTATACATGAATGTACAATATATCTATTATAAGGCACATCGTCATTTACAATGACAAAAGTGCAAATCTTAGTTTATCCTGGAGTCTATTTCTATTTTCTTTCTTATTTTTTAAAAGATTTTATTTTTTCTTTTTTAGAGAGAGGGGAAGGGAGGGAGAAAGAGAGGGAGAGAAACATCAACGTGTGGTTGATTTGTGTGTGACCCCCACTGGGGACCTAGCCTGCAACACAGGCATGCACCCTAACTGGGAATCAAACCAGGGACCCTTCAGTTAGCAGGCTGGCACTCAATCCACTGAGCCACACCAGCCAGGGCCATTTCTATTTTCTTTATAAAAATTATATTCAAACATATAAATTAGAGTTCAATACTATATTCATTGTCTAGGAAGCTAATCATTTATCTCTTAGTAAAACTGAAAACATTATATAATGGGAGTTTTAGAACAACAGTACAGTAGAACAATATACAGTAACATAATGTATCAGTTTTTATATCATTGTTAGCATATTACACAGCTTTCTACAAAGTTTCCACATGTTGTTATCAGTTTAAAAGAAATATAAACATCTGAAAATGTGTAAAATTAATGAGAAACATGCTCTTGTGTTTTATAAAAAAGAACGCATAAAACACATACTTTTATTTCATAACATGGGTTTTTTAAATCAAAATTCTTAATAAAGTATTCACTGATTAGATATTTTAAATGGGAAATCAGAAAGAATAAGTATATTTTTTAACTTGAAATACTATAAATAAGCTATAGAATGTTTTCACTATATACATATATAAATGTATATATCTTCATTCCTATACACATATACATATGCACATTCAGGCACATATAAACATTTATGTGCACATATAATATATACATATGCATATCATATATGTATACATACAAGTGCCATGCATACATATATGTTCATGAGAACTGATAAACATATTTAAGAATTAAATTTGTAGATATCACATCTACCTTACATTAAAGAGATAGCAGATTTGGCAGGATTGATGGCAATATTTTCAGTCTTCATTACTCAGTTGACAAAGTAATTAATTAAAACCCAGATAAGCTGAGCACCATGCCATGTGAGGGTGAGTTAAAAATATGGGGCCCTAGATATCAAATTCTCATAATCAGGTTGTAGAAACAAAACATCAATATACCTACAGTGACCTGAAAGTCAGATTCGTGCCAGAGTAGTTCAAGCCAGTAAAACTATTGCCAGCTATGAAGGATAAAGGGACTTGATAATGAAGCTGGATTCAGATAAAAGCATTCGATACTATCTGGACCTTTTGAATTCTCTTCCTCCCAATAGGCATGGAGATGTGGAGATAAGGATAGGCATTTGGAAGCAGAACTAGGAGATAAACAGAAATGTCTATGCATAGACATGTGCATCAGTCAAAACCACAATAGAATAAATCAAGTCATATACAAACATAAGCTAAGATTGAGCAAATGCCATGAAGTGCAGAGTTTATATGCAGGGGAAGAGGTGAAGAGTTAGTTAATAAGACTCACGGGAAGGGTATAGGCAGAGGAAAAAAAAATGACTCAATTTGAATAATGAAGTATAACATTTTCATACTATTGTGGAGTTGTTTGAAAAGCATTCAAGAATCCATGAGACAGGTTAAAATCAAGATGCAGGGGCTGGGTCCTGTTTTGCTCCTGGGTAGCATGACGTGAAAGTAGGCTCTGTGGCTGACACTCCTTCCCTTTCTCTTTCTCCGTGTGAATTTACAATACAACACCCGTCTCACCACTATATATGGTTACCTCATGTATTAGTTTTTTACTGTTGCTCTGACAAATAACCTCAAAATTGGTAGCTTAAAACAATGCAAATGTATGTTTTATACTTCTAGAGGGCAGCAGTCCTAAAACAAGCCTTTTAGAACTGCAATCAGGGTGATGGTAGGACTGCACACTTTCTCAACATAAGACTCTCGGGGGAATTAATTCCCTCGCCTTCTGACACTGCAACCTTCCTGACCCAGCCTCTTCTGTCTCCCTTTCACAAGGACCCTTGTGATTGGCTGTATCACCCACTCTAATTTCTTCATCTCAAGAAACTTTAATTACATATGTGAAATCCATTTGCCACATGAGGTAACATAATTCACAGGATTTTTTAATTAGGAGGCAGGCATTTTTGAGGATATTTATTCTCTGTAACACAGCTCACACAATGAAACTTCCAGGAACTAATTGGCAAACAGTCTTACAGAACGCCATGTCATGAGAGTTGGTTACTAGGAGAAGTCCTTGGGGTTTGGCCTGCCAGACAAGTTGTTATAGAAGAATGCAAGTTGGACAGACAGCAAGAGTTCTTTATTGTCAAGGAAGGGGATGGATTCATTTCCAAGGTGCATGTAGATAAGAAAACA
Source organism: Phyllostomus hastatus (assembly GCF_019186645.2). Classification (NCBI taxonomy): domain Eukaryota; kingdom Metazoa; phylum Chordata; class Mammalia; order Chiroptera; family Phyllostomidae; genus Phyllostomus; species Phyllostomus hastatus. The sequence continues at coordinate 18,240,967 of NW_025333977.1, forward strand.
GCATAAGCTATAATGTAGATGAAGAATGAAGTTCAAAAGGGAGGGATTTCAGTCAGCTGGTAGAAGCAGAATACTCACACAGGAGAATAGTTGGAGGGCAACTGGACAAGTTAGGTTTGGAGAAAATGTGGGATGTTTTAAAAGTCTAACAAAATCATTCACTTGAAACCATAGTCATTGACTTTCCACCATGGTAACAGTGGTAGGCTGAGGTAAAGAAATGCTGGAGAGAGAATTCCAGGTAGCTATCACAATGAGAAGTCACGAAGTACTAAAGTCCTACCTAAACTGTGGAGGTAACATATAGAATGGAAGTTAAAAGGAAAATATAAAAATGCCACATTTGTTTTAAATCTAACAAAAAAAAATATATAGAATATTGGTTAGTCACTTAGTAGTTGTTTTGGTTATCAGAAAGAGACCACTTTCACATAATTTTAGTACAGTATATTACTATAATTGTTCTATTTTATTGTAATTTTTATCTATTTCTTACTGTTACTAAATTTTAAAACTTTATCATAAGTGTACATGTACATGAAAATACAGTGTGTGTGCGTATTTCAGTATTATTTGTAGTTTCAGTTCCAGGCATTCACTGGGGGCTTGAGGGTAACTCCCATGGATAAAGGGGGACTAATGTGCCATCAAACATCTGATTTAATTGGTCTGTCATGAAGACTGAAAATAATGTTTCTTCCTGGTTGTCAGGTCTACAATATTTATTGCTATTACATTAAATTATTAGGTTAAGAGTGGATTCTTCAATGGAGAATAGACACGCTAGACATTATAAAACATAAAAGGTTCTTACTGCATGCCAAAAGATAGCTCTGAAGCCTTATGATAAAAAGATAAGCATAGATTATTTTTTATGAAGACCATAGCAACAAATACAATTTAAACAATGTGTGTTTTTTTTTCATTCTGATTGTTTTAAGTGTTGCTTGTTTTTTCAGTAGTAGCAGTGGATAAAAATATTTCCAGATTACAAATTTCCAAATAAGCAACACTGTATGAAATGAAAACACTGCATCTGGTTGGTCATTTATTAAAAGGTGAGCGGCCAGAGGGAAGGAACAGTACAGGGAACTTTTGTCTTTGTTTTCTTGATTTACAACAGTGGAAGGGTATGTCTCGGTTGTGTTTTCTAAGATGGCTTTATATTTTTATACTCTCCTTCCAGGCTTCTCAGAATGTTGTTAGTCATTCTGTTAAACCTGTGTCAAATAGACAAAGGAAAGCCCAAAAGGACATAACTGTTCTTGGACTGGTTCCTTCTAAAAAGTGGTGACTTGGGCTTTTGTTTATAATTTGTTTTTTTTTTAAGATTTTTTTTTTTTTTTTCAGAGAGAGGGGAAGGGAAGGAGAAAGAGGAGAGAATCATCAATGCATGGTTGTCTCTCATGCACCTCCAGCTGGGGGCCTGGGCCTCAACCCAGGCGTATGCCCTGACTTGGGAATGGATCCGGTGACCTTTTGGTTCACAGGCCAGCACTCAGTCCACTGAGTCACACCAGGCAGGGCTGGGGTTTTGTTTATAATTTAAACGTTCACATTCCTATTGCTAGCAAACCTTTGTAAAAATGAGAAATACTAAAGGCACTGACTATTCTTTATGAATGTGGGTCCCCCTACAAGCGAACATTTCCAGATCTGCGGTTTATATTTTGAAATTTACTAGCTCTTGTGGTTAACAGAATTAGATGGGTGATGGACGATCAAAGAGATTGTTTTCTAAGTGCAGGACTGCCAGCCACAGCCTCAGAAAATAAAACAGGATACTGTTGTTTTTTTTTTTTAATTGAATTTGGGAAGCCAGTGTTTTTCTGTCTAACGATGGGTAAAAGTGTATCTTGTGAGTCATATGTGATGTCAACTAGGATCCATCTGTAGTTGTTTGGTTTTGATATTTTCCACATGAAAAGAATTAGAAAATTGATACTTTTAAAAAAGAATTTGTTCTTATGCATAATGAAAACAATCTTTTAAAGCCTATTTGAGATGAAACATTTCAAGAATGTCATCTTCTGGAAGAGTAACTCTTAGGAATAAATGTTGTCAAATCGGTGAGTTCCCTTGTTCATAACTCCATCATGGGAAAATGTAAGTGTTTAGGTGCAATTCAACCAACTTCCTCATCCATAATTTTGCCCCAGTTATTAAGCCTCTCTCACAGGAGGACAGACTGACCCTTATTGTAGTCTTCATTTTGGCAACTTTTCCTTTATGTTTTACTGTAAACTCAAATACCTGTAGCAGATTCCCTTGTGATTTTAATGTCCCTAATATTTTTGGAACTAGAATTAAATAATTTAACTCATAGTCAGGCCTTTGTTCACATGTTAACTGCTCTTCCTGATCAAGCCCTTCTGTTTTCAGGAATGTTGTCATAAGTTGCTGATGTGGCATCTCCTTGTCAAGCAGGAGATAACTTCAAGGTTGCAAGGAAAATTTAGAAGTATGTTTTCAAAGCAGCTGCTACCAGCTGCTGACACCCAGAAGTCTAATGCAAAAAGTGTATTTTTGACTAAGGAAACGCAGACTTGTCTCTCAGTTCCCTGGAACTCTCCTTCTTCCTTCCTCACCTTTAAAACTTTTCTCCTTGGTCAGGAATTTTAGAGATGGCCTTTGGACATTAGTCTGCCATCCTCCCAAGTGGTGGGCTTCCTGAAAAAAAGCAACCTTTCCTTTCCATCTAACACTTGTCTCTCCAGTGTTGGCTTTCAAGTGGCACAGAGATGAACTTGGGTTTTTCAGTTCCATGCTTATCCTTTATAATTATTTCAACTTTCCCCACCCTTCTTAAACTGGTAGTAACTTCAACTTCACCCACCTATTTCAGTAATTGACCTTGCTGTTCAATTGGATTTTCTATACTCAACCACACTTATTTTAATTTGTTTTTTATATTTTCCAACAGTTAGGATGAAAAGGTATGGTTCACCATCAGAGCCATCCTTACACTTGTATTCTGGCTCTCATCTTTGCTCTCATTACATAAAGTGCATCATGTGACAAAGGTCAATACTACATTGGGAGGTACAAGGGTCTCTTTGACATAGAACATGTGACTCTTTACATTAAATATAAAGAATCAGCTTACATGAGGGTATTGGTAAAGAGTTAGGATTTTACTAAGAACTTTTGGGGAAATTGAGGAATCATTTCATGTAAACATTGAACAGAACTTCACTCAAAAACCCAATCAGTCTAAAGTGTGTGCCATCTATTCCTCAGTCTCTTTAAACAGTTCCCAACAATATGTTCCTTTCCTTTCCTGCCTATATAAAGACCCAACAGTTTCTACTCCCAGGTATTCTGCACTGGATCTCAAACTCTCTCTTTCTGTCTCTCTGTCTCTCTCTCTGTCTCTCTGTCTCTCTCTCTTTCTTCCCCCCCCCCATTCAGGTACAGCGAGCTACCTCTTAAATGTATACTTTTTAAATATCTTAAAACTCTTCTCTGTTAACTAGAAAGTCACTCTTTTGACAATAACAACTTGTACTGAATAGTTTAAAGACTCTACTCTTATCAGAAATCATTCTTCTGAGAAGGGGATGGATAATTACCAATACCCAAAAATAGTTCAGCTACACAATTATTTCATTTCAATACTGTACTAAAAACCTTTTTTTGTTCTTTGGTTCTATCGCCACCACATTTAAACATGATTTAGCTGCTTCCACTTTAAGGGAAAATCAAGCACTGAAACCCACACCCACAGATACACATCCAATCCAGAGGTCCCAGTGCCATCTATAAACAGCTGAGTCTCTAATTCTATCCTCTGTGTGCTTAATGAACAGCTCACATAACTCAAAATTAGAATGTCCAAAATCAGATTTATCAATATTTTTCACAACTTGGCCACCTAAGTAAGCACCTGACAAATTTATTGTATATATCATAATCCCCTGGTATAGGGGAGACTAAAATAGTAGAAGAGAGTACACAGGGAACCGCTAGGGAATCCAGTGATATTGAGTGAGCTGCAAGTGGTCATATGTTCCAATTACTTTCTGAAAAGCATTTTTAATGGCAGTTATTTATTGGATCATTTCTATGAATATTGAATACTGAATATGGAAATATTGAAACTTGTCTTTACCCAAGGTACACAGGGGTTCTGAGAAGCAGCTGGGTCATCATGTCATTACGTACAGACAAAGGACTCTACAGAAAGTGATTAGGACCTGCCTCAATATTTAGAAGTGCTATCCCTGGATTCCACACAGTCTGTGGATTTTGAATCACTGGAAGTCATTCCCACATACACTCCATGAATAAAAAAAGCCAGAAAGTGAAAGTGTAGAAAATAAAAATGACACTATCCTTGCTCTTCTAGATTTCTACCAAGTGATCATCCCCAAAGGCCCTAGTCCAGATAAATTTTATTTTCAAGCTATCTGAGAGGCAGAGATTGAAGAAGGTATTGCCACATCTTGAACTATGCTCAGAACAAGTGACATAATACAGGTCTTCAAGATGTTTGACACTTTAGGAAAATTCTGTGGTTTTTGAAATGAAAGATTTGTGAGAACACAGAAAAACATGCACATATACTGCATATTCCCTTAGTCCCACAGCTCTATGCATTCTCATCATGCAAGTGCATTAAAAAAGTCAAGAATGATATGGCTGCAGGTAGATCATGGCAGTCTGAAGGAGATCATTATTAATAAATTGTCACAATATATATTGACTTCAGTATGCCCTGTGTTGTTTATGAGGAAGCCACTGGTTTTTGGCACAAAGTTTGAAGAACAAATACAATTAAGTACTTATGGTTAATGACAATAAATAAAAATGCCTTTGTTGTCTCAGAGAGTTTTATCATTTTGTATGCTTAAAGGCAATGTTTCCCAATCTTATGACGTGGTATGCAAAGAAAATAACATTTCTATGGGGACACAGATGTTATAGTTTCTTTGGGTATACTCTAGTCTCTTTAAAAACATTTTTGAGTTGAAGCATTATTCATTTTAAGAATATATTAAGGTATTATCTACATATAGTAAATTTCTCTTTTTAGTGTAAAACTATAAATTTTGATAAAGGCATACCATTGTATGACAACTACCACAATCAAGATATAGAAAGTTTCATCATCCTTCAATTCCTTATGTGCTCCTTTGTGGTTTTCATTTTTCTCACCCCCAGTTTTTAAAGGCCCCTGATGTGCATTATGTCTCTATTGTTTTGTCTTTTCCAGAATATCATATCAATGGAATCATACAGTATGTAAGCTTTTGGATAAGACTTCTTTTATGAGGCATAATTAAATGTTAATAAATACATGTTGTTTCATACATTAGTAGTTTATTTGTCTTTATTGCTTAGTATTCTTCCAACTTGGGAAGAAATGGCCAGACCATAGTACCCTTGCTATACTCATTGACTGGGGATGCATGGGAAGAACACAATTTCAACTCACATACTTTGGTAGATCCCAAAGGGACTGGACTTGGAGATGATCAACAAACTTCACACATTATGGCAGGCTTCTTTTTGAGGTAAGATCTGTGTGGCACATTTCTATTACTGCCACAGTTTATCACTTGTGCTAAGGGATAATATGCTTTTAATAATCCATTGTTTACATTATTACAAATGGAATTTATCCATCATTTTTAAGAGCCTCTTTCTTCTGAAGGGAAACTTAGAAGTAAAGGCTTATGGTACACAAAACAGCCAAGGGTCATGACTTTTATTCACCCTTTTCCATCCATTTCACATCTCCCTCACACTCATAGATGACCTCCACAAGTCTTGGTGGTTTATCTGCTGATGTGATCCAAACCCTCATTTTTAAGAAATCTGAGTGCATGGCATATATATGCTTCTTAAACCAAAGTTGTTGCATTTATCCTTTTACAGTTACAAATGGGAAAGAGAAACCCAGGAGGCATCCAAGTAAATTATTTGAGGTTCTCATATACTTATTCTCTGCCAATGGTGTGCAGCAGTTATATCTCCTCTTGCTGATCAGTTTCTGTTGTCTCTGCCTGGATGGGATCTCCTCCCATCTTTCCTTTGGATTAGTCAATGCTTTCTTAGAGCTTAGTCACAATGAGAGGTTTTTCCTATTCCACTTCCTTCCTTCTTCAGCTTCTCTCACAGGTATCAGATCTGCATCATGGTCTGAAAGATTCCTCATCTTACTCCTGCTCCTTTCTCCTTTTACCTTTCACAGTCATTAACCCTAGTAAATACTGTACAGTATTCACTCTGCTCTGGCTTTTACTTCCCAGAGGACATAAACTGACATAATGACTACATGTGGGGAAGACTAGGTCACATGAAAATTTCAGAGTCCCCTTTAAAAAATAAAGACATTTCCATTGGACTAAAATGAATTTAAATGAGATAAATAGGTCATGTACTGGGCTTTGCAGTACCTAGTAGGTAGCCTTCAGAACCTTAAATAATGACATTGGCCATTATTGAAGAAAACATTTAAAGAAACTCAGAGTTGAGTCTTTAACCCAAAATTGTAGAGGCTGTTTTGTATAACTGACTCCTAGTATTACACTGGTAGTATTTACACTCTTTGGCTATAAGAGATAATTATTATGTAATTATTAATTATTTCAAATTAATTATTAATACTAAATTTTATGAATAATTATTAGCCATTATTTTCATGCCTAGTACTTGGACCAGTGACTAAGATGTTGTGATATTATTCTCTAGTAAAAACATCTACATGGAGATAGAACCTGAAGTAGAGTAGTAGAGAAGTGAATACCCCATTATAAACATACTATAGATGATGGGTATGAGTCCTGTTCTCAGTTAATCTGACTGTGAATGCCTATTTTGTGAGAATCGATTGCTGGGTTTCAGGAATTTAGATACATTACAGTGCTTTCCATAGAAAAGGTCATATATAAATTGAATAATAATATATTATAAATATATTACACTAAAGAATACAGTAGATGTAATTATGTGTTTTTATGAGTATATACAAAAAGTTTCCTAACTTAGCCTGTGGTAGATGAAATGAGGAGGTGATGTGTGTGTACATATGTATGTGTATATACATATATACATATATAGTTTTTATTTTATTATATAAATAATTTTAAGGTGATAATTCTAAGTGAGTAGGTGATATATATCATTTTATTATATATATAATTGTTTTACATATGTATAATTTTCCAAGTTTTAAGATGTTTAGGGAAATGAAACATTATATTCCCCATATTGTTAAAGAATAGAATGAGAAGTGTGGAGTATTTAGACATGTGCCTGAGGAGAAATCAAAGGCATAAATTAAGTTTAGTATTGGAGTTCGATTTTTTAAACAGCAATGTGAAATAATTATATTTTTAAAATGTCATTTGTAGGTAGTATAAAGTGAATATAATTTTTTCTAATTTATCATCATTACCTTTCTTCATTACTTTTTAGTCAAGTGACTTGCAGTTTAAAAAAATCCTTCAATCATGCTGTCACAAAGGATAGGAACTCCTTCTTTCTTTCTGCTGAATAGAATTCCATTGTGTGAATGTACCAGTTTTTTTGATCCATTCATTTACTGATAGATGTAACTGGAAAGCATTATGCTAAGCAAAATAAGCCAGGTTGTGAAAGACAAATGCCATATGATCTCACCTTTAACAGAAACCTAAACAGCAAAACAAACAAACAAGTAAAATATAACCAAAGACACTGAAATAGAGAGCAGGCCGACAGTGACCAGAGGGGAGAGAAGAGGGAATTTCAGGGGAAAAAGAGGAGGGTTTACAGGAACAAATATAAGGGACACATGGACAAAAACTAAGGGAGGGTAGAAATGGAAGGGAGGTGGGGAGGGTGGGAGAGTGGGCTGGGCTGGGAGTAAAATACAGAAAACTGTACTTGAACAACAATTAAAATAAAATTTTAAAAAAGAAGACAAAAAATCCTTTAATCAAAATGGGACCACTTATGCTTCTTTGGAAGCATCAGAAAAGGGAGGCCTGAAGAGATTTGTCATCATTCTAAACTGCAAGAACATGGAAGAAAGAGAAAAGAAGGGGACTTAAATATATTGTTAAATGTTAAATTCATATACTTTTTTACTGCTTAATTCTTCTTTCTGATACAAAACTTCTCCTCAATTAATCTATAAATCTTTACCTAATCTTTCTTTTCATACAAAAGAAAATCTAAAAATCACTTATTTATAAACATCTTATTCATTCAACTGTAACACTAAGAATCACTTTTAATTCTAAAAGATAAATCTCTTTTGTGTTTACGTAAACATGTTACAGATGGGAGAGAGACCCAAGCCAAGAGGCTCTTCCTGGTACAGTTCTTGTCTTACCCTTGAGAGAATGATTCACGTGAGAAACAAATGCGTATAGTGGAAATGAGACAGCAAGTTCGTTTATGACACACATGAGCATAAAGCTGTAAGCAGGCACCCAGCTAGTCTAAATGTCCCACATATAGAGAAAATAAAGTTGTTAGTAAATTTATTAGTAAGTTTGCTCTATAAAGTTGAGCCAAGACTATGAGTGGGTACTTAGCTAATATAAGTATGTCAGCTATTGGGGTTCAGCTATACACCTTAGCTGGTTTGTAGGTTCCCCTTACTTCTCTCCTTGGGAATAATGTACAGCTACATTGACTTTTTTCTCAGCCAAGGCTCTTGGTCTTAGTTAGTGGAATTGTTACAGAAGCTCCCTTTCTCAGCATAGGCTCTCAAGCGCTAGGCCCCTCTCCTGTATGATTCCTGCTTGTGACATTCAGGACACCAAGCAATCTTAGTAAAATTATTACAGGAGCTTGTAGAAGCCCCTTTTCTCAGCACAGTCTCAAGGACTCTCCCCTCCTCCTGTGCTATGTTGCTTGTAAGGCTCAGGGCACCTAGTAATGTTATAAAGCCAAGCTCAGGACTGCTGAGTCAATCAGTGAGAGATGTCCTCTGGTGTCCTGCCTCCTGGATTAAGTTCTTTGTAACATTGTAATGGTGAGGGCCCTGCCTTTACTTCCTCTCTGACTACTTATTCCTAGATGCTACCCAACAAACATATATTCAAGGTTAATTTTCAATGCCATTTTTCTTTATTCTTTAAAAAATATGTCAATAAGATCCTCTGTTATGAGCCTGAAAATGATTCAAACCTACTACTTTGATGATAAATAAAATCTAAATCTAGCTTTCTCAAGAGAAGAAATAATCTTCAATATATATAAATATATATATATTTAAATCTGTAGTACTTAATATATAATTGTTCACAGACTCCTTTTAAAAATATTTTATTTATTTATTTTTAGAAAGAAGGGAAAAGAAGGAGAAAGAGAGAGAGAGAGAGAGAAACATTAATGTATGACTGCTTCTTGAGTGCCCCTTACTAGGGACCTGGCCTACAACCCAGGCATGTGTCCTGACTGGGAATCAAAACTGTGACCATTTGGTCTCAGTCCACTGAGGCACACCAGCCAGGGCCATAGACCCCTTTGAATAACTAATAAAAGTGACATTTCCTGTGCTCCCCACAAACATACTTTTGTTCATCGGATAGTTTAGTATAATCAATTGCATTGAAAATGCATTTCCCTCACACAGAAAAGAAAAATAATTCTTACATAGAGTTATATCCCTCTATTTTATCTTTCATGAAAAAAATTAAATTCACTTGTAGAGAAGTAAACCAATTTTTAAAAATTCTCAGTAAAACTGAAAGCAAATTATTTCTGCATGGACATAAAGTTCAAGAAAAACAGCTATGCTTTGGTTTGAATATGACATTGCAATTTTAAACTTCTTTGAAATGGCAAAATAAAGTAATCTTTTAATCCAGTGGGTTTTGACATTTTACTTTATAAGTGATGGAATCCCTTACTCAAAGTTACTCATAATAACAAGAAGTATCTGAAATCCTATCATTTGTTTTTCTAGATAACCATAGCCTTGTGTCAGAAATTACTAGATTCTCAAATAATTTTGTGTTAGAATATGCATCTCTCTCTCTTTGTTCATGTTAATGAGATTATATCTCATGCAAGCTGAATTATAGATGATATATTGGCAAAAATGAACCTGGTTCAATTTTAATGCCAGTTTAACAAAAGTATCATTCAAAAGAGAATGAACAGTTCCCAGGTCTATAAATTTTGACTTGCATTAAAGAAAACAAGGTTCATGATTTTTTACTTCAACCTAAAATGCAAATTCCTCCAGCTTTGAGAAATTTATATAGCTTCCTGCCTCTAACCTACAGTTCTTGTTCCATTTTGGTCTAAAGAAAATGTGATTTTTCAGCAACGTCTATTATGGTGATTGGAGAGTGTCTGATGGAAGATCCATCTTAACTCTGAGGTCAAAAATATCTTCCAAATATTTGCTGAGCCTTTTTCTGTCAAATCATTCTGACAGTAGCTTTCACCTATTCATAAAAACAGTGAAAGTTCTACCAATAAGTGAATCAAACTTCCACACTACCCTAGGATGAGCCTTCAGCATTCTGCATGCATAAAACTTTACAGTCGGTTTTTATTTCTTATCAAAGTGCTAATCTAATGCTTTGGTTCCATTGAAGTTTATAACATTTATAACAGTGGGCAAAAATATTTGTTTGTTTCCAAGTAACCAAAATAAAATAAAAACTAACTGATCATAAAAGAAAGGTTTGTGGTATGGAATAAAAAGATGATTGAAATAGATGAATCACAAGAACAGAAATGCAGCTGAACTACAGTCACTATTGAAAATTCAAAACCCACAACTCTTTCCAATGTTTGTCTCTGTTTTCCTCTGCATTGGTTATTTTTTCCTTCACTTTTATAGGTTCATATTCCAGGAAATATGACTGACACCTTCCAGGTTTTCAATATAATTTCTACTTGGGGAGATGTTATCTAGAATCTCAGCTTCCAGAGATTATTTAATACAGCCTGGATCAGACAAAATTTTATTCTGACCAACTTGACCGTAGCCTGAGGTTATATAACAACTTAGGACCTTCCCTAATAGTAACATAGGTTGGATACTTGTACCAATAAAATTAGGAAATGGCTGGGAAGATATTTTCATTGATGTCACTCATGATATTTTGAAATGAGTTTTAATTCTAAAAGATGTCGTACAGAAAAGAATACCACACAGCAGAGCTACCTACTCTTAAAATCAGAGAAACTAAGCCTCTCAAGTGTTTCCTCAGTGTTTAGAACCAACTGTTTTAATTCTACTGAATGTTTTGCTTGATGGAGACATTTTCTTACCACGTGGAAGTTGTAGATTGCCTTTAAAGTTTTCAAGAAAAAATGGCTTAAAAATGGAATTTTTTCTTGACTATATCAATAGGAATGTAGTCTTAAGTTGGAAACAAGGGAAAAAATAAATAATCATTAGTTTTATACAGTTGCCTAAAAAAGAAAACTGACATCTCTCTCAATAAGAACAAGATATACACAGTCTGGGACAAAAGGAAGTTTACAGTTGTTCATGTCAAAAATAATACAATACATAATAACACAGGAATAAACTCTGCTTTGTGTACTCATAACTGTAAACTTACTTACATACTCAACTCTATATACATATGTTAGTAATTCTTTAACAGATAACATTAGTAATTCTTCAGTAAATGGCATCATGAAAAAGAAAGCTTTGTTGCTTTGTCATTTCAATTTTGTATTAAGAAATTGTTAAACACATTTGTTTGAATGAATGATATAATACATTGTCATGTACCCATTAAATAGATTTAATAATTTTCTATGTATGTCCAATCTTATTTCATCAGTATCTCTCATCTTTGTGTTTTCAAGTAAATACTAGGCATAAAACATTTTTTTGTAATACTGAAATATGTATATCCACAAGGAAATAAAAATTTTAACTTAGTTTTACACAGTTGTTTGGAGCAGATTCAAAAGCATTTTTATACATTGTATTTGGCTGATGAGTCTCTTACATCTCTTCAGTTTTTGTTTTAATTTTTTTGTTCCAGAAATGGTATGGATTTCTCACATTTTGAAATTTTCATCTCTGTTATAGGAGTAACTGCTAATAGATAAAGAGCTTCTCTTTGGGGAGATGAGAACATTCTGGAATTAGATAGTGGTAATGACTATATAGCTTTGTGAATAGACTAAAACCACTAAATTATACATGGTTACATAATGAATTTTATGCTATGTGGGTTATTTTTTTCAAAAGGGAATTAAAGTTAGAACCTTTTACTGGAGTAGAATTAAGGTGTCTTCTGACCCAATGGTTTCCAAACTGGTTGATTAATGAAGTCACGTGAGGAGGTTTCTGTAAAATACAGATTTTCTACACATTTTTATTTCATATGCCTGAGGTGAGACTTAGGACAATTATATTTAAAAGAGATGGTTTGATTATGATTACCATTTAGGTTTCAGAACCATGAAGAGGAGTAGAAAACAAAAAAAATTGACATGCTCAACATCAAAGGGCTAGAAGCAGCTGGCACCAGCAGCCAAGCCTTTCGTTTGCTTTTTCTTGATCTTTTCATAAGGTTGTGCTGCCTCCTGTTACAGGCAGCTTCACATCAATTCAACCGATAGTCATTGCCTTTTATGTCTTTGTGTATCGCATGATGACTCGGGAAAGACCATCTAAGTCAGTGATGCAGACACCAGCCCGCTGTGTTTGAGTCATTATGGATGAAATGACACATTCACATGGACTACCGAGTCCAGTGGAGGAAAAGGGACAGCACGGCTTTTCTCTCAAGGGGAGCAAAAGCCTTGGCCCTTGCTGTGACTGGCCTTTATTGGGTTTCTCCGCCCATTACATGATGGTCCTCATTTACTATGCACAGTTTCACTTTAGGTGGCTACCTTTTACAGAAAACAAGGGAGCCAATCCTGCTAATCACATCACAGAAGAGGGATATTTGCAAACGAAAAGGCAAAAGTGGTTGAACCAGTTACACTCATCCTTGGAAGGTTTGGCATGGATTTTAAGAGGTTACTTTGCAGTAAATGTCCTCAATTCAGGGTGAGGGAGATTTTAGCATAAGCAAGACTCAAAGTGGCCTAGGTACACTACAGTCCTGATTCCCCACAGGAGAACCTATCTGTGGGCGTGGGTCCTGTGCATCTCCAAGTGGGAGCTGGGCCCACGCCACGCAGAATGGTCTCCTACAAGTTAGGTTTCCTTTTTGTTTTCTGGTGATCCATCTCTTAAGCCAGTGATTAAGCCATCTGTTCTTGGTTTCTGCCCTTTTCCCTTGAAAAGTCCCCCTTCTCCTTTTTCTCTGAGAGAAGAAAACTGTGGGGTTTATGTTGCAAATTTGGGCAATAATTCTGAGGAAGAAGAAGTAGATCAAAATAAATCCTCACTTTTGTTTCAACATGATAGGTGTTACTATATCATTATTGTTGTATATTGCCCCTGCCTTTTTTTTCTTTGTCTGTCTGCCTTTCCAGGCCTCTCTCTCTCTCTCTCTCTCTCTCTCTCTCTCTCTCTCTCTCTCTCTCTCTCTCTCTCTCTGTTTTTCTTTTCTCTGGTCTGAGACCATGTTCTTAACTCCTGAGAAGAATGTCAAGCAGTGCATAGTTAATATTACTATGTTCTGTCATTAATGCTTATGCAAATACTTTGTAACTAAAACAAGTATGAAGTTATATGTCTATAAAGAGGGGAAGAAATAAAGGAAAAATTCTAGGGGAATTATTAGTGCGATTTTCACTTTGACCTGTCCGATTACAGAATCTTCATCCTAGTTGGTCTAAAGACCACATCTGCCAGGAAATAGTCTAATATTCTTTATGTAATTAATAAAAGGTGTATGGGGTTATGATTTAATAGGGTGTTCAATTTAATTACGTGAGTTAATAACTATAAAGCACTTAAAATATGCATGACACAGAATGCTTTATAAGTGTTAGTTATTACTAGTATCCTTAGTATTTCCAGCAGACGCACAGCAGATTTCCTTCTGTGGTGTACGTGAAGCTATGTCTTCTGCCTCAGTTCTTGAAGCCACGTGGTTTGCTTCTCTTTGGGGTAAGTGTAGTTGATTTTAGGGGATGGTAAAAAGAATTCTGGGATGGGATACAAGAGATGGAGGCAGGCAAGTAAGCTGATAGAAACCAGAACATTCAACAGGCAAAGCACCAAGGACTCCCATTGCTTCCTGCCAACATATGTTTCCACACAATTTTCCTCAGATATCCTCATGGGAGGAAATCAAGGAAGAGCAAGCCTATTGAAGAGACTTAGCATTTTTCTAGAGAGACTGAACATTAAGTGAAAGGACTGTTTAAATGATTGAAGAAAGAAAAGGAAATCCCTACAGTTATTTCTTTACTACTGTGTTGTATATGATGTTTTCTTCTGAGCATCTATTATCCTTTCTTCCTGCAGTTACCTCATTTGGCAATTTATTTTCTCACACTCTCAATTTATATGGATGGACTAATTAATGGAGGCAGTCTGTATTACAAATCAGTGCATCTCTTTCTACTAGGAATAAAAATTAGCTGTAGGCATATAATTTAAGCCAGTCCAAAATTAAAGTGATATCAGTCCAAGAATGGGATAATTAATAGTATTGTTACTAGAAAAGAAGTTGCATTTGTAATTTGCTTTGTATTTATTGAATGTGAGTGTATTTGAGATTTAAAGAATTAAACTACACATATGACTTCATTTTGGTAGTTTCACCTCTTTACTGTATACTGGTGTTTTTGGAAAAGATGTGATCCTATTTTGTAACATTAATATTAGCAGATGATAATTTTCTCATGTTGAATTCAATGAAAAAGATTTACTAGTTTAACTAGACAGTTACTCTTTTGAAATTTACACAGCAGCATCAGAGATAACTCTGAAGCAGCTTGCTCGAAGTCACAAAATTCTCTCACATGGAATTTATTTGTACTACATTTTTATTAGTTATACATGACTAAGAGTAATATACCTTTCTAGGTCATAAGCACCATTTGAACAGAGATTGTGTGCTGCATTTTGTGTCTTTTGTTATGGGATAAAATTAATTTTCCCACTCAGATATATTTAATAAACTGCATGATCTTTGTCATCCACTGGTGTCTCCTCTACCCTCTTCATTGGAAACATCAGTTGCCTTTGATAAGAATGCCAAATGGGCAGTGTTAGAAAACTTCATATAACCATTGAAGTAAATTTTTAGGCCAAATATGGAACTGTTCCTGCCTGAGGCACCAAGTCGGCAAACTGAAACTTAGATAACTTTTTGTCCCTGTAAATGCTCCACTGGACCAGAAACACAGTATATCCAGACAGCCAATCTCCAACTGCCAAGAATTTGTAATGATTTTCTTGTTCCAAATAAAGTCAGATATGCAATTCCAGATAATCAGCTTAAGCCAAATACTCTTCCCTTATTTCTTCTCTTCCTCAGCAAAATGCAACCTCCTTCCTTGCTTTGAAGTTCTCCAGACTCTTGAGAGTGGAGACTGCCTTCTTCATGAAGTGTAAAATAAAATGTTCTTCTATTGATTAAATTGTTCTCTTTGGTTATATTAAAATAACCTATTACATAACCTTGCTGTTGGCAAAACATATCCAAAAGTTTCGTGCCACTTAGAATTTTGTGTTGCAAAATGATTCTGAAGGGAAGTTTTCTTATGAAAAAAGGAGCAGAAAAAGAATCAACACGTAGAGAATCTCAGGAGTTCTAATCTGATGCATTAGGGACCATAGCCTCTACCATTTCTGATATTAACACAGAATGAGCAACATAAGATTGCTGTCATTAGGGTATTATGATGTTTCTAGAGAGACCCCACTGAGTTCTAGAACTTAAGTCTGGTGCCTTATCCAGACAAATAGTTGTGCTTAGGAGGTTTAAGATTGTGCTGAAAAATGTTCATTCCATCTCATCCACTATTTGCTTTATACATTTAGTTTCACCAAGCTTTCATAAGAAGTGTATATATACTTCTCAAAGAATTAGGTGATAGAAACATAACTTTTTAAATAAAGAGTTGAAATTATTTTTTCTATTGCTAAATGAATGAATAAATAAATGAATGAATGAACATCATTTAAAAAGTCTGAGCATTAGGATAGTTTAATTTGGTATTGAAAAAATAAAATTAGAAGTCATTATGAAATATTAGAGGCTATAAGCTTCATCTGTGATTGGACTTTGGGGATCATTTACTGTAAATTTATAAAGTTTAAAATAGTGATGCTTAAAAAGGAGGAATCAATAAGTGTTTGATATAATTAGTACATGGATACTTCCAATTGTGCAAAAAATATATAGTAATGCAAATTTGAATGAGTACTGGCCAGTAATACTTTGCAGAAGCAAAGTTATTATACAATCTTTCATTATGAGGAAGAAAACAGTGACTTAAAAAAAAGGAATAGTCAAAGAACATGAATGAATGACTCATAAACATGCACTACAGAGAGGGAAATTACTGTGGTTGAGAGAGATGGGCTGGGTGGAGAGGAGCAAGGGGAAAATTGGGGGGACAACTGTAATAGAATAAATAATAAAAAATAAAGCAGAGAAAAAGAAAAAAACCCAAGTCTCAAAAAAATATTTTAATAGACAATTATTATCCTCTTTTTTCATGAGTTCAGTTAATTTTACACTTAAGTGAAACCAGACATAGAAAACCAGATTCTGCTCAGTGGACATCTGTCTGTAGTAGATATTCAAGATTCAGGTAGAAATTTAGTTCATTAGAAAGACTTCAAGGTCAATGGCCCCCAGAATTGGAGTGTGCATATCCTAATTTCTCATTTTAATTAAAATATTTTAAAAAATCTTTTTAACTTGAATCATTTTTTTCCCTTCTTCTCTGATCACTGTGGCTATGATTTCCAGTTCTATGTTAAATAACAGTTGTGAAAGTGGACATCCCTGACTTGTTCCTGATCTTAGAGGAAATGCTTTTAGTTTTTGCCCATTGAGTATGTTAGCTGAAGGTTTTTCATATACAGTCTTTATTATGTTAAGGCATGAATACTCTATTTATACTTTGCTGAAAGTTTTTATCATAAATGGCTGCTGGATTTTATCAAGTAATTTTTCTGTAGCTATTGATATGATCATATGATTTTCATCTTTCTTTTTAAAAAGATTTTATTTATTTGTTTTTAGAGAAGGGGGAAGAGAGAAAGAAGAGAAGAGAAACATCAATGAGGGGTTGCCTTTCACACACACCATACTGGGGATCTGGCCCACAACCCAGGCATGTGCCCTGACTGGGAATGGAACCAGTGACCCTTTGGTTCACAGGTAAGCACTCAATTGACTAAGCCACATTAGCCAGGCCTCATTTTGTTTATTTGAAGTATTATATTTATTCATTTGCAAATATTGTACCTACCTTACATCCTTGGGGTAATCCCACTTGATCACAGCAAATGGTCCTTTTAATGCATTGCTGGATCTGTTGTGTGCTAATCTTTTGTTGAGGATTTTAGCATCTATGTTCATCAGACACATTGACGTATACTTTTCTTACTTTGCTGTATCTTTACCTGGTTTTGGAATTAAAATAACACTGACTTTGTAAAAAGTTCTTGTAAGTCTTCCTTTTTCTTGAATTTTTTGGAATAGTTTTAGAAGGATAGGTGTTCATTCTTCTTTGTATGATTGGCAAAATTTGCCTCTGAAGCCATGTGGTCCAAGACTTGTTTGTTGGGAGTTTTTTGATTACTGCTTCAATATCATTAATTGTTATGTCTGTTCAGTTGTTCTGCTTCTTCTTGATTCAGTTTTGGGAGATTTTATAATCTAGAAATTTACCCATTTCACCCAGGTAGTCCAATTTCTTGGCATATAGTATTTTCTTACAGTCTGTTGTATTTCTGTGGTATCAGTTGTTACTTCTCTTCTTTATTAATTTGAGTCCTCTCTTTTTTTTTTTCTTAATGGGTCTGGTTAAAAGTTCATCAATTTTGTTTACCTTTTCAAAGGACCTGCTCCTGGATTCATTGATTTTTTCAATTGCTTTTTTTTGTAGTCTCTATGCCATTTATTTCCACTCTGATCTTGATTATTTCCTTCCTTCTACTCCCTTTGGACTGTCATTAATATAAACAAATCAACAAATAAGAAGTGCTGGCAAAGATGTGAGAAAAGAAAACCTTAGTGCACTTTTGGTGGGAATGCAGACTATGCAATGACTCTAGAAAACAGTATGGAGTTTCCTCAAAAACTCAAAAATGGAACTTCCTTTTGACCCATTGATTCTATTTCTAGGAGTATATCCAAAGAATCCCAATATACCAATCCAAAATAATATATGCACCCCTATGTTCATAGCAGCATTATTTACAATAACCAAGATTTAGAAAGAGCCTAAGAGCTCATCATTAGATAAAGAGATAAAAAAAGAACTGTGTAAGTATACACATGGAATACTACTCAGTGGTAAAAAAAGAATTCTTACTTTTTGTGTCACAGCATGGATAGAACTGGAGACTATAATGCTAGGTGAAATAAGTCAGCCAATGAAAGACAGATACCATATAGTCTTACTTATAAATGGAATCTAATGAACAAAATAAACTAATGAGCAAAGTAGAATCAGAGACATAGAAATGTGGAATAGACTGACAGCTGTAGAAGAAGAGGGGAATGTGGGGGTTGGTTGAAAGAAGATGAAGGGATTAGTCAAAGAATAGAGGAGGTCTGTCTGGAAAAAGTCTAGCCATTGTTAATATAATGACAACGGTTTCCATGACATCGATATAACTTGGCAATCAAAAAGAGTGGATTGGAAAGTGCATGCTTGAACAATAACAACTTCACTGAACTAGTCAGAGGGGGCGGTAGATGCCATTGAGTGAGCATACATATTGTGTGGCCATCACATTCAAAATGACTGAGTGAGTAGAGCAATGAAACTGCGTCAAACTGTGCATTGAGCTTGAACATTCCTGCATGGGAATTATTCAGAGAATTCAGAAGACTGCAGCTATGGGCAACTGGTGATGGGCAGCTTCATCATGACATGTTTCTTCATGCATCATGTCTCCTTAAGAGTGTTTTGGTGAAATATCAAATCACCCAGGTGATTCAGCACCCATATAGCTTAGATTTGGCACCCTGTGACTTCTGGATTTTTCCAAAACTCAAATCACTTTTGAAAGAGAAGAAATTTCAGACCATCGATGAGACTCAAGAAAATACAACAGGGAAGGTGATGGCTATGGAGAGAACTGTGTGAGGTCCACAGGTGACTACTTTGAAGGGGACTGAGGCATCATTGTCCTATGAACAATGTTTCTTGTATCTTGTATCTTCTTCAGTAAATGTCTCTATATTTCATGGCTTAATACCTTATGGACATGGCTTAATACCTTATGGACAGACTACTAATATGCATGACCCATGGACATGAATAATAATCTGATGATTGACTATGGGAAGGACAGGCTAAGGGGAGAAGGACAGAGGAGGGATTGATGTTACTGTAATAGCATAAACAATAAAAAATGAAAAAAATAGTTTTAAAGTACTGTGCCAGTGCATTATGTGAAGTATCTTCAAGTAACACTGAAGAGTAACCACATTCACTCATCAGCATAGTTTAACCTGGTTTTGTTCTTTCTCCAAATCTTAAACAATAATTGCATATGAACAAGTCTTTCAATCACAGAATATTTATAATACTGTGTGAAGAAATATAGAATGATGGAAACTAGTTTTAACCAGAGATTTACATGTTATCTCATAGTGAAATGAAATACTCAACAGATTTCAAATATAATGTAGTACATATTTCAGTAACAAAAACCAAAGTGTTCCAAAGTTTCTGGAAATGCCTTGATATCACACAACTAAAATGTTGTCTACAGTAGTTTACCAGGCATATGGTAAAAAGTAAACAAATACTCTTTAAGATAAGAGATTAATTTAAATAATACATAAGAAAGCAACTACTTTTCTTAAATTTATATATTTTTATTTTTCAGTCACAGAGAAAGCAACTACTTTTCAAAGTGACGTATACGATAATTGAAACTTTTTGAAAATAGAAGTCTGGTAGTGTTCTCATTATTGTTATTCCACTCCTTAAATTAATGTGATAATTATCTATAGAAACACTTAATTTTGTACAATAAAACTTAAAAGCATAACTTTTCTTACTTCAACAGTTTTGAGTGAAGATTTTCAGTGTGATTTGAATCTCTTTGTTGAAAGTATAAAAATATAGTATATGTCAACTAGTTATAAAAACAACCAATATAAAAATGAAAAGCAATAGGTTCAGTTTCAGCAAAATTTGGCCAAGTTGGTAGATAAAATTAAAAGAAAAATAATACTTATGAAGAAACATCAATGGTGACATTTATTAATTTAGACCTGTGCATATCTACAGGTTACCTTTCAGGTAAGGCAATGAATATTAAACTAAACAAATTTAGGAGCAGAACTTCAATCATCACAAAAGGTTAAATCTAGCACTAATGGTCACATTGATTTTATTTAAAGAAATTAGCTTATCTGAAACAAGATAGTTTTTGTGTTAACAAATAAACTAGCAAATAAAATATTTTAAGTACATATTTCATCCTGTTTCTTTAGAAACTTTTTTTCTGTGTCATTTAATAAAGTAGTACATTAATACAGTTCTCAAATAAATGCATACACATTTATTAGAGTGCCCATTCAAGTATCCAATTGATAAGAATACTTGTCAAAAATGTTTGCAGGCACATAACCCTATTGTCCCACTCCCTGGTTAGCTTAAGCAGCAACAAGGGACAGCTCACAAGGCAAACATGCCAGGGACCAGGGCAGAATGAGAGAAACTATAGCAATTAATCACTAGGTACACTGAAACACCTCTGGACATGTTCTGTTATCCTCCTCATCTCTTTCCCTCTGCTCATATAAATATTTACATGTCTTTCAAAACATAAATGTCACTTGATTTTAACCAGTGTTTGATGAGATAAAGCAGAAATTGGGATTCTAATCGAACATATGACTTCAGAGCCAGTGTTTCTAATGACTACTCCAATTGTCTTTCTTTGTTTCTAGTAAAACATGTATTTCATAAATTTTGTCAAAATTCGTTGTCGAGGTGTCAAGAACTATGTTAAATTAAATATATTCGGAGCATCATAGTCCTATTCCTTTTTACTGTGAATGTGTTCAGTGTTTCCCAGTTGAGCATGATGTTGGTTGCTAATTTGAATTGATATTGATACAAGCTATGTAAGTGTAGATATAATCATAGTAACAAATATTGCTTGTCTTTTAGATATTTAAAGAAGTTTGACAAAAATTGAGTGTTTATACTTATATGACATTTTGTCCTTTATTTTACAGATTATACTCTTGTTCCTCCATGATTCCGTTGGATTTATTAATTTGCTAAGTGTATTATGGAGCTATCTATATAACCACAATATAAAATTTAGCTGGTCATGGCATATTATTATTCTTAATATACAAGTAGATCATATTTAATAATACTTTATAATTTGTGTTACTTGTTATAGATGAGTCTGTGTATTTATTCTATATTCATCATCTTTTTAAAAAAATTCCTTTATTTACCTTGCTTATCCTTTCCCTATGTAGTGCATTTTAAATAGCATAACCATATAATTTTTATGCTTTCAATTTGCATGTACTTACTTATAAAATAACAGCATAGTGCATGTAAGTGGGGTGAAATTTTGATAATATGCTCATTTTATTCAGACATTATTGGACTCTTGAGGTTTCCTAAAATTTCTAAAGTTTATTTGGAAAATTCACATTTTCCTTGGAAACTAGCAGTTCATCTAAATGTAACAATTTATTTTATAATGTTATGTGAAATTATATGTCTGTGTTTTTTTTATTTATTTCTTTTATGCAATTGAATTTTAATCATTTAACACCTTGGCTGAAATATAATTCATATACCACATATTTTTCTCATTTAAAGTGAATAATTCTATGTTTTGGGGAGTTTGTTCTGTTTTGATTTTGTATTTAGAGTTGTACAAGCACCACCATAATCTAATTTGGGAACATTGTTATTATTCTAAAACATTCAGTATGAATTAGCAGTCATTCTGTGTTCCTGTTCCCACCCTCAGGCCCAGTCTACCTCTAACCTACTTATCTCACAAATTCAACTCTGCTGAATATTTCATATAAATGCAATAATATAATTTTTGGCTTTTTCATCTGTTTTTTCACATTCATTATCATAATTTCAACCTTCATCTTTTTTGTAGCATGCATTACTTGATTCCTTGTTATGACTGAATAATATACCATTGTATGATATATCTAAATTTGTTTATCCATTCATCAATTAATGAATATTTAAATTTTATACACTTTTTATTTATTATTACTAATGCTGCTATGAATATTCATGTACAAGTTTTTGTGTGGATGTATGTTTTCATTTCTTTTGTATATATGCTGGATTGTAATTGTTGAATTCAATCTAATTTTTATAAGATTATAGTAATGATAGTTAGAAAATCAACAAGAATTTATCTAGATTTATTGAATTCTTTCATGCTTTCATATTTAAAAAAGTAAATAATTTTCTTCTGCTTTTCATGAACTTTCCTGAAATTTGAAGAATAAATATACCTTATATATATTTCTCATATATGAGAAATCCATATGGGTTTGTTACAGGAAAATAAGATATTGATTTTTTTCTTATTTTTTTTCCCAAAAGATGCCATGAAGATAAAAATTAGAGCCATTTGAGAAATTAAGAGTTGAAGCAAGGGGATTTTATATTATTTCCATGTGGAAATTATATAACATCAAGCAAAAATTAGTCAATTATCTGTGTGCTGAGTTGCAATTGATTTTAAAGTTTTTTTTCTTTTTTAAGATTTTATTTATTTATTTTTAGAGAGTGAAGGGATGGAGAAAGAGAGAGAGAGAGAAACATCAATGTGCGGTTGCTGGGGGCTGTGGCCCGCAACCCAGGCATGTGCCCTGACTGGAAATCAAACCTGCAACACTTTGGTTTGCAGCCCGTGCTCAATCCACTGAGCTACACCAGCCAGGGTGATTTTAAAGTTTTAATCAGGTGACTGCTATATACTAAAATGTGATCTTACTGCTGAATTATTTTACAATTAAATATTTTAGATTCTGTTATTGAGTCATTTAGATGTATATATAGCCATATGTATCTATCTGTCTGTCTACACACACGTACTCATTCCATATATACATATACACACACACAGGATGGAGCAAAAGTAGGTTTACAACTGTGAGTAAACAAATGAACAGTTATTGCTCTTGGATAATTAATAATTATTAATTATTGTATTATTTTTCCACCTGAAAAATTGTAAACCTATTTTGCCCCACCCTGTATATTAATCTCTGAAATAACAGGTCCAAAATAAAATAAATTATTTTTGCCTCTTCATTCAATATCTTTCTTTACATTCCTTACCAATGTTCTTAAAATTCACCACAATGCTAAAACTTCTTTAAAAGAGAACAGTCTGAGTCATCTTGATTCTTTTTTCCCCCTAAAGAACCCTGCATGCTCTAGCTTCACCTTATTACTCCATAACCAGTCCTATTTTTTATAGGACCCACCAGGTCTCCATGATAATCCATAACTGGCCTTTTCTGAAGTTCCAGAGTACCATTCTCCTTCTTTTGCCTGCAATGTTTGATTGACTTATTTTTGTTCTTTAAGAATCAAATAGATTCCTTCCTTGATCACTAGAATTTCTCATTCTGAAACTTGTTTAATTCTTTCAGAGCACTCATCAACAAAATGAATTATTTTTTTGTGACTTTACTAGACTAATATGCTCTCCAATAAGGAAAAATATCATGTATTTTATAATCACCTTACAGAATTAACAGTAGAAGTTATCAAATACATATTTATGGATTGAAAACATAAAATAAAAGGTCAAGTCAAGCCCTGACTGGTGTAGCTCAGTGGTCAGGTATCATCCTGCACCTGAAAGGTCTCAAGTTAAATTCCCAGTCTGAGCACAAACCTGGGGTGTGGGTTTGGTCTCTGATCAGGGTGCTTACAAGAGGCAACTGACTGGTGTTTTTCTCTCACATCGATGTTTCTTTTTTCTCTCCCTGTCTCTAAAAATAAATAAATAAAATCTTTAAAAAAAAATCAAGTCCAGTGAGGTTTTATCTTATCTGTTGGTGACCCATGGAAGAATTAATAAACCAATAGCATACTATCACCTTGGACTCAAAGTGAATGAGAGTTACTATTATATTTTTAAATAACACATTCTTATTTCCATGTAAGAATGGAATGGAAATAAGTGTAAACTGCCAAGAAAAATATAAGGTACACTTTTGTTAATTTCATGGAATTTACAAAGGTAAAATAATTTCTTTAAAAATTAATATTGCTTTATTCTGGTGTCTCAATTGATTGGAGCATTGTCCACACACCAAAAGGTCACAGACTTGATTTCAATCAGGGCACATACCTAGGTTGCAGGTTTGATCCCCGGTCTGGGCACATGTGGAGGCAGCCAATAGATGTTTCTCCTTCACATCAATGTTTCTCTCTCTCCCTCACCCTATCTCTCTCAATCTATAAGCATAGCTTTAGGTGAGGATAAAAAATTAGTGTTATATGCAAATTAAGACTATGAATTTTTTTCCAGTCAGTGACTATGAAAGATATATACATTTATCCTTAAAATCATCACACACATTGCAGAAAGAATAGTGAATAGTGACAACGCAAGGCCATGCATTTTTCCTAAATATGCTGACATTGTGTAAAATATTTTTGGATCTTCTTTTTTAGGATTGCACTCACAGGCTACAGTACATTCTTTTGAATATTCACTGCCTTAGAAAACGTTTATCATTTAAAAGTATATTCTACTTTTGGAAACTACTAAAAACAATTTTGAGTTAAGTTTGATAAATGAAAGAGGGGCTAAGTTGTAAGATACTGCTTCAGGGAAAGAAAAATGCTATAACTAAAATAATAAGACTGAATATCAGGATCAGCTTACAAAATTGGATTTGAAGTAAATCCCAAGAAATTCCAAAATTTTTGAGAAAATTTGCAATAATACTGGAATAACTTTATTGCCTTATAAATATGAATTGCATAGTTCTAACAGATCTTTCTAAATATCAACCTCTCTTTATTATCAATATTCTGTTGAACATCCAATATTTTCAACCTGTTCAATGTCCTATATCGTCATAGCTAGTATCATCCACTTCTGCTTCGGAAACCTCTTGACGAAGTAACCATAGTCACTTTGGTTTCTCGATAAGACATTGGAGTAAGAGTCCTCCGATTCATACTGGTTTTGCACTGGAGCAAAATTCTTTGAAGAGTCCACTTGAATCAAGTGCATCCGCTGCTTTTGACCTAGTTTTGGCCTAAAGGCTAAAGGGAATTTCCATGGGGCAAGCCTGGCTGCAAAAATGTATACACATATTTTGAGTCTGTTTCTTTAGTAGGTTATCTGCATCAACACTGGAAAACAGAGTCTGGAAAATAAAAGCCTGAATTCTAGTCAACGTTTTGTGGTTGGTGTACCACAGGAGACTATTTCTCTGGGGGGAATTTCCCGTAGAGAGACAAAGTCCCTTATGGCAGCCAGGAATCACTGCCCAAACCTGTAAAACAAGGAGGCCTTTTACTGTCATGTCCAAGTGGATTTAATGTTGCCATGATAGACTATAGGAATGGCTGAGCTTCAAGACAGAACTACTATTAACATTCTTTCCTAAGGATCCTTAAGCATCTTGCTACCTCATTTCTCAAGTGAGCTACTATATGGTCCAGTGATTCTTCTAGTTATTGTCACTAGCAGTTGTAAATCCTTCCCCTGTTTCATGCAGTGGAGGTAAACATCTCTGCAGTCTGCAAAAAGTCAGAACCATTGGTCAGCTGAGGACTAATCTCAGCACTAATGTAATAGAGCAGACTATAGTCAGCTGCCAAATTAGAGAGGAACTACCCCTGCCCAGAGGAAAGTGAACAGCAACTATTTCAGCTATTTTTGAACCTATCCTGGGAAACACTCTATAACCACCTCCTCATTAACAGGCAATAAAATGAAGAAAAATATATTGCTCACACAACCTTATAACTTGGTCATCATTTTCACTGTTGATTGGATAGACTTCTCTCAAATCCTGCCAATTGGTTTATGAAGCCTTCATCCATTCTCTTTCAGAAAGTCATGTACATCACATCACATCACATCCCCATGACTAAAACTGTCAAGAAATGTGCATGGTCATAGATTTAACTCTACTTTCAAGTTAATAAGTTAGTTTGTCACAGTTTTCTAAGTGCTGAGAGAAGACACAAAACTCCTGGGTTGTAGATGAAGGGAAGATTACTGCTCATAGCGACAGTAGTAGTCAGAGAATCAGCATTGTTGCATTGGTTCCAAGAGCTATAATTCCTACAGGGTAGATAAAAGAAAGTGTTTAACACTGGAGCATGCAATTGGTTGTGTTATAAGAAAGGAACATGGAGAGATTCCTAATATTTTATAAAAGGCAGCAAGCATGCTCATTTTTAACTTTGGAAGAAGAAACAATTTTTAGCTTCCAAGGTAGTAGGTTATATAAATATCTATCTATCTATATAATATAATATGTAATGTAATATATAATACACATAAAGACAATCTGAAGCAGATCATTCTATGCTACAGGACATACTATATCAAACAGTACTGTCTCTCAAACAGTAGCCTTGTCAACATTCTCTCCCACAGGCATTTATCTTCTAATGACATCCAACTTCATATTCAGCACATTCACTATTTATT
This sequence comes from Phyllostomus hastatus, assembly GCF_019186645.2. Classification (NCBI taxonomy): domain Eukaryota; kingdom Metazoa; phylum Chordata; class Mammalia; order Chiroptera; family Phyllostomidae; genus Phyllostomus; species Phyllostomus hastatus. The sequence goes on from NW_025333977.1 coordinate 18,267,698, forward strand.
TATTTTTTGGACTTTCATCTACCTTACTTTGCATGGTAGCTTAGTATTATAAAAATTATTGTGCAAACTGAAACTGCACAAAATATAATTAATATTCAATTAAAAACTGCCTTGTTTCCTGGCCTTCAAGAATGTTTGTCAGAACATTAAAACTATGTTAAATTGGTTATAAATACATAAGAAAAAAATAGTAAAATTAATACCCATTTAGTATTGGTTAATTTCAACATTAGAAACATTGAGATTTAAAGTGTTTTATTTATTTGCTAAAACAAAAACTATCAAGTAGTTGAACAGTATTTGCCTTTTTCTCATCTCATAAGTTACAATGTAGAGTGAACATTTTTCTCATTTTAAGAATTTTCATGCTTCTAAGTTTCAGTTAACTGCCAACATTTGTTGTTTATATTTTTAATGTTATAAAATATTTTCAAGAGTTACTTTAATGTGAATTGTTTTTGCATATGTCACTTCCTCTAGGACACCTACATTCCTTTTAAAGGGAATCACTCTATTTACTTTAATAAGTTTACCTTCACTGAGTTCCTCTGGCTGCAGATCAAGACTCTTCAAATGCTAGATTTGTCAACATTTCCACAGGCACTTATCTTTTAATCACACCCAATGTCATATACAGCATTTTTACTATTTATTTTTCTGTTAGGCTTTCATTTTTGTTGCTCAATTCCCTCTCTCGATCACCCATTTTTTGAAAATATCCGTAGGTTTATTATTGTTGGTAGGCTAGGAGACAACGCAATTTCACACATGGCTGTCTGTGCTCGTATGAAATTAAATGAATAAATGAATAAGAGATAAACAGTGACCAGTCAGCAGCAGATTCTGAAAGACATAGCATGATAGGACACTGTTACACATTTGTTATTTACATAGTGATTATGGAATGAAAACTGGATAGTAAAATTTGTACTTTGTGCAATTACTAACAGTTAATATTCCATGGTAACTGAAATATGGGAGAGAGAGAATGTGTGTGCTCTATCTTTGCTGTTATTAATGGACTTGAGAATTTCTCAGAAAGACAGAGGTTACTGTAAGCCCACCAGCCTTTTTCTCTTTATCATGGAGTGAAGTTATTATCCATACCAGTTGAAAGACTTGTGAGATTCTTTGCAATATATATTAGCCACCTCAATCCCAGTTGATAGACTGAGAACATCTACTAAATTATTTAATTATCAAGAAAAATTCAGAAATAATTTCTGATGCAACAAATTTACAAAATTATGTCAATTCAGGGTGCCATTTATTTTGGGATAGCTTATCTTTTAAGGGACTCCAGGTAATATATAATATGAAGTTTTCTTCTACACTCTCTATATATTTATTGGTAGATTATAAAAATTTATTTGCTAATTGGAAACAAATGTATAGAATATTAATGTGCTTATGAAATAATTTGAATAATGACATTTCCATGTTTTAATATGTAATATTTATTATATTTATCTCATTACCATTTAGTCCCGTTATGCACCTCTCCTCCTGCAATCACCACAGTGTTGCCACGTCCATGAGTCCTTTCTCTTATTTGCTCAATTCCTCCACCCCCTAACAACCACCCCAGGAGCTGTCAGCCTGCTCTCTTTCTATGAGTCTGTCTATTTTTGGTTATTACCTCACTTTATTTGCTAGATTCTACATATAAGTGAGATCAGGTTGTATTTGTCTTTCTCTGACAGTTTCATTTTCCTGAGCATAATATTTTCTAGTTCCATCCATACTGTTGCAAAGGGTAAAATTTTCTTCTTTTTTTATAGCCGAGTAGTATTCCATTGTGTAAATGTCCCATAGTTATTTTATCCACTCATCTATTGATGGATACTTGGGCTGCTTCCTTATCTTGGAAATTGTAAATAATGCTATAATGGATATTTAAATAATTTTAAAACAATTATTTAAATTTATAAGATTTCTTTCCCTTACAGTTTTATTTCTTAGTGTCATTTCCCCTAATTATAATTGTTGTAACTTGGATCAATTATAAAAAATGTTTCTGTAAACATACAGTATTGCAACCAATAATGTTTAAAATAGAAAAAGTATTAAATAAAAATTAAAATAATTAGATTTGGTTTTTGGTATTCCAAAAACTGTATTTTGAATGAAGGAACATCTAATAATTTGTTTGCTATATATTTCATTACTTACCACAGATCACTCTATGTAATTTAATCATGATCTGATAAGAGCAAATACAAGATTTTTTAAAAAGTAATGCCAAGTATAATGTCACTGTATATCTGTTAGAATGATGTTTTTGAAATAAAGTCTTTTCAAATATCTTCCGCAGTGAAACAAGTAAAAGGACTTCCTTATATTTTGTTTTATAAAAGATGATTTTATTCATAACTAAGCATTTTGGAAAAATCTGTTCTTCCAACTTTGATATATATATTTTTAAAATAAATTACTTTCAGGCATATGAAAGACTTTAAGGAGGTCTTTGAATAATGATGGTAACAGTAGAAATTAAATAAACTTGATAGCTTATATTTGTTTTATTGCTAATATATTTTATGACTTAACAGCATTGCAGTGTTTTCCTAATTTTTGCTACAAAAGGAAAGTAAAACAACAGTTTATTGTGGCAATACTTCATACTGGCCTACTTCTGTAAATTGTCTTTAAGCTCTAGGGTACAAGGAGGAACATTCATGTTTTTAAATTGGATACAAAAGCAGTTTCTATCCTGTAGCTGCTGTAGTATAAATTGTCAAATAGAGACTATTAGAGGTGTCTAAACATATTGCACTCAGCACATTATAAACACTTTTTGTGGTGTGCTCTACCTGGGGTGAGCTAATTTAGATTTTTATTGAATATTTTAAAGATACAATGTAAGTTATTAAACATTTTGAGTTCGCAAAAACATGGTTCTTGTGGTATGTGATGTAAGCTCAGTGCTCTTCAACATGTGTCTTTTTAGAATGGAATGTAACCACTGAGAGTTTCTAGGGGAAAAAATAAAAGAGAAAAAAGCAGGAGGGTAAAAGGAAGGAAGAAGGGAGGGAGGGTGGAAGGGAAGAGGGAAGGGAAGAAAAAGGAAGGAAACCAGAATAAGGAAGACAAATAAAACTAAGAATTAAGCAATTACACACAGTTATATTCAAGATGTGGGAATATATGCAGACATTGCAAACATTAAAATAATGCCTTCACAATTAACCTCCATGTGTAACATTCATAGTTAAATACCTTGAATTTCTGCTATGGGGAGTAAAGGCAGTCAGGTTATTTCTGACACATTCTTTTCCATACAGATGGAGGTTCCTATTGCCATGGTTGCAATCCACTTTTTAGATAAATAGTGCAATGAGGTAATCAATCATAGTGTCCCCCTCTATGTAGAAAGGCACTAATTTAAGATTTGTTCCTTTTATATATTAAGAAAAAACAACTATTTTCATTTCTGTAGATGCTTATTTTAATATTCATAATTTGGGAGCTAAGAGAAAGGGAGGGTTGTGGGTTTTTTAATCCTAGTCTCTATATTTTCAAGTTTATACTGAAATTATAATAAGCAAAATTATGATTTTATTAGATTGGCTAATTCAGATTAAAACAAATTCATAGGTTTTGATCATATTTTCAGTATAATGATTAGTATTACTCTTTCCTACTTATATTCAAATGCATATTTCTGTGTAGTTATATAAAACCATTTGCATTCTATGTGAATTTATTTAATAACTTCTAATTGTGATGTAGAATTTAGCCATACTAATTTAAACATTGTGTATATTGCTTTACCTACTCCAAATTGTCAATATCTCTTACAATTTTAATTTTTCTTTAGGTTATGAGCCATGTGAAGAATGGCAAACATAGTGAGACTATTATTGGTTTCATCACCTATTTCCAGCTAGCTTTTCAACTCTGAGAAGAATGTTTGCTCTACAAGTAGTAAGTATATGGCTAAGGAAAGACTTTCTCCTAATTTGTTTTCATCTGAACTACACTCTCAATGCCAATCAGTTTTTCTTATATTTCCCTCTCTCTCTTTGAACTTGAGACATGCAGCTCTTGAGGATCGATGGGGATGTGCTCTCTAATAATATATCAGCTATCTGCAGAGGGTAAATGCCACAAAATTGACTTTATTATAATAGTAGCACACATATTTCTGAATTTATTTTGGCTACCTTCTCATTCCAATGTAGAGTTATTCATTCTGATGATAGTTCAATGTGAAAAATGAGTGAAAAGAGTGTGTGTCTTTCTTCATCATGAAACACTTATAAGTGAGTTCTAAATGCAATTCCTTAAGTGTTTAAAGACTCTTTCTAGAGGAAATCTCTAGCACTACATAACATACCTCACTCATTTCTCATAATAACAGCTCTTTCAAATTGAAAGTCAGGTCTGTTTGCAATGGTATCAATGTATGCCTTGAGAAAGGGCAGCCTGTCAAGTTCAAGTAGAACTTCAAAGAAAGCACATGAAAGTTATAATGCCTGCTCATGCTTGGGAGTTTGATGGTTGTAGATTACCTCTATTAAAGATGTCCACGATACTGTCCTAAGTTATATCCTTAAGTGATTGAAATCCAAAAGAATTCAAAAATGAAACTTTTTAAGGCTTATGCCCTTTGTGTAAAATATTTTTTATCCCAACTATATTAACTTTATTTTTGTTTATATTTAAATTTCTAATAGATAAAGGGAAGTCTTTTAGGTAAGGATTGTGTCTTATTGATGACAATGAATCACTCTATTTCTCTTTCTTCATACTTTCACAGTGATCTGAAGAGCCACCATTTCTCTGAAGGTTTTCTTGAAAAGTAAGTCTACATTATTTGCCCTCTCTTCCTCACTCTATCTTTTTTAAAATAATTTCCTTCAAATAATCAAAGTTTGTAATCATTCTTTACTAATATCAGGCATACCCCCCAAAAATTAACTAAAGGGTTCATAAACATTTTTTTCCTCTCTTTGAAAGTAGATGTAATATTTGTCACTTAGAGAACATGTACTCAAATGACTTCTTACAGTGGCAGGTATAAGAAAACAAGAAAGTGTTTAAAATTTAGAATCTGTTCTTGAGTACAGGGTCTAAAAGTATGTAGATGTAAATAGTTGTTATAGTATTATTTAAATAGGTGTTAAGCAAACAACAACAATAAACTTCAGTAAGCTTAACGCTGCCCTTAGCCATTGTGTTAGGCAGGTAAGGCAACCATAATATGACATCACAGATTGGAAAGCTTAAACAACAGGAACATAAATATGTGCAAGAAGTGTAAGATCAAGGTTCCGGCAGAGTTAGTTTCTGGTGAGGTGTCACTCCTCCATGCTGTGCAGACTACCACCTTCTAATTGTGCCCTCAGGTGTGGAGAGAGAGAGACCTCTGGTGTTTCTTCTTCTTGTGACACCAGTCCTATTGCATGAAGGCCCCACCCTATAATCTTATTTATCTTTAATTATTTCTTTACAGGCCATATATCCAATATGCTCTCTTTGGGAGTTAGAGTTCCAACATACTAAATTTTGAGGAAACAAAATTGCTGAATATGTTATTGTCAAAAATCAATTCTAAACCAAGATAATGCTGGACTATTAAACAAGACCCAAATAGAAAAATATATGTCTGATTTATGAATGTGTCTCCTTAAGTCATATAAGCCAGCAGAGTTGACAATAAGCACCTATAATTTAGCATACAATTGCATTAAGAAAATGGGAATCCAGTTTGCTCTTATGACAACAAGGAATTAAGGGTAACCTCATAAGCATTCTGAGCCCTCATCACAGACTGACCCTGCAGCATTATATATATTCTGTTAGGTAGATGTCCTTAGGACCACCCCCTGTCTTCTGGCTTTCAACAGAATATTGTATGAGGACCTAAGCACCCAAATAAAGATTTCTTAATATCACCTTTGTAATATGGCACACCCATCCTATGTATGAAGAGGTTGAGATAGAGTGAATGGTACAATTTTGTTTTCTTTCTTGGTTTTTTTTTTTTTTTGGTCCAACTTTCCCCTCTTTTAACTATCTGCTGTTAAAGAATGCTTAACCTAAGCCCTGGCTGGTGTAGCTCAGTGGATTGAGTGTGGGCTGTGAACCAAAGCATCACAGGTTCAATTCCCAATCAGGGCACATGCCTGGGTTGCAGGCCATGGCCTCCAGCAACAGCACATTGATGTTTCTCTCTCTCCCTCTTTCTCCTTCCCTTCCCTCTCTAAAAATAAATAAGATTTTTAAAAAAGAATGCTATTTAAAAAAAAAAGAATGCTTAACCTGACATAAGAGCGTGGGTATTAGGAGGAATAGAAAAAAGAAGTCTTAAGTTATTTTAGCATGACCAAGATGTCATTTGCTACCATGAACCAGGGACATGGGCAGAGATGATAGAAGGGGTTTTTGAAGATGGAGCTCTGAGGCTTCACTCTACTGCTCACAAGTTTTGCTATCTCAGTTTCACACCTGCAAAAAGAGAATGTCATGTAGCGACCTCATTAGATTGCTTTGAGGAGTAGACATGATGTCCATAATATAGTAGCTTGAACCCAATACAGACAATGAAGATTGCTGATATCCTTCCTCAGTGCTATCATTCTGTACCAGAGTTTCATTTTAGGATTGTTCTCTAGAGTAGGAGTATCTCTGGGGACATGGTTGAAAAATTTGCATTATACTTGTCTCGTCATAATTTAGTACTCTAAATGTAGTAATTATGTAAAAGCAAACAAATGAGCAAACAAAGCATCACATGCTTTATTGAGTGCACTTTAGGAAAAATTGCTGCTCATATTTTTTAATGGAATTCACACAGTAGTGAGTTTTCTGAGAGAGTGATTAGATAATAGCCCCGCAGTAAAACCTGGTTTAAAAAGAATTCAAAGTAATAGCATGAAATAAATGCAATGAATCACTGCTGATTCAGTCTTATCAGTGGAAATATTCTTTATTTCAGGATCTAATTTCAGATACCAGCTCTGTCACTGGGATTGGCATTATATATGGGGAGAAAACCATATCTTCAAATATTTACATACTAATTTACTCCGAAGTTAATACTGAAGGATGTATACCCCAATCTTTAAATGAACTCCTCTGAAGTGTTTATAGGTTATTTGATTATGTCCCCCTAAATCCTTGTCTGTCATTTGACAAAACAGGAAGAAATAACAGTAGTTGGTTGATGGTTTTAAGGGCTGCATTACTACTGAAAAGTTTTAGCTGCATTGAGAGTTTCCCCTGCACAGATTATAATATACTCATAGTAATTTTCAGGTTGGTTGACAATTTGAAGTGCTTTGCTGAATTTGAAAATTATTATATAATCAGTTACATACCTTTGTGTATTTTTCATTCCAGTTCAGTAAGCCCAAAGCAATTGCCAGAAGCAGGCAACCCTGACAAAATTATAAAAATGAGTTGAATTTTCTTGGTTACTTATCAAGAATAACTTTTTCCTCTGTGTAGTTATGCCATTTCCCAAGTGTCGAATATTTAATTTCCTGAAGGTTCCCTCCTGAGGTTAACGTTTGGAGGCTGACCAGGTCTTAATCTCCTAGACATTGCTTTCTTCTCTGTATATTAACATAGTGTTTAAGCGCATGAGCTTTGGACTGAGAGAAAAATGTATCTAAATCCCAGCAGTGATCCTACTAGGTATGTATCCTTGGTAAAGCTTAGTTTTCTCTTTGCAAAATAAATGTATTAATAGTTATGTCAAGAGGGATTAATGTGCTTATTTACGTAAAAAGCTTAAAATAATATTAAGAAAGAGTAACACTCAAAAAAAGCTGTCAGCAAGAGTGGAATGAGGAACTCTGCCAAACTTTCCCCATAGAAATATCCATAGCTGATGAGTATTATAAAATACAGCAAGTATTTACAGTCATTAGAAATTGTCTTAAAGACATAAAGAAAATAAGGAAATAGAGTAACATGATGTAACAACCCATACTGTCCTCTCATTCCTTATAGCACTATGTACCCTCTGTTTTTCTGTCCTACCCATTTGTATATCTCATCCTCTTCAGTGTAAATTTTCAAGGGACAGGGACTGTGAATATGTGCATGATATTCAATAAACCTGCACTGACTATATGAATAAATAAAAAAGAAATAAATGTGCCCTAGCTGGTGTGGCTCAGTGGATTGAGGGTGGGCCTGTGAACCAAAGTGTTGCCAGTTCAATTCCCAGTCAGGGCACGTGCCTGGGTTGCAGGCCAGGTCCCCAGTAGGAGGCATGTGAGAGGCCACCACGCGTTGGTGTTTCTCTCCCTCTCCCTCCCTTCCCCTCTCTTTAAAAATGAAGAAATAAAATCTTAAAAAAAAAGAAAATGTGTGATACATAATATGGTTTTAAAAGCTAAACTATAAAATTAATGGTAAGGAACAGATAGTGAAATACAATCAGAACTTAAGACACCTTAATTAATTCAAGTTATTTGAGAAGGATCTTTCTAGGTATACAAATATTAAACAGGTGTTTCAGTTAATTCAGTGTACATCAAAATGACTTTTTCCAAGACATAGACTGCTGTGCCCTCACTACCAAATTTTCTGAGTCAATAGGTCTTGATGCCCAAGACTTCATTTTGAAGAAATTTACAGATAATGGCAGTAATGCTGAGATGAGAAACACTTCGAGAAATACTAAATTAGAATTATTTCTCCATTATTTTAAACTGTCTTTTTACTAGGTAAGTTTAGCAACTATAAATACATAATTTCCAATGTTTCATGAAAAAAGTCACAGATGAGTGAATATATTAATGTGAGGGGAAGAAGCATAATACAGTGAAAAGAGTACAGGGTGTGGTTCTAAGAAAAACTAATTTTGGTTTCTGGCTCCATATCTTAGTTACTTTTGGCCTTAAACACCTTACTGACCTCCAGGTAGATGATACATAGTAGTACTCAGTTAACAGTAACAGTATAAGAGAATGGTTGAAAACAATATGTTGTACTGTCTGGACTTGCTTTTTTTCTGATCAGTATTGATGTTCAGTGTCTTTTACTATGTTTGTCGGTCATATCTGTTTTATGTTTCACAACATGCTTATTCTTTTAGCCCATTTTAAAAAATGTTTATTGATTTTAGAGAGAGAGGAAGAGAGAAAGTAAAAGAGAAATATCGACGTGAGAGAGAAACATCAATCACTTGCCTCCTCTGCATGCCCTGACCGGGAATCAAACTCCGGACATTTTGGTGTGCTGGATGGTGCTCCAGCTGAGCCACACATTTTTGTACTGAGTGCTTTGTTCACTTTAATTGACTTGTGGTGTTTATATATTTTGACATGTAAGCTATAAATATTTAGTTTATGGCTTGGCATTTTTACTTACTAAAAGTTACTTTTGATGTAAAAAGTTTTTATATTTAAGTAAGTATTCATCTTGTAGAATAGATCTTGTTATGCCTTGTTCAAGAACTCTTTCCATGCCCCAAAGTTTACATACATGCGTATGTGTACATATATACATATATTTGTGTATATATGCCTATATTTTAAAGTTTTCAAGTTTCATTTATATCATTTGCCCATAATCTGCCTAGGTTAATTTTGTGTACTGTGAAGAACAGATCCATATGTCATCTTTTCCCACATGTATAACCAATTTAAAATCAAATATCAATGTTGATGAATAGTTTCTATCTTTCCCATTTGATTGGTTTTCTACTTAAAGATAAAATCAAATGAATGTAATGAATTCCTAGGGTCCGGGATTAAACCTCATTTTTCTGTGGACACCATTCCATGTAAATAGACACACTTCAATCGTTTTAAACAATTCCATGCCCTTTTTCTGGAACCACCTTCAATATAACTTAGAATGGGAAAAGTCTGCATGTCCATAGGAGTTATTTTCCAGCTTAAACAAAATTCTAGCATTCTGCTAAGAGTGAGATAAGAAATTCAAAGTAAGGCACATATGTATCAAATTATAAAGCAGGGTCCAGGATGGTTAATTCTCAAATACAAATGTTGGCATATAATAACGTTATAACTTTTTCTTGCAAGTGAGCATTAAACACATAGGTAACTGTTTATTTATGCCATGCAGGAATGCTGTGCAAGTATCCATGTGACAGTTCACATGGAATCTTTTAGCCTCAGAAGTGGCTGAGTAACTCTTTCTTTTGCTCTAGGACAGTGAAGACAATATTAAGGATATTTTTTAACTTTTTTATTGCTGTTCGAGTACAGTTGTCTCTGTTCCCCCCACCACCACCACAATAACATTGTAACTTTTAATGTGTTTTTATTTTTAGTCACTATTTAAACAGTTACACATGCATGATCTCAGTTTATTCTCACAACATGCAATAAAGAGGGTTTGTTATAGTACAAAATTTCACAGGAGGAGGAGGAGAGAGATTATGTAAATTGCTTACATTATACAGGTCATGTTTGAAGTAACTTATACCTAATTATTAATTATTCAAAAGTATGCATTATTTCCCCTCATGTGAAATTATTTTTCTATTAACCCTTAAGCATTTTGGTTGTTTCCTTGTCCTATATTTTCTTTCACTATTATTGGGGTTTACCACTACAGCTGAGTGAACAAATTTATGCTCAGTCTGGCCCCCTTTTCATGTGTGGGTACATTTTAGGTCCCAGCACTTTTTTCTTTCCACATGTTGCTAAGAATAAACCACAAAAATAGAAGGTGGGATACTTGAGTGCAAAATTATAAAAGAAGATCTAGTATCGAAGGAAAGATATTGATTTCCAGTATTCAATCCACATCTCAAATATGATTTCTTTTTAAATGTTTATTTTAATAGAGAAGCTGGAAAATGTATAGGTCCAGATATGAGGATCAATGTAGCAATTGTATTGTACTACATAATTTTCACCAACATAATTTTCACCAAGAATATATTTAAAAGAAAACCTTACCTGACCTTTCTATCATGCAAGCTCTTTTACTTTTAGAAAAAGTTTTGAAAGGCTTATTGATTTTTAAACTATATGTACACACATATGATTTTGTGCAGTAATAACTGGATAATAACAAAGATGCAATTTCAACATTGAAATGTAACTACTAAGATAAAGAAATAATTTTCTCCAGATGCCACCATACATCAGTAGCTCATCAGTTCCTGTAGGACGTGGATCCTTTCCACCTGTTTGTGCACCAATGTATGGCAATGCCCTTGCTTATAGATCAGGATCCCCAACCTCCAGGCTGCAAGCCAGTACCAGTCAGGACCTGTTATAAACCAGGTGGCACAGCAGGAGGTGACCCTGAATGTAATGTGCTTGTTCATCCTCAAACATCCCACCTCCACCCCTGGTCTGTGGAAAAATGGTCTTCCACAAAACCGGCCAAAAAGGTTGGGGACCGCTATTGTCAGTTCTGTCTTGGATGCCTCCATATACTACTACTGACTTCAAATTCCCTGGCAGTATCATCATTGTTGTCTGACAGAGGGTTGGCTGTGGCAATCATCACCTGGAAGGGAGTAGCTAGCCAAGCAGACACCTTGTCAGACCTCTGGGCTGAATCAGAAGACATATGAAGAATCCACGCTGAACTGGTGTATGGACACTGGTTTGATACAGAAAATTATCACTACAACTACTTAGATTTATTCAGATATTAAAATGAGAAGCCTTTCACTGTTTCTCACACATACTAATATTTTTTGTGAAAGGGAAAATAATTTATGAGTATAATAGCTTCTTCTCCCACAGCTTCCCATCCTTACCCAGTGCCATAAGATTATTTTTCACTGCCCAATAGGTATATAGATATATAAATAATTCCTCGTATGTGTGGAGAACAGGATAAGAAATGGATTTATGTAGGGCAATGAAATTTTTTTGAGTACACAATAGATTATGTCTGTGAAGTAACGAGAAATACTTTTGTTATATTTGCAATTAATATTGAAAAAAGGCACCTGGTGATACATCAGCAGATTACTATTTCAAACATTCCTTCTTAATCCCACTGGATAATAGCTATCCAACCTCATCCTAATGATTAGGGTTAATTATTTCTGCCAGTATGGTAACACTTTCCATTGCCCCCTTTTCTTTTAGCAAGAAAAGCCTGGAAGTGTCTAGATAGTTTGCCATAGTTTAAATCTGAGTAAGACACTTATTCTTTACCTAGTAGAAGTGATTTGCCTTGGGGAACCAGAATCTTCACATTCATTCTACCTAAACTTGTGTATTAGAGAACCAAAGTTCTCCAAGTGGGTCACCATGGGGCCCACTTGTAATTCACCCCTTGTTTTTCAATGCATGTATTCTGAGGGCCAACAGTTTCTGGGCATTAGAGTATGTGATATAAGCAGTGGGTTCCATGTGCAGATATGTGCCCTGCGTCCTTCCTCTGTGGTGAGGCAGGTTACCTGATATGATATTATATTACATGGAATAATATTATGATGAGTCACTCTACCTCCTTAGATATGAGTGCTAGATAAAGGTCTGAAAGCAGGAAAGCCATAACCAAACCTAGAATATGTTCAGGTCAAGATGGATCACTGCCATTCCAGGATGGGAAGGATCTAGTGCAATCAACATCACACCACAAGGGTGCCTGCTCCTCACAAAGGGTTGTGCTGTATTTGGGCTGCAGAATAGCAACCGACAGATGGAAAATTGGTCTGTTGTTACAGTAGCCACTTTGACTTTGGTGAGTGGGAGACCACGCTGCTGGGTCCACACGTGGTCAGTGCCCCACCTCCCACCATGGCTCCTCTATTCATGCACTCACTGTGGTGGTACCATGACGGCTGGTAACAGGGTCCAGATGATATCAACTGGCTCAGCCATTCTGTATCAGTGGGTATTTAGTTTAGGTAATACTAGCTGGTATCTGCTGGGCATTGCCATACAAACCGAGTTCTTCACGCTTTGTACCCAGTCCCATTGCTTCATACGTACACCAAAGACTTCTCTGTCACCCAGATTCCAGGTTTATTTTCAAAGCTGCTGACCAATTAGTCAATTCACTTGACATTGCTTCTGCACAAAAATGCAGGTAATCTGGATTCCCACCTGAACTTCCGATTTGGGGAGATTATCCCCTCACCACCACAGCCATGGTGAAGGGGCCTTTACTTCAGCGGCCCCCCATTTTTAGAATGCGCCTACATACCAAATTAACTCCTCCTTGAATATAGCCGCTCAGCCTTTTCCTCCTCAAGAAATTATGAGCTGATCACAATGGTGGCACCACGCAGTCCTACCTGTGAACTGAGCGTGAGGCATGCGTGCTGTAGCAGTGGGGGGGATTGGAACTGTCCTTTGGCCCTGCTTTTCCCTGATCACAGATGTACTTTTTCCATTTTATTATATATTGTTACTGGACCTGTATGACCATATAGCATGATGAATAATCCTTAGAGAACCCAGGTTGTTGTAAACTACCCCTGAAAATTTGGTTTGAATGTCCAGAAAGATAATGCCACACATACACCAAGAGACTGTGAAAACTTTATTACTCACATGATGAGGCTTTCTGTGGAGATTAGAGAGGCTTTCTACCAGGATGAGAAATGGATTGAGAGGGAGAGAGTAAGGAGCCAAGACTGGAGTTTTGACTGTGGTTAAGGGATGGGGCCAGGATAAGGGTTCCTGCTAATGTCAGAAGAGGGAGAACCTGGGCTTTTCTACAAGCTTGCTAAAGGACAGGACACATGGGAAGAAGGACGGGGGTGAGGCTTAAAAACTGTCGGCAAACAACAACAAAAAAGTGAGTCAGACTCCATAGTACACAGGTCGTTACGGGGAGTGCCGGCACCATGGCCATTTTCTGTCTTGTGGCCCAGAAGCATAAAAAAGGAACTCTGTGTCAAATAGTGCACTGACCTCATTTCTTTGACATTCGATCAAAAAGTGTCCTTGCTCAAAACCCTAAAGGCTTATATTTTCCTGTCAGGGCTGTCTTTATAGACAGCTGGCCCAGAGTCCGACATTCCCATGGATACTTTAGTACTGTAGGGTGTGCGGAGTCATACGGTCCATGTAACATGGCTGCTAGCACCTTAGCCTGAACCTGCTGCAAGAACTTGTCCATCTTTGGGTATCATTTAAAATGAATGGCATTTTGTGTGACAGCTAATGGGTTGGAATAATGTCTCCAAATATGCGATATATAACTTGTATATCTCAAGGAGTCTACCGAACTTTATGATTCCTTCTTTCTGTAGTTGTGAGATGAAATAATGTGTTAACTATTTAGCATTTGATTCACAGGCCACCAAACATCAAGACATACACCACTGGACCCCCCAAAAATTCACTGCTGTGAGCATTGTGAATCTTAATAAAATTTATCTCCTATCATTTTAGAGCACCAAGTGCTATAATGACCCTAATCATACTTGCCAGTTTTTACTCATCTAATCTGATTAGCTTAATATCATTAATATAGTAGTGAACAGGATAATTAACCTAACCTTTGGGCATAAACGTAATATGTGTAATTATCCTTTCCACATAAATGCAAGCTGCTTTTGATTTTCTTTATTAATAGGGAGTAAATTGCCAAATCAATGGCTGCAGACCATATTCCTGAGGCTGTGTTAGTTTCTTTAAGAAATACACCACATCAAACACACTATGTTGACATTATTATTTGGTAAAGATGTCATAAACTACTATTATCTGCCAGGGTCTATATGAGAAGTTGACACAAATGTCACTGTCCACCATGTTATCTCTGTGGCATAATTAACTGAGCTTTCTAATGCCTAAAAAATCTAACAATATTTCATAGCTAACAATATTTCATAGCCAACAATATGAAATTAATGACCTCTGGCCTGGCTGCTATGCATCCTACCCATCCTCTATTTCTCGACCAGTGTTTTGCAATGTGACTGTTACCCATCAGTGCTAAGATGTCAAGAAGTAGTGGGAAGGCAGCTAGGAGGGCTGTGTGGGCCATTTATAATGACTTTAACAAAAACAAACTCTGAAATCTCACACTGTGTGTTCTCTGTCTCTAATGGGCATACATTTTTTAGATAAATAAACACATTTCCTTCAACAAGAAAGACTGTACCTTCTTCCATCCTCTTTTCTGAGCTTGAACTTCAGAAGAATCACCTGGCAAAGAGACACCATGGGGAAAAGGGCACGAACATAGATAACATTAAATAAGACTAGATTCAAATTCCAGTTCAATCACTTGCTGGGTAAGCAATATTAGGCAAATGGTAAAACCTCTGTGAACTTCTTCAAATATAGATGGCACTGAATTGGTTACAGTGTGTCAGATGTACTAATATAAGACAGCACATGAGAATCAGTTGGTACAAAGCAATTTCCTAGTTGCTTGAATTTAAGCACCTTAGAGGCCTACTGTTTAAAATTTGAAATAGAATCCAAGAGTTTAATAATAAATTTGGTTTTCACAATTTTTTATGTGAATCAGTATCACATGACAATTCTTTTGATATGAACAAGCATGTATTGGTAATCTTTTACTATTCCAGGAACTTGTGTCTAGGACTTAAGAAACTTAAGTCTTAAAAATGGCACAATTTACAAATGACAGTCCTTTTGTCTACAGTTCAGTTTTCAAATCTTTTTTGTTCTTTAGCAATGCTAGCAGGCACTAGCCAAGGCAGGGCTTCCTCCTGCAGTCCTCGTGGATATTTTAGTTCACAGTTGTCAACTAATCTAATGGCCAGGAAATTCTGTTATTTTAGGACTCAGTCTGCTTCACACTAATTCCTAACCCTTAATCCTAGTTCAACTCTCCAGAGTCAAACTATTTGCCCATACAATTTGCTCACATTGAATATTTCCAGAAGTATCATTTTCTCCATGCTTTCTGTTTTCCAGATGTTACTTTTGCAGAAATCGCTATTTGAACAAACATCTATGGAGGATTACAGGATAAAATGTTCTACATCCTTCTATTAGATATGCTGCCAACCACTGTGGGGAGGTCACTCGGTACTTCTCTTGCGCATGTCATGAATACGAACATTCAAACTGGGTGTGCTATGCTGTTGCACATGTGAATATACTATCATAAAATAATAGGTTGGACACTTACTATCATAAAAATAGAAATAAGTTAAATGTAAACTAGAATGTACATTTGTTGCAGAGGAGATAATCAGACCCAAATGTGTTAAAAGAAAATTGGATAAAAACAGGTATTTGTTATCAGTTTTCCTACAAAGGAGCCATGAGTGATTTTAAATGGATTCTAATGTACTTTAAAATAATCTTTAGCTAATAAGAAAGGGTGTATGTATGTTACTGTGTGTATACTTATGCACACATATAATTTGTATGACTGTAGTAATCAGTAGGTCCTCGTCTATACTGCTCTGGTATTCATAAGACAGGAAATAAGTTTTTGCTAGCAGAACACATACATAGAAAAGAAGGTTGAAACTTTTATTTATTTTAAAAATATTACCAAGGACAGTATTTACAGCCATTATGACATAGGTACATCATATTATGAAATAATCAGAGTCTTTCAAATAAAAGTTCTATTTAAGACTAGACAGAGTTCATAGAAGACCGGTCCTCACTCTCCTCTGGAAGGGAGTAAGCACTGCTAGAAAATTCTTTCCAGGTGTCTGTGAAGTTTAACAGAAGCAGCAGTTTCTCAAGATGGAAAGATGTCATCATGGCATACCCAGTTAAATACAAGAGATAACTGTGAAGGAATTATTTTTTAATTTCCCCAAACTGAAGGTGTCCAGTGGCCCATCAATGGGCCTACTTTTTTAACACTTTAATATCTAACATAGAAATTGTATTCGAGGAGTCTTTCAGTTGCTATACATACTCAGCCTTTCAAATTCACTTTGAATCCACTATGCCATATTGCTGGTTCCTTCATTAATGAGTTAAAAATATTAGGCACATATTAATTTAAAAACAGTTCTATTCTGTCAGTTTTGGGTATTCACTGAGTCATAGGAAAGAGAACAAGAGTAACTTATAGTATTTAATTTTCCTCAAAGCAAATGTTGTTTATTATATATAAAAAACTTCATCATATAGTTGAGTTTATTATAATTGAAAAGAAATATTTGTTCAAAGGGGTATGCTCCAAAACCTTAAACCAACACACAAACTCAACCTACTTCTTATTCTCCTTAACATTTTTTCTTTCCCTCCCCAGAAGTACAAACACACAACACCAAAGTTTCATAAAATGTGTAGTCTTTTCTATCACTCTTAAAATTGAATTGCAAACTATGTCTCTTAAACTCTCATTTTTCTAATTTTATATAAAAGTGGCTATCATTGTACCTATAAACTGCAGACATTTACATAGGATGAGCTATATCTATAAAACCATGACATTTCTCCCACTGCTGGAAATTGTGAGGCATGATCCCCGTTAATTCAATATATTTGTATTTGCCAACTTGACTACTTTTCTGTCTCCTTGCTCTCCCTTTCTAAACTTATTATACTCAAACCTATGCATAAATATATGTAAAATATATCATTGTTGCACAGAGAAAAAAACAAGTCAGCCATTAAGGTTGAATACATATCTCAGCAGTTGAAAAAATAACTAGAGAAACAATTTAATTGTCTTAGAATAATGATATCAACCATTTTGACCTAATAATTTCTTATAACACTTCACCTCACAACTGCTTCATGTGCATTCTTTTTTTTTTTAATTCACATGATATACTTACCATGATAGACCATATGCTGGGTCAAAAAACATACAAAAAGGTCTCAATGTATTTAAAATGATTTAAATCATGCAAAATATGATGCTAGACCAGAAGGACATTGATTTAGAACCATGAAAAAATCTATATATTAAATGCCAACTAGGTAGGTAGGTAGATAGATACAAATAACAATTTTTTATTAAGGAAAATCTAAATTTCATAGAGATGTAACATGCTTCTAAATAACCTATATGCCAAACAACATTCTCAAGAGAAATTAGAAAATATTTTAAACAAAACAGTAATGAAAATATAAGACAAAATTTGTGAGGTATAGCTCAAACTTATTGTGCTTCATAATGATCCAAGGAAAAACAGACACACAATACTGCCTCACTTTCAATAAAACTTCCTTCTTTTTTGGACTCTTGACTTCTCCAGTTGTGGCTGTCTTGGAAGATCATTAATGTGCTCATATATATATATATATATATATATATATATACACACACACACACACACACACACACACACACTCACATATATATGCATATATGTGTATGTATATACATATATACATATTTATAGGTTTTCTAGTTCTCAAGAGTCATCTGTTTGCTAACAGCTACTGCGTCATACACAGAAATGGAAGTAGTGAACATCCACCTTTGATATCTAGAATTAGGAGACTGAAGTGACGCTAACAGTTGTGGTCAAAAGCTAAACTAAGATCTCATTCAGTTATCTCAAATGTTAGCACAATTCAGAAATCTTGCCAACATCTAAAAAAGCTAGATTTCTTGATCACGGTAACTCTGATTTAGGATTATAATTTAATTTTCTTGGGAGATAAATAATTTCTTTGTAAAGCTGCTCAGGAATATATTACTCATTGAATTTTTTCTTCAGCTTTTCAGGTGTAAGTATTGGTTTCTATATAACATTTGCCAATACAACCTTGAATGACAGAAGATATCTTAATTTAAATGTAAGACATTATTTTGTAATCATATCAGAGTTAGTGAAGTTTCTTACAAGTTAATTAATTTGTTATACAAATGTCTCAATTTGATTTAATAAAAATAATGGTTTCCTAATGCTGTTGCTGTAATTAACCATAAAAACTAATTAAGAAAATGAATTGAAGAGTAACTGAAATTCAACTTCCAGCAGAACCAATAAGAGCAACAAGCTTATAAAAATATTGAATAAAATATTAGTTCCATGATGGTAATTCTGTCATCAAGTAAAACGTATGCTTGCTAAAATATTAATCTGAATTACTGTTATAATTTATTTATTTTAAGCAGCTTTAATTATCATTTTAAATATTTTCCTGGCAAAATATGTACCAGTTTCTTTGCTATAATTGAACTATTGTGAAAATATGCTTGAGTTTTATGTATCATCTCAAATAACTATAGTTTAATCAGAGCTAGTATATGATAGAAAGGGGGAAACCTAGCAATGCCCATTCGTTCAAAGTCCTCTCTGTCTCCCATTGCTAAAGATTCACCAAACATTGGCATTTCCATGTTGGGAACCGCCCTGACTGGTATCAGAAGCTGTAACCCCCACCTAGACTAAGGCTAAGGGAACACCCTTGGAACCATAAGCCAGCAAGGAGACAAAAGCTTATCTCCCTGGCAGGAGTGCTGCTTCATTCATAACTGAACCCCAAAGCTTGGTCGGTTAGCCAAAGATGGGTAAGATACCCCAAGAGAGGAATGACCTAAGACAGGCACAATCATTTGGGAGGCCCCCCAAAAGAAGGACTTTGGGGGCTGCAGCAAAAGGGGGTGATGGACCCTCGTTCCTCGGCTTTGACATAGCCTGAGTTCTCACCGCCTGGGAGAAAATCTCCTTATCTCTTGGTTGCCTTAGTTCCCTTGCTCCACCTAAGCCTGAAACAATGACAGGGTGGTGCAGCTCTGTGCTGAAAAGGGCGGATTCCCCAGGTGATCAGGCCTAAGAAAGAACACGTAAATTACTGTGAAACCTTCTTTGTTTAGAATGCTCTCAGTTGAATGAGAAGGGTCCAAGGAGGAAGTTAGTTTGTTCCTCAAAGTCTTACAGCTCTTTGACACCAACTCAAAATAGACCAGCAGGATTCCTTGTTTTCTATGGTTCCTTACTTCCCCCTAATGAGTACTGTACTTTACCTGAATTATTATGCAAAATGAGCCCAATAAAAGCAGGTATGGACGGTAAATCGGTAAATTGGCACGCTCCCCACTAGAGGGGGTGGCCATTTCATCCCTACTTCTCCACAGAAACTAGTCTGTCTCTGTGCATGTTTTTTCTCGCGTGTTTTTGTTGAGCCATCCAGGGCGTTCCATGATCACTGCTGGCCGGTGACCCAAGCATCATTTCCATCTCCAAGCAAATTGCCTTCTGTCTTGTGAAGTCCCAAACTATAACCTTCCCTTTCTTCATAGATACAGAATGCCATATAAACCTCAACTTCCCAATGCCTCTTTGGGTCTCATATCTTAAGATATCTCTGGCGTGTACTGTACATTCATAATAAACTTTGTATATTTTTCCCATCAATCTGTCTCTGTTAATTTGACTATTAGCCTAGCAAAAAAATTTAGAGAGTGAGAAGGAAATTTTTTCTTTTTTCCCCCTTACAATAAAAAATTGTTAGACCCAAGATTAGTCCATCCCTTTACATACACTGGGTTAAAGAAAGCATGGATGGAAGTGGAGAACATTATGCTAAGTGAAATAATGCAGGCGGTAAGGAACAAACACCGTATCTCACCTTTAACTGGAACCAAATCAACAAAAGAAAAAAGCAAACAAAATATAACCAGAGAGGCTGAAATTAAGAACAATCTGACAGTAACCAGAGGGGAAGTGGGAAGGGATAATGGGGAGAAGGGTTTTCAGAAACTACTATAAAGGACATGTGGACAAAACCAAGGGGGAGTGTGGAAGGAAACGAGGGAGGTGGGCTTGGCTGGAGTGGGGGGCAGGGGTGGGGGAAAAATGCAGACAACTGTAACTGAACAACAAAAAAAATTTTTTAAAAAAAAGAAAGAAATACCATATTTAAAAAAGCTATGAAGCTAATCATTGCTAAGTAAATTTCAGAGAAAAAATTTATTGGTGAAAAATTTTAATGCTTTTTTCTAAATAAAGGCCATTTAATTGTTGACAAAAATGGGTCTCAGAAAGATATTTTCAGGGCCAACAGACAAGTCTCCTTTAAGACTGTTGGTTAAACAATAAATGAATGCTTGTATTGCTTCAGGTATTATGTTATATTGGCCTATTTTTTAAAAAATGTAATTTTGATAGAAAAGAAATATGACTTTTCAAATATACTCCATAGTTTTACTGGAATTGGTTCAGATTTTATTATTTACTCTACCTCTGAAGATCTGGAATGTATTTTTTGGAGTACCAGTATCATATATGATAAAATTAGTTAGCATAGAGTATTTTAGGAAAGCTTCTACTCAGTACTGCTCAAATATTACTCTAAGCAATATTTGGCTTAAATAAAAAATGTAAGGCAAAAACTATTGTCTGGTTTATATCAGAAATAATTTATATTCACAAGTTCTGCTGTGTCAAAACACAAATGCTTTTCAAAGGTTTAATTCTACTAATTAGTGATTAAAATTAAGTCTTTACTTAATAATTCTGAACATTAGTTTCTAAAGAAATTTACATATATTTTTTTCCAATTTACATTTGGCTAAAGGCACAATTTAGGCATTCTTCAGTAATCCTAAAACAAAAACTGATATATTTCATTGACATCTAAAGAGTTCATTTGGTAGGTGTTTATGACACACAGTTCACACATGTGAATTTCTGAGAGAAAACATGTATTCCCATTACCTGTCATTTTTCATGTAGAGCAGTACGACTTCCTATTGAACTGAGGAGATGCTATGGTGCAGTGCTTTGTAGAGACAGGAGAAACCTAGGAGCAAACTCTGGGTTTTGTGGTCCTTATAACTAATTTCTTTCTGTTGTCAGTTCACTTTGCACCAATATTGTGTACCTTGCAGTGAGTAAACATCAGAAGCACAGAGTGCCAAGATAGTGAATTTGGAGGAATTTTCATTAGATTTTCTGTAAAGGATCTTTTCACATTAGAATACTTTTAAAGCATTCACAGACTCCACTGTGAATAGTGATTTACAATTCACCAAATTCTTTCTGAGTAAAAAAAAGTTTGTTTTTAGAATTTAATTGAGAACTTGAGGACTTGAGGTCCAATTTGAACTAGAACAGTATAAACAGTATTTCTTTTAGAAATAAGCAAGATATAATAAAAATTAAAAAGACTGTTTTTACTTTATTGATATTAATGTTAAGAAATTAAGAAGAGGAAGGGATCTAGAAGGAGAGATGAGAAAATTTATTTTTATTTTATGAGGCTTGAACATTAATGTTAAAATTGTTTCAACAGAATTTTATAAGCATTGGTCTATAGAATGAATAAAAAGACTCATCTTTTAAGAACTAACTTAATCTAATTTTCTTAAAAGTTAAACATTCTTTTTATCTCATTTTCTCTCAAATGTACCCCTTTTGGCCATTTGCATATAACATAACTTTGAGGTTTGTGGGTATCTAGGGTCAATGTGAAACAATCTGTAACACTACAGAAGTGGAATTCATAGGTAGTTCTCAGTTCATTCATTCATATGCAAGTATTAGTCTTACATGCTAAGCATCCCAAGTCCTGCAAATACAGCAGTAAACTCCATGCCCTCCATGAACTTATATTATAGTTGCGGTAACTAGTCACTGAACGAGATGATTTCAGATGCTAATGAATATTATAGAGTAAATAAAACCAGAGAAGTTACAGGAGGGGTAATATTAGTAAAAGGGTTTGCCCTCAGGGAAGCCTTTTTTAGGAGCTGACATTAGAGTTGTCAGCTGAATGAAGAAAAGTGAATTATGTGAAGATATAAGGGAGGATCATTCTTGATGGGACTGAGCAAGTGCACTGGAAATGTGCTGAATACTTTTGAAGCATTAAAATAGTGCAAATGTTAAGTGACTTGGTCAATACAATTTAATAAATTACTTTAGTCTACCATCAGAAAAATAATTATGGTGATACGTTTACATTTTTCCTCAACAGGAAAGTAGGCTTTTCTGTTGATACAATCCTCTTTCTATAAATCATTTAAAATATAACAAAATAATTTAGAGACAAGTGTTACACTTCATTTTAGAAATTCTCATTTCAAAATAACAAGTAACAAAGTATAGCTGAATCTTTTGAGAATGCACAATGTGCACCTTTGTTCCAATGACTGTCTCCAAAAGAAATTATCCATGTTAAAAAATTCAGCCAAATAAATTTAAGATCTAATTGGTTTTATGAAAAAATTCATGAATCAAGCAGCATCCTGAAACCAAACCCAGGTTAAGAGCCTACCACAACGAAAGGCAAACTCTCGGGATGTGGTGCTGAGAAGGACAGTGATCTATTTGAGTGCCAGGATTCTGAGAAAATAGGGGGACCCCTGTCCTCAAAACCCCATCTTATCATCCCTGGTCATCCCAGTGATTGTTATAGGGATTTAGTGGGATTTCAGGAGGGGGAAACCTCCTAGGGAGAGAGTGGATGTGTAGGGTTTTTTAATTAAATGTATTGGAGTGACATTGGTTAATAAAATTATATAGGTTTCAGGGTGCATTTCTATGATACATGATTTGTGTATTACATTGTAGGCCCCACCACCCAAAGTCCAATCATCTTCTGTCATCATATATTTGACTCTTTTTACCTTTTATTATTTAATGGAATACTTAATAAAATATGTTAGCCAGAGCTTAGAAATAGAACCATTATGAGATGATAGGTAGATGATAGATAGATAGATATAGATGAACAAATTTAATATAGAAATTTGCTCACATGATTATGGAGATCAATAAGTCTCATGCTTTGTCTGTAAGGTGGAGAACCAGGGAACCCAATGGTATAATTCAGTCTAAATCTGAAGGCCTGAGAACTGGGGGAACCAATATAGTAAGTCTTAGTTCAAAGGTCTGAGAATGAGATGGAGATGGTCAGTAAGTATAGGTGAGGGTGCAAGTCCAAGTCTGAGACTGAAAGCCTAAGAACCCTGAGTACTGACCCTGAAGGTAGGGGGGCATGGATATCTCTGCTCAAGCAGAGAGAGCAAATTTGCCTGCAGCCACCGTTTTGTTCTACTTGGACTCTGAATGGATTGATCGATGCCCAGTAGCATTGGTGAAGGCAATCTTTTTCACAGTCTACTGATTCAAATGCTAATCTAGTTTGTCTGCGCCCTCAGAGACACACCCAGTAATAATGTTTACTAGCTTTATGGCATTCTTCAGCTGAGCCAAGTTAACACATAAAATTAACTTTCACACCAAATACAATTCTAGATGCTTCTGAAAAAGGGTAGACCCACTTTACATTAACTAAATGTATAAAGAAACTTTTGGATTTGTATAAGAAGTTAAGGAAATGGATGACTGTCAAAGGAAACTTGAGAGTTCAAATAAATTTAAATTCCTTGGTAACATTTTGCCCTATGATTACACTTAAAGGTAGTTTCTATATGACTTACAAAACCTGAGAGTTTTAGTAGGATATCAGGTACACACATATACTACTTTATTCAAAGCACCATAATCCAGTGACAGAGTGTTTCATTGTGTGTTGTTTTAGACAGGTATGATCTTCCCCAACTTAAGTGTCACTTACAATTTTTGCTTTGGGTTTGATTTTTAACATACCAATTAAAGTTTCCTTCCTTTTTTATCCAAGTTAGGTTAATGGCTTCTAGTACATGTCAAATGTCCTTGACTCCATCTTTTTTTAATCTTCTGGAAACAGGGAAGAAAAGGAAAGGGAAGCGGATAAACAATTGCTGCTACCTGACCAGTGTGCTCTTGGGACTTCTGCTTTGACTCTTGATCTGACTCGGTGATGGAAAAGTTCCACTGCAGACACTGGGGCCATCTGGTTTATGCCTGGTTCACTCTCAAAAGACCTTAGATTGCATGGTGCATTTTGTGTTCACTTTACCGATAGACAGAGCTTGTGTCTGTCAGGAAATTTCTTGGGTTCTTGGTAAATGAATGAAGAGTAGGTGTGTTCTTTCTGTTATTCTATAGTCAATCTTTTTCCAAATGTAAGTTGAAACCCAGTTTTCTGGGGTTATAAAATCTAGCTGGTGGATTACAACTAGATACTACCAATTCATTCATTTATTTTTAATTTTAATTAATGGAGTTAGAGAAACTAGAAACAAAAGCCTGGATTATTATTTCCAACTACAGGACACCTGAGTAAGTGTTCTATAATCCTCATCTCAATGACTCTATGCTTTCCTATTCTTTATACCATAGTCTTGAGTACATGTTTAAAGTTTTCTATAGATATCATCACTGTGGAATAACAGGTATTTATATTACAAAGTATTCTAGATATGTATAAGGAAGTGGAGAATCAAATAAGTGAAAATAATCTCTCTCAGAACTTCACTAACATATTTTACCTCATATTTTTCTCCTTCTTCAGGAATTCAATAGACTGAAAAAATATTGCCTTGAACAATGTCAGATGCTCTCCCTGGAGGCCAATATTCAATAACTGGTTGATAAAGTCTTATAAAGTTCCACCAACTGTGTCTTAATGGTGATAATTTTCAAGATACATTCCAACTTCCTGTAAGATCAATTGAGTCCTTTATTCGAACTACATTCCAATCCACTACCCAGCCCAATTTAATTCCCACCATTCTGCTTCCTAAAAATATTTCTCAATAAATATCTTTTATTCAGATCTCAGATATGGTTTCCCAGGCAACTGAAATAGAGCAGAGTAGAGAATGAGAACTAAAAGTCATTAGGCTGCCATGAGGGGTAGAATGGTTTGTAGTCCTCAGGCCAGGGTTATTGTTCGGCTATGGATCCATTCATAGTTTGAGTTGGCTAGGCAGAATAATATTGAGGATGTTAAGCCATGAGCAACTACTAGTGCGTGATTAATGTAATAAATAGCCTTTAATGGATAGAAGTAAGTAGAAAATCAAAATGTAAAGGTCATCCTTATAAAACAAATTAAGGGCCATAATTTGAAGAGAATTTTAAGCATTTCGTATATATACATCAGTTCTTCAAATGGTGACTTCCTATGTTCTAGGTTTCTTACTAGACTTTGGGGTATGTGCTAACTGATGACACATTATATTCATGTCCACACCCTTAAGTGGTCCTTGGTTCTGTCCTGTAGTATATAATAATAAATTACAGTATATTTTTCTGGCTCATTCATTCCTTTACTTAGTCTTTCTCCTTTCTCACTATCTCCTTTCTAACACTATCTCCTTTCTCATCAAATCTCCAATATATACCTTCTTACTTCCTATGCTCATTTCTTATTATATTGAGAAAATAAAAGCAATCCAGTAAGAAACCTCACAAGCTTCTACCATCATGTGCATATATAAAAACATTTGGAGCTATAAAGTAGTGATCCCTAACCCTTTTGGTACCAGGGACCAGTTTCATGGACAATTTTTCCAGGGATGGGGGGGTGGCTTTATAGCCTGCCACCAGATGCAGCTTGTCACTTGTCTCTCACTGACAGGGTTTTGATACGGGTCTACAAACAATTGATTTGTTATGGTCTCTGGGCAGTCAAACCTCTCTGCTAATGACAATCTGTATTTGCAGCCGTTCCTCTGTGCTGGCATCACAGTCTCAGCTGCACCTCAGATCATCAGGCATTAGATTCGCATAAGGAGAAGCAAGCAACCTAGGTCCCTCGCACATGCAGTTCACCGTAGGGTTGAATTTCTATGAGAAGGTAATGCTCCCGCTGATCTGACAAGAGGCAGAGCTCAGGAGGTAATGCAGCGATGAGAGTGGCTATAAATATAAATGAACTTTTGCTCCCTTGTTGGCTGCTCACCTCCTGCTGGGGGACGGGGTGTTCCTAACAGGTCATGGACCTCTTCCTCAGCAAGAACATAGAGCAGAGCCATGAAATGCTGGTCCTGAGTGACTCCACCCCCAAGGATGTTTTGGAATAAAATTGTGGAGCCTGTGGAATATGTGAGAAAAAAATCTGAAATGCTTCAGCTTTTCCCTTTGAAAGAAGATCTGTTTGGCTTAAGTGTCTCTGTGGTGGCTCAGATGACAGAATCACTTCCTGAGGTTGAGACATGTGAAAACTACACCTTCTGATATAGCCAAAATCCTCTCGTGGAACTTCCTCTTGCCATTAACCCCACAGGTCCTGCCTGTTCAGAACCTATAACAAGTGCTCATATCAAGGGGCCTCACACCTTAAGTGGCACCAGCACTTCCAAGACCTTTCAGAGCACAGTAACAAGAGAACTGAATGCCCCTTACAGCAGCAGCTCGTCCACTCCGAGTCATTGCAGCATCAGAAAATGATGACTAAGTGGAGATCCCACATGTCTCTAGCCCGGTCTTGGATTGAGGGGCTAGAGACACATGGGCCATGAGCTGCTAGAGACGTCAAGAAGCACACTATGGTCATTGAATATAGTGGGACCATCATTCAAAATGAAGTAGCAGACAGAAGGGAGAAACTTTATGAGTCTCAGAACCGTGGCGTGTACATGTTCGGCATGGATAATAACCACATGACTGATACGACACTCATGGGAAGGCCTGCAAGATACATCAACCATTCATGCACATCTAGTTGTGTGGCTGAAGTGGTGACTTTTGAAAGAGTACAATAAATTGTCATTAGCTCCAATCAGAGAATCCAGAAAGAAGAGCTGTGCTGTGACTCTAAGTTTGAGTTTGGAAATGACCAGCAGAAGACCCCCTGCCAGTGTGCAGCTGTGAAATGCCAGAAGTGGATGAACTGAATGTATTCCTTGCTGTCTATGTGGGTGGCTTGTCCCTAGGAAGAAGTGATTCAGCACACTGTTTGGATTTGGCAATAGGTTTATTTTTTTGGTTTTGCTTTTTGTTTCTGTTATTGTTTTATGACTTTGAAAACCAGCTTCTGGGAGTTCTGATTTTCCTCAGTCGGTCAGGTAAAGCAGCACCAGGCAAATGCAGACTTGAGCAACTCTCTTGCCCTGGCTGAGGTTGACCAGAATTACAGAATGGTCCAGCACTTTTTTTCTTTTTCTTCCCTTCCTTCTTCTTCTTTTTCCTTCCTTCCTTCCTTCCTTCCTTCCTTCCTTCCTTCCTTCCTTCCTTCCTTTCTTCTTTTTTTTCAGGAGGGTGGGTTTTGTGTTGCTGTTTTAGTCTAAGGAAAAACTTGTCTGGGGCAAAGAAACAATGACTGTCCTACCTTACCTGAAGGCCGGATCCTTCCTGTGACTGTAAGACTGAAATCCCCAGTGAAAGGAAGATGTCCAAAGTGCTGGCCATGGCCTTATCTGACAAATGAGCAGGCCCTCTCACTTAAAGTACCAACCCATGTTCCGGGTCTTGGAGACCCCTGCCATAAAGAGTACCCTAGCTTCCCTCCTCTTATTATAAATAGTTATAGGATTCCTGCTTAAGGCAGAACCTATACTCATGCACTGGCTCCCACAGTTTCTCCTCCGTTGAAGTCTTCGCTCTGAGCATCACTCTTTCCTACATCGAAACGTTTTTCTTATATTCTCCCTATAAGCATACAAATACGGCATAATTTCTTCTCCCATTAAAAAAGAAATCCAACTGGCCTTGTATTCCCACTCTTTCTCCAAATATTTTCCTACTGTTTTATCTCAAACTCATTTCAGACAGATTTTCACCCCACCAACTCATCTCAACCAGTCATGTATCTCATGTTGCTAAATGAGTGTTTGATTTTAATTATTGTGGAACTATCATTGGTATTTGCACTTTTCACTCTCTTCTACCAAAAATAAAATAAGTAAATAAAACAAGTGAATTATTATTTACTTGGCTTCCAGGATACCACACCCTTTCTCCCTTTTTTTCTGCTGTGGTCATTTTTCTTCAATCTTCAATATCAATTTTTCTTCATCTCTTTAATATTTTATTGCTGAAGTTCTGAGGTTTAGTCTTTTGCATCCCTTTTTAAAAAAACATCTAATACTACACTCATTTCCTTGAAAAAATGTATAATTTCTTATGACTTTAAACACCATTTATCATTTAATGGCTCCCAAATTTATATTTCCAGTCCAAATGTATCCCCCAAATTCCGGAGTAGGATACCTAACTGCTTTTTTGACTTTCCACATAGATATTCAGAAGCTATCTCAAATTGAACATGTTCAGAGTTAACCTTCTGGCCTCCCTCTCAATCTGTTCCATCTGAAGTTTACAGCATCTCAGTTAATGGCAAGTCTATACTTCCATTTTATCAGATCATAACTCTTATGCTAACTCTTGACTTCTTTTTCACGTTACATTTAATCAATAAGAAACTTCCTAGCTTCAAAACATAAACAGAATCTTACTGCTTCTCACTTTCACCAACTAGATTTGTGCTATCATCACCTCGAGCCTGATTATTATAATCCTAAATATAGTCTACTCTCAAGAGAATTGTCAGAGTAATCCGATGAATAATAACTCAGACATACCACTATTCTGTTCAAAAAATTCCTTTGGATCTTTATTTTAATAAATGGCATGCCAAATTCCTTCAAATGCCTAGAGAGACTATGTTCCCCCATACCTCTACCATTACTGCCTCTCTCTAACTTCATTTTTTACTTTCAGTTGTCATCTCACTCCACACACAATGCCTTCCTTATTTTTCCATGAACACACCAGGATCATTCCCACCTTAAAACTTTGTACCAGTCATTCCACAATATATATGCTCCAGAAATCTGCATGGTAACTCACTCATAGGCCCCATTCTATAGCTTGTTTGGGTTGTTTTCCACTGGTACTCATTACCTTCTAATATATTACAACATTTTCATGTTTCAGAATTATGTTTATGTGTATAGACTCTCTCCACTACTGGAAGATTATCTCTATAGGCAGTTATTTTAATTTTTATTTACATATGCATCCTGAGAAGCTAAGATAGTGCCTGTTACTTAGTAGGCACTCAATAAATGCTGAGAAATAAATAATTGAAACAAAGCAATAATTTACTTACAAAAAGTAAGATTTCCTTAAAGTCCTTTCTCAAGGTTATTGCATAAGTAAATACAATAACATACTCTCCTTTCAAACAACATAGAAGATTGTTTGCTAAATATGTTATAATTGAATGTATTAGAACATTCTCAAATATATGAATATGTTATATTACACCAAAAATGAATATAAGACTATCACAACATTTAAACATAATACATTTATGTTAATGTCTTGAGATTAAAAACCGATGTGTGGAATAATCAATAATAATTTTTAAGATTAGAATAAATATGAGTAAGAGTGATATTATAAAGATTCATGCAATTTAAAGTTATAGAATAAAAACAAATCTAAAATATGTGAACAAATAAAAGGATGTCTCCCTAAATAGAGGACAGTTTTCATTCAAAATTTAAAAATTAACTTTTATTTCAATGTTATTTAAGAAAGTAAAGCACTTCTAAAGAGTTACAGGACACAGGATTACTTAAATTGAGTTCACATTTCTTATGTAAATCTGTTTTTCAGGAGGTCTACTGAAGCAATGAAGTTTAAGACCCCCAAAACATTTTAGACCAGCTGGGCAAATGTAAACTTTTAGTAAGAACAGATCTCATGCATATTTCATAGGTAGAAGAAAATCATGCGAGTTAATCACTTGCCCATTCCCTGATATTTCAGGCAGCAGAAAATAAAAAAAGAAAAACGCAGAAAAGAAGGGCTCTGAGCAGCCCTTTGAAAGCACATCTGGTGAGGCGGGAAGAATGCTGCTGTTGTAGAATCCTGTTTGCATATTTATAGGCTGAATGTTTCTCAAGATGGTGCAAGTTACAAGACTCCACTTTTTTATTATTTAGATATTCAGTCTTTGGAATCTAAAAACTTCATACCTTATAAAACAAATCAGTTTTAAAACAAACCCAAAACACCTCACAACCTCTTCAAAACAAGCTACGAATGTTTCCATGAAAAACTATGATCCCTGTCAATCTCAGCACATATGTAGCCCCAACCTTCAAATGCTATTATTCAAATTACATGTGAGAATAAGGAAATACCTAAATGCTAAGCCTATTAGGGATCATTCTTGTGACCTAGGTACATATTGCAATACATACTATTCTTTTGGGAGAGGTGGTTAGGATTCTCTCCCAAAATAAATAGATGAGGACTGTACACTTGGTAAATACATGCTCAATTGGATTAAAATGGAAATGTATATTTGATACTTGATGAGCCAAATGGAGTGACACTCTATAGGGAAATGCTGAGAGAGAATCATTCCTAAGTCCTAAGTATAGGACTGCCAAACTGAGTCTCAAACCAGTAGCATTAATTGTCATGAACCTGGAAGCCACCGATTTTACATTTCCTGAGTATCTTTAGAACAAATTTTATTTCTTAAGGACTGGGTCAAATTTTGAGTGAAAAGTTCATAAACCAATATCAAAAGCCTCATTTGCCTTTCAACTACCACATCAAGTGGGAACTTTCAAAAATTGACCTGCAATCCAGGTTATAAAAACTTTAGAAAATTCTAACCTTTTTAGTTATCTCTTGTTTAGTTTTCAAAGGTAAAACCGTCTAAATTAGCTTTTCTTTTTATTATTTCTAGAAGCTGTTATGGGATTGGAGATTTGAGGAAACACTTCTTGTAGTTTTTGGTTGGTGTTGGAAAAGAAAGAAGAATGTCATAAAATTAGTAGTGACAAATAACAAAAGGACAAAGTAGACTGAGCTTCATGGTCTTGATATTAAAAACCAAACCAAAACAAAACATATCTGTATATGAAGAAGGGTAATTGATTTGGAATAGAAAGAACTAATAGTAAGACTTTCAAAATAGCTAAGCCCTTTATCACCTTTACTTCAAGACCAATCAATACTATTACCCCTACTGAAGGTAAGTCTTCAGTTTACCAGTGAGGTGAAGTTAACAGGTCCAGTAGAAATTCTTTCAGATAATTGTATTATTTTCCTATTGTTGCTATAAATCCCCCCAAACTTAGGGGCTTAAAACAACACAGATATATTATCTTATAATTCTTGCAGTCAGAAGCCTGAATTGGTTGGCAACACGACATTCCTCTGAATCCTGTAAGGATAAAATTATTGCTTTCCATCTTCTGGCTTCTAGAAGCTACCACAAACTTTGGCTCTTGTCTCTGTATCACTACAAGCATCTCACCATCTTCACTTCTCCTTAGCTGACTCTGGACCCTCTTACTCTCTCTTATAAGGACTCTTATTATTGCATGTAGCCCCTGGAAAATCTGGGATAAACTCCC
The DNA here is from genome assembly GCF_019186645.2 of Phyllostomus hastatus. NCBI lineage: Eukaryota > Metazoa > Chordata > Mammalia > Chiroptera > Phyllostomidae > Phyllostomus > Phyllostomus hastatus. The sequence continues at coordinate 18,299,681 of NW_025333977.1, forward strand.
CATTCCAAGGTTCTTAACCAACTTATTCTGTAATGTCCCTTTGATATGTAAGGTAATGTATTTATAGTTCTAAGTGAGTAAGAAAAAACTTCTTGGAGGGCCATTATTCTACCTACCATGACCATTATGTTAATTGCATTTTCCTTCCTTCCTCTTCACCAACCCCTTACTTGCTATATGTTTACTACAAACAATGTCATCCTTTCCACAGTAAACTGTAGCATGGGAGGAAACTCCATCTCTGTTTTGGCCCTCAATGAATGTATGCATTGGTTATGTTACAATGCCTTATCAAAATACCTCAAATCTTATTAATTTAATATAACAAAAAATTTTTCTTGCTCATCCAACATGTCCTACAAATGTACTCATGTACAGGTCAATGCGGTGCCCTGCTCTGCATAGTGACTTTAGCTTTACCAGGTGAAGGTCATACTCTCCACCATTGCTGAGATAAAGAATAGGGATATTGTCTAGTGTAAGTGTATTTTTGTAGTCTCAGAATAAAATGACATTTTTCACTTTATTTTATATTTGCTTGACCAGAACTAACCACAAGGCCCTGATTCATTTCAAAGAAGATACAAAATATATTCTCCTGCTAGGCCAGAAAGGAAACAATAAATGGATATTGTAAACACTATCACACTCATATTTATATTTGTTGAATAGTAATGTGATGAGAACAGGAAATAGTAAGGAGAACAGTTATGCCATGAAAAACTCTTCCCTCAACAGACTAATCCTAAACACATAAGCGAACATCTTTCTTCTCAAAATGAAAATTCAGGAACTTGGGAGCATAAAATAATGTTTCTTTGCTACCATAAGATTTTTCTTAGACATGCATTGAGTTTTTGAGCCTTATTCCATAATGTATCAGTGTCTGATTCTTTATAAAACTGTGTCTTCTTTTTAATTCAAATCCCCGGGAAATGCATTATACTTATTTTGCCCTATGTTTGAGTACCTAGTTTAAAAAGTGAAGATAGAGGGAAAAGGAAAAATGGGCAATTACCGTAAGTTATTATGGGATTTCTAGTCTAAACATTTAGGACTCGGAGTTCAGTAGGGATGTATAAACTTTATCTAGAATGAATTTAAACTTACCAGTTTAAACTAAATAAACTCACCAGGGTAAATAAAATGCAATGTCTTTTTGGCACTTGACCTATCTCTATAGGTATTATATCATTAAATCTTACTCATCCTTGTTTATACATTCACAGGTAGATTTCTGTTTCCTCATTAACCTTACATACACTTATGTGTTGCACAATGATGTTTTGGTCATGATAGATTGCATATATAACAGTGGCATACCAGATAGCCTAGGTGAATTGTCAGCTATTCCACCTAGGTTTGTTTGTTTAAGTATACTCTATGATGTTTGCTCAATGGCAAAATTTCCTAATGACCCATAAAATCCATAGTCATTTCTTTCCTTCTCTGTTGCAAGCTTTTATTTACTGTTTTCAAAATATGAGTGCTGAAAGGACTTTGAGATAAGGTAAAATACCTATTCTTATCCTAGAATGTACTTATTGTTCAGTGAGTACTACCATCACCACTGAAAATCAGTTGTTCAAATTCATGCAGTGGAGTCAGAAAAATAAGATGAGACTGCCAGTGGATGATTTGCACATTCTAGCTTTCTCTGCTAGGCCAGATCCAATTTGTACTTATATCAGTCAAAATAGTGTAATAGATGTCAATCTGTTTATTAGTGCTTTTACAGTGTGCTATGCTCCTGATGAAATTCTACAGTGAAATTTACCTATGCATATTTAATTCAGTTCAGTCCTACATTCCCTGCAATTATATTTTCTTATTTTCTTAGATATTTGAAGCTCTTCTCTACTTCCAACCCCAAACCACTTCCTGCACTCTTCTATATCCAATCTGTGTTTTTATATCAAATTTTCTTGGGGGATCATCTCCCATCTTTCATCTCCTATGAGACGCCTCTCCATGTAATTAGATTAACTGCCATGCAAAGAGTAAATGGCCATTGAAGCCACTAGGCTGAAATGGAGTTTAGCATATATTTTGTCTTAGAAAAGACATAAAACTAGCTCTCTATTTAAAATGAGAAGACACACATTTGACATGATGCCCAGTTTGACTATGGAACAAACAGTCAGCACAGATAGAATTCTTGTTATATATCCATGAGCTGAAGGCAGAAACAATTCATGTCAATTTAATCTATGTAAATGTGTACACATATATGCTTATGGTTAAAAAACACACATGTTCACAGAGGTCAAATAAACACATATGATTTAATATTTCACCTGGCTTGTCTAAATTTAATAGCACAATGTGCCATGTATCAACAGGGATAGGGTCTGAGAAACAGATTCAGAGGTGACTTGCCATTGTGTGAACATCACAGAGTGAGTTCACATAAGACTAGATGCAGAGCACCCACTACGCACCTGAGCCATGTAGTCTACCACTGTCAAATCTTCAGTCCATCATTGACCTAAACACCATATGTGGCACACAACTACTCATATACATATTTAATTATTACTTTCTATAGATAAACATGATAAAATGTATAGCATAGATAATTTATATATTTGTGAGTGCTCACTTTAAAAATAAGATATTAGAAAAAGACAATGAAAAAATGATTGCATACAATGCTTAGCATTCAAGTTGGTATATTAAAAGGACAAAGTAAATATTATCTCTTATTTGAATCCATACAATAGATACAATTTATCTGAATTATAATATTTATGTCTTAAATTTATTCAATTGAGAAACTCATCACTAAGGGAATTTATCTCTATTGTCAACTGTTATCTTGCTATATTAGTGTTTTCCCCCCAAACAGGTACAGAATAACAATAATTATGGCATGAAATTTATGTACCTAACCACTAAAAGGAATACATATACAATTTATTTTATTTTAACAATAGAAGAATTCAGTGGAATATTATAAATTGATGCCCTGCATATAATATATGTTGGTGAGCATAGACTTTGTCAAGTATTGCTTTTCATGTGGGTTATTAGTAACTCTAAATGAAAGATGAATCTCTTTACTTTGGATTATAGAGGGGAAGTTCCTCCTTTATATTATTGGATCAGTGGTTCCATAGTTCCCTATAAAACCTTCTTTAACCACTTTTCCTTTTCATAACCACCATTTCTCTGTAAATCCATTAAATCTACAACAAAGCTGAATTTCACTAGCCCTAGATCTCTCTTGGACTATAGTTTTTTGAAAGCCAGGATGTTTTAGAAATATATGGTGTTTCTCACAATAGCTTTCAGTTATAAAGTGATAGGTATTAATTTTCATATAATACACCATCCCAATATTTCACATTTATGAACAAATCATTTGAAATTATTATTTTTAAAAGATTTTTTATTTATTTATTTTTTTAGAGAGGGAAGGGAGGGAGAAAGAGAGAGAAACATCAATATGCAGTTGCTGGGCATCAGGGCCCGCAACCCAGGCATGTACCCTGACTGGGGATCGAACCTGTGACACTTTGGCTCGCAGCCCGCACTCAATCCACTGAGCTATGCCAGCCAGGGCTGAAATTATTTAAAAAATTAATGTAGCATTCCTTTTGTCCATCTATTTGTGACAAAATTCAAATATTCAAAATGCAAGTGCTAAAAATTTCGTTCTCCTATTATGCACTGTTATATAACAAGTAAATTCCCCAAATTCACCTATATGGCATGAATGTTTTCTGATTTTCATGCAATCTAGAATATGAAATCTCATTATAGTAACCCTGATTTATCATATGGTATTAAATATGGTCCATAGGGAAATTCAGGTAGACTTGGAATTTATTAGGAAAAAGTACTCAACATCCTTGGTATGCCAGCATTTCAAAGGCATATTTTAACTTTCATCATTATCAATAATAATGCATGGTGCTTACTTCCTCCCATTCATGCACCATTTTTGGTGTTGCACAAGTTAATGACCACTTTAATTTCTGTCTCATCAATAAAAAACACTCTCAAGACTCTCAGGAGATCAAGAAATCATCTAAACCTTCAGGCAAAAATTCATAGTTCTGGGCCATTTCTGAAATATAATTCATGTTCCTTTATGTATTCATCCTTCCTACTCTTATGTAACAACTGGTGGTTAATACTTTTTTTGTTCAAATTTCTATCAATACTCTTTTCACAGGGGTGGACCCTGGCCTCTAAACTTTAGTCCACTGCCTTCATTGAAATAGAGAAGGGCAGAGCTATAAATCAAAGGACCCATTGTCAAAGACAACCGGGGGAGGACTGAAAGTAGGAGGTCGGGGTGGTTAGGGCAGGAGAGAGTAAAGAAGGGAAAATGGGGACAACTGTAATTGAACAACAATAAAAAAATTTTAAGAAAAAGTAATCAACATGCCTTACTAAACTGAAATGACTGATTTTTTTTTCTCATCCTGTGAGAAATACTGACTGGAGCAGTAATATCCTAGAAATTGAATTGACCATAGCAGAAACACAGATTGTGTTATGATCTGTCAACCCTTTGGTCTCTCCAAAGCTCATCTGGTTGCCATGTCTGTTTTCTGAAAGTAATTGAAAATAATTGCAGTTTTATAGTTAATTGCACCATAAGAAATGAACTGCAGTGCAGAGTCAGGGGCTTTTAAAAATGTATTTGAATTGATACTCCATAACCAGTTCAGAACACTTTTTTAGGTAAGAATGGATAAACAGACTTAAAATGTTCTTTGCATATTCCAAGGAAGTGATATCTATTGGAAATGAATATTTAACTGAAAAAAATTATTTCTCTAGCCTTGAATCAAATTTTTCAATCAAAAAGTTATACAGTTAAAGTGTATGCTTTTGCTGCTTAAAAATTGCTTTGATTAATTGTGTCTTATATCAATGATCTCACCTTTTAGCACAACCCCTAGGAGACCAGTTGCAGTTGCTAGATGGGGTTGTCACAGAGAATTAATACACTGTACTTATTTAAAGCTACTCATATTTATCTTAACAAATATTCAACTCAGCTTGTTAATCTAAACTGATATTCTTTCAAAATGTTTACATGTTAAATTTTGTTTCTAAGTACCAGAATCAACAGGTTCAATTCCCGCGTAAACCTAAGAAACAGCCTGACCATGGAATCCCACTAGGCTGACAAAAAACAGATGGTCAAGTCAAGGATGCTGACCAAAAAACTCCATATTGGAACCAGCAAGGACACTGCCTGCAGTGCACAACCCCTCCCCCTGATCTCTTTGGTCTGCTTTCCCTCTCCTTCCTTCTTATGAAAACTTCTGCCTGGCTAAAATGTTAAGTTATAACCATGATTCAGTACCTCCCAGCTAGTAATCAAAATTATATATTCTGTAACAAATCAAAATATAGGATCAACACTGTGAACACTGTGCTTTCCCCTCTGGCCAAGTTCTCGTTGCAGCTGTGAGAAACGCTGGCCCTGGCAATAAACCACAGGTTTCCGGAGAAGTGAGGAATGCTCACGTCAGAGCAAAACCGCAGATGTCTGATTGAAGCAAATTAAGAGATAACAGCAGAAGGAGGGAGGAAACCTGAGCAGGAACTGTGCAGCTCCGAGTCAGCCTCTCGACTTACTCTCGCTTCCCTCTCTCAAGAAAAACTATATATCCACTTCTTTTATTTTCTCTTTTCATTTTTTCTTTTCTTTCCTCTTCTCTCCTCCCTCCCTCCCATCCTCCCTTCCTTCCTTCCTCCCTTCCTATTTGGAATTTGGAAAACATTATGCTAAGTGAAATAAGCCAGTCAGAAAGACAAATGCCATATGATTTCATACATATGTGAAATCTAATGAACAAACTGAACTGACAAGAGAAATATGATAGACTTATAGAGAGCAGGCTGACAGCTCTGAGAAAGGGGCTGGGGAGGTGAAAGGATTGAGCCAGAGAGAAGGAGAGAGAGGGAGGGAGGGAGAGAGACTCATGTAAATGGATACATTGTGGTGATTGCAGGGAGAAGGGGTGTGTGGTGAAAGAGAACACAGTGGGACATACATCCTTCCTTCTCTCACCAGGTTATATGACTTCGTATTTCCACAATACTATTCAAGGAGTACTAAAACCATTAATGGTGGGCTTTTCTAATTTGAATGTGATTTCAATGGAATTCAGAGAAGAAAAAGTATATTAACTGGAGATGAACAGAAACCAAAACTAAACATCTATTCTAGGAAACAATACAGCTCTCATTACATAGGTTTTCTGACCTTCATATTCAACCCTGTGTTCTACTCAAAGTAAGGAGGAAAGGTCTGGAAGGGGATTCAGAAGGAAATTACAGAAAACTGGAGCTCTTTAAACTATAATGCATACATACACACACACACACACACACACACACACACATACATATATACACACACACACAGAGAAAATAATATGGACCAAATTCTCGATAATGGTACAACTTTTCTTTACAGGGAGGGCAAGTTTTTTCTCGGTTCTTTCTTATTTGGTGACACCTGACTAAGCTCTGACTTGTTGAAACACACTATGGTTGAAACTAATTTTTTTTTCTTAAAAAACTAGTAAAAAAAAATCCCTGTTGAATCACACTATTTTTCGACTGGGTCAAGTTCCCCTCCCACATTACTTATATACTTACACTACTTATTTACATCTGAATAAATATATTCTTGCTTAGAAGGATGTTTTGGGGTAAAATTCTAGACCGTTAATTCATTATATGAACCCGTGTTTATAAATTCAGTGTGCACAAGTTCAAATTTAAACATTCATAGTTCATTCTTACTCAGAGTATAAGTTGTCATTCTGAGAAATATATTGTGTGTCACTTTACTCTACACAGAGGCCACTCTTTTAATAATAAAAAATGAAAATGTGAATCTTTTGTGGAACTAGATAATTTACTAAAAGAAAATGCATATCTGAGTTGCAAGGATTACAGAAAATTATTTTCTGGTATCATTCAATACAATAAAAGTGAATATTTCCCTCATAATTTTTCCTAAGCACTTTTTTTTAAAGAAATAAAGGCTTTATTTTTTTCTTTGGATGACATGATGCAATCATTTTGTTTTACTAATCTTTATCACAAATAATTTTTAAAAATAATGAGGCATTTTAATATTATTCTTAATTTTCTTTTAAAAATGTTATAGCTTAATGAAATTTAAAAGTTAGTTACCTACCATACAAAGTCAAATCTTCTTCTATAATTATATATTTGGCCCCATTTATGTAGATGGTACATCATGGAATTGTACAGTTGAAAATAACATAATTTTATTAACCAAAGTAACCCCAACAAATTTCATAAAAATAATAAAATTAAAGCCAATAATTAAATATTAAAAGGTGTACATTTAAGCCAATTAAATTATGAATAGGAAAATATAAGCAATCCATAATCTGAAACTAATATTAAAAACTTAATAGCTAATTTAATTATCTTAAAAATTTTAGACAAGTTTCAATTTTTATAGAAAGTTTATAGTTTTAAAAACTGTAAAATATCAGCAGTTGAATTTCTAGTAGGATGCTTAATTTAAAATACATACCAGAATTAATTTGGAGGAAAAAAGACAACATAGCATCAAAGGCAATTTAGCTTATGAAATCTTCTTGTATTGTTCAAATATGATACATTTTCATTTCCAAAAATGGGATATAAAACTATTACAGGAAAAATTTAGTAACCCTTATTTAAAATAAACAAGATTTTTTTAAAGATCATGAGCCCAGTAAAGAGCTACACTAAGAATTATTTAGGAAAAAATCTTCAAATTAACTTTTCTTCAGATTAAATATAAAAACTATAGTATCTCTGAGTAGCATATCCTAAACCTAATATTTTATTTAATATTAAGAAAATAATATTGAACAAAAAGATAATATACAATTCAAAATATATGATGAGGCCTATTATGGATCTTCCAAAAATGGATCTTCCTATTATGGATCTTCCATTTGCATTATGTCTGAGCAAACATACTCAGATAACTTCCTATTGAATTTATACCCCTACTTTTAAAGTGTATTTCATTGCCTGGACCTGGGACTGTTGCTGATAGAAACCAGATGCTGCTGCTGCTGCTTCTTGTCCTTCTCTGTTTTTTTGTTCTCCTTTTAAACATATTCTCTTGCTATAAAGTCTGTTTGGGCAGACCAGACATTCGGAATTTTGTTTTTTTCTTTTTATGGAATCTATTAGGGTGACACTGGTAAGCAAATTTATACGGGTTTCAATTCTATTAAAAAATCACCTATTCACTGTAGCATGTGTTCACCAGTCCAAGTTAAGTCTCTGACTATCACCATTTACACCCCTATATCATCCTCCTTTACCTCCCGGATGCCCACTCTCCCTAGCAACCACCACACTGTTTCCCTTGTCCATGGGTTCTCTCTCTCTTTCTCTCTCTCTCTCCCTCTCTTTTATGATAAGTGAAAGAAGCCAGTCAGACAAAGGCAAGTAGCATATGATTTTACTCATACATGGCATCTAATGAACAAACTGAACTAACAAGCAAAACAGAGAGAGACTCATAGATAGAGTAGGCTGATAGCTGGTGGGGGTGCAGAGCAGAGACTGTGTGGGCAGTGGGGAGATTAAGGAAAAAATAGAACTTTAGATGCCTCAAGCATATTTTCCCTTAAAAATATCTGCTAAATTATGAAGTTTTGAGGAGTAGAGGCTCAATAAATGAATCAGAAGGAAAATGAAAAGAAGAGAAGAGATTTTTGGCAGCCTTATATTGGCTGAAGAGATAAAAAGCTAGGGTTCTGAACTTCCCAAAAGAGGGAACTTGGGAGTGTGCTGTGCTCCAAACTAAAAGTCCTGGAGGGTTGGACCCCTAGGTTGGATGGGGATAACTAGTGCCCAACCACAATTAAAACTTAAATTTGATTTATTTTTATTTTTAATTGAATAAGTCTTGTCTTCATACTTCTATCTGAAAAAAAGGATAAATTCTCTCTGAAGTGCAATAACATTGTCTATAACTGATACATTTTTTAAATTGTCTCTAATATTTGGATAAAAATAACTTGGTAAGCCCAGAAACAAGACCATTTGACACAAAACAAAAACAAATAGCAGACAAACAAATATAAAACATAACACATGCACATATTAAACTAAAGAAAACCAGACAGATGCAAAAGGGCCACAAGCTATCCAGGTATTGATCAATACTTTAATTAAAAGAAAATGTATTTAAGATAAATTTTAAAATTATGAAAATAGAAAAGATGGAGAATTCCATTAGACTACTGAAATTTGTTTTTTAAAAAACTCTAATAAAATTTCTCTAAATGCAACATAATAACTGGAGTCAACAATTCATTAGATGGGTTTACCAGCAGAAGACAGGATTCATGAATGGGAAGCAGTGTGGGTAGAAACATCTGAAGTAAAACACAGAGATAAATACAAATAGGAAACAGTGACTAAGGAAATTTTTTTTTAAAACATGAGATATATAGGTAATGAGTTTCAATAATGGGGCTAGAGTTTCAGAAGGAGAAAAGCATGAGATAGAAGAATATGTAAAGATGAAATGACCAAATGTTTGTAAAGCCCTTGAAAGATCACACTCCATAGATTTAAGAAGTATCAAACAAACAAGTAGAGGAAAAACTAAGCACAAAATAATAAAGCTATTGTGAAAACAAAGACAATGAGAAAGTCTTTGAAGATTTTGAGGTTTTTAACTATGAAAAATAAACAAAAAATAACAAAAGGGCCTTTGAAGAACCTGCATACCATTTTCCATAGTGGCTGCATCAATTTATATTCCCACTAAAACTGTGTAAATTCCCCTTATCCACATCCTTGTCAATACTTGTCATTTAAATATGCATTTATTTATATTTAGATTTACATTTTCCTGATGATTAATGATTTTGAGTTCCTTTTCATGTGTTTATTGGCCATATGTCTTCTTGGAAAAAAGGCTATTAAGTTCTTTTATTTATTAATAAGATTATTTTATTGTTTTGCTAGTGAGTTCTAAGAACCCCTTATATGTTATGGCTAAATAACTCTTTAACAGATACGTGTTTTGCAAATAAAACGACCATATGATCCAACAATTCCACTTCTGTGTCTATATCTGAAGGAATTGAAGTAAGAACCTCAGACACATCTGCACTCCCGTGTCCACTGCAGCATTATTTATAATAACCAAGATGTGCCAGTCACCTATTATTAGCAACCTAATAAAAATGTAATATATACACACAATGAAAACTTAGCCTGAAAAAGAAGGAAATCCGTCCATTTATGACAACGTGAATGAGCCTAGAGGACAATATGCTAAGTAAAATTAGCCAGATTTATGGCAAGTACTGAATGATACCATTTAGATGAGGAATCTAAAAGAGCCAAACTCATAGAAGCAGAACAAAGAGGAAAGATTCATACAAGTAGATACACATTACTTTCAAATTGTAGCAATCATGAAAGTATGCTATTAGCACAAAGATATAAAACTACGCACATTGAATGGAATGGGATGTCCAGAAGCAGATCACACATACATGTACCCCTGATTTATGACCAAGGAAACAATAGTGGACAAAAGATAGTAATTTAAATAAGTGTTACTTGGAAAAATAATGAATCTATAAGTGCTCCCTCACATGTGTACACAAAGACTTTATAAATAAATGATTAATCTCAATATAAAAAGTAAATTATAGCTCTTAGAAGAAAAATTGATTTCCTTCAGAATCTTGGATTAGGCAAAATTTTCTTACCTAATATCCAAACACCAATAAATCAAAACAATAAATGGTAATATAGAATACATTGAAATTAAGAACTTTTGTATTCCACAAGACAAAAGTAAAGGTGAAAAGCACAACACAAATAGGGAGAAGATAATATCTTTTTATATTTCAAAATATCCTTTGGATAAATCAAAAGAAAAAGAAGGCAAACAACCCAGAAGCATACATACACAAATACATACAAACTTGGAAAGGTTTTGTACAAATGAGTCTGTCTATTATCCACATGGCTACAAGCATGTGCAAGGTGCTAAACTTCATAGAAATGCAGAATGGCTAAAGTGAAAAACAGACAAACCAAGGAAACAAAACAAACAAACAAACAGAAAACTAAAGGAAATGTTGACAGGGATTTAGGGCAGCCACAAACCTGATAGACTGCTGGTGAGAGTATAAATTGTTAAAATCCTTCTGAAAAATTGTTTAGCAGCACCTATGAAAGTTAACCAGTGACCATTCCTTCCATGGCTGGGTGGCTCTATTGGCCAGAGTGCTATCCCATACACCAGGTGGTTGTGGGTCTGGGTCCTGGTCAGGGCACATATCAAGGACTGCTTGTTGAATCCTTAGTTGGGACACACATGAGATACAGCTGATAGATGTTTCTCTCTGACATCCCTTGATCACATCTGTGTTTGAACAAGTCTTCCAAGCAATTCTGATACCTGCTAACTTTTAAGATCCATCAACTTAAAATGATCCTGTTACCACACTAAGCAAAATGAACCAGACAGAAAAAGTCAAGACCATATGATTTCACTTGTTTGTGGGATATGAAACTGAAAGCAACAAATGAACAAATAAGACAAAAAAATAAGCTTCGTAGACACAAATATGTTGGTTACCAGAGTTAAAGTGGGGTGGGGCAGTAGTGAAGGGCAGAGGGGATCGAGTATATGGTGATGAAAGGAGATTTGACTTTGGGCAGTGGGCACACGATACAATATACAGATGATGTATTATAGAATTGTACACTTGAAATCTATACAATTTTATTAGGCAATGCCACCTCAATAAATTTAATTTAAAAAAATGAAAAAGATAAATAAAACAAACTTACATGTTTTTCTATTTTTGTTGTTGCTTGTATTTTGTTTTGCCATTTAGCAAAAAATGTCAGGTACATTGTTGATGATTAAGGAATATTAATTGAATGAATAAATAGTGTTTCACCTGTTATATGTAACTTTGTACTGAATTTTACTTAATTGTATCCCATGTACAGAAATGGGTCATCAAAATTTGAATAATGCTCACACTGTTATTTTTAATTTTAGTTCAATGATCATGCATTGGCATGAGAAAAGGAAAAAGAGAGAAATCTACTTTTGACACTTGTGTGCCATGTATCTGCAGAGATCTTGACATATTCCCTAACATTTGAGAAATAACTCTTGACAAAACTTCCTGATTAAGGATCATTGATTTGGACACAAAATAAAATAAAAGTGGAAAAAAATCAATTATTGAAACATTGACTTGTGAGGATCCTTACTTAAAAAAAAAGAAAAAAGAAAAAAAAACTCCAACATAATGAAAAGGTGAAAGAAAATCCCACAACATACAGAGATCCCACTGTCAAACGTCATGAATGAAAGTGAAATACCTAAAGATCTAAAGTTATAGCACGTAATCAAATTAATGCAATTAGAAAAAAGATCAGTTTACTTAAATATGAATGTCTAGCTCTATGCACACTTTCTGAATAAATTTCAGATGTAGCATTATCTCATAGAATAGAAGAGTAAGCAAAGTTTGATCATCAGGTATTACAATTCATGAACCCATGAAAATTTCAGGAGCACCAGAAGTGAGTCATCATTAAAATGTTTTGAAGTCAGGGTTTCAGATCATTAAGCAGCTACTTAACTGTAAACCTTGCAATTAAAACCATCAAAATTGATGTGCAGTTAGAGTTCTGCGCTTATTAGTTGGATGTTAATCAGGATTTGGTTTACTGTTACCAAACTGTGTCTGTGGGAAGATTTCTATTTTTTTCACAAACCATGAATAGTGCCTTGAATTATACATGAAATGGAAATTAGAATACTCAATGGCTTTTGAAGAAGGACAAATATTTCATAAAGTTGCTCTACTTCATAGTAACTTGTATTTATTAAAACAAAGAAGATACCCATTAAGCTGTATTTATTCCTTTCTATTATATCAATCACTTTACTTAGGAGATAATGTCATGGACATGCAAGAAAAGATGATATTTAAAGATTTTAGTTTAAGTGCTCATATTTTTTAACATTTAAGACTAAATATTATATCTATTGTTTGAATGATTGATTGGTCAACTGATCTACCTATTCACAGTTTAATAGTAAAACTGTGTGAGTTTAAACCCAAGTCTAAGGGCAAGTAACTTCATGCTTCTATATTTCCTTCAAATACATTATTCTGCAGACACTATCTCTACTTTTTAAATATTATTTAACTTCTAGTCAGATCTTGACTCCTTTGGGTAATTTATGCATAACTTACATCAAACAAAATTTCCCTCTCAGAAGGAATATTAATATTAGCCAAGTATTAGGAGTTCAAGATTATGTTTGAAGGATTAATTTCTAATATTTCAAAATAGAATCTATCCCTACCAGTTATATTTTTATCCTCAGGCACTCTTCCAGAATTAACTCACATTATCATCAGTTCTCTCCTTCTTTGCTGTGATATAACTTGAAGTCAGTGCCTTGGAAACTAAAACGACTTCTTCAGGAAGAGATGGCATTCTCTTCATAACCGAATAATACATATCAAGTTGCCATTTAGTACATCAAAAATTACTGAACATGATCATTTTTTATTGTTCAACCTAACAATAAACGTGAGATTTATCTGTTAAACTGATATCAGTTTAAAGATTTTTCAGATTTATTGAGGTATAATTAATAAAGTTGCAATACATTTGAAGTATACAAGGAGATGATTTGACATATGTATACACTGTGAAAGATTTCTACCTATTGAGTTAACACATCCATCACCTCACACATCCTCACGTATTTAACTTTTTATTTTTCTTGTGTGAGAACATTTAGGTTCTATTCTCTTAGTAAAGTGTTTTAAGTATGTTTTATTGATTATGCTATCGCAGCTGTCCAATTGCTTTTTTCTCCTTTTTATCACTCTCTGCCCAGTACCCCCATTCCCTCCAGCATTTCCCCCTTAGTTCATGTCCTTGCATTGTACATATAAGTCCTTTGGCTTCTCTATTTCCTATATTTTTCTTAACCTCCCCCTGTCTATTTTGTACCTACCAATTATTCTTCTTAGTCCCTGCACCTTTTCCCCCATCTCCTCTGTACCATATATTGTTTTAGACTATTGTTACCATGTTATACAGGAGTGGACAAAATAAAGTTTATGATTGCATTGTGACATTCTTTCTAGTGAATGAAGCTATTCTAACAATCATAATCCACATGTCTTTTTCCACACAAAGAACTATAAACCTACTTTCGCTCACTCCTGTACACTCACTAAATCCTCAGAGCCACACTGAGAGTTTGTGCTCTTTCCCCAACCTCTTCCTATTTCTCTGTCTCTTAGCCCCTGGAAGCCACCATTTCACTCTCTGTTTCTATGAGTTTATCTGTTTAAAAGATTTTTTAAAAACATGTAGTATGTGTCAAAAATTACGTTACATAGTAAAAATACCATAATAAAAATTACCTCACATATAAAGAACTTGGTCTTATAAACAAAGTTATCAGGCTAAAACTTAAGTCTATTTTCATTTTTAACATTGTATAAAAATATACATATTCAGATCTAGAACAAAAGAGGGAAAAGGGGAATTTATAGTTGAATCAGAGGAGCCAGCAAATGAGACTCAGGGAAGAAGGTGACTAATGTGCCTGCCTGGCCCCGCTCAGGTGAGATTCTTAACAGTCCACTCTGATGAACCCAGGCATCACTCACTAACGATTGCCTCCTTTCTTTTATAAATCATCTTTTGTTATTTTATCTTTTTATTCACTATGTTATTTAAGCACATAAATTCAGACCAGCCTTCTTAATCTTTTTTTTTTTATCTTCTTTTACCTTTTTCCTTTCCATCACATCCTAGGTGTTTTTGGATGTTCTATATTATGTTTTAGTTCAACATCTTCAAAATAAAACATGAAATATATATAAAATATATAAAACAGATAAAACGGACAATTGTAAATTCATATCATAACCCATGAACTAAAAGGTAACTAATATTCTTCCCCCCCAATTTTTTTTGAACATTAGAAAACATATTTATAGGTATGTGGCATCAATTGGAGAGTACTTTGAAAATGACTAAAGTTTAAACACGTAAGAATAAATACACAGTTTTTTATAAATAAATTCCATTTGGGGGGTTCCCGTATTGCATGTCTTAAATTAGAAGACCAGACTCCCTGGTTTGAATTCTGAGCCTAGCAATTTTGGGATGTAAGTAGAGTGAGTTACTCAACATACATGCCCCTCAGCTCTTCATCTGTAAAGTTGGAATAATGCTATTATCTGGCACCTATTAAGTCAGCTGCTGCTATTGTTGTCAACAGATAACCCTCAGCTGTCAGCCTGCTTCATGGGGGGCTCTGCTGAAAACTCCTGCTCACCCAGTCCCCTTCCCTGGAATGTCTGGCATCCAGTGGCTGATCAGCCTGGGGGAATAAAGTCACAGGTCTCTGTCACCTCAACTCAGTCCTGATAGCCATTCCATTTTGAGAACTCCTATGGTAAGTGATGGGATCTCTTGAGATTACATCACAGTTTTGTTTCCTCCTTCTGCTCAATGTTCCTTTTTTTTCCTGCAGGTGTTGTTCACCGGAACAATCACTAATAAACCCCCCACATGCTAATCTGCATATCTTCGCTTCCTTGTGGATGAGGCTCACACTACCCCATGGGAATTTTGTTTATCAAAATCAAGTAAGCAAATATATGTAAAACACTGGAACACTGCTAATTACCATCCAGTTTAATCAAAGAAAGACCAGGGAAGGCTCTGGGAAGAAAACGACCTCCATATTAAATAAAACATGAGTGTTCAGCATCTTTCGGCAAGATTAAGTTGTAGTAGATAGGAGAAAGAATGTTTCAGGCATTGGAAGCAGCAAAGACTCTGAAAGAACGCGAAACTGAAAGATGTTCAGTATGCCCTGAGAATATACTACAGGAGGAAATGGAGTGTTTAGAAACAAGGCTGGGCAGGTAAGCAAGAGTTAGGTCTTAGAGTCTCATCAGCTTTGCCTAGAGATTCATGTTTTATTAAAAGGATAAAATGGCAAAAAAGAAGCCATTACAGCATTTCATAAAGATCAATGTTGCATAGTTCTGACATTACTTTAGCTCCAGAGAATTATATTGATTAGGCAAAAGATAATTAGCTGGAAAACTATAGCATTCGTTTGGTTTAGTAATGACTCTCTACCCCTCACTCCACTGACATGGAGAATCTACTTGGGTTGATGTTTGGCGATTTACAAGAGACATAAAGTGCCAGAAAATCCAGAGCCAAGTAGTTGGGTGCTAGCAACAGACAGGAACAACAGCTGTGGTGATTAGTAAAAGATTTGTTATGCAGAGTGAGTGAGACTGATGTCACTGTTGATGCTCTTTCCTGTGGCTTCAATAACTGCATGTATGACGCACTTGCTCTTTGGTGAGCCAGAAGAACAAGAGGAAGAGTTTTTCTACAGATTGGAAAAGTTTCCATTAATTTTTAGATATGTATTAGGCTACCTAATGGAAAATTCAGTTTTTATAAGACTAAGACTGTATAAAAAACACAGGTAGTAGGTATATATTTTGGTGTTATACATATTTTAGTGTTGTGACCATACACTTATTAATGTAAATTAGGGAGAGAATAAACAAAAAGTAAATATCAAAAACAGCATCACTTGTACAGAATGGTATTTTTATGACTGATACATTAGACCATGGAAGTTATTCAGTGCTAAAAGGAAATGAGCTGGCATGCTATGAAAACACACACAAAAAATTTAAATACATATTACAAAGTGAAACAAGCCAGTCTTAAAAGGCTAACTGCAGCATAATTACAACTATATGACATTCTGGACAAGACAAAAGTGTAAGAAATCAGTGGATGCCATATGTTAGGACAGACAGACACTTGAATAAGCAGATCACAGGGAAATTTTAAGTCAGAAAAACTACTCTGTATGATGCTATAATGACAGATACATTATATATGTCATTATACATTTGTCCAAAACCATAGGTTATATGACACCAAGAATGAACCTATGTAAACTGTGAACTGTAGGTAATAATGATATGATAATGTAGGTTTATCAATTGTAACAAATGCATCACTGTGGAGAGGAATGTTGTTAATACAGGGGAATCCCTGCGTGTGGCAGTGGGCAGGGGATATATTCGAAATCTCTGTACCTTCTGCTCAATATTGCTGTGAACCTAAGACTGCTCTAAAAACAAAGTATATTTATAAAGTATTTTATGTGTTCTAAATTTTAATAAAGATCATTGCTTATATGGCTTATATCAATGGGACAATAACGTAAGTAGCTTGCAGTTATTTTTCTGTTTTGCATCCATTCAAACAAAAACAAACAAAAATCATCTGTTAAATGGCAATTTCAACTTAAACCACAATGAAAACATCTGTGCACAAATTTATGAAGAATTTCTGCCATGTAGCATTTAAAATTTTAGTGGTAAGGGACACGTCCTAAGGAATTAACATAACATTCTGTAAACTATGTACTTTATTACAGGGGTAAATCCTATAGATAAGAAATTGAATAGATTATGGGGAAGGGAATTGGGAGTGTAGGGGATGAAGTCTGTTGGAATTTCCAAGAAGGTGGTATATAGCATGCCACGTGGAAGAGTATTTTAGCAACGACTTCAGTCCAGCCTAAGGGAACAGCAGTCATGGCCCAGAGCTGCCCAAGCACTTGTCTCACCCATTGGGTTTATCCCAGATCCTCCAGAAACGCACAGCACTCTTTCTCAAAACAGAACATTCTGTTTTCAAGGCAGGAGAAATCTTCCTTCTCTGTCAGGAATCTGTTACCCCTTGTACTTAGCAGAAATCCTTGGTGACAAGTCTGCTAAGAGACAGATTCAATTTTTAAACAGTGATGTGGATTTCACCCAATTTTTACTTTAAATTGGTCATAGATCTGGTGTCTGGTGAGACAGCAAAGCAAGTAAACCCCATTTATGTTGTCTGTGAGTCAGATGTCACTGTTCTCTAATGATTTCTGAAATGGTTTAGACATTTTTTTTTTCATGGAAGATCTTTCTATCATAGAATTGCTGAGTCTCATACAAATTAATGTACATGATTTATTTTAATTTATACTTTTTAATTGAGAAACCCTCTAGATAGGCATATATCAATGAATGTAAATATTACATGCTTTCATTCAACTTCAAGTACAAATAATATTTGCTCACATTCATTACCAACCATTAAGAAATTGATAAACCTATCCAGTAGATGGCAGTGTTACTTCAATTTGTGGATGTTTAGTAGATTATTTTGGTCAAAGCAGTGGAGGTGGGAAGTATCATTTAATTTAAAGGGAATCAAGTATAAAAAAATATACTACCCATCCAAGCAGAGAATCAATATGTATAGACTACATCAAGAAATTGTTTTGTGCCCTGGCTGGCGTAGCTCAGTGGATTGAGCTCGGGCTGCGAACCAAAGTGTCGCAGGTTCGATTCCCAGTCAGGGCACATGCCTGGGTTGCAGGCCATGGCCCCCAGCAACCACACATTGATGTTTCTCTCTCTCTTTCTCCTTCCCTTCCCTCTCTAAAAATAAATAAATAAAATCTTAAAAAAATTGTTTTGTGTAGAAATGCAAAGTGAGTAATAAATATAAGGAATAAGAACACTATTAATTTCAGTCTTTTCAATGGCAATTATGCATGCTTACAATAGTAAAGGAAACTATTGAAAGCATATCCTTAAATGTACTCATTCTAAATGGAGGAGCATAGTAAAAAATTTAAAATACAGAGAGGAAGGGGGTAAAAATAGTTTTTCCCAAAAAAGGATAAGTCACAGTAAAATCCAAATAACAAAAAATATGTTAAATTAAAAATAAATTTAACAAATTCAAATATAAAAATAACCACCTTATACTTTGCTTCTGATTATGACAAAGTAGCTGGAAGCAACTCGAGACTCCTACTGAAAACGATTAGAGAGAAACATAAGAAATTCAGAATCCATTCAATAACATGAGAGAGCTTTTGTAAAAACTAGGAGCGGAGGGGGCGAGAATCAGGAGCCAAGGACACCCTGTGGAAGTGAGCTGATATTCTATTGCCACTTTACCCACCCGGAGGGCAGGACAGGGGCTGAAAATAGGAACCTCCTGCAGGCAGGGGGAGGCTGCTCTAGCAGAAGAAAGCCTTTGGGTGTTTTGGGAACCTCATTGGTTCAGGGAGACAAAATTAGAGAATTTGAAGAACAAGTTTTAGTAAAAAGAGTGAGATAAAAAACTGAGGCCAATGCACAGAGAGTTTAAAAAACAAAACAAAACAAAAAAAATTTGTTAAATTCTGAAAATGCATGGGCAGCCAATTAGCAAGTAAACATTTCAATCCTTTTTTCTTCCCCTTCTCATTCATTATCTTTCTGCAGTGAAATACTTCAGACTTTTCTTTCTCTTTGCTACTTAAACCATCTTAGTACTTATTGAGTGCCCTTTTACACATTTTTGTTGTTTTTCATCATCAGTTTAAGTGCTACTTGTATGTCTAAACCTAAAAAAAATGTATTTAAAAGTGTAAAAGAAATACTTTAGAAAGTGTTTGTATTTCTAACAATTTTGACATTAATTATTTAGGTGCTTTTTCAGTGAATACATGTATTTTGTCATCATATGACCCTTATTTTTGCCAGCTTAGAAACTTTAGTCCTAAATTAAAATTCACCTTTTTGGATATTAATGTAACAAACCTGCATTTTTTAGTTCATTTTTATCTTGTATACTTTGATCATCCTGTTATTTTTAATCATTCTATTAGATTAATCTTCTTTCTCTTTTCTTTTTTCCTTTTGATATGATATATTCTATTTTGATAACTTTTCCTCTGTAATCCAATTACCTCTGATCTTTTCTATGTGAATCTTCTCTTTCTTTTGTCTATAATTAGGTTACACCCTACCCACTTCTGGTCTCTTAAAACTGTTCCAAATTGGGATGCAGTCATATTTTTTATGCTTCCATTTATAATAGTTTCATTGTACCTCACACAGTACTTACCCAATGTTACTTAAGTTAGCCTCTCAGCATGATCAATGGATTATACCATCTTTTCTGTAACACTGTTTTTATGTTTATTTTATCCCTTAGACTTCTGCATAATGCTTTACAGATGAATTTTTAAATTAAAACCATAAAAAGGATTTCATGTGGAGTAATTAATTTGATTTTATTTAAATCTTCTTCAATAAATAAGTAATGGGCTTAAAAGCTCAATTCAAATACAGTTCACTAATGAGCATCATTAATTTCAATGAGCAAGTAGAATGAAGAAAGTGAATTTACTAACTTGGAAAAGAAATCCAATCAATCTTTCCTTCATTATATAATAAATTTGGGTAAGCTGTTGCCACATTCAAAATAGTTTAAATAAAGAGGCAACACTTAAATTATGGCAAAATTTGTTATATACTATACTTACTAGATTAGAATGTTTGATTCTAAGATCTAAAATCCCTCAAGCACTATGATTTCTCTTGCATTTTAATAGCAAAATGCTCCCCCTCAAAAAAAAAATTCTTGCTAAGCCTATAATGCCTCTTTTAAGCCTACTAAAAATAGTACCTATTTAGTGTTTCTTTTTAAAATTTTTTTCTTGTTGTTCAAGTACAGTTATTTACCTTTCCCCTCACTGCTTCCCACCACCCTAGCCCTCCCCACCTCCTTACCCGGTTTCCACCCCACCTTGTTATTGTCCATGTGCCCTTTATAATTGTTCCTGTAAACGCTTCACCCTTTTCCCCCATTATGTCCTCCCCTCTCCCCTCTGGTCACTCTCAGCCTGTTCTCAATTTCAATGTCTCTAGTTTTATTTTGCTTGCTTGTTCATTTTGTTGATTAGGTTTCAGTTAAAGGTGACATCATATGGTATTTGTCTTTCACCGCCTGGCTTATTTCATTTAGCACAGTGCTCTCCAGTTCCATCCATGCTGTGGCAAAGTTCAGGTGTGTTTGTTTGTCTTCTTGGAGTCCAGTCGTGTGAATTTGTTGTATATTTTGGAGATCAAACCCTTGCCTGAAGGAGGTATCATTGGCACATATGTTTTCCCTTATAGTTGGTTCTCTTTTCATTTTAATGCTGTTTTCTTTAGCTGTGCAGAAGCTTTTAATTTTGATGAGATCCCACTTCTTTATTCTTTTCTTTATGTCCCTTGCTCTAGGGGACATATCAGTGAAAATATTGCTCCATGGTATATCTGAAATTTTCCTGCCTATGTTCTCCTCTAGGACTTATAAAGATATTCCAAGGTATGGGAGCATTAAAGACACTTACCTATAACCATAACTTCTAAACTAGTTCCAGAAGGGATGCTATGTTTAAATCTATCATTGTAATTAGTATTTTTATATCACTTTAATTAAACATACAGCATAAGATATAAAAATATAATATATAAATGTATTACATATGACACTAAGTTCTGGAGGCAAAAATCTAATGTCATTTTCACTGGGCTGAGAGCAAGACATCCTCAGGGCCTCATTATCTCTAGAAGCCCAAAGGAGAACCAGTCTTCTCCTTTTCCCAGCTTCTGGTGGCTGCCGGCTTTCCTTAGTATGTGGCCAAATAATTCCAGTTCTGTGTGGTCCCAATGCTTTCTTCCCTTCTGTGTGTTAAATCTTCATTTCTTTCTCTCTATAAAGTTACATATGCTTGCATTTAGGGCTCACCCAGATAATCCAGAATAATCTCTCATGTCAAGACCTTAAATTTAATCCCAACACAAAATCATTTTTTTTTTTTCATAAAAGGTAGCATTCACTGGTTCCAGATATTATCAATAAATATTTTGGGGAGCACTATTCAGCCTACCATACCTTTTCATTCAAATTATGTTTTTAATTAGGATAGCAGAATATGTTGCCATATTTAACATCTGCAGATACAAGTAAGCATGTTTTTTTTTCAGTACATGAATTAATTAGATGATATAATAGGAAAAGTATCCCGTTTAAGTAGCCCCTTTATTTAAGCTTCTATAATTAATCTATAAGCAAAGAATTAGTTATGTGATTATCCTTATCAGGAAATTATATTTACTGTATATATGCTAAAATATAAAAATGAGAATTTATACTTACTTAAACAAAGTATATTTAATTGCTAAATGAAGCTAAACATAACATTTCATTTTCAAAAGAAAAATGACAGTTTTGCTGTAACTGCACCTTGTCTTCTATGAGATTACTTGAAAAGCTGTTGCATGGATGCACAACATGTTATTAAAATACTAAGAACTTTATACTTGTTTGGTTTCAGTGTGTGTCAACAATTTATATTAGCTAAGGTGAAGGATAAATTGAGGTAACAGAATTTCTAAAATTTAGTGGTTTAAATAAAATAAATGTTTATTAACTTATCATGTAACAAATATATCAGACAGTTTTGGTTGGTAAATGGCTTTTTTCTGCATAGTTAGTCTGGGAACTGTTCCTTTTTTTCTCCCTGGGGGTTGTTTTATCTCCTCCTAAGGTATAGGCTTCTTATGCATGATTCCCAAACACATTCGTATTCCTGTGTGAGCAAAGAAAGAAGGTGGACTGTAAAGGAGCCATGCGATGCTCTAAGCCCCAAACCAGAAGAGGCACACAGCACATTTCTTCATTCTTCCAGCAAGGTCTCAGTCCCATGGCACCGTCTGGTAGTGAACATGCTGAAAATATTTCTTTCTGAGAAACTATGTGTTCTGTTAAAATCGTCTTAGTGTAAAAGGCAACATATTTTGTTTTCAGTTTTGTCTTCCACAAACTCAACAACAGATGGTAAGATAGGTAGTATGTTGAACCATGTGGACATCTATACCTAAATTAGTAAAAATAAACAAAGAGTTTGAGAGTGATTGTCTTCCTTTAAGAGGTTTGAGATGAAAGTTGAGTGGACATGTTATATTAGAGAAAAACACCCCAAATTATATTCAGTAATATTTTAATTTGCTTATTTATAAAATTATTTTATGTCTACTCTATGTAGATACTCAGGACATAAAGATCAATAAGATCTTTTCCTTGAAGCCAGGAAACTCACAGACTAATTATCAAGATAGAAATAAAATTCAAAATAGATGACTTAATTGCATCAGAATCAGAATCCAAAAGAGGAACTCAAAACATTGTGAGGACTAAAGAACATTTATTTTTAATGCAAATTTGAGATATTTTATTGAGATTGCATGCAGGCTTCCTTTTTGCAGTAGTAGTTGACAAATTAGTCTCAATTTCTGGGCACAATTTTGGAGAAATATTGGGCTTTGAAATGAGGTGTAAAAGCAAGGTGGGTCTCTCCAAATGTGGTTGTGTGATCAGAAGACAATGCATGTTCTAGATCAACTGAGAAATTTTAGACATCGTGCATGCAGTCCAACAATCTGTACCAGTGTCCCTGGTGTCTGGCTTCCTTTGTTTCTCCTCCAGAGGCTTCCACAGGTGCACAGGCTAGTGGCTTACTTGGATCTCTGCCTCACCTTTCTTCTTTCACACTTCAGCCTGTGCATTTGCTTCTTCTTCCACTTGGCTCTGGTGGTACAAAGGTTATTAAGAAGATGGTGCTAAGGCCAAAGTCATCATTTTCATTTTCACTTATGTTGAAATGCTTCTACATGCACCACAGTATAATGAAAAATGTTGCAATGAGTAAAATATGAAATAAATTTTGATTCCACTACTAATTAGCCATGTGTCCTTGGACAATTTGCTTGAACTATCTGACCAATAATACTCGTCCTGAAGGTCTGCTGTTATTGATACTGATAGAAAGGTTGTCTGGACTGCTAGGAGGGCTGAGGACAGGGCACAGAGGATCTTCCGGGGGAGGTCACAAACCACCTGGGGCTACTGTGAACAGCACCAAGTCCTGCAGGTGAGGTCATATTGTCCATGTAACCAAATGCATGCCCATCCAACTCAGGAAAGATGACAATACGATCTTACACTGAACACACACAAGGCTGGCAAGATAACTGGACAAGAGGGAAAAATCCTCCTGCACTCTTCCAGTACTGGATTGAAAATGGAACAAAGGGAAGGAAGGCACATGTGCAATAGAAGTTAAAATGGCAACAGGGGGAGGCCTGTCAATCTAGCCAGGGGAAAAAGGAATTGGTTAGAAGGTGGACCCAAGGTAGAACTTTGCCCTGAAAGCAGGCAAAAGTTTAGGAAATTAATTGGTCATTCTGAGAAAGTACCTAGTCTACCCCACCCTCAAAACTAATATAGACCCAAGGAAGCAAAGGAATTTCTCTCTTGTTCATGGCTCTCTGCTTAAGACCTGCACTCAGATGGTGCACTGTCTTTTCCTCTCCAAAGGGCCATGTGATGTTAGCTGTTATATGGGCAATGGCTTCAAGGAGGGAATCTCTCTCTCTTGATGACCTGGTGGAGCATTTGTTGGTCCCTTCAGATGTTCTCCAGCACAGGAATACGGGGTCTTGTGACCTTACAAGCCACATGGCCAATGGGCAGCGCTGGCTACACATGCAGCCTCCAGGAGAGAACCTGAAGCCTGACAACAGCTGGGAAGAAGCCAAGTTTCCTGGACGACCACTTAATGGCTACTTTGGCTTCTAAAGGACAGTACTTTAAAATGGAGCAGGAATTCTGGGCATTGCCTTTTGTTTTCATCTGGCTGAGGACAGCTGGGGTTTTCCCTGGATTTTGTAGAAGAGATGAGCTTTGAGACAGGGAGTTCCCCATACCCTTAAATTGTTTAGCGTTCAAATAAAAATCTTTTTTTCATTCGCACCAGCCTCTGCCTCCACAGTTTGCCTTTTGGTGGCAGTGGACAGTCAAATCCCATTTTTGCCCAGTTAACATTATGATTGTATGAAATATATATAATTTTATCATAACTAAATTTCAGTTTTCTTGTCAGTAAAATTATGATAAAAATTGTTTTGATGATTATTTCAACTCATCTATAAAGAGTACTGTGCACAGTCTTACCAGGGAAAATGCATGAAATTGTTAGTTGTTAAATTAACTGCCTAGACTGTTATATACATTAATAAATAAGAGGGTTTTAATTACAACCTAATCTAAGTTTCATGACTGAGATCAAGTTTAAAGTCTTCACTAAAATCTACATTACGCATTGCTTTTTCTTCATTAAATTTCAATGTCTAAACACATTCACACTTGTAGGCATATACACGTGTTCATAAAATATAGTATTATTTATGCTTTTATATTTTGTCATAATGTAGTGACAAGGATATTTTGTAACTATTGTGTTAAATTCATAACAGTTCAGGATATTTATATCTTCCCTGGTATGTGGACACTAGGCAATAAAATTCTTTACCTCAAATAATTGTTTTTTACCTTAAAGTTTAATTTACATGATATTTACAGTAACTCCTACATTTTTATTTGGACAGTTAATGTATTTTAAGATAGCTTTGTTTTTCTTGTATTCCTTGAGTTCCTGGTTAAAATTTATTGCATGGAAACCTAGTGTAGTAAGTCTTATTTAATATCATGTGCTAAATTGAACCATTGTTTGTATTTTTGGTCATACTCTTTTTGAAAGTTCCATGATAAATATCAATATGGACTTCATCATCATAATCCCCAGAAACTATTCTTCAATTTTGGAGTGAAGGGAAAGGTGTAAATGCCAGAACAGTTGAGGAAAGGCTAATTCCAGGTTTCAGTGTCCACCTGCCATAGGTCTTTGGCTGAACTTCTCCAATAGTCCTGTATCTAGTATATTGTACTTGGTTCCAAGCTGATTTTTAGACTACTTCCTTTATCTAACAATATTTGTTACAAAATATATTAATAATAATTTATTCAACAATAATCCAATGAATCATCTCTAATTTTATTTCACATTATAATAACAAGGCTAGACACATGTTTCCTATTAGGGCATCATTTATATTCTCTGTGGATTTAAATCACCTTGTTCTTAATTTATTTTTACATTAAAAAACTTAGCCATAAGGTTATATTTAAAGTGTTAAAAAGGGAAACTAAAATAGTGTAAGTAATGAATATAGAAACAATCCAATAAAAATGAATTCATAAAGGATTTATGTTTCAATATTTTCCACCATGAATGTTAAAACACTTTAAAAAGTAAGCTGTTTCCCTGGCTGGCATAGCTCAGTGGATTGAGCACAGGCTGTGAACCAAAGTGTCGCAGGTTCGATTCCCAGTTAGGGTACATGCCTGGGTTGCAGGCCATGACCCCCAGCAACCGCACATTGATGTTTCTCCCTCTATATATATATCTCCCTCCCTTCCCTCTCTAAAAATAAATAAATAAAATCTTTTAAAAAATAAAATAAAATAAGAAAAAGTAAGCTTTTATATATAATTATTTTCAAGTAAGGTTTGAATCTCAAAAAAAAGGGAATCTCAAAAACAAAGGTAAATGAGGAATCACAATCTTTACATTGTAAATCTTGCATAATATTTCTATAACCATTTTTATCATTTTTCTTTAAAAAAATTTTTGGAGCAAAAATAAAGCAGGCATAGAAACACATATCTGTTTTGATATCAGTGGTGATGAAATAAACTAAAAGAGGTATGTGTGGGTGGATGAGGTACCAGAAGTCAAACAGATCTTATACACCGATTTACAAATGTTAATATAATGTTTATTAATATTCACAAGGGTCATAAATAGCAATAAAATTAGTCTATATTACATTAATGTTGTTTATAAAGATGCCTACTCAAAATAAACTACCAAAGGCCCTGTCCAGGGAGCACAGTTAGTTAGAACATTGTCATGATACTTCAAGTTCACTAGCTTGGATTCAGGACACATAAAGAAACAACAGTGAAAACATAAATAGGTGGAACAAGGTATCTGTCTCTTGGTCTCTGTCTCTGTCTCTGTCTGTGTGTGTGTGTGTGTGTCTCTTAGTCTTTAGCCTTCCTCTCTTTCTCTCTAAAATTATTTTTTTAAAAGCACACCTAAAATAAACTACCACTTAATATGTGCATATTACATAAGAATGTAAATGCAATAATGCTACCAAAGAAGTATTTTGTTTTATATTATACAATTTTCTTGACATGTTTTTCTTCTTTTGACTTTTACATAGAGATTTTTTAAAAGCTAAAATTGTAAACTGCACATGCTAAATTTTAGGACCTGCTCAAAAAACGTTGAGGTTGCCAAGCATCATAACATACATTTAGTCACATAATTAATATGAGGTATAAAAATGTATTTAATATGAAATGAAGGAAAAGACACACTTTATCCTTTCTGATACATTTGCAAAATTAAAGATAATTTTTGTAGATTTTTTATTTATAATAATTCAAGAATTGGACTTTCTAAATATATATATTATTACCTGAACTGGATTAAACTATTTTCCTGATACTTTTATGTTTGCCTGATTAAAAATAAAACTTCTAGCTCCAGAGATGAAATAAAATTGGATTTTACAAAAGACACAAGCTTGTAAGGCCTGAGCATGACACCACCAGTTTATAATTATTGCATTTTTCTGAAAACTGACGGGAATTAAGGGGAAGAAATCAAACTAAAGCCTGGATTTAAGGATTATAGTTTTTCATCACTTTATACAGAAAACGATATTATCAGGGGGAGAAAAGATAGTCAACTTTTTTTTTTGACAGCTTGCCAATTCTTGTCAAGTACAATAACTCTTTTTAAGATATCGACTTAATGTATATTATACTGAATTCATGTATATGATACTAAATAAATTAGTGTAATTATATCATCACCATTACTTTATAAGCATCAGGCAGTTCTGTATGGAATATGACTGCATTAGTAGATAAGTCTCCACTAAATGTAAGGCAAGCTTTTGAATTAGGGAGGTCTGAGGTTTAATTCTTAGGTCTGCCATCTGTTAGCTGTATCACCTTCAGTAAGAATCTCTCTGAATCTTAGATTCTTTACTTTTAAAAGTGTAACAGTGTGGTAATCGAGGAGGGGTTGAGGTGGATAGAGGTGGAGGAGAGTATAAGGGAGATAGATGGTAACGGGAAAAATACAATAAAAATCAAAAGAAATTAAAAAATAAAATGCAACTTACCTTCTTTAGAATAAACTGCTATTTTAAAGTTCTCGGGACCTTGTTTCTCACATCTAACAATTAGTAGTGGCCATCATTTGTTTATCAAGTCATTGATATATCTGTTTACAATATTATAAAATGGGTATCTGGTTTAATTTTCTTTTATGGTGGTAAAAATAACCTGAGGGATATTGAAGAGATTGGACAGCCCTCTCTTTCCTTGCAGTCTTCATGTTACTCTTGTGGATGTGAATGAGTCTATATTTTGGAGTTTACACTTCAAGAGTCTAATTTGTATAATTATGGTTTAATATGTGTAATTTGATATGTTGTTGAGCCAAAATTGTCTAGGCCAGGTGTTCTCATATGTTATGTGGATATGCTTAGGAGAGCCCAAGGCTCTTTCAGGTTTGCCAGGTCAAACTACCTTCACAGTGCCACCCAGATATTCCTTGACCTTTTCACTCTTGTTTTCTCATGGGTGTTTTCTGGAAATTCTAACATGTGTGACATTGCAATAGATGGATTACAGATGCAGATGTGAGGTTCCAGATGTCATTTATGAAGTCAAATACTAAGATTTGTAGAGATGCAAAACAGTGCAGTTGTTCTTTTTTCTTTTAAAATATATATGTGTTTTTTATTGTTCATAAACTGGTACTTATGTTAATGCTACTTTAAAATGAATTTAAAATTTTTTTACAATTTCTCTATAATGTATTAAATATCAATAGATAACCCACTCAAACCAACAAAGTTTTTATTATTAGCAATTATTTTTTAATAATCTAAATGGTTTTAAAGTAAAATTTAACAAAAAATGTTTATGCAACAGTCAACACTGATCATTAAAGAATAAAATCTTAGGACTAATCTTAGTACTATTAAAAGTAAAGAAGAAAACCATTTCTCACAAATTATGAGCACCAGGAAAAGGAGCAGGCCGTGTTAAATGGAAGAGAGAGTTGATCTAATTTGTAGATCAGTTATCCTGGCAGGTGTTCATGTTTCAGAGGACCTGCTTTCTGTCTTCACATGCTGCCTGCCACATTAACACAAACTCTCATTGTTGGAAGGCAATGGGACTTCATTGCTAGGCAAGCACAGAGCAAACTTATTGTCTATTGTGAATAACAGTGTTTCTTTGTGTTATATATTGGTTTACTTTATCAATATTCTATTAATACATGGAGGAGTAAATGTTTTCCTTTATGACATATTATCCAATACTTAAAATGCATTTTATATTTATAAAATACAAATATATATATTTTAAAATGTATATGTTTACAATGATAATAAAAGACAACATGTTGATAGTTTACACATATTTAAAAGCTGGTATTTCAGGTAAGTAGAATCACAATACACATTTGTTTTATTATGTAGGGGTTAAAATTTTCTATCCTATTTATTTACCCTGAACATTAATATAATTAAATATATTGTTTTTTGTCAAAAGAAAATTATTTGACTTAATAAAAGAAAACCAAGCATCTCTTCTGAAAGCCATGATTCAGCATTGAAAAAATGTATATTTAATCACTATTAATGAAGATATATTTTTTATCCTATTAAAGGAAATATCAAAGCAGAAGAACAAATAGAACAACTAGCATCCCAAATGTTCTTATTCTCTTTCTGATTTCAATGGCAGGGATTTTAAGTTTCAGAAGGTTCTATTTAGATATTATTGTTTGATTGATATAAAAGAGACCAGGTCAGATTAATTACATTATTGTAAACAAGTGAGACTTTATGGGTTTAAGTTTATCTACCTTCAAAAATCAAATATGAAGCAAGTACTACTATTTTTAGGTGATATTATTTGATTAGATAATTATCCAAGATGTTTAAACACATGGTTTGTAATGATAAAAATGACAAGTAATGCTTATTTCATAAGGTGGCATAATAAATATCTACTCATTGTGAAAATTTGCCCAGTACAGACATTTGTAATGAAGCAAAATTGTCCATAGCCTATCACATCAGGAGTATCAGTGTGGATAGGTGGATGGTATGAAGTGACCAATTAATTCATTGAACATTTAATCCTTAACAAAGTACAAGTCAGGGTTCCTCAGGTTAATTTTCAACTGGAAGAAAACACAGGATTCAGGAGTTAGCACAGGGTTATAAACTCCTGTTAACTTTGTTATCTCTCTTTACAAACATGTATCAAAAGTCAATATGTTTTTCCAGCATTAACTGATATCATGTCCTGACCAAATCTAAAGAAATAAAGTACATTTATAGAAATTCTAATTCTTGCTTAACAGAATGTGAATTTTAAAATATCTTCAGGAGTTTTTGCCTCAGTAGAGTATTTAAACTATTGATTTATATTTATAAATTGGAGATCCCTAGCAATTGGCATAGAGTCATGAAAAACTAAAGATTTAACAAGGAAAATGGGGACAGGCTCATAGTTGGAGAGCAGGATGACAACACGGGGTGGGGGTGGAGGGGTTGAGCACAAAGGAAAAGGGGTGCATGGATGTGGACAACAGTGTGGTGATTGCTGGGGGGAGGGAGCATAAGAGGACTAAATGGTAATGGAAAATATAATAAAGATAAAAAGCTAAAGATTTAACTAATGGATTCATATGCGATATGACAAGATTATGATAAAATAGAGGAAAGATTAGAAATTTAAATATAAGTAGGCTTGTAATGAGTGCAACAATCTGAGGGTAAGAGACTTAAGAGCAGTTGTTATGAGTGGCTAGTGGGTGTGACTCAGCCGAAGGACCATACCCGTCAGCTGGAAGAGACGCTGCCTTGAGGCAATGCAGGCCCAGCAATAACACTGCTAGACAGTCTCTTTTTCCTAGGAAAATGGAAAATCTGGATCTCTAAATGAAATTACCTGTTTTTATATTTTGAATAAACAAACTACTATGAGTCTGCAGGTGTGCATCTTCCTCTAGGGCACTTGGTATTAATATTTGGTCGAATGAACTTTTTGCCATTAAAATAATGTTTAACTAACATTCCAATGCTTGTAAAAAATTTAAGGATGTAATACTACAACTTGTATTTGGAATTTATATGCCAAAAATGATTTTATCACTTCTTCCTCTTAAAAATAAATAACAATATTTTAAAACAACCTGAATACAGCTTGATTAAGCCCTCTATTATTTTCAGACTTCCTCAGATTGACTTGTAGGCAACTTTTGAAGCTGCTAAATTTTCTTCTCATACCTCCTGTTCTTGAGTCATGAGAGAAATTTTATTTTGTTTCCTATGTCATAAAACATAGACTTTTAACAGTGTAAGATATTTTTCTCCTGAGCTTTTCAGGGTGCTCCACCATTTATATTCTGTAGATACAGATCTTACATATACAGACATATAGATATGGGAGTAGAAAATTCAGAGAGGATTACAAGGAGGAAGAGTGTTTCCATTTTTGACTCATAGACTAATGTCATTTTTGTTTGATTTAAAAAAATATGCTTAGTAATTCCATCAAGGTAAGTTCCATTCAAATGACATTTGCAAACAAACATGCCTTGAAAATTTCTTGCCCTTATTTATGGTTTACGTATGTACAGGAAGAATTTATCTTTGTGAATAACAGTTGACAGGTGGCTATGAGAGGATGTCCTTAAGCATTTTTCTCATGTCTGGGGTAGGATTAACTAGTGGAACTCTGCTGGACTAAAATAGGCTTTTTAAAAATCATGTCTATTTCCAGCATTTGGCTACACAAAGCTCATGTTTTGCTCCAGTTGCTCTTAGTCAGGTGGAATTTATTCTTTTACAAATAAAGTGCTTAGAAAGTTACACATTTTTTTCTGTACACTCTTCTTGTCCTTTATACTAGAGAACTGCCCATTCCACTGAACCTTGCTGTGTTATCTTTGAACGGGAGAAATAAAGCCTTTCAAGTTTGACTGAATGGCTGACACATGACTCCGGAGCTTTACAAGGCATTGAGATCGATTCTTATGGGCAGTGCAGATTCCGCCTCAAGAGACTCTGAGCAAATGGGAATGAAGTAAGGCAATGATCAGATATCTCCCATGTATTTCCCAGTAATCCAAACTCTTGCGCTTTGTGGTGAAGAACATATGTGTCAACTGGTTGAGTAATTACCATAAATCCACAATATTTGTATAGATTAAAGTGTTGCGCGTGGGTCACCGGCCAGCAGTGACCACGGAACGCTGTGGATGGCTCGACGATAAACACGCGAGAAAAAACAACACATGCACAGAGACAAGCTAGTTTCTGTGGGGAAGTAGGGACGAAATGGCCACCCCCCCTAGTGGGGAGCGCGCTGATTTACCGTCCATACCTGCTTTTATTAGGCTCATTTTGCATAATAATTCAGGTAAAGTACAGTACTCATTCGGGGGAAGTAAGGAACCATAGAAAACAAAGAACTCTGCCGGTCTATTGAGTTGGGGTCAAAGAGCTATAAGACTGAGGAACAAAATAACTTCCTCCTAAGACCCTTCTCATTCAACTGAGAGCATTCTAAACAAAGGTTTCACAGTAATTTACATGTTCTTTCTTAGGCCTGATCACCCTGGGGAATCCGCACTTCTCAGTACCGAGCTGCACCACCCTGTCATAGTTTTAGGCTTAGGTGGAGCAAGGGAACTAAGGCCACTGAGAGATAAGGAGATTTTCTTCCGGACGCTGAGAACTCAGACTTTGTCAAAGCCGAGGAGTGAGGGTCCATCACCCCCTTTTTGCTGCAGCCCCCCCCAAGTCCTTCTTTTGGGGGGGGCCTCCCAAAAGTGATCGTGCCTGGCTTAGGTCGTCTCCCCGTGGGGAATCTTACCCGTCTTTGGCTAACCGACCAAGCTTTTGGGGGTTCAGTCATGAATAAAGCAGCAGAAGCAGCATTCCTGCCAGGGAGATAAGCTTTTTGTCTCCTTGCTGGCTCACGGTTCCAAGGGCGTTCCCTTAGCCTTAGCCTAGGCGGGGGTTTCAGCCTCTGATACCAGTCAGGGCGGTTCCCAACATTAAAGCTATTTTCTTTACATTCCAGTGAAATTTAAAGTTTTGTTAAAAACTATAAGTATTTTAACAAAAAAATAGTGTGAGATGTTATAAAGGAATGCCAGTCTGATACTACTTTATGCAGAACTTAAATTATTATATTAAAAATTCTACAGTAGGACATTTTTCTCTAGGATAAAATTACATGTAAACAAAATTGTGTTAAAAATAAAAATTAGTAATAGCCAATATACACTGGAATGGTATATCTGCACAGCTGAAATTTGTAAAAGCCATAATAAATGCAGTATGGTTTTTATTTTAAAAACTCGAATTTAAGCTTCCTTCTTACTAAATGATTGCCGAAGAGAAAATTGCTGTAATTTGCGTACTCCGGGCTCCCAGCGGTGCCTTTGCTGACTCATTGACTGACTAACAAGTAGGCTAATTTAAGTTTAATATCTTTTCAGTTCATCTTTTATTAGTGGTGTGTAAGAGCATTAAAAAGGCTAAAAATCAGGCAACAAGAGAGAAAAATAACAATATATGGATAATCTATTGAAGTGTTCTGATAATACTGAATATCTGAGAAGCATATTATTTCAAGTTACCTCATTCTAATGGAATGCCAGTCCTAGGGTTCAGGTTTTAAGCTAACTAGTAATCTAAATGGTTATATCTGTGTGTTATCAAGTAACTAAATGTGGGCAAGTAAACAAAATCAGTTTCATTTCAGCATTTCTTTAATAGTTTTTACCCTAAAACTCCAGAAAAATTACATTGCTATGGTGCACTTAGAAGTATTTGTAGATTAATTTGTCAAATGATTATCTGTCCAAAGTAAACTGAGTTATGGTATACTCATATAAATAAGCAGTAAAATATGTTTAGTAAACTTGTAAAAAGATGAAAATTATAGTAATGATTTTAATTTTCTCTTTGAAAAAAAAAGTTGTGAACTATTAAATGAATGGCAAAGACAATTTTAAATTTAGCATTAAAAAAGGAAATTGTTCTTAAGGTTTTTGGTTTAAAGATGGAAACCAAGAAATCTGCTTACATGGTTGGTTGTGAAATACTAATGACTAATGACAGTAGCTTCTGGACAGATGACTCGAGTCTGTTAGGAATGTCTGTGTCAAACAGGTTAAAAGGACAGAGGACGGCCATAATTAGGAGGCCATTCTGATCACTGGTTTGAAGATTAGCAGTACTTATCCTTGGCCTTGGGATCAATGATTCCAAGGCAACAGAACTACTGAGACTACATGTGTTGTCAGACTAATTGGGGAAATCAGCACTGAGGCAGTAAATGGAATTGAACTACAGCAGCTTCAAAATGTCAACACTTTTGTAGAGCATTTGGGTTAAAAAGAAAAAAACCTTACATTATATAAATCAGAAATATAACAATCCTAAAGATGACACACTGCTCATTACAGTCACATGGAGGAAAACTCAGTGTGTAGGCTGTGAAATCTTGGTCGCATCAATCGTTCTTCTGAGGTTATTGGCTCAACTGTCAAAAGGAAAAAGAATCTTTTGCAACTCATGTTTGGAATGTGAATTATTTTCTTGAAGATCATCAAAATAATAAATCACTGAATAGTGATTGCAATTATTCAAATGATATCTTTTAAGAAGGTTACAAAGGTCTTTGCCTATGTAGTGTTATGTGAGGCATTATGACTTCACTCTAAAATATTTTATTAACTCTTTTTTTTATAGACATCAGTTTTCCACTGTATATTCCTGGATATTGTAGCTAATTTTTCAGAAGGTTAGGAGATAGGATTCTAGGGGTTCCATTGAATAAAGTTTGGGAAATGTAGTGACAAACACATTAAATGATTTATTTACTTTAGGATGGTTCAGGGCCTTTAATACGCTAGTGCGTTTTGTGATTTTCCATGAGCATGCTGGAAACTGTCTGTGTGCTCTTAAATATGGTTAACCACAGAGTCTTTCAGTACAAAATGTTTGAGAATTAATGTATAAACCTAATTAATAAAAAAAAAACAAGCAAGCAAAATATAACCAGAGACATTGAAATAAAGAACAAACTGTCAGTAACCAGAGGGGTGGGGAGAGATGGATAATGAGGGAAAATAAGGGAAGGGCCATCAAGGAACATGTATAAAGGACCTATGGACAAAGCCAAAGCAGGTAGGTTTGAGGGTGGGAGGCAGGGATGGGTGGGGTGGGGAGGAGGTGGATGGGGATGGGGTGTTGGGAGGGGGAATGGAGACAACTGTACTTTAATACAGAAGATATTTTTAAAAAGAACACACTGATGTTCTAGTTTTCACATGCCCTTGTCTTGGGAATCAGCAGTGACTTCTTTCCAAACTTTGTGCTGAGAGGCAAGGGCTAAGAAGATTGCCTGATTTCAATTCCTCTCTGCCATTTACTTACCATGTGACTTACTTGCTCTTTGTTATGTTGTTTGTTTTTGTTATGTATATTACCTATGCTATGTTAAAGATATAAAGTTCTCTGAATAGTGCCTGGTATAAAAGTACAGTGCAAGTTAGCAGTTATTTTTAAATATAAGAATATATTTTAAAATAAAACCCTGAATGTCTTATCAGTCATGTATATTTTTGCGAAAAATTAATTTTTTCATGAAAATTATTGTTTGGCCAGAGATATTAAAACATAGGTTTTCATTCTCTTATTTTCAAAGTTCATGTTGATTCTCTCATCAACATCCTATTCAGAAACCGTACCTTTGCCTTACTCTCTAGTCAGCTGTAAGCACAAGTTTGACTAAGAGAAGTGACATTTAGCAGAGACTGGCTAAGGGACACTGTGGCTCGAGATCATATTCTCTCAGCTACAGATTATGCTCCATGCTACCTTCACTGTAAGCACCTTCAAATACTTTTTTGTTATAGACAATATTAATTCTTACTAAGTTTTGAGTTTTAGAGCATAAGAATATAGAGGCAATAATTACAGAGGGAAATTACTAGAAAGAGGAAGTATCTAAATTCTTTCCATTGTATACCAGTGACTAGAAAAAATTTTACTTGAATAAAATAATTTTTTATAGTAATTATTCTGACAGTTATGAGGTGATATTTTACTGGGGTTTGTTTTTTGCATTCCTTTGATGATTAGTGATGTTGAGCCTTTTTTATACCTATTAGCCATTTGGAAATCTCTTTAAAAAATGCCTATTCAATTCCTTTTTCCTCGTATTAGTTGGGTTATTTGATTACTTGCTATTGAATTGTAGGGGTTCCTTTTATATTTTGGATGTTAAGTCCTTGTCAGATATCTGAATGACAAATATTTTATCCCATTCCACAGTCTGTCTTTTCACTATGTTGACCATTTTCTTTGCCACACAGAGATTTTTGCTTGGATTTCATCTCACTCGTGTATTTTGTTGCCTGTGCTTTCAGTGTCATACCCAAGAAATCATCTTCCTGACCAATGCCATAAAGCTTTCCCTATGCATTCTTCTAAGAGTTTTATAGTTCGGTATCTTATATTTACATTTTTAATCTATTTTGAGGGGTTTTTTTGTGCACGGTAAAAGGATCCATTTTATTCTTTCACATGTGGGTATCCATTTTCCCGATACTATTTATTGGACAGACTATTTATTCCCTATTGTTTATTTCTGACACACTTGTTCAAGATTAGTTGACTCTGCATGAGTTTATTTCAAAGGACAAAAGATAAGGAAGTGAAGAAATTAGAATCCTGTATACTGTTGGTAGGAATGCTAAAAGGTGGAGCTGCAATAGAAAACTGTATGCAGCATTCTCAAAAGAAATGAAAATAGGACTACCTCATGATCCAGCAACTCCACTTCTGAGTATATATCCCAACAGTGGAAATCAGGATCTCAAAGTGATACTTGTATTCCATGTGCATTGTGGCATTATTCACAATAGCCAAGACATGTAAACAACCTACAAGTCCCTCAACAGTTCATGGATAATAAAATTTGGAATGTACATAAAATAGAACCTTGTTCAGTCTTTAAAAGGTAGAAAATCCTTTCATATTTGACCCCATGGATGAAACTGGTGAGTACTGTACTCAGTGAGATAAGCCGCTCCCAGAAGAATGAGTGGAGAATGAACCCTTCCATTTATATGATGTATTTAAAATAGTCAAAGTCAATATTTAAAATAGAATTAGAGAGTAGAATGATGGTTTATAGGAGCTTGGGAAGAGGGAAATGGGAGTTGTATAATGGATATAAAGTATCAATTTTACAAGATGGTAAGTTCCAAAGGTCTAGTGGACACCATTATGTTTATACTTAACAGTACTGTTTGTCCACTTAAAACTTGTTGAGAGTATATTTTATTTTAAGTGTCCTTACCACAATGAAAAAAAAATACCATATTTTGTCAATTTTAAAAACAAGAATGGGAAAAAGTGTGTCACAAACTAAGCTTGCCTCGTATTTTTTGTTGTTGTTGTTTTTTTATATATTAGATTCATAACTTTGACAACCACCCAGGCAATAAGAGAAACCCACGCCATCATCATGACCGAATCTGTCTTCCTTAGGCAATGCATCTTACTCTAGAATTCCCAAATTTAATGTCCTAAGATCCTGATTTCTGCTAGATAATGAATTAATACATAAATATTGAGTTCATGTTCTCTTTGTGAGAGAAATGGGTACTTTACCATTATTGTTTAGGAAATACTTTACTCAAGATAATACTAGTGGTAAAAATTCTAGAATTGCAGATTGATTTTGTGGGTATGATGTTTCTCTCTCCTCTCTAATTCAACATGGTGTTTTGAGTTAGTAAACATGATGTGCCAGGTATGGGCAATATGAAGAATAACATCAATTATAAGTGTTGCTGCCTGCTGAATGAGGCACAGATACAGTTGAAAATGAAGGGAATATGAGTAACTGGGTTTATGTTATTAAAAAATAATTTCTGTGATTTATTGATTAATGCTGTTTTTTACTGCAAACAAAATTTGTTTGACAAATGGTTTTTCCTTACCCAAACTAAAATAATTACAATTTCGGATAGGAAATGGACATTAATGGTTGCGACTAAGACTACTTGCCTTGTTAAAAAAGAATCTACTTCATATAGTGTGACTGAAAATTGTTATGTATGTAGCCTTTGCTTAAATATTACTGATAGTGGGTTGAATTATTACATAATTATTCAATATATGGAGATAAAAATTATCTCCTTGATTTACCTTACCATCTTGTGCTGTAAAGTAAAAAGTGTTTACTTTTTTCCCATGCCAGTCCTTGAAATTCATTTACACTCTAATGCTGGGATCAATGATTGTAAGACAACTTGAACAGCAAGATCACAGGTGTTGTCAAGAAATCAGAGAAATTGGTATTGGCACATTGAATACAGAGGAAGCTGAGCAATGTAAGAAAATTAAGACTGAGACGATCCCATTCCCTCAATGGTATATCTCTTCTCTTTGCCAAACAACTCCAATTCCAACAACATTCATTTATATGAAACAGTTGACAGTCTTCTTATCATTCTGTATCACTACCCTGATTCCAGTGTTTAGA
Organism: Phyllostomus hastatus; assembly: GCF_019186645.2. Lineage (NCBI taxonomy): Eukaryota > Metazoa > Chordata > Mammalia > Chiroptera > Phyllostomidae > Phyllostomus > Phyllostomus hastatus. The sequence continues at coordinate 18,338,234 of NW_025333977.1, forward strand.
ATAATAGATCAGTCTTATGCAAAAGGGAATGATCCAGATCATCTCCTTCAAAGTCATGTGATTTTTAAATTGTCTTATAATGAGGTAACTAAGATATTTGCATAAATTATTTAACAACCTGGTTAACACATTTTAAAATTAGTCAACTCATTATTTCATCCTATATAAAAATAATATATTTTAGTTTTCTATGTATAATTATATTCCTCATTTCATGTTAATTTTCTATATGATTACAACATTATTACTGTTAATATTTTTATTAAATTCATTGGCAAATACAATATTACCAGATCAATTTCATCCACAAATTTTGGTTATGTTTTCTGTGTCATCAGGTAATTTAAACATATATTGACTATCATAGGGTCATTTGACTATTCTTTAGTATCTTTCCTCTAGCTTGGCCTCATTCTAATAATCAACTTTTTAAAAATTTAACCCTAGCAGGATTTTACCTATTTATCAACAAGCTTTTGTTTGTTATCCAATTATTTCATCAAGGACAATATGAGAAACTGTGTTCAGTGACCTTCTGAACTCAAACTAGATTAATACTATGTTATTTTCCTGAGATCTGAAGCAAACCCTTGAAACATAAAACTTTTCTCCTCTAAAGCAGAGAGAAATGGAACAAAGAGTATTTGGTGCCTTAACAACAGCAACAACAGCAAGACAAAAATGTGTTTTGTTGGCATAAACTGATGTCTTCAAATTTGTTTCTAGGCCCCACCCTTCAGTTGAACGTACCTTGTTCTATTGTGGTTCTTGATACTTGGCCTTATTAACCTCACTTCATCGATTTTCCTGTTTTTCATCCAACATTATCAGATTTCATTGCCTTCCTATTCTTGTTTCTTTGATCTTGTCTACAGAGTTAATTCCGTGATTTGTCTTCCACGGTGGCCTTTAAATAAAACTCTATCCTTTAGACTGACTTCAGCTACAAAATTATGTCTCTTTTCTAGATTCTGATAGCTTTTTCTCAAACACATCTTGGTGATTTCTAAATTTTCATGATTATGATTACATATGGTATATTTAAATTCTTATTTTGATATATTGTAATTAAAATGACCTTAAATGTTGATTTAAATATACATAAAGTAGCATAATTTCAGAATTTTTCACATTTATATTAAATTGATATAAACATCTTTTGGCTAGAGTGATTATCCCAATTACTGTGATGCCTTTGTCAACATTGTTTACTGAGATTTTATTTTATTTTATTTTTTTTAATTTTATTTTAAATTTAAAAATTTCCCCTCCCATTTCTATCCCCCTAGTTTAGGGTCTGCAGGAACAATCTTATTAAGATTTTTTTCAGCCACACACCTACCCATGTTTGTCACATGCACCTGAATATTTCACTTCAATATTTTTTACAGATTTTGAGAGAGTATGATTTAACCAAGAGTAGAGTCCAAATGGCTTTTGTCTGTGAATTCTTTTAGAGCTGGTAACTTCTATTTGATTTGCTTCTGCTTTATTTCCACAGACTAAAACATAATATAAAATTATGTAGTTAACAGTCTTTTATATATTGCATTATATATTCACACACACAATTTAAGTAAATGAGCTTATTCCAACAAGCATTTGCGAGAACTTTGTGAGATCAGTTTGGTAACAAAGATAGGTATACATTATTTCAGACTAATTTAAAACAATAGTTCTTAAATTTTTATTGAATCAGAATAATCCATGACATATTTTAAATTATAGATAACTGGACCCTCCAGATAAAAATTATTAAAAGATAATCTCAAGTAATAAGATGTATTAATCAAATTTTTAAACTCTCAAATGATGTTTAATTACTGTTCACAAAAATATTATTTTTGAGGGGGTACAAAATTTTTTTTCCAATATGTAAAATCCAATATTCATAAAAACAGAGTTGAATAAAGGTGTACTGACATATATAGAACTACAAAGAAAATAAGGCAAGCACATTGTGGGAGAGCTTTAGTTACAATTAAAAAATGGGATTAGGGTATCCTCTGTGGGCATGAAAAGACATTTTGAGATATTTTGAAGATTAACATAAAAGGGATGAAAATTGGTTACTTTTATAACAGTTTAATTTAGTGGAGGGATAAAAAAGCTGAAGATAAAGAGAATTGTAACAAGGATATTTATATGAGTTACTTTAAATATTTCAGGAAATGGAAAATATAACTGCTAAACAATATGGCATTCATTTAAAAAATAGTAACCATGAATTGAAGCAAAAAGTCTTACATTTGGGAACTAGATAATGTATCTTGTTAAACATTATGTTCTATATTGCCCTACTCACTCTAAAATATTGCTGAATATTTTTTAATATCTGCTGTATATTTCACAGAACAAGGAGTTCATAACCTTCTGAAGAAAATGGGGTTACTCAGAGACAAGTCTGATTTTGCCTTTACCATTTGCTTTGTTTCTCTGTAGACTTCACATAAATCATTTTTTATGTTAGTAGTATTCTGCATAGTGCATTATTTTTTAAAAATTGCTTTTTTATATATTCCTTTTAAGGAAAACCTTAAAAGTGAAAAATTGATATATTCTACCTCAGATTTTTCTCATTCTAATAATAGTTTTCACATTTCATAAAATCCTCATCTTGCAAGTTATTCAGGTCTTGGTAGCTTTGTGGCCTGAGTGCTTCTTTTGTTAGTTGTATTATTCACATTATTCTTAATGGTCAATATGCTTTGTGTTCATCTGACAATTCTAGTTTTATATTATGTAATTGAAATGAAAAACCATTGAGTATACATTGTCTAAAGACAAATGACTTAACCCAAGTAACCAAGTTTCCTATCGGTATAAAATATTACCATCATCTTTGAAAGTATCTTCATGCCCCTTCTGAATCAATACTAATTCTAGCCTTTCAGTGGCAGTCATTGTTCTGATATTTTTGCTCATTATAAAACTTCATATAATGAAACTATACAATACACATTCTTTAGGAAAGCTTCTTATCATGTCCTATTTCATTGTTTTTTTTAATTATGGTGCATAACTTTCACTATAATGAAATGCATGTTTCATTAAAACTCATTACAAACCATTGCTAAGACTTTGCTTATTAAGAAAAGGAAACTGTAAACACATGTTTAACAAAAAATACCTACTAAAATGCATTAAAGTTAGAAGAAATTTTAGGAATAATAGTTTTATTTATTGTAAAAATTATATATTGGGAAAAAAGTTGAATTTGGATTTTAAGTCAAGATAGGGTGCCATATCATTTTCTAAATTTTTAATTGTGCATAATTTTAATTACCAGGACTATATCATTATATCAATCTGACTTTTTCTCTACAGCAAAGACAAATTTAATGATAATACCAATATTAAATGCCATAAGCATTGTAAATTTAATTGAAATTTATGAAACATTTTTATTAGCATACATGTAGCTATATGAGTGCTTTTAAAGCTTGATTGGTTGCACCAGTAATATTTGATAGACTTCCAATGTATTAACTACTTGAAATAATGTTAGCGTATTCAATATATTTTAATATATAAATTTATTATAATTATAAGCATTACAGGATGTTTTAGGATAAAATTACTATATGAAATGGTTATAGGCAGACATCACTGGTCACAATATGAATACAAAATAGATTTTATTGGAGGAAAAATTACATAAAATTTAAGTAGAAGAATATCACAATCTCAAAACATTAACACTGAGCCCACAGTTTAGGCTGAGTATAAATGGAAAGTATCCATCATGGCCAAGTTTTCAGTAAAGAAGTCCCTTTTCCTATAATAATTTCATATTTAATTGGTCAGCTAATAAAAAAACAGCTATACAAACATATAAAAACAGAAGCTTTCTGTTTGATTATGTGGGCCAATGGAAGGGAGATATGCCATATAGAAATTATTGGTATCAGCCCATCCTTGCACCGGGGCTAATTCAGACCTGCTGAGTCAGCTCTTCACTAACCTACCAAAAAAGAAGAAATGTGCCTCCAGGACAGCCAGACCCATCTCTCTTTAATCTATCCCTCAGGGCTTGTGAAACTATTTTATTTTTCACATTGGCATCTTTCTTTCATTTCAGGTCACAGAGGTACTTTGGTTCATATCTGGAGTAAAAGGAGATAGAGTTTTGCCACCTTTCCCTGGTCTCCTACCACTTGCCAGTATTGGATGTCATGCCCTCTCATCAATGAGATAGTTTGTTACATTTGCTGGAGTAATGATTTAAACAGAAACCCAATAATTACATTTTCATCCCTATAAATAATATTTGGAGGCAGAGTATGGTGGTTGTGGATTTGCCTAAAACAAAGCCTGTGCCTTTTTTCTTATTTATCATGGTGTCCACCATGTGAGAAACATTAAGTTTCTGCTGAGGTCAAAAGAGGCACTATAAAGTATAAGGATCACCAGGAATATTTCATCCCACACTCTCTTTGTTTCACTGACACTCGGCAATATAGGAAATCAGCTAAGCATGTATGTTCAGGTATAACTTTAAATAAGCGACTAAGTCAGAATGGGACTGGTTGGCTCTATAGAGGTTATCATTGAGAAAGCTTCCAGAGCAGAAATTATGTAAGTCAGAAAATTTTCATATTGTTCATTTGAATCATTTTTGGTGGGTTCATTATTGTGATGGGTTACAATACGGATCTGGTGGGCTACAGGAGACATAATGGCAGACCTGCTTAATTGACTTTGTAAGTATAGATGGTTCTGTCTAGATCTATCACTTCATACAGGCGTTTACAACTGTAATATAAATAAATGTATAAATATTGTTCATGTGTTTCTAGACAATGACAAAGAAACACTTTATGCAGTTCTGAGTAGACCAATAGTTTTACCCAGGTAAGACCATTAGCAACACCTGTCCCTCCCCCAAAACCCACCCCCCCAACACACACAAAAAGGCTAAATAAAGACATAGTTCAGTCACATTAAGAGAGCAATGTTCTACAGCAATATATAATGTAGCAATCTATAATCAAAATATAGGTAAAAGGGGAGAGAATTTCAGGGGAAAAGGGGAAGGGTTTACAGGAACAAGTATAAAGGACACATGGACAAAAACTAGGGGTGATGGAAATGGGAGGGAGGTGGGGAGGGCTGGGGGGGGTGGCCTGGGATGAGAGTAAAAGACATAAAACTGTGCTTGAACAACAATTAGAATAAAATTTTAAAAAATGTAAGTAAAAATTACATTTTGAGACAAATAAAATTTTATGCTAATTATAGAAGATGAGCTTCAAATAGAAAGACATCAATAGGTTTAAAATAAAAACATTAAAAAGATATAATGTGCAATATAAATTATAAAAATATGGAGTGTTTACATTAATATAAAAAATACAGTATGAGATAAGCAGTATAGCAAATGATAAAAAGGAATATGTTATTGTTATAAAAATATCAATTTATTAAAAATACATAATGGTCTTAAATGTGATGAATTTTCAACAGAATTTAAAAATACACAAAGCAAAAAATGACAGAAGAGGGAAAAGAAATATTCCAGACTTTTTATTGATGAAAATTTAAAATCTTCTCTTTCAAAAAAGCAGTAAAGAAAATTTAAAAAATTGAACAGTCAATCCACTGAACCCAGCTGACATTTGAAGAGACCTCCCCCACCAAATCTGAAATGTCTGAAGTCATAATAAAGTATGTCCCTAACCACAATGGGTGAAATTAACAAACAGGAACAATCAGGTATCTAAAAAAACCCAATGAATTTAAATTCAGCAAAAGGTCTCTAATGAACATATAGATTGAAGAAGACAGCACAAGAAAAATCATGAAACATTCAGACCTACTTCAATATTCCTAATATTCCATGAAACATTCAGACCTAATTCAATATTTATAAAATTAAAACTAAATTTTGTGGGAGCAGCTAAAGATGTATCTACATTCGTTTCACTTTACGTCTATATCAGTGAAAAGTGTCAGTGTCTTCCCCAGTTCAGATGTCACTGTGGCAGATGAAACACACACTAGCATGCCATGCTGTACTTGGGTCTATCCACTGCTTTGATGACCTGTCGCTGATGAGTTTATATAACAGGTTTTGTTAGTTAAAGGCAAACTGATTTAGTTTTTTTTTAACAGGGTAGTAAAATAAATAAAGCATTAACAATGTCCAAGTCTACATACTAAGTGCCAGCCATTGTAATACTATTCTGATGCTCAGTCATATAGAAGCAATGGTGGCCAGTTCCTTGTTGAAGTCATTATAGTCCTCGTAGGACTTTCTCTAGACAGACAGGACTGGAAGGAGACAGCATGGCATACAACTTCTTCCTAGATGGAATTTTTTATATAAAGAGCCATATTAGTTTACTAAAGCTGCCATAACAAAATATCACACACTGGTTGCCTTAAATAACAGAAATTTATTTTCTCAGAGTTCTAGAAGTTCAAGATCCAGGTAATGTCAGGGGTAGTTTCCTTTGAAGGTTGTGAGGAAAAGTATGGTCCATGCCTCTCCCTTAGTTTCTCATGAGTTTGTGGCAATCTTTGATGTGACTTGACTATTAGAAGCATCATACATTCACATTTACATGATGTTATCCCTGCATACATGTGCGTTTGTGTCCAAATTTTCTCCTATTTAAATGACATCAATAATATAGGACATGGACCCTCTCTAATGGTCTCATTTTAACTTTAATTCCTCTAAAAGACTCCATCTATTAAGATCTCGTTCTGAGGTGAGGGTGGTTAGGACTCCAACACAAGAATATTTTTAGAGGGGAGCAGGTGAGAGGCACAGTTTAACCCATAATAAGACATACTGCATTTTCTTCTTCTGTGATAAGTACTGTAAGATCTGTACAATATTAGTAAACTTTATGAGTATAGGCCATTTGGTGTCATGAATTTTCCAACTTTCATAGTATCCAAAAGCAGAGCTTATAAAGCCTAAAACCAAGCAATCCTGTCCATGCAGTTTGTCCCTAGAATCTTTATATTATTTTACAGCTTCACAAAAGGAGATCAAGGACAATCAAGACACACAAATAAAGTGAGAGCCATGCCAACTCCAATATTTAGCTAGCTCAAAAATGTTGTAAGCAACCCCTACCTCTCTTGGGAGGAAGGGCAGAGATCTGTTTCCTGACCTGGTTTTTTCTCTGCCTCATTTATCCTGTTAATTCTCCAAAACCCAAGAATTGGATTACTGAATTTTTGCTTTATGAGAGCAGCCAGATGCTCTCTTGGTTTTTGCACCAGACTCTGCTTGATGTGTTTTGAGTTCTCATACCTGTAAACTCTGCTAATCCCCTGATCTTATCATTTTCCTAACCATCAGCCATAAATCAGATGCATTTTTGCAAAATTATTCTGAGTTCAAAATTTTCTGCTCTTTTTTCCCCTTCTACTAGCCTTTCTACCTAAGAGTTTCCTTTAGTAACAAACCTACCTTTCTCTCAAGGTCTGCATATTTTAAGGACACTGTTTATTTTTTTTTATTCTATCTGTCTATGTATCTATCATTTATCTGTCATCTATCTACCATCTATTTACTTACTTATTTAATTTATTGAAGGGACATTGGCTTTCAAAACCATACAGGTTTTGGATGTACAGCTCAGTAAAACATCACCTGCACTCTGCATCACACATTAATCACACTAAGCAAAGTCTTTTTGTTTTCATTTCTGACCCAAGTTTGCTCACCTCCACCCACCCACCCCAACCTCATGCTTCTTCAAATTTCCTTTTGTTTTGGAGTTCCGAAGACAGGCAGACTACTCTGCTGCAGACCTTGGGATCTAGAGGAAAGCTCTCTGAGATTTGGATAGTCCTGGGCTAACACACATTTGTGGCTGTCATCTTTGCTCAGGGGCTAGCAGCTGTCATGACTATACTACCCACTACAGGCTTTGAAACAGATGTCTCAGTAGCTTTCTGAAGATGCTGAGCTGGGGTACTTCATAGCTATTCTTCTCACTTGGAAATTGGCAGAATTCAGCCACCAGCATTCCCTATGGCCTGCCACTGCCCCTGGAAGAGATGTTTTCCACTATTCTGTGCTTTGTGTGGGTTGCACAGACATTGTTTTCTTTTCTTTTCTTTTTATTTTCTTTCCCTTTCCTTCCCTTTCCTTCCATTCCCTTCCCCCTTTCCTTTCCTTTCCTTTCCTTTCCTTTCCTTTCCTTTCCTTTCCTTTCCTTTCCTTTCCTTTCCTTTCCTTTCCTTTCCTTTCCTTTCCTTTCCTCTCCCTCTCCTCTCCTCTCCTCTCCTCTCCTCTCCTCTCCTCTCCTCCCCTCCCTCCCTCCCCCTCCCCTCCCCCTCCCCTCCCCCTCCCCCTCCCCTCCCCCTCCCCCTCCCTCCCCTCCCCTCCCTTCCCTTCCCTTCCCTTCCCTTCTTTTGTTTTCTTTTCTTTTCTTTCTTTTCTCTTCATACTCACCTGAAGATATGTTGATTGATTTTAGAAAGAGAGGAAGACGGATAATGAGAGGGAGAGAGAGAAAGAGCATTTTCTTCCCAACACACCCCAACTAGGGATAGAACCTGCAACCTAGGTATGTGCCCTGACCAAGAATCAGACCCACAACCTGTCAGTGTACTGGATGCTCCAACCAACTGAGTTGCCTGGCTGGGGCAGATAGACACTATTTTAAAAACAAACAGCATTGATGCAACTTGAATGTATGCTCTTATAATCATTACCTGTCCTATATGTATAGTTGTTATAGATACATACCATGTTACAGACTAAATTATTGTCATGTACTATAAAATCTTGATCCCAATATTATGGTATTAGGGGTTGAGGCCTTCAGCAAGCACTTACATCATGATGGTAGAGCCTCATGAATGGGCTTAGTGCTCTCACAAAGAAACCCAGAGAGCTCTCTCATTTTGTCACCATGTAATGACACTGCAAGAAGGTGGCTGTCCATGAACCAGGAAGTAGGTTCTCACCATCAAATCTACTGGACCCTTTGATCTTGGATTTCCCAGCTTCCAGAACAGTGAAAAACAAATGTTTGTTGTTTAAGTCACTCAGTCCATGGCATTTTTGTTATAGCAGTCCAAATAGAACAAGGCACACTATCAATGCCATATGTGTTGCTATAAAATAAGATTTACTAAGAAAAAAAATACTAGCATAGAGGTAATAAAGCCTTTTATTTACCAAACTTATTTTATAGCACATCTTTTTTTACACAAATGGGCTGTCTGTATTAAGGTCAACTTTTCAGTTAACTGGAATATTTTGCACTAATTCTCACAGTATTTATAGGAGTAGTGGATGAGAAACTTCTATGCAATTATATAACAATACAAGTTCACTGGTAGGAAAGGTTTATTTTTTTGTTTGTTTGATTTAGAAAGAAAGAAGAATCTCTAAAATTAGCAACTAGAATCAACCCGTTCTTCTACTGAGCTAACTCTGAGCCAGCTGATCCAACTTCCTTCTAAGTTAGTAAAAGTTTGTGTAAATGAGAGATTGGGAAATGAGCCTCCATGACATCCAGATCTGTCTCTTCTCACACAGGTACAGAACTAAATATATATTGAAAACGATAAATTTTAGCAATGTATATCTGTTTTGCATCTTTAAGAAAGAAACCTCCATTTTATCCCTAATAATATATTATTGATCAATCACTTGTACAAGTATAATTGAGCAATTTCACTTGACTGCATGCCAAGTAGTTTTGCTTCCAGAACCATGGGATATTATGGTTGAGTTCAATTTAACTGAGTATTGACACCCTTTCTGTTATAATAGTCTAATTTTCTAAAGAGCAGCATTAGAAGAGGCAAGTGGGCTTGAAAGAGATGTAGGATAATAGTTTCTAAGTGTCCCTTTGTCACTTTAAATTGCTCTGAAAGAGCAAGGTAAGAAATAAAAAAATAAAATATATTGGAGCCCTTAGGAAACTTTAGAACACTTTAGAAATGTTTATTACCACAGAATAATTCATATTTCTCCATTGTCCTTAAGTATATTTATCAACTAACAAAGACGTATATGCTATATCAACCTTCTAGTTAGGTTCTTCAAGAGATTCTTTTATATTTTACAATTAAATAATGAATATCATGTGAAGTATGTTTAAACATTACTTACCTCCTTAAAATGTTAAACAATTTTATGTTAAGCCATTAGTTGTAGCAACAATGTTTCTCTTTTTTTAATATCACATATCATACAAAAACAAAAGCATTTATATGTACAGAATTAAAAATATTCCCTGGAAAACAGCCTAAAGTTAGAGTAAGGCTTTGTAATGTCAAAGCTCTTAATTAAGCATGGCATCTGTCTCTTAATCTACCTATACATATTTATATGCTAATGACCACAAATTAAATATTAAGCTAGGTACTACTAATGTCTTCTCAAAAAATCTTTCTTCTCTTGACAAGTATAGTTATATTCTAATGTCGTCTTACATTATGTTTTTAATACCTTTGTTCTAAATATCAGTCAATATAATATACCATGTTAACAAAACAAAGGTTAAAAATCTATATGATGTTACAATAGATGCATGAAAGCATTTGATAAGATATAACATCCATGTATGATTAAAACATTTAATAAAATGGGTGTAGAAGGACAGTACCTCCACATAATAAAGGCCACATATGACAAACCCTTAGCCAATATCATACTCAATGGTGAAAATGAAAAGCTTTTCCTCTAAAATCAGGAATAAGACAAAGATGCCCACGCACACCCCTCTTATTCAACATAGTAGTGGAAGTCCTAGCCAGAGTAATCAGTTGAGATAAGAAATGAAAGGCATCCAAACTGGGAATGAAGAAATAAAGGTGTCACTTTTTTCAGATGGCATGATTATAAAGAAAACCTGAAAGACTGTACAAAAAAAATACTATTAGAAACAATAAAAAAATCCAGTAAATTTCCAGGATAAAAAAATCAAAGTACAAAAATCCACTGAGTTCCTATATACCAGCAATGAAATTTCAGAAAAAGGTATGAAAAAGTTCCTTTTACAATCACAACAAAAATAACAAAATATCTAGGAGTAAACATAACAAAGGATGTGAAGTACTTGTATACTAAAAACTATAAAACATTATTAAAAGAAATTGAAAAAAGACACAATGAAATAAAGCTATTATGTGTTCATTGACTGGAAGAATCAACATTTTTAAAATGTCCATATTAGCTAAAGCAGTATACAAACTTAATACAATTCCCATCAACATCTCGATATTTTTAAAGAAATAGAACAACAATAAAAAAAATCATATTTGTATGGAACCACAAAAGGCCCCAAATAGACAAAGCAATCTTGAGAAAAAAAAGAATAAAGTTAAAGGTATCACACTATCTGACTTGCAATTATACTACAGAGCTATGATAATCAAAGCAGCATGATACTGGCAGAAAAACAGGTATACACATGTATGGAATAGAATTTAGAGCCCCAAAATACAGCCACATATATATGGGCAAATAATTTTTTACAAAGGAGTAATAAACATACAATGGAGAAAAGAAAGGCTTTTACTTAAATGGTTCTAGGAAAATTGGAAAGCCACAGAAAAATAAATAAATAAATGCATAATACAACTACAGCTTGTTTCCATGCACAAAACTTAATTCATAATGGAGCAAAGGCCTAAATATGAGATCTGAAACATTCAATTACATAGAAGAAAACAGAAGTACTAAACATCTGGATCTTGGCCTTAGAGAATATTTTATGAATCGATCCCAAAAGCAAAGGAAGAAAAAGCAAAAGCAAATGAATCAGAGAGTATAAAACTAAAAACTTCTGCACAACAAAAGAAATCTCAAATGAAACAAAGATGCAACCAACTGAATGGGCCATGAGATTTGCAAACAAAAATTCCAACAAGGGTTGATATCCAAAACATATAAAGAACTCATACAACTCAACACCAAACAAACAATCTAATTAAAAACTGGGCAGAGGACTTGAACAGATACTTCTCCCAAGAAGACATAAAAATGACCAAGGGACATTTGAAAAAATCCTCAACCTCACTAGCTATTAGGGAAGTGCAAATCAAAACTATAATGAGATACTACCTCGCACCTATTAGAATGACTACTATCAACAAGACAGGTAATAACAAGTGCTTGAGTGGTATGGAGAACAAGGAAACCTCATCCACTGCTGGTGAAAATGTAAACTGGTAGCTCCAGTATGGAAAACAGTATGACAGTTTCTCAAAGAATTAAAAATAGATTTATGATATTACCCAGCAATCCTTCTGAGTATCTACCCAAAGACATTTATTCCCAAAGCAATATACAGATTTATTGCACACTATGTTCATTGCAGCATTATTCATGGTGGCAAAACATAGAGACAATCCAAGTGTCCTCTGATAGAGGATTGAGTAGAGAAGACGTGGTACATATATTCTATGGTACACTACTCAGGCATGAGACAGGATCAAATGATGCCATTTGTGACTGTACAAATGCACCTTGAGAATATTATGCTAAGCAAAGTAAGTCAGACAAATCCAAGAACCATATGATTTCACTCATATGTGGGATTTAAAACTGAAACTTACAGACTCGGGTAACAGAATGGTGGTAACCAGAGGGAAGGGGTATGAGGGGAGATAGTAAAGAATAAAGGAAGCCAAATGCATGGTGACATAAGATGATTTGACTTTGGGTGGTAAGTACACAGTGCAATATACAGATTCTGAATCATAGAACTGCACACTTGAATATTATTCAATATATACTTTAGCCAAAACATTGGCTGTCTCTTCCAAGTTGCACTAAAAATGTTGTCAGAAAATGGGTCATAAAAATACTACACTTAATGTCTTTCTTCACATTTATAATGTCTTCTAGCATCACTCCATTCACATGAAAATGTGAAAATCATTATTTATTTGCCTACATGTCTTTCCAAATAGGTTGTTACCAGAGATAAAAGCTTTTCTCAAAATTATATAACTCAAAACTAGAAGAAAGACAGGAAAATATGGATAAAAAAATTATCACTTTCTTTTCTGAATCCACTTCAGGCTCTGTTTTTCATCATATACACAGAGGTGCAATGTTTTCCCCTTTTCACATAATTATAACTTAGGATTTCATATTTTGAATTTATAATTAGTAAAAGGAAAAGGAGTAGCATTAACCACTATCAGCAGATTTGGAAATTTCCTTTTTGTTTAAATTTTTTAAAAATATCAGCAAGGAGGCAATTTTCGATGTTTTAAAAGTACAGATCATAATGATTTCTCTCAGAAGCATTGTATTTTGTGTACTCTGTTTCCTTGTGTCTCATTTTTCATTGAACATGAAGGAATGCAGTATTTTGATTGTAACTTTGCCAATATCTTTATCTAGGGGTCTGTTGCCATTGCTGTCCTTTATGAAATTTTTGTCACCAAGAAAGTCAGGATTACATTTTTTCTTCTAGATTGAGTTGGTGCAGTGTATTTTTGGTTATCAGAATATTCATATAGTTTTGAGATTTTGAAATGGTATATATTCATGATGCATGAAAAAGCATGATTCATAACTTTATGATCTTAATTACACAAAAATGGAAGCTTGCTTTTGTAGATACACAGGGGACTTAGGACAGGTCAAATTGTAAACTGCTTGGGGTTATGGATGACTTTGTTCTTTGCTTCTTGTGTTTTTCAGTTTCCAATTATATGCTCATTAACTTTTAAAAAATAAATGTTATTTTTAAAAACCTAAAGAAAATTTTATTGTTGTTCAATTACCATTGTTCCAGTTTTTCCCCCTATTACTCTCCCCTGCCTTGCCTAGCCCCCCTCCCACTTTCAGTTCTCCTCCCTCCCCTTATCCTTGTCCGTGGGTCCTTTACACATGTTCCTTGACTTGATTCTTCCCCTTCCTTCCCCTGTTATTCCCCTCCTTCCTCCCCTCTGGTCACTGTCCATTTATTCTTTATTTCCATGTCTTTGGTTCTGTTTTACTCATCTGTTTGTTTTGTTGATTAGGTTCCACTTGTAGGTGACATCATATTACATTTGTCTTTTACCACCTGGTTTATTTCACTAAACATAATATTCTCCAGTTGCATCCATGCCATCATGAAGGGTTATCTTATACATTTTCATTGTTTTGGGGATAATTAAAAGTGACAGATGTAAGGCTGCTGACTAGACATTGTAAGCACTGTTTTATTGTTGTTTTTGTTTGTTTGTTTGTTTGTTTGTTTGTTTTTGCCCTGACTGGTATGGCTCAGTGGACTGTACTCCAGACTGAGAAGCAAAGTGTCACCATTTTAATTTCCAGTCAGGGCACATGCCTGGGTGGCAGGCCAGTTCACCAGTAGGGCGTGAGCAACAGGAAAACACATATTGATGTTTCTCTCCCTCTTTTTCTCCCTCTCTTCCCCTTTCTCTAAAAATAAATAAATAAAATCTTCTTTAAAATGCACTTTAATTTTTAAAAATTTTATCATTGCTACTATTATAGATGTTACCCATTTTTCCCCATTTTATATCTCTCTGTCTGGCCCTGCCCTCACCCTGGTCTTCACCACTTTGTTGTCTGTGTCCATGGGCTATTCATACATGTATACATGTTCTTTGCCTACTCTCTTTCAGTCCCTTTCACCCCTCTACCCTCTGAGATTTGTCAGTCTGTTTCATGTATCCATGACTCTGGTCCTATTTTGTTCATCTATTTATTTTGTTCATTAGATTACACAATTATAATGTTAAATAATTTGTTGGCTTTTTTTTTCACTTCTGTCTACATGTACTTGTTGGCTCATGTGCATGCACATGTGTGAGAGCATGCATGGTTATATGTGTCTATTGTAGGCAGTGTGATTTTTCACGACTCTAAGAAAGTTGAAATATTATTATTATTTTTTAAAGATTTTATTTATTTATTTTTAGAGAGAGGGAAGGGAGAGAGAAAGCAGGAGAGTGAAACATCAATGTGTGGTTGCCTCTAGCACACCTTTTACTGGGGACATGGCCCGAAACCCAGGCATGTACCTTGACTAGGAATCAAACTGGTGATGCTTTGGTTTGCAAGCTCACACTCAATCCACTGAGCCACACCAGCCAGGGCCTGAAATATTATTTTAAACGTAATCTCAGAGAGTTTTTATTCTCACATGTGAAAATCATACTATTAGGTGTCATAAGTAGACCCTGGAGGTCTTCAAGTGGTCTCCACCACTTAGTTTTCTAAGGAAGCTCTCAGCCAGGTCTCACACTTAGAAATAGTAGTAGCATCAGCATTACTGAAAGCTCATTAGAAATGCAAAATCCCAGCCCCACTCCTAAACTATAAAATCAGAAACTGCATTTTAACAACATTCCCAAATAAGATGGGTGCACAGTGATGTTGAGAATTCTTCTCCAAGTCAGGTGTCATATGAATCAGAAACACTTCTACATGGAAAATTATGGAGAAAATAAAGGCTGATGATTTGGGCATTATTTTTTTGAATATCTGGCTAAATGAGATTTTGAAAGGAGGCCTGGAATCAAAAGAACCAACGAATTTTGTCTTGCAGCTGAAGTTGAGACATGTGCTCGTCCATACACTGCTGCATTCAATTCCAAACCACATTTCATGGGTTTGTAGTTTCCTTTTTCATCTGTATGGAGTATGAACAACTTGGATCTTTTCTATGGAAAATAAAACAAAAGTGTAATGAAAGGTTGTACAATAGGTTATTATTTCATAATATATTCATACTGGGGTTTTGAAGGTTTGAAGTCACTGCCCAAGATCTTGTAAATCTGTTTGTATTCTAAGAGTTGTATGAATGTGAACCTAGTAGCAATTAGTTTTAGACTTAAGAACTAGTTTGAACTAAAAGAAAAAAGGAAAACAAAACCTTGATAATTTAAAAGTATTCTGTGTGTCTATACAGTCTTTAAAAATAAATACACATTTCAGTATTAGTATACTAAAACATCCTTCTCAGCACTAATTTAAATTTATGGTAGATTGATTCATTGTGGTGTAAATTAAGTTAAAAATGTTGATTAGTATTTATTAAAGTAATTGGAGTGCATTATGTAATCTTTCCAGTAGAAATGTAGAAGGTAAAATTATTGTTATAGCTGATTTACTCATTACCTCTTATCCTAAAGAAATATCAATACATATTTTATTTCTCACTCATTGACAGTAATTGTCCATAGGTTCTGAGTGATTCATAAATATATATTGATGGAATGAACATTTTTAATAAATATTCTCCATATTATGATCCTAAACCTTTAAAAATATATTTATCTTGAATATGTACCATCAAACATTTTAAAATGAGAGATGTGAATTGATTATACAATTAATTCTGATTAACTGAATAAAGATTTGTTTTCTTTCCTGAATGAACAACTGGCTTTATTTTTCACTTCCATCTTCTTTTTCATTCCTTCTTGCACACTGGCCTGTATATGGTATCGGTATAGGCTGAGCTCACGGTACGGTGTGTAATGCAGCCCTCCTCCATGCCTCCTGATCTCCTCACCACGTCCCTTCATCATCCTTCCCCTTTGCCTTAGACACAAGCCCAGAGATAAATATGTACTGAAAAATGTTTCTAAAATTTGTTCTATCATAGAGTAGAGTTAGGAGATGAAATTCCAATTACTTGGTGTATTATGTAGAAATATGTTTCTCTTTAATGTATGGGTAACAGAGAAATATTAAATTGTGCATTTTATTAGAAAAGCTATTGCACTGAAGTTATTTATAGATCCCAGAGAAGTAACACATTGGTTAGAGAAGGAAAGAAAGTACTGAATTAGCTTCATCATTACAAATACAGTATTTTGTATTCAGGTCCAAACAGCATATAGTATAAAAATAATTAAGTATACCAATATATCAGATTATTTTGGGTGCAAACTCTGTTTCCTGCCTAGATAAGGTTGCTGAAATTTATATATTTATAAGTTAAAGCGTTCTTCTTCTGACTAAATTTAGTTCTCCATATAACTGTAACACATTATTTATCCTCAAACATCTTATCGTAAACATATTTCTTTTTCTTTTTGGTTAGAAATATGTTAAAGGAAAATAAAGCATTTTAAAAACCATCAATGAAAAGACATTCCTATTAAGATGAGATCTAGCTTTCATTTTTAAGCCTTCTCAGAACTCATAAATGTGAAAATTAGTACTTCAGAGGCAATTGTGAAGGAAGGAGAAACAATAGGAATGATAGAATGGGCAAAGAACTATGAATCTGGGTGAAAAGAAGATGCCTGCCCAGAATGAGTGCATAAAACAGAATAAATGTGCTACACAAAATGCATTATGTTATGATATTAATCAGTTCTAACACGTGCGATTTGTAGAACAGCTGCATCAGCTCTGGATGCATCTTAGAAACATATAATCTTGGGCTTCATTCTCAAAATTACTGAAAGAGAATCATTTGGGATGGAGTCCAGAAATATGTGTGTTGACAAGCTTTCTATGGAAATACATATTAGATTTCTAAAAAGTGTTGTGCTAGATTCTAAACACTTCAAGTTTATTCTAGTTGGTACCCAACACCAGCCACATAGTAAATAACCAGTAAATATTTCTTAAAAGAAAGTATCCCAGAGAAAGGGTGCTATATACTATATTCAGGTCACTATGGCATAAAAATAAAACTTCCATAGTAGCAAGATATGGAAATTTTACTCTAGGCTACTACTACAGCTATCTATTATATTTTGACCTTCTTTACAGTTTTGTGCACTAATGATTTATTATACAAGGTGCTTATAATATCTGGAAACAGGTAATATTTTTATACAGATTGATATTGTGCTTGATGGCATTATGGAGGTTCATGCATATTTCCCCATCTCTGGGACATCCTGTACACTCTATACCCACATATGAGTACCTAAGAC
The DNA here is from genome assembly GCF_019186645.2 of Phyllostomus hastatus. Lineage (NCBI taxonomy): Eukaryota > Metazoa > Chordata > Mammalia > Chiroptera > Phyllostomidae > Phyllostomus > Phyllostomus hastatus. The sequence goes on from NW_025333977.1 coordinate 18,356,087, forward strand.
AGAGATTGTTTTGTGTCGCTCATGGTTAAGGTTAGGGTTAGGGTTGGGTTTCAGGTAAGAGCTAAGGTTAAGGTTAGTGTTTCCACCAGCTTGAAAATAGTACTTTCTTTGTCATGTAGCCCATGTTCTGCTCTCTGGTCCACTTGAATCTTCAAGTGTTGTTCACAATGCTTTGTGACATTTTTATCACAGTTAGCTATCTGTAACAAAGAATCTAGTAAAGGAAATGAATACAAATAATTGTTATAGTTGTCTTAATTATTTGAAAGCACTTTTTGAGGTAGTATTTTTAATAAATGTTTCATATTTAAAAATACAAAGATTATCCCTACCCTGGGAGAAAAACAGACTATACAAAGGGAAATGTGTGACAAATTACTGCCCACTGATGTTGGTGCATCCTATATTATCATGCACTGGGTTGGTAACACTCAGAAAACACTGTTTTAAGTTTTAGCACTTGCCCCTGCCATTCCTAAGTAGAGATATTAACCACAAGTGAAATAACAAATTCAGGTAACAAAGAAAAAGAAATAGTATCAAAAAAAAGACAGGTTACTCAAATTTTATAGCCAATCTCTAAGTAAGTTCAGGACTTGATTTACATAACTGCACATATGCTTCCTTTCTAAGATTATGCTATATTAATTTATTATTGATGCTGTTTTCAGAGTTTAAAAGCAAATAAAAGTGCCTTTACTTAGAGAACACACTCACAACAGGGGTGACACTGCACCCAAGGGAGCAGAAGTTCATTTTTGAGAAATAAAAGTGTAACTCTTTTTTATATGTGTAGTACAGGCATACATACAGTACACACATAGACATAGAAGTATTGTCTGTGGCATGAAAATTTCATGTGGGGTAATTAGAAAAACAACAAATATTTATGAAGGCTTCATAGAAGAGGGATACTGAAAAAGAAAGGTAGAGAAATGCTGGCTTGAAGGAAGGTGAAATATTGTGATAGCTGTGGCAACTACAACATTTCCATGATGTTGGGGAATGGAGCATCAGCATGGCAATCTGGACAAGGAACGGTGCTAAGAAGTGGTTGTAGAAACAAGTTGGACAGCATTGTTTGAAGTTTTGTTCCATTTGCATAGTGTGGTAGGCACAAATCTAACAGGGCTCCAAAGATCCCTGACTCTTGATGTACATGGCTCTCATAACCCAATCCCCTAGAGTGTAGGCAGAGTCTGTAAATATGATGGTTATTTATCCTGTGATTAGATTACATGGCAGGATGAAGGCTTTATGCAATGAAATTAAGGTCCCAAATCAGCTAACTTTGAATCAGTCAGAAGAGGGATTATGCTCAGTAAGCCTGCCTTAATCAGGAGGGGTCATTAAAAGAGGGTGAAGCATCATAATCATCCTGCTGGTCCTATTGAAGAAGGCAGGTGACCATTTGGTGAACTGACTATAAAAGATATGATCTCAGGAGCTGAGGGCCTGAGTCCTACACTGGCAAGAAAATACATTCTGCCAACATCCACATAAACTAGAAGAGGATTGTGAGCTTCGGATGAGAACTACAGTCTGGGCTCCCAATCACATGAGGTGTTCTTAGACCAGAGAAAAACCTGCTCAACTCTTCCTGGGTGTTGCTGACCCAGGGGAACTGAGAAAATAAAGGGGTGAGTTTTAAGCTGGTAAATTTGAAACAATTTGTTACAAAACTGCAGAAAACTAATATACACTTTAAGTACATAATTTTGAATGTAGATGTGTGTGATTTTATACATATTTGGAGGTCGCTATGGGTAGGAAACCTCTCTCACACCTGTGCTACTACTGACAAGAAACAGGTTTTATAGAAAAAGAAATACAGGGTAAGAAATTTAGTACTAAAGTTAATCACCCATCCTACATATCATGAAGGATAACCATTATTCTGATGGTGAGGTTAAAATTTTTTTTTAATTTTGAAAACTCACATATTACTTAACATTTAAAAATGTTTCTATGTACATGAATCGATGTGTCTTTCAACTGAAGTTAGGCATTATTATGTACATTTGAGAGTGGGGAACAGGTCAACTAAATGGGCTGAACCAAGATGAGATGGCACTTTGACAGTGGTTCAAAACTTTGGACTTAGGTCTTCTGAGGGATTAGACTTTCTCTCCTACATTTTCTTACCTATGTCCCATTCTCATAATGGTTTATTTATTCATTCAAATTCAACCTTCATCTGATTTATGATATTGCTTGCCATAAATTTATACTTTAGGAGAAGTGAAGAAGAAAATCTTGTTTTATTGTAAAGGAAGGTAAAAACAAAATGCATGACTGAAATAAATATATACAGCTATGTTTAGTACTTTGATTTTATGATAAATGCTATTAATTCTCTTAAAATGGCCCTGGCCATGATATATTTTATGATGAAACTGAAAACTGACATATCCTACAGTACTGGCTCTTTAATAAGTGAAAGATTTATTTTCTATACAGTTTCAGATCTGTAACCAGGTGATTTATTAAGAAGTTCTGTACTGGAAGAGATTCTCTCTCCCTAAAAGTTATAAAAACAAAAAAAATTGATCTCTTCTGAAATATATAGAAAAACCCCGTATTCTGAGTATGATGGTATCTGTTTACTTATCAATATTTAATAAATGCCTTTATCAAACATTAAAATTACTTATTTTCCTCAAAAAGTGTGTATCCCAAAACCTCAATTCCTAAATTTCACATTATACATCATGTAGTTTATACATACTTTTCAAGATTGATAAATGCTTCTGTTTCTGATGTGAAGTTAACTCTCAAGAACTGAAAAAGATCCCTACATAAATTGAGTGGATGGCGTCTTTTAAGTTATTTATAACTTGCACATAGCAATGCCAATTTTTGTCCTTCTAGAAATCTCTCCTATACGAATGCTGGGGAAATGTTGAGCCACTGCAGTACATATTGTGTTCCTTTGAAAGATTTTGAGTCATCCAGCATAGTCCAGTTTGATATTAACAACTTTGTAAGCGCCTCTGAAGTGGTGTTTGAAAGCAAAAAAAAAAAAAAAAAAGATTTTGTTCTAGCCTGTCTCCCCATAAGAGACTGTAGAGTGTGGAACTACAGGACTACAGACTGAGGAAAAATATTTATAAACATCACTTATAGCTTAGGAAGAGATGTCTTTGAGAATTTGAATCTACATTTGCAAAGACTTAAGTTCATGAGTTCTGATATAGGACAAGTTTAGCCTCACAAACATTTTGGACACTTCATATTTCTTCCCTTTAACATTATCTCATTTGCCCTCCTAAAATAAATATGTAAGAGGAAAAATACTGTGTTTATTTCCTCTTGCTGCCAAAACACATTACTGCAAATTTAGTGACTTAAAACAACACAATTTTTTTTTTACAGTTTTGTAGACCAGTTGTCTGACATGCATCTCCCTGGCCTAGCATCAAAACTTCATCGTGGGTGGTTCCTTGTTCCTTGGATTCTAGAGGCTGTCAGCAATCCTTGGTTCTTGGCCATGACACTTCAACCTCTGCTTCCACTGTCACTTCACCTTTGTTCTCTCTGTAGTGTCCCCCTTGTCTCTTTTAGGGACCCTTGTGATTGCATTGAGAGACCTACAGAATTTTCTCACCTCAAAATCCTGATCTTAATCCCAACTGCAAAATTTCTTTTGCCATAAAAAGTAACATTCACTATTTCTGGGGATGAGAATATGAACCTCTTTAGAAACAATTATTCAGCCTATGACAAGCATTAAATGTTAATTTAATGAGACCAGTTTGGGAGTCACCATCAAGTAAAAGAGCCCACAAGAATCAACACTAGGAGGGATGGTGCCAGGGAATTTGCTAGGGAGCTAGCTGCTTGGTTAGGCTGGAAGGGGAAATTCAACACAAATCCATGAAATGGAGATCAAGAGCTGTTAATACAACTGTTTTCGGACCTCTAAAAATTGTTTTAAAAAAATAGTGAGTTTTACAATGATTACAAGACGGCCATGTCTCAAGACTCATTTTCTGTTTATTCAACTGGGGTATTGGAGGCTATATGAGTACTGGTTTTGAGGGTGGCTAGCACACATACATCATCAACACATGTTCTGAAGTTTAGAAGAGCCTATTTGCTGGCTACCACACTTGGGTAACACCAGGGTTCTTTCTCCAGGACGGGGAGGGCTTCAGTTTTCATAGAGTTATCAAGTGTGTGAGGCATTTCTAGATTGAAGATGTAGAACTACATTAATGATTTTTTGTTCCTTTTTTGGTTTTATATTGAATATGCTGTGATGAACTGAATGTAAAAGCAGCTAGTAAAGGAAGTGCTTAAGAGTGTAATGCAATAAATCTAAGCTACTCTATTTTTTTGTCCTGGACTTCAGTCAATATACCCTCCTGAAAAAGCATTGAATAATAGTAATTATAGATAATTTCTATGCTTTTTATATATGTCTAAGTGCTTTATATTTATCAACTCGTGTCATTGTCCAATGTAACCTTATGTGGTAGCTCCTATTTTAATATATATATTTACATATTTAGCACACGAGAGAAAGACTTTTGAACCCAAGCGATTTTGCTTCAGATCTGATTCTGAAGTTAACAACTGACATTATACATCTGTATAAACCTTGACTGAACCTCATCAAAATCTCTTACTAAAATCCTGGGAGGAATTAGTTGAAAGAACTAAAGTATAAAATGAATTAAGTAATAGAAATAACACAATTTGACAACAAATATAAAAGATGTAAATATGATGACCCACAGCCACATAAAGCAAACAGCTTCATGGAGAACTCAGCCCTGCACATGTGAGCACCGGCAGCTGCCTCCCCACAGGGGTGTGGCCACAATGCAGACCTTCTTCGTTCTCTGGCCCTGCACTCTTCTCTCATGGCGGCCCCAATATGCTTCTTCATTGTATGTAGGTCCATTACTCAACATTAATTTAACAAAGAGTTATTTACCTCTCTACGTAATACAAACAGTGTCATCATGGAATCAGAATGTCTAGTAGAAATACGTATTCTCAAAAATAACTTTTACTACAATATTAAGGGCTAAAAATGCCACACAAAATCTCATCCTTGTATCTTAACTGATGTAATGATTTCAGAGATGATTTGGTGTTAAAAAGTAGTCTAAAAAAGTTAGAATTTATCTTTTCAGTATGTAGACCGTACCTACTATATCTGTATTGCTTTAAGCATATCTTGAAATATGCTCAAATTGTTACAAATACCATTTGTCTCAACTGTAAAGGCACTCTACAAAGTTACCTCTGCTTTCAAATCTTATTAAAAATCCACAAAATATGTGATAAGCTAGTCTTGAAGTTAAGAAAATATTAGCTGGTTAAAAATAGAAACATGGCATTCTAAAAACACGTTTGGTCATTATCGCCTCAACTCCCTTCTACTATTTAGCTGCTAAAAACCCTACCATTTCTCTCCGTGGCCCCACTTCTCCCCTGGCACCCATCTAAATGTGAAAACTCCATACACACCTTTTCCATGCTCCTATCGATGGAACAAAAATGGCTTTTCTTTTTGGAGTGTCTTTGCTTTTGATATTAGAACGCCAACATGGGAACTTCCCATCATCACTGGAATTCCATAAGATGTTGGTCATTTTTTAAGTGTTTTTGGTTCTCAGCTCACAATCCTATCATCTCTGCTTAGACTACTTACTGTTAATGGCCTAGTTTTATGATAAAATTTATTTCCTTCCCTTAATGAGCTAAGTCCTAAATGACAGATGGAGCATAATTTCAGAAGCCTCTTGAAATTTATGTATTAAAATGTCCTGGCTGCACAGTCCATAAGATTATCTTTATTAAGCAAGAACACTTTCCTCTATAGTTGATTTTTGTTACTTAGCTGTCCTTTAGCTATAACATCAGGCATTAAAAACAAATATCCTTGCTAGAAAGTGTCTTCTTGTTTGGGTTTTACAATGTAAGAATTGATGTTTTTGTTAACAAAAAATATACATGGTAGCTTTAACACATGTTATTATCACCATGCTATTCAAACTGTCAGGCAACATCCAGGTTAATTTATGTGTGTTCCCTCTAGTTTATTCTCTCCTGTTTATAACAGATCCCCCTGTCCCTTGTCAAGTATTAAAAATGAGATTTGCTATATTTATTATGATTATGGAATCAGAAAATACCACAATGACCACAATAAAGTTAAAGCAAGTCCATGGTGGCTAATATTATGGGCTCTAGTTATAACTACCAAAAATCAATTTAGCTGAGAGAGGAAAAAAGCTGGAATTTAAAGCAAGCTGCCTCTAAGGGCCTTTTCCCAATTGTAGTAGCTCAGTGCCTCTTCAAAAGAAATAGTTAAAGGAATACAGATTAAGAAAAAAACAACTGCTCCAAATACCTTTTGTAAAAATAAATTTAATTTTTCTTTCTCAGCTAACACATATTTTATCTTAAATAAATCAAACAATAGACCAAAGTGAATATAGTTCAATTTATTTGGGCAGCATTTTCTTGTAATTATTTCGAAGTGAAGAGCTTGATTTCAAATACTCTTCTGACTACTAAGAAGGACACTGTCTTTTTTTAAGTGAAAATTTATGCTAGATTGACCATGTAAGTTATTATAGGGCAATAGTTCTAACAGATAAGTTATTATAGGGCAATAGTTCCAACACATAAGTTATTATAGGGCAATAGTTTCTACAGAATTATTTCTCAGATGCTTTGGAATTATTGAACTGAATGTTACCACCAAAATGTAACACTAAATGAAATAAAGTAAAATAAAATAACAGATTTCTAAACTGGGAAGTATTTATTATCTTTATATATCTAAATGATTAAAGAAACATGACACAATTTTATGTGAGTAATAAACTACCTTGTGGAATTATAATTTAATGAGACATATTTCTCATGTTTTATAAGATTTAGGGCAGTCTCTCTCTCTCTCTCCTTCCCTCCCTCCCTCCCTCTTTACTCCATATGTGTTTGTGAGTACAGATACATTATGTCAATGAATTTGTAAAGGGACCGTATTTTATATCTGGTTGTTTTCTACCAGTTCATTTATCTTATCATGTGTATATTGCTCATTGTTGGTTGTAAAATTTCGTTATACCTGACACACAACTTAATAAGTGGGCCTTAACCATTGCGTATACTAGCAGAACACAAGAGATTGTTGAGTCAGAGACAAAGAGATTTGTAACAAATAGCACAGCAAGCAGCATGACTTTCAGGATAATTGTGTCCGTTTTCTTGCCCTTAAGTCTCATGGGGCCAACATGAAGCATCCCAGCAGTTCAAGGATGCACCATTCATGCTACATGCACAGTGATTTTTTTCACAGTTGAGAAACACTGACATTGAGGAATACACTGTTCTTATATCAAGCAGAAAGCAAATCTGTTACTGGACAGGAACTAGCCCTGAGTGGTGCTGCCTCAAGCAGGCCTATAGTGTGTGGGTTCTTGACTTCATCTAGGAAAGATTTAGAGAGTACATTCTTCAATGCTGAAGACAATGAAATGAAGGAAGGACTTAGGGTAGAAGAAGGAACAGGAAAGAGCCTAGGCCGTGATCTGCTTGGCTTCCTAAAAGTGAGCAAGGCCATGCCTCTCTTAGCTCACTGGGAAGTCAGAGAAAAGGGGACCTTGTAGATAAGATTGGAGGTAAGCCTGGGGCAGGCTGCTCTCTGCTTCCCTGGCCACATGTTCCCTGGTGACCTGCAGAGATTAGGAGGAAGTAAAATGTCCAGTTGAGAAGGGACATGGACACGCTTTACAGTGAGTTAGCCTGGGGTCTATGTCCTAAAGAGTTTTATTTCTGTTCTGGGGGTTAGAATCATAAGGGAGGGGTACAGTGGAATTTTCATCGGCTTTCCAGGTACATTTTTAACATGTTGATGTGTCAAAATGAGTGTATATGAGGGGTTAGGGATGTTCTTTGATCTGCTTTACTGTTTTACTTTTATTTTGGGTATGTCCAGCTCTAACGGGATTTTGTTATTTGTTCCCTTGACTTCATCTGTCCTTGGGCTGAGCTGGCATAAATGATATTAATTGGGTCTCTGTTCTCTATTTCCCAGGCCAGGGAGATTTAAGCTATGTATTCTCTGGTTAGGGAAGAGAGGTATAAACCATTTGCTCTCAGGTGTCCTTGGTTAGGAGAGATAAGGTCTTGCAGTTCACCGGGTGGCTGTAAGTTGTTCAAATTGTTTGTCCTTATTTAATTTTCTTGTCTCAGTTTACCTGTCCCACTTGCACAGGAATTTTCCTAGCTTCTTACTATTACTGTCACAAACCTACTTTTTGTTCCATAATACCTCATCCCTCAAGGTTGCTTGCTGCAAACACGACCCTGAAAAATAGCATAAAAAGTTGTCAGGGCCTTGTAGTTCTGCCATACTCAGCAAGATATAGGAAGACAAGAAACCTAAAGTAAGTATGTCTCCAGGACTCATACTGCCCTATCCCCCAAATAGTCCATGCAATTGATGACTAATTTGTTTATACAGCTGTGGTGTGCTTTAAGAGGAAATTGCAGAGTTGTAGTGATGCACTACTGATGCATGACCATATATTTTAAATGAATTTGTTCTATTTTAAATAGACTATTGAATAAAATTTAAACAATGAAAACACATGTTTTGTTTAAATTCTTGAAATATAAAATTCTAACAAGTTTCTTCACCAAAGTAGTGTTAAAATTATATAATGCAGTTTTATACTAGACCAAGGTTAGCAGGTGACTAAAAAAGTTATTAGTATGAGAATAGAGCTACTACATAATTACCTCTGGAACACATTTATCAAAAACAGAAATGCTATCTAGATGAATTTAGGGAGAAGATAGACAATCAGCTCTCATAGTTAAGATTTCTATTTATCTGAATATAAGAGAACTAGATGAAATTATGTGAGAGTATAGTCACTGTATAATGTTTAAGTAATAAAAATAGGTTTTGTAAATGTGAATAAAATTTTAAAGGGTATTCAGAGAGACAAAGTATATTCTAAAAAATAACATATGACTTTGTAAATTACTTTATTTTCAATACCAGGCAAAATATGGGAATGTAGGTTTTATCCATTTTAATTTTGAAGAAGCTGAAGAAAATTGAAGTGGCCTGTTTAATTTCTAGGACTGAAGAGTTGTTTGCAGAGACAACAATTTTAAAATTGAATCTTTGAAGGACTTCAAAAGATGAAAAATTACATTATTTCTTCTTCTTAGCTTGAAATACAGAGTATATAAATCAGAATAATTTGCAATTTATTGCTGCTCTATCAGTTACCATATAAAATGACATATTAAAATACACAGACTCTACAATTGAATGGTAATTGTCATTTTATATGTACATGTCTTATCTTACCATGGAGTTTATTAACTCCTTGAGAATAAAAATCTTTTATATTAAATTATGTACTGAAATATTACTTTATGGTTTCTCCCCATATTTTCTTTTTCTTCTTTAGCTTAAACTGCTTACAAGAGACTACAATTCTTTGCCTTGTAGGTTGTGCCAAGGCTTAAAACAGAAGCGGCCAAGCGAAGTCTATATAATTGTTTGAATCCCCTAAATATACACGAGAGATTCTGCTCAGTGAGGATAAGAGAGGAGAGTGAACATATGTTTGGAAACTGAGAAGAAAGTAGATTGTCCAGAAAACTCTGACAGTAACGGTAGCTTATGGTCACATTTCTATTTTTAATAAGGTCTTTGCTGAACTTCTTATTCAAATTGATTATATTGTTTTCCCCTTAGCCTCCTCTTTATTTTACTATATCAATTATTACCTTCTTAATACACTGTACAATTTATTAATTTGCTCTGCTTATTGTGATTGTCTGCCTCCACTAAAAAAATGTTCATGAAGGAAGGGCTTTGTTTTGTCACTAGTTGTTTCCTCTTTTACCAACCTTCAAAGGTAAAATGCTATTACAATTTTTAAAGTGGTGACTAGCAAAATAAAAAAATACAAGTTCAAAAAACCTGGAAATTTCTTACTTGCAAGTGCGAAAATTAAAGATTAAAATACCTCATATGTAAAATTTTAATTCAGAAATTTTATAGAGGTATATGAGCTGTGTCCATTTATTTTATGAAACAGTAAATAACTAAGTTTTTAATTAATTAGGTTAATGAATGGATGGGATTGATGCAGTGTATGACTATTTTAACAGGTGGCATATACACTGATTAACAAGATAGTTAAGGAATATTAATAGTTACAGTGCATGAGAATAATTAACAATACAAGGTCTGTCCAGAAAGTATCCATCCATACACTATGGAAAATATAGACATTTATTAAAGAAGATAAAAGATACAGGAAACATTGTACATAAGAAAATGATAACTTAGTCCCTTTCAAAGTAGTCACCTTGAGACTTCACACAGTTCTCCCAATCATCATCAGTTGCCCCATCTTATTTTCCTGAATCTCATCAATGGTCTGAAATATCTTTCTTTTCAAAAGTCATTTTAGTTTTGGGAAAAGCCAGAAGCCATGAGGTGTCAAATATGGTCTGCAGCGGGGGTGACTCACCTGGCTGATTTGATGTTTCACCAAAAAGCTCTTCATGAGATGTTATGCATAAGCGGGTGCTTTGTGTGGTAAAGCTGCTGCTCACCAGTTCCCCATAGCTGAGTCATTTTGAATACAATGACCACACAGTACACATGCTAACTCAATGGCATCTACCACCCTCACTGACTAGTATAGTGAAATTGTCATTGTTCATGCATGTGCATTCCAGTCTACTCTCCTTGGCTGCCAGGTTACATTGATGTCGTACAAATCATTTTTGTTATGTTAATGATGGCTGGACATTTTCCAGACAAACCCCATATACTACTTTATTTCTTTATGTGAAAGAGAAGAATGTGACAAAACTTTTATTAAGAAGATCAAGAGAGAGAAAAAACTATTTTTGTCAGTCATATATTTAAAAATCTATTTTATAAGTAGTTTCTTTTTCTTTTTCTGTGAATATGTATATTTTAAACAGAACAAAAAATAACTGAATTGTTTAAAATTGTGCTAGATCAAGGTCTTAAAAACCTATAAAATGTTCAGACTAGTATTTTTAGTCACAAAAAATAAAAAAGAAGTGTTCACTGAAACACATTTTCAGTGTTTCCCTTTTAAAATATACTTGAACATCATGAAAGTTGAAGAAATAATAATCAGTTTTTCTCTTTTTTGCTTCAAAATAGTCCAAATAGAATAAAAACTCTCCTTACCCTGTCAGAATCTAAAGGTATATCTTTATATCTTCATTTATATCCAGTTATTTTTTTTTATTTCTACCTAACACAGTGAGAAAGAACAATATTCTAAACCCTAGCTCTGTACTGCCTCTTCTACATTTTTTTCTTCCTTGCCTCAGAAAGGCATTTCAGAATAATAAAACAGTACCAGACTTGAAGGGACTATGAATTCTAGTTTATTCATTAAATCCATATAGTAACAGTGTAAAATTTTCAAACATTTCTGAGGACCAATTTTTCATTTGGATAAAGATGATAAACAATCATATATCACTTAACAATGGGGGCACATTCTGAGAAATGCATCATTAGGCGATTTCATCCTTGTACGATTATCACAGAGTGTGCTTACACTAACCTAGATGCTGCAGCCTACTGCACACTGAAGCTATGTGATATAGCCTATTGCTCTGAGGCTACCAATTTGAACACTGCAGGTAATTGTAACAGAATGTAAGTATTTGTGTACCTAATCATACCTAAACATAGAAAAATTATAATACAAATACAATATAAAAGATTAAAAATGTTATACCTACATAGGTCACTTACCATAAACAGCTTATAGCCGGGGAGGTTGATCTGGGTGAGTCAGTGAGTGAGTGGTGAGTGAGTGCGAAGACCCGGGACATTGCTGTACACTACTGCAGACTTTGAAAACACTGTTCCATGGGCCTTCACCCTGCTCCCTTAGGACAGAGACAGACATAGAACACTGATGCTGTCAGTGCTGCTCCATGAACAGGAATGTGGGCAGGACTGATCGGATATCAAGGAGACACTGGTTGCATGAGACATAGAGAACAGTGACGGTGTAGAGGGAGTAAAAGGGGGCCTGAAGATCAGTAGGACAAAAAAGTAAAGATGGAGAGATGAAGGAACATAAGAAATTGTCAAGCCAATGTGCTTTCTTCTATTTCTTGTTGAAGCAGTAGTCATAATTCAGATGCTGTATCTATTTTTTAAAAAAATAACATTTTATATAGTGAGGGTATAGAAATGAGGACTCAATATTTTTACTTAGGAAATCTACTTTTGGTTCCATTAACCCTATTTGGCAAAAAGGGCTCTCTCTGACATTGAACTGATAGAAAAATAAAATTTCTTTCTGCTTTCCATCATTACAACCTGAACAATGTTTCCAAAGTGAAGCGATGGTCTGGCTTCACACCACCACAGAATAGTTTTACTAAAGCAACAGTGGCACTCAATACTTAAGGCAGTTCTCATGGACCTTTGTCTTTTTACATAGATTTTAGTCTCCAACAAAAAAATTTACAGCAAGGTAGTCTGAAGGCCATGGTGCTAGATCTGGAGGGCTTTAGTGCCCTTTGAATATGAACTGCTGAGGGGACAGACTCCTCTGTGTGGAAACGCATCAGTGGCTGACTGATTGGGATGTAATCTGAGCACCCAAAATTGAGGTGCTCTGAGTGAGAGGGAGTCTGTTGCTAAGTTTCAGAAATATTGCTCCTGTCAGAGGAGCAATAAAATTCCTTGTGTGCCAAATATCCTTTCATTTTTTTACTGAAAATTCAGTTCCATTATGATCTCATAAGTCCCCTGTTGTATATGTGGTCCACTGATGGCTAAGATATTGTTATGCAGTGCTCCAATATAAAAAGAAGCATCCTTGGCTTTTTAAAATTAAAAATTTCATACAGAGTTCCATTTACATTTTATGTATATCTTATTTTATTTATGTATTTTTAGAAAGAAGGGTAGGGAGGGAAAAAGAGAGGGAGAGAAACAATGATTGGTTGCCTCTGGCATGCCCACAGATGGGGAGCTGGCCCACAACCCAGGCATGTGACAGGACCGTGAATTGAAGCAGCAACCTTTCAGTTTGCAGGATGGTGCTCAGTGCACTGACCCACACCAGTCATGTCCACATTACCTATTTTTAAAAATATGTTTATGTTTCAGTACCCTAAAACCCAATCCTAGTAACTAACAATATTTTAACATTGCCCTTGCTTTTTTCCTAATGGATCCAATAAAACCAATTTGTATAGCCTAGATTTTTTATGACTCATTCTCCTCTAGTTTGTATTTTTATTTTAATACATCTAAAGGGATATATTGAAACAAAGAAATAAATGTCTATTCATAGAATGCACATTTGCACTGATGATTCAGAGATGAAGGAAATAGTACTGAAAATAATCACATCATGCAGGCAATTGCCTTGCTGCACACATAATTCAGATAATTATATATGTTGTATGTTTTCTTTTATTTTAACTTACTTTACTTTATTCACTGAGTTCCATAAATCTTTGATTTGGGGGTCAGATTAGAAAATGAGTACCATGAAAATTCTACCATATATGGTAGAATTAAACCATGTAGAACCTCATACATGCATGCCATATTTCCAGGTACCAGGAATACAAATACATTAAAAAAACTAGACATAGACACAATTTTTAGAAGTACCTCTAACATGGAAAAATAGGAAGAACATTAAGCTTAAGTAAGTATAGACAAACCTACAGCTTACAGTTAAGTCAGTCTCTCAGGGTGAGATTCAAAGCTCTCATCCATCTGCCAAGTGATAGGTGGAACTAGGATAAGTTTAAGCTTACTCCATCCATAAGAATGTACACATAGGCTATTTATACCAGATGTGAATAAGGCCAACTAGAAAAAAAAATCAGCTAAAACCTTTAGCCAATTGCTAAAGACAGAATTTAGTCTAATATGACAATATAAAGGTCCATGAGCTGCATACACAAGGGGAATTTACACCTGGTCTCCAGCTCTTCCCTGCAGACCTCTCTAGGCACACACAAAAAAGATGAGGGTCAAACCCAAAGACTGCAGAAAGCTTCTTTTGTGGTCCAGGCTTCAGGACAGAGGATAACAGGTGCCACAGAGACAGGTGAGATCATGCAGTCATCCTCTTCTTCCTACTGTCCTTATTGAAAAAGACCTCGAGCTACATTGGGAAGGATGCTGAATCTCATAACCGGCAGGACATGGATGAATCCACTGCAGCCACAACAAAATATAGACAATTAAGAGCAAACTTTGTATGGGAGAGGAGGATCACAATCACTGAGAAACTTCCATTAGTTACACAGAAGAATACAACACTTATCTAAGACTGTTGCCAAACACCAACAGAGCAGCACAGAAGAGCGAGGAGAGACACGCTATCTAATTGTATGTGCAAAGAGAAGTCATAAGCTGAATGTGGATAAAAGCATTGAGAGAAATACTATATAAAATCGCTCTCACCCAAGCTGGTGTGGCTCAGTGGATTGAGTACTGACCTGCGAACCAAGGAATTGCTGGATCGATTCCTAGTCAAGGCACATACCTGGGCTGTGGGCCAGGTTCCCAGTAGGAGGCATATGAGAGGCAACCACACATTAATGCTTCTCTCCCTTTTTCTCCTTCACTTCCCCACTCTCTTGAATGAATACATAAATAAAATCTTTAAAAACAAAAGAAAAGAAAATCACTCTCAATTTAACCACACGGTAACACCAGACGCATTTACAACTGTGAAAAATTGTGCTTCACTGAGAGTAACTGCAGCAAAAACTAATGCCAACTCCAGCTAAGATTGTCAATGGCTCAAAGCCAACATAGAAGGAAAATATATGCTCATTTCCAGGAATGAATAATACTTATTACATTTTCTATTGTCATACAGAGGTGTCTGACATTCAGTCAAGAATGATGAAGCCCATAGAGAAGAAATAATAAATCCACACACTGGCAAGAACGAAACAAAGCAATTCACAGAATCAGATTCAGGAAATAGCCAAATGTCAGCATTATCAGAGAGAAAATTCAAAATGATTATAATTAATGTGTTAAAATTATATCAAAGAAAATGAACAACATCACAGAGAAATGGTTGATTTCAGCTGGGGGATGAGAAGAATCCCCAGGAAATGGATATGTTATAAGTGAAAACACAGTAAAAGAGATGAAGAATGGCTTTGAATTGACTCTCACATTATCATAATAAAGGAAGCAATCAGGAAACTAAAGATAGGTCAATATAAAATGCCCAGGCTATAACAAAATTAAATTAAGAATAAAAAAAAACCCAGAACTATGGGAAAGTATCAAATCATCTACCAATCTGAATTTCAAAAGTAGAAAGAAAATAAATATTTGAAAACATAATGTTAGAGAATTACAAAAATTAATAAAAGGTGTCAAAACAGAGATTCGAGAACCTCAGAGAACCTCAAATGGGATCAAACAAACAAAATACCCCAGACTTAAAATATTTAAGCAGTTGAAAATTAATTAGAAAGAGACAATATTGACAGTATCAAGAAAAAGACATTCATTATATGCAGAATACCAAAGATGAGAAATACAGCATAATTTTTATCAGAAAATATACAATCCAGAAGTTAAAGAATTATATTCTTGCTCTGGCTTGTGTGGCTCAGTTGGTTGGAGCATCTTCCTGTGGACCTAACGGTTGCAGGTTTGATTCTCAGACAGGACAGATACCAAGGTTGGGGTTCAATCAACAGTCAGGGCACACTCAAGAAGGCAACCAATTGATAGTTCTCTTTCTGGTCTATGGTATCTCTCTCTCTCTCTCTCTCTCTCTCTCTCTCTCTCTCTCTCCCCTCTCTCTTTCTCTCCACCCCTTTCTTTCTCTCTAAGAGCAATGAAAAAATATCCTCTGGAGAGGATAAAAATAAATGCATTCTTAAAATTATCAAAAACACAAACATGGAAATTGTTTAATCCAGAATCTTAAACAAAGAAATTAAAAGTTCTAGTGTCCCAGGTTCGATTCCCAGCCAGGGTACATGCATGGGTTGCAGCCCACGGCCCCCAGCAACCACACATTGATGTTTCTCTCTCTCTATCTCCCTCCCTTCCCTCTCTAAAAATAAATAAATTAAATCTTAAAAAAAAACCACTAAAAAAAAAGAAATTAAAAGTTCTAGAAGTGGAATTAATAAAGATAAACTTAATTTTGTTATATTTAACTATTTTAGAATAGTTGACAGGTAAAAGCAGAAATAGTAGCAATGACTTTGTGTTTATAACATATAAAAGTAAGATTTGTAACAAATGTAGCACAAAAGATAAAAGGAAAATTGAGAATATAGAATGTCGTGATTCTTACACCTCATAAAAAGTAGCGTAACATTTGAAATTAGATTAAAACTATTTGAAAATGTATATTGTGTACTAACTCTTTTTCAAAGGAGGTATACAATTAAGCAAAAAATGGAGATATTGTGAAATGATAAAAATTCTCAAATACTTAAAGACAGGCAGAAAAAGTGAGAAAAGTGAGAACTAATAGAAAATAACTACCTGGAAGGTATATTGAAATACCACTGTATCAATAGTTAACTTAAATATTAGCAACCTAAGCATATCTATTAAACAACAGAGGTTTTGACAATGAATTAAAAAGCAAAATCCAACAATGAGCTATCAACAAAAACTAACTTTAAATATAAGAATATAGATAGGTTAAAGGTAATAGATGTGGAAAAATAAAACATGAAAACATACATAAAAGAACTGGAGTGGCTATATGTATTAATATAGGATAAAGTATATTCAGAAGATAGCATGTCCAGAAACAAAGAATATTACATAATGATAAGGGGTTTAAGTCATCCTAAAATTATGATAAATCTGAGTGCATATACATATATCAAGAGAACTTCAAACATATTATTTTTTATATTAATATGTGATATATTTTGTTATATATTTTACATTTATATAAGTTATATATTTAAGTAATATATACACTATTCATTGATATATTAATAATAATATGTTAACATGAATACCATACCATATTATTAATGTCACATTAATATCATATTAATAATATATTAGCATTATTAATATATCAATAAATAATAACATTGAAAGGACAAATACTATGGAAAAGTTAAAACAGATCACTTAGCAATTTTGGCTCAATAAAAAATATTAGAATAAGTAGAACAAATTCTGTAGATTCACTAATTGACAGATAGTTTTGTCTGCATATTTCTTAAGTAGAGAGAAAATAGAGAATCAAGCTAAAATGGAAATGTACATAGAAATGATTATACAGCAAAAGTACAGAAATAATATTTTAAAGTATATTAATGGAATTTTAAAGTCCACATTTATAAATGGAAAATTGGCTTGTAACTTGAAGTTAGAAATCTGTCAATAATCTTAGACTTCCATACTACATCTGTGGTTCATTTTTCCTGAGCTATTTAATACTCTCTACAATATGTAAAAACCTGCCATGTTTATTATATATAATTTGGTGAGTCTGGACATATGCCTGCACCAATGATGCTAGCACCACAATCAAGGCAATACAAAGACCAATTGCCTTCTCAAGTTCCCTTGGGCACCTTTCGTGTGTGTGTGGTAAGAATTCTTAACATGAGGTCTGCCCTTTCAACAAAATTTAAGTGAACAATACTATACTGTTAACTATAGACCTCAGCATTGCTAATCATCAGGGAAATGCAAATAAAACCTCAGAGAGACACCACCTTACATGTTAGGACGACCTTTATCAAAAAGACAAAACATGTCCAAGAAGATATACAGAACAAGCAACCTTTATATTTTTTCTAAAAACAAATTAAAATAATGCAAGGATAATAGGAAATTGGCATTAATATATGTATGAATATAGTTTCTTCTTAGATTTAATTAATATTTTTAGTTTCATATAATGTTTTTCTTTAAAACGTAAAAACATTACATAATTATCATCCTCTTTTCTAGTTACAGATTTGTACACATTTTATAGAGGGTCTATACCATTATCGAAAGTGTCTGATAGTGTCATGCAATTGCAGTTTTTCTGTTACTTTAAAATGCAGTGTGAGAGCATTCCCTTTGTGCTGAGATGTTACTGCATTTGCTGTGAATAGGTCAAATACTCTTATGTGAATTAGTCTTGGCATCAGCAGTTAATGTTTACACATAAAATGCAAAATGCAAAGCAAAAATTAACCTAGCAGAGCAGTAATCACAAATGATGCAAAGGCCAAAATGAAAAAAGAAAAAAACAATTTTTACAAGGATTTATCTTGAATCATATCTTTTCAATTTAAATATGAATGAGATTTTTTGGTCCACCTCTATCTATAAATTGATCTAATTTTTATTTATAACAACATTAATTATTTCTTAAGGAATATTATAATTTAACAGATAAGGTCACAGTCAAATAACCTGCCTGAAAGGATAAGACCAAACAGTTGCTTAGTTACACTAATTGCATCTGGGTATGGAAAAAGCCCCCGTCTTAATCTTTCCATCCTCCGTCTGTAACCAAGTTTCCACAGCTATTCATTTTCAAAGATTAATATACAGAGGTTGCCACTTCATAAAATATTTGGAACCAGTTTTTCATTATACAATTATAAGAATTCTTGATTCATGAATGAGATAATTCCCCCCAAATCTGAAAACATGTGAAACTTTGGGATAAGGATTTTTATAAAATAGAAAAAGGACTCTATTCCAAAAATATTCAAATGTGACTTTAATGATACATTGCAAGATTTTTGTGAAGCTGAAAAATAATAGTTTATTAGAAATCAGAGTGAGTTTGCTAACTCATGCAAAATCATCTCCATTTTGTGATAGTTCAGAAACTTTTGATTATATTTGCTGTAGTGACCCAGAGCATAAAAGTGTCACACACTGTAGATGTAATTTCAGGTACAGTATATGCAATTACATTTTCCATTTTGGTGGGACAAAAACAGAATTTTTCTTTCACCCATATCATTGAAAATACTGCAATAATAACAATTACAACTTTCATAATAGGAAAATGTATTCATTTTTTCTTTTCTATTCCCTATTTTTTCTGCCATTCTTTTAGTCAGTGGTGGTTCACTTTAAAAGGAGAGTAGAAATTTATTGTTACATTTAATAACTTTAATGCAACAAATTCTAGAAAGTGGAAAGTTGCTTTCTTTTCAAATATGATGACAGAGCGATTCAGTCACATAATATACAAAGAAGGCTGCTGATTCGTTTAAATATTTAGCAATCTATTATATATATGTACATATATATATTTGGCAATAAAACTGTAAAATTCTGCTTCAAGCATATCTTCACTAACAAATTATAACAGACACCAAAAGTTTTTATTAAAAATGCTGAGAGAATCTTAAGTTTGCTGCTACTAAAATATTCATAGTTAAACACCAAATAATATGCTCAGGTCATTAGCAGTTTATTGTGTTTTATTGTGTTTTATTTTGGTTTATTTGCTACTTTTTAGCAGCACTGTCTGTTAAAATTTGCCTTTTCTCTACAGAGTTTCCACATTGGCATCATTGCATAGAAAACTTGGTTTAAAGCATTACTAAAGGTAAAAAGTATCTGATCGATGTTTAATTTGTTATATATAGCTTTAAGCTCTTTATAAATCAATTCCTGCATACGGTTATTTACAAAAGTGAAAAGATGACCAGATGAGTTGAGAAAATACACATTTCTAACTATTTCATTAGCATTATGATGAAAAAGATATATAAGCCAAACTTAGATTTATCTTGAGGTCATTTAATAGTTTTGTCTACTTATATTTGTATTGAAATCTGACAGAAAAATAATAAGAACTACAAACATTGTTTTATTTTTCCAAACAAGTCATTAGATAATAATAAACATTCAACTAAGCAATAACAGGGCCAACTCAGAGGAAAGGAAAACGTTTATTTGAGGCTGACTGATGAAATTGTAATTGATAACAAATTTCCAGGGTTGGAGACAGGAAAGTTTATTTAAAGTATAGCAAAAAAGCTAATTTTAAAATAGTAAAATTGCTGGCTACTTAATTCAGTCCATCTGAACAGAGGTGTTTCTCAGTTGGTATATTAGATTTCTCTTTTTGCACTAAAAACTGCCGAAAATGTAGTGGCTTGAAACAACACAGTAATATGTTACCTTACAGTGGTAAAGGTCAGAAGTCTCAAATTGATCTTTAACTAAAATCAAGATGTCAGCAGAGCTGAGTTTCCTTTGAAACCTGTTAAGACTCTAAAAACCTTTGCCTCCCTTGTTCACTTTCTTAAAGGATCCTGTGACTATATCTGGCCCACCCAAATCATCCAGGATGCTCTTTATATTTTAATCAAGGGATTAACAACCTTAATTACATCTGCAACTTGAATTCTACCTTGCCATGCAACAGTGTTCAGTTTTCAGAGAGTAGGACATGGTTATCTTCCTACCACAATAATTAATCATAACATGATCACAGTGCAAAGAGATAATATGGTACCAAATGTTATGATAGAGGAAATGGTAGTGAATATGTGTGAAGAAGAACAAATGTCCTAATATGAAGAGGAGTTGTAGGAAAGTTATGCTAGGTGAGAAAATGATGATACTGTATGTTGATGATGTGTTTTTAACCATAACGATGGAATTATTTTGAATTAACTTTTATTTTGGGTCATTTTAAAGTCAAATTTATTTGTTTATTGTATCTTCTTTGTTTTCCAGCATTTAACATTATTTACCCTTTTTATTATCCAGCATTTCATTATATAAGATCTGTCCAGAAAAAGCCCAACCATTGTTAATATAATGAGAACGGTTTACACAACATTGATGTAACCTGGTAGCCAAGGAGAGTGCATTGGAATGCACATGTGTGAACAATGATGACTTCACTGTACTCATCAGTGGGGGCAGTAGACACCACTGAGTGAGCATGTGTACTGTGTGACCATCACATTCAAAATAAGCAAGGGAGTAGACCAATGAACCTGCTTCAAATTTTGGGTTAAGTTTCAACATTCCTCCATGTAGCCTATTCAGATGATTCAGAATGCCACAGCTATGGGCAAGTGGTGACTGGCAGCTTCATAATGACAATGCACCCCCTCATGCATCATGTCTCATGCAGAGTTTTTTGGCAAAATGTCAAATCACCCAGAAGACTCAGTCCCCCTACAACCCAGATTTGGCACCCTGCAACTCCTGACTTTTCCCAAAACTAAAATCACCTTTGAAAAGGAAGAGATTTCAAACCATCAATGAGATTCAAGAAAATATGATGGGGCAGCTGATGATGAGTAGGAGAACTGTGTGAGGTCCCAAGTTGCCTAGTTTGAAGGGGACTGAGGCATCATTGTCCTATATACAATATTTCTTGTATCTTGTGTCTTCTTCAATAAGTGCCTCTATTTTTCATATTGCATAGCTGGGTACCTTCTGGACAGACACTGGATATTTAACAAAGTGATTAACTTACATACATTTTTACCTAAAACAAAACCCAAAAAACTTCTATTTGAAACTGCCACCCATGTAATATGTAATAATTGTGAATTTTTGTTCATTTGACCTAGTGAACAGACATGAAACATGGGGGAAATTACAAAATGCATTTCTTATGCCAAAAACAGTAAGATCCAAATTCATCACAGAACATTTCACTATCTGAATGAAAATATTTCAGTGACCATGGGTGAAGCTAAATGTCCTCAGACCCACAATCAAAAGGCAAGACCCTATATACCTAAATTACAGTTCAGACTGAAGAGGCCACTGTTCTCCTTCTTATTATATCTCTGATTTTGAAAATATTGAAGCATTGACTGCTGTCAGCACAGGAGAAGGTGGAGGAGATGAAGTGCGGCAGGAAAGGTTTACATTTGTAAACCTTTGAGCTAGACTTGACATAGGGATATAATGTGCTCACTTGTGACTAGTTTGCTTTATAACATGAATAAACTTTAAAACTGTTATTCTTTTCTAATTTATCCTGTGTTTCCCATACACCATATGTAGTCCTATCCTGGTACTTATAAAAATATTTACCTTTGAAATTATCAGGTCTTCTAGGATAGAATAAAGTTTTTAATTATTTATTCATCCAATTGGGAATAATAAATAGCCATGATGTGAAACTGATTGGAAATTTTACTTGCTGAAAATATTGTGAGAGGAAGCGCCAGGTGAAATTTATTCACTCCTACTATAGTTACTTTTAACATGCTCTGATCCATCTATTGTAATCTCTTAAGAAATAATGCAAATGTATTCTTGATAAATAACCAGCTTTGTATAGTAAAACTAAGTTTTGTTCAAGAGAAGAGTTTTTTTTTTAATTCAGTGAGAGTAACAGGGTATTTATTCTTTGTTTGGGGCTGTCTTCAATGGATAACACCTAACTTTTGTCTTTATTTCCCAGAATATATTACTTATATAGAAATATGATCAGAGATAATATTATTCATAATTTGCCCACCCTGGTACAGCTTTTTTGGTTTTCCATATTATTTTAAAAAATCATATTGTTGCATGTAATAACAATATCACCTTAAAACAATTACATGTATATATCATATGCATTCTATAAATCATTATATGATGTGTGTTGTACTGTTTATTTCACTATTTTTATATTAATATATTTAATTGACATATCTATGCCATAGATGTATATGTACCTTAATTTAATAAATATTTATTGTCAACTAATATTTGAAAAAAAAGCACTTTATGGTAAAAAGAGCCCTGGCTGGTATGACTCAGTGGCCTGAGCACTGGCCTGTGAACCAGTGTTGCTAGTTCAGTTCCCAATCAGGGGCACAGACCAAGTCCCTGGTAGGGGGCGTGCAAGAGGCAACCAATTGGTGCAGCTTGATGTACCTCTCACACCTCAGTGTTTCTCTCCTCCTCTTTCTCTCTCCCTTCCCCTCTCTCTTAAGAAAAAGAAATTAAGAAAGATAACCTCCTCAATAAATGATGCTATGAAAAAAATGGATATCCACATGTAAAAGAATGAAACTAGCCCCTATTTTACATGGTTCACAAAAATTAACTCAAAGTGAATTAAGGACTTAAGTGTAAAATCTGAATCTATAATTCTCCTGGGTGGAGGAGATAGGAGAAAAGCTTCTTAACATGGGTCTTGGCAATGTTATCTAGATATGACACCTAACACACAAACAACAATATTAAATATTAATGAGTAGAACTGCACCAAAATAAAAAGCTTTCACACAGGAAAAATATGATCATTTTTGAAAAGTAATGTATGGAATGAGAGTAAATGCTTGCAAACCACATTGTACGTTTTAAGGAGTTAATATGCAAAATACATAACATACAACTCAATTAGTAAAATAATAATAATCTAATTAAAAATAGGCAAAAGATGAAAATAAACACTTTTTCTAAGAAAATATTCAAATGACCAACAAGACATGATGAAACTGTAAAGCAGACCCACAATGGCGTATACAGTATTGCCTCACACTTGTTAGAAAGGCTGTCATCAAAATGGCAAGATGTAATGCTTAAAGACTTAGAGACTGATTTAAAAGTTCAGTTTCACTAAATTTTATTTTCTTTTTAAAAAGATTTTATTTATTTTTAGAGAAAGGTGGGAGACAGAGAGGGAGAGAAACACCAATGTGTGGTTGCCTCTCATGCACCCCCCATTGGGGACCTGGCCCACAACCCAGGCTTGTGCCCTGACTGGGAATCCAACCAGTGACCCTTTGGCTCACAACCCCTGCTCAATCCACTGAGCTACACCAACCAGGGCAAATTAATTAATAGAAACATTTTTAAATACAAAAAATGTATGTTTATTGTGCAAATGCGATAATAAAATGTACTTTCACTTCCTGATGTTTGTTATTTGCATATATATACATATACATAATGTGTTTGTTTTTATGGTTTCAAAATTATACATATAAACTCACACTACACTACATCTTGCTTTTCTCTCCACAATATATTATAAAATCCTTTTGTGTTAGCATGTATAAAACTGACTCATTTTTTCATGTTTTAAAAAGTTTATTTAAGTGTAATATGCATGCAGAAAAGTGCATAGAGAAATGTACAGCTAGATGAAGGTCACAAAGCAAACTTCCCCATACAATCAGATCCCTCCCTGATCAATAAACAGAAAATTATCAGCCCTCCAGAAGCCCCACTTCCCC
This sequence comes from Phyllostomus hastatus, assembly GCF_019186645.2. Classification (NCBI taxonomy): domain Eukaryota; kingdom Metazoa; phylum Chordata; class Mammalia; order Chiroptera; family Phyllostomidae; genus Phyllostomus; species Phyllostomus hastatus. The sequence goes on from NW_025333977.1 coordinate 18,380,300, forward strand.
AAACTTCTTTGAAATCTGAGTCCTCTGCTTTTGAAATTTTGTAACACTTCATTTCTTCCTTATTTGACATTTCCCATAGGCTTTTGATAGTATTATATTGTGGATTATATTTTGTTTTTACATATTGGGTGATAAGATTGAACACTCTTTCCTATCTTAATTACCATTTCATCATTTCTTTTGTTTTATGAGCTTGAACATATCTCCATTATTTTTTTTTAAATTAGGTCATCTGTCTTTTTTTGATTTGTAAAAGTGGTTTATATATTTTGCACATAGGACCTATGTTGGATATAGATAGATATTTTCACCCACATTCTTTCTTGCCTTTTCTATTTTAAGTGTGTGTGTATATCTATGCATGTCTGTGTGTCTTGTAGACTATTTTAATAATATTTTTAAATTTATAGAAAATTTAGAAGATAGTACAGAGAGATCCCATATACCCTGCACCCATTTTCCCTCATTATAAATATTTAATGTTGTTGCATAACACAATATTAGTTTCTTAAGAAACCAATTGATTCATTAGTATTAACTAAAGGCCATAGTTTATTTAGATCACATTAGATTTTATCTAATGTCCTGTTTATGATGCAGTATCCCTTCTAATAATACCATATTATATTTTAAATTTATTTTTATTACATCTTTTCCATTACCATGTATCCCCCTTATGCCCTCTTCCACCTTTGCCACCCCTCCTCCCCACCATCCCTCCAATCACTACAGTGTTGTCTGTGTCCATGAGTCTTTTCTCTTTTTTACTTTATCCCTCCACCCCCTAACACCACTGCACCCAGAGCTGTCAACTTGCACTCAATCTTTGAGTCTGTCTCTAGTGTTTTTGTTAGTTCAGTTTGTTCATTAGATTCCACATATGAGTGAATCATATGATATGAGAGGAGTGGCAGTGGTCTGAGCACTGTGAGTGGTGGTGAGAGTCTTTACACTCCACTGTGCCTCTTCTGACAGCAACCCTGTGAAGACAGAAGGCAGTGCTTTTTTACTGCTGAGTGTTGGTTGAAGTCCAAATTCCTCGGTGGTCTCCACTGATACTGTGGGGAGTTTGCTGGAAATTGCTGACTTTCTGCTTTCCTACTTGACCTTTTTGAAGCCACTGTTGTGATGCCTGGGTACAACCTGGAGAAAGGAAAAGTCTGGACTCCCCAGTTGGCCTTTGCTGCGATGGACAGAGGCAGCGCCACAGTTGAACCGTTTGTGTGTATGCATGTGTTGGGTATTTGGATGGAATAGATAGTTATTACCCAAAAGGTTTCTGATGTTCTAGGCTGTCTTTTTCCTAGTATATTTGCTACAGAGACCAAGCTTTTGTTGCATTGTGGATTTTCTGTGCTTGCTGGCATTTTGGAGCTATAAAAAACAAACTAAAAGAAAACCCAAGGGACACATTACTCTGCTGTTCCTTGCATCCTGAGACCCCTAGCAAGTCTGTTTTCTCATCACCTTTCAGAGTCTTTTATGCTTGGTTTATGTGCAATGTACGCATTTGCTAGTTATACGAAATGGAAAGAATAGGGGAACATATGTCTACTCAGAAGGCGAAGTTCAATATGCTTGTTTGCTTTTTAAATTAACAAGGTTTTTGAAGATTTTTATTATTTATATTCCCTACATCTCTTTTATTTCTATTTTAAAAATATCTGCTTTTTAAAGGAAAGTTCATAACTTGTCTTTCTCAATGAAATCAGAACATTTTATATCATATCCTCACCCTGGAGACTACAGGATTCAAGAATAATTTCAACAAATATGTTATGTTATTTATCCATCTGTAGCAGCTTAATAAATCAAAGGAAAGAATTCCCACAGACTTAAGTCAGCTCAGATGCCAAGAAGTTTTTTTATTAAATGTGTCTGCTCTAAAATGCTTCATATTTGCATATGAAGATTTCACATATTGATTAATTTGATCTCACTCTTTTTCAACTGTAAACATTGCCTATTTCCTATAGAATCAGTATTTATCTCATTTAATGGTCATTTTTGGCTTACAGTTATGCATGTGCATATATTCAAGCTAGGTTTTTCAGTCTCATAATATGAGAATTTATTGACAAAAGCATTACATTGTCACAATTTAAAATGCATATATAAAAAAGGTAAAACTGAATCATCTTTTTGACCTACTAAAATGAACATTTCTGTTACTGTCTTTAACATTTCAGCTTTTGCTTAACAATATCTTGTATGTAGTCAATACTCAAAGGTTTTTTAATGCTACATATTTATTTTATCATGTTGTATCAATACACCTTTATTTTGTTGTTAAATTGTGTTGAATTTTGGGTAATGCTGTATTTGAAGTTATTTTATTTTATAAAAACAGATCTTAAAAATATTTTAGATACAAACTTTGTGGCAGTTCCCTGTGCAAGCCTTCAGCAAATGATCGGTTGTAAAACAATGTGAAAAATAAACCCATTTGGATGAACAGTTTTTATCAAATGCTACAGGTACTTTCTAAAACTTCAAAATATATACTGCAACTGAGATATCTAAGCTTTATGGAATTAAACTTTTATTAAGATAGGTAAGGACACTATAATGGCTATAGCTATTTAAGTGTAAAAGGATAGAAGTCTTACACAGCTGGGAAAGGAGCAGTGGTTGTTTTCCAAATCCATCCACCTCTTCCACAGACACAAGAGTCTAGGGTACCACTCTTGTAGCTGAGTGTGGCCGTTTCTGTAAGCTCTCTCAGTCTAACGTCAATGGAAGTGATGTGGGCGACACTTGTGTGTGCTGTTTTCCATTCTGTTCTTCTGTCCTGTGTGTGCAGTGATGATACCCCAGCAACCTCATCCATCATTCACTGGCAATGGGAAAGCTATATATACCTTTTCCACCAACTTCTGTGTGGGACTATCACTTTTTGCCCTGTCCACATTGTTGGAAAACCCATTCAAGAGTGTTACCTCAGAGAAAAGTAGACTTTTTAGTTTGAACCATTGCAGTTTATTTGTTAGAGCAAATTAGTCTAACACATAGAGTATTTAATTTTAAAAAATCCATTAAACTTGAAGTAAATACAGGGGATATTATTTACATATAAGTGTATTATTTTTAGTTTATATGCTGCTATTGTTAAACCAATAAGGAGGTTCCGGCTATAGTAAAGAACAAGAAATATTTATCGGAGCAGAAAGATTGCAATCTGAAGGACATAGATTCAAGATCAACTGTGCTCTGAAGAGAACAAAGAAGGGCAGGATTTAAAATGCAAAAACCACAAAATGTAATTCTGTCATGCTCTTGGAGGATCCTGGCTAGGCCAGCAAGAATTAGTGGCAATATGCAAGAAAGGAAGCAAAGTTCACATATGTTTATACAGTGGTTGTTCCAGGATGGCCTTGACCAAAGTTTAACAACAGTTTTTAGGAACTTAATGGCAGCTCTGGAAACGGAGGCAAAAGACGTATACAGTAATAGGACAAAAGCCCCTATCCCAGACGGGGCTGGACCCCATAAAGCATGAATGACCCCTAATCGTTTTATGAGCCTTTATCCTCAGAACTAAAAATTTACTGGAAGCTCCCTGAAGGCTCAGAGGCTCGGGGAAGTTAGGAAACAAGACAAACCAGACCACAACAACTGGGGCCAGACCCTGTACGCATTGAGGTGTAGCTCAGTGAAAACATCCTGCTCTACAACCACCCCATCACTTGATAAAAGCCCAAAGCCCCAACCCTCGGAGATGGTGCTTATCTCTGCACCTAGCCCCTTCTGTCTCCTGTGCTAATAAAATAGCTTTTACTCTGCATTCTCTTCTCTTTTTGAGTCCACATTAATGACCTCCTGAAGACACAGTCCCCACTTTTGATAGCCTCATATTTTAAGTGACTATCTTAGCAATGTTTATGTCATTTTATTTTCTCCATTGTCACTTTTTATATTAATATAACTACAAAACATGGGAATTCTTGAGTACCTACAAAAACATAATATAGTTATATTATGTTTTTCCCTTTATATTTCCCTTTATTTTGTGCAGCTTTATACATTTTGCTTAAATGGTAAATGATGTTGAGAGATAATAGTAAGTCCTATACATATTCACTGGGGGCACATTAAATGATTTTTTTTTAATTTAGTGAGATCATGGAATTTTTTCTCAGATTTAACACAATGGGCATATCATACTTTTACAAACCAATATACAAATAAACTTATATTTTAAAATTATGTCAGTCACACCATGGAGAGAAACCTATTATATTTGCATCCATATATTTGTTGATGCCCTCCAGCCAAAAACAAGCAGAACAAACACCTGTGGTTGAATAAAGTTTGATTTATTGGCTCATCAGTGTGAGAGAGATCACATACAATGGATAAACATGGAGCCTCTCAATAGTACAAAATGTATTCTAGAATTTGTGAAGTAATTTTGGGAAAGGATGAATGAAACAGGATCTTGCCTTGGATTGAATGCTTTCAGAAAGTTGGGGTTATTTAATACGTGGGTAGCTAAACTGTTTTTATTTGGAAGATGGAAATAACAAATTAGAGTTAAAACTGCAATTAACAAAGTTGCAGCAATCACATATATCAGTGAGGAAATAGGTTTTTAGCCATTATTTTAGCTTATTGTTTTTGCCTGGGCTTAGACATGATTATTAAGTTGTTGTTGTTTTTTTTTTTTTTTCATCATGGTTACAAGTGCCTTAGCCTGATGTTTCTGTTTTGTGCAATTTTATATGTTCAATAGATCATCAGAGCTTAGTTGTGAGTGTAAGATCAGCTTCTTATAACACCGAGTCTGCAGTGTAGGTGCTGAGCAACCTACCTATTGTCAGGGGTTACCTTTCTCTTTCTTAGTTTTTGCTTTGGTCCAAGGGTGGAACAAGTGAGGAGTGGGGGTATTAACCTCACTATTGCCAAAACTGCTATCTGGATGTTTTTCACAGCACATGGTTTGTACTTTGAATAGAAGTCTTCTTTCCCATTCATTTTGATACATTTAAAATGAAAGTAGCATTTGTAAGACTGAGCAGGATCTTTTGGACAACTACATGAAAATGGTTGTTAGTATTTGTGATGAGCATTACAGATAATGCCTGAATAACCAAACATAGGCGAAAAATATGTCCAAAATCTGCTTGTGCCATTTCTAAAGCCTCAATAAGGATTTTTTTTTAGCCTGGTCACAGACTATTCTATGTAAACCGAAGTATTTATATTTGTGCAGCAAGAAGTGTTTCCCCCTGGCTAGATAAACAGAAATCAAGGGTCACACATTTGTCTATATCAACTTTAGCTAAGAAATTTGAGTTTAAACTAGTTTATTGGGCTTCTAGAGCAGAATTTATGTTCTCATTAGAAGGGCAAATAATCTCGGAAATATTCTGTATCTCATCAGGACATAAGCAATTATTGATTCCTTAAGGTGCAAAGACTCCTTAGATGAAGTAAACCATTCTTGCAGAGGCAGACAGGAATATCTCTAAGGAGAATAATCTAACACTTGTGGCAAAAACAAACCCAGTATTACTTTCCATCCTTGGTGGTGGAACAAGTTTTGTTAGTAAGTGTGTAATTCTTCAGCACTATATCTACTGCTATGGGTTTGAAGATCAATATTAATAAGACTGAAGTTTGGAGTTAATTACGTAAGGAAATCTTAAGTATTAGCAAAGAACTTTAAACAATGTTTATCTCCTTAAATGTTTAAAGGAACATCTATAAAAGTTTTGTTTTGTTTTGTTAGCAGGGTTAGGCAGAGGATGACATATCCATCAAGTGGTTAAATTCATAGTAAACCCAGAAGATCGTAATGTTTGAAAGTGACATGATGAAAGTAAGAAAGAGCACACTGTGAAAACTTTTTGTTAATTAAAAGAGCATGCCAAAATGTAATAGTATGCAAGATTAATGATAGAAAAAAAAGAGGCTACTGAAGAATTAGAAAATCAATCTTGTTCTTTCATCTTGTTCAAAAACTGTCTACTTTTGCAATCATTAACAGGTTCTGCTGCCTTAGGTAAAAGCAGTACACTTCTATAGTTAGTTTCTGATGGACTTCTAACAATTCTAAATTTGAACTCTCCTAACAGAATTTGACATACAGAAGTCATGAAAAAGGCAGTCACTGGGAATGTGGTATTTCCGGTCAATGGAAGAGTCTATAGAGTAAAATATCCTTATGTTTACTGGAGACCATAAAATAAAAACAATCAAAGCTTTCACCGGTTGTGTTGCTACCACTCTGTCTTTTGGATTTAATGAAAGATTGAAATAAACAATAGCTCTTTGATTATTTCTAAGAAATAAAGTCAAGGACGCTAATAGCACCTGCCCAAACATTTTATGTGCAAAAATGGAAAAGCATATTTTGAACTTAAAATCTTAGAAATCAGTCTATTTGTAGACTGAATTTACCCATCAAAATTCAATCATAAATATACCTTTTGGACTCGAAAAGTAATAGTGCCTTTCTGCTCTGCAGAAGACAATGTCCAGAGAATGAGAAGAGAGGGAGAAAATATTTGAAAAGACACATCTGATAAAGGACTGTTATCCAAAATACACAAAGAATTCTTAAAATTAACAATATGGAAATGAGCCAAAGTCTGAAGAAAAACTTCACAAAAGACATTACAGAGAGCACAAAAGCATATGAAAAACTGTTGCAAATCATATGCTTTCAGGAAAATGCAAATAACAACAACAATGAGATGCTATTATATACCTATTAGAACGCCCAAAATCTGGAACGCTTCTAACACAGAACACTGGTGGGGAGTGGAATGATAAGAATTCTCATTCTTTGTTGGTAAGAATGCCAAATAGTATTGCCACTTGGGGAGACAGTTTAACAGTTACTTACAGAGCTAATCCTATTTTTACCATATGATCCAGCAAATGCACTCCTTGGCACTTAAACAAAGAGTTGGAAACTTATGCCAACACAGATGCCTGAAAAAGGATGTTCATAGCAGCCTTATTCATAATTACCAAAACTTGGAAAGAAATGCAGTAGGTGAATAAATAATCAAAATTGTACATGCAGTAAATGTAATGAAAATATTCAATTAAAACAATGCCCCCCCAAACTATCAAGCCATGACAAGACATGGAGAAATCTTAAATAATCTTCAATGTTTATTACTAAATGAAAGAAGTCAATCTGAAAAGTCTCCATACTGTATGATTCTAACTATATGACATTCCAGAAAAAGCAAGACTTTGGAGACAATATGAAGACCAGTTGTTGCCAAAGTTTGGCAAGGGGAGTGGGAAGAGTAGATAGCCTAGAGAGTTTGGGGGGTAACAAAAACACTTTGTCTTATAACTTAACGATGGATATGTGTCAATGTCATTGCACATTTATCCAAAGCCATAGAATGTCCAGTATTGAGTCAACGCTAATATAAATGATGACTTTTGGGTGACTAATATGTGTCCATGCAAGTTCATAAATTGTAACAAATGAACCACTCTGGTGGGGAATGTCACTAATGGGGGAGGCAGATGAATGTGTGGGAAATTGGTGTATAAGGGAAATGTCTGTGTTTTCCCCTCAGTGATGCAATGATTTTTAAATGGCTCTAAAATAAATATATAGTCCTAACTGGTGTGGCTCACTTGGTTGGGTGTCATACCTCAAAGCAAAAAGTTGCTGGATTTCTGGTCAGGGCACATTCCTGGTTGCTAGTTTTATGCCTTGGTCAGGGTGCACTAGAGAGGCAACCAATAATCTTTCTCTCTCACATTGGTGATTCTCTTTTTCCCTTCCTTCCCTTCTCTCTAAAACAAGTAAATAAAATCTTCAATAAATAAATAAAGCCTTAATAAAATGCATGAGCTTTAACATATATTTAGGTTAATATACTTATACTTACATTAATGTATTTTAGAAGTAATTATAATTTTGAGATATAGACAAATCTAATTATTTTTATCTTGTGAATTAAATTAGAAAAATCTTTGTGTTACCTAATGACTATGTTAAAATGATATAGACACAAAACAATATGTCTTATTTAGAATTTCAGGCTGGAATTTGAGTAAAGTTAAGAACAGTTTTAGACAAGACGAATAGAGAAAATATATTCAAAGAAAAAAACACCTATAGACATCATTATAACAACATTTAGCAATCAAAAACCACAATTGTTAGAAACTTAATATTTTTACAAAGAAATATTTTAAAACTGTAATGAACAATATTTCTAAAGAATGACTTAACAGAATACTTTGTCAGCCAACAGGAAGGTCTACACATGGACAGAAAATAACTTGGCTGCTTTACAAGAAATTAAAAAGGCACAATCATAAACTATTTTATTTTTATTCATAAAACAATATACTAAACATTAATATACATTTATATACTTATACCAAGGCACAGAGAAATATATAAACATACAAATAATTCAAAACTTTAGCAATTAATTCAAAGCTTTAACTAAAGCTTTAAAATATAATTACTACCAGTATATTAAATAAAACAATGTATCATTTAATTAAATTTTTCCCTTGATGAACTGTAGAGCTTTCTTAATAAACAAGAAGAAAATCATATTTTTATACATGTTTGTATTTTTCTGTAATTACTTAGTTTGGTCATTCATTTATATTAAATGAATAACCAAATAATGATTTAAACCAAATAATAGTTAACCGAATTAATGATTTTGTTTTATTTTATGACAAAGGGGAAAAAAAACACATAAAATAAATCTCTCAAAATAAAAAAATGATAGAAATTGAAAACTGTTTATCATATTATTTTTCTACATTAAAACATATTATTTTAACAGATTTGGAAATGACAAGAAAACACATATATAAATGTAATAATACAAGTGACTTTTGCATGTTTTCTTAATTTTAGCCACTCAAATAAATAAGGTAAATTACAATCATTCTTAATGGTCAATGTTTAATACATACTTAGAAATTGGTCTGGTACGTAAAACTTATATATTAGTTACCAATTTTAGCTAAGAATAGTCTGAAATAAATGCTTTTTTTTAAAGATTTTATTTATTTATTTTTTAGAGAGGGAAGGGAGGGAGAAAGAGAGAGAGAGAGAGAGAAACATCAATGTGCAGCTGCTGGGGGTCATGGCCTGCAACCCATGCATGTACTCTGACTGGGAATTGAACCTGCGACACTTTGGTTTGCAGCCCACACTCAATCCACTGAGCTACACCAGCCAGGGCCCTGAAATAAACTCTTTAAAATATGTCATTACTACCATTTACATATATATATGATATAAACATATTACATTTATTATCATGTATTTTATTTTATTGTATATTTATAATTCTGTTATATTTACATTCAACACATATAATTTTAACAAATTATAGACACCTTATATTTTACTTAATTCATACATCAAGTGGAGGAAATGTAGGATGTTTAAACTAAATGTCATGCTGATATAAAAATACATGACCCCATCAGTCTTTAAAATCTCAAAAGTGAGGAAAGAGAAGACAAGAGGAAGCAAAGCATCCTACTCTATGGCTCATCTCATGGGTTTTGTATCACCTTCTTTACCTGTATGCAAGGAGCACGTAGCACAGTCTGTACCTTTGGCATATTTCTGTCAATTATTTTCACAGTGTAGCAGCAATATTATATTATTTTCCTTTTTTGCCTGCTTCTAGACATTTTAAAAAGTCTTCAAAACAATTTATCAAAGGTTACCTCTAACAAATATTTAAGTTTGGCTCCAGTTCAAATAGTATTAAGAATTTTGCTAAAAAAATGTGTTCAGCCCTGGCTGGTATAGCTCAGTGGACTGAGCCCAGGCTGCAAATCAATGAGCTGCCAGTTCGACTTCCAGTCAGGGCACGTGCCTGGGGTGTAGGCCAGGTCCCCAGTATAGGGCGTGTGAGAGGCAACCACACATTGACATTTCTTTCCCTCTCTTTCTCTCGCCCTTCCTCTCTCTCTAAAATTAAATAAATAAAATCTTTAAGAAAAAGACTGTTGAAAAAAATGTGTTCAGTGGACATAAACAAATGATGACATTCAATTATAATTAGTTATTTTTCTTTTATTAAAATAAACATCACTACACTCAATAGTTAGAAGTGAGGAATATAAAATTTCCTATTCATGACATTATTACCAGATGACAATAAAAGCTAATTTCAGTACTAACCATTATAAAAGTAGACTGTATTTATTATCAGGTAGAGACAAAATTCCACTTTGTTGGTTTGTTGAAATTATAGGTGCTGTGTCAGTCAGAGTTCTCTCTCTCTCTGTCTCTCTGTTTCTCTCTCTCTCTCTAAATATATATATATGTATATATATACACACATATAATGAATTATATGTGAATATGTATATATGTGTATGTAATATTATAATAGAATGTATATTATAAAATGTGTATATTGTGTATATATGTATATAAACATATTTTATATGTTTAAACATAAAATATTTAAACATAAAATATCATTGTATATTTTATATACAATGATACAGGGTCTGGCACAAATAACATGTTTTTTTAATTACAAAATCTTTTATCACAAAATCATAAACATGTCATTGTAACATATCAGTGTCATATTCAAGCACACCATATGATATTTTAGGTGAAATATTCAAATTAAAGCTATAAATTATTATACCCATATTATTACCCCAGCAATCACACTCAAGCAGATGTTACTTCTGCCAGACCCTGTGTATATGAGACAGATAGACAGACAGAGACCATATATACTTACACAGGGGAATTGGGTCATACACTGGTGGGAGGTGGCAAGCCCAAAATCTATGGGGTGGTGGACAAGCTGGAAACTCAAACAGGGTTTCTGTATTATTATCTTGAGGTAGAATTCCTTCTTCTCCAGTACACCTGTTTCCACATTTAAGACATTCAACTAATCTGCTAAGGCCCACCCACACTATTGAGTATAGTATCCTTTATTTAAAGTCAATTTATTGCACATATTAATCACATCTACAACATGCCCTCATAGCACCTGTTAGACTGGTGTCTGACCAAGCAACAGGGCCTCTTAGCCTAGGCAACTGGCACAGAAAATTAACCATAGTAGGTGGTAACCTTTCAACCAACATTCATTTGAGACACCTGAAACCACTTATTAGCATCAGGATTTAGTTAAACGTCTAGTTGGCATCAAGTAGAATATTATCAGAATCGGTGTCCCCAAATAGGTTATTTCACTAATTCCATACTTTGTATACAAAGAGTTTCTCCTTCTAGAACAAAAATCTATGGCATTAATTTATTCTAGACTGTACTTATGGCAAAAAGTTAAAATTAGAAATTATCTGTAACACTTCCAAAACAGATATTATTGGCATACAGTAAAGTAAGAAATAAACAAGTTATTGAAAAAATCAATAATTATCCCACAAATGTACAATATGAGTTTTATTTCTAGCTTACTTACCAAAATACCCAAGTAACAACTTCTGTAAAATTATATTAAACTGTATTTGGAAAGACTGTAGAAATATTTAAGAAAAATTCACTTCCTAAGCTAAATTAACAAAAATAATGCTGTTTTTTCCAGATACACAATTATACTCCTTTAGTTATGGACTTTTTTCTTTCTTAAGATTGCTTACAAGATATGACAATGTTTTGAATATATTTTATATTGATATTAATTTAAAAAAAAACACATGATCTATACTGATTTCACTTACCCAGAGGGGAGGTGGGAGGAGATAATGGAGATAAAAGGGGGGGAGGGTTGTCAGGAACAACTCTAAAGGCCACATGGACAAAACCAAGGTGGAGTGGAAGCAAGGGAGGGAGGTGGGTTTGGGTGGGGAGGCAGGGGAGTGGTGGGGGGTAAATGCAGACAACTATAATTGAACAACAATAAATAATTAAAAAATAAATCAAAGCCTTTAAAAAGATAACATGGATAAAATATAATATTATTTATCAAAATATTATAGTCTGCCTGGCTGGTGTAGCTCAGTGGATTCAGCTCGGGCTGCGAACCAAAGTGTCGCAGGTTCGATTCCCAGTCAGGCCACATACCTGGGTTGCAGGCCATGACCCCCCAGCAACCGCACATTGATGTTTCTCTCTCTCTCTCTTTCTCCCTCCCTTCCCTCTCTAAAAATAAATAAATAAAATCTTAAAAAAATATTATAGTCTATATTGCCATAAACTTTTTTCTGTGTGTTCAGTACATTTGAGTAGCTCAAATAAAAATTTTAAAATACAGCACATTATAATAAAGAAGTAGTTGAGTTTTGCTAGAATAAACAGAATAACAAATCTATGAAAATAAATTAAATTTTAAAAACATTAGATATATATTTTCAGTTTCAAAGTACACACAAAACATAATTTTATTCAAATAGCTCTGTTTTTTCTTAAATGTAGAGAAATATTGAGAACTAATCTCATTTAAAAAGTGCTAACCTAATAAATATGTCATTACTATGAGTAAGAATTCCAAATCTCTGTGATTTCATTGCAGAGAAAACATGACTGTATCTAAGTAGAGCATATTTGATTAAGTATCATTTTTAAGTGAAATAGAATTTTGTAAAGCCATCACACAGACAATACTGCAGAACCAGGTATCTATCAGTAAAATGATTTGCTTATCTATTTATACCTAAATATCTACATGTTTTATTTGGATTGAATAAATCTGATTAATTTTAAATGTGATTATTCATTTCTGAGTCTTTTAGGTCATTTTCTATGCTTTGTAAATAATTGCTTTTATTTCTTATTTTCTCCAACATTCTAATTGTTTACTAGAATGTGACATAGCATCTATTAATAAAACTTTAGTGTTTTTCTTTGTATGTAAAATTTTAGCTTTTTAATACATCTTGGGAACAAGAACAGTCATGCATTCATCATAGAATTTTGAAAACCCCAGTGCTTACAAAATCCAAAAGGAAAAACTTTGGAAGGGAAAAGAAACAGACTCCTCTATCCAAACAGAAATAAAATGTTTTGGAAACTTTTTCTCCAAGAAAATACTCATTCTTAGCATTACACAAGGAACCCTGAGTAATTTTATACAGTAAATGATAACTTCTAAGACCATTAAAAATAATTATCTTTACATCTCTGTAGGCTAATTTTAGAGATGTATGCATGCCAATAAATTATATAATTTATTATAGAATATATTTGACATCATATTTCTGTCCATAGTATCATTGAAACTTTACTTTCAGAATTTAGATAATACTAAAATCTAACATGAACATTATTGATGATGATTAATTTTGAGTAACAGTTAACACAATAAAACACATTTCACATGACATAATAATTTCACATTTTTTTCAGGTCTGGATGTTTCTTATAGTGAAGAGCATAGTTTAAAATATGTGATTCAATGATGTTCAGAATTCATTGCTTTTGAAGAGACTAATGTTCTTTTATTAAACTAAAAAGAATTCTTCAAATTTCATCATATTTGAAAAGTCTCACTTTTCATTTGAAATGTTATCTAATAATTACATGATAAATTTTATTTTATGTATAGCATAATGTAAATGTCCAATTAAAGAATATGTATGACTATATGTTACTCTTGTATATAGAATATTTAAGTGAAAAGAGTTCATCGTCACCAAGCCCTTATTTTATAAAATGTTAAAAGGACTTATCTAAGAAAAAGAAGATCTAAACTATGAACAGTTGCCCTGGCTGGTGTGGCTCAGTGGATTGAGTGTCGGCTTATGAACCAAGGAGTCATGGGTTGGTTTTCCCGGCCAGGGCACATGTCTGGGTTGCAGGCCAGGTCCCCAGTGGGGGAGGTGCATGAGAGGCAATCACACATTGATGTTTCTCTAACTCTCTTTCTCCCTTACTTCTTCTTTCTCTAGAAATAAATAAATAAAATATTTTTTAAAAAGAACACAAAGTATCCCTCTTTAGTTCAAAAAAATAGAAAAAGAAAAAATAAACTATGAACAGAAAAAGGACAACTATCAATAACTGAACTAAAAAAGAGGAAGAAAACAGATTAAGCAAACAACTAGAACAGGAACAGAATCACAGCAATGGAGATCACATAGAGGGTTACTAGTAGTGAGAGGGTGGGGGAATATTGGGAGGAAAAGGTACAAGAAATAAGAAGTGTAATTGGTAGGTATAAAATAGACAGGAGGAGGATAAGAATAGTATAGGAAATGGAGAAGCAACAAACTTATATGTAAGGCCCATGGACATGAACCAAGGAGCAGAATGATGGTGGAAGGGGGGATGCAGGGTGGAGGGGGATAAAGGTGAAAAAAATAGGGCAACTATAATAGTATAATCAATAAAATATAGTTAAAAACTTAAAAAAATAATCTGTCATATCTATCTATAATATGTGTATATAAATGATTGACCTTAGTTTGTTCTATAAAATGAAGTTTTAAGTCCTACTTTTTAATTGGACTAATATTGTTCCTGTCATAGTTTTAGCTTATTAATTAAATATATCACTCATGTTTATTAGTTTCAAATCCATGTATGTGAAAAGGTTGAAAGTGAACTCATAATTCACCAGAAGCATTTAGAAAATAAGAAAGATAGGTAGAAAAAATAACATTTTTTTTTTTACCAAGGGATTGTTTTCTCTTTCGTGCGTACTATCAGAAAAATGTGCTCTTTCTATAAATAGATCCCTATCTTTTGTGGTGCTCTTGTGTAAGTGTAAACATGTGGCACAACTCTTCATAGCACAGTTTTTCCTCTTCTATTGGAAGCAACCATTACATCTGAAATACTGTTAAAAAACACCCCATTTTCTCTTCTTATAAACCAGTTCAGTTACTGGCATGCCAAATGCTCCTTAGAACTGGCAATAAAGAAACTCATTACAGAACCTAAGGTTCTAAGAGATAGTTTAGAATTTTATCAAATAAATTTATGCTACCTCTCTTGTCATATCATTTTACTAACAGGTATACATCAAATTAGATATTCAACAATAAAGTGCATATGCTGTCTCATAATGTACTAAATTGTCACGTGGGAAATAGAGTTATCCATCTTACTCATGTCGAGAGCCTGGGTCTCCCATGTTATTTCCCACTGAGCTCTAGTACATATTCTTCCCTTCAGAAAGATAACCGTCCTTTTTTCCCCTCCACACATCATACCCATTCACTATTCAAAACAACTAATTCTATTATTGCTTATCCTGAAATGTTTTTATCCTTTTACTCTTTATATCCCCATTTATACTTTGCCATCACCAGCCCATAAAGAGTTTCTGGCCACTGATTTACTTTTCCCTGCCTCCTCTGGAAAACACGAGTGGATTGCCTCATTCCCTGAGCTTCATGATATTCCTTTATGTGATGACACACCCGCATGAAGATATGTCTCTGAGTTGGTTTTAAACATCTATCAAGCAAGCCCTGTGTCTAGTTTAGAAAATGAAAGTTCTTCGGTGCTTAGTACAGAGATACTACAATAAGAATGGGCTCAGTAAATACCTGTGGGGTGAATTTATGTGGCATTCAAATTACAGAGGGATGGAGGGATGTGTGTTTTTTGGTATGCTTGTTGTACATTATAAATAAAGAGATGGTTTAGGTTTTGTCTGTTTCTGAATTCACAATTGTCACCATTGCATTCTAATTTTCATGCCTATGACATTTCATATTTTGGCTTTTAAATAGATACAGTATTTCACTACACATGGCATCATTAGATTACTTTTATCCTAAAGAGGAAGAAAATTTTATTTTTGAATTTTAAAAGGTCATTTTTCCCATAACTGATGAAACCACACCCTATTCAAGTAATTTTATTTCCAGTTCCTCTACTGGAAATTGAATTAATTGAAGCACTGTTCTATTATAATGTATGATAGTCTTTGAAGAAATGGCAGCATCTTTACTGTAGCTGAGGAAAACTAAAAATGTATCAGTGGCATCATCCTTCGCCAAATATACCTGTATGTCTTTCAAAATTTTAGTGAAGACTGAAACATTGTCATTTCAGTTCACCACTCAAGTTATCATGCAGAATAATGTTCTCTGGCGAATGATTCAGGGTAATGATATAATAGCTGGAAAGATGTAATAACAAATCCCTGGGAGAGAAGCTATCCTTGTTTGAAGTTTTTTTTTCTTTTTAAAATGCAAAAAGTTCTTAGAAACAGGTGATTCTCCATATTGTTCTATAATAAGTTAGTTCATAAAAGTGTAGTCTTACCTGCAAACTGGGAATAATAATACTTCTGATAAAAAGTTTAAGATGTCTTCTAAGGGAGATGTTCAATAATATGAATAGCTCAGGCTCTGACCAGGTAGTGCACTTGGTTAGAGCGTCATCCCAATATGCTAAGGTTGCAAGTTCAATTCCTGGTCAGGACACATACAAGAGTCAACGAATGAATGCATAAATAAGTGGGAAAATAAATCAATGTCTCTCTCTGCCTTCCTCTCTCTTTCTAAAATCAATAAAAATAACATTAATTTTACTATTTTTGTACTGAAGGTAACCTCATAATGAAGTTATATTAATGTAATAAAATGACCTTTACCAATATAGATTAATGAATTATACCTTCAGTCATTGACTAATACATACCTCAAATTCATTTAAATATTTTATTATATATATTCATAGATATTTTATATATTATATATGTTACATATAACATACAATATATACCTATAGATATATAATAAAACTAAGCTATCTTTCACATATATAACATAAAATATTATATGTATGTTATATATCAATAAGATATATATCTATAGATATATAGATATTCAATTTCCTAAATAGAAGATTCTGATTGCATGCAAACACTGTCAATTGACGTATTTTTGTATCTGCTTAGTAATCTGCTCCTGTAATATTAAATACTATATGTCTCATCTAATATGCACCTTGAGTTCTTCTTGGTGTACATAGAAACTCACTGACAGGTCACAAAATCATTAAGACTGAGTATCTTCTTATTACAAAGAGATACTCGATTAAGGTTAATTTCCCCCAAAACATGAAGTATATACTTTTGCATAACAATGAAAATATAGTTTTGAGGATGAAGCTCAGATGTGAGGTAGGGACATCCTTTTCTCCTTTTACCTTTGCAAACACGTTACCCCTCCTTATTCCAACCATTTTTCTGTAGAACATTTTATTGTGGTCCTCTTGCTGAGAGAGTAACCACCCATCAGTTACTCTCTCACTCACCACCCATCAGTTACTCTCTCATGCGCCCACG